>NW_027480422.1:2500000-3750000 GCF_051401765.1 Calliopsis andreniformis
TATTCGATGTGGTGGAGTAATGCCCTAGAGTGAAGCCTAGGTTGCCCGGATCGAAGAAATGACCATACCTTGCACACTGGTTGCAATTATTCCTGTTATACAAGGGAATAACTGTTGTATTTATATTGCAGTTTATGCTTCTGGCGTTGACTTCTTAGTCCCTAACTATTCGGTCTGTCGGAACAACGCCCTGGAGTGAATCCTACGTTGCCCAGAACGCAGAAATGACCATCACTTTCACACTGGTTGCAATTATTCCTGTTATACGATGGAAAAACTGTTGGATCTATTTTGTATTTTATGCTTCGGCCGTTGACTTCTTAGGTCCTAACTATTGGATCTGGTGGAGCAACGCCCTCTGGTGAAGCCCAGGTTGCCCGGAACGTAGAAATGACCATAACTTTCATACTGATTGCAATTATTCGTATTATACGATGGAAAATCTGTTGTATTTATATTGTATTTTAACCTTCTGGCGTTTACTTCTAAGGCCGTAGCTATTCGATGTGGTGCAGCAACGCCCTGGAGTGAAGCCTAGGTTGCCCTGATCGTAGAAATGACCATATCTTTCATGCTGATTGCAATTATTCGTATTATACGATGGAAAATCTGTTGTATTTATATTGTATTTTAACCTTCTGGCGTTGACTTCCAAGGCCGTAGCTATTCGATCTGGTGGAGCAACGCCCTAGAGAGAAGCCTAGATTGCCCGGAACGTAGAAATGACCATTACGTTCAGGCATGTTGCAATTGTTCCTGTTATACGATGAAAGAACTGTTGCATTGTTATTGTGTTTTATGTGTCTGGAGTTGTTTTCTCCGGCCCTAACTATTCGACCTGGTGGACCAACGGCCTAGAGTGAAGCCTAGGTTGCCCGGAACGTAGAAATGACCATGTCTTACACACTGGTTGCAATTATTCCTGTTATACGATGGAAAAACTGTAATATTTATATTATATTTTATGCTTCAGACGTTGACTTCTAAGGCCGTAGCTATTCGATGTGGTGGAGAAACGCCCCAGAGTGAAGCCTAGGTTGCCCGGAATGTAGAAAAGACCATCACTTTCACACTGGTTGCAATTACTCCTGTTATACGATGGAAAAACTGTTGTATTTCTATTGTATTTTATGCTTCTGGCGTTGTCTTCTTAGGCCCTAACTATTCGATCTGGCGGAGCAACGCCCTAGTGTGAAGCCTAGGTTGCCCGGAACGTAGAACTGACCATAACTCTCATACTGGTTGCAATTATTCGTTTTATACCGTGGAAAGCTGTTGTACTTATACTGTATTTTTTGCGTCTGGAGTTGTTTTCTGAGGCCCTAACTATTCGACCTGGAGGACCAACGCCCTAGAGTGAAGCCTAGGTTGCCCGGAAAGTACAAATGACCATTACCTCCACTCTGTTTGCAATTATTCATTTTATACAATGGAAAAACTGTTGTATTTATATTGTTTTTTATAGTTATGGCGTTGACTTCTAAGGCCGTAGCTAAGCGATGTGGTGGAGCAATGCCCTAGAGTGAAGCCTAGGATGCCCGGAACGTAGAAATGACCATATCTTTCACACTGTTTGCAACTATTCCTGTTATACGACTGAAAAACTGTTGTATTTATATTGTATTTTATGCTTCTGGCGTTGACTTCTAAGGCCGCAGCTATTCGATGTGGTGGAGCAACGTCCTAGAGTGAAGCCTAGGTTGCCCGGAACGTAGAAATGACCATACCTTTCACACTGATTGCAATTATTCCTGTTATACGATGGAAGAACTGTTGTATTTCTATTCTATTTTATGCTTCTGGCGTTGACTTCTTAGGCCCTAACTATTCGATCTGGTGGAGCAACGCCCTAGGGTGAAGCCTAGGTTGCCCGGAACGTAGAACTGACCATAACTTTCATACTGGTTGCAATTATTCATTTTATACAATGGAAGAACGGTTGTATTTATATTGTTTTTTATAGTTATGGCGTTGACTTCTAAGGCCGTAGCTATTCGATGAGGTGGAGCAACGCCCTAGAGTGAAGCCTAGGTTACCGGGAACATAAAAATGACCAGTACTTGCACACCGGTTGCAGTTATTCATGTTATACTATGGAAAAACTGTTGCATTTTTATTGTATTTTATGCCTCTGGCGTTGACTTCTAAGTCCCTAGCTATTCGATCTGGTGGAGAAAGTCCCTAGAGCGAAGCCTAGGTTGCCCGGAACGTAGAAACGACCTGTACTTTCACATTGGTTGCAATTATTCCTGTTATACTATGGAAAAACTGTTGCATTTTTATTGTATTTTATGCTTCTGGCGTTAAATTCTAAGTCCCTAACTATGCGATCTGGTGGAGCAACGCCCTACAGTTAAGCCTAGGTTGCGCGGAACGTAGAAATGACCATAACTTTCACACTGGTTGCAATTATTCGTTTTATACAATGGAAAAACTGTTCTATTTATTTTGTATTTTATGCTTCGGGCGTTGACATCTAAGGTCCTAACTATTCGATCTGGTGAAGCAACGCTCTGGAGTGAAGCCTAGGTTGCCCGGAACGTAGAAATGACCATTGCCTTCACAGTCCTTGCAATTATACATTTTATACCATGGAAAAACTGTTGTATTTTTATTGTATTTTATGCTTCTGGGGTTGACTTCTATGTCCCTAGCTATTCGATCTGATGGAGCAGCGCCCTACAGCGAAACCTAGGTTGCCCGGTACGTAGAAATGACCTCTACTTTCACACTGTTTGCAAATATACATTATATACGATGGAAGAGCAGTTGTATTTATATTGTATTTTATGCTTCTGGCGTTGACTTCTTAGGCCCTAACTATTCGATCTGGTGGAGCAACGCCCTAGAGTGAAGCCTAGGTTGCCCGGAACGTAGAAATGACCATACCTTTCACACTGATTGCAATTATTCCTGTTATACGATGGAAGAACTGTTGTATTTCTATTGTATTTTATTCTTCTGGCGTTGACTTCTTAGGCCCTAACTATTCGATCTGTTGGAGCAACGCCCTAGGGTGAAGCCTAGGTTGCCCGGAACGTAGAACTGACCATAACTTTCATACTGGTTGCAATTATTCGTTTTATACCGTGGAAAAACTGTTGTATTTATATTGTATTTTATGCGTCTGGAGTTGTTTTCTAAGGCCCTAACTATTCCACCTGGTGGACCAACGCCCTAGAGTGAAGCCTAGGTTGCACGGAACGTAGAAATGCCCATTACTTTCACACTGGTTGTAATTATTCTTGTTATACCATGGAATAACTGGTGTATTTATATTTTATTTTATGCTTCTGGCGTTGACTTCTAAGGCCCTAGCTATTCGATCTGGTGGTGCAACGCTCTAGAGTGAAGCCTAGGTTGCCCGGAACTTAGAAGTGACCATCACCTTCACTCTGGTTGCTATTATTACTGTTATACGATGGAAAAACTGTTGTATTTTTATGGTATTTTATAATTCGGGCGTTGACTTCTAAGGCCGTAGCTATTCGATCTGGTAGAGCAACGCCCTAGAGTTAAGTCTAGGATGCCCGGAACGTAGAAATGCCCATTACTTTCACACTGGTTGTAATTATTCCTGTTATACGATGGAATAACTGTTGTATTTTTATTTTATTTTGTGCTTCTGGCGTTGACATCTAAGGTCCTAGCTATTCGATCTGGTGGAGCAACGCCGAAGAGTGAAGACTAGGTTGCCCGGAATGTAGAAAAGACCATCACTTTCACACTGGTTGCAATTATTCTTGTTACACGATGGAAAAACTGTTGTATTTATTTTGTATTTTATGCCTCGCACGTTGACTCCTAAGGCCGGAGCTATTCGATGTGGTGGAGCAACGCCCTAGAGTGAAGCCTAGGTTGCCCGGAACGTAGAAATGACCATGTCTTTCACACTGGTTGCAATTATTCCTGTTATACGATGGAAGAACTGTTGTATTTCTATTCTATTTTATGCTTCTGGCGTTGACTTCTTAGGCCCTAACTATTCGATCTGGTGGAGCAACGCCCTAGAGTGAAGCCTAGGTTGCCCGGAACGTAGAACTGACCATAACTTTCATACTGGTTGCAATTATTCGTTTTATACCGTGGAAAAACTGTTGTATTTATATTGTATTTTATGCGTCTGGAGTTGTTTTCTAAGGCTCTAATTATTCGACCTGGTGGACCAACGCCCTAGAGTGAAGCCTAGGTTGCACGGAACGTAGAAATGCCCATTACTTTCACACTGGTTGTATTTATTCCTGTTATACGATGGAATAACTGTTGTATTTTTATTTTATTTTGTGCTTCTGGCGTTGATTTCTAAGGCCCTAGCTATTCGATCTGGTGGAGCAAGGCTCTAGACTGAAGCCTAGGTTGCCCGGAACGTAGAAATGACCATCACTTTCACACTGGTTGCAATTATTCTTGTTTTACGATGGAGAAACTGTTGTATTTATTTTATTTTGTGCTTCAGACGTTGACTTCTAAGGCCGTAGCTATTCGATGTGGTGGAGCAATGCCCTAGTGTGAAGCCTAGGTTGCCCGGAACGTAGAAATGGCCATCACTTTCACACTGGTTGCAATTATTCATTTTATACAAATGAAAAACTGTTGTGTTTATATTGTATTTTATGCTTCTGGCGTTGACTTCTAAGGCCGCAGCTATTCGATGTGGTGGAGCGACGCCCTAGGGTGAAGCCTAGGTTGCCCGGAACGTAGAAATGACCATACCTTTCGCACTTGCTGCAATTATTCCTGTTATACAAGGGAAAAACTGTTGTATTTATATTGTATTTTATGCTTCTGGCGTTGACTTCCTGGGCCCTAACTATTCCATCTGGAGGAGCAACGCCCTAGAGTGAAGCCTAGGTTGCCCGGAATGAAGAAATGACCATCACTTTCACAGTGGTGGCAATTATTCCTGTTATACGATGGAAAAACTTTTGTATTTTTATTGTATTTTAAGCATCGGGCGCTGACTTCTAAGGTCCTAACTATTGGATCTGGTGGAGCAACGCCCTATGGTGAAGCCTAGGTAGCCCGGAACGTAGAAATGACCATAACTTTCATACTGGTTGCAATTATTCGTTTAATACGATGGAAAAGCTATTGTATTTATATTGTATTTAATGCTTCTGGCGTTGACTTCTAAGGCCATAGCTATTCGATGTGGTCGAGCAACGCCCTAGACTGAAGCCTAGGTTGCCCGTATTGTAGAATTGACCATATCTTTCACACTGGTTGCAATTATTCCTCTTATACGATGGAAAAACTGTTGTATTTCTATTGTATTTTATGGTTCTGACGTTGACTTCTTAGGCCCTAACTATTCGATCTTGTGGAGCAACGCCGTAGAGAGAAGCCTAGATTGCACGGAACGTAGAAATGACCATTACCTTCTGGCTTGTTGCAACTATTCCTGTTGTACGATGAAAAAACTACTGTATTTTATTGTATTTTATGCGTCTGGAGTTGTTTTCTAAGGCCCTAACTATTCGATGTGGTGGAGCAGCGCCCTAGAGCGAAACCTAGGTTGCCCGGAACGTAGAAATGACCGTTACTTTCACACTGGTTGCAATTATTCCTGTTATACGATGGACAAACTGTTGGATTTTTATTGTACGTTATGCTTCTGGCGTTGACTTCTTAGGCCCTAACTATTGGATCTGGTGGAGCAACGCCTAGAGTGAAGCCTGGGTTGCCCTGATCGTAGAAATGACCGTATCTTTCACGCAGGTTGCAATTATTCCTGTTATACGATGGAAAAACTTTTGTATCCCTATTGTATTTTATGCTTCCGGCGTTGACTTCTTAGGCCTGAACTATTCGATCTGGTGGAGCAACACCCTGGAGAGAAGCGTAGATTTCCCGGAACGTAGAAATGACCATTACCTTCAGGCATGTTGCAATTGTTTCTGTTATACGATGAAAGAACTGTTGTATTTTTCTTGTGTATTATGCGTCTGGAGTTGTTTTCTAAGGCCTTGACTATTCGAGCTGGTGGACCAACGGCCTAGAGTGAAGCCTAGGTTGCACGGAACGTAGAAATGGCTATTACTTTCACACTGGTTGTAATTATTCCTGTTACACAATGGAATAACTGTTGTATTTTTACTTTATTTTGTGCTTCTGGCGTTGACTTCTAAAGCCCTAACTTATCGATCTGGTGGAGCAACGCCAAAGAGTGAAGCCTAGGTTACCCGGAACGTAGAAATGACCAGTACTTTCACACTGGTTGCAATGATTCGTATTATACGATGGAATAACTGTTGTATTTATATTGTATTTTATGCTTCTGGTGTAGACTTCTTAGGCCGTAGCTATTCGAACTGGAGGCACAACGCCATAGAGTGAAGCCTAGGTTGCCCGGAACGTAGAAATGACCATAACCTTCATACTGATTGCAATTATTCGTTTTATACGATGGAAAAACTGTTTTACTTATATTGTATGTTATGCCTCTGGCGTTGACTCCTAAGGCCGTAGCTATTCGATGTGGTGGAGCAACGCCATAGCGTGAAGCCTAGGTTGCCCGGAACGTAGAAATAACCATTACTTCCACACTGTTTGCAATTATTCATTTTATACAATGGAAAAACTGTTGTATTTATATTGTATTTTATAGTTATAGCGTTGACTTCTAAGGCCGCAGCTATTCGATGTGGTGGAGTAATGCCCTAGAGTGAAGCCTAGGTTGCCCGGAAGGAAGAAATGACCATACCTTGCACACTGGTTGCAATTATTCCTGTTATACAAGGGAATAACTGTTGTATTTATATTGCAGTTTATGCTTCTGGCGTTGACTTCTTAGTCCCTAACTATTCGGTCTGTCGGAACAACGCCCTGGAGTGAATCCTACGTTGCCCAGAACGCAGAAATGACCATCACTTTCACACTGGTTGCAATTATTCCTGTTATACGATGGAAAAACTGTTGGATCTATTTTGTATTTTATGCTTCGGCCGTTGACTTCTTAGGTCCTAACTATTGGATCTGGTGGAGCAATGCCCTCTGGTGAAGCCCAGGTTGCCCGGAACGTAGAAATGACCTTAACTTTCATACTGATTGCAATTATTCGTATTATACGATGGAAAATCTGTTGTATTTATATTGTATTTTAACCTTCTGGCGTTTACTTCTAAGGCCGTAGCTATTCGATGTGGTGCAGCAACGCCCTGGAGTGAAGCCTAGGTTGCCCTGATCGTAGAAATGACCATATCTTTCATGCTGATTGGAATTATTCGTATTATACGATGGAAAATCTGTTGTATTTATATTGTATTTTAACCTTCTGGCGTTGACTTCCAAGGCCGTAGCTATTCGATCTGGTGGAGCAACGCCCTAGAGAGAAGCCTAGATTGCCCGGAACGTAGAAATGACCATTACGTTCAGGCATGTTGCAATTGTTCCTGTTATACGATGAAAGAACTGTTGCATTGTTATTGTGTTTTATGTGTCTGGAGTTGTTTTCTCCGGCCCTAACTATTCGACCTGGTGGACCAACGGCCTAGAGTGAAGCCTAGGTTGCACGGAACGTAGAAATGGCTATTACTTTCACACTGGTTGTAATTATTCCTGTTACACGATGGAATAACTGTTGTATTTTTATTTTATTTTGTGCTTCTGGCGTTGACTTCTAAAGCCCTAACTTATCGATCTGGTGGAGCAACGCCAAAGAGTGAAGCCTAGGTTACCCGGAACGTAGAAATGACCAGTACTTTCACACTGGTTGCAATTATTCGTATTATACGATGGAATAACTGTTGTATTTATATTGTATTTTATGCTTCTGGTGTAGACTTCTTAGGCCGTAGCTATTCGAACTGGAGGCACAACGCCATAGAGTGAAGCCTAGGCTGCCCGGAACGTAGAAATGACCATAACCTTCATACTGATTGCAATTATTCGTTTTATACGATGGAAAAACTGTTTTACTTATATTGTATGTTATGCCTCTGGCGTTGACTCCTAAGGCCGTAGCTATTCGATGTGGTGGAGCAACGCCATAGCGTGAAGCCTAGGTTGCCCGGAACGTAGAAATAACCATTACTTCCACACTGTTTGCAATTATTCATTTTAAACAATGGAAAAACTGTTGTATTTATATTGTATTTTATAGTTATGGCGTTGACTTCTAAGGCCGTAGCTATTCGATGTGGTGGAGTAATGCCCTAGAGTGAAGCCTAGGTTGCCCGGAACGTAGAAATGACCATACCTTGCACACTGGTTGCAATTATTCCTGTTATACAAGGGAATAACTGTTGTATTTATATTGCAGTTTATGCTTCTGGCGTTGACTTCTTAGTCCCTAACTATTCGATCTGGCGGAACAACGCCCTAGAGTGAATTCTGCTTTGCCCAGAACGTAGAAATGACCATCACTTTCACACTGGTTGCAATTATTCCTGTTATACGATGGAAAAACTGTTGGATCTATTTTGTATTTTATGCTTCTGCCGTTGACTTCTTAGGTCCTAACTATTGGATCTGGTGGAGCAACGCCCTGGTGAAGCCCAGGTTGCCCGGAACGTAGAAATGACCATAACCTTCATACTGATTGCAATTATACGTTTTATACCGTGGAAAAACTGTTGTATTTATGTTGTATTTTATGCGTCTGGAGTTGTTTTCTCAGGCCCTAACTATTCGACCTGGTGGAACAACGCCATAGAGTGAAGCCTAGGTTGCACGGAACGTAGAAATGCCCATTACTTTCACACTGGTTGTAATTATTCCTTTTATACGATGGAATAACTGTTGTATTTTTATTTTATTTTGTGCTTCTGGCGTTGACTTCTAAGGTCCTAGCTATTCGATCTGGTGGAGCAACGCTCTAGAGTGAAGCCTAGGTTGCCCGGAACTTAGAAAAGACCATCACCTTCACTCTGGTTGCAATTATTCCTGCTATACGATGGAAAAACTGTGGTATTTATATTGTATTTTATGCTTCTGGTGTAGGCTTCTTAGGCCCTAACTATTCGATCTTGGGGAACCACGGCCTAGACTGAAGCCTAGGTTGCCCGGAACGTAGAAATGACCATCACTTTCACACTGGTTGCAATTATTCTTGTTATACGATGGAAAAACTGTTGTATTTATTTTATTTTGTGCTTCAGACGTTGACTTCTAAGGCCGTAGCTATTCGATGTGGTGGAGAAACGCCCTAGAGTGAAGCCTAGGTTGCCCGGAACGTAGAAATAACCATTACTTCCACACTGTTTGCAATTATTCATATTATACAGTGCAAAAACTGTTGTATTTATATGGCATTTTATGCTTCTGGCATTGACTTCTAAGGCCCTAACTATTCGATGTGGTGGAGCAACGCCCTAGAGTGAAGCCTAGGTTGCCCGGAACGTAGAAATGACCATAGCTTTCACACTGGTTGCAATTATTCCTGTTACACAAGGGAAAAACTGTTGTATTTATTGTGTATTTTATGCTTCTGGCGTTGACTTCTTAGGCCCTAACTATTCGATCTGGTGGAGCAGCGCCCTAGAGTGAAGACGAGGTTGCCCGGAATGTAGAAATGACCATCACTTTCACACTGGTTTCAATTATTCTTGTTATACGATGGAAAAACTGTTGTATTTATTTTGTATTTTATGCCTCTTGCGTTGACTCCTAAGGACGCAGCTATTCGATGTGGTGGAGCAACGCCCTAGAGTGAAGCCTAGGTTGCCCGGTACGTAGAAATGACCATACCTTTCACACTGATTGCAATTATTCCTGTTATACGATGGAAGAACTGTTGTATTTCTATTGTATTTTATGCTTCTGGCGTTGACTTCTTTGGCCCTAACTATTCGATCTGGTGGAGCAACGCCCTAGGGTGAAGCCTAAGTTGCCCGGAACGTAGAACATCCCATAACTTTCATACTGGTTGCAATTATTCGTTTTATACTGTGGAAAAACTGTTGTATTTATATTGTATTTTATGCGTCTGGAGTTGTTTTCTAAGGCCCTAACTATTCGACCTGGTGGACCAACACCCTAGAGTGAAGCCTAGGTTGCACGGAACGTAGAAATGCCCATTACATTCACACTGATTGTAATTATTCCTGTTACACGATGGAATAACTGTTGTACTTTTATTTTATTTTGTGCTTCTGGCGTTGACTTCTAAGGTCCTAGCTATTCGATCTGGTGGAGCAACACCAAAGAGTGAAGCCTAGGTTACCCGGAACGTAGAAGTGACCAGTACTTTCACACTGATTGCAATTATTTCGTATTATACGATGGAAAAACTGTTGTATTTATATTGTATTTTATGCTTCTGGTGTAGACTTCTTAGGCCGTAGCTATTCGAACTGGAGGATCAACGCCATAGAGTGAAGCCTAGGTTGCCCGGAACGTAGAAATGACCATAACCTTAATACTGATTGCAATTATACGTTTTATACGATGGAAAAACTGTTTTACTTATATTGTATGTTATGCCTCTGGCGTTGACTCCTAAGGCCATAGCTATTCGATGTGGTGGAGCAACGCCATGGCGTGAAGCCTAGGTTGCCCGGAACGTAGAAATAACCATTACTTCCACACTGTTTGCAATTATTCATTTTAAACAATGGAAAAAGTGTTGTATTTATATTGTATTTTATAGTTATGGCATTGACTTCTAAGGCCGTAGCTATTCGATGTGGTGGAGTAATGCCCTAGAGTGAAGCCTAGGTTGCCCGGAACGTAGAAATGACCATACCTTGCACACTGGTTGCAATTATTCCTGTTATACAAGGGAATAACTGTTGTATTTATATTGCAGTTTATACTTCTGGCGTTGACTTCTTAGTCCCTAACTATTCGATCAGGCGGAACAACGCCCTAGAGTGAATTCTGCTTTGCCCAGAACGTAGAAATGACCATCACTTTCACACTGGTTGCAATTATTCCTGTTATACGATGGAAAAACTGTTGGATCTATTTTGTATTTTATGCTTCTGCCGTTGACTTCTTAGGTCCTAACTATTGGATCTGGTGGAGCAACGCCCTGGTGAAGCCCAGGTTGCCCGGAACGTAGAAATGACCATAACCTTCATACTGATTGCAATTATTCGTTTTATACCGTGGAAAAACTGTTGTATTTATGTTGTATTTTATGCGTCTGGAGTTGTTTTCTCAGGCCCTAACTATTCGACCTGGTGGAACAACGCCATAGAGTGAAGCCTAGGTTGCACGGAACGTAGAAATGCCCATTACTTTCACACTGGTTGTAATTATTCCTGTTATACGATGGAATAACTGTTGTATTTTTGTTTTATTTTGTGCTTCTGGCGTTGACTTCTAAGGTCCTAGCTATTCGATCTGGTGGAGCAACGCTCTAGAGTGAAGCCTAGGTTGCCCGGAACTTAGAAAAGACCATCACCTTCACTCTGGTTGCAATTATTCCTGCTATACGATGGAAAAACTGTGGTATTTATATTGTATTTTATGCTTCTGGTGTAGGCTTCTTAGGCCCTAACTATTCGATCTTGGGGAACCACGGCCTAGACTGAAGCCTAGGTTGCCCGGAACGTAGAAATGACCATCACTTTCACACTTTTTGCAATTATTCTTGTTATACGATGGAAAAACTGTTGTATTTATTTTATTTTGTGCTTCAGACGTTGACTTCTAAGGCCGTAGCTATTCGATGTGGTGGAGAAACGCCCTAGAGTGAAGCCTAGGCTGCCCGGAACGTAGAAATAACCATTACTTCCACACTGTTTGCAATTATTTATTTTATACAATGGAAAAACTGTTGTATTTATATTGTATTTTATAGTTATGGCGTTGGCTTCTAAGGCCGTAGCTATTCGATGTGGTAGAGCAACGCCCTAGAGTGAAGCCTAGGTTGCCCGGAACGTAGAAATGACCATTACTTCCACACTGTTTGCAATTATTCATATTATACAGTGCAAAAACTGTTGTATTTATATGGCATTTTATGCTTCTGGCATTGACTTCTAAGGCCCTAACTATTCGATGTGGTGGAGCAACGCCCTAGAGTGAAGCCTAGGTTGCCCGGAACGTAGAAATGACCATAGCTTTCACACTGGTTGCAATTATTCCTGTTACACAAGGGAAAAACTGTTGTATTTATTGTGTATTTTATGCTTCTGGCGTTGACTTCTTAGGCCCTAACTATTCGATCTGGTGGAGCAGCGCCCTAGAGTGAAGACGAGGTTGCCCGGAATGTAGAAATGACCATCACTTTCACACTGGTTTCAATAATTCTTGTTATACGATGGAAAAACTGTTGTATTTATTTTGTATTTTATGCCTCTTGCGTTGACTCCTAAGGACGCAGCTATTCGATGTGGTGGAGCAACGCCCTAGAGTGAAGCCTAGGTTGCCCGGTACGTAGAAATGACCATACCTTTCACACTGATTGCAATTATTCCTGTTATACGATGGAAGAACTGTTGTATTTCTATTGTATTTTATGCTTCTGGCGTTGACTTCTTTGGCCCTAACTATTCGATCTGGTGGAGCAACGCCCTAGGGTGAAGCCTAAGTTGCCCGGAACGTAGAACATCCCATAACTTTCATACTGGTTGCAATTATTCGTTTTATACTGTGGAAAAACTGTTGTATTTATATTGTATTTTATGCGTCTGGAGTTGTTTTCTAAGGCCCTAACTATTCGACCTGGTGGACCAACACCCTAGAGTGAAGCCTAGGTTGCACGGAACGTAGAAATGCCCATTACATTCACACTGATTGTAATTATTCCTGTTACACGATGGAATAACTGTTGTACTTTTATTTTATTTTGTGCTTCTGGCGTTGACTTCTAAGGTCCTAGCTATTCGATCTGGTGGAGCAACACCAAAGAGTGAAGCCTAGGTTACCCGGAACGTAGAAGTGACCAGTACTTTCACACTGATTGCAATTATTCGTATTATACGATGGAAAAACTGTTGTATTTATATTGTATTTTATGCTTCTGGTGTAGACTTCTTAGGCCGTAGCTATTCGAACTGGAGGAACAACGCCATAGAGTGAAGCCTAGGTTGCCCGGAACGTAGAAATGACCATAACCTTAATACTGATTGCAATTATTCGTTTTATACGATGGAAAAACTGTTTTACTTATATTGTATGTTATGCCTCTGGCGTTGACTCCTAAGGCCATAGCTATTCGATGTGGTGGAGCAACGCCATGGCGTGAAGCCTAGGTTGCCCGGAACGTAGAAATAACCATTACTTCCACACTGTTTGCAATTATTCATTTTAAACAATGGAAAAAGTGTTGTATTTATATTGTATTTTATAGTTATGGCATTGACTTCTAAGGCCGTAGCTATTCGATGTGGTGGAGTAATGCCCTAGAGTGAAGCCTAGGTTGCCCGGAACGTAGAAATGACCATACCTTGCACACTGGTTGCAATTATTCCTGTTATACAAGGGAATAACTGTTGTATTTATATTGCAGTTTATACTTCTGGCGTTGACTTCTTAGTCCCTAACTATTCGATCAGGCGGAACAACGCCCTAGAGTGAATTCTGCTTTGCCCAGAACGTAGAAATGACCATCACTTTCACACTGGTTGCAATTATTCCTGTTATACGATGGAAAAACTGTTGGATCTATTTTGTATTTTATGCTTCTGCCGTTGACTTCTTAGGTCCTAACTATTGGATCTGGTGGAGCAACGCCCTGGTGAAGCCCAGGTTGCCCGGAACGTAGAAATGACCATAACCTTCATACTGATTGCAATTATTCGTTTTATACCGTGGAAAAACTGTTGTATTTATGTTGTATTTTATGCGTCTGGAGTTGTTTTCTCAGGCCCTAACTATTCGACCTGGTGGAACAACGCCATAGAGTGAAGCCTAGGTTGCACGGAACGTAGAAATGCCCATTACTTTCACACTGGTTGTAATTATTCCTGTTATACGATGGAATAACTGTTGTATTTTTATTTTATTTTGTGCTTCTGGCGTTGACTTCTAAGGTCCTAGCTATTCGATCTGCTGGAGCAACGCTCTAGAGTGAAGCCTAGGTTGCCCGGAACTTAGAAAAGACCATCACCTTCACTCTGGTTGCAATTATTCCTGCTATACGATGGAAAAACTGTGGTATTTATATTGTATTTTATGCTTCTGGTGTAGGCTTCTTAGGCCCTAACTATTCGATCTTGGGGAACCACGGCCTAGACTGAAGCCTAGGTTGCCCGGAACGTAGAAATGACCATCACTTTCACACTTTTTGCAATTATTCTTGTTATACGATGGAAAAACTGTTGTATTTATTTTATTTTGTGCTTCAGACGTTGACTTCTAAGGCCGTAGCTATTCGATGTGGTGGAGAAACGCCCTAGAGTGAAGCCTAGGTTGCCCGGAACGTAGAAATAACCATTACTTCCACACTGTTTGCAATTATTTATTTTATACAATGGAAAAACTGTTGTATTTATATTGTATTTTATAGTTATGGCGTTGACTTCTAAGGCCGTAGCTATTCGATGTGGTAGAGCAACGCCCTAGAGTGAAGCCTAGGTTGCCCGGAACGTAGAAATGACCATTACTTCCACACTGTTTGCAATTATTCATATTATACAGTGCAAAAACTGTTGTATTTATATGGCATTTTATGCTTCTGGCATTGACTTCTAAGGCCCTAACTATTCGATGTGGTGGAGCAACGCCCTAGAGTGAAGCCTAGGTTGCCCGGAACGTAGAAATGACCATAGCTTTCACACTGGTTCCAATTATTCCTGTTACACAAGGGAAAAACTGTTGTATTTATTGTGTATTTTATGCTTCTGGCGTTGACTTCTTAGGCCCTAACTATTCGATCTGGTGGAGCAGCGCCCTAGAGTGAAGACGAGGTTGCCCGGAATGTAGAAATGACCATCACTTTCACACTGGTTTCAATTATTCTTGTTATACGATGGAAAAACTGTTGTATTTCTTTTGTATTTTATGCCTCTTGCGTTGACTCCTAAGGACGCAGCTATTCGATGTGGTGGAGCAACGCCCTAGAGTGAAGCCTAGGTTGCCCGGTACGTAGAAATGACCATACCTTTCACACTGATTGCAATTATTCCTGTTATACGATGGAAGAACTGTTGTATTTCTATTGTATTTTATGCTTCTGGCGTTGACTTCTTTGGCCCTAACTATTCGATCTGGTGGAGCAACGCCCTAGGGTGAAGCCTAAGTTGCCCGGAACGTAGAACTGACCATAACTTTCATACTGGTTGCAATTATTCGTTTTATACCGTTAAAAAACTGTTGTATTTATATTGTATTTTATGCGTCTGGAGTTGCTTTCTAAGGCCCTAACTATTCGACCTGGTGGACCAACGCCCTAGAGTGAAGCCTAGGTTGCACGGAACGTAGAAATGCCCATTACTTTCACACTGGTTGTAATTATTCCTGTTATACGATGGAATAACTGTTGTACTTTTATTGTATTTTATGCTTCTGGCGTAGGCTTCTTAGGCCCTAACGATTCGATCTGGGGGAACCACGCCCTAGACTGAAGCCTAGGTTGCCCCGATCGTAGAAATGACCATCACTTTCACACTGGTTGCAATTATTCTTGTTATACGATGGAAGAACTGTTGTATTTATATTATATTTTATGCTTCAGACGTTGACTTCTAAGGCCGTAGCTATTCGATGTGGTGGAGAGACGCCCTAGAGTGAAGCCAAGGTTGTCCGGAAAGTAGAAATGACCATTACCTCCACACTGTTTGCAATTATTCGTTTTATACAATGGAAAAGCTGTTGTATTTATATGGCATTTAATGCTTCTGGCATTGAGTTCTAAGGCCCTAACTATTCGATGTGGTGGAGCAACGCCCTAGAGTGAAGCCTAGGTTGCCCGGAACGTAGAAATGACCAAGGCTTTCACACTGGTTGCAATTATTCCTGTTACACAAGGGAAAAACTGTTGTATTTATTGAGTATTTTATGCTTCTGGCGTTGACTTCTTAGGCCCTAACTATTCGATCTGGTGGAGCAGCGCCCTAGAGTGAAGACGAGGTTGCCCGGAATGTAGAAATGACCATCACTTTCACACTGGTTTCAATTATTCTTGTTATACGATGGAAAAACTGTTGTATTTATTTTGTATTTTATGCCTCTTGCGTTGACTCCTAAGGCCGCAGCTATTCGATGTGGTGGAGCAACGCCCTAGAGTGAAGCCTAGGTTGCCCGGAACGTAGAAATGACCATACCTTTCACACTGATTGCAATTATTCGTTTTATACCGTGGAAAAACTGTTGTATTTATATTGTATTTTATGCGTCTGGAGTTGTTTTCTAAGGCCCTAACTATTCGACCTGGTGGACCAACGCCCTAGAGTGAAGCCTAGGTTGCCCGGAACGTAGAACTGACCATAACTTTCATACTGATTGCAATTATTCGTATTATACGATGGAAAATCTGTTGTATTTATATTGTATTTTAACCTTCTGGCGTTGACTTCTAAGGCCGTAGCTTTTCGATGTGGTGCAGCAACGCCCTGGAGTGAAGCCTAGGTTGCCCGGAACGTAGAAATGACCATATCTTTCATACTGATTGCAATTGTTCGTATTATACGATGGAAAATCTGTTGTATTTATATTGTATTTTAACCTTCTGGCGTTGACTTCTAAAGCCGTAGCTATTCGATCTAGTGGAGCAACGCCCTAGAGAGAAGCCTAGATTGCCCGGAACGTAGAAATGACCATTACGTTCAGGCATGTTTTAATTGTTCCTGTTATACGATGAAAGAACTGTTGCATTGTTATTGTGTTTTATGCGTCTGGAGTTGTTTTCTCAGGCCCTAACTATTCGACCTGGTGGACCAACGCCCTAGAGTGAAGCCTCGGTTGCACGGAACGTAGAAATGCCCATTACTTTCACACTGGTTGTAATTATTCCTGTTACACGATGGAATAACTGTTTATTTTTATTTTATTTTGTGCTTCTGGCGTTGACTTCTAAAGCCCTAACTATTCGATCTGGTGGAGCAACGCCAACGAGTGAAGCCTAGGTTACCCGGAACGTAGAAATGACCAGTACTTTCACACTGGTTGCAACTATTCGTATTATACGATGGAAAAACTGTTGTATTTATATTGTATTTTATGCTTCTGGTGTAGACTTCTTAGGCCGTAGCTATTCGAACTGGAGGAACAACGCCATAGAGTGAAGCCTAGGTTGCCCGGAACGTAGAAATGACCATAACCTTCATACTGATTGCAATTATTCGTTTTATACGATGGAAAAACTGTTTTACTTATATTGTATGTTATGCCTCTGGCGTTGACTCCTAAGGCCATAGCTATTCGATGTGGTGGAGCAACGCCATAGCGTGAAGCCTAGGTTGCCCGGAACGTAGAAATAACCATTACTTCCGCACTGTTTGCAATTATTCATTTTATACAATGGAAAAACTGTTGTATTTATATTGTATTTTATAGTTATGGCGTTGACTTCTAAGACCGTAGCTATTCGATGTGGTGGAGTAATGCCCTAGAGCGAAACCTAGGTTGCCCGGAACGTTGAAAGGACCGTTACTTTCACACTGGTTGCAATTATTCCTGTTATACGGTGGACAAACTGTTGGATTTTTATTGTACGTTATGCTTCTGGCGTTGACTTCTTAGGCCCTAACTATTGGATCTGGTGGAGCAACGCCTAGAGTGAAGCCTGGGTTGCCCAGAACGTAGAAATGACCATCACTTTCACACTGGTTGCAATTATTCCTGTTATACGATGGAAAAGCTTTTGTATCCCTATTGTATTTTATGCTTCTGGCGTTGACTTCTTAGGCCCGAACTATTCGATCTGGTGGAGCAACACCCTGGAGAGAAGCGTAGATTTCCCGGAACGTAGAAATGACCATTACCTTCAGGCATGTTGCAATTGTTCCTGTTATACGATGAAAGAACTGTTGTATTTTCTTGTGTTTTATGCGTCTGGAGTTGTTTTCTAAGGCCTTGACTATTCGACCTGGTGGACCAACGGCCTAGAGTGAAGCCTAGGTTGCACGGAACGTAGAAATGCCCATTACTTTCACACTGGTTGTAATTATTCCTGTTACACGATGGAATAACTGTTGTATTTTTATTTTATTTTGTGCTTCTGGCGTTGACTTCTAAAGCCCTAACTATTCGATCTGGTGGAGCAACGCCAAAGAGTGAAGCCTAGGTTACCCGGAACGTAGAAATGACCAGTACTTTCACACTGGTTGCAATTATTCGTATTATACGATGGAAAAACTGTTGTATTTATATTGTATTTTATGCTTCTGGTGTAGGCTTCTTAGGCCGTAGCTATTCGAACTGGAGGAACAACGCCATAGAGTGAAGCCTAGGTTGCCCGGAACGTAGAAATGACCATAACCTTCATACTGATTGCAATTATTCGTTTTATACGATGGAAAAACTGTTTTACTTATATTGTATGTTATGCCTCTGGCTTTGACTCCTAAGGCCGTAGCTATTCGATGTGGTGGAGCAACGCCATAGCGTGAAGCCTAGGTTGCCCGGAACGTAGAAATAACCATTACTTCCACACTGTTTGCAATTATTCATTTTATACGACGGAAAAACTGTTGTACTTATATTGTATTTTATGCTTCTGGCGTTGACTTCTAAGTCCCTAGCTATTCGATCTGGTGGAGCAACGCCCTAGAGTGAGGCCTAGGTTGCTTGGAATGTAGAAATGACCAGTGCTTTCACACTGGTTGCAATTATTCGTTTTATACAATGGAAAAACTGTTCTATTTATTTTGTATTTTATGCTTCGGGCGTTGAATTCTAAGGCCCTAACTATTCGATCTGGCGGAGCAACGCCCTATAGTGAAGCCAAGGTTACCCGGAATGTAGAAATGACCAGTACCTTCACACTGTTTGCAATTATTCATTTTATACGATGGAAAAACTATTGTACCTTTATTGTATTTTATGCTTCGGGCGTTGACTTCTAAGGCCCTAACTATTCGATCTGGTGGAGCAACGATCTAGAGTGAAGCCTAGGTTGCCCGGAACGTAGAAATGACCATAACTTTCACACTGGTTGCCATTATTCGTTTTATACGAAGGAAAAACTGAAGTATTTATATCGTATTTTATGCTTCAGGCGTTGACTTCTTAGGCCCTAACTATTGGATCTGGTGGACCAACGCCCTAGAGTGAAGCCTAGGTTGCCCGGAACGTAGAAATGACCATTACTTTCACACTGGTTGGAATTACTCCAGTTATACGATGGAAAATCTGTTGTATTTATTTTATATTTTATGCTTCTTGCGTTCACTTCTTAGGCCCTAACTATTCGACCTGGTGGAGCACCGCCCTAGAGTGAAGCCGAGGTTGCCCGGAACGTAGAAATCACCATAACTTGCATACTGGTTGCAATTATTCGTTTTATACGGTGGAAAAACTGTTGTATTTATATCGTATTTTATGCTTCCGGCGTTGACTTCTTAGGCCCTAACTATTCGATCTGGTGGCACAACGCCCTAGAGTGATGCCTAGGTTGCCCGGAACGTAGTAATGACCATTACTTTCACACAGGTTGCAATTATCCCTGTTATACGATGGAAAAACTGTTGTATATATGTTATATTTTATGCTTCAGGCGTTGACTTCTAAGGCCGTAGCTATTCGATGTGGTGGAGCAACGCCCTAGAGTGAAGCCTAGGTTGCCCGAAACGTAGAAATGACCATTACCTTCACACTGGTTGCAATTATTCGTTTTATATGGTGGAAAAACTGTTGTACATATATCGTATTTTATGCTTCTGGCGTTGAGTTCTTAGGCCCTAACTATTCGATCTGGTGGAGCAACGCCCTAGTGTGAAGCCTAGGTTGCCCGGAACGTAGAAATGACCATAACTTGCATACTGGTTGCAATTATTCGTTTTATACGGTGGAAAAACTGTTGTATTTATATCGTATTTTATGCTTCCGGCGTTGACTTCTTAGGCCCTAACTATTCGATCTGGTGGCACAACGCCCTAGAGTGATGCCTAGGTTGCCCGGAACGTAGTAATGACCATTACTTTCACACAGGTTGCAATTATTCGTTTTATACGGTGGAAAAGCTGTTGTACATATATCGTATTATATGCTTCTGGCGTTAACTTCTTAGGCCCTAACTATTCGATCTGGTGGAGCAACTCCCTATAGTGAAGCCTAGATTACCCGGAACGTAGAAATGACAATTACTTTCACACTGTTTGCAATTATTCATTTTATACGATGGAAAAACTGTTGTACTTATATTGTATTTTATGCTTCTGGCGTTGACTTCTAAGTCCCTAGCTATTCGATCTGGTGGAGCAACGCCCTAGAGTGAGGCCTAGGTTGCCTGGAATGTAGAAATGACCAGTACTTTCACACTGGTTGCATTTATTCGTTTTATACAATGGAAAAACTGTTCTATTTATTTTGTCTTTTATGCTTCGGGCGTTGACTTCTAAGGCCCTAACTATTCGATCTGGCGGAGCAACGCCCTAAAGTGAAGCCTAGGTTACCCGGAATGTAGAAATGACCAGTACCTTCACAGTGTTTGCAATTATTCATTTTATACGATGGAAAAACTATTGTACCTTTATTGTATTTTATGCTTCGGGCGGTGACTTCTAAGGCCCTAACTATTCGACCTGGTGGAGCAACGACCTGGAGTCAAGCCGAGGTTGCCCGGAACGTAGAAATGACCATAACTTTCACACTGGTTGCAATTATCCGTTTGATACGATGGAAAAGCTGTTGTATTTTTATTGTACTTTACGCTTCTGGCGTTAAGTTCTTGGGCCCTAACTATTCGATATGGTTGAGCAACGCCCCAGAGTGAAGCCTAGGTTGCCCGGTACGTAGAAATGACCATTACTTTCACACTGTTTGCAATTATTCATTTTATACGATGGAAAAGCTGTTGTATTTATATTGTATTTTATGCTTCTGGCGTTGACTTCTAAGGACCTAGCTATTCGATCTGGCGGAGCAGCGCCCTAGAGTGCAGCCTGGGTTGCCCGGAACGTAGAAATGACCATAACTATCACACTGGTGGCAATTATTCGTTTTATACAATGGAAAAACTGTTCTATTTATATTGTATTTTATGCTTCTGGCGTTGACTTCTTAGGCCCTATCTATTCGATCTGGCGGAGCAACGCCCTAGAGTGTAGCCTAGGTTGCCCGGAATGTAGAAATGACCATCACTTTCACACTGGCTGCAATTATTCTTGTTATACGATCGAAAAACTGTTGTATTTATTTTGCATTTTATGCCTCTGGCGTTGACTCCTAAGGCCGTAGCTATTCGATGTGGTGGAGCAACGCCCTAGAGTGAAGCCTAGGTTGCCTGGAACGTAGAAATGACCATGCCTTTCACACTGGTTGCAATTATTCCTGTTATACGACGGAAAAACTGTTGTACTTATATAATATTTTATGCTTCAGGCGTTGACTTCTAAGGGCGTAGCTATTCGATGTGGTGGAGAAACGCCCTAGAGTGAAGCCTAGGTTGCCCGGAAAGTAGAAATGACCATTACCTCCACACTGTTTGCAATTATTCATTTTATACAATGGAGAAACTGTTGTATTTATATTGTTTTTTATAGTTATGGCGTTGACTTCTAAGGCAGTAGCTATTCGATGTGGTGGAGCAATGCCCTAGAGTGAAGCCTAGGATGCCCGCAACGTAGAAATGACCATATTTTTCACACTGTTTGCAATTATTCCTGTTATACGATTGAAAAACTGTTGTATTTATATTGTATTTTATGCTTCTGGCGTTGACTTCTAAGGCCGCAGCTATTCGATGTGGTGGAGCAACGCCCTAGAGTGAAGCCTAGGTTGCCCGGAACGTAGTAATGACCATAGCTTTCACACTGGTTGCAATTATTCCTGTTATACAAGTGAAAAACTGTTGTATTTATATTGTATTTTATGCTTCTGGCGTTGACTTCCTGGGCCCTAACTATTCTATCTGGAGGAGCAACGCCCTAGAGTGAAGTCTAGGTTGCGCGGAATGCAGAAATGACCATCACTTTCACACTGGAGGCAATTATTCCTGTTATACGATGGACAAACTGTTGAATTTTTAATGTACTTTATACTTCTGGCGTTGACTTCTAAGGCCCTGTGTATTCGATCTGGTGTAGCAATGCCTCAGAGTTAAGTCTAGGATGCCCGCAACGTAGAAATGGCTATTACTTTCACACTGGTTGCAATTATTCGTTTTATACGATGGAAAAACTGTTGTACATATATCGTATTTTATGCTTCTGGCGTTGACTTCTTAGGCCCTAACTATTAGTTCAGGTGGAGCAACGCCCTAGGGTGAAGCCTAGGTTGCGCGGAACGTAGAAATGACCATATCTTTCACACTGTTTGCAATTATTCATATTATACAGTGGAAAAACAGTTGTATTTATATTGCATTTTATGCTTCTGGCATTGACTTCTGATGCCCTAACTATTCGATGTGGTGGAGCAACGTCCTAGAGTGAAGCCTAGATTGCCCGGTACGTAGAAATGACCATAGCTTTCACACTGGTTGCAATTATTCCTGTTATACAAGTGAAAAACTGTTGTATTTATATTGTATTTTATGCTTCTGGCAATGACTTCTTAGGCCCTATCTATTCGATCTGGCGGAGCAACGCCCTAGAGTGTAGCCTAGGTTGCCCGGAATGTAGAAATGACCATCACTTTCACACTGGTTGCAATTATTCTTGTTATACGATCGAAAAACTGTTGTATTTATTTTGTATTTTATGCCTCTGGCGTTGACTCCTAAGGCCGTAGCTATTCGATGTGGTGGAGCAACGCCCTAGAGTGAAGCCTAGGTTGCCCGGAACGTAGAAATGACCATGTCTTTCACACTGGTTGCAATTATTCCTGTTATACGATGGAAAAACTGTTGTACTTATATTATATTTTATGCTTCAGGCGTTGACTTCTAAGGGCGTAGCTATTCGATGTGGTGGCGAAACGCCCTAGAGTGAAGCCTAGGTTGCCCGGAAAGTAGAAATGACCATTACCTCCACACTGTTTGCAATTATTCATTTTATACAATGGAGAAACTGCTGTATTTATATTGTTTTTTATAGTTATGGCGTTGACTTCTAAGGCCGTAGCTATTCGATGTGGTGGAGCAATGCCCTAGAGTGAAGCCTAGGATGCCCGCAACGTAGAAATGACCATATTTTTCACACCGATTGCAATTACTCCTGTTATACGATTGAAAAACTGTTGTATTTATACTGTATTTTATGCTTCTGGCTTTGACTTCTAAGGCCGCAGCTATTCGATGTGGTGGAGCACCGCCCTAGAGTGAAGCCTAAGTTGCCCGGAACGTAGAAATGACCATAGCTTTCACACTGGTTGCAATTATTCCTGTTATACAAGTGAAAAACTGTTGTATTTATATCGTATTTTATGCTTCTGGCATTGACTTCTTAGGCCCTAACTATTCGATCAGGTGGAGCAACGCCCTAGGGTGAAGCATAGGTTGCCCGGAACGTGGAAATGACCATAACTTTCACACTGGTTTCAATTATTCGTTTTATACAATGGAAAAACTGTTGTATTTATTTTGTATTTTATGCTTCGGGCGTTGACTTCTATGGCCCTAACTATTCGATCTGGTGGAGCAGCGCCCTAGAGTGAAGCCTGGGTTTCCCGGAACGTAGAAATGACCATTACGTTCACACTGTTTGCGATTATTCATTTTATACGATGGTAAAACTGTTGTATTTATTTTGTATTTTATGCTTCTGGCATTGACTTCTAAGGCCCTGGCTATTCCATCTGGTGGAGCAACGCCCTAGAGTGGAGCCTAGGTCGCCCGAATCGTGGAAATGACCATACCTTTCACTCTGGTTGCAATTATTCCAGCTATACGATGGACAAACTGTTGGATTTTGATTGTACTTTATGCTTCAGGCGTTGACTTCTTAGGCCCTAACAATTCGCTCTGGTGGAACAACGCCCTAGGGTGAAGCCTAGGTTGCCCGGAACGTAGAAATGACCATTACCTTCACACTGTTTGCGATTATTCATTTTATACGATGGTAAAACTGTTGTACATATATCGTATTTTATGCTTCTGGCGCTGACTTCGTAGGCCCTAACTATTCGATCAGGTGGAGCAACGCCCTAGAGTGAAGCCTAGGATGCCCGGAACGTAGAAATAACCATAACTTTCACACTGGTTGCAATTACTCGTTTTATACGATGGAAAAACTATTGTATTTATATTGTATTTTATGCTTCTGGCGTTGACTTCTAAGGCCCTAACTATTCGATGTGGTGGAGAAACGCCCTAGAGTGAAGCCTAGGTTGCCCGGAAAGTAGAAATGACCATTACCTCCACACTGTTTGCAATTATTCATTCTATACAATGGAGAAACTGCTGTATTTATATTGTTTTTTATAGTTATGGCGTTGACTTCTAAGGCCGTAGCTATTCGATGTGGTGGAGCAATGCCCTAGAGTGAAGCCTAGGATGCCCGCAACGTAGAAATGACCATATTTTTCACACTGTTTGCAATTATTCCTGTTATACGATTGAAAAACTGTTGTATTTATATTGCATTTTATGCTTCTGGCATTGACTTCTAAGGCCCTAACTATTCGATGTGGTGGAGCAACGTCCTAGAGTGAAGCCTAGGTTGCCCGGAACGTAGAAATGACCATGTCTTTCACACTGGTTGCAATTATTCCTGTTATACGATGGAAAAACTGTTGTACTTATATTATATCTTAAGCTTCAGGCGTTGACTTCTTAGGCCCTAACTATTCGATCAGGTGGAGCAACGCCCTAGGGTGAGGCCTAGGTTGCCCGGAACGTAGAAATGACCATAACTTTCATACTGGTTGCAATTATTCGTTTTATACGATGGAAAAACTGTTGTATTTATTTTGTATTTGGTGCTTCTGGCGTTGACTTCTTAGGCTCTAACTGTTAGATGTGGAGGACCAACACCCTAGAGTGAAGCCTAGGTTGCCCGGAACGTAGAAATGACGATACCTTTCAGACTGGTTGCAATTACTCCAGTTATAGGATGAAAAAAATGTTGTATCTTTGTTGTATTTTATGCTTCAGGCGTTGACTTCTAAGGCCCTAACTATTCGATGTGGTGGAGCAACGCCCTTGAGCGAAGCCTAGGTTGCCCGGAACGTAAAAATGACCTGTACTTTCACACTGGTTGCAATTATTCCTGTTATACGATAGAAAAACTGTTGTACTTATGTTGTATTTTATGCTTCTGGCGTCGAATTCTAAGTCCCTAACTATTCGATCTGGTGGAGCAACGCCCTAGAGTGAAGCCTAGGTTACCCGGAACGTAGAAATGACCGGTACTTTCACACTGTTTGCAAATGTACATTATATACGATGGAAAAACTGTTGTACTTATGTTGTATTTTATGCTTCTGGCGTCGAATTCTCAGTCCCTAACTATTCGATCTGGTGGAGCAACGCCCTAGAGTGAAGCCTAGGTTGCCCGGAACGTAGAAATGGCCGTTACTTTCACACTGTTTGCAAATGTACATTATATATGATGGAAATGCTGTTGTATTTATATTGTATTTTATGCTTCTGGCGTTGACTTCTTAGGCCCTAACTATTCGATCTGGTGGAGCAACGCCCTAGAGTGAAGCCTAGGTTGCCCGGAACGTAGAAATGACCGTTACTTTAACACTGTTTGCAAATGTACATTATATACGGTGGAAAAGCTGCTGTATTTATATTGTATTTTATGCTTCTGGCGTTGACTTCTTAGGCCCTAACAATTTGATCCGGTGGAGCACGCCCTGTAGTGAAGCCTAGGTTGCCCGGAACGTAGAAATGACCATAACTTTCACACTGGTTTCAATTATTCGTTTTATACAATGGAAAAACTATTCTATTTATTTTGTATTTTATGCTTCGGGCGTTGACTTCTATGGCCCTAACTATCGATCCAGTGGAGCAACGCCCTAGAGTGAAGCCTAGGTTGCCCGGAACGTAGAAATGACCATTACCTTCACACTGTTTGCGATTATTCATTTTATACGATGGTAAAACTGTTGTATTTATTTTGTATTTTATGCTTCTGGCATTGACTTCTAAGGCCCTAACTATTCGATGTGGTGGAGCAACGCCCTTGAGCGAAGCCTAGGTTGCCCGGAACGTAAAAATGACCTGTACTTTCACTCTGGTTGCAATTACTCCAGCTATACGATGGACAAACTGTTGGATTTTGATTGCACTTTATACTTCTGGCGTTGACTTCTAAAGCCCTATGTATTCGATCTGGTACAGCAATGCCTCAGAGTTAAGTCTAGGATGCCCGCAACGTAGAAATGTCTATTACTTTCACACTGGTTGCAATTATTCGTTTTATACGATGGAAAAACTGTTTTACATATATCGTATTTTATGCTTCGACCGTTGACTCCTAAGACGCCAACTATACGATCTGGTGGAGCAACGCCCTAGAGCGAAGCCCAGGTTGCTCGGAATATAGAAATGACCATCACCTTCACACGGTTTGCGATTATTCGTTTTATACGATTGTAAAACTGTTGTACATATATCGTATTTTATGCTTCTGGCGTTGAGTTCTTAGGCCCTAACTATTCGATCTGGTGGAGCAACGCCCTAGTGTGAAGCCTAGGTTGCCCGGAACGTAGAAATGACCATAACTTGCATACTGGTTGCAATTATTCGTTTTATACGGTGAAAAAACTGTTGTATTTATATCGTATTTTATGCTTCCGGCGTTGACTTCTTAGGCCCTAACTATTCGATCTGGTGGCACAACGCCCTAGAGTGATGCCTAGGTTGCCCGGAACGTAGTAATGACCATTACTTTCACACAGGTTGCAATTATTCGTTTTATACGGTGGAAAAGCTGTTGTACATATATCGTATTATATGCTTCTGGCGTTAACTTCTTAGGCCCTAACTATTCGATCTGGTGGAGCAACTCCCTATAGTGAAGCCTAGATTACCCGGAACGTAGAAATGACAATTACTTTCACACTGTTTGCAATTATTCATTTTATACGATGGAAAAACTGTTGTACTTATATTGTATTTTATGCTTCTGGCGTTGACTTCTAAGTCCCTAGCTATTCGATCTGGTGGAGCAACGCCCTAGAGTGAGGCCTAGGTTGCCTGGAATGTAGAAATGACCAGTACTTTCACACTGGTTGCATTTATTCGTTTTATACAATGGAAAAACTGTTCTATTTATTTTGTCTTTTATGCTTCGGGCGTTGACTTCTAAGGCCCTAACTATTCGATCTGGCGGAGCAACGCCCTAAAGTGAAGCCTAGGTTACCCGGAATGTAGAAATGACCAGTACCTTCACAGTGTTTGCAATTATTCATTTTATACGATGGAAAAACTATTGTACCTTTATTGTATTTTATGCTTCGGGCGGTGACTTCTAAGGCCCTAACTATTCGACCTGGTGGAGCAACGACCTGGAGTCAAGCCGAGGTTGCCCGGAACGTAGAAATGACCATAACTTTCACACTGGTTGCAATTATCCGTTTTATACGATGGAAAAGCTGTTGTATTTTTATTGTACTTTACGCTTCTGGCGTTAAGTTCTTGGGCCCTAACTATTCGATATGGTTGAGCAACGCCCCAGAGTGAAGCCTAGGTTGCCCGGTACGTAGAAATGACCATTACTTTCACACTGTTTGCAATTATTCATTTTATACGATGGAAAAGCTGTTGTATTTATATTGTATTTTATGCTTCTGGCGTTGACTTCTAAGGACCTAGCTATTCGATCTGGCGGAGCAGCGCCCTAGAGTGCAGCCTGGGTTGCCCGGAACGTAGAAATGACCATAACTATCACACTGGTTGCAATTATTCGTTTTATACAATGGAAAAACTGTTCTATTTATATTGTATTTTATGCTTCTGGCGTTGACTCCTAAGGCCGTAGCTATTCGATGTGGTGGAGCAACGCCCTAGAGTGAAGCCTAGGTTGCCTGGAACGTAGAAATGACCATGCCTTTCACACTGGTTGCAATTATTCCTGTTATACGACGGAAAAACTGTTGTACTTATATAATATTTTATGCTTCAGGCGTTGACTTCTAAGGGCGTAGCTATTCGATGTGGTGGAGAAACGCCCTAGAGTGAAGCCTAGGTTGCCCGGAAAGTAGAAATGACCATTACCTCCACACTGTTTGCAATTATTCATTTTATACAATGGAGAAACTGTTGTATTTATATTGTTTTTTATAGTTATGGCGTTGACTTCTAAGGCAGTAGCTATTCGATGTGGTGGAGCAATGCCCTAGAGTGAAGCCTAGGATGCCCGCAACGTAGAAATGACCATATTTTTCACACTGTTTGCAATTATTCCTGTTATACGATTGAAAAACTGTTGTATTTATATTGTATTTTATGCTTCTGGCGTTGACTTCTAAGGCCGCAGCTATTCGATGTGGTGGAGCAACGCCCTAGAGTGAAGCCTAGGTTGCCCGGAACGTAGTAATGACCATAGCTTTCACACTGGTTGCAATTATTCCTGTTATACAAGTGAAAAACTGTTGTATTTATATTGTATTTTATGCTTCTGGCGTTGACTTCCTGGGCCCTAACTATTCTATCTGGAGGAGCAACGCCCTAGAGTGAAGTCTAGGTTGCGCGGAATGCAGAAATGACCATCACTTTCACACTGGAGGCAATTATTCCTGTTATACGATGGACAAACTGTTGAATTTTTAATGTACTTTATACTTCTGGCGTTGACTTCTAAGGCCCTATGTATTCGATCTGGTGTAGCAATGCCTCAGAGTTAAGTCTAGGATGCCCGCAACGTAGAAATGGCTATTACTTTCACACTGGTTGCAATTATTCGTTTTATACGATGGAAAAACTGTTGTACATATATCGTATTTTATGCTTCTGGCGTTGACTTCTTAGGCCCTAACTATTCGTTCAGGTGGAGCAACGCCCTAGGGTGAAGCCTAGGTTGCGCGGAACGTAGAAATGACCATATCTTTCACACTGTTTGCAATTATTCATATTATACAGTGGAAAAACAGTTGTATTTATATTGCATTTTATGCTTCTGGCATTGACTTCTGATGCCCTAACTATTCGATGTGGTGGAGCAACGTCCTAGAGTGAAGCCTAGATTGCCCGGTACGTAGAAATGACCATAGCTTTCACACTGGTTGCAATTATTCCTGTTATACAAGTGAAAAACTGTTGTATTTATATTGTATTTTATGCTTCTGGCAATGACTTCTTAGGCCCTATCTATTCGATCTGGCGGAGCAACGCCCTAGAGTGTAGCCTAGGTTGCCCGGAATGTAGAAATGACCATCACTTTCACGCTGGTTGCAATTATTCTTGTTATACGATCGAAAAACTGTTGTATTTATTTTGTATTTTATGCCTCTGGCGTTGACTCCTAAGGCCGTAGCTATTCGATGTGGTGGAGCAACGCCCTAGAGTGAAGCCTAGGTTGCCCGGAACGTAGAAATGACCATGTCTTTCACACTGGTTGCAATTATTCCTGTTATACGATGGAAAAACTGTTGTACTTATATTATATTTTATGCTTCAGGCGTTGACTTCTAAGGGCGTAGCTATTCGATGTGGTGGCGAAACGCCCTAGAGTGAAGCCTAGGTTGCCCGGAAAGTAGAAATGACCATTACCTCCACACTGTTTGCAATTATTCATTTTATACAATGGAGAAACTGCTGTATTTATATTGTTTTTTATAGTTATGGCGTTGACTTCTAAGGCCGTAGCTATTCGATGTGGTGGAGCAATGCCCTAGAGTGAAGCCTAGGATGCCCGCAACGTAGAAATGACCATATTTTTCACACCGTTTGCAATTATTCCTGTTATACGATTGAAAAACTGTTGTATTTATACTGTATTTTATGCTTCTGGCTTTGACTTCTAAGGCCGCAGCTATTCGATGTGGTGGAGCACCGCCCTAGAGTGAAGCCTAAGTTGCCCGGAACGTAGAAATGACCATAGCTTTCACACTGGTTGCAATTATTCCTGTTATACAAGTGAAAAACTGTTGTATTTATATCGTATTTTATGCTTCTGGCATTGACTTCTTAGGCCCTAACCATTCGATCAGGTGGAGCAACGCCCTAGGGTGAAGCATAGGTTGCCCGGAACGTGGAAATGACCATAACTTTCACACTGGTTTCAATTATTCGTTTTATACAATGGAAAAACTGTTGTATTTATTTTGTATTTTATGCTTCGGGCGTTGACTTCTATGGCCCTAACTATTCGATCTGGTGGAGCAGCGCCCTAGAGTGAAGCCTGGGTTGCCCGGAACGTAGAAATGACCATTACGTTCACACTGTTTGCGATTATTCATTTTATACGATGGTAAAACTGTTGTATTTATTTTGTATTTTATGCTTCTGGCATTGACTTCTAAGGCCCTGGCTATTCCATCTGGTGGAGCAACGCCCTAGAGTGGAGCCTAGGTCGCCCGAATCGTGGAAATGACCATACCTTTCACTCTGGTTGCAATTATTCCAGCTATACGATGGACAAACTGTTGGATTTTGATTGTACTTTATGCTTCAGGCGTTGACTTCTTAGGCCCTAACAATTCGCTCTGGTGGAACAACGCACTAGGGTGAAGCCTAGGTTGCCCGGAACGTAGAAATGACCATTACCTTCACACTGTTTGCGATTATTCATTTTATACGATGGTAAAACTGTTGTACATATATCGTATTTTATGCTTCTGGCGCTGACTTCTTAGGCCCTAACTATTCGATCAGGTGGAGCAACGCCCTAGAGTGAAGCCTAGGATGCCCGGAACGTAGAAATAACCATAACTTTCACACTGGTTGCAATTACTCGTTTTATACGATGGAAAAACTATTGTATTTATATTGTATTTTATGCTTCTGGCGTTGACTTCTAAGGCCCTAACTATTCGATGTGGTGGAGAAACGCCCTAGAGTGAAGCCTAGGTTGCCCGGAAAGTAGAAATGACCATTACCTCCACACTGTTTGCAATTATTCATTCTATACAATGGAGAAACTGCTGTATTTATATTGTTTTTTATAGTTATGGCGTTGACTTCTAAGGCCGTAGCTATTCGATGTGGTGGAGCAATGCCCTAGAGTGAAGCCTAGGATGCCCGCAACGTAGAAATGACCATATTTTTCACACTGTTTGCAATTATTCCTGTTATACGATTGAAAAACTGTTGTATTTATATTGCATTTTATGCTTCTGGCATTGACTTCTAAGGCCCTAACTATTCGATGTGGTGGAGCAACGTCCTAGAGTGAAGCCTAGGTTGCCCGGAACGTAGAAATGACCATGTCTTTCACACTGGTTGCAATTATTCCTGTTATACGATGGAAAAACTGTTGTACTTATATTATATCTTAAGCTTCAGGCGTTGACTTCTTAGGCCCTAACTATTCGATCTGGTGGAGCAACGCCCTAGAGTGAAGCCTAGGTTACCCGGAACGTAGAAATGACCGGTACTTTCACACTGTTTGCAAATGTACATTATATACGATGGAAAAACTGTTGTACTTATGTTGTATTTTATGCTTCTGGCGTCGAATTCTCAGTCCCTAACTATTCGATCTGGTGGAGCAACGCCCTAGAGTGAAGCCTAGGTTGCCCGGAACGTAGAAATGGCCGTTACTTTCACACTGTTTGCAAATGTACATTATATATGATGGAAATGCTGTTGTATTTATATTGTATTTTATGCTTCTGGCGTTGACTTCTTAGGCCCTAACTATTCGATCTGGTGGAGCAACGCCCTAGAGTGAAGCCTAGGTTGCCCGGAACGTAGAAATGACCGTTACTTTAACACTGTTTGCAAATGTACATTATATACGGTGGAAAAGCTGCTGTATTTATATTGTATTTTATGCTTCTGGCGTTGACTTCTTAGGCCCTAACTATTTGATCCGGTGGAGCACGCCCTGTAGTGAAGCCTAGGTTGCCCGGAACGTAGAAATGACCATAACTTTCAGACTGGTTTCAATTATTCGTTTTATACAATGGAAAAACTATTCTATTTATTTTGTATTTTATGCTTCGGGCGTTGACTTCTATGGCCCTAACTATCGATCCAGTGGAGCAACGCCCTAGAGTGAAGCCTAGGTTGCCCGGAACGTAGAAATGACCATTACCTTCACACTGTTTGCGATTATTCATTTTATGCGATGGTAAAACTGTTGTATTTGTTTTGTATTTTATGCTTCTGGCATTGACTTCTAAGGCCCTAACTATTCGATGTGGTGGAGCAACGCCCTTGAGCGAAGCCTAGGTTGCCCGGAACGTAAAAATGACCTGTACTTTCACTCTGGTTGCAATTACTCCAGCTATACGATGGACAAACTGTTGGATTTTGATTGCACTTTATACTTCTGGCGTTGACTTCTAAAGCCCTATGTATTCGATCTGGTACAGCAATGCCTCAGAGTTAAGTCTAGGATGCCCGCAACGTAGAAATGTCTATTACTTTCACACTGGTTGCAATTATTCGTTTTATACGATGGAAAAACTGTTTTACATATATCGTATTTTATGCTTCGACCGTTGACTCCTAAGACGCCAACTATACGATCTGGTGGAGCAACGCCCTAGAGCGAAGCCTAGGTTGCTCGGAATATAGAAATGACCATCACCTTCACACGGTTTGCGATTATTCGTTTTATACGATTGTAAAACTGTTGTACATATATCGTATTTTATGCTTCTGGCGCTGACTACTTAGGCCCTAACTATTTGATCTGGTGGAGCACCGCCCTGTAGTGAAGCCTAGGTTGCCCGGAACGTAGAAATGACCATAAATTTTACACTGGTTTCAATTATTCGTTTTATACAATGGAAAAACTGTTGTATTTATTTTGTATTTGGTGCTTCTGTCGTTGACTTCTTAGGCCCTAACTATTCGATGTGGTTGAGCAATGCTCTAGAGTGAAGCCTAGATTGCCCGGAACGTAGAAATGACCATAACGTTCATACTGGTTGCAATTATTCGTTTTATACGATGGAAAAACTGTTGTATTTATATTGTATTTTATGCTTCAGGCGTTGACTTCTTAGGCCCTAACTATTCGCTCTGGTGGAACAACGCCCTAGGGTGATGCCTAGGTTGCCCGGATCGTAGAAATGACCATTACTTGCTCACTGGTTGCAATTATTCGTTTTATACGATGGAAAAACTGTTGTATTTATTTTGTATTTGGCGCTCCTGGCGTTGACTTCTTAGGCCCTAACTAATGGATCTGGTGGACCAACGCCCTAGAGTGAAGCCTAGGTTGCCCGGAACGTAGAAATGACCATTACATCCACACTGTTTGCAATTATTCATATTATACAGATGAAAAACTGTTGTATTTATATTGTATTTTATGCTTCTGGCGCTGACTTCTTAGGTCCTAACTATTGGATCTGGTGGAGCAACGCCCACGGGTGAAGTCTAGGTTGCGCGGAACGTAGAAATGACCATAAATTTTACACTGGCATCAATTATTCGTTTTATACAGTGGAAAAACTGTTGTATTTATTTTGTATTTGGTGCTTCTGTCGTTGACTTCTTAGGCCCTAACTATTGGATCTGGTGGAGCACCGCCCTGTAGTGAAGCGTAAGTTGCCCGGAACGTAGAAAGGACCTGTACTTTCACACTGGTTGCAGTTATTCCTGTTATACGATGGAAAAAATGTTGCATTTTTATTGTATTTTATGCTTCTGGCATTGACTTCTAAGGCCCTAGCTATTCCATCTGGTGGAGCAACGCCCTAGAGTGGAGCCTAGGTCGCCCGGAACGTAGAAATGACCATTACTTTCACTCTGGTTGCAATTATTCCAGCTATACGATGGACAAACTGTTGGATTTTGATTGTACTTTATACTTCTGGCGTTGACTTCTAAGGCCCTATGTATTCGATCTTGTGTAGCAGTGCCTCAGCGTTAAGTCTAGGATGCCCGCAACGTAGAAATGGCTATTACTTTCAGACTGGTTGCAATTATTCGTTTTATACGATGGAAAAACTGTTGTACACATATCGTATTTTATGCTTCTGGCGTTGACTTCTTAGGCCCTAACTATTCGATCAGGTGGAGCAACGCCTTAGGGTGAAGCCTAGGTTGCCCGGAACGTAGAAATGACCATAACTTTCATACTGGTTGCAATTATTCGTTTTATACGATGGAAAAACTGTTCTATTTCTTTTGTATTTTATGCTTCGGGCGTTGCCTTCTATGGCCCTAACTATTCGATATGGTGGAGCAACGCCCTAGAGTGAAGCCTAGGTTGCCCGGAACGTAGAAATGACCATTACCTTCACACTGTTTGCGATTATTCATTTTATACGATGGTAAAACTGTTGTATTTATTTTGTATTTTATGCTTCTGGCATTGACTTCTAAGGCCCTAGCTATTCCATCTGGTGGAGCAACGCCCTAGAGTGGAGCCTAGGTCGCCCGAAACGTGGAAATGACCGTTACTTTCACTCTGGTTGCATTTATTCCAGCTATACGATGGACAAACTGTTGCATTTTGATTGTACTTTATGCTTCAGGCGTTGACTTCTTAGGCCCTAACTATTCGCCCTGGTGGAACAACGCCCTAGGGTGAAGCCTAGGTTGCCCGGAACGTAGGAATGACCATTACCTTCACACTGTTTGCGATTATTCATTTTATACGATGGTAAAACTGTTGTACATATATCGTATTTTATGCTTCTGGCGTTGACTTCTTAGGCCCTAACTATTCGATCAGGTGGAGCAACGCCCTAGGCTGAAGCCTAGGTTGCCCGGAACGTAGAAATGACCATAACTTTCATACTGGTTGCAATTATTAGTTTTATACGATGGAAATACTGTTGTACATATATCGTATTTTATGCTTCTGGCGTTGAATTCTTAGGCCTTAAATATTAGATCTGTTGGAACAACGCCCTAGAGTGAAGCCTAGCTTGCCCGGAATGTAGAAATGACCATCACTTTCACACTTGTTGCAATTACTCTTGTTATACGATGGAAAAACGGTTGTATTTATTTTGTATTTTATGCTTCTGGCATTGACTTCGAAGGCCCTAGCTATTCCATCTGGTGGAGCAACGCCCTAGAGTGGAGCCTAGGTCGCCCGAAACGAAGAAATGACCAATACTTTCACTCTGGTTGCAATTATTCCAGCTATACGATGGACAAACTGTTGGATTTTGATTGTACTTTATACTTCTGGCGTAGACTTCTAAGGCCCTATGTATTCGATCTGGTGTAGCAATGCCTCAGAGTTAAGTCTAGGATGCCCGCAACGTAGAAATGGCTATTACTTTCACACTGGTTGCAATTATTCGTTTTATAGGATGGAAAAACTGTTGTACATATGTCGTATTTTATGCTTCTGGCGTTGACTTCTTAGGCCCTAGCTATTCGATCAGGTGGAGCAACGCCCTAGGGTGAAGCCTAGGTTGCGCGGAACGTAGAAATGACCATAACTTTCACACTGGTTTCAATTATTCGTTTTATACAATGGAAAAACTGTTCTACTTATTTTGTATTTTATGCTTCGGGAGTTGACTCCTAAGGCCCCAACTATTCGATCTGGTGGAGCAACGCCCTAGAGTGAAGCCTAGGTTGCCCGGAATATAGAAATGACCATCACCTTCACACGGTTTGCGATTACTCATTTTATACGATGGTAAAGCTGTTGTACATATATCGTATTTTATGCTTCTGGCGTTGACTTCTTAGGCCCTAACTATTCGATGTGGTTGAGCAACGCCCTAGAGTGAAGCCTAGGGTGCCCGCAGCGTAGAAATGACCATATCTTTCACACTGTTTGCAATTATTCATATTATACAGTGGAAAAACTGTTGTATTTATATTGCATTTTATGCTTCTCGCATTGACTTCTAAGGCCCTAACTATTCGATGTGGTGGAGCAACGCCCTAGAGTGTAGCCTAGGTTGCCCGGAATGTAGAAATGACCATCACTTTCACACTGGCTGCAATTATTCTTGTTATACGATCGAAAAACTGTTGTATTTATTTTGCATTTTATGCCTCTGGCGTTGACTCCTAAGGCCGTAGCTATTCGATGTGGTGGAGCAACGCCCTAGAGTGAAGCCTAGGTTGCCTGGAACGTAGAAATGACCATGCCTTTCACACTGGTTGCAATTATTCCTGTTATACGACGGAAAAACTGTTGTACTTATATAATATTTTATGCTTCAGGCGTTGACTTCTAAGGGCGTAGCTATTCGATGTGGTGGAGAAACGCCCTAGAGTGAAGCCTAGGTTGCCCGGAAAGTAGAAATGACCATTACCTCCACACTGTTTGCAATTATTCATTTTATACAATGGAGAAACTGTTGTATTTATATTGTTTTTTATAGTTATGGCGTTGACTTCTAAGGCAGTAGCTATTCGATGTGGTGGAGCAATGCCCTAGAGTGAAGCCTAGGATGCCCGCAACGTAGAAATGATCATATTTTTCACACTGTTTGCAATTATTCCTGTTATACGATTGAAAAACTGTTGTATTTATATTGTATTTTATGCTTCTGGCGTTGACTTCTAAGGCCGCAGCTATTCGATGTGGTGGAGCAACGCCCTAGAGTGAAGCCTAGGTTGCCCGGAACGTAGTAATGACCATAGCTTTCACACTGGTTGCAATTATTCCTGTTATACAAGTGAAAAACTGTTGTATTTATATTGTATTTTATGCTTCTGGCGTTGACTTCCTGGGCCCTAACTATTCTATCTGGAGGAGCAACGCCCTAGAGTGAAGTCTAGGTTGCGCGGAATGCAGAAATGACCATCACTTTCACACTGGAGGCAATTATTCCTGTTATACGATGGACAAACTGTTGAATTTTTAATGTACTTTATACTTCTGGCGTTGACTTCTAAGGCCCTATGTATTCGATCTGGTGTAGCAATGCCTCAGAGTAAAGTCTAGGATGCCCGCAACGTAGAAATGGCTATTACTTTCACACTGGTTGCAATTATTCGTTTTATACGATGGAAAAACTGTTGTACATATATCGTATTTTATGCTTCTGGCGTTGACTTCTTAGGCCCTAACTATTCGTTCAGGTGGAGCAACGCCCTAGGGTGAAGCCTAGGTTGCGCGGAACGTAGAAATGACCATATCTTTCACACTGTTTGCAATTATTCATATTATACAGTGGAAAAACAGTTGTATTTATATTGCATTTTATGCTTCTGGCATTGACTTCTGATGCCCTAACTATTCGATGTGGTGGAGCAACGTCCTAGAGTGAAGCCTAGATTGCCCGGTACGTAGAAATGACCATAGCTTTCACACTGGTTGCAATTATTCCTGTTATACAAGTGAAAAACTGTTGTATTTATATTGTATTTTATGCTTCTGGCAATGACTTCTTAGGCCCTATCTATTCGATCTGGCGGAGCAACGCCCTAGAGTGTAGCCTAGGTTGCCCGGAATGTAGAAATGACCATCACTTTCACACTGGTTGCAATTATTCTTGTTATACGATCGAAAAACTGTTGTATTTATTTTGTATTTTATGCCTCTGGCGTTGACTCCTAAGGCCGTAGCTATTCGATGTGGTGGAGCAACGCCCTAGAGTGAAGCCTAGGTTGCCCGGAACGTAGAAATGACCATGTCTTTCACACTGGTTGCAATTATTCCAGCTATACGATGGACAAACTGTTGGATTTTGATTGTACTTTATGCTTCAGGCGTTGACTTCTTAGGCCCTAACAATTCGCTCTGGTGGAACAACGCCCTAGGGTGAAGCCTAGGTTGCCCGGAACGTAGAAATGACCATTACCTTCACACTGTTTGCGATTATTCATTTTATACGATGGTAAAACTGTTGTACATATATCGTATTTTATGCTTCTGGCGCTGACTTCTTAGGCCCTAACTATTCGATCAGGTGGAGCAACGCCCTAGAGTGAAGCCTAGGATGCCCGGAACGTAGAAATAACCATAACTTTCACACTGGTTGCAATTACTCGTTTTATACGATGGAAAAACTATTGTATTTATATTGTATTTTATGCTTCTGGCGTTGACTTCTAAGGCCCTAACTATTCGATGTGGTGGAGAAACGCCCTAGAGTGAAGCCTAGGTTGCCCGGAAAGTAGAAATGACCATTACCTCCACACTGTTTGCAATTATTCATTCTATACAATGGAGAAACTGCTGTATTTATATTGTTTTTTATAGTTATGGCGTTGACTTCTAAGGCCGTAGCTATTCGATGTGGTGGAGCAATGCCCTAGAGTGAAGCCTAGGATGCCCGCAACGTAGAAATGACCATATTTTTCACACTGTTTGCAATTATTCCTGTTATACGATTGAAAAACTGTTGTATTTATATTGCATTTTATGCTTCTGGCATTGACTTCTAAGGCCCTAACTATTCGATGTGGTGGAGCAACGTCCTAGAGTGAAGCCTAGGTTGCCCGGAACGTAGAAATGACCATGTCTTTCACACTGGTTGCAATTATTCCTGTTATACGATGGAAAAACTGTTGTACTTATATTATATCTTAAGCTTCAGGCGTTGACTTCTTAGGCCCTAACTATTCGATCTGGTGGAGCAACGCCCTAGAGTGAAGCCTAGGTTACCCGGAACGTAGAAATGACCGGTACTTTCACACTGTTTGCAAATGTACATTATATACGATGGAAAAACTGTTGTACTTATGTTGTATTTTATGCTTCTGGCGTCGAATTCTCAGTCCCTAACTATTCGATCTGGTGGAGCAACGCCCTAGAGTGAAGCCTAGGTTGCCCGGAACGTAGAAATGGCCGTTACTTTCACACTGTTTGCAAATGTACATTATATATGATGGAAATGCTGTTGTATTTATATTGTATTTTATGCTTCTGGCGTTGACTTCTTAGGCCCTAACTATTCGATCTGGTGGAGCAACGCCCTAGAGTGAAGCCTAGGTTGCCCGGAACGTAGAAATGACCGTTACTTTAACACTGTTTGCAAATGTACATTATATACGGTGGAAAAGCTGCTGTATTTATATTGTATTTTATGCTTCTGGCGTTGACTTCTTAGGCCCTAACTTTTTGATCCGGTGGAGCACGCCCTGTAGTGAAGCCTAGGTTGCCCGGAACGTAGAAATGACCATAACTTTCACACTGGTTTCAATTATTCGTTTTATACAATGGAAAAACTATTCTATTTATTTTGTATTTTATGCTTCGGGCGTTGACTTCTATGGCCCTAACTATCGATCCAGTGGAGCAACGCCCTAGAGTGAAGCCTAGGTTGCCCGGAACGTAGAAATGACCATTACCTTCACACTGTTTGCGATTATTCATTTTATACGATGGTAAAACTGTTGTATTTGTTTTGTATTTTATGCTTCTGGCATTGACTTCTAAGGCCCTAACTATTCGATGTGGTGGAGCAACGCCCTTGAGCGAAGCCTAGGTTGCCCGGAACGTAAAAATGACCTGTACTTTCACTCTGGTTGCAATTACTCCAGCTATACGATGGACAAACTGTTGGATTTTGATTGCACTTTATACTTCTGGCGTTGACTTCTAAAGCCCTATGTATTCGATCTGGTACAGCAATGCCTCAGAGTTAAGTCTAGGATGCCCGCAACGTAGAAATGTCTATTACTTTCACACTGGTTGCAATTATTCGTTTTATGCGATGGAAAAACTGTTTTACATATATCGTATTTTATGCTTCGACCGTTGACTCCTAAGACGCCAACTATACGATCTGGTGGAGCAACGCCCTAGAGCGAAGCCTAGGTTGCTCGGAATATAGAAATGACCATCACCTTCACACGGTTTGCGATTATTCGTTTTATACGATTGTAAAACTGTTGTACATATATCGTATTTTATGCTTCTGGCGCTGACTACTTAGGCCCTAACTATTTGATCTGGTGGAGCACCGCCCTGTAGTGAAGCCTAGGTTGCCCGGAACGTAGAAATGACCATAAATTTTACACTGGTTTCAATTATTCGTTTTATACAATGGAAAAACTGTTGTATTTATTTTGTATTTGGTGCTTCTGTCGTTGACTTCTTAGGCCCTAACTATTCGATGTGGTTGAGCAACGCTCTAGAGTGAAGCCTAGATTGCCCGGAACGTAGAAATGACCATAACGTTCATACTGGTTGCAATTATTCGTTTTATACGATGGAAAAACTGTTGTATTTATATTGTATTTTATGCTTCAGGCGTTGACTTCTTAGGCCCTAACTATTCGCTCTGGTGGAACAACGCCCTAGGGTGATGCCTAGGTTGCCCGGATCGTAGAAATGACCATTACTTGCTCACTGGTTGCAATTATTCGTTTTATACGATGGAAAAACTGTTGTATTTATTTTGTATTTGGCGCTCCTGGCGTTGACTTCTTAGGCCCTAACTAATGGATCTGGTGGACCAACGCCCTAGAGTGAAGCCTAGGTTGCCCGGAACGTAGAAATGACCATTACATCCACACTGTTTGCAATTATTCATATTATACAGATGAAAAACTGTTGTATTTATATTGTATTTTATGCTTCTGGCGCTGACTTCTTAGGTCCTAACTATTGGATCTGGTGGAGCAACGCCCACGGGTGAAGTCTAGGTTGCGCGGAACGTAGAAATGACCATAAATTTTACACTGGCATCAATTATTCGTTTTATACAGTGGAAAAACTGTTGTATTTATTTTGTATTTGGTGCTTCTGTCGTTGACTTCTTAGGCCCTAACTATTGGATCTGGTGGAGCACCGCCCTGTAGTGAAGCGTAAGTTGCCCGGAACGTAGAAAGGACCTGTACTTTCACACTGGTTGCAGTTATTCCTGTTATACGATGGAAAAAATGTTGCATTTTTATTGTATTTTATGCTTCTGGCATTGACTTCTAAGGCCCTAGCTATTCCATCTGGTGGAGCAACGCCCTAGAGTGGAGCCTAGGTCGCCCGGAACGTAGAAATGACCATTACTTTCACTCTGGTTGCAATTACTCCAGCTATACGATGGACAAACTGTTGGATTTTGATTGCACTTTATACTTCTGGCGTTGACTTCTAAAGCCCTATGTATTCGATCTGGTACAGCAATGCCTCAGAGTTAAGTCTAGGATGCCCGCAACGTAGAAATGTCTATTACTTTCACACTGGTTGCAATTATTCGTTTTATACGATGGAAAAACTGTTTTACATATATCGTATTTTATGCTTCGACCGTTGACTCCTAAGACGCCAACTATACGATCTGGTGGAGCAACGCCCTAGAGCGAAGCCTAGGTTGCTCGGAATATAGAAATGACCATCACCTTCACACGGTTTGCGATTATTCGTTTTATACGATTGTAAAACTGTTGTACATATATCGTATTTTATGCTTCTGGCGCTGACTACTTAGGCCCTAACTATTTGATCTGGTGGAGCACCGCCCTGTAGTGAAGCCTAGGTTGCCCGGAACGTAGAAATGACCATAAATTTTACACTGGTTTCAATTATTCGTTTTATACAATGGAAAAACTGTTGTATTTATTTTGTATTTGGTGCTTCTGTCGTTGACTTCTTAGGCCCTAACTATTCGATGTGGTTGAGCAACGCTCTAGAGTGAAGCCTAGATTGCCCGGAACGTAGAAATGACCATAACGTTCATACTGGTTGCAATTATTCGTTTTATACGATGGAAAAACTGTTGTATTTATATTGTATTTTATGCTTCAGGCGTTGACTTCTTAGGCCCTAACTATTCGCTCTGGTGGAACAACGCCCTAGGGTGATGCCTAGGTTGCCCGGATCGTAGAAATGACCATTACTTGCTCACTGGTTGCAATTATTCGTTTTATACGATGGAAAAACTGTTGTATTTATTTTGTATTTGGCGCTCCTGGCGTTGACTTCTTAGGCCCTAACTAATGGATCTGGTGGACCAACGCCCTAGAGTGAAGCCTAGGTTGCCCGGAACGTAGAAATGACCATTACATCCACACTGTTTGCAATTATTCATATTATACAGATGAAAAACTGTTGTATTTATATTGTATTTTATGCTTCTGGCGCTGACTTCTTAGGTCCTAACTATTGGATCTGGTGGAGCAACGCCCACGGGTGAAGTCTAGGTTGCGCGGAACGTAGAAATGACCATAAATTTTACACTGGCATCAATTATTCGTTTTATACAGTGGAAAAACTGTTGTATTTATTTTGTATTTGGTGCTTCTGTCGTTGACTTCTTAGGCCCTAACTATTGGATCTGGTGGAGCACCGCCCTGTAGTGAAGCGTAAGTTGCCCGGAACGTAGAAAGGACCTGTACTTTCACACTGGTTGCAGTTATTCCTGTTATACGATGGAAAAAATGTTGCATTTTTATTGTATTTTATGCTTCTGGCATTGACTTCTAAGGCCCTAGCTATTCCATCTGGTGGAGCAACGCCCTAGAGTGGAGCCTAGGTCGCCCGGAACGTAGAAATGACCATTACTTTCACTCTGGTTGCAATTATTCCAGCTATACGATGGACAAACTGTTGGATTTTGATTGTACTTTATACTTCTGGCGTTGACTTCTAAGGCCCTATGTATTCGATCTTGTGTAGCAGTGCCTCAGCGTTAAGTCTAGGATGCCCGCAACGTAGAAATGGCTATTACTTTCAGACTGGTTGCAATTATTCGTTTTATACGATGGAAAAACTGTTGTACACATATCGTATTTTATGCTTCTGGCGTTGACTTCTTAGGCCCTAACTATTCGATCAGGTGGAGCAACGCCTTAGGGTGAAGCCTAGGTTGCCCGGAACGTAGAAATGACCATAACTTTCATACTGGTTGCAATTATTCGTTTTATACGATGGAAAAACTGTTCTATTTCTTTTGTATTTTATGCTTCGGGCGTTGACTCCTAAGGCCCCAACAATTCGATCTGGTGGAGCAGCGCCCTAGAGTGAAGCCCAGGTTGCCCGGAACGTAGAAATGACCATAACTTTCACACTGGTTTCAATTATTCGTTTTATACAATGGAAAAACTGTTCTATTTATTTTGTATTTTATGCTTCGGGCGTTGCCTTCTATGGCCCTAACTATTCGATCTGGTGGAGCAACGCCCTAGAGTGAAGCCTAGGTTGCCCGGAACGTAGAAATGACCATTACCTTCACACTGTTTGCGATTATTCATTTTATACGATGGTAAAACTGTTGTATTTATTTTGTATTTTATGCTTCTGGCATTGACTTCTAAGGCCCTAGCTATTCCATCTGGTGGAGCAACGCCCTAGAGTGGAGCCTAGGTCGCCCGAAACGTGGAAATGACCGTTACTTTCACTCTGGTTGCATTTATTCCAGCTATACGATGGACAAACTGTTGCATTTTGATTGTACTTTATGCTTCAGGCGTTGACTTCTTAGGCCCTAACTATTCGCCCTGGTGGAACAACGCCCTAGGGTGAAGCCTAGGTTGCCCGGAACGTAGAAATGACCATTACCTTCACACTGTTTGCGATTATTCATTTTATACGATGGTAAAACTGTTGTACATATATCGTATTTTATGCTTCTGGCGTTGACTTCTTAGGCCCTAACTATTCGATCAGGTGGAGCAACGCCCTAGGCTGAAGCCTAGGTTGCCCGGAACGTAGAAATGACCATAACTTTCATACTGGTTGCAATTATTAGTTTTATACGATGGAAATACTGTTGTACATATATCGTATTTTATGCTTCTGGCGTTGAATTCTTAGGCCTTAAATATTAGATCTGTTGGAACAACGCCCTAGAGTGAAGCCTAGCTTGCCCGGAATGTAGAAATGACTATCACTTTCACACTTGTTGCAATTATTCTTGTTATACGATGGAAAAACGGTTGTATTTATTTTGTATTTTATGCTTCTGGCATTGACTTCGAAGGCCCTAGTTATTCCATCTGGTGGAGCAACGCCCTAGAGTGGAGCCTAGGTCGCCCGAAACGAAGAAATGACCAATACTTTCACTCTGGTTGCAATTATTCCAGCTATACGATGGACAAACTGTTGGATTTTGATTGTGCTTTATACTTCTGGCGTAGACTTCTAAGGCCCTATGTATTCGATCTGGTGTAGCAATGCCTCAGAGTTAAGTCTAGGATGCCCGCAACGTAGAAATGGCTATTACTTTCACACTGGTTGCAATTATTCGTTTTATACGATGGAAAAACTGTTGTACATATGTCGTATTTTATGCTTCTGGCGTTGACTTCTTAGGCCCTAGCTATTCGATCAGGTGGAGCAACGCCCTAGGGTGAAGCCTAGGTTGCGCGGAACGTAGAAATGACCATAACTTTCACACTGGTTTCAATTATTCGTTTTATACAATGGAAAAACTGTTCTACTTATTTTGTATTTTATGCTTCGGGAGTTGACTCCTAAGGCCCCAACTATTCGATCTGGTGGAGCAACGCCCTAGAGTGAAGCCTAGGTTGCCCGGAATATAGAAATGACCATCACCTTCACACGGTTTGCGATTACTCATTTTATACGATGGTAAAGCTGTTGTACATATATCGTATTTTATGCTTCTGGCGTTGACTTCTTAGGCCCTAACTATTCGATGTGGTTGAGCAACGCCCTAGAGTGAAGCCTAGGGTGCCCGCAGCGTAGAAATGACCATATCTTTCACACTGTTTGCAATTATTCATATTATACAGTGGAAAAACTGTTGTATTTATATTGCATTTTATGCTTCTCGCATTGACTTCTAAGGCCCTAACTATTCGATGTGGTGGAGCAACGCCCTAGGGTGAAGCCTAGGTTGCCCGGAAAGTATAAATGACCATAACTTTCATACAGGTTGCAATTATTCGTTTTATACGATGGAAAAACTGTTGTATTAATTTTGTATTTGGTGCTTCTGGCGTTGACTTCTTAGGCCCTAACCATTCGATGTGGTTGAGCAGCGCGCTAGAGTGAAGCCTAGATTGCCCGGAACGTAGAAATGACCATAACTTTCATACTGGTTGCAATTATTCGTTTTATACGATGGAAAAACTGTTGTATTTATATTGTATTTTATGCTTCAGGCGTTGACTTCTTAGGCCCTAACTATTCGCTCTGGTGGATCAACGCCCTAGGGTTATGCCTAGGTTGCCCGGATCGTAGAAATGACCATTACTTGCTCACTGGTTGCAATTATTCGTTTTATAGGATGGAAAAACTGTTGTATTTATTTTGTATTTGGCGCTCCTGGCGTTGACTTCTTAGGCCCTAACTAATGGATCTGGTGGACCAACACCCTAGAGTGAAGCCTAGGTTGCCCGGAACGTAGAAATGACCATTACATCCACACTGTTTGCAATTATTCATTTTATACAGTGCAAAAACTGTTGTATTCATAATGTATTTTATAGTTATGGCGTTTACTTCTAAGGCCGTAGCTATTCGATGGGGTGGAGCAATGCCCTAGAGTGAAGCCTAGGTTGCCCGGAACGAAGAAATGACCGTAACTTTCATACTGATTGCAATTATTCGTATTATACGATGGGAAAACTGTTGTATCTATTTTGTATTTTATGCTTCTGGCGTTGACTTCTTAGGCCCTAACTATTCGATCTGGTGGAGCAACGCCCTAGAGTGAAGCCTAGGTTGCCCGGAATGCAGAAATGACTATCACTTTCACACTGGTGGCAATTATTCCTGTTATACGATGGAAAAACTTTTGTATTTATATTGTATTTTATGCTTCTGGCGTTGACTTCTTAGGCCCTGACCAGTGGATCTGGTGGAGCAACGCCCTAGAGTTAAGCCTAGGTTGCCCGGAAAGTAGAAATGACCATTACTTCCACACTGTTTGCAATTATTCATATTATACAGTGGAAAAACTGTTGTATTTATTTTGTATTTTATGCTTCTGGCGTTGACTTCTTAGGCCCTAACCAGTGGATCTGGTGGAGCAACGCCCTAGGGTGAAGCCTAGGTTGCCCGGAACGTAGAAATGACCACAACTTTCATACTGGTTGCAATTATTCGTTTTATACGATGGAAAAACTGTTTTATTTATATTGTATTTTATGCTTCTGGCGTTGACTTCTAAGGCCGTAGCTATTCGATGTGGTGGAGCAACGCCCTAGAGTGAAGCCTATGTTGCCCGGAACGTAGTAATGACCAAATTTTTCACACTGTTTGCAATTATTCCTATAATACAATGGAAAAACTGTAGTATTTATACTGTGTTTCATGCTTCTGGCGTTAACTTCTAAGGCCCTAACTATTCGATGTGATGGAGCAACGCCCTAGAGCGAAACCTAGGTTGCCCGGAACGTAGAAATGACCATTACTTCCACACTGTTTGCAATTATTCATTTCGTACAATGTAAAAACTGTTGTATTTATATTGTATTTTATGCTTCTGGCGTTGACTTCTAAGGCCCTAGCTATTCCATCTGGTGGAGCAACGCCCTAGAGTGGAGCCTAGGTCGCCCGAAACGTGGAAATGACCGTTACTTTCACTCTGGTTGCATTTATTCCAGCTATACGATGGACAAACTGTTGCATTTTGATTGTACTTTATGCTTCAGGCGTTGACTTCTTAGGCCCTAACTATTCGCCCTGGTGGAACAACGCCCTAGGGTGAAGCCTAGGTTGCCCGGAACGTAGAAATGACCATTACCTTCACACTGTTTGCGATTATTCATTTTATACGATGGTAAAACTGTTGTACATATATCGTATTTTATGCTTCTGGCGTTGACTTCTTAGGCCCTAACTATTCGATCAGGTGGAGCAACGCCCTAGGCTGAAGCCTAGGTTGCCCGGAACGTAGAAATGACCATAACTTTCATACTGGTTGCAATTATTAGTTTTATACGATGGAAATACTGTTGTACATATATCGTATTTTATGCTTCTGGCGTTGAATTCTTAGGCCTTAAATATTAGATCTGTTGGAACAACGCCCTAGAGTGAAGCCTAGCTTGCCCGGAATGTAGAAATGACTATCACTTTCACACTTGTTGCAATTATTCTTGTTATACGATGGAAAAACGGTTGTATTTATTTTGTATTTTATGCTTCTGGCATTGACTTCGAAGGCCCTAGTTATTCCATCTGGTGGAGCAACGCCCTAGAGTGGAGCCTAGGTCGCCCGAAACGAAGAAATGACCAATACTTTCACTCTGGTTGCAATTATTCCAGCTATACGATGGACAAACTGTTGGATTTTGATTGTACTTTATACTTCTGGCGTAGACTTCTAAGGCCCTATGTATTCGATCTGGTGTAGCAATGCCTCAGAGTTAAGTCTAGGATGCCCGCAACGTAGAAATGGCTATTACTTTCACACTGGTTGCAATTATTCGTTTTATACGATGGAAAAACTGTTGTACATATGTCGTATTTTATGCTTCTGGCGTTGACTTCTTAGGCCCTAGCTATTCGATCAGGTGGAGCAACGCCCTAGGGTGAAGCCTAGGTTGCGCGGAACGTAGAAATGACCATAACTTTCACACTGGTTTCAATTATTCGTTTTATACAATGGAAAAACTGTTCTACTTATTTTGTATTTTATGCTTCGGGAGTTGACTCCTAAGGCCCCAACTATTCGATCTGGTGGAGCAACGCCCTAGAGTGAAGCCTAGGTTGCCCGGAATATAGAAATGACCATCACCTTCACACGGTTTGCGATTACTCATTTTATACGATGGTAAAGCTGTTGTACATATATCGTATTTTATGCTTCTGGCGTTGACTTCTTAGGCCCTAACTATTCGATGTGGTTGAGCAACGCCCTAGAGTGAAGCCTAGGGTGCCCGCAGCGTAGAAATGACCATATCTTTCACACTGTTTGCAATTATTCATATTATACAGTGGAAAAACTGTTGTATTTATATTGCATTTTATGCTTCTCGCATTGACTTCTAAGGCCCTAACTATTCGATGTGGTGGAGCAACGCCCTAGAGTGAAGCCTAGGTTGCCCGGAACGTAGAAATGACCATTACATCCACACTGTTTGCAATTATTCATTTTATACAGTGCAAAAACTGTTGTATTTATAATGTATTTTATAGTTATGGCGTTTACTTCTAAGGCCGTAGCTATTCGATGGGGTGGAGCAATGCCCTAGAGTGAAGCCTAGGTTGCCCGGAACGAAGAAATGACCGTAACTTTCATACTGATTGCAATTATTCGTATTATACGATGGGAAAACTGTTGTATCTATTTTGTATTTTATGCTTCTGGCGTTGACTTCTTAGGCCCTAACTATTCGATCTGGTGGAGCAACGCCCTAGAGTGAAGCCTAGGTTGCCCGGAATGCAGAAATGACTATCACTTTCACACTGGTGGCAATTATTCCTGTTATACGATGGAAAAACTTTTGTATTTATATTGTATTTTATGCTTCTGGCGTTGACTTCTTAGGCCCTGACCAGTGGATCTGGTGGAGCAACGCCCTAGAGTTAAGCCTAGGTTGCCCGGAAAGTAGAAATGACCATTACTTCCACACTGTTTGCAATTATTCATATTATACAGTGGAAAAACTGTTGTATTTATTTTGTATTTTATGCTTCTGGCGTTGACTTCTTAGGCCCTAACCAGTGGATCTGGTGGAGCAACGCCCTAGGGTGAAGCCTAGGTTGCCCGGAACGTAGAAATGACCACAACTTTCATACTGGTTGCAATTATTCGTTTTATACGATGGAAAAACTGTTTTATTTATATTGTATTTTATGCTTCTGGCGTTGACTTCTAAGGCCGTAGCTATTCGATGTGGTGGAGCAACGCCCTAGAGTGAAGCCTATGTTGCCCGGAACGTAGTAATGACCAAATTTTTCACACTGTTTGCAATTATTCCTATAATACAATGGAAAAACTGTAGTATTTATACTGTGTTTCATGCTTCTGGCGTTAACTTCTAAGGCCCTAACTATTCGATGTGATGGAGCAACGCCCTAGAGCGAAACCTAGGTTGCCCGGAACGTAGAAATGACCATTACTTCCACACTGTTTGCAATTATTCATTTCGTACAATGTAAAAACTGTTGTATTTATATTGTATTTTATGCTTCTGGCGTTGACTTCTAAGGCCGTAGCTATTCGATGTGGTGCAGCAACGCCCTAGAGTGAAGCCTATGTTGCCCGGAACGTTGAAATGACCACATCTTTTACACTGGTTGCAATTACTCGTCTTATACTATGGAAAAGCTGTTGTATTTATATTGTATTTTATGCTTCTGGCATTGACTTTTAAGGCCCTGACTATGCGATGTGGTGGAGCAACGCCCTAGAGTGCAGCCTATGTTGCAAGGAACGTAGAAATGACCATAAGTTTCACTCTGGTTGCAATCATTCGTTTTATGCAATGGAAAAACTGTTCTACTAATTTTGTATTTGAAGCCTCTGGCGTTGACTTCTAAGGCCCTAGCTATCCGATCTGGTGGAGCAACGCCCTAGAGTGTAGCCTAGGTCGCCCGGAACGTAGAAATGACCATCACTTTCACTCTGGTTGCAATTATTCCTGTTATTCGATAGAAAAACTGGTGGATTTTTATTGTACTTTATGCTTCTGGCGTTGACTTCTAAGGCCCTATCTATTCGACCTGGTGGAGCAATGCCTCAGAGTTAAGTCCAGGACGCACGTAACGTTGAAATGGCCATTAGTTTCACACTGGTTGCAATTATTGATTTTATACGATGGAAAAACTGTTGTATTTATATTGTATTTTATGCTTCTGGCGTTGTCTTCTTAGGACCTAACTATTCCATCTGGTGGAGCAACGCCCTAGAGTGAAGTCTAGATTGCCCGGAACGTAGAAATGACCATTACTTTCACACTGTTTGCATTTATTCATTTTATACGATGGAAAAACTGTTGTATTTATATTGTATTTTCTGCTTCTGGCGTTGACTTCTTAGGCCCTAACTATTCGATGTGGTGGAGTAACGCACTAGTGTGAAGTCTAGATTGCCCGGAACGTAGAAAAGACCATTACTTTCACACTGTTTGCAATTATTCCTGTTATACTATGGAAAAACTGTTGTATTTTTATTGTATTTTATGCCTCTGGCGTTGACTTCTTAGGCACTAAATATTCGATCCGGTGGAGCATCGCCCTAGAGTGAAGCCTAGGTTGCCCGGAACGTAGAAATGACCGTTACTTTCACAATGTTTGCAATCATTAATTGTATGGGATGGAAAAAGTGTTGTATTTATATTGTATTTTATGCATCTGGCGTTGACTTCTTAGGCGCTAACTATTCGATGTGGTGGAGCAACGCCCTAGAGTGAAGCCTAGGTTGCCCGGAACGTAGAAGTGACCATTAGCTTCACACTGTTTGCAATTATTCCTGTTATACGATGAAAAATCTGTTGGATTTTTATTGTACTGTATGCTTCTGGCGTTGACTTCTAAGGCCCTAAATATTCGATCCGGTGGAGCGTCGCCCTAGAGTGAAGCCTAGGTTGCCCGGAACGTAGAAATGACCGTTACTTTCACAATGTTTGCAATCATTAATAGTATACGATGGAAAAACTGTTGTATTTTTATTGTATTTTATGTTTCTGGCGTTGACTTCTAAGGCCGTAGCTAATCGATGTGGTGGAGCAACGCCCTAGAGTGCAGCCTATTTTGCACGGAACGTTGAAATGGCCATAAGTTTCACTCTGGTTGCAATCATTCGTTTTATACAATGGAAAAACTGTTATATTAATTATATATTTTATGCTTCGGGCGTTGACTTCTAAGGCCCTAACTATTCGGTCCGGTGGAGCAACGACCTAGAGTGAAGTCTAGATTGCCCGGAACGTAGAAATGACCATTACTTTCACACTGTTTGCAATTATTCATTTTATACGATGGAAAATCTGTTGTTTTTATATTGTATTTTATTCTTCTGGCATTGACTTCTATGGCCCTACCTCTCCGATCTGGTGGAGCAACGCCCTAGAGTGAAGCCTAGGTGGCCCGGAACGTGGAAATGACCATGACTTTCACACTGGTTGCAATTATTCCCTTTATACGATGGAAAAACTGTTGTATTTATATTGTATTTTATGCTTCCGGCGTCGACTTTTAAGGCCCTATCTATTCGATGTGGTGGAGCAACGCCCTAGAGTGAAGCCTAGGTTGACGGGAGCGTAGAAATGACCATTACCTTCACACTGTTTGGAATTATTCCTGTTATACAATGGAAAACTGTTGGATTTTTACTGTATTTTATGCTTCTGGCGTTGACTTCTAAGGCCGTAGCTATTCGATGTGGTGCAGCAACGCCCTAGAGTGAAGCCTAGGTTGCACGAAATGTAGAAATGATCATAACTTTCACACTGGATGCAATTATCCGTTTCATACGATGGAAAAACTGTTGTATTTATTTTGTATTTGGTGCTTCTGGCGGTGACTTCTTAGGCCCTCACTATTGGATCTGGTGGAACAATGACCTAGAGTGAAGCCTAGGTTGCCCGGAACGTAGAAATGTCCATCACTTTCACACTTGTTGCAATTACTCCTGTTATACGATGGAAAAACTGTTATATCTTTATCGTATTTTAAGCTTCGGGCATTGATTTCTATGGCCCTACCTCTTCGATCTGGTGAAGCAACGCCCTAGAGTGAAGCCTAGGTTGCCCCGTACGTTGAAATGACCATAACTTTCGTACTGGTTGCAATTATTCGTTTTATACGATGGAAAAACTGTTGTATTTAAACTGTAATTTATGCCTCTGGCGTTGACTTCTGAGGCCCTAACTATTCGATGTGGTGGAGCAACGCCCTGGAGTGAAGCCTAGGTTGCACGGAACGTAGAAATGACCATACCTTTCACACTGGTTGCTATTGTTCGTTTTATACGATGGAAAAACTGTTGTATTTATTTTGTATTTTATGCTTCGGGCGTTGACTTCTAAGGCCCTAGCTATTCGATTTGGTGGAGCAACGACCTAGAGTGGAGCCTAGGTTGCCTGAAACGTAGAAATGTCCATTACTTTCACAGTGGTTGCAATTATTCATGCTATAAGATGGAAAAGATGTTGTATTTTTATTGTATTTTATGCTTCTGGCGTTGACTTCTAAAGTCCTAGCTATTCGATCTCGTGGGGCTACGTCCAAGAGTGAAGCCTAGGTTAGCCGGAACGTAGAAATGACCATAACTTTCACACTGGTTGCAATTATCCCTTTTATACGATGGAAAAGCTGTTCTATATATTTTCTATTTTATGCTTCTTGCGTTGACTTCTAAGGCACTAACTATTCGATCTGGACGAGCAACGCACTAGAGTGAAGCCTAGGTTGCCCGGAACATAGACAAGACCATATCCTTCACACTGGTTGCAATTATTCCTGTTATACGATGGAAAAACTGTTGTATTTATATTGTATTTTATTCTTCTGGCGTTGACTTCTAAATCCCTGACTATTCGGTCTGGTGGAGCAACGACCTAGAGTGAAGCCTAGGTTGCCCGGAACGTAGAAATGACCATAACTTTCACACTGGTTGCTATTGTTCGTTTTATACGATGGAAAAACTGTTGGATTTTTATTGTACTTTATGCGTCTGGCGTTGACTTCTAGGGCCCTATGTATTCGATCTGGTGGAGCGATGCCTCAGGGTTAAGTCTAGGATACCCGGAACGTAGAAGTGACCATTACTTTCACACTGGTTGCAATTATTCGTGATATACGATGGAAAAACTGTTGTACATATATCGTATTTTATGCTCCTGGCGTTGACTTCTTAGGCCCTAACTATTCGATCTGGTGGAACAACGCCCTAGAGTGAAGCCTAGGTTGCCCGGAACGTAGAAATGACCATTACTTTCACACTGGTTGCAATTATTCATTTTATACGATGGAAAAGCTGTTGTACTTATGTTGTATTTTATTCTTCTGGCGCTGAATTCTAAGTCCCTAGCTATTCGATCTGGTGGAGCAACGACCTGGAATCAAGCCTAGGTTGCCCGGATCGTAGAAGTGACCATTACTTTCACACTGTTTGCAATTATTCATTTTATACGATGGAAAAGCTGTTGTACTTATATTGTATTTTATGCTTCTGGCGTTGACTTCTAAGGCACTAGCTATTCGATCTGGCGGAGCAACGCCCTAGAGTGAAGCCTAGGTTGCCCGGAACGTAGAAATGACCGTTACTTTCACAATGTTTGCAATCATTAATTGTATGGGATGGAAAAAGTGTTGTATTTATATTGTATTTTATGCATCTGGCGTTGACTTCTTAGGCGCTAACTATTCGATGTGGTGGAGCAACGCCCTAGAGTGAAGCCTAGGTTGCCCGGAACGTAGAAGTGACCATTAGCTTCACACTGTTTGCAATTATTCCTGTTATACGATGAAAAATCTGTTGGATTTTTATTGTACTGTATGCTTCTGGCGTTGACTTCTAAGGCCCTAAATATTCGATCCGGTGGAGCGTCGCCCTAGAGTGAAGCCTAGGTTGCCCGGAACGTAGAAATGACCGTTACTTTCACAATGTTTGCAATCATTAATAGTATACGATGGAAAAACTGTTGTATTTTTATTGTATTTTATGTTTCTGGCGTTGACTTCTAAGGCCGTAGCTAATCGATGTGGTGGAGCAACGCCCTAGAGTGCAGCCTATTTTGCACGGAACGTTGAAATGGCCATAAGTTTCACTCTGGTTGCAATCATTCGTTTTATACAATGGAAAAACTGTTAGATTAATTATATATTTTATGCTTCGGGCGTTGACTTCTAAGGCCCTAACTATTCGGTCCGGTGGAGCAACGACCTAGAGTGAAGTCTAGATTGCCCGGAACGTAGAAATGACCATTACTTTCACACTGTTTGCAATTATTCATTTTATACGATGGAAAATCTGTTGTTTTTATATTGTATTTTATTCTTCTGGCATTGACTTCTATGGCCCTACCTCTCCGATCTGGTGGAGCAACGCCCTAGAGTGAAGCCTAGGTGGCCCGGAACGTGGAAATGACCATGACTTTCACACTGGTTGCAATTATTCCCTTTATACGATGGAAAAACTGTTGTATTTATATTGTATTTTATGCTTCCGGCGTCGACTTTTAAGGCCCTATCTATTCGATGTGGTGGAGCAACGCCCTAGAGTGAAGCCTAGGTTGACGGGAGCGTAGAAATGACCATTACCTTCACACTGTTTGGAATTATTCCTGTTATACAATGGAAAACTGTTGGATTTTTACTGTATTTTATGCTTCTGGCGTTGACTTCTAAGGCCGTAGCTATTCGATGTGGTGCAGCAACGCCCTAGAGTGAAGCCTAGGTTGCACGAAATGTAGAAATGATCATAACTTTCACACTGGATGCAATTATCCGTTTCATACGATGGAAAAACTGTTGTATTTATTTTGTATTTGGTGCTTCTGGCGGTGACTTCTTAGGCCCTCACTATTGGATCTGGTGGAACAATGACCTAGAGTGAAGCCTAGGTTGCCCGGAACGTAGAAATGTCCATCACTTTCACACTTGTTGCAATTACTCCTGTTATACGATGGAAAAACTGTTATATCTTTATCGTATTTTAAGCTTCGGGCATTGATTTCTATGGCCCTACCTCTTCGATCTGGTGAAGCAACGCCCTAGAGTGAAGCCTAGGTTGCCCCGTACGTTGAAATGACCATAACTTTCGTACTGGTTGCAATTATTCGTTTTATACGATGGAAAAACTGTTGTATTTAAACTGTAATTTATGCCTCTGGCGTTGACTTCTGAGGCCCTAACTATTCGATGTGGTGGAGCAACGCCCTGGAGTGAAGCCTAGGTTGCACGGAACGTAGAAATGACCATACCTTTCACACTGGTTGCTATTGTTCGTTTTATACGATGGAAAAACTGTTGTATTTATTTTGTATTTTATGCTTCGGGCGTTGACTTCTAAGGCCCTAGCTATTCGATTTGGTGGAGCAACGACCTAGAGTGGAGCCTAGGTTGCCTGAAACGTAGAAATGTCCATTACTTTCACAGTGGTTGCAATTATTCATGCTATAAGATGGAAAAGATGTTGTATTTTTATTGTATTTTATGCTTCTGGCGTTGACTTCTAAAGTCCTAGCTATTCGATCTCGTGGGGCTACGTCCAAGAGTGAAGCCTAGGTTAGCCGGAACGTAGAAATGACCATAACTTTCACACTGGTTGCAATTATCCCTTTTATACGATGGAAAAGCTGTTCTATATATTTTCTATTTTATGCTTCTTGCGTTGACTTCTAAGGCACTAACTATTCGATCTGGACGAGCAACGCACTAGAGTGAAGCCTAGGTTGCCCGGAACATAGACAAGACCATATCCTTCACACTGGTTGCAATTATTCCTGTTATACGATGGAAAAACTGTTGTATTTATATTGTATTTTATTCTTCTGGCGTTGACTTCTAAATCCCTGACTATTCGGTCTGGTGGAGCAACGACCTAGAGTGAAGCCTAGGTTGCCCGGAACGTAGAAATGACCATAACTTTCACACTGGTTGCTATTGTTCGTTTTATACGATGGAAAAACTGTTGGATTTTTATTGTACTTTATGCGTCTGGCGTTGACTTCTAGGGCCCTATGTATTCGATCTGGTGGAGCGATGCCTCAGGGTTAAGTCTAGGATACCCGGAACGTAGAAGTGACCATTACTTTCACACTGGTTGCAATTATTCGTGATATACGATGGAAAAACTGTTGTACATATATCGTATTTTATGCTCCTGGCGTTGACTTCTTAGGCCCTAACTATTCGATCTGGTGGAACAACGCCCTAGAGTGAAGCCTAGGTTGCCCGGAACGTAGAAATGACCATTACTTTCACACTGGTTGCAATTATTCATTTTAAACGATGGAAAAGCTGTTGTACTTATGTTGTATTTTATTCTTCTGGCGCTGAATTCTAAGTCCCTAGCTATTCGATCTGGTGGAGCAACGACCTGGAATCAAGCCTAGGTTGCCCGGATCGTAGAAGTGACCATTACTTTCACACTGTTTGCAATTATTCATTTTATACGATGGAAAAGCTGTTGTACTTATATTGTATTTTATGCTTCTGGCGTTGACTTCTAAGGCACTAGCTATTCGATCTGGCGGAGCAACGCCCTAGAGTGAAGCCTAGGTTGCCCGGAACGTAGAAATGACCATAATTTTCACATCGGTTGCAATTATTCGTTTTATACGATGGAAAAACTGTTGCATTTGTTTTGTATTTTACGCTTCTGGCGTTGACTTCTAAGGCCCTAACAATTCGATGTGGTGGAACAACGCCCTAGAGTGAAGCCTAGGTTACCCGGAATGTAGAAGTGACCAGTACCTTCACACTGTTTGCAATTATTCATTTTATACGATGGAAGAACTATTGTATCTTTATTGTATTTTATGCTTCGGGCGTTAACTTCATGGGCCCTAACTATTCGACCTGGTGGAGCAACGCCCTAGAGTGAAGCCTAGGTTGCCCGGAACGTAGAAATGACCATTACTTTCACACTGTTTGCAATTATTCATTTTATACGATGGAAAAGCTGTTGTACTTATATTGTATTTTATGCTTCTGGCGTTGACTTCTCAGGCCCTAGCTATTCGATTTGGCGGAGCAACGCCCTAGAGTGAAGCCTAGGTTGTCCGGACCGTAGAAATGACCATTACTTTCACACTGTTTGCAATTATTCATTTTATACGGTGGAAAAACTGTTCTATTTATTATGTATTTTATGCTTCGGGCATTTACTTCTAAGGCCCTAACTATTCGACCTGGTGGAGCAACGCCCTAGAGTGAAGCCTAGGTTGCCCGGAACGTAGAAGTGACCATTACTTTCACACCGTTTGCAATTATTCATTTTATACGATGGAAAAGCTGTTGTACTTATATTGTATTTTATGATTCGGGCGTTGACTTCTTAGGCCCTAACTATTCGATCTGATGGTCCAACGCCCCAGAGTGAAGCCTAGGTTGCCCGGAACGTAGGAATGACCATTACTTTCACACTGTTTGCAATTATTCATTTTATACGATGGAAAAACTGTTGTACTTATATTGTATTTTATGCTTCTGGCGTTGACTTCTAAGTCCCTAGCTATTCGATCTGGTGGAGCAACGCCCTAGAGTGAGGCCTAGGTTGCCTGGAATGTAGAAATGACCAGTACATTCACACTGATTGCAATTATTGGTTTTATACAATGGAAAAACTGTTCTATTTATTTTGTATTTTATGCTTCGGGCATTGACTTCTAAGGCCCTAACTATTCAATATGGTGGAGCAACGCACTAGAGTGAAGCCTAGGTTGCCCGGACCGTAGAAGTGACCATTACTTTCACACTGATTGTAATTATTCCTGTTATACGATGGAAAAACTGTTGTATTTATATCGTATTTTATTCTTCTGGCGTTGACTTCTAAATCCCTAACAATTCGGTCTGCTGGAGCAACGACCTAGAGTGAAGCCTAGGTTGCCAGAAACGTAGAAATGACCATAACTTTCACACTGGTTGCAATTATTCGTTTTATACAATGGAAAGACTGTTGTATTTATATTGTATTTTATGCTTCTGGCGTTGACTTCTAAGGCCGTAGCTACTCGATGAGGTGGAGCAACGCCCTAGAGTGAAGCCTAGGTTGCCCGGAACGTAGAAATGACCATTACCTTCACGCTTGTTACAATTATTCCTGTTATACGATGGAAAAACTTCTGTATCTATATTGTATTTTATGCTTCCGGCGTTGACTTCCAAAGCCCTAACTCTTCGATCGGGTGGAGCAATGCCTCCGAATTAAGTCTAGGATGCCCGGAACGTATAAATGCCCGTTACTTTCACACTGGTTGCAATTATTCCAGTTATACGATGTAAAAGCTGTTGTACTTATGTTGTATTTTATACTTCTGGCGTTGAATTCTAAGTCCCTAGCTGTTCGATCTGGTGGAGCGATGCCTCAGAGTTAAGTCTAGGTTGCCCGGAACGCAGGAATGACCATTACTTTCACACTGTTTGCAATTATTCATTTTATACGATGGAAAAACTGTTGTACTTACATTGTATTTTATGCTTCTGGCGTTGACTTCTAAGTCCCTAGCTATTCGATCTGGTGGAGCAACGCCGTAGAGTGAGGCCTAGGTTGCCTGGAATGTAGAAATTACCAGTACTTTCACACTGGTTGCAATTATTCATTTTATACAATGGAAAAGCTGTTCTATTAATTTTGTATTTTATGCTTCGGGCGTTGACTTCTAAGGCCCTAGCTATTCGATTTGGTGGAGCAACTCCCTAGGGTGGAGCCTAGGTTGCCTGAAACGTAGAAATGACCATTACTTTCACACTGGATGCAATTATTCATGCTACACGATGGAAAAGATGTTTTATTTTTATTGTATTTTATGCTTCTGGCGTTGACTTCTAAGGTCCTAGCTATTCCATCTCGTGGGGCTACGTCCAAGAGTGTAGCCTATGTTGCCCGGAACGTAGAAATGACCATAACTTTCACACTGATTGTAATTATCCCTTTTATACGATGGAAAAGCTGTTGTATTTTTATTGTACTTTATGCTTCTGGCGTTAACTTCTCGTGCCCTAACTCTTCCATCTGGTGGAGCAACGCCCTAGAGTGAAGCCTAGGTTGCCCGGAACGTAGAAGTGACCATTACTTTCACACTGTTTGCTATTAGTCATTTTATACGATGGAAAAGCTGTTGTATTTATATTGTATTTTATGCTTCTGGCGTTGACTTCTAAGGCCCTAGCTATTCGATTTGGCGGAGCAACGCCCTAGAGTAAAGCCTAGGTTGCCCGGAACATAGAAATGACCATTACTTTCACACTGTTTGCAATTATTCATTTTATACGATGGAAAAACTGTCGTGTTTTTATTGTATTTTATGCTTCAGGCGTTGACCTCTAAGGCCGTAGCTATTCGATGTAGTGGAGCAACGCCTTAGAGTGAAGCCTAGTATGCCCGGAACGTAGAAATGACCATTACTTTCACACTGTTTGCAATTATTCATTTTATACGGTGGAAAAACTGTGGTATTTTTATTGTATTTTATGCTTCAGGCGTTGACCTCTAAGGCCGTCGCTATTCGATGTGGTGGAGCAACGCCCTAGAGTGAAGCCTAGGTTGCCCGGAACGTAGAAATGGCCATTACTTTCACACTGGTTGCAATTATTCGTTTTATACGATGGAAAAACTGTTGTACATATATCGTCTTTTATGATTCGGGCGTTGACTTCTTAGGCCCTAACTATTCGATCTGCTGGACCAACGCCCCAGAGTGAAGCCTAGGTTGCCCGGAACGTAGGAATGACCATTACTTTCACACTGTTTGCAATTATTCATTTTATACGATGGAAAAACTATTGTACTTATATTGTATTTCATGCTTCTGGCGTTGACTTCTAAGGCCGTAGCTATTCGATGTGGTGGAGCAGCGGCCTAGAGTGAAGCCTAGGTTGCCCGGAACGTAGAAATGGCCATTACTTTCACACTGGTTGCAATTATTCGTTTTATACGATGGAAAAACTGTTGTACATATATCGTATTTTATGATTCGGGCGTTGACTTCTTAGGCCCTAACTATTCGATCTGCTGGACCAACGCCCCACAGTGAAGCCTAGGTTGCCCGGAACGTAGAAATGACCATTACTTGCACACTGGTTGCCATTATTCGTTTTATACGAAGGAAAAACTGTTGCATTTATTTTGTATTTGGTGGTCCTGGCGTTGACTTCTTAGGCCCTAACTATTGGATCTGGTGGACCAACGCCCTAGAGTGAAGCCTAGGTTGCCCGGAACGTAGAAATGACCATTACTTTCACACTGGTTGCAGTTACTCCAGTTATACGATGGAAAATCAGTTGTATTTATATTGTATTTTATGCTTCTGGCGTTGACTTCTAATGCCCTAGCTATTCGATTTGGCGGAGCAACGCCCTAGAGTGATGCCTAGGTTGCCCGGAACGTAGAAATGACCATTACTTTCACACTGGTTGCAATTACTCCAGTTATACGATGGAAAATCTGTTGTATTTATATTGTATTTTATGCTTCTTGCGTTCACTTCTTAGGCCCTAACTATTCGACCTGATGGAGCACCGCCCTAGAGTGAAGCCGAGGTTGCCTGGAACGTAGAAATTACCATTACCTTCACACTGGTTGCAATTATTCGTTTTATACGATGGAAAAACTGTTGTACATATATCGTATTTTATGCTTCTGACATTGACTTCTTAGGCCCTAACTATTCGATCTGGTGGAGCAACGCCCTGGAGTGAGGCCTAGATTGCCCGGAACGTAGAAATGACCATAGCTTTCATACTGGTTGCAGTTATAAGCTTCATACGATGGAAAAACTGTTGTATTTATACTGTATTTTATGCTTCTGGCTTTGACTTCTAAGGCCCTAACTATTCGATCTGGTGGAGCAACGCCCTAGAGTGAAGCATAGGTTGCGCGGAACGTAGAAATGATCATAACTTTCACACTGGTTGCTATTATTCGTTTTATATGATGGAAAAAATGTTGTATTTATATTATATTTTATGCCTCTGGCGTTGACATCTTAGGCCCTAACAGTTCGATCTGGTGTAACAGCGCCCTAGAGTGAAGCCAAGGTTGCCCGGAACGTAGAAATGACCGTTACTTTCACAATGTTTGCAATTATTCATTTTATACGATGGAAAAACTGTTGTACCTATATTGCTTTTTATGCTTCTGGCGTTGACTCCTATGGCCGTAGCTATTCGATTTGGTGGAGCAGCGCCCTAGAGTGAAGCCAAGGTTGCACGGAACGTAGATATGACCATAACTTTCACACTGGTTGCAATTATTCGTTTCATGCAATGGAAAAACTGTTCTATTAATTTTGCATTTAATGCTTCGCGCGTTGACTTCTAAGGCCCCAACTATTCGATCTGGTGGAGCAACGCCCTAGTGCCAAACCTAGGTTGCCCGGAACGTAGATATGACCATTACTTTCACACTGGTTGCAATTATTCGTTTTATACAATGGAAAAACTGTAGCATTTATTTTGTATTTTATGCTTCTGGCGTTCACTTCTTAGGCCCTAACTATTCGATCTGATTGACCAACGCCCTAGAGTGAAGCCTAGGTTGCCCGGAACGTAGAAATGACCATCATCTTCTCTCTGGTTACAATTAATCCTTTTATACGATGGAAAATCTGTTGTATTTATATTGTATTTTATGCTTCTGGCGTTCACTTGTTAGGCCCTAACTATTCGATCTGGTGGAGCAACGCCCTAGAGAGAAGCCTAGATTGCCCGGAACGTAGAAATGAGCATAACTATCAGACTGGTTGCAATTATTCGTTTTATACGATGGAAAGACTGTTGTATTTATATTGCATTTTATAGTCATGGCGTTGTCTTCTAGGGCCGTAGCTATTCGATGTGGTTGAGCAACGCCCTAGAGTGAAGCATATGTTGCGCGGAACGTAGAAATGACCATTACTTCCACACTGTTTGCAATTATTCGTATTATACAGTGGAACAACTGTTGTATTTATATGGCATTTTATGCTTCTGGCACTGACTTCTAAGGCCCTAACTAATCGATCTGGTGGAGCATGGCCCTAGAGTGAAGCCTAGGTTGCCCGGAATGTAGAAATGACCATCACTATCACACTGGTTGCAATTATTCTTGTTATACGATGGAAAAACTGTTGTATTTATTTTGTATTTTATGCTTCGGGCGTTGACTTTTAAGGCCCCAACTATTCGATCTGGTGGAGCATGGCCCTAGAGTGAAGCCTAGGTTGCCCGGAATGTAGAAATGACCATCACTATCACACTGGTTGCAATTATTCTTGTTATACGATGGAAAAACTGTTGTATTTATTTTGTATTTTATGCCTCTGGCGTTGACTCCTAAGGCCGTAGCTATTCGATGTGGTGGAGCAACGCCATATTGTGAAGCCTAGGTTGCGCGGAATGTAGAAATGACCATCACTTTCACACTGGTGGCAATTATTCCTGTTATACGATGGACAAACTGTTGGATTTTTAATGTACTTTATGCTTCTGGCGTTGACTTCTAAGGCCCTATGTATTCGATGTGGTGGAGCAATGTCTCAGTGTTAAGTCTAGGATTCCCGGAACGTAGAAATGGCCGTTACTTTCACACTGGTTGCAATTACTCATTTTATGCGATGGAAAAACAGTTGTACATATATCGTATTTTATGCTTCTGGCATTGATTTCTTAGGCCCTAACTATTCGATCTGGTGGAGCAACGCCCTAGGGTGAAGTCTAGGTTGCCCGGAACGTAGAAATGACCATAACTATCAGACTGGTTGCAATTATTCGTATTATACAGTGGAACAACTGTTGCATTTATATGGCATTTTATGCTTCTGGCGTTGACTTCTAAGGCCCTAACTATTCGATCTGGTTAAGCAACGGCCTGGAGTGAAGCCTAGGTTGCCCGGAACGTAGAAATGACCATTACCTTCACACTGTTTGCGATTATTCATTTTATACGATGCTAAAACAGTTGTACTTAGGTTGTATTTTATTCTTCTGGCATTGAATTCTAAGACCCTAGTTGTTCGATCTGGTGGAGCAACGCCCTACAGTTAAGCCTATGTTGCCCGGAACGTAGAAATGTCCTTTACTTTCACACAGTTTGCAAATATACATTATATACGATGGAAAAAATGTAGTATCTATGTTGTATTTTATGCTTCTGGCGCTGACTTCTTAGGTCCTAACTATTGGATCTGGTGGAGCAACGCCCTGGGGTGAAGCCCAGGTTGCGCAGAAAGTAGAAAAGATCATAACTTTCACACTGGTTTCAATTATTCGTTTTATACAATGGAAAAACTGTTGTATTTATTTTGTATTTTATGCTTCGGGCGTTGACTTCTAAGGCCCTAACTATTCGATCTGGTTAAGCAACGGCCTGGAGTGAAGCCTAGGTTGCCCGGAACGTAGAAATGACCATTACCTTCACACTGTTTGCGATTATTCATTTTATACGATGCTAAAACTGTTGTACTTAGGTTGTATTTTATTCTTCTGGCATTGAATTCTAAGACCCTAGTTGTTCGATCTGGTGGAGCAACGCCCTGGAGTGAAGCCTAGGCTGCCCGGAACGTGGAAGCGACCATAACCTTCACACTGTCTGCGATTATTCATTTTATACGATGGTAAAACTGTCGTACTTAAGTTGTATTTTATTCTTCTGGCGTTGAATTCTAAGTCCCTAGATATTCGATCTGGTGGAGCAACGCCCTGGAGTGAAGCCCAGGCTACGCGGAACATAGAAATGACCAGTACTTTCGCACTGGTTGCAGTTATTCCTGTTATACAATGGAAAAACTGTTGCATTTTTATTGTATTGTATGCTTCTGGCGTTGTATTCAAAGTCCCTAACTATTCGATCTGGTGGAGCAACGCCCTAGGGTGAAGCCTAGCTTGCCCGGAACGTAGAAATGACCATGACTATCAGACTGGTTGCAATTATCCGTTTTATACGCTGGAAAGAATGTTGTATTTATATTGTATTTTATAGTTATGGCGTTGTCTTCTAGGGCCGTAGCTATTGGATCTGGTGGACCAACGCCCTAGAGTGAGGGCTAGGGTGCCCGGAACGTAGAAATGACCATGACATTCATACTGGTTGCAATTATTCATTTTATACGATGGTAAAACTGTTGTACTTAAGTTGTATTTTATTTTTCTGGCGTTGACTTCTAAGTCCCTAGCCATTCGATCTGGTGGTGCAACGCCCTAGAGTGAAGCCTAGGCTACCCGGAACGTAGCAATGACCAGTACTTTCACACTGGTTGCAGTTATTCCTGTTATACAATGGAAAAACTGTTGCATTTTTATTGTATTTTATGCTTCTGGCGTTGACTTCTAAGGCACTAGCTATTCGATCTGGCGGAGCAACGCCCTAGAGTGAAGCCTAGGTTGCCCGGAACGTAGAAATGACCATAATTTTCACATCGGTTGCAATTATTCGTTTTATACGATGGAAAAACTGTTGCATTTGTTTTGTATTTTACGCTTCTGGCGTTGACTTCTAAGGCCCTAACAATTCGATGTGGTGGAACAACGCCCTAGAGTGAAGCCTAGGTTACCCGGAATGTAGAAGTGACCAGTACCTTCACACTGTTTGCAATTATTCATTTTATACGATGGAAGAACTATTGTATCTTTATTGTATTTTATGCTTCGGGCGTTAACTTCATGGGCCCTAACTATTCGACCTGGTGGAGCAACGCCCTAGAGTGAAGCCTAGGTTGCCCGGAACGTAGAAATGACCATTACTTTCACACTGTTTGCAATTATTCATTTTATACGATGGAAAAGCTGTTGTACTTATATTGTATTTTATGCTTCTGGCGTTGACTTCTCAGGCCCTAGCTATTCGATTTGGCGGAGCAACGCCCTAGAGTGAAGCCTAGGTTGTCCGGACCGTAGAAATGACCATTACTTTCACACTGTTTGCAATTATTCATTTTATACGGTGGAAAAACTGTTCTATTTATTATGTATTTTATGCTTCGGGCATTTACTTCTAAGGCCCTAACTATTCGACCTGGTGGAGCAACGCCCTAGAGTGAAGCCTAGGTTGCCCGGAACGTAGAAGTGACCATTACTTTCACACCGTTTGCAATTATTCATTTTATACGATGGAAAAGCTGTTGTACTTATATTGTATTTTATGATTCGGGCGTTGACTTCTTAGGCCCTAACTATTCGATCTGATGGTCCAACGCCCCAGAGTGAAGCCTAGGTTGCCCGGAACGTAGGAATGACCATTACTTTCACACTGTTTGCAATTATTCATTTTATACGATGGAAAAACTGTTGTACTTATATTGTATTTTATGCTTCTGGCGTTGACTTCTAAGTCCCTAGCTATTCGATCTGGTGGAGCAACGCCCTAGAGTGAGGCCTAGGTTGCCTGGAATGTAGAAATGACCAGTACATTCACACTGATTGCAATTATTGGTTTTATACAATGGAAAAACTGTTCTATTTATTTTGTATTTTATGCTTCGGGCATTGACTTCTAAGGCCCTAACTATTCAATATGGTGGAGCAACGCACTAGAGTGAAGCCTAGGTTGCCCGGACCGTAGAAGTGACCATTACTTTCACACTGATTGTAATTATTCCTGTTATACGATGGAAAAACTGTTGTATTTATATCGTATTTTATTCTTCTGGCGTTGACTTCTAAATCCCTAACAATTCGGTCTGCTGGAGCAACGACCTAGAGTGAAGCCTAGGTTGCCAGAAACGTAGAAATGACCATAACTTTCACACTGGTTGCAATTATTCGTTTTATACAATGGAAAGACTGTTGTATTTATATTGTATTTTATGCTTCTGGCGTTGACTTCTAAGGCCGTAGCTACTCGATGAGGTGGAGCAACGCCCTAGAGTGAAGCCTAGGTTGCCCGGAACGTAGAAATGACCATTACCTTCACGCTTGTTACAATTATTCCTGTTATACGATGGAAAAACTTCTGTATCTATATTGTATTTTATGCTTCCGGCGTTGACTTCCAAAGCCCTAACTCTTCGATCGGGTGGAGCAATGCCTCCGAATTAAGTCTAGGATGCCCGGAACGTATAAATGCCCGTTACTTTCACACTGGTTGCAATTATTCCAGTTATACGATGTAAAAGCTGTTGTACTTATGTTGTATTTTATACTTCTGGCGTTGAATTCTAAGTCCCTAGCTGTTCGATCTGGTGGAGCGATGCCTCAGAGTTAAGTCTAGGTTGCCCGGAACGTAGGAATGACCATTACTTTCACACTGTTTGCAATTATTCATTTTATACGATGGAAAAACTGTTGTACTTACATTGTATTTTATGCTTCTGGCGTTGACTTCTAAGTCCCTAGCTATTCGATCTGGTGGAGCAACGCCGTAGAGTGAGGCCTAGGTTGCCTGGAATGTAGAAATTACCAGTACTTTCACACTGGTTGCAATTATTCATTTTATACAATGGAAAAGCTGTTCTATTAATTTTGTATTTTATGCTTCGGGCGTTGACTTCTAAGGCCCTAGCTATTCGATTTGGTGGAGCAACTCCCTAGGGTGGAGCCTAGGTTGCCTGAAACGTAGAAATGACCATTACTTTCACACTGGATGCAATTATTCATGCTACACGATGGAAAAGATGTTTTATTTTTATTGTATTTTATGCTTCTGGCGTTGACTACTAAGGTCCTAGCTATTCCATCTCGTGGGGCTACGTCCAAGAGTGTAGCCTATGTTGCCCGGAACGTAGAAATGACCATAACTTTCACACTGGTTGCAATTATCCCTTTTATACGATGGAAAAGCTGTTGTATTTTTATTGTACTTTATGCTTCTGGCGTTAACTTCTCGTGCCCTAACTCTTCCATCTGGTGGAGCAACGCCCTAGAGTGAAGCCTAGGTTGCCCGGAACGTAGAAGTGACCATTACTTTCACACTGTTTGCTATTAGTCATTTTATACGATGGAAAAGCTGTTGTATTTATATTGTATTTTATGCTTCTGGCGTTGACTTCTAAGGCCCTAGCTATTCGATTTGGCGGAGCAACGCCCTAGAGTAAAGCCTAGGTTGCCCGGAACATAGAAATGACCATTACTTTCACACTGTTTGCAATTATTCATTTTATACGATGGAAAAACTGTCGTGTTTTTATTGTATTTTATGCTTCAGGCGTTGACCTCTAAGGCCGTAGCTATTCGATGTAGTGGAGCAACGCCTTAGAGTGAAGCCTAGGTTGCCCGGAACGTTGAAATGGCTATTACTTTCCCACTGGTTGCAATTATTCCTGTTATACGATGGAAAAACCTCTGTATCTATATTGTATTTTATGCTTCCGGCGTTGACTTCTAAAGCTCTAACTCTTCGATCGCGTGGAGCAATGCCTCAGAATTAAGTCTAGTATGCCCGGAACGTAGAAATGACCATTACTTTCACACTGTTTGCAATTATTCATTTTATACGGTGGAAAAACTGTGGTATTTTTATTGTATTTTATGCTTCAGGCGTTGACCTCTAAGGCCGTCGCTATTCGATGTGGTGGAGCAACGCCCTAGAGTGAAGCCTAGGTTGCCCGGAACGTAGAAATGGCCATTACTTTCACACTGGTTGCAATTATTCGTTTTATACGATGGAAAAACTGTTGTACATATATCGTCTTTTATGATTCGGGCGTTGACTTCTTAGGCCCTAACTATTCGATCTGCTGGACCAACGCCCCAGAGTGAAGCCTAGGTTGCCCGGAACGTAGGAATGACCATTACTTTCACACTGTTTGCAATTATTCATTTTATACGATGGAAAAACTATTGTACTTATATTGTATTTCATGCTTCTGGCGTTGACTTCTAAGGCCGTAGCTATTCGATGTGGTGGAGCAGCGGCCTAGAGTGAAGCCTAGGTTGCCCGGAACGTAGAAATGGCCATTACTTTCACACTGGTTGCAATTATTCGTTTTATACGATGGAAAAACTGTTGTACATATATCGTATTTTATGATTCGGGCGTTGACTTCTTAGGCCCTAACTATTCGATCTGCTGGACCAACGCCCCACAGTGAAGCCTAGGTTGCCCGGAACGTAGAAATGACCATTACTTGCACACTGGTTGCCATTATTCGTTTTATACGAAGGAAAAACTGTTGCATTTATTTTGTATTTGGTGGTCCTGGCGTTGACTTCTTAGGCCCTAACTATTGGATCTGGTGGACCAACGCCCTAGAGTGAAGCCTAGGTTGCCCGGAACGTAGAAATGACCATTACTTTCACACTGGTTGCAGTTACTCCAGTTATACGATGGAAAATCAGTTGTATTTATATTGTATTTTATGCTTCTGGCGTTGACTTCTAATGCCCTAGCTATTCGATTTGGCGGAGCAACGCCCTAGAGTGATGCCTAGGTTGCCCGGAACGTAGAAATGACCATTACTTTCACACTGGTTGCAATTACTCCAGTTATACGATGGAAAATCTGTTGTATTTATATTGTATTTTATGCTTCTTGCGTTCACTTCTTAGGCCCTAACTATTCGACCTGATGGAGCACCGCCCTAGAGTGAAGCCGAGGTTGCCTGGAACGTAGAAATTACCATTACCTTCACACTGGTTGCAATTATTCGTTTTATACGATGGAAAAACTGTTGTACATATATCGTATTTTATGCTTCTGACATTGACTTCTTAGGCCCTAACTATTCGATCTGGTGGAGCAACGCCCTGGAGTGAGGCCTAGATTGCCCGGAACGTAGAAATGACCATAGCTTTCGTACTGGTTGCAGTTATAAGCTTCATACGATGGAAAAACTGTTGTATTTATACTGTATTTTATGCTTCTGGCTTTGACTTCTAAGGCCCTAACTATTCGATCTGGTGGAGCAACGCCCTAGAGTGAAGCATAGGTTGCGCGGAACGTAGAAATGATCATAACTTTCACACTGGTTGCTATTATTCGTTTTATATGATGGAAAAAATGTTGTATTTATATTATATTTTATGCCTCTGGCGTTGACATCTTAGGCCCTAACAGTTCGATCTGGTGTAACAGCGCCCTAGAGTGAAGCCAAGGTTGCCCGGAACGTAGAAATGACCGTTACTTTCACAATGTTTGCAATTATTCATTTTATACGATGGAAAAACTGTTGTACCTATATTGCTTTTTATGCTTCTGGCGTTGACTCCTATGGCCGTAGCTATTCGATTTGGTGGAGCAGCGCCCTAGAGTGAAGCCAAGGTTGCACGGAACGTAGATATGACCATAACTTTCACACTGGTTGCAATTATTCGTTTCATGCAATGGAAAAACTGTTCTATTAATTTTGCATTTAATGCTTCGCGCGTTGACTTCTAAGGCCCCAACTATTCGATCTGGTGGAGCAACGCCCTAGTGCCAAACCTAGGTTGCCCGGAACGTAGATATGACCATTACTTTCACACTGGTTGCAATTATTCGTTTTATACAATGGAAAAACTGTAGCATTTATTTTGTATTTTATGCTTCTGGCGTTCACTTCTTAGGCCCTAACTATTCGATCTGATTGACCAACGCCCTAGAGTGAAGCCTAGGTTGCCCGGAACGTAGAAATGACCATCATCTTCTCTCTGGTTACAATTAATCCTTTTATACGATGGAAAATCTGTTGTATTTATATTGTATTTTATGCTTCTGGCGTTCACTTGTTAGGCCCTAACTATTCGATCTGGTGGAGCAACGCCCTAGAGAGAAGCCTAGATTGCCCGGAACGTAGAAATGAGCATAACTATCAGACTGGTTGCAATTATTCGTTTTATACGATGGAAAGACTGTTGTATTTATATTGCATTTTATAGTCATGGCGTTGTCTTCTAGGGCCGTAGCTATTCGATGTGGTTGAGCAACGCCCTAGAGTGAAGCATATGTTGCGCGGAACGTAGAAATGACCATTACTTCCACACTGTTTGCAATTATTCGTATTATACAGTGGAACAACTGTTGTATTTATATGGCATTTTATGCTTCTGGCACTGACTTCTAAGGCCCTAACTAATCGATCTGGTGGAGCATGGCCCTAGAGTGAAGCCTAGGTTGCCCGGAATGTAGAAATGACCATCACTATCACACTGGTTGCAATTATTCTTGTTATACGATGGAAAAACTGTTGTATTTATTTTGTATTTTATGCTTCGGGCGTTGACTTTTAAGGCCCCAACTATTCGATCTGGTGGAGCATGGCCCTAGAGTGAAGCCTAGGTTGCCCGGAATGTAGAAATGACCATCACTATCACACTGGTTGCAATTATTCTTGTTATACGATGGAAAAACTGTTGTATTTATTTTGTATTTTATGCCTCTGGCGTTGACTCCTAAGGCCGTAGCTATTCGATGTGGTGGAGCAACGCCATATTGTGAAGCCTAGGTTGCGCGGAATGTAGAAATGACCATCACTTTCACACTGGTGGCAATTATTCCTGTTATACGATGGACAAACTGTTGGATTTTTAATGTACTTTATGCTTCTGGCGTTGACTTCTAAGGCCCTATGTATTCGATGTGGTGGAGCAATGTCTCAGTGTTAAGTCTAGGATTCCCGGAACGTAGAAATGGCCGTTACTTTCACACTGGTTGCAATTACTCATTTTATGCGATGGAAAAACAGTTGTACATATATCGTATTTTATGCTTCTGGCATTGATTTCTTAGGCCCTAACTATTCGATCTGGTGGAGCAACGCCCTAGGGTGAAGTCTAGGTTGCCCGGAACGTAGAAATGACCATAACTATCAGACTGGTTGCAATTATTCGTATTATACAGTGGAACAACTGTTGCATTTATATGGCATTTTATGCTTCTGGCGTTGACTTCTAAGGCCCTAACTATTCGATCTGGTTAAGCAACGGCCTGGAGTGAAGCCTAGGTTGCCCGGAACGTAGAAATGACCATTACCTTCACACTGTTTGCGATTATTCATTTTATACGATGCTAAAACTGTTGTACTTAGGTTGTATTTTATTCTTCTGGCATTGAATTCTAAGACCCTAGTTGTTCGATCTGGTGGAGCAACGCCCTGGAGTGAAGCCTAGGCTGCCCGGAACGTGGAAGCGACCATAACCTTCACACTGTCTGCGATTATTCATTTTATACGATGGTAAAACTGTCGTACTTAAGTTGTATTTTATTCTTCTGGCGTTGAATTCTAAGTCCCTAGATATTCGATCTGGTGGAGCAACGCCCTGGAGTGAAGCCTAGGCTACGCGGAACATAGAAATGACCAGTACTTTCGCACTGGTTGCAGTTATTCCTGTTATACAATGGAAAAACTGTTGCATTTTTATTGTATTGTATGCTTCTGGCGTTGTATTCAAAGTCCCTAACTATTCGATCTGGTGGAGCAACGCCCTAGGGTGAAGCCTAGCTTGCCCGGAACGTAGAAATGACCATGACTATCAGACTGGTTGCAATTATCCGTTTTATACGCTGGAAAGAATGTTGTATTTATATTGTATTTTATAGTTATGGCGTTGTCTTCTAGGGCCGTAGCTATTGGATCTGGTGGACCAACGCCCTAGAGTGAGGGCTAGGGTGCCCGGAACGTAGAAATGACCATGACATTCATACTGGTTGCAATTATTCATTTTATACGATGGTAAAACTGTTGTACTTAAGTTGTATTTTATTTTTCTGGCGTTGACTTCTAAGTCCCTAGCCATTCGATCTGGTGGTGCAACGCCCTAGAGTGAAGCCTAGGCTACCCGGAACGTAGCAATGACCAGTACTTTCACACTGGTTGCAGTTATTCCTGTTATACAATGGAAAAACTGTTGCATTTTTATTGTATTTTATGCTTCTGGCGTTGACTTCTTAGGCCCTCACTATTCGATCTGATGGAAGAACGCCCTAGAGTGAAGCCTAGGTTGCCCGGAACGTAGAAATGTCCATCACCTTCACTCTGGTTGCAATTACTCATTTTATACGATGGAAAAACTGTTGTAGTTATATGGTATTTTATGCTTCTGGAGTTGACTTCTAAGTCCGTAGCTATTAGATCTGGTGGAGCAACGCCCTAGAGTGAAGCCTAGGTTGCCCGAAACGTAGGAATTACCATTACTTTCACACTGCTTACAATTATTCATGCTATACGATGGAAAACCTGTTGTATTTTTATTGTATTTTATGCTTCTGACGTTGACTTCTTAAGGTCCGAGCTATTCGATCTGGTGGAGCAACGCCTCAGAGTTATATCTAGGATGGCCGGAACGTAGAAATGGCCATAACTTTAACACTGGTTGCAATTATTCGAATTATACGATGGAAAAACTGTTGAATTTATATTGTACTTTATGCTTCTGGCGTTGACTTCATAGGCCCTAACTATTCGGTCTGGTGGGCCAACGCCCTAGAGTGAAGCCTAGGCTGCACGGAACGTAGAAATGACCATTACTTTCACACTGTTTGCAATTATTCATATTATACGATGCAAAACTGTTGTATTTACATTGTATTTTATGCTTCTGGCGTTGACTTCTTAGGCCCTAACTATTCGATCTGGTGGAGCAACGCCCTAGAGTGAAGGCTAGGTTGCCCGGAACGTAGAAATGACCATCACTTTCACACTGGTTGTAATTACTCCTGTAATGCGATGCAAAAACTGTTGTATTTGCATTGTATTTTATGCTTCTGGCGTTGACTTCTTAGGCCCTAACTATTCGATCTGGTGGAGCAACGCCCTAGAGTGAAGGCTAGGTTGCCGGGAACGTAGAAATGACCATCACTTTCACACTGGTTGCAATTACTCCTGTTATACGATGGAAAAACTGTTGTAACTTTATTGTATTTTATGGTTCGGGCGTTGACTTCTAAGGCCCTAACTATTCGATCTGGTGGAGCAACGCCCTAGAGTGAAGCCTAGGTTGCCCGGAACGTAGAAATGACCATTACCTTCACACTGATTGCAATTATCCATTTTATACGACGGAAAAACTATTGTATTTTTATTGTATTTTATGCTTCGGGCGTTGACTTCTAAGGCCCTAACTATTCGATCTGGTGGAGCAACGCCCTAGAGTCAAGCCTAGGTTGCCAGGAACGTAGAAATGACCATAACTTTCACACTGGTTGCAATTATTCGTTTTATACGATTGAAAATCTGTTGTATTTATTTTGTATTTTATGCTTCTGGCGTTGACTTCATAGGCCATAACTATTCGATCTGGTGTGCCAACGCCCTAGAGTGAAGCCTAGGTTGCCCGGAACGTAGGAATGACCATTAGCTTCACACTGGTTGCAATTACTCCTGTTATACGATGGAAGAGCTGTTGTATTTTTATTGTATTTTATGCTTCTCGCGTTGACTTCTTAGGCCCGAACAATTCGATCTGTTGGACAAACGCTCTAAAGTGAAGCCTAGGTTGCACGGAACGTAGAAGTGACCATTACTTTCACACTGTTTGCAATTATTCATATTATACGATGCAAAAACTGTTGTATTTATTTTGTATTTTATGCTTCGGGCGTTGACTTCTAAGGTCCTAACTATTCGATCTGGTGGAGCAACGCCCTAGAGCCAAGCCTAGGTTGCCAGGAACGTAGAAATGACCATCACCTTTACACCGGTTGCAATTATTCGTGTTATGCGAAGGAAAAACTGTTGTACTTGTTTTGTATTTTATGCTTCTGGCGTTGACTTCTCAGTCCCTTACTATTGGATCTGGTGGAACAACGCCCTAGAGTGAAGCCTAGGTTGCCCGGAACCTAGAAGTGACTATCACTTTCACACTGGTTGCAATTATTCTTGTTATACGATGGAAAAACCGTTGCATTTTCATTGTATTTTATGCTTCGGGCGTTGACTTCTAAGGCCCTAACTATTCCGTCTGGTGGAGCAACGCCCTAGAGTGAAGCCTAGGTTGCCCGGAACGTAGAAATGACCATAATTTTCACATCGGTTTCAATTATTCGTTTTATACGATGGAAAAACTGTTGCATTTGTTTTGTATTTTACGCTTCTGGCGTTGACTTCTAAGGCCCTAACAATTCGTTCTGGCGGAACAACGCCCTAGAGTGAAACCTAGGTTGCCCGGAACGTAGAAATGACCATCACTGTCACACTGGTTGCAATTACTCCTGTTATACGATGGAAAAACTGTTGTATCTTTATTGTATTTTATGCTTCGGGCGTTGACTTCTAAGGCCCTAACTATTCGATCTGGTGGAGCAACGCCCTAGAGCCAAGCCTAGGTTGCCCGGAACGTAGATATGGCCATTACTTTCACACTGGATGCAATTATTCGTTTTATACGATGGAAAAACTGTTGTATTTTTATTGTATTTTATGCTCCGGGCGTAGACTTCTAAGGACCTAACTATTCGCTCTGGTGGAGCATCGCCCTAGAGTCAAGCCTACGTTGCCAGGAACGTAGAAATGAGCATCACCTTCACACCGGTTGCAATTATTCGTGTTATACGAAGGAAAAACTGTTGTACTTGTTTTGCATTTTATGCTTCTGGCGTTGACTTCTCAGTCCCTTACTATTGGATCTGGTGGAACAAGGCCCTAGAGTGGAGCCTAGGTGGCCCGGTACGTAGAAATGACCATTACCTTCACACTGGTTGCAGTTATTCCTGTTATATGATGCAAAAATTGTTGTATTCTTATTGTATTTTATGCACCTGGTGATGACTTCCTAGGCCCTAACTATTCGATCTGGTGGAGCAACGCCTCAGAGTTATATCTAGGACGGCCGGAACGTAGAAATGGCCGTCACTTTCACACTGGGTGCAATTACTCCTGTTATACGATGGAAAAACTGTTGTATCTTTATTGTATTTTATGCTTCGGGCGTTGACTTCTAATGTCCTAACTATTCGATCTGGTGGAGCAACGCCCTAGAGCCAAGCCTATGTTGCCAGGAACGTAGAAATGACCATCACCTTCACACCGGTTGCAATTATTCGTGTTATGCGAAGGAAAAACTGTTGTACTTGTTTTGTATTTTATGCTTCTGGCGTTGACTTCTCAGTCCCTTACTCTTGGATCTGGTGGTGCAACGCCTCAGAGTTATATCTAGGATGGCCGGAACGTAGAAATGGCCGTCACTTTCACACTGGTTGCAATTATTCGCTTTATACGATGCAACAGCTGATGTATTTATATTTTGTTTTATGCTTCTGGCGATGACTTCTTAGGCCCTATCTATTCGATCTGGTGGAGCAACACCCTAGAGTGAAGCCTAGGTTGCCCGGAACCTAGAAGTGACTATCACTTTCACACTGGTTGCAATTATTCGTGTTATACCATGGAAAAACTGTTGTATTTACATTGTATTTTATGCTTCTGGCGTTGACTTCTTAGGCCCTAACTATTCGATCTGGTGGAGCAACGCCCTAGAGTGAAGGCTAGGTTGTCCGGAACGTAGAAATGACCATAATTTTCACATCGGTTGCAATTATTCGTTTTATACGATGGAAAAACTGTTGCATTTGTTTTGTATTTTACGCTTCTGGCGTTGACTTCTAAGGCCCTAACAGTTGGTTCTGGCGGAACAACGCCCTAGAGTGAATCCTAGGTTGAACGGAACGCAGAGATGACCATTACCTTCACACTGATGGCTATTACTCATTTTATACGATGGAAAAACTGTTGTATTTTTATTGTATTTTATGCTCCGGGCGTAGACTTCTAAGGCCCTATCTATTCGATTTGGTAGAGCAACACCCTACAGTGAAGCCTAGGTTGCCTGGAACGTAGAAATGGCTATCACTTTCTCACGGGTCGCAATTATTCGTGTCATACGATGGAAAAACCGTTGCATTTTCATTGTATTTTATGCTTCGGGCGTTGACATCTAAGGCCCTAACGATTCTATCTGGTGGAGCAACGCCCTAGAGTGAAGCCTAGGTTGACCGGAACGTAGAACTGACCATAACTTTCACACTGGATGCAATTATTCGTTTTATACGATGGAAAAACTGTTGTATTTTTATTGTATTTTATGCTCCGGGCGTAGACTTCTAAGGCCCTATCTATTCGATTTTGTAGAGCAACGCCCTAGAGTCAAGCCTAAGTTGCCCGGAACGTAGAAATGACCATAACTTTCACACTGGTTGCAATTATTCGTTTTATACGATGTAAAAACTGTTGAATTTCTTTTGTATTTTATGCTTCTGGCATTGACTTCATAGGCCCTAACTATTCGACCTGGTGGGCCAACGCCCTAGAGTGAAGCCTAGGTTGCCCGGAACGTAGGAATGACCATTAGCTTCACACTGGTTGCAATTATTCCTGTTATACGATGGAAGAACTGTTGTATTTTTATTGTATTTTATGCTTCTCGCGTTGACTTCTTAGGCCCGAACAATTCGATCTGGTGGACAAACGCCCTAGTGTGAAGCCTAGGTTGCACGGAACGTAGAAATGACCATTACTTTCACACTGTTTGCAATTATTCATATTATACAATGGAAAAACTGTTGTATTTACATTGTATTTTATGCTTCTGGCGTTGACTTCTTAGGCCCTAACTATTCGATCTGGTGGAGCAACGCCCTAGAGTGAAGGCTAGGTTGTCCGGAACGTAGAAATGACCATCACTTTCACACTGGTTGTAATTACTCCTGTAATGCGATGCAAAAACTGTTGTATTTTTATTGTATTATATGCTTCGGGCGTTGACTTCTCAGGCCCTAACTATTCGACCTGATGCAGCAATGCCCTAAAGTGAATCCTAGGTTGAACGGAACACAGAGATGACCATTACCTTCACACTGATGGCTATTACTCATTTTATACGATGGAAAAACTGTTGTATTTTTATTGTATTATATGCTCCGGGCGTAGACTTCTAAGGCCCTATCTATTCGATTTGGTAGAGCAACACCCTACAGTGAAGCCTAGGTTGCTTGGAACGTAGAAATGACCATAACTTTAACACTGGTTGCAATTATTCGAATTATACGATGGAAAAACTGTTGAATTTATCTTGTATTTTATGCTTCTGGCGTTGACTTCATAGGCCCTAACCATTCGATCTGGTGGGCCAACGCCCTAGAGTGAAGCCTAGGTTGCCCGGAACGTAGAAATGACCATTACCTTCACACTGGTTGCAATTATTCCTGTTATACAATGGAAGAACTGTTGTATTTTTATTGTATTTTATGCTTGTCGCGTTGACTTCTTAGGCCCTAACTATTCGACCTGGTGGACAAACGCCCTAGAGTGAATCCTAGGTTGCACGGAACGTAGAAATGAACATTACTTTCACACTGTTTGCAATTATTCATATTATACGATGCAAAAACTGTTGCATTTTCATTGTATTTTATGCTTCGGGCGTTGACTTCTAAGGCCCTATCTATACCGCCTGGTGGAGCAACGCCCTAGAGTGAACCCTAGGTTGCCCGGAACGTAGAAATGACCATCACTTTCACACTGGTTACAATTACTCCTGTTATACGATGGAAAAACTGTTGTACCTTTATTGTATTCTATGCTTCGAGCGTTGACTTCTAAGGCCCTAACACTTCCATCTGGTGGAGCAACGCCCTAGAGCCAAGCCTAGGTTGCCCCGAACGTAGATATGGCCACTACTTTCACACTGGATGCAATCATTCGTTTTATACGATGGAAAAACTGTTGTATTTATTCTCTATTTTATGCTTCGGGCGTTGACTTCTAAGGCCCTAACTATTCGATCTGGTGGAGGAACGCCATAGAGTCAAGCCTAAGTTGCCCGGAACGTAGAAATGTCCATAACATTCACACTGGTTGCAATTATTCGTTTTATACGATGGAAAAACTGTTGAATTTCTTTTGTATTTTATGCTTCTGGCGTTGACTTCATAGGCCCTAACTATTCGATCTGGTGGAGCAACACCCTAGAGTGAAGCCTAGGTTGCCCGGAACCTAGAAGTGACTATCACCTTCACACTGGTTGCAATTATTCGTGTTATACGATGGAAAAACCGTTGCATTTTCATTGCATTTTATGCTTCGGGCGTTGATTTCTAAGGCCCTAACTATTCCATCTGGTGGAGCAACGCCCTATAGTGAAGCCTAGGTTGCCCGGAACGTAGAAATGACCATAATTTTCACATCGGTTGCAATTATTCGTTTTATACGATGGAAAAACTGTTGCATTTGTTTTGTATTTTACGCTTCTGGCGTTGACTTCTAAGGCCCTAACAATTCGATGTGGTGGAACAACGCCCTAGAGTGAAGCATAGGTTGCACGGAACGTAGAAATGACCATTACTTTCACACTGTTTGCAATTATTCATATTATACAATGGAAAAACTGTTGTATTTACATTGTATTTTATGCTTTTGGCGTTGACTTCTTAGGCCCTAACTATTCGATCTGGTGGAGCAACGCCCTAGAGTGAAGGCTAGGTTGCCCGGAACGTAGAAATGACCATCACTTTCACACTGGTTACAATTACTCCTGTTATACGGTGGAAAAACTGTTGTACCTTTATTGTATTCTATGCTTCGGGCGTTGACTTCTAAGGCCCTAACACTTCGATCTGGTGGAGCAACGCCCTAGAGCCAAGCCTAGGTTGCCCCGAACGTAGATATGGCCACTACTTTCACACTGGATGCAATTATTCGTTTTATACGATGGAAAAACTGTTGTATTTATTCTCTATTTTATGCTTCGGGCGTTGACTTCTAAGGCCCTAACTATTCGATCTGGTGGAGGAACGCCCTAGAGTCAAGCCTAAGTTGCCCGGAACGTAGAAATGACCATAACATTCACACTGGTTGCAATTATTCGTTTTATACGATGGAAAAACTGTTGAATTTCTTTTGTATTTTATGCTTCTGGCGTTGACTTCATAGGCCCTAACTATTCGATCTGGTGGGCCAACGCCCTAGAGTGAAGCCTAGGTTGCCCGGAACGTAGGAATGACCATTAGCTTCACACTGGTTGCAATTATTCCTGTTATACGATGGAAGAACTGTTGTATTTTTATTGTATTTTATGCTTCGCGCGTTGACTTCTTAAGCCCGAACAATTCGATCTGGTGGACAAACGCCCTAGTGTGAAGCCTAGGTTGCACGGAACGTAGAAATGACCATTACTTTCACACTGTTTGCAATTATTCATATTATACAATGGAAAAACTGTTGTATTTAGATTGTATTTTATGCTTTTGGCGTTGACTTCTTAGGCCCTAACTATTCGATCTGGTGGAGCAACGCCCTAGAGTGAAGGCTAGGTTGCCCGGAACGTAGAAATGACCATCACTTTCACACTGGTTGTAATTACTCCTGTAATGCGATGCAAAAACTGTTGTATTTGCATTGTATTTTATGCTTCTGGCGTTGACTTCTTAGGCCCTAACTATTCGATCTGGTGGAGCAACGCCCTAGAGTGAAGGCTAGGTTGCCGGGAACGTAGAAATGACCATCACTTTCACACTGGTTGCAATTACTCCTGTTATACGATGGAAAAACTGTTGTAACTTTATTGTATTTTATGGTTCGGGCGTTGACTTCTAAGGCCCTAACTATTCGATCTGGTGGAGCAACGCCCTAGAGTGAAGCCTAGGTTGCCCGGAACGTAGAAATGACCATTACCTTCACACTGATTGCAATTATCCATTTTATACGACGGAAAAACTATTGTATTTTTATTGTATTTTATGCTTCGGGCGTTGACTTCTAAGGCCCTAACTATTCGATCTGGTGGAGCAACGCCCTAGAGTCAAGCCTAGGTTGCCAGGAACGTAGAAATGACCATAACTTTCACACTGGTTGCAATTATTCGTTTTATACGATTGAAAATCTGTTGTATTTATTTTGTATTTTATGCTTCTGGCGTTGACTTCATAGGCCATAACTATTCGATCTGGTGTGCCAACGCCCTAGAGTGAAGCCTAGGTTGCCCGGAACGTAGGAATGACCATTAGCTTCACACTGGTTGCAATTATTCCTGTTATACGATGGAAGAGCTGTTGTATTTTTATTGTATTTTATGCTTCTCGCGTTGACTTCTTAGGCCCGAACAATTCGATCTGTTGGACAAACGCTCTAAAGTGAAGCCTAGGTTGCACGGAACGTAGAAGTGACCATTACTTTCACACTGTTTGCAATTATTCATATTATACGATGCAAAAACTGTTGTATTTATTTTGTATTTTATGCTTCGGGCGTTGACTTCTAAGGTCCTAACTATTCGATCTGGTGGAGCAACGCCCTAGAGCCAAGCCTAGGTTGCCAGGAACGTAGAAATGACCATCACATTTACACCGGTTGCAATTATTCGTGTTATGCGAAGGAAAAACTGTTGTACTTGTTTTGTATTTTATGCTTCTGGCGTTGACTTCTCAGTCCCTTACTATTGGATCTGGTGGAACAACGCCCTAGAGTGAAGCCTAGGTTGCCCGGAACCTAGAAGTGACTATCACTTTCACACTGGTTGCAATTATTCTTGTTATACGATGGAAAAACCGTTGCATTTTCATTGTATTTTATGCTTCGGGCGTTGACTTCTAAGGCCCTAACTATTCCGTCTGGTGGAGCAACGCCCTAGAGTGAAGCCTAGGTTGCCCGGAACGTAGAAATGACCATAACTTTCACATCGGTTTCAATTATTCGTTTTATACGATGGAAAAACTGTTGCATTTGTTTTGTATTTTACGCTTCTGGCGTTGACTTCTAAGGCCCTAACAATTCGTTCTGGCGGAACAACGCCCTAGAGTGAAACCTAGGTTGCCCGGAACGTAGAAATGACCATCACTGTCACACTGGTTGCAATTACTCCTGTTATACGATGGAAAAACTGTTGTATCTTTATTGTATTTTATGCTTCGGGCGTTGACTTCTAAGGCCCTAACTATTCGATCTGGTGGAGCAACGCCCTAGAGCCAAGCCTAGGTTGCCCGGAACGTAGATATGGCCATTACTTTCACACTGGATGCAATTATTCGTTTTATACGATGGAAAAACTGTTGTATTTTTATTGTATTTTATGCTCCGGGCGTAGACTTCTAAGGACCTAACTATTCCCTCTGGTGGAGCATCGCCCTAGAGTCAAGCCTACGTTGCCAGGAACGTAGAAATGAGCATCACCTTCACACCGGTTGCAATTATTCGTGTTATACGAAGGAAAAACTGTTGTACTTGTTTTGCATTTTATGCTTCTGGCGTTGACTTCTCAGTCCCTTACTATTGGATCTGGTGGAAAAAGGCCCTAGAGTGGAGCCTAGGTGGCCCGGTACGTAGAAATGACCATTACCTTCACACTGGTTGCAGTTATTCCTGTTATATGATGCAAAAATTGTTGTATTCTTATTGTATTTTATGCACCTGGTGATGACTTCCTAGGCCCTAACTATTCGATCTGGTGGAGCAACGCCTCAGAGTTATATCTAGGACGGCCGGAACGTAGAAATGGCCGTCACTTTCACACTGGTTGCAATTACTCCTGTTATACGATGGAAAAACTGTTGTATCTTTATTGTATTTTATGCTTCGGGCGTTGACTTCTAATGTCCTAACTATTCGATCTGGTGGAGCAACGCCCTAGAGCCAAGCCTATGTTGCCAGGAACGTAGAAATGACCATCACCTTCACACCGGTTGCAATTATTCGTGTTATGCGAAGGAAAAACTGTTGAACTTGTTTTGTATTTTATGCTTCTGGCGTTGACTTCTCAGTCCCTTACTCTTGGATCTGGTGGAGCAACGCCTCAGAGTTATATCTAGGATGGCCGGAACGTAGAAATGGCCGTCACTTTCACACTGGTTGCAATTATTCGCTTTATACGATGCAACAGCTGATGTATTTATATTTTGTTTTATGCTTCTGGCGATGACTTCTTAGGCCCTATCTATTCGATCTGGTGGAGCAACACCCTAGAGTGAAGCCTAGGTTGCCCGGAACCTAGAAGTGACTATCACTTTCACACTGGTTGCAATTATTCGTGTTATACCATGGAAAAACTGTTGTATTTACATTGTATTTTATGCTTCTGGCGTTGACTTCTTAGGCCCTAACTATTCGATCTGGTGGAGCAACGCCCTAGAGTGAAGGCTAGGTTGTCCGGAACGTAGAAATGACCATAATTTTCACATCGGTTGCAATTATTCGTTTTATACGATGGAAAAACTGTTGCATTTGTTTTGTATTTTACGCTTCTGGCGTTGACTTCTAAGGCCCTAACAGTTCGTTCTGGCGGAACAACGCCCTAGAGTGAATCCTAGGTTGAACGGAACACAGAGATGACCATTACCTTCACACTGATGGCTATTACTCATTTTATACGATGGAAAAACTGTTGTATTTTTATTGTATTTTATGCTCCGGGCGTAGACTTCTAAGGCCCTATCTATTCGATTTGGTAGAGCAACACCCTACAGTGAAGCCTAGGTTGCTTGGAACGTAGAAATGACCATAACTTTAACACTGGTTGCAATTATTCGAATTATACGATGGAAAAACTGTTGAATTTATCTTGTATTTTATGCTTCTGGCGTTGACTTCATAGGCCCTAACTATTCGATCTGGTGGGCCAACGCACTAGAGTGAAGCCTAGGTTGCCCGGAACGTAGAAATGACCATTACCTTCACACTGGTTGCAATTATTCCTGTTATACAATGGAAGAACTGTTGTATTTTTATTGTATTTTATGCTTGTCGCGTTGACTTCTTAGGCCCTAACTATTCGACCTGGTGGACAAACGCCCTAGAGTGAATCCTAGGTTGCGCGGAACGTAGAAATGAACATTACTTTCACACTGTTTGCAATTATTCATATTATACGATGCAAAAACTGTTGCATTTTCATTGTATTTTATGCTTCGGGCGTTGACTTCTAAGGCCCTATCTATTCCGCCTGGTGGAGCAACGCCCTAGAGTGAACCCTAGGTTGCCCGGAACGTAGAAATGACCATCACTTTCACACTGGTTACAATTACTCCTGTTATACGATGGAAAAACTGTTGTACCTTTATTGTATTCTATGCTTCGAGCGTTGACTTCTAAGGCCCTAACACTTCCATCTGGTGGAGCAACGCCCTAGAGCCAAGCCTAGGTTGCCCCGAACGTAGATATGGCCACTACTTTCACACTGGATGCAATCATTCGTTTTATACGATGGAAAAACTGTTGTATTTATTCTCTATTTTATGCTTCGGGCGTTGACTTCTAAGGCCCTAACTATTCGATCTGGTGGAGGAACGCCATAGAGTCAAGCCTAAGTTGCCCGGAACGTAGAAATGTCCATAACATTCACACTGGTTGCAATTATTCGTTTTATACGATGGAAAAACTGTTGAATTTCTTTTGTATTTTATGCTTCTGGCGTTGACTTCATAGGCCCTAACTATTCGATCTGGTGGAGCAACACCCTAGAGTGAAGCCTAGGTTGCCCGAAACCTAGAAGTGACTATCACCTTCACACTGGTTGCAATTATTCGTGTTATACGATGGAAAAACCGTTGCATTTTCATTGCATTTTATGCTTCGGGCGTTGATTTCTAAGGCCCTAACTATTCCATCTGGTGGAGCAACGCCCTATAGTGAAGCCTAGGTTGCCCGGAACGTAGAAATGACCATAATTTTCACATCGGTTGCAATTATTCGTTTTATACGATGGAAAAACTGTTGCATTTGTTTTGTATTTTACGCTTCTGGCGTTGACTTCTAAGGCCCTAACAATTCGATGTGGTGGAACAACGCCCTAGAGTGAAGCATAGGTTGCCCGGAACGTAGAAATGACCATCACTTTCACACTGGTTGCAATTACTCCTGTTATACTATGGAAAATCTGTTGTATCTTTATTGTATTTTATGCTTCGGGCGTTGACTTCTATGGCCCTAACTGTTCGATCTGGTGGAGCAACACCCTAGAGTGAAGCATAGGTTGCCTGGAACGTAGAAATGGCCATTACTTTCACACTGGATGCAACTCTTCGTTTTATACGATGGAAAAATCGTTGTATTTATATTGTACGTTATGCTTCTGGCGTTGACTTCTTAGGCCCTTTCTATTCGATCTGGTGGAACAACGTCCTAGAGTGAAGCCTAGGTTGCGCGGAACCTAGAATTGACTATCACTTTCACACTGGTTGCAATTATTCGTGTTATACGATGGAAAAACCGTTGCATTTTCATTGTATTTTATGCTTCGGGCGTTGACTTCTAAGGCCCTATCTATTCGATCTGGTGGAGCAACGCCATAGAGTGAATCCTAGGTTGCCCGGAACGCAGAAATGACCATTACCTTCCCACTGATTGCAATTATTCGTCTTATACGATGGAAAAACTGTTGTATTTATTTTGTATTTTATGTTTCTCGCGTTGACTTCTAATGCCCTAACAATTGGATCTGGTGGCACAACGCCATAGAGTGAAGCCTAGGTTGCCCGGAACGTAGAAATGACCATTACCTTCACACTGATTGCAATTATTCGTGTTGTACGATGGAAAAACCGTTGCATCTTCATTGCATTTTATTATTCGGGCGTTGATTTCTAAGGCCCTAACTATTCCATCTGGTGGAGCAACGCCCTCGAGTGAAGCCTAGGTTGCCCGGAACGTAGAAATAACCATAATTTTCACATCGGTTGCAATTATTCGTTTTATACGATGGAAAAACTGTTGCATTTGTTTTGTATTTTACGCTTCTGTCGTTGACTTCTAAGGCCCTAACAATTCGTTCTGGCGGAACAACGCCCTAGAGTGAAGCCTAGGTTGCCCGAAACGTAGAAATGACCATCACTTTCACACTGGTTGTAATTAGTCCTGTAATGCGATGGAAAAACTGTTGTATCTTTATTGTGTTTTATGCTTCTGGCGTTGACTTCTTAGGCCCTGACCATTCGATCTGGTGGAGCAACGCCCTAGAGCGAAGCCTAGGTTGCCCGGAACGTAGAAATGACCATTACCTTCACACTGATTGCAATTATTCATTTTATACGATGGAAAAACTGTTGTATTTTTATTGTATTTTATGCTTCGGGCGTTGACTTCTAAGGACCTAACTATTCGCTCTGGTGGAGCATCGCCCTAGAGTCAAGCCTAGGTTGCCAGGAACGTAGAAATGAGCATCACCTTCACACCGGTTGCAATTATTTGTGTTATACGAAGGAAAAACTGTTGTACTTGTTTTGTATTTTATACTTCTGGCGTTGACTTCTCAGTCCCTTACTATTGGATCTGGTGGAACAACGCCCTAGAGTGGAGCCTAGGTGGCCCGGTACGTAGAAATGACCATTACCTTCACACTGGTAGCAGTTATTCCTGTTATAAGACGGAAAAACTGTTGTATTCTTATTGTATTTTATGCACCTGGTGATGACTTCCTAGGCCCTAACTATTCGATCTGGTGGAGCAACGCCTCAGAGTTATATCTAGGATGGCCGGAACGTAGAAATGGCCGTCACTTTCACACTGGTTGCAATTACTCCTGTTATACGATGGAAAAACTGTTGTATCTTTATTGTATTTTATGCTTCGGGCGTTGACTTCTAAGGCCCTCACAATTCGTTCTGGCGGAACAACGCCCTAGTGTGAAGCCTAGGTTGCCCGGAACGTAGAAATGACCATCACTTTCACACTGGTTGTAATTACTCCTGTAATGCGATGCAAAAACTGTTGTATTTGCATTGTATTTTATGCTTCTGGCGTTGACTTCTTAGGCCCTAACTATTCGATCTGGTGGAGCAACGCCCTAGAGTGAAGGCTAGGTTGCCCTGAACGTAGAAATGACCATTACCTTCACACTGGTTGCAGTTATTCCTGTTATATGATGGAAAAACTGTTGTATTCTTATTGTATGTTATGCACCTGGTGTTGACTTCCTAGGCCCTAACTATTCGATCTGGTGGAGCAACGCATCAGAGTTATATCTAGGATGGCCGGAACGTAGAAATGGCCGTCACTTTCACACAGGTTGCAATTATTCGCTTTATACGATGCAACAGCTGACGTATTTATATTGTGTTTTATTCTTCTGGCGATGACTTCTTAGGCCCTAGCTATTCGATTTGGTGGAGCAACACCCTAGAGTGAAGCCTAGGTTGCCCGGAACATAGAAGTGACTATCACTTTCACACTGGTTGCAATTATTCGTGTTATACGATGGAAAAACCGTTGCATTTTCATTGCATTCTATTATTCGGGCGTTGATTTCTAAGGCCCTAACTATTCCATCTGGTGCAGCAACGCCCTAGAGTGAAGCCTAGGTTGCCCGGAACGTAGAAATGACCATAATTTTCACATCGGTTGCAATTATTCGTTTTATACGATGGAAAAACTGTTGCATTTGTTTTGTATTTTACGCTTCTGTCGTTGACTTCTAAGGCCCTAACAATTCGTTCTGGCGGAACAACGCCCTAGAGTGAAGCCTAGGTTGCCCGAAACGTAGAAATGACCATCACTTTCACACTGGTTGTAATTAGTCCTGTAATGCGATGGAAAAACTGTTGTATCTTTATTGTGTTTTATGCTTCTGGCGTTGACTTCTTAGGCCCTGACCATTCGATCTGGTGGAGCAACGCCCTAGAGCGAAGCCTAGGTTGCCCGGAACGTAGAAATGACCATTACCTTCACACTGATTGCAATTATTCATTTTATACGATGGAAAAACTGTTGTATTTTTATTGTATTTTATGCTTCGGGCGTTGACTTCTAAGGACCTAACTATTCGCTCTGGTGGAGCATCGCCCTAGAGTCAAGCCTAGGTTGCCAGGAACGTAGAAATGAGCATCACCTTCACACCGGTTGCAATTATTTGTGTTATACGAAGGAAAAACTGTTGTACTTGTTTTGTATTTTATGCTTCTGGCGTTGACTTCTCAGTCCCTTACTATTGGATCTGGTGGAACAACGCCCTAGAGTGGAGCCTAGGTGGCCCGGTACGTAGAAATGACCATTACCTTCACACTGGTAGCAGTTATTCCTGTTATAAGATGGAAAGACTCTTGTATTCTTATTGTATTTTATGCACCTGGTGATGACTTCCTAGGCCCTAACTATTCGATCTGGTGGAGCAACGCCTCAGAGTTATATCTAGGATGGCCGGAACGTTGAAATGGCCGTCACTTTCACACTGGTTGCAATTACTCCTGTTATACGATGGAAAAACTGTTGTATCTTTATTGTATTTTATGCTTCGGGCGTTGACTTCTTAGGCCCGAACAATTTGATCTGGTGGACAAACGCCCTAGAGTGAAGCCTAGGTTGCACGGAACGTAGAAATGACCATTACTTTCACACTGTTTGCAATTATTCATATTATACGATGGAAAAACTGTTGTATTTACATTGTAGTTTATGCTTCTGGCGTTGACTTCTTAGGCCCTAACTATTCGAACTGGTGGAGGAACGCCCTAGAGTGAAGGCTAGGTTGCCCGGAACGTAGAAATGTCCATCACTTTCACACTGGTTGTAATTACTCCTGTAATGCGATGGAAAAACTGTTGTATCTTTATTGTGTTTTATGCTTCTGGCGTTGACTTCTTAGGCCCTAACTATTCGATCTGGTGGAGCAACGCCCTAGAGTGAAGCCTAGGTTGCCCGGAACGTAGAAATGACCATTACCATCACACTGATGGCAATTACTCATTTTATACGATGGAAAAACTGTTGTACTTATTTTGTATTTTATGCTTCGGGCGTTGACTTCTAAGGCCCTTACTATTGGATCTGGTGGAACAACGCCCTAGAGTGGAGCCTAGGTTGCCCGGAACGTAGAAATGACCATTACCATCACACTGGTTGCTGTTATTCCTGATATACGATGGAAAGACTGTTGTATTTTTATGCTATTATATGCTTCGGGCGTTGACCTCTCAAGCCCTAATTATTCGATATGGTGCAGCAACGCCCTAGAGTGAATCCTAGGTTGAACGGAACGCAGAAATGACCATTACCTTCACACTGATGGCAATTACTCATTTTATACGATGGAAAAACTGTTGTATTTTTATTGTATTTTATGCTCCGGGCGTAGACTTCTAAGGCCCTATCTATTCGATTTGGTAGAGCAACACCCTACAGTGAAGCCTAGGTTGCCTGTAACGTAGAAATGACCATAACTTTCCACTGGATGCAATTATTCGTTTTATACGATGGAAAAACTGTTGTATTTACATTGTATTTTATGCTTCTGGCGTTGACTTCTTAGGCCCTAACTATTCGATCTGGTGGAGCAACGCCCTAGAGTGAAGGCTAGGTTGCCCGGAACGTAGAAATGACCATCACTTTCACAGTGGTTGCAATTATTCGTTTTATACGATGGAAAAACTGTTGTATTTATTCTGTATTTTATGCTTCGGGCGTTGACTTCTAAGGCCCTAACTATTCGATCTGGTGGAGCAACGCCCTAGAGTGAAGCCTAGGTTGCCCGGAACGTAGAAATGACCAGTACCTTCACAATGATTGCAATTATCCATTTTATACGATGGAAAAACTATTGTATTTTTATTGTATTTTATGCTTCGGGCGTTGACTTCTAAGGCCCTAACTATTCGATTTGGTAGAGCAACACCCTACAGTGAAGCCTAGGATGCCTGGAACGTAGAAATGACCATAACTTTCACACTGGATGCAATTATTCGTTTTATACGATGGAAAAACTGTTGTATTTATTCTGTATTTTATGCTTCTGGCGTTGACTTCTTAGGCCCTAACTATTCGATCTGGTGGAGCAACGCCCTAGAGTGAAGGCTAGGTTGCCCGGAACGAAGAAATGACCATCATTTTCACAGTGGTTGTAATTACTCCTGTCATGCGATGGAAAAAGTGTTGTATCTTTATTGTGTTTTATGCTTCTGGCGTTGACTTCTTAGGCCCTGACCATTCGATCTGGTGGAGCAACGCCCTAGAGTGAAGCCTAGGTTGCCCGGAACGTAGAAATGACCATTACCTTCACACTGGTTGCAGTTATTCCTGTTATATGATGGAAAAGCTGTTGTATTCTTATTGTATTTTATGCACCTCATGTTGACTTCCTAGGCCCTAACTATTCGAATTGGTAGAGCAACACCCTACAGTGAAGCCTAGGTTGCCTGGAACGTAGAAATGGCCATTACTTTCACACTGTTTGCAATTATTCATATTATACGATGCAAAAACTGTTGTATTTACATTGTATTTTATGCTTCTGGGGTTGACTTCTTAGGCCCTAGCTATTCGATCTGGTGGAGCACCGCCCTAGAGTCAAGCCTAAGTTGCCCGGAACGTAGAAATGACCATAACTTTCACACTGGATGCAATTATTGGTTTTATACGATGGAAAAACTGTTGTATTTACATTGTATTTTATGCTTCGGGCGTTGACATCTAAGGCCCTAACGATTCTATCTGGTGGAGCAACGCCCTAGAGTGAAGCCTAGATTGACCGGAACGTAGCACTGACCATAACTTTCACACTGGATGCATTTATTCGTTTTATACGACGGAAAAACTGTTGTATTTATTCTGTATTTTACGCTTCGGGCGCTGACTTCTAAGGCCCTAAGTATTCGATCTGGTGGAGCAACGCCCTAGAGTGAAGCCTAGGTTGCCCGGAACGTAGAAATGAACATTAACTTCACACTGATTGCAATTATCCATTTTATACGATGGAAAAACTATTGTATTTTTATTGTATCTTATGCTTCGGGCGTTGACTTCTAAGACCCTAACTATTCGATCTGATGGAGCAACGCCCTAGAGTCAAGTCTAGGTTGCCAGGAACGTAGAAATGACCATAACTTTCACACTGGTTGCAATTATTCGTTTTATACGATGGAAAAACTGTTGTATTTATTTTGCATTTTATGCTTCGGGCGTTGACTTCTAAGGCCCTAGCTAATCGATCTGGTTGAGCAACGCCCTAGAGCGAAGCATAGGTTGCCCGGAACGTAGAAATGACCATTACCTTCACACTGGTTGCAGTTATACCTGTTACACGATGGAATAACTGTTGTATTAATTCTGTATTTTATGCTTCGGGCTATGACTTCTAAGGCCCTAGCTATTCGGTTTGGTGGAGCAACGACCTAGAGTGAAGCCTAGGTTGCCCGTAACGTAGAAATGACCATATCTTTCACACTGGTTGCAATTATTCGTTTTATACGATGGAGAAACTGTTGTATTAATTTTGTATTTTATGCTTCGTGCGTTGACTTCTAAGGCCCTAACTATTCGATCTGGTGAAGCAACGCCCTACAGTTAAGCCTAGGTTGCCCGGAACGTAGAAATGACCTTTACCTTCACACTGTTTTCTAATATACATTATATACGATGGAAAAACTGTTGTATTTTTATAGTATTTTATGCTTCTGGCGTTGACTTCTAAGTCCCTAGCTATTCGATCTGGTGGATCAACACCCTTAGGCGAAGCCTAGGTTGCCCGGAACATAGAAATGACCTGTACTTTCACACTGGTTGCAATCATTCCTGTTATACGATGGAAAAACTGTTGTACTTATGTTGTATTTTATGTTTCTGGCGTTGAATTCTAAGTCCCTAACTATTCGATCTGGTGGAGCAACGCCCTAGAGTGAAGCCTAGGTTATCCGGAACATAGAAATGACCAGTACTTTCACACTGGCTGCAGCTTTCCTGTTATACGATGGAAAAACTGTTGCATTTTTATTGTATTTTATGCTTCTGGCGTCAAATTTTAAGTCCCTAGCTATGCGATCTGGTGGAGCAGCGCCCTACAGTTAAGCCTAGGTTACCCGGAACCTAGAAATGATCTTGACTTTCACACTGTTTGCAAATATACATTATATACGATGGAAAAACTGATGTATTTATTTTGTATTTTATGCTTCTGGCGTTGACTTCTTAGGCCCTACCTATTTGATCTGGTGGAGCACCGCCCTGGAGTGACGCCTAGGTTTCCCGGAACATAGAAAGGACCATTACCTTCACACTGGTTTTAATTATTCCTGTTATACGATGGAAAAACTGTTGTATCTTTATTCTATTTTATGCTTCGGGCGCTTACTTCTAAGGCCCTAACTATTCGATCTGGTGGAGCAACGCCCTAGGGTGAAGCCGAGGTTGCCCGGAACGTAGTAATGACCATAACCTTCACACTGGTTGCAATTATTCCTGTTATACGATGGAAAAGCTATTGTATTTATTTTGTATTTTATGCTTCTGGCGTTGACTTCTTAGGCCCGAACTATTCGATCTGGTGGACCAACACCCCAGAGCGAAGCCTAGTTGGCCCGGACCTATGACCATCACTTTCACTCTGGTTGCAATTATTCCTGTTATACGATGGAAAAACTGTTGCATTTTTATTGTACTTTATGCTTCTGGCGTTGTATTCAAAGTCCCTAACTATTCGATCTGGTAGAGCAACGCCCTGGTGTTAAGTTTAGGTTGCCCGGAACGTAGAAGTGACCATAACTTTCACACTGTTTGCAATCATTCATTTTATACGATGGAAAAGCTGTTGTATTTATATTGTATTTTATGCTTCTGGAATTGACTTCTAAGGCCGTAGCTATTCGATGTGGTGGAGCAACTCCCAAGAGTGAAACCAAGGTTGCCCGGAACGTAGAAATGACCATTCCTTTCACACTGGTTGCAATTATTCTTTTTATACGATGGAAAAACTGTTGTATTTTTATTGTATTTTATGCTTCTGGCGTTGACTTCTAAGTCCCTAGCTATTCGATCTGGTGGAGCAACGCCCTAGAGCGAAACCGAGGTTGCCCGGAACGTAGAAATGACCTGTACTTTCACATTGGTTGCAATTATCCTGTTATGCGATGGAAAAACTATTGCATTTTTATTGTATTTTATGCTTCTGGCGTTAAATTCTATGTACCGAATTATGCGATCTGGAGGAGCAACGCCCTACAGTTAAGCCTATGTTGCCCGGAACGTAGAAATGACCTTTACTTTCACACTGTTTGCAAATATACATCATATACGATGGAAAAGCTGTTGTATTTATATTGTATTTAATGCTTCTGGCGTTGACTTCTTAGGCCCTAACTATTCGATCTGGTGGAGCAACGCCCTGGAGTTAAGGCAAGGTTGCCCGGAACGTAGAAATGACCATTACCTTCACACTGCTTGCAATTATACATTTTAGACGATGGAAAAAACTGTTGTACATATGTTGTATTTTATTCTTCTGGCGCTGAATTCTAAGTCCCTACCTATTCGGTCTGGTGCAGCAACGCCCTAGAGTGAAGCCTAGGTTACCGGGAACATAGAAATGACCAGTACTTTTACACTGGTTGCAGTTATTCCTGTTATACGGTGGAAAAACTGTCGCATTTTTATTGTATTTTATGCTTCTGGCGTTGACTTCTAAGTCCCTGGCTATTCGATCTGGTGGAACAAGGCCCTAGAGCGAAGCCTAGGTTACCGGGAACATAGGAATGACCAGTCCTTTCACTCGGGTTGCAGCCTTCCTGTTATACGATGGAAAAACTGTTGCCTTTTTATTGTATTTTATGCTTCTGGTGTTGTATTCAAAGTCCCTGGCTATGCGATCTGGTGGAGCAACGACCTGGAGTTAAGCCTAGGTTGCCCGGGAACGTAGAAATGACCATAACTTTCACACTGGTTGCAATTATTCCTTTTATACGATGGAAAAACAGTTGTATTTTTATTGTATTTTATGCTTCTGGCGTTGACTACTAAGTCGCTAGTTATTGGATCTGGTGGAGCAACGCCCTACAGCGAAACCTAGGTTGCCCGGAACGTAGAAATCACCTGTACTTTCACGCTGGTTGCAATTATTCCTGTTATACGATGGAATAACTGTTGCATTTTTATTGTATTTTATGCTTGTGGGGTTGACTTCTAAGTCCCTAGCTATTCGATCTGGTGGAGCAAGGCCCTAGAGCGAAGCCTAGGTTGCCCGGAACGTAAAAATGACCTTTACTTTCACACTGGTTGCAGTTATCCCTGTTATACGATGGAAAAACTGTTCTATTTATTTTGTATTTCATGCTTCGGGCGTTGACTTCTAAGGCCCTAGCTATTCGATCTGGTGGAACAACGCCCTACAGTTAAGCCTAGGTTGCCCGGAACGTAGAAATGACCTATACCTTCACACTGTTTGCAGATATACATTATATACGATGGTAAAGCTGCTGTATTTATATTGGATTTTATGCTTCTGGCGTTGACTTCTTAGGCCCTAACTATTAGATCTGGTGGAAGAACGCCCTAGAGTGAACCCTAGGCTGCCCGGAACGTAGAAATAACCTTTACTTACACACTGTTTGCAAATATACATTATATACGATGGAAAAGCTGTTGTATTTATATTGTATTTTATGCTTCTGGCGTTGTCTTCCTAGGCCCTAACTATTCGATCTGGTGGAGCAATGCTCTAGAGTAAAGCCTAGGTTGCCCGGAAGGTAGAAATGACCATTACATTCACACTGGTTGCAATTATTCCTTTTATACGATGGAAAAACTGTTGTATTTTTATTGTATTTTATGCTTCTGGCGTTGACTTCTAAGTCCCTAGCTATTCGATCTGGTGGAGCAACGCCCTAGAGCGAAACCTAGGTTGCCCGGAACGTAGAAATGACCTGTACTTTCACACTGGTTGCAATCATTCCTGTTATGCGATGGAAAAACTGTTGCATTTTTATTGTATTTTATGTTTCTGGCGTTAAATTCTATGTACCGAACTATGCGATCTGGAGGAGCAACGCCCTACAGTTAAGCCTATGGTGCCCGGAACGTAGAAATGACCATTACCTTCACACTGCTTGCAATTATACATTTTATACGATGGAAAAAACTGTTGTACATATGTTGTATTTTATTCTTCTGGCGCTGAATTCTAAGTCCCTAGCTATTCGGTCTGGTGTAGCAACGCCGTAGAGTGAAGCCGAGGTTACCGGGAACATAGAAATGGCCAGTACTTTCACACTAGTTGCAGTTATTCCTGTTATACGATGGAAAAACTGTTGCATTTTTATTGTATTTTATGCTCCTGGCGTTGTATTCAAAGTCCCTAACTATTCGATCTGGTGGAGCAACGCCCTGGAGTTAGGCCTAGGCTGCCCGGAACGTAGAAATGACCATAACTTTCACACAGTTTGCAATCAATCATTTTATACGTTGGAAATGCTGTTGTATCTATATTGTATTTTATGCTTCTGGAGTTGACTTCTAAGGCCGTAGCTATTCGATGTGGTGCAGCAACGCCCTAGGGTGAAGCGTAGGTTGCCCGGAACGTAGAAATGACCTGTACTTTCACACTGGTTGCAACTATTCCTTTTATACGATGGAAAAACTGTTGTATTTTTATTGTATTTTATGCTTGTGGGGTTGACTTCTAAGTCCCTAGCTATTCGATCTGGTGGAGCAAGGCCCTAGAGCGAAGCCTAGGTTGCCCGGAACGTAGAAATGACCATTACTTTCACATTGGTTGCAATTATACCTGTTATACGATGGAAAAACTATTTTATTTATTTTGTATTTTATGCTTCTGGCGTTGACTTCTAAGGCCCTAACTATTCGATCTGGTGGACCAACACCCCTGAGCGACGCCTAGGTCGCCCGAACCTATGACCATCACTTTCACTCTGGTTGAAATTATTCCTGTTATACCAAGGAAAAGCTGTTGTACTTTTATTGTATTTTATGCTTCTGGCGTTGACTTCTAAGGCCGTAGCTATACGATGTGGTGGAGCAACGGCCTACAGTGAAGCCCAGGTTGCCCGGAACGTAGAAATGACCTTTACTTTCACACTGGTTGCAGTTATCCCTGTTATACGATGGAAAAACTGTTCTATTTATCTTGTATTTCATGCTTCGGGCGTTGACTTCTCAGGCCCTAACTATTGGATCTGGTGGAACAACGCCCTAGAGTGAAGCCTAGGTTGTCCGGAACGTAGAAATGACCATAACTTTCACACTGGTTTCAATTATTCGTTTCATACAATGGAAAAACTGTTCTATTTATTTTGTATTTTATGCTTCGCGCGTTGGCTTCTAAGGCCCTAACTATTCGATCTGGTAGAGCAACGCTCTTGAGTGAAGCCTAGGTTGCCCGGAACGTAGAAATGACCATATCTTTCACACTGGTTGCAATTATTCGTTTTATACGATGGAAAAACTGTTGTATTAATTTTGTATTTTATGCTTCGTGCGTTGACTTCTAAGGCCCTAACTATTCGATCTGGTGGACCATCGCCCTAGAGTGAAGACTAGGTTGCCCGGAACGTAGAAATGACCATAACTTTCACACTGGTTGCAATTATTCCTGTTATACGATGGAAAAACTATTGTATTTAGTTTGTATTTTATGCTTCTGGCGTTGACTTCTTAGGCCCTAACTATTCGATCTGGTGGACCAACACCCCAGAGCGAAGCCTAGGTCGCCCGGACCTATGACCATCACTTTCACTCTGGTTGCAATTATTCCTGTTATACGATGAAAAAACTGTTGCATTTTTGTTGTATTTCATGCTTCTGGCGTTGTATTCAAAGTCCCTAACTGTTCGATCTGGTAGAGCAACGCCCTGGAGTTAAGCCTAGGTTGCCCGGAACGTAGAAATGACCATAACTTTCACACTGTTTGCAATCATTCATTTTATACGATGGAAAAGCTGTTGTATTTATATTGTATTTTATGCTTCTGGAATTGACTTCTAAGGCCGTAGCTATTCGATGTGGTGGAGCAACGCCCAAGAGTGAAACCTAGGTTGCCCGGAACGTAGAAATGACCATTACTTTCACACTGGTTGCAATTATTCCTTTTATACGATGGAAAAACTGTTGCATTTTTATTGTATTTTATGCTTCTGGCGTTAAATTTTAAGTCCCTAGTTATGCGATCTGGTGGAGCAACGCCCTACAGTTAAGCCTAGGTTACCCGGAACCTCGAAATGATCTTGACTTTCACACTGTTTGCAAATATACATTATATGCGATGGAAAAGCTGTTGTATTTATATTGTATTTTATGCTTCTGACGTTGACTTCTCAGGCCCTAACTATTCGATCTGGTGGAACAACGCCCTAGAGTGAAGCCTAGGTTGTCCGGAACGTAGAAATGACCACAACTTTCACACTGGTTGCAATTATTCATTTCATACAATGGAAAAACTGTTCTATTTATTTTGTATTTTATGCTTCGCGCGTTGACTTCTAAGGCCCTAACTATTCGATCTGGTGGAGCAACGATCTTGAGTGAAGCCTAGGTTGCCCGAAACGTAGAAATGACCATTACTTTCACACTGGTTGCAATTATTCCTTTTATACGATGGAAAAACTGTTGTATTTTTATTGTATTTTATGCTTCTGGCGCTGTATTCAAAGTCCCTAACTATTCGATCTGGTGGAGCAACGCCCTGGAGTTAGGCCTAGGCTGCCCGGAACGTAGAAATGACCATAACTTTCACACAGTTTGCAATCAATCATTTTATACGTTGGAAATGCTGTTGTATCTATATTGTATTTTATGCTTCTGGAGTTGACTTCTAAGGCCGTAGCTATTCGATGTGGTGCAGCAACGCCCTAGGGTGAAGCCTAGGTTGCCCGGAACGTAGAAATGACCATTACTTTCACATTGGTTGCAATTATTCCTGTTATACGATGGAAAAACTATTTTATTTATTTTGTATTTTATGCTTCTGGCGTTGACTTCTAAGGCCCTAACTATTCGATCTGGTGGACCAACACCCCTGAGCGACGCCTAGGTCGCCCGAACCTATGACCATCACTTTCACTCTGGTTGAAATTATTCCAGTTATACCAAGGAAAAGCTGTTGTACTTTTATTGTATTTTATGCTTCTGGCGTTGACTTCTAAGGCCGTAGCTATACGATGTGGTGGAGCAACGGCCTACAGTGAAGCCCAGGTTGCCCGGAACGTAGAAATGACCTTTACTTTCACACTGGTTGCAGTTATCCCTGTTATACGATGGAAAAACTGTTCTATTTATCTTGTATTTCATGCTTCGGGCGTTGACTTCTCAGGCCCTAACTATTCGATCTGGTGGAACAACGCGCTAGAGTGAAGCCTAGGTTGCCCGTAACGTAGAAATGACCATATCTTTCACACTGGTTGCAATTATTCGTTTCATACGATGGAGAAACTGTTGTACTAATTTTGTATTTTATGCTTCGTGCGTTGACTTCTAAGGCCCTAACTATTCGATCTGGTGGAGCAACGCCCTAGGGTGAAGCCGAGGTTGCCCGGAACGTAGAAATGACAATTACTTTCACACTGGTTGCAATTATTCCTTTTATACGATGGAAAAACTGTTGTATTTTTATTGTATTTTATGCTTCTGGCGCTGTATTCAAAGTCCCTAACTATTCGATCTGGTGGAGCAACGCCCTGGAGTTAGGCCTAGGCTGCCCGGAACGTAGAAATGACCATATCTTTCACACTGGTTGCAATTATTCTTTTCATACGACGGAAAAGCCGTTGTATTTTTATTCTACTTTATGCGACTGGAGTTGTTTTCTGAGGCCCTAACTATCCGACCTGGTGGAGCAACGCCCTAGAGTGAAGCCTAGGTTGCACGGAACGTTGAAATGCACATTACCTTCACACTAGTTGTAATTATTCCTGTAATACGATGGAAAAACTGTTGTATCTTTATTTTATTTTATGCTTCTGGCGTTGACTTCTAAGGCCCTAGCCATTGGATCTGGGGGAGCGATGCCCTAGAGTGAAGCCTAGGTTGCCAGGAACCTGGAAATGACCATCCCTTTCATACTGTTTGCAATTATTCCTGTTATATGATGGAAAAACTGTTGCATTTTTATTGTATTTTATGCTTCTGGCGTTCAATTCTAAGTCCCTAACTGTTCGATGTGGTGGAGCAACGCCCTAGAGTGAAGCCTAGGTCGCCGGGAACGTAGAAATGACCATAACTTTCACACAGTTTGCAATCAATCATTTTATACGTTGGAAATGCTGTTGTATCTATATTGTATTTTATGCTACTGGGGTTGACTTCTAAGGCCGTAGCTATTCGATGTGGTGCAGCAACGCCCTAGTGTGAAGCCTAGGTTGCCCGGAACGTAGAAATGACCTGTACTTTCACACTGGTTGCAATTATTCCTGTGATACGATGGAAAAACTGTTGCATTTTTGTTGTATTTTATGCTTCTGGCGTTAAATTCTAAGTACCGAACTATGCGATCTGGAGGAGCAACGCCCTACAGTTAAGCCTATGTTGCCCGAAACGTAGAAATGACCTTTACTTTCACGCTGTTTGCAAATATACATTATATACGATGGAAAAGCTGTTGTATTTATATTGTATTTTATGCTTCTGACGTTGACTTCTCAGGCCCTAACTATTCGATCTGGTGGAACAACGCCCTAGAGTGGAGCCTAGGTTGTCCGGAACGTAGAAATGACCATAACTTTCACACTGGTTGCAATTATTCTTTTTATACGATGGAAAAACTGTTGTATTTTTATTGTATTTTATGCGTCTGGAGTTGTTTTCTAAGGCCCCAACTACTCGACCTGGTGGAGCAACGCCCTAGAGTGAAGCCTAGGTTGCTCGGAACGTAGAAATGCCCATTACTTTCACCCTGGTTGTAATTATACCTGTTATACGATGGAATAACTGTTGTATTAATTTTGTATTTTATGCTTCGGGCTATGACTTCTAAGGCCCTAACTATTTGATTTGGTGGAGCAACGACCTAGAGTGAAGCCTAGGTTGCCCGTAACGTAGAAATGACCATATCTTTCACACTGGTTGCAATTATTCATTTTATACGATGGAAAAACTGTTTTATTAATTTTGTATTTTATGCTTCGTGCGTTGACTTCTAAGGCCATAACTATTCGATCTGGTGGACCATCGCCCTAGAGTGAAGACTAGGTTGCCGGAACGTAGAAATGAACATCACTTTCACACTAGTTGCAATTATTCCTGTTATACGATGGAAAAACTGTTGTATTTATTTTGTATTTTATGCTTCTGGCGTTGACTTCTTAGGCCCTACCTATTTGATCTGGTGGAGCACCGCCCTAGAGTTACGCCTAGGTTTCCCGGAACATAGAAAGGACCATTACCTTCACACTGGTTTTAATTATTCCTGTTATACGATGGAAAAACTGTTGCAACTTTATTCTATTTTATGCTTCGGGCGCTTACTTCTAAGGCCCTAACTATTCGATCTGGTGGAGCAACGCCCTAGGGTGAAGCCGAGGTTGCCCGGAACGTAGAAATGACCATTACTTTCACACTGGTTGCAATTATTCCTTTTATACGATGGAAAAACTGTTGTATTTTTATTGTATTTTATGCTTCTGGCGCTGTATTCAAAGTCCCTAACTATTCGATCTGGTGGAGCAACGCCCTGGAGTTAGGCCTAGGCTGCCCGGAACGTAGAAATGACCATAACTTTCACACAATTTGCAATCAATCATTTTATACGTTGGAAATGCTGTTGTATCTATATTGTATTTTATGCTTCTGGAGTTGACTTCTAAGGCCGTAGCTATTCGATGTGGTGCAGCAACGCCCCAGGGTGAAGCCTAGGTTGCCCGGAACGTAGAAATGACCATTACTTTCACATTGGTTGCAATTATTCCTGTTATACGATGGAAAAACTATTTTATTTATTTTGTATTTTATGCTTCTGGCGTTGACTTCTAAGGCCCTAACTATTCGATCTGGTGGACCAACACCCCTGAGCGACGCCTAGGTCGCCCGAACCTATGACCATCACTTTCACTCTGGTTGAAATTATTCCAGTTATACCAAGGAAAAGCTGTTGTACTTTTATTGTATTTTATGCTTCTGGCGTTGACTTCTAAGGCCGTAGCTATACGATGTGGTGGAGCAACGGCCTACAGTGAAGCCCAGGTTGCCCGGAACGTAGAAATGACCTTTACTTTCACACTGGTTGCAGTTATCCCTGTTATACGATGGAAAAACTGTTCTATTTATCTTGTATTTCATGCTTCGGGCGTTGACTTCTCAGGCCCTAACTATTCGATCTGGTGGAACAACGCGCTAGAGTGAAGCCTAGGTTGCCCGTAACGTAGAAATGACCATATCTTTCACACTGGTTGCAATTATTCGTTTCATACGATGGAGAAACTGTTGTACTAATTTTGTATTTTATGCTTCGTGCGTTGACTTCTAAGGCCCTAACTATTCGATCTGGTGGAGCAACGCCCTAGGGTGAAGCCGAGGTTGCCCGGAACGTAGAAATGACAATTACTTTCACACTGGTTGCAATTATTCCTTTTATACGATGGAAAAACTGTTGTATTTTTATTGTATTTTATGCTTCTGGCGCTGTATTCAAAGTCCCTAACTATTCGATCTGGTGGAGCAACGCCCTGGAGTTAGGCCTAGGCTGCCCGGAACGTAGAAATGACCATATCTTTCACACTGGTTGCAATTATTCTTTTCATACGACGGAAAAGCCGTTGTATTTTTATTCTACTTTATGCGACTGGAGTTGTTTTCTGAGGCCCTAACTATCCGACCTGGTGGAGCAACGCCCTAGAGTGAAGCCTAGGTTGCACGGAACGTTGAAATGCACATTACCTTCACACTAGTTGTAATTATTCCTGTAATACGATGGAAAAACTGTTGTATCTTTATTTTATTTTATGCTTCTGGCGTTGACTTCTAAGGCCCTAGCCATTGGATCTGGGGGAGCGATGCCCTAGAGTGAAGCCTAGGTTGCCAGGAACCTGGAAATGACCATCCCTTTCATACTGTTTGCAATTATTCCTGTTATATGATGGAAAAACTGTTGCATTTTTATTGTATTTTATGCTTCTGGCGTTCAATTCTAAGTCCCTAACTGTTCGATGTGGTGGAGCAACGCCCTAGAGTGAAGCCTAGGTCGCCGGGAACGTAGAAATGACCATAACTTTCACACAGTTTGCAATCAATCATTTTATACGTTGGAAATGCTGTTGTATCTATATTGTATTTTATGCTACTGGGGTTGACTTCTAAGGCCGTAGCTATTCGATGTGGTGCAGCAACGCCCTAGTGTGAAGCCTAGGTTGCCCGGAACGTAGAAATGACCTGTACTTTCACACTGGTTGCAATTATTCCTGTGATACGATGGAAAAACTGTTGCATTTTTGTTGTATTTTATGCTTCTGGCGTTAAATTCTAAGTACCGAACTATGCGATCTGGAGGAGCAACGCCCTACAGTTAAGCCTATGTTGCCCGAAACGTAGAAATGACCTTTACTTTCACGCTGTTTGCAAATATACATTATATACGATGGAAAAGCTGTTGTATTTATATTGTATTTTATGCTTCTGACGTTGACTTCTCAGGCCCTAACTATTCGATCTGGTGGAACAACGCCCTAGAGTGGAGCCTAGGTTGTCCGGAACGTAGAAATGACCATAACTTTCACACTGGTTGCAATTATTCGTTTCATACAATGGAAAAACTGTTCTATTTATTTTGTATTTTATGCTTCGCGCGTTGACTTCTAATGCCCTAACTATTCGATCTGGTGGAGCAACGATCTTGAGTGAAGCCTAGGTTGCCCGAAACGTAGAAATGACCATTACTTTCACACTGCTTGCAATTATTCTTTTTATACGATGGAAAAACTGTTGTATTTTTATTGTATTTTATGCGTCTGGAGTTGTTTTCTAAGGCCCTAACTACTCGACCTGGTGGGGCAACGCCCTAGAGTGAAGCCTAGGTTGCTCGGAACGTAGAAATGCCCATTACTTTCACCCTGGTTGTAATTATACCTGTTATACGATGGAATAACTGTTGTATTAATTTTGTATTTTATGCTTCGGGCTATGACTTCTAAGGCCCTAACTATTTGATTTGGTGGAGCAACGACCTAGAGTGAAGCCTAGGTTGCCCGTAACGTAGAAATGACCATATCTTTCACACTGGTTGCAATTATTCATTTTATACGATGGAAAAACTGTTTTATTAATTTTGTATTTTATGCTTCGTGCGTTGACTTCTAAGGCCATAACTATTCGATCTGGTGGACCATCGCCCTAGAGTGAAGACTAGGTTGCCGGAACGTAGAAATGAACATCACTTTCACACTAGTTGCAATTATTCCTGTTATACGATGGAAAAACTGTTGTATTTATTTTGTATTTTATGCTTCTGGCGTTGACTTCTTAGGCCCTACCTATTTGATCTGGTGGAGCACCGCCCTAGAGTTACGCCTAGGTTTCCCGGAACATAGAAAGGACCATTACCTTCACACTGGTTTTAATTATTCCTGTTATACGATGGAAAAACTGTTGCATCTTTATTCCATTTTATGCTTCGGGCGCTTACTTCTAAGGCCCTAACAATTCGATCTGGTGGAGCAACGCCCTAGGGTGAAGCCGAGGTTGCCCGGAACGTAGAAATGACCATTACTTTCACACTGGTTGCAATTATTCCTTTTATACGATGGAAAAACTGTTGTATTTTTATTGTATTTTATGCTTCTGGCGCTGTATTCAAAGTCCCTAACTATTCGATCTGGTGGAGCAACGCCCTGGAGTTAGGCCTAGGCTGCCCGGAACGTAGAAATGACCATAACTTTCACACAGTTTGCAATCAATCATTTTATACGTTGGAAATGCTGTTGTATCTATATTGTATTTTATGCTTCTGGAGTTGACTTCTAAGGCCGTAGCTATTCGATGTGGTGCAGCAACGCCCTAGGGTGAAGCCTAGGTTGCCCGGAACGTAGAAATGACCATTACTTTCACATTGGTTGCAATTATTCCTGTTATACGATGGAAAAACTATTTTATTTATTTTGTATTTTATGCTTCTGGCGTTGACTTCTAAGGCCCTAACTATTCGATCTGGTGGACCAACACCCCTGAGCGACGCCTAGGTCGCCCGAACCTATGACCATCACTTTCACTCTGGTTGAAATTATTCCAGTTATACCAAGGAAAAGCTGTTGTACTTTTATTGTATTTTATGCTTCTGGCGTTGACTTCTAAGGCCGTAGCTATACGATGTGGTGGAGCAACGGCCTACAGTGAAGCCCAGGTTGCCCGGAACGTAGAAATGACCTTTACTTTCACACTGGTTGCAGTTATCCCTGTTATACGATGGAAAAACTGTTCTATTTATCTTGTATTTCATGCTTCGGGCGTTGACTTCTCAGGCCCTAACTATTCGATCTGGTGGAACAACGCGCTAGAGTGAAGCCTAGGTTGCCCGTAACGTAGAAATGACCATATCTTTCACACTGGTTGCAATTATTCGTTTCATACGATGGAGAAACTGTTGTACTAATTTTGTATTTTATGCTTCGTGCGTTGACTTCTAAGGCCCTAACTATTCGATCTGGTGGAGCAACGCCCTGGAGTTAGGCCTAGGCTGCCCGGAACGTAGAAATGACCATATCTTTCACACTGGTTGCAATTATTCTTTTCATACGACGGAAAAGCTGTTGTATTTTTATTCTACTTTATGCGACTGGAGTTGTTTTCTGAGGCCCTAACTATCCGACCTGGTGGAGCAACGCCCTAGAGTGAAGCCTAGGTTGCACGGAACGTTGAAATGCACATTACCTTCACACTAGTTGTAATTATTCCTGTAATACGATGGAAAAACTGTTGTATCTTTATTTTATTTTATGCTTCTGGCGTTGACTTCTAAGGCCCTAGCCATTGGATCTGGGGGAGCGATGCCCTAGAGTGAAGCCTAGGTTGCCAGGAACCTGGAAATGACCATCCCTTTCATACTGTTTGCAATTATTCCTGTTATATGATGGAAAAACTGTTGCATTTTTATTGTATTTTATGCTTCTGGCGTTCAATTCTAAGTCCCTAACTGTTCGATGTGGTGGAGCAACGCCCTAGAGTGAAGCCTAGGTCGCCGGGAACGTAGAAATGACCATCACTTTCACTCTGGTTGCAATTATTTCTCTTATACGATGGAAAAACTGATGTGCTTTTATCGTATTTTATGCGTCTGGAGTTGTCTTCTAAGGCCCTATCTATCTGACCTGGTGGAACAACGCCCTAGAGTGGAGCCTAGGTTGCACGGAACGTAGAAATGACCGTTACTTTCACAATGTTTGCAATCATTGATTGTATACGATGGAAAAACTGTAGTATTTATATTGTATTTTATGCCTCTGGCGTTGACTTCTAAAGCTGTAGCCATTCGATGTGGTGGAGCAACGCCCCAGAGTGAAGCCTAGGTTGCACGGAACGTAGAAATGACCATATTTTTCACACTGGTTGCAACTATTCGTTGTATACAATGGAAAAACAGTTCTATTAATTTTGTATTTTATGTTTCGGGCGTTAACTTCTAAGGCCCTAACTATTCGATCTGGTGGAGCAACGCCCTAGAGTGAAGCCTATGTTGCACGCAACGTAGAAATGACCATTACTTTCACACTGGTTGCAATTATTCCTGTTATACGATGGAAAAACTGTTGCATTTTTATTGTATTTTATGCTTCTGGCGTTAAATTTTAAGTCCATAGCTATGCGATCTGGTGGAGCAACGCCCTACAGTTAAGCCTAGGTTGCCCGGAACCAAGAAATGGCCTTTACTTTCAAACTGTTTGCATATATACATTATATACGATGGATTAGCTGTAGTATTTATATTGTATTGTATGCTTCTGACGTTGACTTCTTAGGCCCTAACTTTTCGATCTGGTGGAACAACGCCCTATAGTGAAGCCTAGGTTGCCCGGAACGTAGAAAAGACCATAACTTTCACACTGGTTGCAATTATTCCTGTTATACGATGGAAAAACTGTTGTATTTTTATTGTATTTTATGCTTCTGGCGTTGACTTCTAAGGCCTTAACTACTCGATCTGGTGGAGCAACGCCCTAGAGAGAAGCCTAGGTTGCACGGAACGTATAAATGCCCATTACTTTCACACTGGTAGTAATTATTCCAGTTATACGATGGAATAACTTGTATTTTCATTTTATTTTATGCTTCTGGCGATGACTTCTAAGGCCCTAGCTATTCGATCTGGTGGAGCAACGCTCTAGAGTGAAGCCTAGGTGGCCCGGAACGTAGAAACGACCATACCTTTCACACTGGTTGCAATTTTTCCTGTTATACAAGGGAAAAACTGCTGTATATATACTGTATTTTATGCTTCTGGCTTTGACTTCTTAGGCCCTAACTATTCGATCTGGTGGAGCAACGCCCTAGAGTGAAGCCTAGGTTGCCCGGAATGTAGAAATGACAATCACCTACACACTGGTTGTACACGGGTGTTACACGATGGAAAAACTGTTGCATTAATTTTGTATTTTATGCTTCTGTCGTTGACTTCTTTGGCCCTAACTATTGGATCTGGTGGAGCAACGCCCTAGGGTGAAGCCTAGGTTGCTCGGAACGTAGAAATGACCATATCTTTCACACTGTTTGCAATTATTCCTGTTATAAACGGGAAAAACTGCTGTATTTATATTGTATTTTATGCTTCTGGCGTTGACTTCTTAGGCCCTAACTATTTGACCTGGTGGAGCAACGCCCTAGAGTGAAGCCTAGGTTGCACGGAATGAAGAAATAACCTTCACTTTCACACTGGTTACAATTATTCCTGTTATACGATGGAAAAACAGTTGTATTTATTTTGTATTTTCTGCTTCTGGCGTTGACTTCTTAGGTCCTAACAATTGGATCTGGTGGAGCAACGCCCTAGAGTGAAGCCTATGTTGCGCGGAACGTAGAAATGACCATAACTTTCATACGGATTGCATTTATTCGTTTTATACAATGGAAAAACTGTTAGTACATATATCGTATTTTATGCTTCTGGCGTTGACTTCCTAGTCCCTAACTATTCGATCTGGTGGAGCAACGCCCTACAGTGAAGCCTAGGTTACCCGGAACGTAGAAATGACCATTACTTTCAAACTGGTTGCAATTATTCCTGTTATACGATGGACAAACTGTTGGACTTTTATAGTACTTTATGCTTCTGGCGTTGACGTCTAAGGCCCTATGTATTCGATCTGACGGAGCAATGCCTCAGTGTTAAGTCTAGGATGCGCGGAACGTAGAAATGGCCATTACTTTCACACTGGTTACAATTATTCATTTTATACGATGGAAAAACTATGGTATTTATACTGTATTTTATGCTTCAGGCGTTGACTTCTTAGGCACTAACTATTGGATCTGGTGTAGCAACGCCCTAGTGTGAAGCCTGGGTTGCCCGGAACGTAGAAATGACCATAACTTTCATACTGGTTGCAATTATTCGTTTTATACGATGGAAAAACTGTTGTACATATGTTGTATTATATTCTTCTGGCGCTGAATTCTAAGTCCGTAGCTATTCGATCTGGTGGAGCAACGCCCTAGAGTGAAGCCTAGGTTACCCGGAACATAGAAATGACCAGTACTTTCACACTGGTTGCAGCTTTCCTGTTATACGATGGAAAAACTGGTGCATTTTTATTGTATTTTATGCTTCTGGCTCTGACTTCTAAGGCCCTATATTTCGATATGGTGGAGCAATGCCTCGGAGATAAGTCTAGGATACCCGGAACGTAGAAATGGCCATTGCTTTCACACTGGTTTCAATTATTCGTTTTATACGAAGGAAAAACTGTTGTACTTTTATTGTATTTTATGCTTCTGGCGTTGACTTCTAAGTCCCTAGCTATTCGATCTGGTGGAGCAACGCCATTAAGCGAAGCCTAGGTTGCCCGGAACGTAGAAATGACCTGTGCTTTCACACTGGTTGCAATTATTCCTGTTATACGATGGAAAAACTGTTGTACATATATCGTATTTTATGCTTCTGGCGTTGACTTCTTAGGGCCTAACTATTCGATCTGGTGGAGCAACGCCCTCGAGTGAAGCCTAGGTTGGCCGGAACGTAGAAATGACCATAACTTTCATTCTGGTTGTAATTACTCGTTTTATACGATGGAAAAACTGTTGTATTTATATTGTATTTTATGCTTCAGGCGTTGACTTCTTATGCCCTAACTATTCGATCTGGTGGAACAACGCCCTAGAGTGAAGCCAAGGTTGCCTGGAACGTAGAAATGACCATTACTTTCACACTGGTTGCAATTATCCGTGTTATACGATGGAAAAACCGTTGCATTTTTATTGTATTTTATGCGCCTGGAGTAGTTTTCTAAGGCCCTAACTATTCGACATGGTGGAGCAACGCCCTAGAGTGAAGCCTAGGTTGCATGGAACGTAGAAATGCCCATTACCTTCACACTGGTTGCTATTACTCCTGTTATACGATGGACAAACTGTGGGATATTTGTTGTACTTTATGCTTCTGGCGTTGACTTCTAAGGCCCTATGTATTCGATCTGGTGGAGCAATGCCTCAGAGTTAAGTCTAGGATGCCCGGAACGTAGAAATGGCCGTTGCTTTCACACTGGTTGCAATTATTCGTTTTAAACGATGGAAAAACTGTTGTACATATATCGTATTTTATGCTTCTGGCGTAGACTTCTTAGGCCCTAACTATTCGATCTGGTGGAGCAACGCCCTAGAGTGAAGCCCAGTTGCCCGGAATGTAGAAATGACCATACCTTTCACAATGGTTGCAATTATCCGTGTTATACGATGGAAAATCTGTTGTATTTTTATTATATTTGATGCGTCTCGAGTTGTTTTCTAAGGCCCTATCCATTCGACCTGGTTGAGCAACACCCTAGAGTGAAGCCTAGGTTGCCCGGAACGTAGAAATGACCATATCTTTCACACTGTTTGCAATTATTTCTGTTATACGATGGAAAAACTGTTGTATTTATATTGTATTTTATGCTTCTGGCGTTGATTTCTAAGGCCGTAGCTATTCCGCCTGGAGGAGCTACGCCCTAGAGTGATGCCTAGGTTGCCCGGAACGTAGAAATGACCATAACTATCATACTGGTTCAATTATTCGTTGTATACAATGGAAAGACTATTGTATTTATATTGTATTTTATAGCTATGGCGTCTTCTTCTAAGGCCGTAGCTATTCGATGTGGTTGGGCAACGCCCTTGAGTGAAGCCTAGGTTGCTCGGAACGTAGAAATGACCATACCTTTCCCCCTGGTTGCAATTATTTCTGTTATACGATGGAAAAGCTGTTGTATTTCTATCGTATTTTATGCTTCTGGCGTTGACTTCTTAGGCCCTGACTATTCGATCTGGTGGAGCAACGCCCTAGAGAGAAGCCTAGATTGCCCGGAATGTAGATGTTACCATTACCTTCAGGCTTGTTGCAATTATTCCTGTTACACGATGAAAAAACTGTTGTATTTTTATTGTATTTTATGCTGCAGGCGTTGACTTCTAAGGCCGCATCTATTCGACCTGGTGGAGCATCTCTATAGAGTGAATCATAGGTTGCCCGGAACGTTGAAATGACCATACCTTTCGCACTGGTTGCAATGTTTCCTGTTATACAAGGGAAAAACTGCTATATATATATTGTATTTTGTGCTTCTGGCGTTGACTTCTTAGGGCCTAACAATTGGATCTGATGGAGCAACGCCCTAGGGTGAGGCCTAGGTAGCGTGCAACGTAGAAATGGCAATCACTTTCACACCGGTTGCAATTATTCCTGTTATACGATGGAAAAACTGTTGTATCTTTTTGTATTTTATGCTTCTGGCGTTGACTTCTTAGGTCCTAACAATTGGATCTGGTGGATCAATGCCCTAGAGTGAAGCCTAGGTTGCGCGGAACGTAGAAATGACCATAACTTTCATACGGATTGCAATTATTCGTTTTATACAATGGAAAAACTGTTAGTACATATATCGTATTTTATGCTTCTGGCGTTGACTTCTTAGGCCCTAACTATTGGATCTGGTGGTCGAACGCCCTAGAGTGAAGACTAGGTTGCCCGGAACGTAGAAACGTCCATTACTTTCACACTGGTTGGAATTATTCGTTTTATACGATGGAAAAACTGTTGCATTTATATTGTATTTTATTCTTCTGGCGTTGACTTCTAAGGCCGTAGCTATTCGATGAGGTGGAGCAACGCCCTAGTGTGAAACCTAGGCTGCCCGGAACGTAGAAATGACCATATCTTTCACCCTGGTTGCAATTATTCCTGTTATACGATGGAAAAGCTGTTGTTATTTCTATTGTATTTTGTGCTTCTGGCGTTGACTTCTTAGGCCCTAGCTATTCGATCTGGTGGAGCAACGCCCTAGAGAGAAGCCTAGATTGCCCGGAACGTGGAAGTGACCATTACCTTCAGGCTTGTTGCAGTTATTCCTGTTAGACGCTGAAAAAACAGTTGTATTTTTATTGTACTTCATACTTCAGGCGTTGACGTCTAAGGACTAATGTATTCGGCCTGGTAGAGCCATGCCTCAGAGTTAAGTCTAGGATGGCCGGAACGTAGAAATGGCCATTGCTTTCACACTGGTTGCAATTATTCGTTTTATACGATGGAAAAACTGTTGTATTTATATAGTATTTTAAGCTTCTGGCGTTGACTTCTAAGGCCGTGGCTATTCGACGTGGTGGAGCAACACCCTAGAATGGAGCCTAGGTTGCCCGGAACGTAGAAATGACCATACCTTTCACACTGGTTGCAATTATTCCTGTTATACGATGGAAAAACTGTTGTATTTATATGGAATTTTATGCTTCTGGCGTTCACTTCTAAGGCCCTAACTATTCGATGTGGCGGAGCAATGCCCTAGAGCGAAACCTAGGTTACCCGGAACGTAGAAATGATCATTACTTTCACACTGGTTGCAATTATGCCTGTTATACAATGGACAAACTGTTGGATTTTTTTGTACTTTATGCTTCTGGCGTTGACTTCTTAGGCCTTAACTATTCGATCTGGTGGAGCAACGCCGTAGAGAGAAGCCTAGGTTGCACGGAACGTAGAAATGCCCATTACTTTCACACTGGTAGTAATTATTCCTGTTATACGATGGAATAACTTGTATTTTCATTTTATTTTATGCTTCTGGCGATGACTTCTAAGGCGCTAGCTACTCGATCTGGTGGAGCAACGCTCTAGAGTGAAGCCTAGGTGGCCCGGAACGTAGAAACGACCATACCTTTCACACTGGTTGCAATTTTTCCTGTTATACAAGGGAAAAACTGCTGTATATATACTGTATTTTATGCTTCTGGCTTTGACTTCTTAGGCCCTAACTATTCGATCTGGTGGAGCAACGCCCTAGAGTGAAGCCTAGGTTGCCCGGAATGTAGAAATGACAATCACCTACACACTGGTTGTACACGGGTGTTACACGATGGAAAAACTGTTGCATTAATTTTGTATTTTATGCTTCTGTCGTTGACTTCTTTGGCCCTAACTATTGGATCTGGTGGAGCAACGCCCTAGGGTGAAGCCTAGGTTGCTCGGAACGTAGAAATGACCATATCTTTCACACTGTTTGCAATTATTCCTGTTATAAACGGGAAAAACTGCTGTATTTATATTGTATTTTCTGCTTCTGGCGTTGACTTCTTAGGTCCTAACAATTGGATCTGATGGAGCAACGCCCTAGGGTGAGGCCTAGGTAGCGTGCAACGTAGAAATGGCAATCACTTTCACACCGGTTGCAATTATTCCTGTTATACGATGGAAAAACTGTTGTATCTTTTTGTATTTTATGCTTCTGGCGTTGACTTCTTAGGTCCTAACAATTGGATCTGGTGGATCAATGCCCTTGAGTGAAGCCTAGGTTGCGCGGAACGTAGAAATGACCATAGCTTTCATACGGATTGCAATTATTCGTTTTATACAATGGAAAAACTGTTAGTACATATATCGTATTTTATGCTTCTGGCGTTGACTTCTTAGGCCCTCACTATTCGATCTGGTGGAGCAACGCTCTAGAGTGAAGCCGAGGTTGCACGGAACGTAGAAATGATATTAACTTTCACACTGGTTGCAATTATTCGTTTTATACGATGGAAAGACTGTTGTATTTATATAGTATTTTATGCTTCAGGCGTTGACTTCCTAGTCCCTAACTATTCGATCTGGTGGAGCAACGCCCTACAGTGAAGCCTAGGTTACGCGGAACGTAGAAATGACCATCACTTTCACACTGGTTGCAATTATTCCTGTTATACGGTGGACAAACTGTTGGATTTTTATTGTACGTTATGCTTCTGGCGTTAACTCCTTAGGCCCTAACTATTGGATCTGGTGGAACAACGCCTCGAGTGAAGCCTAGGTTGCCCGGAACGTAGAAATGACCATAACCTTCATACTGATTGCAATTATTCGTTTTATGCAATGGAAAAACTGTTGTACTTATATTGTATGTTATGCCTCTGCCGTTGACTCCGAAGGCCGTAGCAATACGATGTGGTGGAGCAACGCCATAGCGTGAAGCCTAGGATGCCCGGAACGTAGAAATGACCATACCTTACAAACTGGAAGCAATTATTACTGTTATACAAGGGAATAACTGTTGTATTTATATTGCAGTTTAAGCTTCTGGTGTAGACTTCTTGGGCTCTACCTATTCGATCTGGAGGAACAACGCCCTAGAGTGAAGCCTAGGTTGCCCGGAACGTAGAAATGACCATCACTTTCACACTGGTTGCAATTATTCCTGTTATATGACGGAAAAACTGTTGTATCTATTTTGTATTTTATGCTTCTGGCGTTGACTTCTTATGTCCTAACTATTGGTTCTGGTGGAGCAACGCCCTAGGGTGAAGCCAGCTTGCCGGGAACGTAGAAATGCCCATTACTTTCACACTGGTTGTAATTATTCCTGTTATACGAAGGAATAACTGTTGTATTTATATTGTATTTTCTGCGTCTGGCTTTGACTTCTAAGGTCCTAGCTATTCGATCTGGTGGGGCAACGTCCAAGAGTGAAGCCTATGGGGCCTGGAACGCAGAAATGACCTAAACTTTCACACTGGTAGCAATTATTCGTTTTATACAATGGAAAAACTGTTGTATTTATATTGTATTTTATGCTTCTGGCGTTGACTTCTTAGGCCCTAACTATTCGATCTGGTGGAGCAACGCCCTAGAGAGAAGCCTAGATTTCCCGGAACGTAGAAATGACCATAACTTTCATACTGGTTTCAATTATTCGTTTTATACGATGGAAAAACTGTTGTACTTATTTTGTATTTTGTGCTTCTGGCGTTGACTTCTTAGACCCTAGCTGTTGGAAGTGGTGGGCCAACGCCCTAGAGCGAAGCCTAGGTTGCCCGGAACGTAGAAATGACCATATCTTTCATACTGGTTGCAATTATTCGTTTTATGCTATGGAAAAACTATTGTATTTATATTGTATTTTATGCTTTTGGCGTAGACTTCTTAGGCCCTAACTATTCGATCTGGTGGAACAACGCCCTTGAGTGAAGCCTAGGTTGCCCGGAACGTAGAAATGACCATCACTTTCACACTGGTTGCAATTATTCCTGTTATACGATGGAGAAACTGTTGTATCTATTTTGTGTTTTATGCTCCTGGCGTTGACTTGTTAGGCCCTAACTATTGGAGCTGGTGGACCAACGCCCTAGAGTGAAGCCTACGTTGCCCGGAACGTAGAAATGACCATAACATACATACTGGTTGCAATTATTCGTTTTATACGATGGAAAAGCTGTTGTATTTTTATTTTACTTTATGCTTCTGGCGTTGACTTCTAAGTCACTAGCTATTCGATCTGGTGGAGCAACGCCCTAGAGCAAAACCTAGGTTGCCCGGAACGTAGAAATGACCATTACCTTCACGCTTGTTGCAATTATTCCTGTTATACCATGGAAAAACTGTTGGATTTATATTGTATTTTATGTTTCTGGCGTTGACTTCTAAGGCCGTAGCTATTCGGTGTGGTGGATCAACGCCCTAGAGTGAAGCCTAGGTTGCCCGAAACGTAGAAATGACCATTACTTACATACTGGTTGCAATTATTCATGCTATACGATGGACAAACTGTTGGATTTTGATTGTACTTTACACTTATGGCGTTCACTTCTAAGGACCTATGTATTCGATCGGGTGGAGCAATGCCTCAGAGTTAAGTCTAGGCCGCCAGGAACGTAGAAATGACCGTTACCTTCACGCTTGTTGCAATTATTCCTGTTATACGACTGACATACTGTTGGATTTTAATTGTACTTTATGCTTCTGGCGTTGACTTCTAAGGCCCTATGTATTCGATCTGGTGGAGCAATGCCTCAGAGTTAAGTCTAGGATGCCCGAAACGTAGAAATGGCCATTACTTTCACACTGGTTGCAATTACTCGTTTTATACAATGGTAAAAAAGTTGTACATATATCGTATTTTATGCTTCTGGCGTTGACTTCTTAGGCCCTAACGATTCGATCTGGTGGAGCAACGACCTAGAGTGTAGCCTAGGTTGCCCGGAACGTAGAAATGACCATAGCTTTCACACTGGTTGCAATTATTCCTGTTATAGAAGGGAAAAACTGTTGTATTTATATTGTATTTTATGCTTCTGGCGTTGACATTCTAGGCCCTAACTACTCGATCTGGTGAAGCAACGCCCTAGAGTGAAGCCTAGGTTGTCCGGAACGTAGAAATGACCATTACCTTCACACTATTTGCGATCATTCATTTTATACGATGGTAAAGCCGTTGTACATATATCGTATTTTATGCTTCTGGCGTTGACTTCTTAGGTTCTAACTATTCGAACAGGTGGAGCAACGCCCGAGGGTGAGGCCTAGGTTGCCCGGAACGTAGAAATGACCATAACTTTCATACTGGTTTCAATTATTCGTTTTATACGATGGAAAAACTGTTGTACTTATTTTGTATTTTGTGCTTCTGGCGTTGACTTCTTAGACCCTAGCTGTTGGATGTGGTGGGCCAACGCCCTAGAGCGAAGCCTGGGTTGCCCGGAACGTAGAAATGACCATATCTTTCATACTGGTTGCAATTATTCGTTTTATGCGATGGAAAAACTATTGTATTCATATTGTATTTTATGCTTTTGGCGTTGACTTCTTAGGCCCTAACTATTCGATCTGGTGGAACAACGCCCTTGAGTGAAGCCTAGGTTGCCCGGAACGTAGAAATGACCATAACTTACACACTGGTTGCAATTATTCGTTTTATACAATGGAAAAACTGTTCTATTTAATTTGTATTTTATGCTTCGGGCGTTGACTTCTAAGGCCCTGCCTATTCGATCTGGTGGAGCAACGCACTAGAGTGAAGCCTAGGTTGCCCGGAACGTAGAAATGACCATAACTTTCACACTGGTTGCAATTATTCGTTTTATACGATGGAAAAACTGTTGTATTTATTTTGTATTTTATGCTTCGGGCGTTGACTTCCAAGGCCCTAACTATTCGATCTGGTGGAGCAACGCACTAGAGAGAAGCCTAGGTTGCCCGGAACGTAGAAATGACCATTACCTTCACGTTGCTTGCAATTATGCATTTTATACGATGGAAAAACTGTTGTATTTTTATTATATTTTATGCTGCTGGCGTTGACTTCTAAGTCCCTTGCTATTCGATCTGGTGGATTAACGCCCTTGAGCAAAGCCTAGGTTGGCCGGAACGTAGAAATGACCTGTACTTACACACTGGTTGCAATTATTCCTGCTATACGATGGAAAAACTGTTGTATTTATATTGTATTTTATGCTTCTGGCGTTGACTTCTTAGGCCCTAACTATTCGATCTGGTGGAGCAACGCCCTAGAGTGAAGCCAAGGTTGCCCGTAACGTAGAAATGACCATTACTTTCACACGGTTTGCAAATATAAATTATATACGATGGAAAAGCTGTTGTATTTATATTGCATTTTATGCTTCTTGCGTTGACTTCTTAGGCCCTAACTATTTGATCTGGTGGAGCACCGCCCTGTAGTGAAGCCTTGGTTGCCCGGAACGTAGAAATGACCATAGCTATCACAGTGGTTGCAATTATTCCTGTTATACAAGGGAAAAACTGTTGTATTTATATTGTATTTTATGCTTCTGGCGTTGACTTCTTAGGCCCTAACTATTCGATCTGGTGGAGCAACGCCCTAGAGTGAGGCCAAGGTTGCCAGGAATGTAGAAATGACCATCACTTTCACACTGGTTGCAATTATTCTTGTTATACGATGGAAAAACTGTTGTATTTATTGTGTATTTTATGCCTCTGGCGTTGACTCCAAGGCCGTAGCTATTCGATTTGTTGGAGCAACGCCATAGAGTGAAGCCTAGGTTGCCCGGAACGTAGAAATGACCATGTCTTTCACACTGGTTGCAATTATTCCTGTTATACGATGGAAAAACTATTGTATTTATATTATATTTTATGCTTCAGACGTTGACTTCTAAGGCCGTAGCTTTCGATGTGGTGGAGAAACGGCCTAGAGTGAAACCTAGGTTGCCCGGAAAGTAGAAATGACCATTACCTCCACACTGTTTGCAATTATTCCTGTTATACGATGGAAAAGCTGTTGTATTTGTATTGTATTTTATGCTTCTGGCGTTGACTTCTTAGGCCCTAACTATTCGATCTGGAGGAGCGACGCCCTAGAGAGAAGCCTAGATTGCCCGGAACGTAGAAATGACCATTACCTTCTGGCTTGTTGCAATTATTCCTGTTATACGATGAAAAAACTGTTGTATTTTTATTGTATTTTATGCGTCTGGAGTTGTTTTCTAAGGCCCTAACTATTCGACCTGGTGGAGCAAAGCCCTAGAGTGAAGCCTAGGTTGCCCAGGAACGTAGAAATGACCATCCCTTTCACACTGGTTGCAATTATTCCTGTTATACGATGGAAAAACTGTTGTATCTATATTATATTTTATGCTTCAGACGTTGACTTCTAGGGCCGTAGATATTCGATGTGGTGGAGAAACGCCCTAGAGTGAAGCCTAGGTTGCCCGGAAAGTAGAAATGCCCATTACTTTCACACTGGTTGTAATTATTCCTGTTATACGATGGAATATATGTTGTATTTTTATTTTATTTTGTGCTTCTGGCGTTGACTTCTAAGGTCCTAGCTATTCGATTTGTTGGAGCAACGCCATAGAGTGAAGCCTAGGTTGCCCGGAACGTAGAAATGACCATGTCTTTCACACTGGTTGCAATTATTCCTGTTATACGATGGAAAAACTGTTGTATTTATATTATATTTTATGCTTCAGACGTTGACTTCTAAGGCCGTAGCTATTCGATGTGGTGGAGAAACGCCCTAGAGTGAAACCTAGGTTGCCCGGAAAGTAGAAATGACCATTACCTCCACACTGTTTGCAATTATTCATCTTATACAATGGAATAACTGTTGTATTTATATTGTTTTTTATAGTTATGGCGTTGACTTCTAAGGCCGCAGCTATTCGATGTGGTGGAGCAATGCCCTAGAGTGAAGCCTAGGATGCCCGCAACGTAGAAATGACAATACCTTTCACACTGTTTGAAATTATTCCTGTTATACGATTGAAAAACTGTTGTATTTATATTGTATTTTATGCTTCTGGCGTTGACTTCTAAGGCCGCAGCTATTCGATGTGGTGTAGCAACGCCCTAGAGAGAAGCCTAGATTGCCCGGAACGTAGAAATGACCATTACCTTCTGGCTTGTTGCAATTATTCCTGTTATACGATGAAAAAACTGTTGTATTTTTATTGTACTTTATGCGTCTGGAGTTGTTTTCTAAGGCCCTAACTATTCGACCTGGTGGAGCAAAGCCCTAGAGTGAAGCCTAGGTTGCCCAGGAACGTAGAAATGACCATCCCTTTCACACTGGTTGCAATGATTCCTGTTATACGATGGAAAAACTGTTGTATTTATATTATATTTTATGCTTCAGACGTTGACTTCTAGGGCCGTAGATATTCGATGTGGTGGAGAAACGCCCTAGAGTGAAGCCTAGGTTGCCCGGAAAGTAGAAATGCCCATTAATTTCACACTGTTTGCGATCATTCATTTTATACGATGGTAAAACCGTTGTACATATATCGTGTTTTATGATTCTGGCGTTGACTTCTTAGGTTCTGACTATTCGAACAGGTGGAGCAACGCCCGAGGGTGAGGCCTAGGTTGCCCGGAACGTAGAAATGACCATAACTTTCATACTGGTTTCAATTATTCGTTTTATACGATGGAAAAACTGTTGTACTTATTTTGTATTTTGTGCTTCTGGCGTTGACTTCTTAGACCCTAGCTGTTGGATGTGGTGGGCCAACGCCCTAGAGCGAAGCCTAGGTTGCCCGGAACGTAGAAATGACCATATCTTTCGCACTGGTTGCAATTATTCCTGTTATAGAAGGGAAAAACTGTTGTATTTATATTGTATTTTATGCTTCTGGCGTTGACTTCTTAGGCCCTAACTATTCGATCTGGTGGAGCAACGCCCTAGAGTGAAGCCTAGGTTGCTCGGAACGTAGAAATGGCCATATCTTGCACACTGGTTGCAATTATGCCAGTTATACGATGGTAAATCTGTTGTATTTTTATTGTATTTTATGCGTCTGGAGTTGTTTTCTAAGGCCCCAACTATTCGACCTGGTGGAGCAACGCGCTAGAGTGAAGTCTAGGTTGCACGGAACGTAGAAATTCCCATTTCTTTCACACTGCTTGTAATTATTCCTGTTATACGATGGAAGAACTGCTCTATTTTAATTTTATTTTATGCTCCTGGCGTTGACTTCTTAGGACCTAGCTATTCGATCTGGTGGAGCAACGCCCTAGGGTGAAGCCTAGGTTGCCCGGAACGTAGAAATGACCCTCACGTTCACATTTGTTGCAATTATTCCCGTTATGCGATGGAAAAACTGTTGTATTTTTATTGTATTTTTTGTTTCGGGCGTTGACTTCTTAGTCCCTAGCTATTCGATCTGGTGGAGCAACGCCCTCGAGTGAAGCCTAGGTTGCCCGGAACGTAGAAATGACAATTACCTTCACGCTGTTTGCAAATATACATTATATACGGTGAAAAGCTGTTGTAATTATATTGTATTTTACGCTTCTGGCGGTGACTTCTTAGGCCCTAACTATTGGATCTGGTGGACCAACGCACTAGAGTGAAGCCTAGGTTGCCCGGAACGTGGAAATGACCATAACTTACACACTGGTTGCAATTATTCGTTTTATACAATGGAAAAACTGTTCTATTTAATTTGTATTTTATGCTTCGGGCGTTGACTTCTAAGGCCCTGCCTATTCGATCTGGTGGAGCAACGCACTAGAGTGAAGCCTAGGTTGCCCGGAACGTAGAAATGACCATAACTTTCACACTGGTTGCAATTATTCGTTTTATACGATGGAAAAACTGTTGTATTTTTATTATATTTTATGCTGCTGGCGTTGACTTCTAAGTCCCTTGCTATTCGATCTGGTGGAGCAACGCCCTTGAGCAAAGCCTAGGTTGGCCGGAAAGTAGAAATGACCTGTACTTACACACTGGTTGCAATTATTCCTGCTATACGATGGAAAAACTGTTGTACTTATGTTGTATTTTATGCTTCTGGCGTCGAATTCTAAGTCCCAAACTATTCGATCTGGTGGAGCAACGCCCTAGAGTGAAGCCAAGGTTGCCAGGAATGTAGAAATGACCATCACTTTCACACTGGTTGCAATTATTCTTGTTATACGATGGAAAAACTGTTGTATTTATTTTGTATTTTATGCCTCTGGCGTTGACTCCAAGGCCGTAGCCATTCGATTTGTTGGAGCAACGCCATAGAGTGAAGCCTAGGTTGCCCGGAACGTAGAAATGACCATGTCTTTCACACTGGTTGCAATTATTCCTGTTATACGATGGAAAAACTGTTGTATTTATATTATATTTTATGCTTCAGACGTTGACTTCTAAGGCCGTAGCTATTCGATGTGGTGGAGAAACGCCCTAGAGTGAAACCTAGGTTGCCCGGAAAGTAGAAATGACCATTACCTCCACACTGTTTGCAATTATTCCTGTTATACGATGGAAAAGCTGTTGTATTTGTATTGTATTTTATGCTTCTGGCGTTGACTTCTTAGGCCCTAACTATTCGATCTGGAGGAGCGACGCCCTAGAGAGAAGCCTAGATTGCCCGGAACGTAGAAATGACCATTACCTTCTGGCTTGTTGCAATTATTCCTGTTATACGATGAAAAAACTGTTGTATTTTTATTGTATTTTATGCGTCTGGAGTTGTTTTCTAAGGCCCAAACTATTCGACCTGGTGGAGCAAAGCCCTAGAGTGAAGCCTAGGTTGCCCAGGAACGTAGAAATGACCATCCCTATCACACTGGTTGCAATTATTCCTGTTATACGATGGAAAAACTGTTGTATTTATATTATATTTTATGCTTCAGACGTTGACTTCTAGGGCCGTAGATATTCGATGTGGTGGAGAAACGCCCTAGAGTGAAGCCTAGGTTGCCCGGAAAGTAGAAATGCCCATTAATTTCACACTGGTTGTAATTATTCCTGTTATACGATGGAATATATGTTGTATTTTTATTTTATTTTGTGCTTCTGGCGTTGACTTCTTAGGTCCTAGCTATTCGATCTGGTGGAGCAACGCTCTAGAGTGAAGCCTAGGTTGCCCGGAACTTAGAAATGACCAACACCTTCACTCTGGTTGCAATTAATCCTGTTATACGATGGAAAAACTGTTGTATTTATATTGTATTTTATCCCTCTGGTGTAGACTTCCTAGGCCCTAGCTATTCGATCTGGAAGAACAACGCCCTAGAGTGAAGCCTAGGTTTCCCGGAACGTAGAATTGACCATCACTTTCACACTGGTTGCAATTATTCATATGATACAGTGGAAAAACTGTTGGATTTATATTGTATTTTATGTTTCTGGCGTTGACTTCTAAGGCCGTAGCTATTCGGTGTGGTGGATCAACGCCCTAGAGTGAAGCCTAGGTTGCCCGAAACGTAGAAATGACCATTACTTTCATTCTGGTTGCAATTATTCATGCTATACGATGGACAAACTGTTGGATTTTGATTGTACATTACACTTCTGGCGTTGACTTCTAAGGACCTATGTATTCGATCGGGTGGAGCAATGCCTCAGAGTAAAGTCTAGGCCGCCAGGAACGTAGAAATGACCGTTACCTTCACGCTTGTTGCAATTATTCCTGTTATACGACTGACATACTGTTGGATTTTAATTGTACTTTATGCTTCTGGCGTTGACTTCTAAGGCCCTATGTATTCGATCTGGTGGAGCAATGCCTCAGAGTTAAGTCTAGGATGCCCGAAACGTAGAAATGGCCATTACTTTCACACTGGTTGCAATTACTCGTTTTATAAATTGGAAAAAAAGTTGTACATATATCGTATTTTATGCTTCTGGCGTTGACTTCTTAGGCCCTAACGATTCGATCTGGTGGAGCAACGCCCTAGAGTGTAGCCTAGGTTGCCCGGAACGTAGAAATGACCATAGCTTTCACACTGGTTGCAATTATTCCTGTTATAGAAGGGAAAAACTGTTGTATTTATATTGTATTTTATGCTTCTGGCGTTGACTTTCTAGGCCCTAACTACTCGATCTGGTGAAGCAGCGCCCTAGAGTGAAGCCTAGGTTGCTCGGAACGTAGAAATGGCCATATCTTGCACTCTGGTTGCAATTATGCCAGTTATACGATGGTAAAACTGTTGTATTTTTATTTTATTTTATGCTCCTGGCGTTGACTTCTTAGGACCTAGCTATTCGATCTGGTGGAGCAACGCCCTAGGGTGAAGCCTAGGTTGCCCGGAACGTAGAAATGACCCTCACGTTCACATTTGTTGCAATTATTCCCGTTATGCGATGGAAAAACTGTTGTATTTTTATTGTATTTTTTGTTTCGGGCGTTGACTTCTAAGTCCCTAGCTATTCGATCTGGTGGAGCAACGCCCTCGAGTGAATCCTAGGTTGCCCGGAACGTAGAAATGACAATTACCTTCACGCTGTTTGCAAATATACATTATATACGGTGAAAAGCTGTTGTAACTATATTGTATTTTACGCTTCTGGCGGTGACTTCTTAGGCCCTAACTATTGGATCTGGTGGACCAACGCACTAGAGTGAAGCCTAGGTTGCCCGGAACGTGGAAATGACCATAACTTACACACTGGTTGCAATTATTCGTTTTATACAATGGAAAAACTGTTCTATTTAATTTGTATTTTATGCTTCGGGCGTTGACTTCTAAGACCCTGCCTATTCGATCTGGTGGAGCAACGCACTAGAGTGAAGCCTAGGTTGCCCGTAACGTAGAAATGACCGTAACTTTCACACTGGTTGCAATTATTCGTTTTATACGATGGAAAAACTGTTGTATTTATTTTGTATTTTATGCTTCGGGCGTTGACTTCCAAGGCCCTAACTATTCGATCTGGTGGAGCAACGCACTAGAGAGAAGCCTAGGTTGCCCGGAACGTAGAAATGACCATTACCTTCACGTTGCTTGCAATTATACATTTTACACGATGGAAAAACTATTGTATTTTTATTATATTTTATGCTGCTGGCGTTGACTTCTAAGTCCCTTGCTATTCGATCTGGTGGAGCAACGCCCTTGAGCAAAGCCTAGGTTGGCCGGAACGTAGAAATGACCTGTACTTACACACTGGTTGCAATCATTCCTGCTATACGATGGAAAAACTGTTGTACTTATGTTGTATTTTATGCTTCTGGCGTCGAATTCTAAGTCCCAAACTATTCGATCTGGTGGAGCAACGCCCTTGAGTGAAGCCTAGGTTGCCCGTAACGTAGAAATGACCATTACTTTCACACGGTTTGCAAATATAAATTATATACGATGGAAAAGCTGTTGTATTTATATTGCATTTTATGCTTCTTGCGTTGACTTCTTAGGCCCTAACTATTTGATCTGGTGGAGCACCGCCCTGTAGTGAAGCCTTGGTTGCCCGGAACGTAGAAATGACCGTAGCTATCACAGTGGTTGCAATTATTCCTGTTATACAAGGGAAAAACTGTTGTATTTATATTGTATTTTATACTTCTGGCGTTGACTTCTTAGGCCCTAACTATTCGATCTGGTGGAGCAACGACCTAGAGTGAAGCCAAGGTTGCCAGGAATGTAGAAATGACCATCACTTTCACACTGGTTGCAATTATTCTTGTTATACGATGGAAAAACTGTTGTATTTATTTTGTATTTTATGCCTCTGGCATTGACTCCAAGGCCGTAGCTATTCGATTTGTTGGAGCAACGCCATAGAGTGAAGCCTAGGTTGCCCGGAACGTAGAAATGACCATGTCTTTCACACTGGTTGCAATTATTCCTGTTATACGATGGAAAAACTGTTGTATTTATATTATATTTTATGCTTCAGGCGTTGACTTCTAAGGCCGTAGATATTCGATGAGGTGGAGAAACGCCCTAGAGTGAAGCCTAGGTTGCCCGGAAAGTAGAAATGACCATTACCTCCACACTGTTTGCAATTATTCATTTTATACAATCTAAAATCTGTTGTATTTATATTGTATTTTATAGTTATGGCGTTGACTTCTAAGGCCGTAGCTATTCGATGAGATGCAGCAATGCCCTAGAGTGAATCCTAGGTTGCCCGGAACGCAGAAATGACCATACCTCTCACACTGGTTGCAATTATTCCTGTTATTCAAGGGAATAACTGTTGTATTTATATTGCAGTTTATGCTTCTGGCGTTGACTTCTTAGGCCCTAACTATTCGATCTGGTGGAACGACGACCTAGAGTGAAGCCTAGGTTGCCCGGAACGTAGAAATGACCAGAACTTTCACACTGGTTGCAGTTATTCCTCTTATACGATGGAAAAACTGTTGCATTTTTATTGTATTTTATGGTTCTGGCGTTGAATTCTAAGTCCCTAACTATGCGATCTGGTGGAGCAACGCCCTGCACTTAAGCCTAGGTTGCCCGGAACGTAGAAATGACCTTTACTTTCACACTGTTTGCAAATATACATTATATACGATGGAAAAACTGTTGTATCTATTTTGTATTTTATGCTTCTGGCATTGACCTCTAAAGCCCTAACAATTCGATGTGGTGAAGCAACGCCCTAGAGTGAAGCCTAGGTTGCCCGGAACGTAGAAATGACCTTTACTTTCACACTGCTTCCAAATATACATCATATACGATGGAAAAACTGTTGTATTTATATTGTATTTTATGCTTCTGCCGTTGGCTTCTTAGGCCCTAACTATTCGATCTGGTAGAGCAACGCCCTAGAGTGAAGCCTATGTTGCCCGGAATGCAGAAATGACCATCACTTTCACACTGGTTGCAATTATTCGTTTTATACAATGGAAAAACTGTTCTATTTAATTTGTATTTTATGCTTCGGGCGTTGACTTCTAAGGCCCTGCCTATTCGATCTGGTGGAGCAACGCACTAGAGTGAAGCCTAGGTTGCCCGGAACGTAGAAATGACCATAACTTTCACACTGGTTGCAATTATTCGTTTTATACGATGGAAAAACTGTTGTATTTATTTTGTATTTTATGCTTCGGGCGTTGACTTCCAAGGCCCTAACTATTCGATCTGGTGGAGCAACGCACTAGAGAGAAGCCTAGGTTGCCCGGAACGTAGAAATGACCATTACCTTCACGTTGCTTGCAATTATACATTTTATACGATGGAAAAACTGTTGTATTTTTATTATATTTTATGCTGCTGGCGTTGACTTCTAAGTCCCTTGCTATTCGATCTGGTGGATTAACGCCCTTGAGCAAAGCCTAGGTTGGCCGGAACGTAGAAATGACCTGTACTTACACACTGGTTGCAATTATTCCTGCTATACGATGGAAAAACTGTTGTATTTATATTGTATTTTATGCTTCTGGCGTTGACTTCTTAGGCCCTAACTATTCGATCTGGTGGAGCAACGCCCTAGAGTGAAGCCAAGGTTGCCCGTAACGTAGAAATGACCATTACTTTCACACGGTTTGCAAATATAAATTATATACGATGGAAAAGCTGTTGTATTTATATTGCATTTTATGCTTCTTGCGTTGACTTCTTAGGCCCTAACTATTTGATCTGGTGGAGCACCGCCCTGTAGTGAAGCCTTGGTTGCCCGGAACGTAGAAATGACCATAGCTATCACAGTGGTTGCAATTATTCCTGTTATACAAGGGAAAAACTGTTGTATTTATATTATATTTTATGCCTCAGGCGTTGACTTCTAGGGCCGTAGATATTCGATGTGGTTGAGAAACGCCCTAGAGTGAAGCCTAGGTTGCCCGGAAAGTAGAAATGACCATTACCTCCACACTGTTTGCAATTATGCATTTTATACAATGGAAAAACTGTTGTATTTATATTGTTTTTTATAGTTATGCCGTTGACTTCTAAGGCCGTAGCTATTCGATGTGGTGGAGCAATGCCCTAGAGTGAAGCCTAGGATGCCCGCAACGTAGAAATGACCATATCATTCACACTGTTTGCAATTATTCCTGTTATACGATGGAAAAACTGTTGCATCTTTATTGTATTTTATGCTTCGGGCGCTGACTTCTAAGGCACTAACTATTCAATCTGGTGGAGCAACGCCCTGGAGTGATGCCTAGAATCGTAGAAATGACCATTACTTGCACACTGGTTGCAATTATTCGTTTTATACGATGGAAAAACTGTTGTATTTATTTTGTATTTGGTGCTCCTGGCGTTGACTTCTTAGGCCCTAACTATTGTATCTGGTGGACCAACGCCCTAGACTGAAGCCTAGGTTGCCCGGGACGTAGAAATGACCATTACTTCCACACTGTTTGCAATTATTCATATTATACAGTGGAAAAACTGTTGTATTTATATTATATTTTATGCTTCTCGCATTCACTCCTTAGGCCCTAACTATTCGATGTGGTGGAGCAACGCCCTAGAGTGAAGCCTAGGTTGCTCGGAACGTAGAAATGACCATAGCTTTCACACTGGTTGCAATTATTCCTCTTATACAAGGGAAAAACTGTTGTATTTATATTGTATTTTATGCTTCTGCCGTTGGCTTCTTAGGCCCTAACTATTCGATCTGGTAGAGCAACGCCCTAGAATGAAGCCTATGTTGCCCGGAATGCAGAAATGACCATCACTTTCACACTGGTTGCAATTATTCGTTTTATACAATGGAAAAACTGTTCTATTTAATTTGTATTTTATGCTTCGGGCGTTGACTTCTAAGTCCCTTGCTATTCGATCTGGTGGAGCAACGCCCTTGAGCAAAGCCTAGGTTGGCCGGAAAGTAGAAATGACCTGTACTTACACACTGGTTGCAATTATTCCTGCTATACGATGGAAAAACTGTTGTACTTATGTTGTATTTTATGCTTCTGGCGTCGAATTCTAAGTCCCAAACTATTCGATCTGGTGGAGCAACGCCCTAGAGTGAAGCCAAGGTTGCCAGGAATGTAGAAATGACCATCACTTTCACACTGGTTGCAATTATTCTTGTTATACGATGGAAAAACTGTTGTATTTATTTTGTATTTTATGCCTCTGGCGTTGACTCCAAGGCCGTAGCCATTCGATTTGTTGGAGCAACGCCATAGAGTGAAGCCTAGGTTGCCCGGAACGTAGAAATGACCATGTCTTTCACACTGGTTGCAATTATTCCTGTTATACGATGGAAAAACTGTTGTATTTATATTATATTTTATGCTTCAGACGTTGACTTCTAAGGCCGTAGCTATTCGATGTGGTGGAGAAACGCCCTAGAGTGAAACCTAGGTTGCCCGGAAAGTAGAAATGACCATTACCTCCACACTGTTTGCAATTATTCCTGTTATACGATGGAAAAGCTGTTGTATTTGTATTGTATTTTATGCTTCTGGCGTTGACTTCTTAGGCCCTAACTATTCGATCTGGAGGAGCGACGCCCTAGAGAGAAGCCTAGATTGCCCGGAACGTAGAAATGACCATTACCTTCTGGCTTGTTGCAATTATTCCTGTTATACGATGAAAAAACTGTTGTATTTTTATTGTATTTTATGCGTCTGGAGTTGTTTTCTAAGGCCCTAACTATTCGACCTGGTGGAGCAAAGCCCTAGAGTGAAGCCTAGGTTGCCCAGGAACGTAGAAATGACCATCCCTTTCACACTGGTTGCAATTATTCCTGTTATACGATGGAAAAACTGTTGTATTTATATTATATTTTATGCTTCAGACGTTGACTTCTAGGGCCGTAGATATTCGATGTGGTGGAGAAACGCCCTAGAGTGAAGCCTAGGTTGCCCGGAAAGTAGAAATGCCCATTAATTTCACACTGGTTGTAATTATTCCTGTTATACGATGGAATATATGTTGTATTTTTATTTTATTTTGTGCTTCTGGCGTTGACTTCTTAGGTCCTAGCTATTCGATCTGGTGGAGCAACGCTCTAGAGTGAAGCCTAGGTTGCCCGGAACTTAGAAATGACCAACACCTTCACTCTGGTTGCAATTAATCCTGTTATACGATGGAAAAACTGTTGTATTTGTATTGTATTTTATCCCTCTGGTGTAGACTTCCTAGGCCCTAGCTATTCGATCTGGAAGAACAACGACCTAGAGTGAAGCCTAGGTTGCCCGGAACGTAGAAATGACCAGAACTTTCACACTGGTTGCAGTTATTCCACTTATACGATGGAAAAACTGTTGCATTTTTATTGTATTTTATGGTTCTGGCGTTGAATTCTAAGTCCCTAACTATGCGATCTGGTGGAGCAACGCCCTGCACTTAAGCCTAGGTTGCCCGGAACGTAGAAATGACCTTTACTTTCACACTGTTTGCAAATATACATTATATAGGATGGAAAAACTGTTGTATCTATTTTGTATTTTATGCTTCTGGCATTGACCTCTAAAGCCCTAACAATTCGATGTGGTGAAGCAACGCCCTAGAGTGAAGCCTAGGTTGCCCGGAACGTAGAAATGACCTTTACTTTCACACTGCTTCCAAATATACATCATATACGATGGAAAAACTGTTGTATTTATATTGTATTTTATGCTTCTGCCGTTGGCTTCTTAGGCCCTAACTATTCGATCTTGTAGAGCAACGCCCTAGAGTGAAGCCTATGTTGCCCGGAATGCAGAAATGACCATCACTTTCACACTGGTTGCAATTATTCGTTTTATACAATGGAAAAACTGTTCTATTTAATTTGTATTTTATGCTTCGGGCGTTGACTTCTAAGGCCCTGCCTATTCGATCTGGTGGAGCAACGCACTAGAGTGAAGCCTAGGTTGCCCGGAACGTAGAAATGACCATAACTTTCACACTGGTTGCAATTATTCGTTTTATACGATGGAAAAACTGTTGTATTTATTTTGTATTTTATGCTTCGGGCGTTGACTTCCAAGGCCCTAACTATTCGATCTGGTGGAGCAACGCACTAGAGAGAAGTCTAGGTTGCCCGGAACGTAGAAATGACCATTACCTTCACGTTGCTTGCAATTATACATTTTATACGATGGAAAAACTGTTGTATTTTTATTATATTTTATGCTGCTGGCGTTGACTTCTAAGTCCCTTGCTATTCGATCTGGTGGATTAACGCCCTTGAGCAAAGCCTAGGTTGGCCGGAACGTAGAAATGGCCTGTACTTACACACTGGTTGCAATTATTCCTGCTATACGATGGAAAAACTGTTGTATTTATATTGTATTTTATGCTTCTGGCGTTGACTTCTTAGGCCCTAACTATTCGATCTGGTGGAGCAACGCCCTAGAGTGAAGCCAAGGTTGCCCGTAACGTAGAAATGACCATTACTTTCACACGGTTTGCAAATATAAATTATATACGATGGAAAAGCTGTTGTATTTATATTGCATTTTATGCTTCTTGCGTTGACTTCTTAGGCCCTAACTATTCGATCTGGTGGAGCAACACACTAGAGTGAAGCCTAGGTTGCCCGGAACGTAGAAATGACCATCACTTTCACACTGGTTGCAATTATTCCTGTTATACGATGGAAAAACTGTTGTATTTATATTATATTTTATGCCTCAGGCGTTGACTTCTAGGGCCGTAGATATTCGATGTGGTTGAGAAACGCCCTAGAGTGAAGCCTAGGTTGCCCGGAAAGTAGAAATGACCATTACCTCCACACTGTTTGCAATTATGCATTTTATACAATGGAAAAACTGTTGTATTTATATTGTTTTTTATAGTTATGCCGTTGACTTCTAAGGCCGTAGCTATTCGATGTGGTGGAGCAATGCCCTAGAGTGAAGCCTAGGATGCCCGCAACGTAGAAATGACCATATCATTCACACTGTTTGCAATTATTCCTGTTATACGATGGAAAAACTGTTGCATCTTTATTGTATTTTATGCTTCGGGCGCTGACTTCTAAGGCACTAACTATTCAATCTGGTGGAGCAACGCCCTGGAGTGATGCCTAGGTTGCCCGAATCGTAGAAATGACCATTACTTGCACACTGGTTGCAATTATTCGTTTTATACGATGGAAAAACTGTTGTATTTATTTTGTATTTGGTGCTCCTGGCGTTGACTTCTTAGGCCCTAACTATTGTATCTGGTGGACCAACGCCCTAGACTGAAGCCTAGGTTGCCCGGAACGTAGAAATGACCATTACTTCCACACTGTTTGCAATTATTCATATTATACAGTGGAAAAACTGTTGTATTTATATTATATTTTATGCTTCTCGCATTCACTCCTTAGGCCCTAACTATTCGATCTGGTGGAGCGACGCACTAGAGAGAAGCCTAGGTTTCCCGGAACGTAGAAATGACCATTACCTTCACGTTGCTTGCAATTATACATTTTATACGATGGAAAAACTGTTGTATTTTTATTATATTTTATGCTGCTGGCGTTGACTTCTAAGTCCCTTGCTATTCGATCTGGTGGAGCAACGCCCTTGAGCAAAGCCTAGGTTGGCCGGAACGTAGAAATGACCATTACTTCCACACTGTTTGCAATTATTCATATTATACAGTGGAAAAACTGTTGTATTTATATTATATTTTATGCTTCTCGCATTCACTCCTTAGGCCCTAACTATTCGAAGTGGTGGAGCAACGCCCTAGAGTGAAGCCTAGGTTGCTCGGAACGTAGAATTGACCATCACTTTCACACTGGTTGCAATTATTCATATGATACAGTGGAAAAACTGTTGGATTTATATTGTATTTTATGTTTCTGGCGTTGACTTCTAAGGCCGTAGCTATTCGGTGTGGTGGATCAACGCCCTAGAGTGAAGCCTAGGTTGCCCGAAACGTAGAAATGACCATTACTTTCATTCTGGTTGCAATTATTCATGCTATACGATGGACAAACTGTTGGATTTTGATTGTACTTTACACTTCTGGCGTTGACTTCTAAGGACCTATGTATTCGATCGGGTGGAGCAATGCCTCAGAGTAAAGTCTAGGCCGCCAGGAACGTAGAAATGACCGTTACCTTCACGCTTGTTGCAATTATTCCTGTTATACGACTGACATACTGTTGGATTTTAATTGTACTTTATGCTTCTGGCGTTGACTTCTAAGGCCCTATGTATTCGATCTGGTGGAGCAATGCCTCAGAGTTAAGTCTAGGATGCCCGAAACGTAGAAATGGCCATTACTTTCACACTGGTTGCAATTACTCGTTTTATACATTGGAAAAAAAGTTGTACATATATCGTATTTTATGCTTCTGGCGTTGACTTCTTAGGCCCTAACTATTGGATCTGGTGGACCAACGCCCTAGAGTGAAGCCTGCGTTGCCCGGAACGTAGAAATGACCATAACATACATACTGGTTGCAATTATTCGTTTTATACGATGGTAAAACTGTTGTACATATATCGTATTTTATGATTCTGGCGTTGCCTTTTAGGCCCTAACTATTCGATCACGTGGAGCGACACCCTAGGGTGTAGCCTGGGTTGTCCGGAACGTAGAAATGACCATAACTTTCATACTGGTTGCAATTATTCGTTTTATACGATGGAAAAACAATTGTATTTATATTGTATTTTATGCTTCTGGCGTTGACTTCTAAGGCCGTAGCTATTCGATGTGTTGGAGCAACTCTCTAGGGTGAAGCCTAGGTTGCCAGGAACGTAGAAATGACCATATATTTCCCACTGTTTGCAATTATTCCTGTTATACGATGGAAAAGCTGTTGTATTTATATTGTATTTTATACTTCTGGCGTAGACACCTTAGGCCCTAACTATTCGATCTGGAGGAACAACGCCCTAGAGTGAAGCCGAGGTTGCCCGGAACGTAGAAATGACCTTCAGTATCACAATGGTTGCAATTATTCCTGTTATACGATGGAGAAACTGATGTATCTATTTTGTATTTTATGCTTCTGGAGTTGACTTCTTAGTTCCTAACTATTGGATCTGGTGGAGCAACGCCCTAGGGTGAAGTCTAGGTTGCCCGGAACGTAGAAATGACCATAACTTTCATACTGATTGCAATTATTCGTTTTATACGATGGAAAAGCTGTTGCATTTATATTGTATTTTAACCCTCTGGCGTTGACTTCTAAGGCCGTAGCTATTCGATGTGGTGGAGCAACGCCCTAGAGTGATGCCTAGGTCGCCCGGATCGTAGAAATGACCATTAATTGCACAGAGGTTGCAAATATTCGTTTTATACGATGGTAAAACTGTTGCATTTATTTTGTATTTGGTGCTCCTGGCGTTGACTTCTTATGCCCTAACTATTGGATCTGGTGGACCAACGCCCTAGAGTGAAGCCTAGGTTGCTCGGAACGTAGAAATGGCCATATCTTGCACACTCGTTGCAATTATGCCAGTTATACGATGGTAAAACTGTTGTATTTTTATTGTATTTTATGAGTCTGGAGTTGTTTTCTAAGGCCCCAACTATTCGACCTGGTGGAGCAACGCGCTAGAGTGAAGTCTAGGTTGCACGGAACGTAGAAATGCCCATTCCTTTCACACTGCTTGTAATTATTCCTGTTATACGATGGAAGAACTGCTCTATATTTATTTTATTTTATGCTCCTGGCGTTGACTTCTTAGGACCTAGCTATTCGATCTGGTGGAGCAACGCCCTAGAGTGAAGCCTAGGTTGCCCGGAACGTGGAAATGACCATAACTTACACACTGGTTGCAATTATTCGTTTTATACAATGGAAAAACTGTTCTATTTAATTTGTATTTTATGCTTCGGGCGTTGACTTCTAAGGCCCTGCCTATTCGATCTGGTGGACCAACGCCCTAGAGTGAAGCCTACGTTGCCCGGAACGTAGAAATGACGATAACTTTCATACTGGTTGCAATTATTCGTTTTATACGATGGAAAAACAATTGTATTTATATTGTATTTTATGCTTCTGGCGTTGACTTCTAAGGCCGTAGCTATTCGATGTGTTGGAGCAACTCTCTAGGGTGAAGCCTAGGTTGCCAGGAACGTAGAAATGACCATATATTTCCCACTGTTTGCAATTATTCCTGTTATACGATGGAAAAGCTGCTGTATTTATATTGTATTTTATACTTCTGGCGTAGTCACCTTAGGCCCTAACTATTCGATCTGGTGGAACAACGCCCTAGAGTGAGGCCTAGGTTGCCCGGAACGTAGAAATGACCATTACCTTCACGTTGCTTGCAATTATACATTTTACACGATGGAAAAACTATTGTATTTTTATTATATTTTATGCTGCTGGCGTTGACTTCTAAGTCCCTTGCTATTCGATCTGGTGGAGCAACGCCCTTGAGCAAAGCCTAGGTTGGCCGGAACGTAGAAATGACCTGTACTTACACACTGGTTGCAATTATTCCTGCTATACGATGGAAAAACTGTTGTACTTATGTTGTATTTTATGCTTCTGGCGTCGAATTCTAAGTCCCAAACTATTCGATCTGGTGGAGCAACGCCCTTGAGTGAAGCCAAGGTTGCCAGGAATGTAGAAATGACCATCACTTTCACACTGGTTGCAATTATTCTTGTTATACGATGGAAAAACTGTTGTATTTATTTTGTATTTTATGCCTCTGGCATTGACGCCAAGGCCGTAGCTATTCGATTTGTTGGAGCAACGCCATAGAGTGAAGCCTAGGTTGCCCGGAACGTAGAAATGACCATGTCTTTCACACTGGTTGCAATTATTCCTGTTATACGATGGAAAAACTGTTGTATTTATATTATATTTTATGCTTCAGGCGTTGACTTCTAAGGCCGTAGATATTCGATGAGGTGGAGAAACGCCCTAGAGTGAAGCCTAGGTTGCCCGGAAAGTAGAAATGACCATTACCTCCACACTGTTTGCAATTATTCATTTTATACAATCTAAAATCTGTTGTATTTATATTGTATTTTATAGTTATGGCGTTGACTTCTAAGGCCGTAGCTATTCGATGAGATGCAGCAATGCCCTAGAGTGAATCCTAGGTTGCCCGGAACGCAGAAATGACCATACCTCTCACACTGGTTGCAATTATTCCTGTTATTCAAGGGAATAACTGTTGTATTTATATTGCAGTTTATGCTTCTGGCGTTGACTTCTTAGGCCCTAACTATTCGATCTGGTGGAACGACGACCTAGAGTGAAGCCTAGGTTGCCCGGAACGTAGAAATGACCAGTACTTTCACACTGGTTGCAGTTATTCCTCTTATACGATGGAAAGACTGTTGCATTTTTATTGTATTTTATGGTTCTGGCGTTGAATTCTAAGTCCCTAACTATGCGATCTGGTGGAGCAACGCCCTGCACTTAAGCCTAGGTTGCCCGGAACGTAGAAACGACCTTTACTTTCACACTGTTTGCAAATATACATTATATACGATGGAAAAACTGTTGTATCTATTTTGTATTTTATGCTTCTGGCATTGACCTCTAAAGCCCTAACAATTCGATGTGGTGAAGCAACGCCCTAGAGTGAAGCCTAGGTTGCCCGGAACGTAGAAATGACCTTTACTTTCACACTGCTTCCAAATATACATCATATACGATGGAAAAGCTGTTGTATTTATATTGTATTTTATGCTTCTGGCGTTGTATTCAAAGCCCCTAACTATTCGATCTGGTGGAACAACGCCCTAGAGTAAAGCCTAGGTTGCCCGGAACGTAGAAATGACCATTACTTTCACACTGGTTGCAATTATTCGTTTTATACGACGGAAAAACTGTACTATTTATTTTGTATTCTATGCTTCAGGCGTTGACTTCTAAGGCCCTAACTATTCGATCAGGTGGAGCAACGCTCTAGAGTGAAGCCTAGGCTACTCAGAACGTAGAACTGACCATTACCTTCACACTGCTTGCAATTATACATTTCATACGATGGAAAAACTGTTGTACATATGTTGTATTTTATTCTTCTGGCGCTGAATTCTAAGTCCCCAGCTATTCGATCTGGTGGAGCAACGCCCTAGAGTGAAGTCTAGGTTGTCCGGAACGTAGAAATGACCATAGCTTTCATACTGGTTGCAATTATTCGTTTTATACGATGGAAAAACTGTTGCATTTATTTTGTATTTGGTGCTCCTGGCGTTGACTTCTTAGGCCCTAACTATTGGATCTGGTGGACCAACGCCCTAGAGTGAAGCCTAGGTTGCCCGGACCGTAGAAATGACCATAACATTCATACTGGTTGCAATTATTCGCTTTATACGTTGGAAAAACTGTTGTATTTTTATTTTATTTTATGCTTCGGGCGTTGACATCTAAGCCCCTAACTATTCGATCTGGTGGAGCAACGCTCTAGAGTGAAGCCTAGGTTGTCCGGAACGTAGAAATGACCATAACTTTCACACTGGTTGCAGTTATTCGTTTTATACAATAGAAAAACTGTTCTATTTATTTTGTATTTTATGCTTCGGGAGTCGACATCTAAGGCCCTAACTATTCGATCTGGTGGAGCAACGCTCTAGAGTGAAGCCTAGGTTGCCCGGAACGTAGAAATGACCATAACGTTCACACTGTTTGCAATCATTCATTTTATACGATGGAAAAGCTGTTGTATTTATATTGTATTTTATACTTCTGGAATTGACTTCTAAGGCCGTAGCTATTCGGTGCGGTGGAGCAACGCCCAAGAGTGAAACCTAGGTTGCCCGGAACGTAGAAATGACCATCACTTTCACACTGGTTTCAGTTACTCCTGTTATACGGTGGAAAAACTGTTGCATTTTTATTGTAATATATGCTTCTGGCGTTGAATTCTAAGTCCCTAGCTATTCGATCTGGTGGAGCAAGGCCCTATAGCGAAGCCTAGGTTGAGCGGATCGTAGAAATGGTCTGTACTTTCACACTGGTTACAATTATTCCCTTTATACGATGGAAAAACTGTTGTACTTTTATTGTATTTTATGCTTCTGGCGTTCACTTCTAGGTCCCTAACCATGCGATCTGGTGGAGCAACGCCCTACAGTTAAGCCTAGGTTGCCCGGAACGTAGAAATGACATATACTTTCACACTGTTTGCAAATATACATTATATATGATGGAAAAGCTGTTGCATTTATATTGTGTTTTATGCTTCTGGCGTTGACTTCTTAGGCCCTAACTAGTCGATCTGACGGAACAACGCCCTAGAGTGAAGCCTAGGTTGCACGGAACGTGGAAATGACCATAACTTTAACACTCGCTGCAATTATTCGTTTTATACAATGGAAAAACTGTTCTATTTATTTTGTATTTTATGCTTCGGGCGTTGACATCTAAGGCCCTAACTATTCGATCTGGTGAAGCGACGCTCTAGAGTGAAGCCTAGGTTGCCCGAAACGTAGAAATGGCCATTACCTTCACACTGCTTGCAATTATACATTTTATACGATGGAAAAACTGTTGTACTGATGTTGTATTTTATTCTTCTGGCGTTGAATTCTAAGTCCCTAGCTATTCGATCTGGTTGAGCAATGCCCTAGAGTGAAGCCTAGGTTACCCGGAACATAGAAATGACCAGTACTTTCACACTGGTTGCAGCTTTCCTGGTATACGATGGAAAAACTGTTGCATTTTTACTGTATTTTATACCTCTGGCGTTGTATTCAAAGTCCCTAACTATTCGATCTGGTGGGGCAACGCCCTGGAGTTAAGCCTAGGTTGCGCGGAACGTAGAAATGACCATTACCTTCACACTGTTTGCAATTATACATTTTATACGATGGAAAAACTGTTGTACGTATGTTGTATTTTATTCTTCTGGAGCTGCATTCTAAGTACCTAGCTATTCGATCTGGTGGAGCAACGCCATAGAGTGAAGCCTAGGTTACCGGGAACATAGAAATGACCAGTACTTTCACACTGGTTGCAGTTATTTCTGTTATACGATGGAAAAACTGTTGCATTTTTATTGTATTTTATGCCTCTGGCGTTGACTTCTAAGTCCGTAGCTATTCTATCTGGTGGAGCAAGGCCCTAGAGCGAAGCCTAGGTTGCCCGGAACGTAGAAATGACCTGTACTTTCACACTGGTTGCAATTATTCGTTTTATACAATGGAAAAACTGTTCTATTTATTTTATATTTTATGCTTCTGGCGTTGACTTCTTAGGCCCTAACTATTCGATCTGGTGGAAAAACGCCCTAGAGTGAGGCCTAGGTTGCCCGGAACGTAGAAATGTCCATCACTTTCACAGTGGTTGCAGTTATTCCTGTTATACGATGGAAAAACTGTTAAATTTTTATTGTATTTTATGCTTCGGGCGTTGAATTCTATGTCCCTAACTATTCGATCTGATGGAGCAACGCGCTAGAGTGAAGTCTATGTTGCCCGGAACGTAGAAATGACCTTTACTTTCACACCGTTTGAAAATATACGTTTTATACGATGGAAAAACTGTTGTACTTATGTTGTATTTTATTCTTCTGGCGTTGAGTTCTAAGTCCCTAGCTATTCGATCTGGTGGAGCAACGCCCTAGAGTGAACCCTAGGTTACCCGGAACATAGAAATGACCAGTACTTTCACACTGGCTGCAGCTTTCCTGTTATAAGATGGAAAAACTGTTGCATTTTTACTGTATTTTATGCTTCTGGCGTTGTATTTAAAGTCCCTAACTATTCGATCTGGTGGAGCAACGCCCTGGAGTGAAGCCTAGGTTGCCCGGAACGTAGAAATGACCATTACCTTCACACTGCTTCTGATTATACATTTTATGCGATGGAAAAACTGTTGTACTTATGTTGTATTTTATTCTTCTGGCGTTGAATTCTAACTCCCTAGCTATGCGATCTGGCGGAGCGACGGCCTAGAGTGAAGCCTAGGTTGCCCGGAACGTAGAAATGACCTTTACTTTCACACTCTTTGCAAATATACATCATATACGATGGAAAAGCTGTTGTATTTATATTGTATTTTATGCTTCTGGCGTTGACTTCTTAAGCCCTAACTATTCGATCTGCTGGAACAACGCCCTAGAGTGAAGCCTAGGTTGCACGGAACGTAGAAATGACCATAACTTTCACACTGGTTGCAATTATTAGTTTTATACAATGGAAAAACTGTTCTATTTATTTTGTATTTTATGCTTCTGGCGCTGACTTCTAAGTCCCTAGCTGTTCGATCTGGTGGAGCAACGCCCTATAGTGAGGCCTAGGTTGCCCGGAATGTAGAAATGACCTGCACTCTCACACTGGTTGCAGTTACTCCTGTTATACGTTGGAAAAACTTTTGCATTTTTAATGTATTTTATGCTTCTGGCGTTGTATTTAAAGTCCCTAACTATTCGATCTGGTGGAGCAACGCTCTGGAGTTAAGCCTAGGTGGCCCGGAACGTAGAAATGACCATTACTTTCACACTGTTTGCAATTATTCATTCTATATGATGGAAAAAATGTTGTACTTATGTTGTATTTTATTCTTCTGGCGTTGAATTCTAAGTCCCTAGCTATTCGATCTGGTGGAGCAACGCCCTAGGGTTAAGCCCAGGTTGCCCGTAACGTAGAAATGGCCATAACTTTCACACGGGTTGCAATTATTCGTTTTATACAATGGAAAAACTGATCCATTTATTTTGTATTTTATGCTTCGGGCGCTGACTTCTAAGGCCCTAAATATTCGATCTGGTTGAGCAACGCCCTACAGTTAAGCCTAGGTTGCCCGGAACGTAGAAATGACCTTTACCTTCACACTGTTTCCAAATATACATCATATACGATGGAAAAGCTGTTGTATTTATATTGTATTTTATGCATCTGGCGTTGACTTCATAGGCCCTAACTATTCGATCTGGTGGAACAACGCCCTAGAGTGAAGCCTAGGTTGCCCGGAACGTAGAAATGACCATAACTTTCGCACTGGTTGCAATTATTCGTTTTATACAATGGAAAAACTGTTCTATTTATTTTGTATTTTATCCTTCTGGCGTTGACTTCTAAGGCCCTAACTATTCGATCTAGTGGAGCCACGCTCTCGAGTGAAGCCTAGGTTGCCCAGAACGTAGAAATGACCATTACCTTCACATTGCTTGCAATTATACATTTCATACGATGGAAAGACTGTTGTGTTTTTATTATATTTTATGCTTCTGGCATTGACTTCTAAGTCCCTTGCTATTCGATCTGGTGGAGCAACGCCCTCGAGCGAAGCCGAGGTTGCCCGGAACGTAGAAATGACCTGTACTTTCACACTGGTTGCAATTATTCCTGTTATACAATGGAAAAACTGTTGTACTTATGTTGTATTTTATGCTTCTGGCGTCGAATTCTACGTCCTTAACTATTCGATCTGGTGGAGCAACACCCTAGAGTGAAGCCTAGGTTGCCCGGAACGCAGAAATGACCGTTACTTTCACACTGTTTGCAAATATACATAATATACAATGGAAAAGCTGTTGTATTTATATTGTATTTTATGCTTCTGGCGTTGACTTCTTTGGCCCTAACTATTTGATCTGGTGGAGCACCGCCCTGTAGTGAAGCCTAGGTTGCCCGGAACGTAGAAAAGGCCATTACCTTCACACTGGTTGCAATTATTCCTGTTATACGATGGAAAAACTGTTGCATCTTTATTGTCTTTTATGCTTCTGGCGTTAAATTCTAAGTCCCTAACTATGCGATCTGGTGGAGCAACGCCCTAGAGTTAAGCCTAGGTTGCACGGAACGTAGATATGACCATATCTTTCACACTGGTTGCATTTATGCCAGTTACACGATGGTAAAACTGTTGTATTTTTATTGTATTTTATGCGCTTGGAGTTGTTTTCTGAGGCCCCAACTATTGGACCTGGTGGAGCAACGCCCTAGAGTGAAGTCTAGGATGCCCGGAACGTAGAAATGGCCATTACTTTCACACTGGTTGCAATTATCCGTTTTATACGGTGGAAAAGCTGTTGTGTTTATATTGTATTTTATACTCCTGGCGTTGGCTTCTAAGGCCGTAGCTATTCGATGGGGTGGAGCAACGACATAGAGTGAAGCCTAGGTTGCCCGGAACGTAGAAATGACCATTACTTCCACACTGTTTGCAATTATTCATTTTATAGAATGGATAAACTGTTGTATTTATATTGTATTTTATGGTTCTGGCGTTGACTTCTAAGGCCCTAACTATTCGATCTGGTGGAGCAACGCCCGAGAGTAAAGCCCAGGTTGCCCGATACGTAGAAATGGCCATAGCATTCACACTGGTTGCATTTATCCGTTTTATACGGTGGAAAAGCTGTTATATTTCTATTGTCTTTTATGCTTCTGGCGTTGACATCTTAGGCCCTAACTATTCGATCTGGTGGGGCAACGCCCTAGAGTGAAGGCTAGGTTCCCGGAACGCAGAAATGACCATAACTTTCACACTGTTTGCAGTTATTCATTTTATATGATGGAAAAACTGTTGTACTTATATTGTATTTTATTCTTCTGGCGTTGAATTCTTAGTCCCTAGCTATTCGATCTTGTGGGGCAACGCCCTCGAATGAAGCCTAGGTTACCCGGAACGTAGAAATGACCAGTCCTTTCACACTGGTTGCAGTTATTCCTGTAATACGGTGGAAAAACTGTTGCATTTACATTGTATTTTATGCTTCTGACGTTGTCTCCTTAGGCCCTAACTAGTGAATCTGGTGGACCAACGCCCTAGAGTGAAGCCTATGTTGTCCGGAACGTAGAAATGACCATATCCTTCACACTGGTTGCATTTATTCCTTTTAACGACGAAAAAACTGATGTATTTATATGGCGTTTTACGCTTCTGGCGTTGACTTCTAAGGCCCTAACCATTCGATCTGGTGGGGCAACGCCCTAGGGTGAAGCCTAGGTTGCCCGGCACGTAGAAATGACCATAACTTTCACACTGGATGCAGTTATTCGTTCTATACGATGGAAAAGCTGTTGTATTTATATTGTATTTTATGTTTCGGGCGCTGACTTCTAAGGCCCTAGCTATTCGATGTGGTGGAGCAACGCCCTAGAGTGAAGCCTAGGTTGCCCGGAACGTAGAAATGACCATACCATTCACACTCGCGCAATTATTCGTTTTAGCCGATGGAAAAACTATTGTATTTATATTGTATTTTATGCTTCTGGCGTTGACTTCTAAGTCCCTTGCTATTCGATCTGGTGGACCAACGCCCTAGAGAGAAGCCTAGATGGCCCGGAACGCAGAAATGACCATTACCTTCAGGATTGTTGCAATTATTCCTGTTATATGATGGAAAAACTATTGCATTTATATTGTATTTTATGCTTCTGGCGTTGACTTCTAAGGCCGTAGCTACTCGATGTGGTGGAGCAACTCTCTAGAGTGAAGCCTAGGTTGCCAGGGACGTAGAAATGACCATATCTTTCACACTGTTTGCAATTATTCCTGTTATACGATGGAAAAACTGTTGCATTTTTATTTTATTTTATGCTTCTGGCGTTGACTTCTAAGGCCGTAGCTATTCGATGTGGTGGGGCAACGCCCTAGTGCGAATCCTAGGTTGCCCGGAGCTTAGAAATGACCTGTACTTTCAAACTGGTTGCAATTATTCCTGTTATACGATGGAAAAACTGTTGCATTTTTATTGTATTTTATGCTTCTGGCGTCAAATTCTAAGTCCCTAACTATGCGATCTGGTGGAGCAACGCCCTACAGTTAAGCCTAGGTTGCCCGGAACGTAGAAATGACATTGACTTTCACACTGTTTGCAAATATACATTATATACGATTTAAAGGCTGTTGTATTTATATTATATTTTATGCTTCTGGCGATGACTCGTTAGGCCCTAACTATTCGATCTGGTGGAGCAATGCCCTGGAGTGAAGCCTAGGTCACCCGGAACATAGAATAGAACAGTACTTTCACACTGGTTGCAGCTTTCCTATTATACGATGAAAAAACTGTTGCATTTTTATTGTATTTTATGCTTCTGGCGTTGTATTCAAAGACCCTAACTAGTCGATCTGGTGGAGCAACGCCCTGGAGTTAAGCCTAGGTTGCCCGGAATGTAGAAATGACCATAACTTTCACACTGGTTGCAATTATTCGTTTTATACAATGGAAAAACTGTTCTATTTATTTTGTATTTTATGCTTCGCGCGTTGACTTCTAAGGCCCTAACTATTCGATCTGGTGGAGGAACGCTCTTGAGTGAAGCCTAGGTTGCCCGGAACGTAGAAATAACCATTACCTTAACACTGCATGCAATCATACATTTTATACCATGGAAAAACTGTTGTACTTATGTTGCATTTTATTCTTCTGGCGTTGACTTCTAAGGCCATAGCTATTCGATGTGGTCGAGCAACGCCCTAGAGTGAAGCCTAGGTTGCCCGAAACGGAGAAATGACCATATCTTACACACTGGTTGCAATTATTCCTGTTATACGATTGAAGAACTGTTGTATTTATATTGTATTTTATGCTTCTGGCGTTGACTTCTAAGGCCATAGCTATTCGATGTGGTCGAGCAACGCCCTAGAGTGAAGCCTAGGTTGCCCGAAACGGAGAAATGACCATATCTTACACACTGGTTGCAATTATTCCTGTTATACGATGGAAAAACTGTTGTACTTATGTTGTATTTTAATCTTCTGGCGTTGAATTCTAAGTCCCTAGCTATTCGATCTGGTAGGACAACGCCCAAGAGTGAAGCCTATGTTGCCCGGAACGTAGAAATGACCATTACTTTCACACTGGTTGCAATTACTCCTGTTTTACGACTGAAAAACTGTTGTAATTTTATTTTATTTTATGTTTCTGGCGTTGACTTCTTAGGCCCTAACTATTCGTTCTGGTGGAGCAACTCCCTACAGTGAAGACTGGATAGCCCGGAACGTAGAAATGACCTTTACCTTCACACTGTTTCCAAATATACATCATATACGATGGAAAAGCTGTTGTATTTATATTGTATTTTATGCTTCGGGCGTTGACTTCTAAGGCCCTAAATATTCGATCTGGTGGAGAAACGCTCTAAAGTGAAGCCTAGGTAGCCCGGAACGTAGAAATGACCATTACCTTCACATTGCATGCAATTATACATTTTATACGGTTGAAAAACTGTTGTATTTTTATTATATTTTATGCTTCTGGCGTTGACTTCTAAGTCCCATGCTATTCGATCTGGTGGAGCAACGCCCTTGACCGAAGCCTAGGTTGCCCGGAACGTAGAAATGACCTGTACTTTTACACTGGTTGCAACTATTCCTGTTATACGATGGAAAAACTGTTGTACTTATGTTGTATTTTATGCTTGTGGCGTCGAATTCTAAGTCCCTAACTATTCGATCTGGTGTAGCAACGCCCTAGAGTGAAGCCTAGGTTAACCGGAACGTAGAAATGACCGTTACTTTCACACTGTTTGCAAATATACATTATATACGATGGAAAAGCTGTTGGATTAAATTGTATTTTATGCTTCTGGCGTTGACTTCTTAGGCCCTAACTATTTGATCTGGTGGAGCACCGCCCTACAGTGAAGACTAGATAGCCCGGAAGGTAGAAATGACCATCACATTCAGGCTTGATGCAAATATTCCTGCTATACGATGAAAAAACTGTTGTATTTTTATTTTATTTTTTGCTTCTGGCGTTGACTTCTAAGGCCCTATTTATTCGGTCTGGCGCAGCAATGCCTCAGAGTGAAGTCTAGGATGCCCGGAACGTAGAAATGGCCATTACTTTCACACTGGTTGCAATTATCCGTTTTATACGGTGGAAAAACTGTTGTACATATATCGTATTTTATGCTTCTGCCGTTGACTTCCTAGGCCCTAACTATTCGACCTGGCGGAACAACGCCCTAGAGTGAGGCCTAGGTCGCCCGGAAAGTAGAAGTGACCATCACTTCAACCTGGTTGCAATTATTCCTGTTATACGATGGAAAAACTGTTGTATTTTTATTGTATTTTCTGCTTCTGACTTTGATTTTTAAGGTCCTAGCCGTTCGATCTGGAGGGTCAACGTCCAAAGTTGAAGCCTATGCTGGCCGGAACGTAGAAATGACCATAACTTTCATACTGGTTGCAATTACTCCCGTTATACGATGGAAAAACTGATGTATTTTTATTGTATTTTATGTTTCGGGCGTTGACTTCTAAGGCCCTAGCTATTCGATCTGGTGGAGCAACGCCCTAGAGTGAAGCCTAGGTTGCCCGAAACGTAGATATGACCATAACATTCAGAGTGGTTGCAATTATTCGTTTTATACGATGCAAAGACTGTAGCGTTTATTTTGTATTTTATGCTTCTGGCGTTGACTTCTTAGGCCCTAACTAATAGATCTGGTGGCCAACGCCCTAGAGTGAAGCCCAGGTTGTCCGGAACGTAGAAATGACCGTATCCTTGACACTGGTTGCAATTATTCCTGTTAAACGACAGAAAAACTGATGTATTTATATGGTATTTTGTGCTTCTGGAGTTGACTTCTAAGGCCCTTACTATTGGATCTGGTGGGGTGACGCCCTAGGGTGAAGCCTAGGTAGCCCGGGACGTAGAAATGACCATAACTTTCACACTGGTTGCAATTATTCGTTTTATAAGAAGGATAATCTGTTGTATTTTTATTGTATTTTATGCTTCGGGCGTTGACTTCTAGGCCCTAGCTATTCGATTTGGTGGAGCAACGCCCTAGAGTGAAGCCTAGGTTGCCCGAAACGTAGATATGATCATAACATTTACACTGGTTGCAATTATTCGTTTTATACGATGGAAAGACTGTACTGTTTATTTTGTATTTTATGCTACTGGCGTTGACTTCTAAGGCCCTAACTCTTCGATCTGGTAGATCAATGCCTCAGGGATAAGTCTAGGATGCCCGAAACGTCGAAATGAGCATTACTTTCACACAGGTTGCAATCATTCATGCTATACGATGGAAATACTATTGTATTTTTATTGTATTTTCTGCTTCTAACTTTGACTTCTAAGCTCCTAGCCATTCGTTCTGGTGGGTCAACGTCCTAGAGTGAAGCCTATGTTGGCCGGAACGTAGAAATGACCATAACTTTCACACTTGTTGCAATTATTCCTGTTATACGATGGACAAACTGTTGGATTTTTATTGTATTTTCTGCTTCTGGCGTAGAATTCTATGTCCCTAGCTAATCGATCTGGTGGATCAACGCCCTAGAGTGAAGCCTAGGTTGCCCGCAACGTAGAAATGACCTGTACTTTCACACTGGTTGCTATTATTCCCGTTCCACTATGGAAAAACTGTTGCATTTTTACTGTATTTTATGCTTCTGGCGTTAAATTCTAAGTCCCTAACTATGCGATCTGGTGGAGCAACGCCTTACAGTTAAGACTAGGTTGCCCGGAACGTAGAAATGACCTTTACTTTCAGACTCTTTGCAAATATACATCGTATACGATGGAATAGCTGTTGTATTTATAATGTATTTTATGCTTCTGCCGTTGACTTCATAGGCCCTAACTATTCGATCTGGTGGAACAACGCCCTAGGGTGAATCCTAGACTGCCCGCAACGTAGAAATGACCATAACTTTCATACTGGTGGCAATTATTCGTTTTATACGACGGTAAAACTGTTGTATTTATATTGTATTTTATGCTTCTGGCGTTGACTTCTAAGGCCTTAGCTTTTCGATGTGGTGCGGCAACGCCCTAGAGTGAAGCCCAGGTTGCCCGGAGCGTAGAAATGATCAGTACTTTCACACTGGTTGCAATTATACCTGTTATACGATGGAAAAACTGTTGCACTCTTATTGTATTTTATGCTTCTGGCGTTAAATTCTAAGTCCCTAACTACGCGTTCTGGTGGTGCAACGCCCTACAGTTAAGCCTAGGTTGCCCGGAACGTAGAAATGACCTTTACCTTCACACTGTTTCCAAATATACATCATATACGATGGAAAAGCTGTTGTATTTATATTGTATTTTATGCATCTGGCGTTGACTTCATAGGCCCTAACTATTCCATCTGGTGGAACAACGCCCTAGAGTGAAGCCTGGGTTGCCCGGAACGTAGAAATAACCATAACTTTCACACTGGTTGCAATTATTCGTTTTATACAATGGAAAAACTGTTGTATTTATTTTGAATTTTATGCTTCGGGCATTGACTTCTAAGTCCCTTGCTATTCGATCTGGTGGAGCAACGCCCTTGAGCGAAGCCGAGGTTGCCCGGAACGTAGAAATGACCTGTACTTTCACACTGGTTGCAATTATTCCTGTTATACAATGGAAAAACTGTTGTACTTATGTTGTATTTTATGCTTCTGGCGTCGAATTCTAAGTCCCTAACTATTCGATCTGGTGGAGCAACGCCCTGTAGTGAAGCCTAGGTTGCCCGGAACGTAGAAATGACCATATCTTTCACACTGGTTGCAATTATTCGTTTTATACAATGGAAAAACTGTACTATTTATTTTGAATTTTATGCTTCGGGCATTGACTTCTAAGTCCCTTGCTATTCGATCTGGTGGAGCAACGCCCTTGAGCGAAGCCTAGGTTGCCCGGAACGTAGAAATGACCTGAACTTTCACAGTGGTTGCAGTTATTCCTGTGATACGATGGAAAAACTGTTGCATTTTTATTGTATTTTATGCTTCTGGCGATGAATTCTAAGTCCCTAACTATGCGATCTGATGGAGAAACGCCCTAGAGTTAAGCCTAGGTTGCCCGGAACGTAGAAATGACCATATCTTTCACACTGGTTGCAATTATGCCAGTTACACGATGGTAAAACTGTTCTATTTTTATTGTATTTTATGCGTTTGGAGTTGTTTTCTAACGCCCCAACTATTCGACATGGTGGAGCAACGCCCTAGAGTGAAGCCTAGGTTGCACGGAACGAAGAAATGCCCATTCCTTTCACACTGGTTGTAATTATTCGAGTTATACGATGGAATAACTGCTGTATTTTTATTTGTTTTATGCTTCTGGCGTTGACTTCTAAGGCCCTAACTATTCGATCTAGTGTAGCAACGCCCTAGGGTGAAGCCTAGGTTGCCCGGATCGTAGAAATGACAATCACCTTCACTCTGGTTGCAATTACACCTGTTATACGATGGAAAAGCTGTTGTATCCTTATTGTATTTTATGATTCTGTCGTTGACTTCTTAGGCCCAAACTATTGGATCTGGTGGACCAACGCCCTAGAGAGAAGCCTAGATGGCCCGGAACGCAGAAATGACCATTACCTTCAGGATTGTTGCAATTATTCCTGTTATATGATGGAAAAACTATTGCATTTATATTGTATTTTATGCTTCTGGCGTTGACTTCTAAGGCCGTAGCTACTCGATGTGGTGGAGCAACTCTCTAGAGTGAAGCCTAGGTTGCCAGGGACGTAGAAATGACCATATCTTTCACACTGTTTGCAATTATTCCTGTTATACGATGGAAAAACTGTTGCATTTTTATTTTATTTTATGCTTCTGGCGTTGACTTCTAAGGCCGTAGCTATTCGATGTGGTGGGGCAACGCCCTAGTGCGAATCCTAGGTTGCCCGGAGCTTAGAAATGACCTGTACTTTCAAACTGGTTGCAATTATACCTGTTATACGATGGAAAAACTGTTGCACTCTTATTGTATTTTATGCTTCTGGCGTTAAATTCTAAGTCCCTAACTACGCGTTCTGGTGGTGCAACGCCCTACAGTTAAGCCTAGGTTGCCCGGAACGTAGAAATGACCTTTACCTTCACACTGTTTCCAAATATACATCATATACGATGGAAAAGCTGTTGTATTTATATTGTATTTTATGCATCTGGCGTTGACTTCATAGGCCCTAACTATTCCATCTGGTGGAACAACGCCCTAGAGTGAAGCCTAGGTTGCCCGGAACGTAGAAATAACCATAACTTTCACACTGGTTGCAATTATTCGTTTTATACAATGGAAAAACTGTTGTATTTATTTTGAATTTTATGCTTCGGGCATTGACTTCTAAGTCCCTTGCTATTCGATCTGGTGGAGCAACGCCCTTGAGCGAAGCCGAGGTTGCCCGGAACGTAGAAATGACCTGTACTTTCACACTGGTTGCAATTATTCCTGTTATACAATGGAAAAACTGTTGTACTTATGTTGTATTTTATGCTTCTGGCGTCGAATTCTAAGTCCCTAACTATTCGATCTGGTGGAGCAACGCCCTGTAGTGAAGCCTAGGTTGCCCGGAACGTAGAAATGACCATATCTTTCACACTGGTTGCAATTATTCGTTTTATACAATGGAAAAACTGTTCTATTTATTTTGAATTTTATGCTTCGGGCATTGACTTCTAAGTCCCTTGCTATTCGATCTGGTGGAGCAACGCCCTTGAGCGAAGCCTAGGTTGCCCGGAACGTAGAAATGACCTGAACTTTCACAGTGGTTGCAGTTATTCCTGTGATACGATGGAAAAACTGTTGCATTTTTATTGTATTTTATGCTTCTGGCGATGAATTCTAAGTCCCTAACTATGCGATCTGATGGAGAAACGCCCTAGAGTTAAGCCTAGGTTGCCCGGAACGTAGAAATGACCATATCTTTCACACTGGTTGCAATTATGCCAGTTACACGATGGTAAAACTGTTCTATTTTTATTGTATTTTATGCGTTTGGAGTTGTTTTCTAACGCCCCAACTATTCGACATGGTGGAGCAACGCCCTAGAGTGAAGTCTAGGTTGCACGGAACGAAGAAATGCCCATTCCTTTCACACTGGTTGTAATTATTCGAGTTATACGATGGAATAACTGCTGTATTTTTATTTGTTTTATGCTTCTGGCGTTGACTTCTAAGGCCCTAACTATTCGATCTGGTGGAGGAACGCTCTTGAGTGAAGCCTAGGTTGCCCGGAACGTAGAAATAACCATTACCTTAACACTGCATGCAATCATACATTTTATACCATGGAAAAACTGTTGTACTTATGTTGCATTTTATTCTTCTGGCGTTGACTTCTAAGGCCATAGCTATTCGATGTGGTCGAGCAACGCCCTAGAGTGAAGCCTAGGTTGCCCGAAACGGAGAAATGACCATATCTTACGCACTGGTTGCGATTATTCCTGTTATACGATTGAAGAACTGTTGTATTTATATTGTATTTTATGCTTCTGGCGTTGACTTCTAAGGCCATAGCTATTCGATGTGGTCGAGCAACGCCCTAGAGTGAAGCCTAGGTTGCCCGAAACGGAGAAATGACCATTACTTTCACACTGGTTGCAATTACTCCTGTTTTACGACTGAAAAACTGTTGTAATTTTGTTTTATTTTATGTTTCTGGCGTTGACTTCTTAGGCCCTAACTATTCGTTCTGGTGGAGCAACTCCCTACAGTGAAGACTGGATAGCCCGGAACGTAGAAATGACCATTACATTCACGCTTGATGCAAATATTCCTGCTATACGATGGAAAAACTGTTGAATTTTTATTTTATTTTTTGCTTCTGGCGTTGACTTCTAAGGCCCTATTTATGCGGTCTGGCGCAGCAATGCCTCAGAGTGAAGTCTAGGATGCCCGGAACGTAGAAATGGCCATTACTTTCACACTGGTTGCAATTATCCGTTTTATACGGTGGAAAAACTGTTGTACATATATGGTATTTTATGCTTCTGCCGTTGACTTAGTAGGCCCTAACTAGTCGATCTGGTGGAGCAACGCCCTAGGCTGAAGCCTAGGCTGCCCGGAACGTAGACATGGCCATATCTTTCGCGCTGGTTGCAATTATTCCTGTTATATGATGGAAAAACCGACGTATCTATTTTGTATTTTATGCTTCTGGCGTTGACTTCTTAGGCCCTAACTACTGGATCTCGTGGAGCAACGCCCTAGGGTTAAGCCTAGGTTGTCCGGAACGTAGAAATGACCATAACCTTCACACTGGTTGCAATTATTCGTTTTATACGATGGAAAAGCTGTTGTATTTATATTGTATTTTATGCTTCTGGCGTTGACTTCTTAGGACCTAACTAGTGAATGTGGTTAAGCAACGACCTAGGGTGACGCCTAGGTTGTCCGGAACGTAGAAATGAACATAACTTTCATACTGGTTGCAATTATTCGTTTTATACGAAGGAAAAACTGTTGTATTTATATTGTATTTTATACTTCTGGCGTTGACTTCTAAGGCCCTAACTATTCGATCTGGCGTAGCTACGCCCTAGAGTGAAGTCTAGCTTGCCCGGAACGTAGAAATGACCATTACTTTCACACTGGCTGCAATTATTCCTGTTATACGATGGAAAATCTGTTGGATTTTTATTGTATTTTATGCTTCAGGATTTGACTTCTAATGCCCTAGCTAATCGATCTGGAGGAGCAACGCCCTCGAGTGAAGCCTAGGTTGCCCGAAACGTAGAAGAGACCATTACTTTCACACTGTTTGCAATTATTCATTTCATTGAATGGAAAAACTGTTGTATTTATATTGTATTTTATACTTCGAGCGTTGATTTCGTAGGACCAAACTATTCGATCTGGTGGAGCAACGCCCTAGACTGAAGCCTATGTTGCCCGGAACGTAGAAATCAGCATTACCTTCACACTGGTTGCAATTACTCCTGTTATAGTATGGAAAGGCTGTTGAATTTTTATTATACTTTATGATCCTGGCGTTGACTACTTAGGCCCTATCTATTCGATCTGGTGGAGCAGCGACATAGAGTGAAGCCTAGGTTGCCCGGATCGAAGAAATGACCGTTACTTTCAAAAAGTTTGCAATTACTCATTTTATACGATTGAAAGCTGTTTTATTTATATTGTATTTTATGCTTCTGGCGTTGACTTCTATGGCCGTAGCTATTCGATGTGGAGGAGTAACGCTCTAGAGTGAAGCCTATGTTGCCCGGAACGTAGAAATGACCATTACTTTCACACTGGCTGCAATTATTCCTGTTATACGATGGAAAGACTGTTGTATTTTTATTGTATTTTATGCTTCTGGCGTTGTCTTCTAAGGTCCTATCTATTCGATCTTGTGGGGCAACGTCCAAAAGTGAAGCCTAGGTTGCCCGGAACGTAGAAATGACCATTACCTTCACACTGGTTGCAATTATTCCTATTATACGATGGAAAGACTGTTGTATTTTTATTGTATTTTATGCTTCTGGCGTTGTATTCAAAGTCCCTAACTATTCGATCTGGTGGAGCAACGCCCTGGTGTTAAGCCAAGGTTGCCCGGAACGTGGAAATGACCATAACTTTAATACTGGTTGCAATTATTCGTCCTATACAATGGAAAAGCTGTTCTATTTATTTTGTATTTCATGATTAGGGCGTTGACTTCTAAGGCCCTAACTACTCGATCTGGTGGAGCAACGCGCTACAGTTAAGCCTAGGTTGCCCGGAACGTAGAAATGACCTTTGCTTTCACATTCTTTGCAAATATACATTATATACGATGGAAACGCTGTTGTATTTATATTGTATTTTATGCTTCGGGCGTTGACTTCTAAGGCCCTAACTATTCGATCTGGCGGAGCATCGCTCTAGAGTGAAGCCTAGGTTACCGGGAACATAGAAATGACCAGTACTTTCACACTGGTTGCAGTTATTCCTGTTATACGATGGAAAAACTGTTGGATTTTTATTGTATTTTATGCCTCTGGCGTTGACTTCTAAGTCCCTAGCTATTCGATCTGGTGGAGCAACGCCCTACAGTTAAGCCTAGGTTGCCCGGAACGTAGAAATCACCATAGCTTTCACACTGGTTGCAATTATTCCTTATATACAAGGGAAAAACTGTTGTATTTATATTGTATTCTATGCTTCTGGCGTTGACTTCTTAGGCCCTATCTATTCGATCTTGTGGAACAACGCCCTAGAGTGAAGCCTAGGTTGCGCGGAACGTAGAAAATACATTTACTTTCACACTGTTTGCAAATATACATTATATACAATGGAAAAGCTGTTGTATTTATATTGTATTTTATGCTTCGGGCGTTGACTTCTAAGGCCGTAGCTATTCGATCTGGTGGAGCACCGCCCTAGAGTGAAGCCTAGGTTACCCGCAACATAGAAATGACCAGTACTTTCACACTGGTTGCAGCTTTCCTGTTATACGATGGAAAAACTGTTGCATTTTTATTGTATTTTATGCTTGTGGGGTTGACTTCTAAGTCCCTAACTATTCGATCTGGTGGAACAACGCCCTGGAGTCAAGCCTAGGTTGTCCGGAAAGTAGAAATGACCGTAACTTTCACACTGTTTGCAATCATTCATTTTATTCGATGGAAAAGCTGTTGTATTTATATGGATTTTATGCTTCTGGAGTTGACTTCTAAGGCCGCAGCTATTGGATGAGATGGAGCAACGCCCAAGAGTGAAGCCAAGGTTGCCCGGAACGTAGAAATGACCATTAGTTTTACACTGGTTGCAATTATTCCTTTTACACGCAGGAAAAACTGTTGTATTTTTATTGTATTTTATGTTTCTGGCGTTGTGTTCAAAGTCCCTAACTATTCGATCTGGTGGAGCAACACCCTAGAGTGAAGCCTAGGTTGCCCCGAACGTAGAAATGACCGTTACTTTCACAATGTTTGCAAATATACATTATATACGATGGAAAAGCTGTTGTATTTATATTGTATTTTATGCTTCTGGCGTTGACTTCTTAGGCCCTAACTATTTGATCTGGTGGAGCACCGCCATGTAGTGAAGCCTATGTTGCGCGGAACGTAGAAATGACCAGTACTTTCACACTGGTTGCAGTTATTCCTGTTATACGATGGAAAAACTGTTGGATTTTTATTGTATTTTATGCTTCGGGCGTTGACTTCTAAGGCCGTAGCTATTCGATCTGGTGGAGCACCGCCCCAGAGTGAAGCCTAGGTTTCGCGGAACGTAGAAAATACCTTTACTTTCACACTGTTTGCAAATATACATTATATACGATGGAAAGACTGTTGTTAATATGTTGTATTATATTCCTCTGGCGCTATATCCTAAGTCCCTAGCTATTCGATCTGGTGGAGCAACGCCCTAGAGTGAAGCCTAGGTTACCGGGAACATAGAAATGACTAGTACTTTCACACTGGTTGCAGTTATTCCTGTTATATGATGGAAAAACAGTTGCATTTTTATTGTATTTTATGCCTCTGGCGTTGACTTCTAAGTCCCTAGCTATTCGATCTGGTGGAGCAACGCCCTGGAGTTAAGCCTAGGTTGCCCAGAACGTAGAAATTACCATTACCTTCACACTGTTTGCGATTATTCATTTTATACGATGGTAAAACTGTTGTACTTATGTTGTATTTTATTCTTCTGCCGATGAATTCTAAGTCCCTAGCTATTCGATCTGGTGGAGCAACGCCCTAGAGTGAAGCCTAGGTTACCCGGAACATAGAAATGACCAGTACTTTCACACTGGTTGCAGCTTTCCTGTTATACGATGGAAAAACTCTTGCATTTTTATTGTATTTTACGCTTCTGGCGTTGTATTCAGAGTCCCTAACTATTCGATCTGGTGGAACAACGCCCTAGAGTGAAGCCTAGGTTTCGCGGAACGTAGAAGATACCTTTACTTTCACACTGTTTGCAAATATACATTATATACGATGGAAAAGCTGTTGTATTTATATTGTATTTTATGCTTCGGGCGTTGACTTCTAAGGCCGTAGCTATTCGATCTGGTGGAGCACCGCCCTAGAGTGAAGCCTAGGTTACCCGGAACATAGAAATGACCAGTACTTTTACACTGGTTGCAATTATTCCTTTTACACGCAGGAAAAACTGTTGTATTTTTATTGTATTTTATGCTTCTGGCGTTGTATTCAAAGTCCATAACTATTCGATCTGGTTGAGCAACGTCCTAGAGTGAAGCCTAGGTTGCGCGGAACGTAGAAAAGACCTTTACTTTCACACTGTTTGCAAATATACATTATATACGATGGAAAAGCTGTTGTATTTATATTGTATTTTATGCTTCGGGCGTTGACTTCTAAGGCCGTAGCTATTCGATCTGGTGGAGCACTGCCCTAGAGTGAAGCCTAGGTTACCCGGAACATAGAAATGATCAGTACTTACACACTAGTTGCAGCTTTCCTGTTATACAATGGAAAAACTGTTGCATTTTTATTGTATTTTATGCTTGTGGCGTTGTATTCAAAGTCCCTAGCTATTCGATCTGGTGGAGCAACGCCCTGGAGTTAAGCCTAGGTTGTCCGGAAAGTAGAAATGACCATAACTTTCACACTGTTTGCAATCATTCATTTTATGCGATGGAAAAGGTGTTGTATTTATATGGATTTTATGCTTCTGGAGTTGACTTCTAAGGCCGCAGCTATTCGATGAGATGGAGCAACGCCCAAGAGTGAAACCTAGGTTTCCCGGAACGTAGAAATGACCATTACTTCCACACTGGTTGCAATTATTCCTTTTATACGCAGGAAAAACTGTTGTATTTTTATTGTATTTTATGCTTCTGGCGTTGTATTCAAAGTCCGTAACTATTCGAACTGGTGGAGCAACGCCCTAGAGTGAAGCCTAGGTTGCCCCGGACGTAGAAGTGACCGTTACTTTCACAATGTTTGCAAATATACATTATATACGAAGGAAAAGCTGTTGTATTTATATTGTATTTTATGCTTCTGGCGTTGACTTCTTAGGCCCTAACTATTTGATCTGGTGGAGCACCGCCCTGTAGTGAAGCCTAGGTTGCCCGGAACGTAGAAATGACCATAGCTTTCACACTGGTTGCTAGTATTCCTGTTATACAAGGGAAAAACTGTTGTATTTATATTGTATTTTATGCTTCTGGCGTTGACTTCTAAGGCCCTAACTATTCGATCTGGTAGAGCAACGCTCTAGAGTGAAGCCTAGGTTGCCCAGAACGTAGAAATGACCTGTACTTTCACACTGGTTACAATTACTCGTGGTATGCTATGGAAAAACTGTTGCATTTTTATTGTATTTTATGATTCTGCCGTTAAATTCTAAGTCCCCAACTATGCTATCTGGTGGAGCAACGCCCTACAGTTAAGCCTAGGTGCCCGGAACGTAGAAATGACCATAACTTTAACACTGCTTGCAATTATACATTTTATACGATGGAAAAGCTGTTGTACATACGGTGTATTATATTCTTCTGGCGCTGAATTCTAAGTCCCTAGCTATTCGATCTGGTGGAGCAACGATCTAGAGTGAAGCCTAGGTTACAGGGAACATAGAAATGACCAGTACTTTCACACTGGTTGCAGTTATTCCTGTTATACGATGGAAAAACTGTTGGATTTTTATTGTATTTTATGCCTCTGGCGTTGACTTCTAAGTCCCTAGCTATTCGATCTGGTGGAGCAACGCCCTGGAGTTAAGCCTAGGTTGCCCAGAAAGTAGAAATTACCATTACCTTCACACTGTTTGCGATTATTCATTTTATACGATGGTAAAACTGTTGTACTTATGTTGTATTTTATTCTTCTGCCGATGAATTCTAAGTCCCTAGCTATTCGATCTGGTGGAGCAACGCCCTAGAGTGAAGCCTAGGTTACCCGGAACATAGAAATGACCAGTACTTTCACACTGGTTGCAGCTTTCCTGTTATACGATGGAAAAACTCTTGCATTTTTATTGTATTTTACGCTTCTGGCGTTGTATTCAAAGTCCCTAACTATTCGATCTGCTGGAACAACGCCCTGGAGTTAAGCCTAGGTTGTCCGGAAAGTAGAAATGACCATAACTGTCACACTGTTTGCAATCATTCATTTTATGCAATGGAAAAGCTGTTGTATTTATATGGATTTTATGCTTCTGGAGTTGACTTCCAAGGCCGCAGCTATTCGATAAGATGGAGCAACGCACAAGAGTGAAGCCTAGGTTCCCCGGAACGTAGAAATGACCATTACTTTCACACTGGTTGCAATTATTCCTTTTATACGCAGGAAAAGCTGTTGTATTTTTATTGTATTTTATGCTTCTGGCGTTGTATTCAAAGTCCCTAACTATTTGATCTGGTGGAGCACCGCCCTGTAGTGAAGCCTAGGTTGCCCGGAACGTAGAAATGAACTGTACTTTCACACTGGTTACAATTACTCCTGTTATGCTATGGAAAAACTGTTGCATTTTTATTGTATTTTATGATTCTGGCGTTAAATTCTAAGTCCCTAACTATGCTATCTGGTGGAGCAACGCCCTACAGTTAAGCCTAGGTGCCCGGAACGTAGAAATGACCATAACTTTCACACTGTTTGCAATCATTCATTTTATACGATGGAAAAGCTGTTGTATTTATATTGTATTTTATGCTTCTGGAGTTGACTTCTAAGGCCATAGCTAATCGGTGTGTTGGAGCAACGCCCAAGAGTGAAATCTAGGTTGCCATGAACGTAGAAATGACCATTACTTTCACACTGGTTGCAATTATTCATTTTATACAAGGGAAAAACTGTTGTATTTATATTGTATTCTATGCTTCTAGCGTTGACTTCTTAGGCCCTAACTATTCGATCTGGTGGAACAACGCCCTAGAGTGAAGCCTAGGTTACCCGGAACATAGAAATGACCAGTACTTTTACACTGGTTGCAATTACTCCTTTTACACGCAGGAAAAACTGTTGTATTTTTATTGTATTTTATGCTTCTGGCGTTGTATTCAAAGTCCATAACTATTCGATCTGGTGGAGCAACGCCCTAGAGTGAAGCCTAGGTTGCGCGGAACGTAGAAAAGACCTTTACTTTCACACTGTTTGCAAATATACATTATATACGATGGAAAAGCTGTTGTATTTATATTGTATTTTATGCTTCGGGCGTTGACTTCTAAGGCCGTAGCTATTCGATCTGGTGAGCACCGCCCTAGAGTGAAGCCTAGGTTACCCGGAACATAGAAATGATCAGTACTTACACACTGGTTGCAGCTTTCCTGTTATACAATGGAAAAACTGTTGCATTTTTATTGTATTTTATGCTTCTGGCGTTGTATTCAAAGTCGCTAGCTATTCGATCTGGTGGAGCAACTCCCTACAGTGAAGACTGGATAGCCCGGAACGTAGAAATGACCATTACATTCACGCTTGATGCAAATATTCCTGCTATACGATGCAAAAACTGTTGAATTTTTATTTTATTTTTTGCTTCTGGCGTTGACTTCTAAGGCCCTATTTATGCGGTCTGGCGCAGCAATGCCTCAGAGTGAAGTCTAGGATGCCCGGAACGTAGAAATGGCCATTACTTTCACACTAGTTGCAATTATCCGTTTTATACGGTGGAAAAACTGTTGTACATATATCGTATTTTATGCTTCTGCCGTTGACTTAGTAGGCCCTAATTAGTCGATCTGGTGGAGCAACGCCCTAGGCTGAAGCCTAGGCTGCCCGGAACGTAGACATGGCCATATCTTTCGCGCTGGTTGCAATTATTCCTGTTATATGATGGAAAAACCGACGTATCTATTTTGTATTTTATGCTTCTGGCGTTGACTTCTTAGGCCCTAACTACTGGATCTCGTGGAGCAACGTCCTAGGGTTAAGCCTAGGTTGTCCGGAACGTAGAAATGACCATAACCTTCACACTGGATGCAATTATTCGTTTTATACGATGGAAAAGCTGTTGTATTTATATTGTATTTTATGCTTCTGGCGTTGACTTCTTAGGCCCTAACTATTTGATCTGGTGGAGCACCGCCCTGTAGTGAAGCCTAGGTTGCGCGGAACGTAGAAATGACCAGTACTTTCACACTGGTTGCAGTTATTCCTGTTATACGATGGAAAAACTGTTGGATTTTTATTGTATTTTATGCCTCTGGCGTTGACTTCTAAGTCCCTAGCTATTCGATCTGGTGGAGCAAGGCCCTGGAGCGAAGCCTAGGTTGCCCGGAACGTAGAAATGACCTGTACTTTCACACTGGTTACAATTACTCGTGTTATACTATGGAAAAACTGTTGCATTTTTATTGTATTTTATGATTCTGGCGTTAAATTCTAAGTCCCTAACTATGCTATCTGGTGGAGCAACGCCCTACAGTTAAGCCTAGGTGCCCGGAACGTAGAAATGACCATAACTTTCACACTGTTTGCAATCATTCATTTTATACGATGGAAAAGCTGTTGTATTTATATGGATTTTATGCTTCTGGAGTTGACTTCTAAGGCCGCAGCTATTCGATGAGATGGAGCAACGCCCAAGAGTGAAGCCTAGGTTGCCCGGAACGTAGAAATGACCACTAGTTTTACACTGGTTGCAATTATTCCTTTTTCACGTAGGAAAATCTGTTGTATTTTTATTGTATTTTATGTTTCTGGCGTTGTATTCAAAGTCCCTAACTACTCGATCTGGTGGAGCAACGCCCTAGAGTGAAGCCTAGGTTGCCCCGAACGTAGAAATGACCGTTACTTTCACAATGTTTGCAAATATACATTATATACGATGGAAAAGCTGTTGTATTTATATTGTATTTTATGCTTCGGGCGTTGACTTCTAAGGCCGTAGCTATTCGATCTGGTGGAGCACCGCCCTAGAGTGAAGCCTAGGTTACCCGGAACATAGAAATGACCAGTACTTTTACACTGGTTGCAATTATTCCTTTTACACGCAGGAAAAACTGTTGTATTTTTATTGTATTTTATGCTTCTGGCGTTGTATTCAAAGTCCATAACTATTCGATCTGGTGGAGCAACGCCCTAGAGTGAAGCCTAGGTTGCGCGGAACGTAGAAAAGACCTTTACTTTCACACTGTTTGCAAATATACATTATATACGATGGAAAAGCTGTTGTATTTATATTGTATTTTATGCTTCGGGCGTTGACTTCTAAGGCCGTAGCTATTCGATCTGGTGGAGCACCGCCCTAGAGTGAAGCCTAGGTTACCCGGAACATAGAAATGATCAGTACTTACACACTAGTTGCAGCTTTCCTGTTATACAATGGAAAAACTGTTGCATTTTTATTGTATTTTATGCTTCTGGCGTTGTGTTCAAAGTCCCTAGCTATTCGATCTGGTGGAGCAACGCCCTGGAGTTAAGCCTAGGTTGTCCGGAAAGTAGAAATGACCATAACTTTCACACTGTTTGCAATCATTCATTTTATGCGATGGAAAAGGTGTTGTATTTATATGGATTTTATGCTTCTGGAGTTGACTTCTAAGGCCGCAGCTATTCGATGAGATGGAGCAACGCCCAAGAGTGAAACCTAGGTTTCCCGGAACGTAGAAATGACCATTACTTCCACACTGGTTGCAATTATTCCTTTTATACGCAGGAAAAACTGTTGTATTTTTATTGTATTTTATGCTTCTGGCGTTGTATTCAAAGTCCGTAACTATTCGAACTGGTGGAGCAACGCCCTAGAGTGAAGCCTAGGTTGCCCCGGACGTAGAAGTGACCGTTACTTTCACAATGTTTGCAAATATACATTATATACGATGGAAAAGCTGTTGTATTTCTATTGTATTTTATGCTTCTGGCGTTGACTTCTTAGGCCCTAACTATTTGATCTGGTGGAGCACCGCCCTGTAGTGAAGCCTAGGTTGCCCGGAACGTAGAAATGACCATAGCTTTCACACTGGTTGCTAGTATTCCTGTTATACAAGGGAAAAACTGTTGTATTTATATTGTATTTTATGCTTCTGGCGTTGACTTCTAAGGCCCTAACTATTCGATCTGGTAGAGCAACGCTCTAGAGTGAGGCCTAGGTTGCCCAGAACGTAGAAATGACCTGTACTTTCACACTGGTTACAATTACTCGTGGTATGCTATGGAAAAACTGTTGCATTTTTATTGTATTTTATGATTCTGCCGTTAAATTCTAAGTCCCTAACTATGCTATCTGGTGGAGCAACGCCCTACAGTTAAGCCTAGGTGCCCGGAACGTAGAAATGACCATAACTTTAACACTGCTTGCAATTATACATTTTATACGATGGAAAAGCTGTTGTACATACGGTGTATTATATTCTTCTGGCGCTGTTTTCTAAGTCCCTAGCTATTCGATCTGGAGGAGCAACGCCCTAGAGTGAAGCCTAGGTTACCGGGCACATAGAAATGACCAGTACTTTCACACTGGTTGTAGTTATTCCTGTTATACGATGGAAAAACAGTTGCATTTTTTTTGTATTTTATGCCTCTGGCGTTGACTTCTAAGTCCCTAGCTATTCGATCTGGTGGAGCAACGCCCTGGGGTTAAGCCTAGGTTGCCCAGAACGTAGAAATTACCATTACCTTCACACTGTTTGCGATTATTCATTTTATACGATGGTAAAATTGTTGCACTTATGTTGTATTTTATTCTTCTGCCGTTGAATTGTAAGTCCCTAGCTATTCGATCTGGTGGAGCAGCGCCCTAGAGTGAAGCCTAGGTTACCGGGCACATAGAAATGACCAGTACTTTCACACTGGTTGCAGTTATTCCTGTTATACGATGGAAAAACAGTTGCATTTTTATTGTATTTTATGCTTCTGGCGTTGTATTCAAAGTCCCTAACTATTCGATCTGGTGGAGCAACGCCCTAGAGAGAAGCCTAGGTTGCCCCGAACGTAGAAATGACCGTTACTTTCACAATGTTTGCAAATATACATTATATACGATGGAAAAGCTGTTGTATTTATATTGTATTTTATGCTTCTGGCGTTGACTTCTTAGGCCCTAACTATTTGATCTGGTGGAGCACCGCCCTAGAGCGAAGCCTAGGTTGCCCGGAACGTAGAAGAGACCTTTAATTTCACACTGTTTGCAAATATACATTATATACGATGGAAAGACTGTTGTAAATATGTTGTATTATATTCTTCTGGCGTTGTATTCAAAGTCCGTAACTATTCGAACTGGTGGAGCAACGCCCTAGAGTGAAGCCTAGGTTGCCCCGAACGTAGAAACGACCGTTACTTTCACAATGTTTGCAAATATACATTGTATACGATGGAAAAGCTGTTGTATTTATATTGTATTTTATGCTTCTGGCGTTGACTTCTTAGGCCCTAACTATTTGATCTGGTGGAGCACCGCCCTGTAGTGAAGCATAGGTTGCCCGGAACGTAGAGATGACCATAGCTTTCACACTGGTTGCTAGTATTCCTGTTATACAAAGGAAAAACTGTTGTATTTATATTGTATTTTATGCTCCTGGCGTTGACTTCTAAGGCCCTAACTATTCGATCTGGTAGAGCAACGCTCTAGAGTGAAGCCTAGGTTGCCCAGAACGTAGAAATGACCTGTACTTTCACACTGGTTACAATTACTCCTGTTATACTATGGAAAAACTGTTGCATTTTTATTGTGTTTTATGCTTCTGGCGTTGACTTCTTAGGCCCTAACTATTCGATCTGGAGGAGCAGCGCCCTAGAGTGAAGCCTAGGTTGCCCGGAACGTAGAAATGACCATAACTATCAGACTGGTTGCAATTATTCGTTTTATGCGATGGAAAGACTGTTGTATTTATATTGTATTTTATAGTTATGGCGTTGTCTTCTAGGGCCGTAGCTATTCGATGTGGTTGCGCAACGCCCTAGAGTGAAGCCTAGGTTGCCCGGAACGTAGAAATGACCATTCCTTCCACACTGTTTGCAATTATTCATATTATACTGTGGAAAAACTGTTGTATTTATATGGCATTTTATGCTTCTGGCATTGTCTTCTTAGGCCCTAACTATTCGATGTGGTGGAGCAACGCCCTAGAGTGAAGCCTAGGTTGCCCGGAACGTAGAAATGACCATAGCTCTCACACTGGTTGCAATTATTCCTGTTATACACGGGAAAAACTGTTGTATTTATATTGTATTTTATGCTTCTGGCATTGACTTCTTAGGCCCTAACTATACGATCTGGTGGAGCAACGCCCTACAGTGAAGCCTAGGTTGCACGGAATGTAGAAATGACCATCACTTACACAATGGTTGCAATTATTCTTGTTATACGATGGAAAAACTGTTGTATTTATTTTGTATTTTATGCCTCTGGCGTTGACTCCTAAGGTCGTAGCTATTCGATGTGGTGGAGCAACGCCCTAGAGTGAAGCATAGGCTGCCCGGAACGTAGAAATGACCATTACCTCCACACTGTTTGCAATTATTCATTTTATACAGTGGAAAAACTGTTGTATTTATATTGTTTTTTATAGTTATGGCGTTGACTTCTAAGGCCGTAGCTATTCGATGTGGTGGAGCAATGCCCTAGAGAGAAGCCTAGGATGCTCGTAACGTAGAAATGACCATATCCTTCACACTGTTTGCAATTATTCCTGTTATTAGCTTGAAAAATTGTTGTATTTGTATTGTATTTTTTGCTTCTGGCGTAGACTTCTTAGGCCCTAACTATTCGATCTGGTGGAACGACGCCCTAGAGTGAAGCCTAGGTTGCCCGTATCGTAGAAATGACCATATCTTTCACACTGGTTGCAATTATACCTGTTATACGATGGAAAAACTGTTGTATTTCTATTGTATTTTATTCTTCTGGCGTTGTCTTCTTAGGCCGTAACTATTCGATCTGGTGGAGCAACGCCCTAGAGTGAAGCCTAGGTTGCCCGGAATGTAGAAATGACCATCACTTTCACACTGGTGGCAATTATTCCTGTTATACGATGGACAAACTGTTGAATTTTTAATGTACTTTATGCTTCTGGCGTTGACTTCTAAGGCCCTATGTATTCGATCTGGTGGAGCCATGTCTCAGTGTTAAGTCTAGGATTCCCGGAACGTAGAAATGGCCGTTACATTCACACTGGTTGCAATTACTCATTTTTGGCGATGGAAAAACTGTTGTACATATATCGTATTTTATGCTTCTGGCATTGACTTCTTAGGCCCTAACTATTCGATCTGGTGGAGCAACGCCCTAGGGTGAAGTCTAGGTTGTCCGGAACGTAGAAATGACCATAACTATCATACTGGTTGCAATTATTCGTTTTATACGATGGATAGACTGTTGTATTTATGTTGTATTTTATAGTTATGGCGTTGTCTTCTAGGGCCGTAGCTATTCGATGTGGTTGACCAACGCCCTACAGTGAAGCCTAGGTTGCCCGGAACGTAGAAATGACCACCACTTGCACACTGGTTGCAATTATTCCTGTTATACGATGGAAAAACTGTTGTATCTATTTTGTATTTTATGCTTCTGGCGTTGACTTCTTAGGTCCTAACTATTGGATCTGGTGGAGCAACGCCCTCTGATGAAGCCCAGGTTGCCCGGAACGTAGAAATGACCACCACTTTCACACTGGTTGCAATTATTCCTGTTATACGATGGAAAAACTGTTGTATTTATATAGTTTATGCTTCAGACGTTGACTTCTAAGGCCGTAGCTATTCGATGTGGTGGAAAAACGCCCTAGAGTGAAGCCTAGGTTGCCCGGAAAGTAGAAATGACCATTACCTCCACACTGTTTGCAATTATTCATTTTATAGAATGGCAAAACTGTTGTATTTATATTGTTTTTTATAGTTATGGCGTTGACTTCTAAGGCCGTAGCTATTCGATGTGGTGGACCAACGCCCTAGAGTGAAGCCTAGGTTGCACGGAACGTAGAAATGCCCATTACTTTCCCATTGGTTGTAATTATTCCTGTTATACGATGGAAAAACTGTTGTATTTACATTGTATTTTATGCTTCTGCTGTAGACTTCTTAGGCCCTAGCTATTCGATCTGGAGGAACAACGCCCTAGAGTGAAGCCTAGGTTGCCCGTAACGTCGAAATGACCACCACTTTCACACTGGTTGCAATTATTCCTGTTATACGATGGAAAAACTGTTGTATCTATTTTGTATTTTATGCTTCTGGCGTTGACTTCTTAGTCCCTAACTATTCTATCTGGAGGAGCAACGCCGTAGAGTGAAGCCTAGGTTGCCCGGAATGAAGAAATGACCATCACTTTCACACTGGTGGCAATTATTCCTGTTATACGATGGAAAAACTTTTGTATTTTTATTGTATTTTAAGCTTCGGGCGCTGACTTCTAAGGTCCGAACTAATGGATCTGGTGGAGCAACGCATTAGGGTGAAGCCTAGGTTGCCCGGAACGTAGAAATGACCATAACTTTCATACTGGTAGCAATTATTCGTTTAATACGATGGAAAAACTATTGTATTTATATTGTATTTAATGCTTCTGGCGTTGACTTCTAAGGCCATAGCTATTCGATGTGGTCGAGCAACGCCCTAGAGTGAAGCCTAGGTTGCACGTATTGTAGAAGTGACCATATCTTTCACACTGGTTGCAATTATTCCTGTTATACGATGGAAAAACTGTTGTATTTCTATTGTATTTTATTCTTCTGGCATTGGCTTCTTAGGCCCTGGCTATTCGATCTGGTGGAGCAACGCCCTAGAGAGAAGCCTAGATTGCCCGGAACGTAGAAATGACCATTACCTTCTGGCTTGTTGCAATTATTCCTGTTGTACGATGAAAAAACTGCTGCATTTTTATTGTATTTTATGCGTCTGGAGTTGTTTTCTAAGGCCCTAACTATTCGATATGGTGGAGCAACGCCCTAGAGCGAAACCTAGGTTGCCCGGAACGTTGAAATGACCGTTACTTTCACACTGGTTGCAATTATTCCTGTTATACGATGGACAAACTGTTGGATTCTTATTGTACGTTATTCTTCTGGCGTTGACTTCTTAGGCCCTAACTATTGGATCTGGTGGAGCAACGCCTAGAGTGAAGCGTAGGTTGCCCTGATCGTAGAAATGACCATATCCTTCACACTGGTTGCAATTATTCGTATTATACGATGGAAAAACTGTTGTATTTATATTGTATTTTATGCTTCTGGCGTTGACTTCTTAGGCCCTAACTATTCGATCTGGTGGAGCAACGCCCTAGAGAGAAGCCTAGATTTCCCGGAATGTAGAAAAGACCATTACCTTCAGGCATGTTGCAATTGTTCCTGTTATACGATGAAAGAACTGTTGTATTTTTCTTGTGTTTTATGCGTCTGGAGTTGTGTTCTAAGGCCCTAACTATTCGACCTGGTGGAGCAACGCCCTAGAGTGAAGCCTAGGTTGCACGGAACGTAGAAATGCCCATTACTTTCACACTGGTTGCAGTTATTCCTGTTATACAAGGGAAAAACTGTTGTATTTATATTGTATTTTATGCTTCTGGCGTTGACTTCTAAGGCCCCAGCTATTCGATCTGGTAGAGCAAGGCTCTAGAGCGAAGCCTAGTTTGCCCAGAACGTAGAAATGACCTGTACTTTCACACTGGTTACAATTACTCCTGTTATGCTATGGAAAAACTGTTGCACTTTTATTGTATTTTATGATTCTGGCGTTAAATTCTAAGTCCCTAACTATGCTATCTGGTGGAGCAACGCTCTACAGTTAAGCCTAGGTGCCCGGAACGTAGAAATGACCATAACTTTCACACTGCTTGCAATTATACATATTATACGATGGAAAAGCTGTTGTACATACGGTGTATTATATTCTTCTGGCGCTGAATTCTAAGTCCCTAGCTATTCGATCTGGAGGAGCAACGCCCTGGAGTTAAGCCTAGGTTGCCCAGAACGTAGAAATTACCATTACCTTCACACTGTTTGCGATTATTCATTTTATACGATGGTAAAACTGTTGTACTTATGTTGTATTTTATTCTTCTGCCGTTGAATTGTAAGTCCCTAGCTATTCGATCTGGTGGAGCAACGCCCTAGAGTGAAGCCTAGGTTACCGGGCACATAGAAATGACCAGTACTTTCACACTGGTTGCAGTTATTCCTGTTATTCGATGGAAAAACAGTTGCATTTTTATTGTATTTTATGCTTCTGGCGTTGTATTCAAAGTCCCTAACTATTCGATCTGGTGGAGCAACGCCCTAGAGAGAAGCCTAGGTTGCCCCGAACGTAGAAATGACCGTTACTTTCACAATGTTTGCAAATATACATTATATACGATGGAAAAGCTGTTGTATTTATATTGTATTTTATGCTTCTGGCGTTGACTTCTTAGGCCCTAACTATTTGATCTGGTGGAGCACCGCCCTAGAGCGAAGCCTAGGTTGCCCGGAACGTAGAAATGACCTGTACTTTCACACTGGTTACAATTACTCCTGTTATACTATGGAAAAACTGTTGCATTTTTATTGTGTTTTATGCTTCTGGCGTTGACTTCTTAGGCCCTAACTATTCGATCTGGAGGAGCAGCGCCCTAGAGTGAAGCCTAGGTTGCCCGGAACGTAGAAATGACCATAACTATCAGACTGGTTGCAATTATTCGTTTTATGCGATGGAAAGACTGTTGTATTTATATTGTATTTTATAGTTATGGCGTTGTCTTCTAGGGCCGTAGCTATTCGATGTGGTTGCGCAACGCCCTAGAGTGAAGCCTAGGTTGCCCGGAACGTAGAAATGACCATTACTTCCACACTGTTTGCAATTATTCATATTATACAGTGGCAAAACTGTTGTATTTATATGGCATTTTATGCTTCCGGCATTGTCTTCTGAGGCCCTAACAATTCGATGTGGTGGAGCAACGCCCTAGAGTGAAGCCTAGGTTGCCCGGAACGTAGAAATGACCATAGCTCTCACACTGGTTGCAATTATTCCTGTTATACACAGGAAACACTGTTGTATTTATATTGTCTTTTATGCTTCTGGCGTAGACTTCTTAGGCCCTAACTATTCGATCTGGTGGAACGACGCCCTAGAGTGAAGCCTAGGTTGCCCGTATCGTAGAAATGACCATATCTTTCACACTGGTTGCAATTATACCTGTTATACGATGGAAAAACTGTTGTATTTCTATTGTATTTTATGCTTCTGGCGTTGACTTGTTAGACCGTAACTATTCGATCTGGTGGAGCAACGCCCTAGAGTGAAGCCTAGGTTGCCCGGAATGTAGAAATGACCATCACTTTCACACTGGTGGCAATTATTCCTGTTATACGATGGACAAGCTGTTGAATTTTTAATGTACTTTATGCTTCTGGCGTTGACTTCTAAGGCCCTATGTATTCGATCTGGTGGAGCAATGTCTCAGTGTTAAGTCTAGGATTCCCGGAACGTAGAAATGGCCGTTACTTTCACACTGGTTGCAATTACTCATTTTATGCGATGGAAAAACTGTTGTACATATATCGTATTTTATGCTTCTGGCATTGACTTCTTAGGCCTTAACTATTCGATCTGTTGGAGCAACGCCCTAAGGTGAAGTCTAGGTTGCCCGGAACGTAGAAATGACCATAACTATCAGACTGGTTGCAATTATTCGTTTTATACGATGGATAGACTGTTGTATTTATACTGTATTTTATAGTTATGGCGTTGTCTTCTAGGGCCGTAGCTATTCGATGTGGTTGACCAACGCCCTAGTGTGAAGCCTAGGTTGCCCGGAACGTAGAAATGACCATTCCTTCCACACTGTTTGCAATTATTCATATTATACAGTGGAAAAACTGTTGTATTTATATGGCATTTTATGCTTCTGGCATTGTCTTCTTAGGCCCTAACTATTCGATGTGGTGGAGCAACGCCCTAGAGTGAAGCCTAGGTTGCCCGGAACGTAGAAATGACCATAGCTCTCACACTGGTTGCAATTATTCCTGTTATACACGGGAAAAACTGTTGTATTTATATTGTATTTTATGCTTCTGGCATTGACTTCTTAGGCCCTAACTATACGATCTGGTGGAGCAACGCCCTACAGTGAAGCCTAGGTTGCACGGAATGTAGAAATGACCATCACTTTCACAATGGTTGCAATTATTCTTGTTATACGATGGAAAAACTGTTGTATTTATTTTGTATTTTATGCCTCTGGCGTTGACTCCTAAGGTCGTAGCTATTCGATGTGGTGGAGCAACGCCCTAGAGTGAAGCATAGGCTGCCCGGAACGTAGAAATGACCATTACCTCCACACTGTTTGCAATTATTCATTTTATACAGTGGAAAAACTGTTGTATTTATATTGTTTTTTATAGTTATGGCGTTGACTTCTAAGGCCGTAGCTATTCGATGTGGTGGAGCAATGCCCTAGAGAGAAGCCTAGGATGCTCGTAACGTAGAAATGACCATTACTTTCCCATTGGTTGTAATTATTCCTGTTATACGATGGAAAAACTGTTGTATTTACATTGTATTTTATGCTTCTGCTGTAGACTTCTTAGGCCCTAGCTATTCGATCTGGAGGAACAACGCCCTAGAGTGAAGCCTAGGTTGCCCGTAACGTCGAAATGACCACCACTTTCACACTGGTTGCAATTATTCCTGTTATACGATGGAAAAACTGTTGTATCTATTTTGTATTTTATGCTTCTGGCGTTGACTTCTTAGGTCCTAACTATTGGATCTGGTGGAGCAACGCCCTCTGATGAAGCCCAGGTTGCCCGGAACGTAGAAATGACCATAACTTTCATACTGATTGCAATTATTTGTATTATAGGATGGAAAATCTGTTGTATTTATATTGTATTTTAACCTTCTGGCGTTGACTTCTAAGGCCGTAGCTATTCGATGTGGTGCAGCAACGCCATAGCGTGAAACCTAGGTTGCCCAGAACGTAGAAATAACCATTACTTCCACACTGTTTGCAATTATTCATTTTATACAATGGAAAAACTGTTGTATTTATATTGTATTTTATAGTTATGGCGTTGACTTCTAAGACCGTAGCTATTCGATGTGGTGGAGAAATGCCCTAGAGTGAAGCCTAGGTTGCCCGGAACGTAGAAATGACCATACATTTCACACTGGTTGCAATTCTTCCTGTTATACAAGGGAATAACTGTTGTATTTATATTGCAGTTTATGCTTCTGGCGTTGACTTCTTAGTCCCTAACTATTCTATCTGGAGGAGCAACGCCGTAGAGTGAAGCCTAGGTTGCCCGGAATGAAGAAATGACCATCACTTTCACACTGGTGGCAATTATTCCTGTTATACGATGGAAAAACTTTTGTATTTTTATTGTATTTTAAGCTTCGGGCGCTGACTTCTAAGGTCCGAACTAATGGATCTGGTGGAGCAACGCACTAGGGTGAAGCCTAGGTTGCCCGGAACGTAGAAATGACCATAACTTTCATACTGGTTGCAATTATTCGTTTAATACGATGGAAAAACTATTGTATTTATATTGTATTTAATGCTTCTGGCGTTGACTTCTAAGGCCATAGCTATTCGATGTGGTCGAGCAACGCCCTAGAGTGAAGCCTAGGTTGCACGTATTGTAGAAGTGACCATATCTTTCACACTGGTTGCAATTATTCCTGTTATACGATGGAAAAACTGTTGTATTTCTATTGTATTTTATTCTTCTGGCATTGGCTTCTTAGGCCCTGGCTATTCGATCTGGTGGAGCAACGCCCTAGAGAGAAGCCTAGATTGCCCGGAACGTAGAAATGACCATTACCTTCTGGCTTGTTGCAATTATTCCTGTTGTACGATGAAAAAACTGCTGCATTTTTATTGTATTTTATGCGTCTGGAGTTGTTTTCTAAGGCCCTAACTATTCGATATGGTGGAGCAACGCCCTAGAGCGAAACCTAGGTTGCCCGGAACGTTGAAATGACCGTTACTTTCACACTGGTTGCAATTATTCCTGTTATACGATGGACAAACTGTTGGATTCTTATTGTACGTTATTCTTCTGGCGTTGACTTCTTAGGCCCTAACTATTGGATCTGGTGGAGCAACGCCTAGAGTGAAGCGTAGGTTGCCCTGATCGTAGAAATGACCATATCCTTCACACTGGTTGCAATTATTCGTATTATACGATGGAAAAACTGTTGTATTTATATTGTATTTTATGCTTCTGGCGTTGACTTCTTAGGCCCTAACTATTCGATCTGGTGGAGCAACGCCCTAGAGAGAAGCCTAGATTTCCCGGAATGTAGAAAAGACCATTACCTTCAGGCATGTTGCAATTGTTCCTGTTATACGATGAAAGAACTGTTGTATTTTTCTTGTGTTTTATGCGTCTGGAGTTGTGTTCTAAGGCCCTAACTATTCGACCTGGTGGAGCAACGCCCTAGAGTGAAGCCTAGGTTGCACGGAACGTAGAAATGCCCATTACTTTCACACTGGTTGCAGTTATTCCTGTTATACAAGGGAAAAACTGTTGTATTTATATTGTATTTTATGCTTCTGGCGTTGACTTCTAAGGCCCCAGCTATTCGATCTGGTAGAGCAAGGCTCTAGAGCGAAGCCTAGTTTGCCCAGAACGTAGAAATGACCTGTACTTTCACACTGGTTACAATTACTCCTGTTATGCTATGGAAAAACTGTTGCACTTTTATTGTATTTTATGATTCTGGCGTTAAATTCTAAGTCCCTAACTATGCTATCTGGTGGAGCAACGCTCTACAGTTAAGCCTAGGTGCCCGGAACGTAGAAATGACCATAACTTTCACACTGCTTGCAATTATACATATTATACGATGGAAAAGCTGTTGTACATACGGTGTATTATATTCTTCTGGCGCTGAATTCTAAGTCCCTAGCTATTCGATCTGGTGGAGCAACGCCCTAGAGTGAAGCCTAGGTTACCGGGCACATAGAAATGACCAGTACTTTCACACTGGTTGCAGTTATTCCTGTTATTCGATGGAAAAACAGTTGCATTTTTATTGTATTTTATGCTTCTGGCGTTGTATTCAAAGTCCCTAACTATTCGATCTGGTGGAGCAACGCCCTAGAGAGAAGCCTAGGTTGCCCCGAACGTAGAAATGACCGTTACTTTCACAATGTTTGCAAATATACATTATATACGATGGAAAAGCTGTTGTATTTATATTGTATTTTATGCTTCTGGCGTTGACTTCTTAGGCCCTAACTATTTGATCTGGTGGAGCACCGCCCTAGAGCGAAGCCTAGGTTGCCCGGAACGTAGAAATGACCTGTACTTTCACACTGGTTACAATTACTCCTGTTATACTATGGAAAAACTGTTGCATTTTTATTGTGTTTTATGCTTCTGGCGTTGACTTCTTAGGCCCTAACTATTCGATCTGGAGGAGCAGCGCCCTAGAGTGAAGCCTAGGTTGCCCGGAACGTAGAAATGACCATAACTATCAGACTGGTTGCAATTATTCGTTTTATGCGATGGAAAGACTGTTGTATTTATATTGTATTTTATAGTTATGGCGTTGTCTTCTAGGGCCGTAGCTATTCGATGTGGTTGCGCAACGCCCTAGAGTGAAGCCTAGGTTGCCCGGAACGTAGAAATGACCATTACTTCCACACTGTTTGCAATTATTCATATTATACAGTGGCAAAACTGTTGTATTTATATGGCATTTTATGCTTCTGGCATTGTCTTCTTAGGCCCTAACTATTCGATGTGGTGGAGCAACGCCCTAGAGTGAAGGCTAGGTTGCCCGGAACGTAGAAATGACCATAGCTCTCACACTGGTTGCAATTATTCCTGTTATACACGGGAAAAACTGTTGTATTTATATTGTATTTTATGCTTCTGGCATTGACTTCTTAGGCCCTAACTATACGATCTGGTGGAGCAACGCCCTACAGTGAAGCCTAGGTTGCACGGAATGTAGAAATGACCATCACTTTCACAATGGTTGCAATTATTCTTGTTATACGATCTAAAAACTGTTGTATTTATTTTGTATTTATGCCTCTGGCGTTGACTCCTAAGGTCGTAGCTATTCGATGTGGTGGAGCAACGCCCTAGAGTGAAGCATAGGCTGCCCGGAACGTAGAAATGACCATTACCTCCACACTGTTTGCAATTATTCATTTTATACAGTGGAAAAACTGTTGTATTTATATTGTTTGTTATAGTTATGGCGTTGACTTCTAAGGCCGTAGCTATTCGATGTGGTGGAGCAATGCCCTAGAGAGAAGCCTAGGATGCTCGTAACGTAGAAATGACCATATCCTTCACACTGTTTGCAATTATTCCTGTTATTAGCTTGAAAAATTGTTGTATTTGTATTGTATTTTTTGCTTCTGGCGTAGACTTCTTAGGCCCTAACTATTCGATCTGGTGGAACGACGCCCTAGAGTGAAGCCTAGGTTGCCCGTATCGTAGAAATGACCATATCTTTCACACTGGTTGCAATTATACCTGTTATACGATGGAAAAACTGTTGTATTTCTATTGTATTTTATTCTTCTGGCGTTGTCTTCTTAGGCCGTAACTATTCGATCTGGTGGAGCAACGCCCTAGAGTGAAGCCTAGGTTGCCCGGAATGTAGAAATGACCATCACTTTCACACTGGTGGCAATTATTCCTGTTATACGATGGACAAACTGTTGAATTTTTAATGTACTTTATGCTTCTGGCGTTGACTTCTAAGGCCCTATGTATTCGATCTGGTGGAGCCATGTCTCAGTGTTAAGTCTAGGATTCCCGGAACGTAGAAATGGCCGTTACATTCACACTGGTTGCAATTACTCATTTTTGGCGATGGAAAAACTGTTGTACATATATCGTATTTTATGCTTCTGGCATTGACTTCTTAGGCCCTAACTATTCGATCTGGTGGAGCAACGCCCTAGGGTGAAGTCTAGGTTGTCCGGAACGTAGAAATGACCATAACTATCATACTGGTTGCAATTATTCGTTTTATACGATGGATAGACTGTTGTATTTATGTTGTATTTTATAGTTATGGCGTTGTCTTCTAGGGCCGTAGCTATTCGATGTGGTTGACCAACGCCCTACAGTGAAGCCTAGGTTGCCCGGAACGTAGAAATGACCACCACTTGCACACTGGTTGCAATTATTCCTGTTATACGATGGAAAAACTGTTGTATCTATTTTGTATTTTATGCTTCTGGCGTTGACTTCTTAGGTCCTAACTATTGGATCTGGTGGAGCAACGCCCTCTGATGAAGCCCAGGTTGCCCGGAACGTAGAAATGACCACCACTTTCACACTGGTTGCAATTATTCCTGTTATACGATGGAAAAACTGTTGTATTTATATTATATTTTATGCTTCAGACGTTGACTTCTAAGGCCGTAGCTATTCGATGTGGTGGAAAAACGCCCTAGAGTGAAGCCTAGGTTGCCCGGAAAGTAGAAATGACCATTACCTCCACACTGTTTGCAATTATTCATTTTATAGAATGGCAAAACTGTTGTATTTATATTGTTTTTTATAGTTATGGCGTTGACTTCTAAGGCCGTAGCTATTCGATGTGGTGGACCAACGCCCTAGAGTGAAGCCTAGGTTGCACGGAACGTAGAAATGCCCATTACTTTCCCATTGGTTGTAATTATTCCTGTTATACGATGGAAAAACTGTTGTATTTACATTGTATTTTATGCTTCTGCTGTAGACTTCTTAGGCCCTAGCTATTCGATCTGGAGGAACAACGCCCTAGAGTGAAGCCTAGGTTGCCCGTAACGTCGAAATGACCACCACTTTCACACTGGTTGCAATTATTCCTGTTATACGATGGAAAAACTGTTGTATCTATTTTGTATTTTATGCTTCTGGCGTTGACTTCTTAGGTCCTAACTATTGGATCTGGTGGAGCAACGCCCTCTGATGAAGCCCAGGTTACCCGGAACGTAGAAATGACCATAACTTTCATACTGATTGCAATTATTTGTATTATAGGATGGAAAATCTGTTGTATTTATATTGTATTTTAACCTTCTGGCGTTGACTTCTAAGGCCGTAGCTATTCGATGTGGTGCAGCAACGCCATAGCGTGAAACCTAGGTTGCCCAGAACGTAGAAATAACCATTACTTCCACACTGTTTGCAATTATTCATTTTATACAATGGAAAAACTGTTGTATTTATATTGTATTTTATAGTTATGGCGTTGACTTCTAAGACCGTAGCTATTCGATGTGGTGGAGAAATGCCCTAGAGTGAAGCCTAGGTTGCCCGGAACGTAGAAATGACCATACCTTTCACACTGGTGGCAATTATTCCTGTTATACGATGGAAAAACTTTTGTATTTTTATTGTATTTTAAGCTTCGGGCGCTGACTTCTAAGGTCCGAACTAATGGATCTGGTGGAGCAACGCACTAGGGTGAAGCCTAGGTTGCCCGGAACGTAGAAATGACCATAACTTTCATACTGGTTGCAATTATTCGTTTAATACGATGGAAAAACTATTGTATTTATATTGTATTTAATGCTTCTGGCGTTGACTTCTAAGGCCATAGCTATTCGATGTGGTCGAGCAACGCCCTAGAGTGAAGCCTAGGTTGCACGTATTGTAGAAGTGACCATATCTTTCACACTGGTTGCAATTATTCCTGTTATACGATGGAAAAACTGTTGTATTTCTATTGTATTTTATTCTTCTGGCATTGGCTTCTTAGGCCCTGGCTATTCGATCTGGTGGAGCAACGCCCTAGAGAGAAGCCTAGATTGCCCGGAACGTAGAAATGACCATTACCTTCTGGCTTGTTGCAATTATTCCTGTTGTACGATGAAAAAACTGCTGCATTTTTATTGTATTTTATGCGTCTGGAGTTGTTTTCTAAGGCCCTAACTATTCGATATGGTGGAGCAACGCCCTAGAGCGAAACCTAGGTTGCCCGGAACGTTGAAATGACCGTTACTTTCACACTGGTTGCAATTATTCCTGTTATACGATGGACAAACTGTTGGATTCTTATTGTACGTTATTCTTCTGGCGTTGACTTCTTAGGCCCTAACTATTGGATCTGGTGGAGCAACGCCTAGAGTGAAGCGTAGGTTGCCCTGATCGTAGAAATGACCATATCCTTCACACTGGTTGCAATTATTCGTATTATACGATGGAAAAACTGTTGTATTTATATTGTATTTTATGCTTCTGGCGTTGACTTCTTAGGCCCTAACTATTCGATCTGGTGGAGCAACGCCCTAGAGAGAAGCCTAGATTTCCCGGAATGTAGAAAAGACCATTACCTTCAGGCATGTTGCAATTGTTCCTGTTATACGATGAAAGAACTGTTGTATTTTTCTTGTGTTTTATGCGTCTGGAGTTGTGTTCTAAGGCCCTAACTATTCGACCTGGTGGAGCAACGCCCTAGAGTGAAGCCTAGGTTGCACGGAACGTAGAAATGCCCATTACTTTCACACTGGTTGTAATTATTCCTGTTATACGATGGAATAACTGTTGTATTTATATTTTATTTTATGTATCTGGCGTTGACTTCTAAGGCCCTAACTATTCGATCTGGTGGAGCAACGCCATAGAGTGAAGCCTAGGTTGCCCGGAACGTAGAAATGACCATAACCTTCATACTGGTTGCAATTATTCGTTTTATACCGTGGAAAAACTGTTGTATTTATATTGTATTTTATGCGTCTGGAGATGTTTTCTAAGGCCCTAACTATTCGATCTGGTGGACCAACGCCCTAGAGTGAAGCCTAGGTTGCACGGAACGTAGACATGCCCAATAATTTCACACTGGTTGTAATTATTCCTGTTATACGATGGAATAACTGTTGTATTTATATTTTATTTTATGCTTCTGGCGTTAACTTCTAAGGCCCTAGCTATTCGATCTGGTGGTGCCACGCTCTAGGGTGAAGCCTAGGTAGCCCGGAACTTAGAAGTGACCATCACCTTCACTCTGGTTGCTATTATTCCTGTTATACGATGGAAAAACTGTTGTATTTTTATTGTATTTTATGCTTCGGTCGTTGACTTCTAAGGCCGTAGCTATTCCATCTGGTATAGCAACGCCATAGAGTTAAGTCTAGGATGCCCGGAATGTAGAAATGGCCATTGCTTTCACACTGGTTGCAATTATTCGTATTATACGATGGAAAAACTGTTGTATTTATATTGTATTTTATGCTTCTGGTGTAGACTTCTTAGGCCCTAGCTATTCGATCTGGGGGAACAACGCCCTAGAGTGAAGCCTAGGTTGCCCGGAACGTAGAAATGACCATAACCTTCATACTGATTGCAATTATTCGTTTTATACAATGGAAAAACTGTTGTATTTATATTGTATTTTATGCGTCTGGAGTTGTTTTCTAAGGCCCTAACTATTCGATCTGGTGGACCAACGCCCTAGAGTGAAGCCTAGGTTGCACGGAACGTAGAAATGCCCAATACTTTCACACTGGTTGTAATTATTCCTGTTATACGATGGAATAACTGTTGTATTTTTATTGTATTTTAAGCTTCGGGCGCTGACTTCTAAGGTCCGAACTAATGGATCTGGTGGAGCAACGCACTAGGGTGAAGCCTAGGTTGCCCGGAACGTAGAAATGACCATAACTTTCATACTGGTTGCAATTATTCGTTTAATACGATGGAAAAACTATTGTATTTATATTGTATTTAATGCTTCTGGCGTTGACTTCTAAGGCCATAGCTATTCGATGTGGTCGAGCAACGCCCTAGAGTGAAGCCTAGGTTGCACGTATTGTAGAAGTGACCATATCTTTCACACTGGTTGCAATTATTCCTGTTATACGATGGAAAAACTGTTGTATTTCTATTGTATTTTATTCTTCTGGCATTGGCTTCTTAGGCCCTGGCTATTCGATCTGGTGGAGCAACGCCCTAGAGAGAAGCCTAGATTGCCCGGAACGTAGAAATGACCATTACCTTCTGGCTTGTTGCAATTATTCCTGTTGTACGATGAAAAAACTGCTGCATTTTTATTGTATTTTATGCGTCTGGAGTTGTTTTCTAAGGCCCTAACTATTCGATATGGTGGAGCAACGCCCTAGAGCGAAACCTAGGTTGCCCGGAACGTTGAAATGACCGTTACTTTCACACTGGTTGCAATTATTCCTGTTATACGATGGACAAACTGTTGGATTCTTATTGTACGTTATTCTTCTGGCGTTGACTTCTTAGGCCCTAACTATTGGATCTGGTGGAGCAACGCCTAGAGTGAAGCGTAGGTTGCCCTGATCGTAGAAATGACCATATCCTTCACACTGGTTGCAATTATTCGTATTATACGATGGAAAAACTGTTGTATTTATATTGTATTTTATGCTTCTGGCGTTGACTTCTTAGGCCCTAACTATTCGATCTGGTGGAGCAACGCCCTAGAGAGAAGCCTAGATTTCCCGGAATGTAGAAAAGACCATTACCTTCAGGCATGTTGCAATTGTTCCTGTTATACGATGAAAGAACTGTTGTATTTTTCTTGTGTTTTATGCGTCTGGAGTTGTGTTCTAAGGCCCTAACTATTCGACCTGGTGGAGCAACGCCCTAGAGTGAAGCCTAGGTTGCACGGAACGTAGAAATGCCCATTACTTTCACACTGGTTGTAATTATTCCTGTTATACGATGGAATAACTGTTGTATTTATATTTTATTTTATGTATCTGGCGTTGACTTCTAAGGCCCTAACTATTCGATCTGGTGGAGCAACGCCATAGAGTGAAGCCTAGGTTGCCCGGAACGTAGAAATGACCATAACCTTCATACTGGTTGCAATTATTCGTTTTATACCGTGGAAAAACTGTTGTATTTATATTGTATTTTATGCGTCTGGAGATGTTTTCTAAGGCCCTAACTATTCGATCTGGTGGACCAACGCCCTAGAGTGAAGCCTAGGTTGCACGGAACGTAGACATGCCCAATACTTTCACACTGGTTGTAATTATTCCTGTTATACGATGGAATAACTGTTGTATTTATATTTTATTTTATGCTTCTGGCGTTAACTTCTAAGGCCCTAGCTATTCGATCTGGTGGTGCCACGCTCTAGGTTGAAGCCTAGGTAGCCCGGAACTTAGAAGTGACCATCACCTTCACTCTGGTTGCTATTATTCCTGTTATACGATGGAAAAACTGTTGTATTTTTATTGTATTTTATGCTTCGGTCGTTGACTTCTAAGGCCGTAGCTATTCCATCTGGTATAGCAACGCCATAGAGTTAAGTCTAGGATGCCCGGAATGTAGAAATGGCCATTGCTTTCACACTGGTTGCAATTATTCGTATTATACGATGGAAAAACTGTTGTATTTATATTGTATTTTATGCTTCTGGTGTAGACTTCTTAGGCCCTAGCTATTCGATCTGGGGGAACAACGCCCTAGAGTGAAGCCTAGGTTGCCCGGAACGTAGAAATGGCCATAACCTTCATACTGATTGCAATTATTCGTTTTATACAATGGAAAAACTGTTGTATTTATATTGTATTTTATGCGTCTGGAGTTGTTTTCTAAGGCCCTAACTATTCGATCTGGTGGACCAACGCCCTAGAGTGAAGCCTAGGTTGCACGGAACGTAGAAATGCCCAATACTTTCACACTGGTTGTAATTATTCCTGTTATACGATGGAATAACTGTTGTATTTATATTTTATTTTATGCTTCTGGCGTTGACTTCTTAGGCCCTAACTATTCGATCTGGTGGAGCAACGCCCTAGAGAGAAGCCTAGATTTCCCGGAACGTAGAAATGACCATTACCTTCAGGCATGTTGCAATTGTTCCTGTTATACGATGAAAGAACTGTTGTATTTTTCTTATGTTTTTTGCGTCTGGAGTTGTTTTCTAATGCCCTAACTATTCGACCTGGTGGAGCAACGCCCTAGAGTGAAGCCTAGGTTGCACGGAACGTAGAAATGCCCATTACTTTCACACTGGTTGTAATTATTCCTTTTATACGATGGAATAACTGTTGTATTTATATTTTATTTTATGCTTCTGGCGTTGACTTCTAAGGCCCTAACTATTCGATCTGGTGGAGCAACGCCATAGAGTGAAGCCTAGGTTGCCCGGAACGTAGAAATGACCATAACCTTCATACTGATTGCAATTATTCGTTTTATACGATGGAAAAACTTTTGTACTTATATTGTATGTTATGCCTCTGGCGTTGACTCCTAAGGCCGTAGCTATTCGATGTGGTGGAGCAACGCCATTGCGTGAAACCTAGGTTGCCCACAACGTAGAAATAACCATTACTTCCACACTGTTTGCAATTATTCATTTTATACAATGGAAAAACTGTTGTATTTATATTGTATTTTATAGTTATGGCGTTGACTTCTAAGACCGTAGCTATTCGATGTGGTGGAGAAATGCCCTAGAGTGAAGCCTAGGTTGCACGGAACGTAGAAATGCCCAATACTTTCACACTGGTTGTAATTATTCCTGTTATACGATGGAATAACTGTTGTATTTATATTTTATTTTATGCTTCTGGCGTTAACTTCTAAGGCCCTAGCTATTCCATCTGGTGGTGCCACGCTCTAGGGTGAAGCCTAGGTAGCCCGGAACTTAGAAGTGACCATCACCTTCACTCTGGTTGCTATTATTCCTGTTATACGATGGAAAAACTGTTGTATTTTTATTGTATTTTATGCTTCGGTCGTTGACTTCTAAGGCCGTAGCTATTCGATCTGGTATAGCAACGCCATAGAGTTAAGTCTAGGATGCCCGGAATGTAGAAATGGCCATTGCTTTCACACTGGTTGCAATTATTCGTATTATACGATGGAAAAACTGTTGTATTTCTATTGTATTTTATTCTTCTGGCATTGGCTTCTTAGGCCCTGGCTATTCGATCTGGTGGAGCAACGCCCTAGAGAGAAGCCTAGATTGCCCGGAACGTAGAAATGACCATTACCTTCTGGCTTGTTGCAATTATTCCTGTTGTACGATGAAAAAACTGCTGCATTTTTATTGTATTTTATGCGTCTGGAGTTGTTTTCTAAGGCCCTAACTATTCGATATGGTGGAGCAACGCCCTAGAGCGAAACCTAGGTTGCCCGGAACGTTGAAATGACCGTTACTTTCACACTGGTTGCAATTATTCCTGTTATACGATGGACAAACTGTTGGATTCTTATTGTACGTTATTCTTCTGGCGTTGACTTCTTAGGCCCTAACTATTGGATCTGGTGGAGCAACGCCTAGAGTGAAGCGTAGGTTGCCCTGATCGTAGAAATGACCATATCCTTCACACTGGTTGCAATTATTCGTATTATACGATGGAAAAACTGTTGTATTTATATTGTATTTTATGCTTCTGGCGTTGACTTCTTAGGCCCTAACTATTCGATCTGGTGGAGCAACGCCCTAGAGAGAAGCCTAGATATCCCGGAATGTAGAAAAGACCATTACCTTCAGGCATGTTGCAATTGTTCCTGTTATACGATGAAAGAACTGTTGTATTTTTCTTGTGTTTTATGCGTCTGGAGTTGTGTTCTAAGGCCCTAACTATTCGCCCTGGTGGAGCAACGCCCTAGAGTGAAGCCTAGGTTGCACGGAACGTAGAAATGCCCATTACTTTCACACTGGTTGTAATTATTCCTGTTATACGATGGAATAACTGTTGTATTTATATTTTATTTTATGTATCTGGCGTTGACTTCTAAGGCCCTAACTATTCGATCTGGTGGAGCAACGCCATAGAGTGAAGCCTAGGTTGCCCGGAACGTAGAAATGACCATAACCTTCATACTGATTGCAATTATTCGTTTTATACGATGGAAAAACTTTTGTACTTATATTGTATGTTATGCCTCTGGCGTTGACTCCTAAGGCCGTAGCTATTCGATGTGGTGGAGCAACGCCATTGCGTGAAACCTAGGTTGCCCACAACGTAGAAATAACCATTACTTCCACACTGTTTGCAATTATTCATTTTATACAATGGAAAAACTGTTGTATTTATATTGTATTTTATAGTTATGGCGTTGACTTCTAAGACCGTAGCTATTCGATGTGGTGGAGAAATGCCCTAGAGTGAAGCCTAGGTTGCACGGAACGTAGAAATGCCCAATACTTTCACACTGGTTGTAATTATTCCTGTTATACGATGGAATAACTGTTGTATTTATATTTTATTTTATGCTTCTGGCGTTAACTTCTAAGGCCCTAGCTATTCCATCTGGTGGTGCCACGCTCTAGGGTGAAGCCTAGGTAGCCCGGAACTTAGAAGTGACCATCACCTTCACTCTGGTTGCTATTATTCCTGTTATACGATGGAAAAACTGTTGTATTTTTATTGTATTTTATGCTTCGGTCGTTGACTTCTAAGGCCGTAGCTATTCGATCTGGTATAGCAACGCCATAGAGTTAAGTCTAGGATGCCCGGAATGTAGAAATGGCCATTGCTTTCACACTGGTTGCAATTATTCGTATTATACGATGGAAAAACTGTTGTATTTATATTGTATTTTATGCTTCTGGTGTAGACTTCTTAGGCCCTAGCTATTCGATCTGGGAGAACAACGCCCTAGAGTGAAGCCTAGGTTGCCCGGAACGTAGAAATGACCATAACCTTCATACTGATTGCAATTATTCGTTTTATACAATGGAAAAACTGTTGGATTTATATTGTATTTTATGATTCTGGCGTTGACTTCTAAGGCCGCAGCTATTCGATGTGGTGGAGCAGCGCCCTAGAGTGAAGCCTAGGTTGCCCGGAACGTAGAAATGACCATACCTTTCAAACTGGTTGAATTATTCCTGTTATACAAGGGAAAAACTGTTGTGTTTATATTGTATTTTATGCTTCTGGCGTTGACTTCCTGGGCCCTAACTATTCTATCTGGAGGAGCAACGCCCTAGAGTGAAGCCTAGGTTGCCCGGAATGAAGAAATCACCATCACTTTCACACTGGTGGCAATTATTCCTGTTATACGATGGAAAAACTTTTGTATTTCTATTGTATTTTAAGCTTCGGGCGCTGACTTCTATGGTCCGATCTATTGGATCTGGTGGATCAACGCACTAGGGTGAAGCCTAGGTTGCCCGGAACGTAGAAATGACCATAACTTTCATACTGGTTGCAATTATTCGTTTAATACGATGGAAAAACTATTGTATTTATATTGTATTTAATGCTTCTGGCGTTGACTTCTAAGGCCATAGCTATTCGATGTGGTCGAGCAACGCCCTAGAGTGAAGCCTAGGTTGCACGTATTGTAGAATTGACCATATCTTTCACACTCGTTGCAATTATTCCTGTTATACGATGGAAAAACTGTTGTATTTCTATTGTATTTTATTCTTCTGGCATTGGCTTCTTAGGCCCTAGCTATTCGATCTGGTGGAGCAACGCCCTAGAGAGAAGCCTAGATTGCCCGGAACGTAGAAATGACCATTACCTTCTGGCTTGTTGCAATTATTCCTGTTGTACGATGAAAAAACTGCTGTATTTTTATTGTATTTTATGCGTCTGGAGTTGTTTTCTAAGGCCCTAACTATTCGATATGGTGGAGCAACGCCCTAGAGCGAAACCTAGGTTGCCCGGAACGTTGAAATGACCGTTACTTTCACACTGGTTGCAATTATTCCTGTTATACGATGGACAAACTGTTGGATTTTTATTGTACGTTAAGCTTCTAGCGTTGACTTCTTAGGCCCTAACTATTGGATCTGGTGGAGCAACGCCTAGAGTGAATAGTAGGTTGCCCTGATCGTAGAAATGACCATACCTTTCACACTGGTTGCAATTATTCCTGTTACACGATGGAAAAACTGTTGTATTTATATTGTATTTTATGCTTCTGGCGTTGACTTCTTAGGCCCTAACTATTCGATCTGGTGGAGCAACGCCCTAGGGTGAAGCCTAGATTTCCCGGAATGTAGAAAAGACCATTACCTTCAGGCATGTTGCAATTGTTCCTGTTATATGATGAAAGAACTGTTGTATTTTTCTTGTGTTTCATGCGTCTGGAGTTGTTTTCTAAGGCCCTAACTATTCGACCTGGTGGAGCAACGCCCTAGAGTGAAGCCTAGGTTGCACGGAACGTTGAAATGCCCATTACTTTCACACTGGTTGTAATTATTCCCGTTATACGATGGAAAAACTGTTGTATTTTTATTGTATTTTATGTTTCGGGCGTTGACTTCTAAGGCCCTAGCTATTCGATCTGGTGGAGCAACGCCCTAGAGTGAAGTCTAGGTTGCACGGAACGTAGAAATGCCCATTCCTTTCACACTGGTTGTAATTATTCCTGTTATACGGTGGAATAACTGCTCTATTTTTATTTTATTTTATGCTTCTGGAGTTGACTTCTAAGGCCCTAGCTATTCGATCTGGTGGAGCAACGCCCTAGGGTGAAGCCTAGGTTGCCCGGAACGTAGAAATGACTATCACCTTCACTCTGGTTGCAATTATTCCTGTTATACGATGTAAAAGCTGTTGTATTTATATTGTATTTTATGATTCTGGCGTGGTCACCTTAGGCCCTAACTATTCGATCTGGTGGAACAACGCCCAAGAGTGAAGCCTAGGTTGCCAGGAACGTAGAAATGACCTTCACTTTCACACTGGTTGCAATTATTCCTGTTATACGATGGAAAAGCTGTTGTATTTCTACTGTATTTTATGCTTCTGGCATTGGCTTCTTAGGCCCTAACTATTCGATCTGGTGGCGCAACGACCTAGAGTGAACCCTAGGTTGCCCAGAACGTAGAAATGACCCTTATTTTCACAGAGTTTGCAATTACTCATTTTATACGATGGAAAAACTGTTTTATTTATATTGTATTTTATGCTTCTGGCGTTGACTTCTAAGACAGTAGCTATTCGATGTGGTGGAGTAACGCCCTAGAGTGAAGCCTAGGTTGCCCGGATCGTAGAAATGACCATTACCTTCACACTGCTTGCAATTATTCCTGTTATACGATGGAAAGTCTTTTGTATTTTTATTATACTTTATGCTTCTGGCGTTGACTTCTTAGGCCCTAACTATTCGATCTGGTGGCGTAACGACCTAGAGTGAACCCTAGGTTGCCCGGAACGTAGAAATGACCCTTATTTTCACAGAGTTTGCAATTACTCATTTTATACGATCGAAAAACTGTTTTATTTATATTGTATTTTATGCTTCTGGCGATGACTTCTAAGGCCGCAGCTATTCGATGTGGTGGAGCGACGCCCTAGAGTGAAGCTCAGGTTGTCCGGAACGTAGAAACGACCATTACTTTCACATTGGTTGCAATTATTCCTGTTGTACGATGGAAAAACTGTTGTATTTATATTGTATTTTATGCTTCTGGCGTTGACTTCTAAGGCCCTAGCTATTCGATCTGGAGGAGCAACGCCCTCGAGTGAAGCCTAGGTTGCCCGGAACGTAGAAGAGACCATTAGTTTCACACTGTTTGCAATTATTCATTTCATTGAATGGAAAAACTGTTGTATTTATATTGTATTTTAAGCTTCGGGCGTTGACTTCTAAGGACCTAACTATTCGATCTGGTGGAGCAGCGCCCTAGAGTGAAGCCCAGGTTGCCCGGAACGTAGAAATGACCATAACTTTCACACTGGTTGCAATTATTCGTTTAATACGATGGAAAAACGATTGTATTTATATTGTATTTAATGCTTCTGGCGTTGACATCTAAGGCCATAGCTATTCCATGTGGTCGAGCAACGCCGTAGAGTGAAGCCTAGGTTGCCCGTATTGTAGAATTGACCATATCTTTCACACTGGTTGCAATTATTCCTGTTATACGATGGAAAAGCTGTTGTATTTCTACTGTATTTTATGCTTCTGGCATTGGCTTCTTAGGCCCTAGCTATTCGATCGGGTGGAGCAACGCCCTAGAGAGAAGCCTAGATTGCCCGGAACGTAGAAATGACCATTACCTTCTGGCTTGTTGCAATTATTCCTGTTGTACGATGAAAAAACTGCTGTATTTTTATTGTATTTTATGCGTCTAGAGTTGTTTTCTACGGCCCTAACTATTCGATATGGTGGAGCAACGCCCTAGAGCGAAACCTAGGTTGGCCGGAACGTAGAAATGACGGTTAATTTTACACTGGTTGCAATTATTCCTGTTATACGATGGACAAACTGTTGGATTTTTATTGTACGTTAAGCTTCTAGCGTTGACTTCTTAGGCCCTAACTATTGGATCTGGTGGAGCAACGCCTAGAGTGAATAGTAGGTTGCCCTGATCGTAGAAATGACCATACCTTTCACACTGGTTGCAATTATTCCTGTTACACGATGGAAAAACTGTTGTATTTATATTGTATTTTATGCTTCTGGCGTTGACTTCTTAGGCCCTAACTATTCGATCTGGTGGAGCAACGCCCTAGGGTGAAGCCTAGATTTCCCGGAATGTAGAAAAGACCATTACCTTCAGGCATGTTGCAATTGTTCCTGTTATATGATGAAAGAACTGTTGTATTTTTCTTGTGTTTCATGCGTCTGGAGTTGTTTTCTAAGGCCCTAACTATTCGACCTGGTGGAGCAACGCCCTAGAGTGAAGCCTAGGTTGCACGGAACGTTGAAATGCCCATTACTTTCACACTGGTTGTAATTATTCCCGTTATACGATGGAAAAACTGTTGTATTTTTATTGTATTTTATGTTTCGGGCGTTGACTTCTAAGGCCCTAGCTATTCGATCTGGTGGAGCAACGCCCTAGAGTGAAGTCTAGGTTGCACGGAACGTAGAAATGCCCATTCCTTTCACACTGGTTGTAATTATTCCTGTTATACGGTGGAATAACTGCTCTATTTTTATTTTATTTTATGCTTCTGGAGTTGACTTCTAAGGCCCTAGCTATTCGATCTGGTGGAGCAACGCCCTAGGGTGAAGCCTAGGTTGCCCGGAACGTAGAAATGACTATCACCTTCACTCTGGTTGCAATTATTCCTGTTATACGATGTAAAAGCTGTTGTATTTATATTGTATTTTATGATTCTGGCGTGGTCACCTTAGGCCCTAACTATTCGATCTGGTGGAACAACGCCCAAGAGTGAAGCCTAGGTTGCCAGGAACGTAGAAATGACCTTCACTTTCACACTGGTTGCAATTATTCCTGTTATACGATGGAAAAGCTGTTGTATTTCTACTGTATTTTATGCTTCTGGCATTGGCTTCTTAGGCCCTAGCTATTCGATCGGGTGGAGCAACGCCCTAGAGAGAAGCCTAGATTGCCCGGAACGTAGAAATGACCATTACCTTCTGGCTTGTTGCAATTATTCCTGTTGTACGATGAAAAAACTGCTGTATTTTTATTGTATTTTATGCGTCTAGAGTTGTTTTCTATGGCCCTAACGATTCGATATGGTGGAGCAACGCCCTAGAGCGAAACCTAGGTTGGCCGGAACGTAGAAATGACGGTTAATTTTACACTGGTTGCAATTATTCCTGTTATACGATGGACAAACTGTTGGATTTTTATTGTACGTTAAGCTTCTAGCGTTGACTTCTTAGGCCCTAACTATTGGATCTGGTGGAGCAACGCCTAGAGTGAATAGTAGGTTGCCCTGATCGTAGAAATGACCATACCTTTCACACTGGTTGCAATTATTCCTGTTACACGATGGAAAAACTGTTGTATTTATATTGTATTTTATGCTTCTGGCGTTGACTTCTTAGGCCCTAACTATTCGATCTGGTGGAGCAACGCCCTAGGGTGAAGCCTAGATTTCCCGGAATGTAGAAAAGACCATTACCTTCAGGCATGTTGCAATTGTTCCTGTTATATGATGAAAGAACTGTTGCATTTTTCTTGTGTTTCATGCGTCTGGAGTTGTTTTCTAAGGCCCTAACTATTGGACCTGGTGGAGCAACGCCCTAGAGTGAAGCCTAGGTTGCACGGAACGTTGAAATGCCCATTACTTTCACACTGGTTGTAATTATTCCCGTTATACGATGGAAAAACTGTTGTATTTTTATTGTATTTTATGTTTCGGGCGTTGACTTCTAAGGCCCTAGCTATTCGATCTGGTGGAGCAACGCCCTAGAGTGAAGTCTAGGTTGCACGGAACGTAGAAATGCCCATTCCTTTCACACTGGTTGTAATTATTCCTGTTATACGGTGGAATAACTGCTCTATTTTTATTTTATTTTATGCTTCTGGAGTTGACTTCTAAGGCCCTAGCTATTCGATCTGGTGGACCAACGCCCTAGGGTGAAGCCTAGGTTGCCCGGAACGTAGAAATGACTATCACCTTCACTCTGGTTGCAATTATTCCTGTTATACGATGTAAAAGCTGTTGTATTTATATTGTATTTTATGATTCTGGCGTGGTCACCTTAGGCCCTAACTATTCGATCTGGTGGAACAACGCCCAAGAGTGAAGCCTAGGTTGCCAGGAACGTAGAAATGACCTTCACTTTCACACTGGTTGCAATTATTCCTGTTATACGATGGAGAAACTGTTGTATCTATTTTGTATTTTATGCTTCTGGAGTTGACTTCTTAGGTCCTAACTATTGGATCTGGTGGAGCAACGCCCTAGGGTGAAGCCTAGATTGCCCGGAACGTAGAAATGACCATAACTTTCATACTCATTGCAATTATTCGTTTTATACGATGGAAAAGCTGTTGTATTTATATTGTATTTTAACCCTCTGGCGTTGACTTGTAAGGCCGTAGCTATTCGATCTGGTGGAGCAACGCCCTAGGGTGAAGCCTAGGTTGCCCGGAACGTAGAAATGGCCAATACTTTCACACTGGTTGCAATTATTCGTTTTATACGATGGAAAAACTGTTGTATTTATTTTGTATTTGGTGCTTCTGGCATTGACTTCTTAAGCCCTAACTATTGGCTGTGGTGGACCAACGCCCTAGAGTGAAGCCTAGGTTGCCCGGAACGTAGTAATGACCATATCTTGCACACTGGTTGCAATTATGCCAGTTATACGATGGTAAAGCTGTTGTATTTTTATTGTATTTTATGCGTCTGGAGTTGTTTTCTAAGGCCCCAACTATTCGACCTGGTGGAGCAACGCCCTAGAGTGAAGTCTAGGTTGCACGGAACGTAGAAATGCCCATTTCTTTCACACTGGTTGTAATTATTCCTGTTATACGATGGAAGAACTGCTCTATTTTTATTTTATTTTATGCTCCTGGCGTTGACTTCTAAGGACCTAGCTATTCGATGTGGTGGAGCAACGCCCTAGACTGAAGCCTAGGTTGCCCGGAACGTAGAAATCACCATTACCTTCACACTGGTTGCAATTACTCCTGTTATACGATGGAAAGGCTGTTGAATTTTTATTATATTTTATGCTCCTGGCGTTAACTACTTAGGCCCTATCTATTCGATCTGGTGGAGCAACGACCTACGGTGAAGCCTAGGTTGCCCGGATCGTAGAAATGATCGTTACTTTCAAAAAGTTTGCAATTACTCATATTATACGATTGAAAGCTGTTTTATTTATATTGTATTTTATGCTTCTGGCGTTGACTTCTAAGGCCGTAGCTATTCGATGTGCTGGAGTAACGCCCTAGAGTGAAGCCTAGGTTGCCCGGATCGTAGAAATGACCATTACCTTCACACTGGTTGCAATTATTCCTGTTATACGATGGAAAAACTGTTGTATTTATATTGTATTTTATGCGTCTGGAGTTGTTTTCTAAGGCCCCAACTATTCCACCTGGTGGAGCAACGCCCTAGAGTGAAGTCTAGGTTGCACGGAACGTAGAAATGCCCATTTCTTTCACACTGGTTGTAATTATTCCTGTTATACGGTGGAATAACTGCTCTTTTATTATTTTATTTTATGCTTCTGGCGTTGACTTCTAAGGCCCTAGCCATTCGATCTTGTGGAGCAACGCCCTAGCGTGAAGCCTAGGTTGCCCGGAACGTAGAAATGGCCATCACCTTCAGTCTCGTTGCAATTATTCCTGTTATACGATGGAAAAGCTGTTGTATCTTTATTGTATTTTATGCTTCTGTCGTTGACTTCTTAGGCCCTAACTATTCGATCTGGTGGCGCAACGACCTAGAGTGAACCCGAGGTTGCCCAGAACGTAGAAATGACCCTTATTTTCACAGAGTTTGCAATTACTCATTTTATACGATGGAAAAACTGTTTTATTTATATTGTATTTTATGCTTCTGGCGTTGACTTCTAAGACAGTAGCTATTCGATGTGGTGGAGTAACGCCCTAGAGTGAAGCCTAGGTTGCCCGGATCGTAGAAATGACCATTACCTTCACACTGCTTGCAATTATTCCTGTTATACGATGGAAAGTCTTTTGTATTTTTATTATACTTTATGCTTCTGGCGTTGACTTCTTAGGCCCTAACTATTCGATCTGGTGGCGTAACGACCTAGAGTGAACCCTAGGTTGCCCGGAACGTAGAAATGACCCTTATTTTCACAGAGTTTGCAATTACTCATTTTATACGATCGAAAAACTGTTTTATTTATATTGTATTTTATGCTTCTGGCGATGACTTCTAAGGCCGCAGCTATTCGATGTGGTGTAGCGACGCCCTAGAGTGAAGCTCAGGTTGTCCGGAACGTAGAAACGACCATTACTTTCACATTGGTTGCAATTATTCCTGTTGTACGATGGAAAAACTGTTGTATTTATATTGTATTTTATGCTTCTGGCGTTGACTTCTAAGGCCCTAGCTATTCGATCTGGAGGAGCAACGCCCTCGAGTGAAGCCTAGGTTGCCCGGAACGTAGAAGAGACCATTAGTTTCACACTGTTTGCAATTATTCATTTCATTGAATGGAAAAACTGTTGTATTTATATTGTATTTTATGCTTCGGGCGTTGACTTCTAAGGACCTAACTATTGGATCTGGTGGAGCAGCGCCCTAGAGTGAAGCCCAGGTTGCCCGGAACGTAGAAATGACCATAACTTTCACACTGGTTGCTATTATTCGTTTTATGCGATGGAAAAACTGTTGTGCTTATATTGTGTTTTATTCTTCTGGCGTTGACTACTTAGGCCCTATCTATTCGATCTGGTGGAGCAACGACCTAGAGTGAAGCCTAGGTTGCCCGGATCGTAGAAATGACCATAACCTTCAAACTGGTTGCAATTATTCGTTTTATACGATTGAAAAGCTGTTTTATTTATATTGTAAATCATGCTTCTGGCGTTGACTTCGAAGGCCGTAGCTATTCGATGTGGTGGAGTAACGCCCTAGACTGAAGCCTAGGTTGCCCGGAACGTTGAAATGACCATAACTTTCACACTGGTTGGTATTATTCGTTTCATACGATGGAGATACTGTTGTACTTATATTGTGTTTTATTTCTCTGGCGTTGTATTCTAAATCCCTAGCTATTCGAACTGGTGGATCAACGCCCTAGAGTGAAGCCTAGGTTGGCCGAAACGTAGAAATGACCATTACCTTCACACTGGTTGCAATTATTCCTATTATACGATGGAAAGACTGTTGTATTTTTATTGTATTTTATGCTTCTGGCGTTGACTTCTTAGGACCTAACTATTGGATCGGGTGGAGCAACGCCCTAGAGTGAAGCCTAGGTTGACCGGAACGTAGAAATGACCATCACTTTCACACTGGTTGCAATTATTCGTTTTATACGATGGAAAAGCTGTTGTATTTATTTTGTATCTTACGCTTCTGGCGTTGACTTCTAAGGCCCTAAGTATTCGTTATGGTGGAGCAACACCCTAGAGTGAAGCCTAGGTTGCCCGGAACGAAGAAATGACCATTACCTTCACACTGCTTGCAATTATTCCTGTTATACGATGGAAAGACTGTTGTATTTTTCTAATACTTTATGCTTCTGGCGTTGACTTCTTGGGCCCTAACTATTCGATCTCGTGGCGCAACGACCTAGAGTGAAGCCTAGGTTGCCCGGAACGTAGAAATGACCATGTCTTTCACACTGTTTGCAATTATTCCTGGTATACGAATGAAAAACTGTTGCATTTTTATTGTATTTTATGCTTTTGGCGTTGACTTCTTAGGCCCTAACTATTCGATGTGGTGGAGCAACGCCCTAGATTGAAGTCTAGGTTGCCCGGAACGTAGAAATGACCATAGCTTTAACACTGGTTGCAATTATACGTTTTATACGATGGAAAGGCTGTTGTACTTATTTTGTATTTTGTGGTTCTGGGTTTGACTTCTAAGGCCCTAACTCTTCGATCTGGTGGAGCAATGCCTCAGAGATAAGGCTAGGATTCCCGAAACGTAGAAGTGGCCATTAGTTTCACACTGGCTGCAATTATTCCTGTTATACGGTGGAAAAACTGTTGTATTTTTATTGTATTTTATGGTTCTGTGTTTGACTTCTAAGTCCTTAACTATTCGATCTGGTGGAGCAACGCCCTAGAAGGAAGCCTAGGTTACCCGGAACGTAGAAGTGACCAGTACTTTCACACTGGTTGCAGTTATTCCTGTTACACCATGGAAAAACTGTTGCATTTTTATTGTATTTTATGCTTCTGGCGTTGTATTCGAAGTCCTTAGCTGTTCGATCTGGTGGAGCAACGCCTTAGAGTGAAGCCTAGGTTACCCGGAACATAGAAATGACCAGTACTTTGACACTGGTTGCAGCTTTCTTGTTATACGATGGAAAAACTGTTGCATTTTTGTTGTATTTTATGCTGCTGGCGTTGTATTCAAAGTCCCTAACTGTTTGATCTGGTGAAGCAACGCCCTGGAGTTAAGCCTAGGTTGCCCGGAACGTAGAAATGACCATAACTTTCACACTGTTTGCAATCATTCATTTTATACGATGGAAAAGCTGTTGTATTTATATTGTATTTTATGCTTCTGGAGTTGACTTCTAAGGCCTCAGCTATTCGATGTGATGGAGCAACACCCAAGAGTGTAGCCTAGGTTGCCCGGAACGTAGAAATGACCATTACTTTCACACTGGTTGCAATTATTCCTTTTATACGATGGAAAAACTGTTGCATTTTTATTTTATTTTATGCTTCTGGCGTTGACTTCTTAGGCCGTAGCTATTCGATCTGGTGGTGCAACGGTCTAGGGTGAAGCCTAGGTTGCCCGGAACTTAGAAGTGACCATCACCTTCACTCTGGTTGCTATTATTCGTTTTATACCGTGGAAAAACTGTTGTATTTATATTGTATTTTATGCGTGTGGAGATGTTTTCTAAGGCCCTAACTATTCGACCTGGTGGACCAACGCCCTAGAGTGAAGCCTAGGTTGCACGGAACGTAGAAATGCCCATTACTTTCACACTGGTTGTAATTATTCCTGTTACACGATGGAATAACTGTTGTATTTTTATTTTATTTTGTGCTTCTGGCGTTGACTTCTAAGGCCGTAGCTGTTCGATGTGGTGGAGCAACGCCATAGCGTGAAGGCTAGGTTGCCCGGAACGTAGAAATGACCATAACCTTCATACTGATTGCAATTATTCGTTTTATACGATGGAAAACCTGTTGTAGTTATACTGTATGTTTTGCCTCTGGCGTTGACTCCTAAGGCCCTATGTATTCCATCTGGCGGAGGAATGCCTCAGAGTTAAGTCTAGGACGCCAGGAACGTAGAAATTACCGTTACCTTCACGCTTGTTTCAATTATTCCTGTCATACGATGGACAAACTGTTGGATTTTGATTGTACTTTACGCTTCTGGCGTTGACTTCTAAGGCCCTATGTATTCGATCTGGTGGAGCAATGCATCAGAGTTAAGTCTAGGATGCCCGCAACGTAGAAATGGCCATTACTTTCACACTGGTGGCAATTATTCCTGTTATACGATGGAAAAACTTTTGTATTTTTATTGTATTTTAAGCTTCGGGCGCTGACTTCTAAGGTCCGAACTATTGGATCTGGTGGAGCAACGCCCTAGGGTGAAGCCTAGGTTGCCCGGAACATAGAAATGACCATAACTTTCATACTGGTTGCAATTATTCGTTTAATACGATGGAAAAACGATTGTATTTATATTGTATTTAATGCTTCTGGCGTTGACATCTAAGGCCATAGCTATTCCATGTGGTCGAGCAACGCCGTAGAGTGAAGCCTAGGTTGCCCGTATTGTAGAATTGACCATATCTTTCACACTGGTTGCAATTATTCCTGTTATACGATGGAAAAGCTGTTGTATTTCTACTGTATTTTATGCTTCTGGCATTGGCTTCTTAGGCCCTAGCTATTCGATCGGGTGGAGCAACGCCCTAGAGAGAAGCCTAGATTGCCCGGAACGTAGAAATGACGGTTAATTTTACACTGGTTGCAATTATTCCTGTTATACGATGGACAAACTGTTGGATTTTTATTGTACGTTAAGCTTCTAGCGTTGACTTCTTAGGCCCTAACTATTGGATCTGGTGGAGCAACGCCTAGAGTGAATAGTAGGTTGCCCTGATCGTAGAAATGACCATACCTTTCACACTGGTTGCAATTATTCCTGTTACACGATGGAAAAACTGTTGTACTTATATTGTATTTTATGCTTCTGGCGTTGACTTCTTAGGCCCTAACTATTCGATCTGGTGGAGCAACGCCCTAGGGTGAAGCCTAGATTTCCCGGAATGTAGAAAAGACCATTACCTTCAGTCTCGTTGCAATTATTCCTGTTATACGATGGAAAAGCTGTTGTATCTTTATTGTATTTTATGCTTCTGTCGTTGACTTCTTAGGCCCTAACTATTCGATCTGGTGGCGCAACGACCTAGAGTGAACCCTAGGTTGCCCGGAACGTAGAAATGACCCTTATTTTCACAGAGTTTGCAATTACTCATTTTATACGATGGAAAAACTGTTTTATTTATATTGTATTTTATGCTTCTGGCGTTGACTTCTAAGACAGTAGCTATTCGATGTGGTGGAGTAACGCCCTAGAGTGAAGCCTAGGTCGCCCGGATCGTAGAAATGACCATTACCTTCACACTGCTTGCAATTATTCCTGTTATACGATGGAAAGTCTTCTGTATTTTTATTATACTTTATGCTTCTGGCGTTGACTTCTTAGGCCCTAACTATTCGATCTGGTGGCGTAACGACCTAGAGTGAACCCTAGGTTGCCCAGAACGTAGAAATGACCCTTATTTTCACAGAGTTTGCAATTACTCATTTTATACGATCGAAAATCTGTTTTATTTATATTGTATTTTATGCTTCTGGCGATGACTTCTAAGGCCGCAGCTATTCGATGTGGTGGAGCGACGCCCTAGAGTGAAGCTCAGGTTGTCCGGAACGTAGAAACGACCATTACTTTCACATTGGTTGCAATTATTCCTGTTGTACGATGGAAAAACTGTTGTATTTATATTGTATTTTATGCTTCTGGCGTTGACTTCTAAGGCCCTAGCTATTCGATCTGGAGGAGCAACGCCCTCGAGTGAAGCCTAGGTTGCCCGGAACGTAGAAGAGACCATTAGTTTCACACTGTTTGCAATTATTCATTTCATTGAATGGAAAAACTGTTGTATTTATATTGTATTTTATGCTTCGGGCGTTGACATCTAAGGACCTAACTATTCGATCTGGTGGAGCAGCGCCCTAGAGTGAAGCCCAGGTTGCCCGGAACGTAGAAATGACCATAACTTTCACACTGGTTGCTATTATTCGTTTTATGCGATGGAAAAACTGTTGTGCTTATATTGTGTTTTATTCTTCTGGCGTTGACTACTTAGGCCCTATCTATTCGATCTGGTGGAGCAACGACCTAAAGTGAAGCCTAGGTTGCCCGGATCGTAGAAATGACCATAACCTTCAAACTGGTTGCAATTATTCGTTTTATACGATTGAAAAGCTGTTTTATTTATATTGTAAATCATGCTTCTGGCGTTGACTTCGAAGGCCGTAGCTATTCGATGTGGTGGAGTAACGCCCTAGACTGAAGCCTAGGTTGCCCGGAACGTTGAAATGACCATAACTTTCACACTGGTTGGTATTATTCGTTTCATACGATGGAGATACTGTTGTACTTATATTGTGTTTTATTTCTCTGGCGTTGTATTCTAAATCCCTAGCTATTCGAACTGGTGGATCAACGCCCTAGAGTGAAGCCTAGGTTGGCCGAAACGTAGAAATGACCATTACCTTCACACTGGTTGCAATTATTCCTATTATACGATGGAAAGACTGTTGTATTTTTATTGTATTTTATGCTTCTGGCGTTGACTTCTTAGGACCTAACTATTGGATCGGGTGGAGCAACGCCCTAGAGTGAAGCCTAGGTTGACCGGAACGTAGAAATGACCATCACTTTCACACTGGTTGCAATTATTCGTTTTATACGATGGAAAAGCTGTTGTATTTATTTTGTATCTTACGCCTCTGGCGTTGACTTCTAAGGCCCTAAGTATTCGTTATGGTGGAGCAACACCCTAGAGTGAAGCCTAGGTTGCCCGGAACGAAGAAATGACCATTACCTTCACACTGCTTGCAATTATTCCTGTTATACGATGAAAAGACTGTTGTATTTTTCTAATACTTTATGCTTCTGGCGTTGACTTCTTGGGCCCTAACTATTCGATCTCGTGGCGCAACGACCTAGAGTGAAGCCTAGGTTGCCCGGAACGTAGAAATGACCATGTCTTTCACACTGTTTGCAATTATTCCTGGTATACGAATGAAAAACTGTTGTATTTTTATTGTATTTTATGCTTTTGGCGTTGACTTCTTAGGCCCTAACTATTCGATGTGGTGGAGCAACGCCCTAGATTGAAGCCTAGGTTGCCCGGAACGTAGAAATGACCATAGCTTTCACACTGGTTGCAATTATACGTTTTATACGATGGAAAGGCTGTTGTATTTATTTTGTATTTTGTGGTTCTGGGTTTGACTTCTAAGGCCCTAACTCTTCGATCTGGTGGAGCAATGCCTCAGAGATAAGGCTAGGATTCCCGAAACGTAGAAGTGGCCATTAGTTTCACACTGGCTGCAATTATTCCTGTTATACGGTGGAAAAACTGTTGTATTTTTATTGTATTTTATGGTTCTGTGTTTGACTTCTAAGTCCTTAACTATTCGATCTGGTGGAGCAACGCCCTAGAAGGAAGCCTAGGTTACCCGGAACGTAGAAGTGACCAGTACTTTCACACTGGTTGCAGTTATTCCTGTTACACCATGGAAAAACTGTTGCATTTTTATTGTATTTTATGCTTCTGGCGTTGTATTCGAAGTCCTTAGCTGTTCGATCTGGTGGAGCAACGCCTTAGAGTGAAGCCTAGGTTACCCGGAACATAGAAATGACCAGTACTTTGACACTGGTTGCAGCTTTCTTGTTATACGATGGAAAAACTGTTGCATTTTTGTTGTATTTTATGCTGCTGGCGTTGTATTCAAAGTCCCTAACTGTTTGATCTGGTGAAGCAACGCCCTGGAGTTAAGCCTAGGTTGCCCGGAACGTAGAAATGACCATAACTTTCACACTGTTTGCAATCATTCATTTTATACGATGGAAAAGCTGTTGTATTTATATTCTATTTTATGCTTCTGGAGTTGACTTCTATGGCCTCAGCTATTCGATGTGATGGAGCAACACCCAAGAGTGTAGCCTAGGTTGCCCGGAACGTAGAAATGACCATTACTTTCACACTGGTTGCAATTATTCCTTTTATACGATGGAAAAACTGTTGCATTTTTATTTTATTTTATGCTTCTGGCGTTGACTTCTTAGGCCGTAGCTATTCGATGTGGTAGGGCAACGCCCTAGAGTGAAGCCTAGGTTGCCCAGAACGCAGAAATGTCCATTACTTTGACACTGGTTGCAATTATTCGTTTAATACGATGGAAAAACTGTTGTATTTAGTTTGCATTCGGTGCTTCTGTCGTTGACTTCTTAGGCCCTAACTATTGGATCTGGTGGACCAACGCCCTAGAGTGAACCCTAGGTTGTCAGGAACGTGGTTTAGACCATCACCTTCACACTGGTTGCAATTATTCCTGTTATACGATGGAAAAACTGTTGCATCTTTATTGTATTTTATGCTTCGGGCGCTGACTTCTAAGGCTCTAACTATTCGATCTGGTGGTGCACCGCCCTGTAGTGAAGCCTAGGTTGCCCGGAACGTAGAAATGACCATTACCTTCACGCTTGTTGCAATTATTCCTGTTATACGATGGACATACTGTTGGATTTTGTTTGTACTTTATGCTTCGGGCGTTGACTTCTTAGGCCCTAACTGTTGGATGTGGTGGACCAACGCCCTAGAGTGAAGCCTAGGTTGCCCGGAATGTAGATATGGCCATTACCTTCACACTGGTTGCAATTATTCGTTTTATACGATGGAAAAACTGTTGTATTTATTATTGTATTTTATGCTTCAGACGGTGACGTCTAAGGCCGTAGCTAATTAATGTGGTGGAACAACGCCCTAGAGTGAAGCCTAGGTTGCCCGGAACGTAGAAAGGACCATTACTTTCACACTGGTTGCAATTATTCGTTTTATACGATGGAAAAACTGTTGTATTTATTATTGTATTTGGTGCTTCCGGCGTTGACTTCTTAGGTCCTAACTATTCGATGTGGTGGACCATCGCCCTAGAGTGCAGCCTAGGTTGACCGGAACGTAGAAATGACCATACGTGTCACACTGGTTGCAATTATGCCAGTTATACGATGGTAAAACTGTTGTATTTTTATTGTGTTGTATGCGTCTGGAGTTGTTTTCTAAGGCCCCAACTATTCGACCTGGTGGAGCAACGCCCTAGAGTGAAGTCTAGGTTGCACGCAACGTAGAAATGACCATAACTTTCCCACTGGTTTCAATTATTCGTTTTATACAATGGAAAAACTGTTCTAGTTATTTTGTATTTTATGCTTCGGTCGTTGACTTCTTAGGCCCTAACTGTTGGATGTGGTGGACCACCGCCCTAGAGTAAAGCCTAGGTTGCCCGGAACGTAGAAATGACCATGTCTTTCACACTGTTTGCAATTATTCCTGTTATACGAATGAAAAACTGTTGTATTTTTATTGTATTTTATGCTTTTGGCGTTGTATTCGAAGTCCCTAGCTGTTCGATGTGGTGGAGCAACGCCCTAGAGTGAAGCCTAGGTTGCCCGGAACGTAGAAATGACAATAGCTTTCACACTGGTTGCAATTATTCGTTTTATACGATGGAAAGACTGTTGTATTTATATTGTATTTTATAGTTATGGCGTTGTCTTCTAGGGCCGTAGCTATTCGATGTGGTTGCGCAACGCCCTAGAGCGAAGCCGAGGTTGCGCGGAACGTAGAAATGACCATTACTTCCACAGTGTTTGCAATTATTCATATTATACACTGGAAAAACTGTTGTATTTATATGGCATTTTATGCTTCTGGCATTGACTTCTAAGGCCCTAACTATTCGATGTGGTGGAGCAACGCCCTAGAGTGAAGCCTTGGTTGCCCGGAACGTAGAAATGACCATAGCTTTCACACTGGTTGCAATTATTCCTGTTATACAAGGGAAAAACTGTTATATTTATATTGTATTTTATGCTTCTGGCGTTGACTTCTTAGGCCCTAACTATACGATCTGGTGGAGCAACGCCCTAGACTGAAGCCTAGGTTGCCCGGAACGTAGAAATGACCATAACTTTCATACTAGTTGCAATTATTCGTTTTATACCGTGGAAAAACTGTTGTATTTATATTGTATTTTATGCGTCTGGAGTTGTTTTCTAAGGCCCTAACTATTCGATGTGGTGGACCAACGCCCTAGAGTGAAGCCTAGGTTGCTCGGAAAGTAGAAATGACCATTGCCTCCACACTGTTTGCAATTATTCCTGTTATACAAGGGAAAAACTGTTGTATTTATATTGTATTTTATGCTTCTGGCGTTGACTTCCTGGGCCCTAACTATTCTATCTGGAGGAGCAACGCCATAAAGTGAAGCCTAGGTTGCCGGGAATGCAGAAATGACCATTACTTCCACACTGTTTGCAATTATTCATATTATACACTGGAAAAACTGTTGTATTTATATGGCAGTTTATGCTTCTGGCATTGACTTCTAAGGCCCTAACTATTCGATGTGGTGGAGCAACGCCCTAGAGTGAAGCCTTGGTTGCCCGGAACGTAGAAATGACCATAGCTTTCACACTGGTTGCAATTATTCCTGTTATACAAGGGAAAAACTGTTGTATTTATATTGTATTTTATGCTTCTGGCATTGACTTCTAAGGCCCTAACTATTCGATGTGGTGGAGCAACGCCCTAGAGTGAAGCCTAGGTTGCCCGGAACGTAGAAATGACAATAGCTTTCACACTGGTTGCAATTATTCCTGTTATACAAGGGAAAAACTGTTGTATTTATATTGTATTTTATGCTTCTGGCGTTGACTTCTTAGGCCCTAACTATACGATCTGGTGGAGCAACGCCCTAGAGTAAAGCCCAGGTTGCCCGGAACGTAGAAATGACCATAACTTTCATACTGGTTGCAATTAATCGTTTTATACCGTGGAAAAACTGTTGTATTTATATTGTATTTTATGCGTCTGGAGTTGTTTTCTAAGGCCCTAACTATTCGGCCTGGTGGACCAACGCCCTAGAGTGATGCCTAGGTTGCACGGAACGTAGAAATGCCCATTACTTTCACACTGGTTGTAATTATTCCTGTTATATGATGGAATAACTGTTGTATTTATATTGTATTTTATGCTTCTGGTGTAGACTTCTTAGGCCGTAGCTATTCGATGTGGAGGAGCAACGCCCTAGAGAGAGGCCTAGGTTGCCCGGAACGTAGAAATGACCATGTCTTTCACACTGGTTGCAATTATTCCTGTTATACGAGGAAAAAACTGTTGTATTTATATTGTATTTTATGCTTCTGGCGTTCACTTCTAAGGCCGCAGCTATTCGATGTGGTGGAGCAACGCCCTAGAGTGAAGCCTAGGTTGCCCGGAACGTAGAAATGACCATACCTTTCACACTGGTTGCAATTATTCCTGTTATACAAGGGAAAAACTGTTGTAATTATATAGTTTTTTATGCTTCCGGCGTTGACTTCCTGGGCCCTAACTATTCTATCTGGAAGAGCAACGCCCTAGAGTGAAGCCTAGGTTGCCCGGAATGCAGAAATGACCATCACTTTCACACTGGTGGCAATTATTCCTGTTATACGATGGACAAACTGTTGGATTTTTAATGTACTTTATGCTTCTGGCGTTGACTTCTAAGGCCCTATGTATTCGATCTGGTGGAGCAATGCCTCAGTGTTAAGTCTAGGATGCCCGGAACGTAGAAATGGCCGTTACTTTCACACTGGCTGCAAGTACTCATTTTTTACGATGGAATAACTGTTGTACATATATCATATTTTATGCTTCTGGCATTGACTTCTTTGGCCCTAACTATTCGATATGGTGGAGCAACGCCCTAGGGTGAAGCCTAGGTTGCCCGGAACGTCGAAATGACCATTACTTCCACACTGTTTGCAATTATTCATATTATACACTGGAAAAACTGTTGTATTTATATGGCATTTTATGCTTCTGGCATTGACTTCTAAGGCCCTAACTATTCGATGTGGTGGAGCAACGCCCTAGAGTGAAGCCTTGGTTGCCCGGAACGTAGAAATGACCATAGCTTTCACACTGGTTGCAATTATTCCTGTTATACAATGGAAAAACTGTTGTATTTATGTTGTATTTTATGCTTCTAGCATTGACTTCTTAGGCCCTATCTATACGATCTGGTGGAGCAACGCCCTAGACTGAAGCCTAGGTTGCCCGGAACGTAGAAATGACCATAACTTTCATACTAGTTGCAATTATTCGTTTTATACCGTGGTAAAGCTGTTGTATTTATATTGTATTTTATGCGTCTGGAGTTGTTTTCTAAGGCCCTAACTATTCGATGTGGTGGACCAACGCCCTAGAGTGAAGCCTAGGTTGCTCGGAAAGTAGAAATGACCATTGCCTCCACACTGTTTGCAATTATTCCTGTTATACAAGGGAAAAACTGTTGTATTTATGTTGTATTTTATGCTTCTGGCATTGACTTCTAAGGCCCTAACTATTCGATGTGGTGGAGCGACGCCCTAGAGTGAAGCCTAGGTTGCCCGGAACGTAGAAATGACCATAGCTTTCACACTGGTTGCAATTATTCCTGTTATACAAGGGTAAAACTGTTATATTTATACTGTATTTTATGCTTCTGGCGTTGACTTCCTAGGCCCTAACTATTCGATCTGGTGGAGCAACGCCCTAGGGTGAAGCCTAGGTTGCCCGGAACGTAGAAATGACCATAACTTTCATACTGGTTGCAATTATTCGTTTTATACCGTGGAAAAACTGTTGTATTTATATTGTATTTTATGCGTCTGGAGTTGTTTTCTAAGGCCCTAACTATTCGGCCTGGTGGACCAACGCCCTAGAGTGAAGCCTAGGTTGCACGGAACGTAGAAATGCCCATTACTTTCACACTGGTTGTAATTATTCCTGTTATACGATGGAATAACTCTTGTATTTTTATTTTATTTTGGGCTTCTGGCCTTGACTTCTAAGGTCCTAGCTATTCGATCTGGTGGAGCAACGCTCTAGAGTGAAGCCTAGGTTGCCCGGAACGTAGAAATGACCTTTACTTTCACACTGGTTGCAATTATTCCTGTTATACAAGGGAAAAACTGTTGTATTTATATTGTATTTTATGCGTCTGGAGTTGTTTTCTAAGGCCCTAACTATTCGGCCTGGTGGACCAACGCCCTAGAGTGATGCCTAGGTTGCACGGAACGTAGAAATGCCCATTACTTTCACACTGGTTGTAATTATTCCTGTTATATGATGGAATAACTGTTGTATTTATATTGTATTTTATGCTTCTGGTGTAGACTTCTTAGGCCCTAGCTATTCGATCTGGAGGAACAACGCTCTAGAGTGAAGCCTAGGGTGCCCGGAACGTAGAAATGACCATCACTTTCACACTGGTTGCAATAATTCTTGTTATACGATGGAAAAACTGTTGTATTTATTTTGTATTTTATGCCTCTAGCGTTGACTCCTAAGGCCGTAGCTATTCGATGTGGAGGAGCAACGCCCTAGAGAGAGGCCTAGGTTGCCCGGAACGTAGAAATGACCATGTCTTTCACACTGGTTGCAATTATTCCTGTTATACGAGGAAAAAACTGTTGTATTTATATTGTATTTTATGCTTCTGGCGTTCACTTCTAAGGCCGCAGCTATTCGATGTGGTGGAGCAACGCCCTAGAGTGAAGCCTAGGTTGCCCGGAACGTAGAAATGACCATACCTTTCACACTGGTTGCAATTATTCCTGTTATACAAGGGAAAAACTGTTGTAATTATATAGTTTTTTATGCTTCCGGCGTTGACTTCCTGGGCCCTAACTATTCTATCTGGAAGAGCCACGCCCTAGAGTGAAGCCTAGGTTGCCCGGAATGCAGAAATGACCATCACTTTCACACTGGTGGCAATTATTCCTGTTATACGATGGACAAACTGTTGGATTTTTAATGTACTTTATGCTTCTGGCGTTGACTTCTAAGGCCCTATGTATTCGATCTGGTGGAGCAATGCCTCAGTGTTAAGTCTAGGATGCCCGGAACGTAGAAATGGCCGTTACTTTCACACTGGCTGCAAGTACTCATTTTTTACGATGGAATAACTGTTGTACATATATCATATTTTATGCTTCTGGCATTGACTTCTTTGGCCCTAACTATTCGATATGGTGGAGCAACGCCCTACGGTGAAGCCTAGGTTGCCCGGAACGTCGAAATGACCATTACTATCAGACTGGTTGCAATTATTCGTTTTATACGATGGAAAGACTGTTGTATTTATATTGTATTTTATAGTTATGGCGTTGTCTTCTAGGGCCGAAGCTATTCGATGTGGTTGCGCAACGCCCTAGAGTGAAGCCTAGGTTGCGCGGAACGTAGAAATGACCATTACTTCCACACTGTTTGCAATTATTCATATTATACACTGGAAAAACTGTTGTATTTATATGGCATTTTATGCTTCTGGCATTGACTTCTAAGGCCCTAACTATTCGATGTGGTGGAGCAACGCCCTAGAGTGAAGCCTTGGTTGCCCGGAACGTAGAAATGACCATAGCTTTCACACTGGTTGCAATTATTCCTGTTATACAATGGAAAAACTGTTGTATTTATGTTGTATTTTATGCTTCTAGCATTGACTTCTTAGGCCCTATCTATACGATCTGGTGGAGCAACGCCCTAGACTGAAGCCTAGGTTGCCCGGAACGTAGAAATGACCATAACTTTCATACTAGTTGCAATTATTCGTTTTATACCGTGGTAAAGCTGTTGTATTTATATTGTATTTTATGCGTCTGGAGTTGTTTTCTAAGGCCCTAACTATTCGATGTGGTGGACCAACGCCCTAGAGTGAAGCCTAGGTTGCTCGGAAAGTAGAAATGACCATTGCCTCCACACTGTTTGCAATTATTCCTGTTATACAAGGGAAAAACTGTTGTATTTATATTGTATTTTATGCTTCTGGCGTTGACTTCCTGGGCCCTAACTATTCTATCTGGAGGAGCAACGCCATAGAGTGAAGCCTAGGTTGCCGGGAATGCAGAAATGACCATTACTTCCACACTGTTTGCAATTATTCATATTATACAGTGGAAAAACTGTTGTATTTATATGGCATTTTATGCTTCTGGCATTGACTTCTAAGGCCCTAACTATTCGATGTGGTGGAGCAACGCCCTAGAGTGAAGCCTTGGTTGCCCGGAACGTAGAAATGACCATAGCTTTCACACTGGTTGCAATTATTCCTGTTATACAAGGGAAAAACTGTTGTATTTATGTTGTATTTTATGCTTCTGGCATTGACTTCTAAGGCCCTAACTATTCGATGTGGTGGAGCGACGCCCTAGAGTGAAGCCTAGGTTGCCCGGAACGTAGAAATGACCATAGCTTTCACACTGGTTGCAATTATTCCTGTTATACAAGGGTAAAACTGTTATATTTATATTGTATTTTATGCTTCTGGCGTTGACTTCCTAGGCCCTAACTATTCGATCTGGTGGAGCAACGCCCTAGGGTGAAGCCTAGGTTGCCCGGAACGTAGAAATGACCATAACTTTCATACTGGTTGCAATTATTCGTTTTATACCGTGGAAAAACTGTTGTATTTATATTGTATTTTATGCGTCTGGAGTTGTTTTCTAAGGCCCTAACTATTCGGCCTGGTGGACCAACGCCCTAGAGTGAAGCCTAGGTTGCACGGAACGTAGAAATGCCCATTACTTTCACACTGGTTGTAATTATTCCTGTTATACGATGGAATAACTCTTGTATTTTTATTTTATTTTGGGCTTCTGGCCTTGACTTCTAAGGTCCTAGCTATTCGATCTGGTGGAGCAACGCTCTAGAGTGAAGCCTAGGTTGCCCGGAACGTAGAAATGACCTTTACTTTCACACTGGTTGCAATTATTCCTGTTATACAAGGGAAAAACTGTTTTATTTATATTGTATTTTATGCGTCTGGAGTTGTTTTCTAAGGCCCTAACTATTTGACCTGGTGGACCAACGCCCTGGAGTGAAGCCTAGGTTGCACGGAACGTAGAAATGACCATGTCTTTCACACTGGTTGTAATTATTCCTGTTATACGATGGAAAAACTGTTGTATTTATTTTGTATTTTATGCTTCTGGCGTTGACTTCTAAGGCCGCAGCCATTCGATGTGGTGGAGCAACGCCCTAGAGTGAAGCCTAGGTTGCCCGGAACGTAGAAATGACAATACCTTTCACACTGGTTGCAATTATTCGTATTATACGGTGGAAAATCTGTTGTATTTATTTTGTATTTTATGCTTCTGGTGTAAGCTTCTTAGGCCCTACTATTCGATCTGGAGGAACAACGCCCTAGAGTGAAGCCTAGGTTGCCGGGAACGTAGAAATGACTATAACCTTCATACTGATTGCAATTATTCTTGTTATACGATGGAAAAACTGTTGTATTTATTTTGTATTTTATGCCTCTGGCGTTGACTCCAAAGGCCGTAGCTATTCGATGTGGTGGAGCAACGCCCTAGAGTATAGCCTAGGTTGCCCGGAATGTAGAAATGACCATCACTTTCACACTGGTTGCAATTATTCTTGTTCTACGATGGAAAAACTGTTGTATTTATCTTGTATTTTATGCCTCTGGCGTTGTCTCCTAAGGCCGTAGCTATTCGATGTCGTGGAGCAACACCCTAGAGTGAAGCCTAGGTTGCCCGCAATGTAGAAATGACCATGTCTTTCCCACTGGTTGCAATTATTCCTGTTATACGATGGAAAAACTGTTGTATTTATTTTATATTTTAAGCTTCAGACGTTGACTTCTAAGGCCGTAGCTATTCGATGTAGTGGAGCAATGCCCTAGAGTGAAGCCTAGGATGCCCGCAACGTAGAAATGACCATATCTTTCACACTGTTTGCAATTATTCCTGTTATACGATTGAAAAACTGTTGTACTTATATTGTATGTTATGCCTCTGGCGTTTACTCCTAACGCCGTAGCTATTCGATGTGGTGGAGCAACGCCCTAGCGTGAAGCCTAGGTTGCCCGAAACGTAGAAATAACCATTACTCCCACACTGTTTGCAATTATTCATTTTATACAATGGAAAAACTGTTGTATTTATAATGTATTTTATAGTTATGGCGTTGACTTCTAAGGCCGTAGCTATTCGATGTGGTGGAGCAATGCCCTATAGTGAAGCCTAGGTTGCCCGGAACGTAGAAATGACCATACCTTTCACACTGATTGCAATTATTCCTGTTATACGATGGAAAAACTGTTGTATTTCTATTGTATTTTATGCTTCGGGCGTTGACTTCTAAGGCCCTAACTATTCGATCTGGTGGAGCAACGCTCTAGAGTGAAGCCTAGGTTGCCCGGAACATAGAAATGACCAGTACTTTCACACTGGTTGCAGCTTTCCTGTTATACGATGGAAAAACTGTTGCATTGTTATTGTATTTTATGCTTCCGGCGTTGTATTCAAAGTCGCTAACTATTCGATCTGGTGGCGTAACGCCCTGGAGTTAAGCCTAGGTCGCCCGGAACGTAGAAATGACCTTAACATTCACACTGTTTGCAATCATTCATTTTATACGATGGAAAAGCTGTTGTATTTATATTGTATTTTATGCTTCTGGAGTTGACTTCTAAGGCCGTAGCTATTCGGTGTGGTGGAGCAACGCTCAAGAGTGAAACTTAGGATGCCCGGAACGTAGGAATGACCATTACTTTCACACTGGTTGCAATTATTCCTTTTATACGATGGAAAAACTGTTGTATTTTTATTGTATTTTATGCTTCTGGCGTTGACTTCTAAGTACCTAGCTATTCGATCTGGTGGAGCAACGCCCTACAGCGAAACCGAGGTTCCCCTGAACGTAGAAATGACCTTTACTTTCACACAGTTTGCAAATATACATTATATACGATGGAAAAGCTGTTGTATTTATATTGTATTTTATGCTTCTGGCGTTGACTTCTTAGGCCCTAACTATTCGATCTGGTGGAGCAACGCCGTACAGTTAAGTCTAGGTTGCCCGGAACGTAGAAATGACCTTTACTTTCACACTGTTTGCAAATATACATTATATACGATGGAAAAACTGTTGTATTTATATTGTATTTTATGCTTCTGGCGTTGACTTCCTGGGCCCTAACTATTCTATCTGGAGGAGCAACGCCCTAGGGTGAAGCCTAGGTTGCCCGGAATGCAGAAATGACCATCACTTTCACACTGGTTGCAATTATTCCTGTTATACGATGGAAAAGCTGTTGTATTTCTATTGTATTTTATGCTTCTGGCGTTGTCTTCTTAGGCCCTAACTATTCGATCTGGTGGAACAACGCCCTAGAGTGAAGCCTAGGCTGCCCGGACCGTAGAAATGACCATAACTTTCACGCTGGTTGCAATTATTGGTTTTATACAATGGAAAACCTGTTCTATTTATTTTGTATTCTAAGCTTCGGCGGTTGACTTCTTAGGCCCTAACTATTCGCTCTGGTGGAGCAACGCCCTCGGGTGAAGCCTAGGTTGCGCGGAACGAAGAAATGACCATCACTTTCAAACTAGTAGCAATTATTCTTGTTATACGATGGAAAAACTGTTGTATTTATTTTGTATTCTATGCCTCTGGCGTTGACTCCTAAGGCCGTAGCTATTCGATGTGGTGGAGCAACGCCCTAGGGTGAAGCCTAAGTTCCCCGGAACGTAGAAATGACCATGTCTTTCACACTGGTTGCAATTATTCCTGTTATACGATGGAAAAACTGTTGTATTTATTTTGTATTCTATGCCTCTGGCGTTGACTCCTAAGGCCGTAGCTATTCGATGTGGTGGAGCAACGCCCTAGGGTGAAGCCTAAGTTGCCCGGAACGTAGAAATGACCATACCTTTCACACTGTTTGCAATTATTCCTGCTATACGTTTGAAAAACTGTTGTATTTCTATTGTATTTTATGCTTCTGGCGTTGACTTCTTAGGCCCTAACTATTCGATCTGGTGGAGCAACGCCCTAGGGTGAATCCTAGGTTGCCGGGAACGTAGAAATGACCATTACTTCCACACTGTTTGCAATTATTCATGTTATACATGGAAAAAACGGTTGTATTTCTATTGCGTTTTATGCTTCTGGCATTGACTTCTGTGACCCTAACTATTCGATGTGGTGGAGCAACGCCATAGTGCGAAACCTAGGTTGCTCGGAACGTAGAAATGACCATTACTTTCACACTGGTTGCAATTATTCATTTTATACGATGGAAAAACTGTTGTACATATATCGTATTTTATGCTTCTGGCGTTGAATTCTATGTCCCTAACTATGCGATCTGGTGGAGCAACACCGTACAGTTAAGTCTAGGTTGCCGGGAACGTAGAAATGACCTTTACTTTCACACTGTTTGCAAATATACATTATACACGATGGAAAAGCTGTTGTATTTATATTGTATTTTATTCTTCTGGCGTTGAATTCTAAGTCCCTAGCTATTCGATCTGGTGGAGCGAGGCCATAGGGTGAAGCCTAGGTTACCCGGAACGTGGAAATGACCAGTACTTTCACACTAGTTGCAGTTATTCCTGTTATACTATGGAAAAACTGTTGCATTTTTATTGTATTTTATGCTTCTGGCGTTAAATTCTAAGTCCCTAACTATGCGATCTGGTGGAGCAACGCCCTACAGCTAAGCCTAGGTTGCCCGGAACGTAGAAATGACATTTACCTTCACACTCTTTGCAAATATACATCATATACGATGGAAAAGCTGTTGTATTTATATTGTATTTTATGCTTCTGGCGTTGTCTTCTTAGGCCCTAACTATTCGATCTGGTGGAACAACGCCCTAGAGTGAAGCCTAGGCTGCCCGGACCGTAGAAATGACCATAACTTTCACGCTGGTTGCAATTATTGGTTTTATACAATGGAAAACCTGTTCTATTTATTTTGTATTCTAAGCTTCGGGCGTTGACTTCTTAGGCCCTAACTATTCGCTCTGGTGGAGCAACGCCCTCGGGTGAAGCCTAGGTTGCGCGGAACGAAGAAATGACCATCACTTTCACACTGGTAGCAATTATTCTTGTTATACGATGGAAAAACTGTTGTATTTATTTTGTATTCTATGCCTCTGGCGTTGACTCCTAAGGCCGTAGCTATTCGATGTGGTGGAGCAACGCCCTAGGGTGAAGCCTAAGTTGCCCGGAACGTAGAAATGACCATGTCTTTCACACTGGTTGCAATTATTCCTGTTTTACGATGGAAAAACTGTTGTATTTCTATTGTATTTTAACCTTCTGGCGTTGACTTCTAAGGCCGTAGCTATTCGATGTGGTGCATCAACGCCCCGGAGTGAAGCCTAGGTTGCACTGATAGTAGAAATGACCATATCTTTCACACTGGTTGCAATTATTCCTGTTAATCGATGGAAAAACTGTTGTACCTCTATTGTATTTTATACTTCTGGCGTTGACTTCTTAGGCCCTAACTATTCGATCTGGCGGAGCAACGCCCTAGAGAGAAGCCTAGATTTCCCGGAACGTAGAAGTGACCATTACCTTCAGGCATGTTGCAATTGTTCCTGTTATACAATGAAAGGACTGTTGTATTTTTCTTGTGTTTTATGCGTCTGGAGTTGTTTTCTAAGGCCCTAACTATTCGACCTGGTGGAGCAACGCCCTAGAGTGAAGCCTAGGTTGCACGGAACGTAGAAATGCCCATTACTTTCACACTGGTTGTAATTATTCCTGTTATACGATGGAATAACTGTTGTATTTATGTTGTATTTTATGCTTCTGGTGTAGACTTCTTAGGCCCTAGCTATTCGATCTGGAGGAACAACGCCCTAGAGTGAAGCCTAGGTTGCCCGGAACGAAGAAATGACCATTACTTTCACACTGGTTGCAATTATTCTTTTCATACGATGGAAAAACTGTTGTATTTTTATTGTATTTTATGCTTCGGGCGTTGACTTCTAAGGCCGTAGCTATTCGATCTGGAAGAGCAACACCATAGAGTTAAGTCTAGGATGTCCGGAACGTAGAAATGGCCATTGCTTTCACGCTGGTTGCACTTATTCGTTTGATACGATGGAAAAGCTCTAGTACATATATCGTATTTTATGCTTCTAGCGTTGACTTCTAAGGACATAACTATTCGATCTGGTGGTGCAACGCCCTAGGGTGAAGCCTAGGTTGCCCGGAACTTTGAAGTGACCATAACTTTCATACTGGTTGCAATTATTCGTTTTATACCGTGGAAAAACTGTTGTATTTATTTTGTATTTTATGCGTCTGGAGTTGCTTTCTAAGGCCGTAACTATTCGACCTGGTGGACCAACGCCCTAGAGTGAAGCCTATGTTGCACGGAACGTAGAAATGCCCATTACTTTCACACTGGTTGTAATTATTCCTGTTATACGATGGAATAGCTGTTGTATTTTAATTTTATTTTGTGCTTCTGGCGTTGACTTCTAAGGCCCTTGCTATTCGATCTGGTGGAGCAACGCTCTAGAGTGAAGCCTAGGTTGCCCGGAACATAGAAATGACCATCACCTTCACTCTGGTTGCAATTATTCCTGTTATACGATGGAAAAACTGTGGTATTTTTATTGTATTTAATGCTCCGGGCGTTGACTTCTGAGGTCCTAACTATTGGATATGCTGGAGCAACGCCCTAGAGTGAAGCCTAGGTTGCACGGAACGTAGAAATGACCATAACATTCATACTGGTTGCAATTATTCGTTTTATACCGTGGAAAAACTGTTGTATCTATATTGCATTTTATGCGTCTGGAGTTGTTTTCTAAGGCCCTAACTATTCGACCTGGTGGACCAACGCCCTAGAGTGAAGCCTATGTTGCACGGAACGTAGAAATGCCCATTACTTTCACACTGATTGTAATTATTCCTGTTATACGATGGAAAAACTGTTGTGTTTTATTGCATTTTATTCTTCGGGCGTTGACTTCTAAGGCACTAGCTATTCGATCCGGTGGAGCAACGCCCTAGGGTGAAGCCTAGGTTGCCCGGAACGTAGAAATGACCATTACTTTCACACTGGTTGCAATTATTCCTGTCATACGATGGAAAACCTGTTGTATCTTTATTGTATTTTATGCTTCTGGCGTTGACTTCTTAGGCCCTAACAATTGGATCTGGTGGACTAACGCCCTAGAGTGAAGCGACGGTTTCCAGGAACGTAGAAATGACCATCACTTTCACACTATTTGCAATTATTCCTGTTATAAGATGGAAAAATTCTTGTATTTATATTCCCTTTCATGCTTCTAGCGTTGCCTTCTTAGGCCCTAACTATTTGATCTGGTGGAGCACCTCCCTGGAGTGAAGCCTAGGTTGCACGGAACGAAGAAATGACCGTACATTTCACACTCGTAGGAATTATTCGTTTATACGATGGAAAAACTGTTGTATTTATTTTGTATTTTATGCTTCTGGCGTTGACTTCTTAGACCCTAACTATTCGATCTGGTGGACCGACGCCCTAGAGTGATGTATAGGTTGCCCGGAACGGAGAAATGACAATAAGTTTCATACTGATTGCAATTATTGCTTTTACACGATGGAAAAACTGTTGTATTTTTATTGTATTTTACATATTCTATTTTCCATCGTATGACTGGAATAATTGCAACCAGTGTGAAAGTTATAGTCACTTCTACGTTCCTGGCAACCTAGGCTTCACTCTAGGGCGTCACTCCGCCGGATCGAATGGCTAGGGCTTTAGAAGTCAACGCCAGAAGCATAAGATACAATATAAATACAACAGTGTTTCCATGGTATAACAGGAATAATTGCAACCAGTGTGAAGGATATGGTCATTTCTACGTCCCGGGCAATCCAGAGTTCATACTAGGGCGCTACTCCACCAGATCGAATGGCTAGGGCCTTAGAAGTCAACGCCAGAAGCATAGAGTACAAAATAAATACAACAGCTTTAAATCGTATAACAGGAATAGTTGCAACCAGTGGGAAAGTAATGGTCATTTCTACGTTCCGGGAAACCCAGGCTTCACTCTAGGTCGTCGGTCCACAACATCACATAGTTAGGGCCTTAGAATTCAACGCCTGAAGCATAAAATACAATATAAACGCAACAGTGTTTCCATAGCATAGCATGAATAATTGCAAACGGTGTGAATGTAATGCTCATTTCTACATTCCGGGCAACCTAGGCTTCACTCTAGGGCGTTGCTCCACGAGATCGAATAGTTAGGGTCTTAGAACTCAACGCCAGAAGAATAAAATACAATAAAAATACTACAGTTTTTCCATCGTATAACAGGATTAACTGCAACCAGTGTGAAAGTACTGGTCATTTCGACGTTTCGGGCAACCTAGGCTCCACTATAGGGCGTTGCTCCACCAAATCGATTAGCTAGGGCCTTAGAAGTCAACGCCCGAAGCACAAAATACAATAAAAATACTACAGTTTTTCCATCGTATAACAGGAATAATTGCAACCAGAGTGAAAGTACTGGTCATTTCGACGTTTCGGGCAACCTAGGCTCCACTATAGGGCGTTGCTCCACCAAATCGATTAGCTAGGGCCTTAGAAGTCAACGCCCGAAGCACAAAATACAATAAAAATACTACAGTTTTTCCATCGTATAACAGGAATAATTGCAACCAGAGTGAAAGTGATGGTCATTTCTACGTTCCGGGCCACCTAAGCTTCACTCTGGGGCGTTGGTCCAGCAAATCGAATAGTTAGGGCCTAAGAAGTCAACGCCAGAAGCATAAAATACAAAATAGATACAATAGTCTTTCCATCGTATAAAACGAAGAATTGCACGAGTGTGAAAGTCAGGGTCATTCCTACGATCCGGGCAACCTAGGCTTCACTCTAGTGCGTTAGTCGACCACATCTAATAGCTACGGCCTTAGAAGTCAATGCCGGAAGCATAAAATACAGTATAAATACAACAGTTTTTCCATCGTATAAGAGGAATAACTGCAACCAGTGTGAAAGTACTGGTCATTTCTTCGTTCCGGGCAACCTAGGCTTCACTGTAGGGCGCTGCTCCACCAGGTCGAATAGCCAGGACCTAAGGAGTCAACGCCAGAAGCATAAAATACGATATAAATACAACAGTTTTTCCATCGCATAAAATGGATGATTGCAACCAGTGTGAAAGTGATTGTCATTTCTACGTTCCGGGCAACCAAGGCTTCACTCTAGGGCGTTGGTAAAGCAAATCGAATAGTTAGGGCTTAAGAAGTCAACGCCAGAAGCATAAAATACAATAAAAATACAACAGCCTTTCCATCGTATAAAAGGAATAATTGCAACCAGTGTGAAGGTAATGGTCTTTTCTATGTTCCGGGCAACCTAGGCTTTACTCTGGGCCGGTGCCCCACCATATCAAATAGTTTGGGCCTACGAAGTCAACGCCAGAAGCATAAAATACAATATAAATATTACAGGTTTTCCATCGTATATAATGTATATTTGCAAACAGTGTGAAAGTAATGGTCATTACTACGTTCCGGGAAACCTACTAGTCACTCTAGGGCGTTGCTCCACGAGATCGAATGGTTAGGGACTTAGAATTCAACGCCAGAAGCATAAAATACAATAAAAATGCAACAGTTTTTCCATCGCATAACACGAATAACTACAACCAGTGTGAAAGTACTTTCATTTCTACATTTCGGGCAACCTAGGCTCCACTCTAGGGCGTTGCTCCACGAAATCGAATAGCTAGGGCCTTAGAAGTCAACGCCCGGAGCATAAAATACAGTAAAAATACAACAGTATTTCCATCGTACAAATAGAATAGATGCAACCAGTCTGGAAGTAATGGTCATTTCTACGTTCCGGGCAACCTAGGCTTCACTCTGGGGCGTTATTCCACCACATCTAATAGCTACGGCCTTAGAAGTCAATGCCGGAAGCATAAAATACAATATAAATACAATAGTTTTTCCATCGTATAAAACGAATAATAGTTCGAGTGTGAAAGGTATGGTCATTTCTACGCTCTGGGAAACCTAGGCTTCACTCTAGAGAGCTGCTCCACCAGATCGAATAGCTAGGACCTAAGAAGTCAACGCCAGGAGGATAAAATACAATATAAATACAACAGCTTTTACATCGTATAAAATGAATAATTGCAACCATTGTGAAAGTGATGGTCATTTCTACGTTCCGGGCAACCTAGGCTTCACTCTAGGGCGTTGCTCCACTAGATCGAATAGTTAGGGCCTTAGAAGTCAACGCCCGCAGCATAAAATACAAAATAAATAGAACAGTTTTTCCATTGTATAAAACGAATAATTGCAACCAGTGTGAAAGCTATGGTCATTTCTACGTTCCGTGCAACCTAGGCTTCACTCTTGGGCGTTGCTCCACCACATCGAATATCTACGGCCTTAGAAGTCTACTCCAGAAGCATAAAATACAATATAAATACAACAGCTTTTCCATCGTATAAAACGGATAATTACAACTAGTGTGAGTGTAATGGTCCTTTCTACGTTCCGGGCAACCTAGGCTTCACTCTGGGGCGTTGCTCCACCAGATCGAATATTTAGGGCCTTAGAAGTCAGCGCCCGAAGCATAAAATATAATAAAGTTACAACAGTTTTTCCTTCGCATAACTGGAATAATTGCAACCAGTGTGAATGTAATGGTTTTTTCTACGTTCCGGGCGACCTAGGCCTCACTCTAGGGCGTTGCGCCACCAGATCGCATAGTTAGGGACATTGAATACAACGCCAGGAGCATAAAATACAATAAAAATGTAACAGTTTTTCCATTGTATAAGAGGAATAACTGCAACCAGTGTGAAAATACTGGTCATTTCTACGTTCCGGGTCACCTAGGCTTCACTCTATGGCGTTGCTCCACCAGATCGATAGCTAGGTACTTAGAATTCAACGCCAGAAGAATAAAATACAACAAAAGTACAACAGTTTTTCCATCGTATAAAATGAATAAGTGCAAACAGTGTGAAAGTAATGGTCATTTCTACGTTCCGCGCAACCTAGGCTTCACTCTAGGGCGTCGCTCCACCAGATCGAACAGCTAGGGACTTAGAATTCAACGCCAGAAGAATAAAATACAACATAACTACAACAGCTTTTCCATCGTATAAAATGTATAATTGCAAGCAGTGTGGAGGTAATGGTCATTTCTACGTTACGGGCAACCTAGGCTCAACTCTAGAGCGTTGCTTCACCAGATTCGAATAGTTAGCGACTTTGAATACAACGCCAGAAGCATTAAATACAATAAAAATGCAACAGTTTTTCCATCGTAGAACAGGAATAACTGCAACCTGTGTGAAAGTACAGGTCATTTCTACGTTCCGGGTAACCTAGGCTTCACTCTAGGGCGTTGCTCCACCAGATCGAATAGCTAGGGACTTAGAACTCAGCGCCAGAAGAATAAAATACAACATAAGTACAACCGTTTTTCCATCGTATAAAATGAATAAGTGCAAACAGTGTGAAAGTAATGGTCATTTCTACGTTCCGGGCAACCTAGGCTTCACTCTAGGGCGTTGCTCCACCAGATCGAATAGTTAGGGCCTTAGAAGTCAACGCCCGAAGCATAAAATACAAAATAAATAGAACAGTTTTTCCATTGTATAAAACGAATAATTGCAACCAGTGTGAAAGCTATGGTCATTTCTACGTTCCGTGCAACCTAGGCTTCACTCTAGGGCGTTGCTCCACCGCATCGAATATCTACGGCCTTAGAAGTCTACTCCGGAAGCATAAAATACAATATAAATACAGCAGCTTTTCATCGTATAACAGGAATAATTGTAACCAGTGTGAAAGAGATGGTCATTTCTACGTTCCGTGCAACCTAGGCTTCACCCTTGGGCGTTGCTCCACCACACCGAATAGCTACGGCCTTAGAAGTCAACGCAAGAAGCATAAAGTCCAATAAAAATACAACTGTTTTTCCATCGTATAAAACGGATAATTACAACTAGTGTGAATGTAATGGTCATTTCTACGTTCCGGGCAACCTAGGCTTCACTCTGGGGCGTTGCTCCACCAGATCGAATATTTAGGGCCTTAGAAGTCAGCGCCCGAAGCATAAAATATAATAAAGTTACAACAGTTTTTCCTTCGCATAACTGGAATAACTGCAACCTGTGTGAAAGTACAGGTCATTTCTACGTTCCGGGTAACCTAGGCTTCACTCTAGGGCGTTGCTCCACCAAATCGATTAGCTAGGGCCTTAGAAGTCAACGCCCGAAGCACAAAATACAATAAAAATACTACAGTTTTTCCATCGTATAACAGGAATAATTGCAACCAGAGTGAAAGTGATGGTCATTTCTACGTTTCGGGCCACCTAAGCTTCACCCTGGGGCGTTGGTCCAGCAAATCGAATAGTTAGGGCCTAAGAAGTCAACGCCAGAAGCATAAAATACAATAAAAATACAACAGTCTTTCCATCGTATAAAAGGAATAATTGCAACCAGTGTGAAGGTAATGGTCTTTTCTATGTTCCGGGCAACCTAGGCTTTACTCGGGGGCGGTGCCCCACCATATCAAATAGTTTGGGCCTACGAAGTCAACGCCAGAAGCATAAAATACAATATAAATATTACAGGTTTTCCATCGTATATAATGTATATTTGCAAACAGTGTGAAAGTAATGGTCATTTCTACGTTCCGGGAAACCTACTAGTCACTCTAGGGCGTTGCTCCACGAGATCGAATGGTTAGGGACTTAGAATTCAACGCCAGAAGCATAAAATACAATAAAAATGCAACAGTTTTTCCATCGCATAACACGAATAACTACAACCAGTGTGAAAGTACTTTCATTTCTACATTTCGGGCAACCTAGGCTCCACTCTAGGGCGTTGCTCCACGAAATCGAATAGCTAGGGCCTTAGAAGTCAACGCCCGGAGCATAAAATACAGTAAAAATACAACAGTATTTTCATCGTACAAATAGAATAGATGCAACCAGTGTGAAAGTAATGGTCATTTCTACGTTTCGGGCAACATAGGCTTCACTCTTGGACGTTGCCGCAGGAGTTCGAATAACTAGGACCTTAGAAGTCAACGGCAGAAGCATAAAATACAATAAAAATACAACAGTTTTTCCATCGTATAGCATGAATAATTGCAACCAGTGTGAAAGTAATGGTCATTTCGACGTTTCAGGCAACCTAGGCTCCACTATAGGGCGTTGCTCCACCAAATCGATTAGCTAGGGCCTAAGATGTCAACGCCAGAAGCATAAAATACAAAATAGATACAATAGTCTTTCCATCGTATAAAACGAATAATTGCACGAGTGTGAAAGTCAGGGTCATTCCTACGTTTCCGATAACCTGGGCTCCACTCTAGGGCGTTGCTCCACCAAATCGAATAGCTAGGGCCTTAGAAGTCAACGCCCGAAGCATAAAACACAATATAAATATAACAGCTTTTCCATCGTATATACTGTACATTTGCAAACAGTGTGAAAGTAATGGTCATTTCTACGTTCCGGGCAACCTAGGCTTCACTCTAGGGCGCTGCTCCACCTGATCGAATAGCTAGGGACTTAGAATTCAACGCCAGAAGAATAAAATACTATATAAGTAAAACAGCTTTTCCATCGTATAAAATGAATAATTGCAAACAGTGTGAAAGTAATGGTCATTCCTACGTTCCGGGCAACCTGGGCTTCATTCTAGGGCGTTATTCCACCACATCTAGTAGCTACGGCCTTAGAAGTCAACGCCAGAAGCTTAAAATACAATATCAATACAACAGCTTTTCCGTCGTATAAAGCGAATAAGTGCAAACAGTCTGGAAGTAATGGTCATTTCTACGTTCCGGGCAACCTAGGCTTCACTCTAGGGCGTTATTCCACCACATCTAATAGCTGCGGCCTTAGAAGTCAATGCCGGAAGCATAAAATACAATATAAATACAATAGTTTTTCCATCGTATAAAACGAATAATAGTTCGAGTGTGAAAGGTATGGTCATTTCTACGCTCTGGGAAACCTAGGCTTCACTCTAGAGAGCTGCTCCACCAGATCGAATAGCTAGGACCTAAGAAGTCAACGCCAGGAGGATAAAATACAATATAAATACAACAGTTTTTCCATCGTATAGCATGAATAATTGCAACCAGTGTGAAAGTAATGGTCATTTCGACGTTTCGGGCAACCTAGGCTCCACTATAGGGCGTTGCTCCACCAAATCGATTAGCTAGGGCCTTAGAAGTCAACGTCCGAAGCACAAAATACAATAAAAATACTACAGTTTTGCCATCGTATAACAGGAATAATTGCAACCAGAGTGAAAGTGATGGTCATTTCTACGTTCCGGGCGACCTAGGCTTCACTCTGGGGCGTTGGTCCAGCAAATCGAATAGTTAGGGCCTAAGATGTCAACGCCAGAAGCATAAAATACAAAATAGATACAATAGTCTTTCCATCGTATAAAACGAATAATTGCACGAGTGTGAAAGTCAGGGTCATTCCTACGTTTCCGATAACCTGGGCTTCACTCTTGGGCGTTGCTCTACCAGCTCGAATAGTTAGGGCCTAAGAAGCCAACGCCCGAAGCATAAAATACAATACAAATACAACAGTTATTCCATCGTATAACAGGAATAATTACAACCAATGTGAAAGTAATGGGCATTGCTACGTTCCGTGCAAACTAGGCTTCACTCTTGGGCGTTGCTCCACCAGGTCGAATTGTTAGCGCCTTAGAAAACAACTCCAGACGCATAAAATACAATAAAAATACAACAGTATTTCCATCGTATAAAAAGAATAATTGCAACCAGTGTGAAAGTGATGGTCATTTCTACGTTCCGGGCAACCAAGGGTTCACTCTAGGGCGTTGCTCCACAAGATCGAATAGTTAGGGCATAAGAAGTCAACGCCAGAAGAATAAAATACAATAAAGTTACAACAGTTTTTCCTTCGCATAACTGGAATAATTGCAACCAGTGTGAGTGTAATGGTTTTTTCTACGTTCCGGGCGACCTAGGCCTCACTCTAGGGCGTTGCGCCACCAGATCGAATAGTTAGGGCCTTAGAAGTCAACGCCCGAAGCATAAAATACAAAATAAATAGAACAGTTTTTCCATTGTATAAAACGAATAATTGCAACCAGTGTGAAAGCTATGGTCATTTCTACGTTCCGTGCAACCTAGGCTTCACTCTTGGGCGTTGCTCCACCACATCGAATATCTACGGCCTTAGAAGTCTACTCCAGAAGCATAAAATACAATATAAATACAACAGCTTTTCCATCGTATAAAATGAATAATCGCAAACAGTCTGAAAGTAATGGTCGTTTCTACGTTCCGGGCAACCTATGCTTCACCCATGGGCGTTGCTCCACCACACCGAAAGGCTACGGCCTTAGAAGTCAACGCAAGAAGCACAAAGTCCAATAAAAATACAACAGTTTTTCCATCGTATAAAACGGATAATTGCAACTAGTGTGAAAGTTATGGTCATTACTACGTTCCGGGCAACCTAGGCTTCACTCTAGGGCGTGGCTCCACCAGATCGAATATTTAGGGCCTTAGATGTCAGCGCCCGAAGCATAAAATATAATAAAGTTACAACAGTTTTTCCTTCGCATAACTGGAATAATTGCAACCAGTGTGAATGTAATGCTTATTTCTACGTTCCGCGCGACCTAGGCCTCACTCTAGGGCGTTGCGCCACCAGATCGAATAGTTAAGGGCTTGGAATACAACGCCAGGAGCATAAAATACAATAAAAATATGACAGTTTTTCCATTGTATAAGAGGAATAACTGCAACCAGTGTGAAAGTACTGGTCATTTCTACGTTCCGGGTAACCTACGCTTCACTCTATGGCGCTGCTCCACCAGATCGAATAGCTAGGGACTTAGAATTCAACGCCAGAAGAATAAAATGCATCATAAGTACAACAGTTTTTCCATCGTATAAAATGGATAATCACAGACAGTGTGAACGTAATGGTCATTTCCACGTTCCGGGCAACCTAGGCTTCGCTGTAGGGCGTTGCTCCACCAGATCGAATAATTAAGGCCTTAGAAGTCAACGGGCGAACCATAAAATGCAATAAAAGTACAACAGTTTTTCCATTGTATAACAGGAATAATTGCAACCAGTGTGGAGGTGATGGTCATTTTTACGTTCCGAGCAACCTAGGCTTCACTCTAGGGCGTTCATCCACCAGATCGAATAGTTAGGTCCTCAGAAGTCAACGGCAGAAGCATAAAATACAATATAAGTACAGCAGTTTTTCCATCGTATAAAACGAATAATAGCAACCTGTATGAAAGTTATGGTCATTTCTACGACCCGGGCAACCTAGGCTTCACTCTAGGGCGTTGTTCCACCAGATCGAATAGTTACGGCCTATGAAGTCACCGCCAGAAGCATAAAATACGATATATGTACAATAGTTTTTCCAACGTCTAAAACGAATAATTGCAACCAGTGTGAAAGTAATGGCCATTTCTACGTTCCGGTCATCCTAGACTTAACTCTGTGGCATTGCTCCACCAGATCGAATACATACGGCCTTAGAAGTCAACGCCGGAAGCAAAAAGTACAATATAAATACAACAGCCTTTCCATCGCATAAAACGAATAATTGCAACCAGTGTGAAAGTTATTGTCATTTCTACGTTACGGGCAACCTAGGCTCAACTCTAGGGCGATGCTTCACCAGATCGAGTAGTTAGGGACTTTGAATACAACGCCAGAATCATTAAATACAATAAAAATGCAACAGTTTTTCCATCGTAGAACAGAAATAACTGCAACCTGTGTGAAGGTACAGGTCATTTCTACGTTCCGGGTAACCTAGGCTACACTCTAGGGCGTTGCTCCACCAGATCGAATAGCTAGGGACTTTGCACTCAACGCCAGAGGAATAAAATACAACATAAGTACAACAGTTTTTCCATCGTATAAAATGAATAAGTGCAAACAGTGTGAAAGTAATGGTCATTTCTACGTTCCGGGCAACCTAGGCTTCACTCTAGGGCGTTGCTCCACCAGATCGAATAGTTAGGGCCTTAGAAGACAACGCCCGAAGCATAAAATACAAAATAAATGGAACAGTTTTTCCATTGTATAAAACGAATAATTGCAACCAGTGTGAAAGCTATGGTCATTTCTACGTTTCGGGCAACCTAGGCTTCACTCTAGGGCGTTGCTCCACCAGATCGAATAGCTAGGGCCCTAGAAGTCAACGCCAGAAGCATAAAATACAATAAAAATACAACAGTCTTTCCATCGCATAACAGGAATAATTGCAACCAGTATGAAGGTGATGGTCATTTATACGTTTCGGGCAACATAGGCTTCACTCTCGGACGTTGTCTCACGCGATCGAATAGATAGGATCTTACAAGTCAGCGCCAGAAGCATAAAATACAATATAAATACAACAGCTTTTCCATCGTATAACAGGAATAATTGCAACCAGTGTGAAAGAGATGGTCATTTCTACGTTCCGCGCAACGTAGGCTTCACTCTAGGGCGTTGCTCCACCACATCGAATAGCTACGGCCTTAGCAGTCAACGCCAGAAGCATAAAATACAATATAGATACAACAGTTTTTCCACCGTATAACAGGAATAATTACAACCAGAGTGAATGTAACGGTCATTACTACGTTCCGGGCAACCTAGGCTTCACTCTAGGGCGTAGCTCCACCACATCGAATAGCTACGGACTTAGAAGTCAACGCCAGAAGCATAAAATACAATATAGATACAACAGTTTTTCCATCGTATACAATGAATGATTGCAAACATTGTGAATGTAACGGTCATTTCTATGTTCCTGGCAACCTAGGCTTCGCTCTAGGGCCTTGCTCCACCAGATCGAATAGTTAGGGACTTAGAAGTCAACGCCCGAATCATGAAATACAAAATAAATAGAACAGCTTTTCCATTGTATAGAACGAATAATTGGAAACAGTGTGAAAGTTATGGTCATTTCTACGTTCCGGGCAACCTAGGCTTAACTGTAGGGCGTTGCTCCACCAGATCGAATAGTTAGGGCCTTAGAAGTCAACGCCCGAATCATGAAATTCAAAATAAATAGAACACCTTTTCCATTGTATAGAACGAATAATTGCAACCAGTGTTAAAGTTATGGTCATTTCCACGTTCGGGGCAACCTTCGCTTAACACCAGGGCGTTGCTCCACCAGATCGAATAGTTAGGGACTTTGAAGACAACACCAGAAGCATAAAATACAATAAAAATGCAACAGTTTTTCCATCCTATAACAGGAATAACTGCAACCAGTGTGAAAGCTATGGTCATTTCTACGTTCCGTGCAACCTAGTCTTCACTCTAGGGCGTTCCTCCACCACATCGAATAGTTAGGGCCTTAGAAGTCAATGCCAGAAGCATAAAATACAATATAAATACAACAGTTTTTCCACTGTATAATATGCGTAATTGCATCAGTGTGGAAGTAATGGTCATTTCTGCGTTCCGGGCAATCTAGGCTTCACTCTAGGGCGTTGCTCCACCACACCGAATAGCTACGGCCTTAGAAGTCAACGCCTGAAGCATAAAATATAATATAAATACAACAGCTTTTCCATCGCATAAAATGAATGATTGCAAACAGTGTGAAAGTTATGGTCAATTCTACTTTCCGTGCAACCTAGGCTTAATCCCAGGGCGTTGTTCCACCAGATCGAATAGCTATGGACTTTGAATTCAACGCCAGAAGTATAAAATACAACATAAGTACAAGAGTCTTTCCATCGTTTAAAATGTATAATTGCAAGCAGTGTGAAGCTAATGGTCACTTCTACGTTCCGGGCAACCTAGTCTTCACTCTAGAGCGTTGCTTCACCAGATCGAATAGTTAGGGCCTTAGACGTCAACGCCCGAAGCATAAAATACAAGATAAATAGAACAGTTTTTCCATTGTATAAAACGAATAATTGCAACCAGTGTGAAAGTAAAGGTCATTTCTACGTTCCGGGCAACCTAGGCTTAACTGTAGGGCGTTGCTCCACCTGATCGAATAGCTAGGGACTTTGAAGTCAACGCCACAAGCATAAAGTACAATAAAAATACAACAGTTTTTCCATCGTGGAACAGGAGTATTTGCAACCAGAGTGAAGGTGATGGACATTTCTACGTTCCGTGCAACCTAGGTTTTGCTCCACGGCGTTGCTCCACCACATCGAATAGTTAGGGCCTTAGAAGTCAACGCTAGACGCATAAAGTACAGTATAAATACAACAGTTTTTCCATCGTATAAAACGAATAATTGCAACCAGTATGAAAGTTAGGGTCATTTGTACGTTCGGAGCAACCTAGGCTTCACTCTAGGGCGTTGCTCCACCAAATCGAATAGCTACGGCCATAGAAGTCAACGACAGAAGCATAAAAAGCAATATAAATACAACAGTTTTTCCATCGTATAAAATGAATAATTGCAAACATTGTAAAAGTAACGGTCATTTCTACGTTCCGGGCAACCTTGGCTTCACTCTAGGGCGTTGCTCCACCAGATCATATAGTTGGGGCCTTAGAAGTCAACGCCCGATGCATTAAATACAAAATTAATAGAACAGTTTTTCCATTGCATGAAACGAGTAATTGCAACCAGTGTGAAAGTAAAGGTCATTTCTACGTTCCGGGCAACCTAGGCTTCACTCTAGGGCGTTGCTCCACCAGATCGAATAGCTAGGGACTTTGAATACAACGCCAGAAGCATAAAATACAATAAAATACAATAGTTTTTCCATCGTAAAAAACGAATAATCGCAACCAGTATGAAAGTGATTGTCATTTCTGCATTCCGGGAAACCTAGGATTCACTCTAGGGCGTTGCTCCTCCAGATAGAACAGTTAGGGCCCAGGAACTCAACGCCAAAATCATAAAATACAATATAAATACAACAGTTTTTCCACCGTATAACAGGAGTAACTGCAGCCAGTGCGAACGTGATGGTCATTTACACGTTCCGGGCAACCTAGGCCTCACTCTAGGGCGTTTTTCCACCAGATCGAATAGTCAGGGCCTAAGAAGTCCACGCCAGAAGCATAAAATACAATAGAAGTACAACAGTCTTTCCATCGTATAAAACGAATAATTGCAAACAGTCTGAAAGTAATGGCCATTTCTGCGCTCCGGGCATCCTAGGCTTCACTCTGGGGCGTTGGTCCACCAGGTCCAATAGTTAGGGCCTAAGAAGTCAACGCCAGAAGCATAAAGTACAATAAAAATCCAACAGTTTGTAGATCGTATAACAGGAATAATTGCAACCAGTGTGAAAGTAATTGTCATTTCCATGTTCCGGGCAACCTAGGCTTCACTCTAGGGCGTTGCTCCCCCAGGTCGAATAGCTAGGGCCTTAGGAAACAATGCCAGACGCGTAAAATACAATAAAAATACAACAGCTTTTCCATCGTGTAGAAGGTATAATTGCAACCAATGTGAAAGTAATGGTCATTTCTACGTTACGGGCAACATAGGCTTCACTCTTTGACGTTGCCCCACCGGATCGAAAAGATAGGGCCTAAGAAGTCCACGCCAGAAGCGTAAAATAAAATAAAATTACAACAATTTTTCCATCGTATAAAACGAATAATTGCAACCAGTGTGAAAGTAAAGGTCATTTCTACGTTCCGGGCAACCTAGGCTTCACTCTAGGGCGTTGCTCCACCAGATCGAATAGCTACGGCCTTAGAAGTCAAGCCACAAGCATAAAGTACAATAAAAATACAACAGTTTTTCCATCGTAGAACACGAATATTTGCAACCAGAGTGAAGGTGATGGACATTTCTACGTTCCGTGCAACCTAGGTTTTGCTCCACGGCGTTGCTCCACCACATCGAATAGTTAGGGTCTTAGAAGTCAACGCTAGACGCATAAAGTACAGTATAAATACAACAGTTTTTCCATCGTATAAAACGAATAATTGCAACCAGTATGAAAGTTAGGGTCATTTGTACGTTCGGAGCAACCTAGGCTTCACTCTAGGGCGTTGGTCCACAAGTTCCAATAGTTAGGGCCTACGAAGTCAACGACAGAAGCACCAAATTCAAAATAAATGCAACAGTTTTTCCATCGTATAAAACGAATAATTGCAAACAGTGTGAAAGTAAAGGTCATTTCTACGTTTCGTGCAATCTAGGCTTCACTCTAGGGCGTTGCTCCACCACATCGAATAGCTACGGCCTTTGAAGTCAACGCCAGAAGCATAAAATACAATAAAAGTTCAACAGTTTTCCATCGTATAACAGGAATAATTCCAGACAGTGTGAAGGTAATGGTCATTTCTACGCTCCCGTCAACCTAGGCTTCACTCTAGGGCGTTGCTCCACCACATCGAATAGTTAGGGCCTTAAAAGTCAACGCCAGAAGCATAAAATACGATATAAATACAACAGTTTTTCCATCGTATAAAACGAATAATTGCAGCCAGTGTGAAAGTAATTGTCATATCTACGCTCCGGGCAACCTAGACTTGACACTAGGCGCTTGCTCCACCAGATCGAATTGTTGGGGCCTTAGAAGTCATCGCCCGAAGCATTAAATACAAAATAAATACAACAGTTTTTCCATCGTATAACAGGAATAATTGCAACCAGTGTGAAAGATATGGTCATTTCTACGTTCCGGGCAACCTAGCCTTAACTCAAGGGCGTTGCTCCACCAGATCGAACAGTTAGGGACCTTGAATACAACGCCAGAAGCATAAAACACAATAAAAATTCAACAGTTTTGCCATCGTATGGCAGGAAAGCTGCAACCAGTGTGAAGGTACTGGTCATTTCTATGCTCCGGGTAACCTAGGCTTCACTGTAGGGCGTTGCTCCACCAGATCGAATAGCTAGGGACTTAGAATTCAACGCCAGAAGAATAAAATACAACATAAGTACAACAGTTTTTCCAATGTATAAAATTTATAATTGCAAGCAGTGTGAAGGTAATGGTCATTTCTACGTTCCGGGCAACCTAGGCTTCACTGTAGGGCGTTGTTCCACCAGATCGAATAGTTAGGGCCTAAGAAGTCAACTTCAGAAGCATAAAATACAATATAAGTACAACAGCTTTTCCATCGTATAAGATGAATGATTGCAAACTGTGTGAAAGTTATGGTCATTTCTACTTTCCGGGCAACCTAGGCTTAACCTTAGGGCACGTTCCACCAGGTCGAGTAGTTAGGGACTTTGAATTCAACGTCAGAAGAATAAAATACAACATAAGTACAACAGTTTTTCCATCGTATAAAATGAATAATTACAATCAGTGTGAAAGTAATGGTCATTTCTACGTTCCGGGCAATCTAGCCTTCACTCTAGGGCGTTGCTCCACCAGGTCAAATAGTTAGGGCCTTAGAAGTCAACGCCCGAAGCATAAAATACAAAATAAATAGAACAGTTTTTCCATTGTATAGAACGAATAATTGCAACCAGTGTGAAAGCTATGGTCATTTCTACGTTCCGGGCAACCTAGGCTTCACCCTAGGGCGTTGCTCCACCACATCGAATGGTTAGGGCCTAAGAAGTCAACGCCAGAAGCATAAAATACAATAAAAATACAACAGTTTTTCCATCGTATAGCATGAATAATTGCATGCAGTGTGAAAGTAATGTTCATTTCTACGTTCCGCGCAACCTAGACTTCACCCCTGGACGTTGCTCCACCAGATCAAATAGTTAGGGCCTAAGACGTCAGCGCCAGAAGCAGAAAATACAAAATAGATACAACAGCCTTTCAATCGTATAAAACGAATAATTGCAACCAGAGTGAAGGTGATGGACATTTCTACGTATCGGGCAACCTAGGCTTCACTCTTGGGCGTTGCTCCTCCAGATCGCATAGCTAGGGACTTAGAATTCAACGCCAGAAGCATGAAATACAATAAAAATACAACAGTTTTTCCATCATATAACAAAATAATTGCAACCAGTGTGGAAGTAATGGTCATTTCTACGTTCCGGGCAACCTCTGCTTCAGTCTAGGGCGTTACTCCCCCAGATCGATGAGTTAGGGACTTAGAATTCAACGCCAGAAGCATAAAATACAATAAAAATGCAACAGTTTTTCCATCGTATACCAGGAGTAACTGCAACCAGTGTGAAAGTACTGATCATTTCTACATTCCGGGCAACCTATTCTTCACTCTAGGGCGTTGATCCACCAGATCGAATAGTTTGGGCCTTAGAAGTCAACACCAGAAGAATAAAATACAACATAAGTACAACAGTTTTTCAATCGTATAACAGGAATAATTGCAAACAGTGTGAAAGTAATGGTCATTTCTACGTTCCGGGCAACCTAGACTTCACTCTAGGGCGTAGCTACACCAGATCGAATAGTTAGGGCCTTAGAAGTCAACGACAGAAGCATAAAATACAATATAAATAAAACAGCCTTTCCATCGTATAAAAGGAATAATTGCAACCAGTGTGAAAGTGATGGTCATTTCTACGTTCCGGACAACCTAGGCTTAACTCTAGGGCGTTGCTCCACCAGATCCAATAGTTAGGTCCTAAGAAGTCAACGCCAGAAGCATAAAATACAATAAAAATATAACAGTTTTTCCATCGTATAACAGGAATAATTGCAACCAGTGTGAAGGTAATGGCCTTTTCTACGTTCCGGGCAACATAGGCTTCACTACAGGGCGGTGCTCCGCCAGATCAAATAGTTAGGGCCAAAGAAGTCAACGCCAGAAGCATAAAATACAATAAAAATACAACAGTTTTTCCTGCGTATAAAAGGAATAATTGCAACCAGTGTGAAAGTAATCGTCATTTCTACGTTCCGGGAAGCCTAGGCTTCACTCTTGGGCGTTGCTCCATCTCATCGAATAGCTATGGCCTTAGAAGTCAACTCCAGAAGCATAAAATCCATATAGATACAACAGCTTTTCCATCGCATAAAATGAATGAGTGCAAACAGTGTGAAAGTTATGGTCATTTCTACTTTCCGGACAACCTAGGCTTAACTCCAGGGCGTTGTTCGACCAGATCGAATAGTTAGGGTCTTTGAATACAACGCCAGAAGCATAAAATACAATAAAAATGCAACAGTTTTTCCATCGTATAACAGGAAAGCTGCAACCAGTGTGAAAGTACTGGTCATTTCTATGTTCCGGGTAACCTAGGCTTCACTCTAGGGCGTTGCTCCACCAGATCGAATAGCTAGGGACTTCGAATTCAACGGCAGAAGAATAAAATACAACATAAGTACAACAGTTTTACCATCGTATAAAATGAATAATCGCAAACAGTGTGAAGGTAATGGTAATTTCAACGTTCTGGGCAACCTAGGCTTAACTCCAGGGCGTTGCTCCATCAGATCGAATAGCTAGGGACTGAGAAGTCAACGCCAGAGGCATAAAATACAATAAAAATGCAACAGTTTTTCCATCGTATAACAGGAATAACTGCAACCAGTGTGAAAGTACTGGTCATTTCTATGTTCCCGGTAACCTAGGCTTCACTCTAGGGCGTCGCTCCACCAGATCGAATAGCTAGGGACTTCGAATTCAGCGCCAGAAGAATATAATACAACATATGTACAACAGTCTTTCCATCGTATAAAATGCATAATTGCAAGCAGTGTGAAGGTAATGGTCATTTCTACGTTCTGGGCAACCTAGGCTTCACTCTAGAGCGATGCTCCGCCAGATCGAATAGTTAGGGCCTTAGAAGTCAACGCCCGAAGCATAAAATACAATATAAATACAACAGCTTTTCCATCGTATATAATGTATATTTGCAAAGAATGTGAAAGCAAAGGTCATTTCTACGTTCCGGGCAACCTAGGCTTAACTGTAGCGCGTTGCTCCACCAGATCGAATAGTTAGGGCCTTAGAAGTCAACTCCAGAAGCATAAAATACAATATAAATACAACAGCTTTTCCATCGTATAAAATGAATGATTGCAAACAGTGTGAAAGTTATGGTCATTTCTACGTTCCGGGCACCTAGGCTTAACTGTAGGGCGTTGCTCCACCAGATAGCATAGTTAGGGACTTAGAATTTAACGCCAGAATCATAAAATACAATAAAAATGCAACAGTTTTTCCATAGTATAACAGGAGTAATTGTAACCAGTGTGAAAGTACAGGTCATTTCTACGTTCAGCGCAACCTAGGCTTCGCTCCAGGGCCTTGCTCCACCAGATCGAATAGTTAGGGACTTTGAATACAACGCCAGAAGCATAAAATACAATAAAAATACAACAGTTTTTCCTGCGTGTAAAAGAAATAATTGCAACCAGTGTAAAAGTAATGGTCATTTCTACGTTCCGGGCAACCTAGGCTTCACTCTTGGGCGTTGCTCCATCTCATCGAATAGCTGCGGCCTTAGAAGTCAACTCCAGAAGCATAAAATCCATATAAATACAACAGCTTTTCCATCGCATAAAATGAATGATTGCAAACAGTGTGAAAGTTATGGTCATTTCTACGTTCCGGACAACCTAGGCTTAACTCCAGGGCGTTGTTCCACCAGATCGAATAGTTAGGGACTTTGAATACAACGCCAGAAGTATAAAATACAATAAAAATGCAACAGTTTTTCCATCGTATAACAGGAAAGCTGCAACCAGTGTGAAAGTACTGGTCATTTCTATGTTCCGGGTAACCTAGGCTTCACTCTAGGGCGTTGCTCCACCAGATCGAATAGCTAGGGACTTAGAATTCAACGGCAGAAGAATAAAATACAACATAAGTACAACAGTTTTACCAACGTATAAAATGAATAATCGCAAACAGTGTGAAGGTAATGGTCATTTCTACGTTCTGGGCAACCTAGGCTTAACTCCAGGGCGTTGCACCACCAGATCGAATAGCTAGGGACTTAGAAGTCAACGCCAGAGGCATAAAATACAATAAAAATGCAACAGTTTTTCCATCGTATAACAGGAATAACTGCAACCAGTGTGAAACTACTGGTCATTTCTATGTTCCCGGTAACCTAGGCTTCACTCTAGGGCGTTGCTCCACCAGATCGAATAGCTAGGGACTACGAATTCAGCGCCAGAAGAATATAATACAACATATGTACAACAGTCTTTCCATCGTATAAAATGTATAATTGCAAGCAGTGTGAAGGTAATGGTCATTTCTACGTTCTGGGCAACCTAGGCTTCACCCTAGAGCGATGCTCCGCCAGATCGAATAGTTAGGGCCTTAGAAGTCAACGCCCGAAGCATAAAATACAATATAAATACAACAGCTTTTCCATCGTATATAATGTATATTTGCAAAGAATGTGAAAGCAAAGGTCATTTCTACGTTCCGGGCAACCTAGGCTTAACTGTAGCGCGTTGCTCCACCAGATCGAATAGTTAGGGCCTTAGAAGTCAACGCCCTAATCATGAAATACAAAATAAATAGAACAGCTTTTCCATTGTATAGGACGAATAATTGCAACCAGTATTAAAGTTATGGTCATTTCCACGTTCCGGGCAACCTTGGCTTAACACCAGGGCGTTGCTCCACCAGATCGAATAGTTAGGGACTTTGAATACAACGCCAGAAGCATAAAATACAATAAAAATGCAACAGTTTTTCCATTGTATAACAGGAAAGCTGCAACCAGTGTGTAAGTACTGGTCATTTCTATGTTCCGGGTAACCTAGGCTTCACTCTAGGGCGGTGCTCCACCAGATCGAATAGCTGGGGCCTTAGAAGTCAACGACCGAAGCATAAAATACAATATAAAAAGAACAGCTTTTCCATCGTATGTAATGTATATTTCCAAACAGTGTGAAAGTAAAGGTCTTTTCTACGTTCCGCGCAACCTAGGCTTCACTCTAGGGCGTTGCTCCACCAGATCGAATAGTTAGGGCCTAAGAAGTCAACGCTAGAAGCATAGAATACAATATAAATACAACAGTCTTTCCATCGTATAACAGGAATAATTGCAGCCAGTGTGAAAGTAATGGTCATTTCTACGTTCCGGGCAACCTAGACTTCACTCTAGGGCGTAGCTACACCAGATCGAATAGTTAGGGCCTTAGAAGTCAACGACAGAAGCATAAAATACAATATAAATAAAACAGCCTTTCCATCGTATAATAGGAATAATTGCAATCAGGGTGAAGGTAATCGTCATTTCTACGTTCCGGACAACCTAGGCTTAACTCTAGGGCGTTGCTCCACCAGATCCAATAGTTAGGTCATAAGATGTCTACGCCAGAAGCATAAAATACAATATAAATACATCAGCTTTTCCATCGTGTAACAGGAATAATAGCAGCCAGTGTGAAAGTAATGGCCATTTCTTCGTTCCGAGCATCCTAGACTTAACTCTGAGGCATCGCTCCACGGGACCGAAGAGATAGGGCCTTAGCAGTCAACGCCGGAAGCATAAAATACAATATAGGTACAGAAGTTTTTCCATTGTATAACAGGAAAAATTGTAACCAGTGTGAAAGTATTGGTCCCTTCTACGTTCCGGGCAACCTGGCCTTCACTCGAGGGCGTTGCTCCTCCAGATCGAATAGCTATGGCATTAGATGTCAGCTCCTGAAGCATAAAATACAATAAAAATCCAACAGCTTTTCCATCGTATAACAGGAATTGCAGCTAGTGTGAAGGTAATGGTCATTACTTGGCCTCAGTCTAGGGCGTTGCTCCACCAGATCGAATAGTTAGGTCCTAAGATGTCTACGCCAGAAGCATAAAATACAATATAAATACAACAGCTTTTCGAGCGTATAACAGGAATAATTGCAGCCAGTGTGAAAGTAATGGTCATTTCTACGTTCCGGGCAACCTAGGCTTCACTCTAGGGCGTTACTCCACCACATCGAATAGCCGCGGCCTTAGAAGTCAACGCCAGAAGCATAAAATACAATATAAATAAAACAGTTTTTCCGTCGTATAAAATGATTAATTGCAAACTTTGTGAAAGTAACGGTCATTTCTACGTTCTGGGCAACCTAGGCTTCACCCTAGGCCGTTGCTCCACCACGTGGAATAACTACAGCCTTAGAAGTCAACGAAAGGCGCATAAAATGCAATATAAATACATCAGTTTTTCCATTCTATGAAATGGATAATTGCAAACAGTGTGAAAGTAATGGTCATTTCGACGTTCTGGGCAACCCAGGCTTCACTCGAGGGCGTTGCTCCTCCAGATCCAATAGCTATTCCATTAGAAGTCAACGCCAGAAGCATAAAATAAAATAAAATAACAACAGTTTTTCCATCGTATAACAGGAATAACTGCAACCAGTGTGAAAGTAATGATCATTTCGACGTTTCGGGCATCCTAGACTTACCTCTAAGGCATTGCTGCAGCGGATCGAAGAGTTACGGCCGTAGATATCAACGCCAGAGGCGTAAAATACAAAATAAATACAACAGCCTTTCCATCGTATAAAACGAATAATTGCAACCAGTATGAAAGTTATAGTCATTTCTACGTTCCGGGCAACCTAGGCTTCACTCTAGGGTGTTGCTACACCAGATCGAATAGATACTGCATTAGAAGTCAACGCCAGAAGCATAAAATACAATATAAATACAACAGTTTTTCCATCGTACAACAGGAATAATTGCAACCAATGTGAAAGTAATGGATATTTCTACGTTCCGGCAACCTAGATTTCACTCTAGGGCGTAGCTATACCAGATCGAATAGTTACGGCCTTAGAAGTCAACGCCAGAAGCATAAAATACAATATAAATACAACAGTTTTTCCATCGTACAACACGAATAATTGCAACCAATATAGAAGTAATGGTCGGTTCTACGTTCCGGGCAACCTGAGCTTCACTCTCGGGAGTCGCTCCACCACATCGAATAGCTGCGGCCTTAGAAGTCAACGCCAGAAGCATAAAATATAATATAAATAAAACAGTTTTTCCATCGTATAAAATGAGTAATTGCAAACTCTGTGAAAGTAAGGGTCATTTCTACGTTCCGGGCAACCTAGGCTTCACTCTAGGGCGTTGATCTACCAGATCGAATAGCTAGGGATTTAGAATACAACGCCAGAGAAATAAAATACAATATATGTACAACAGTATCTCCATCGTATAAAACGAATAATAGCAACCAGTGTGAAAGTTATGGTCATTTCTACGTTCCGGGCAACCTAGGCTTCACTCTAGGGCGTTGCTCCACCAGATCGAATAGTTAGGTCCTTAGAAGTCAACGCCCGAAGCATAAAATACAAAACAAATCGAACAGTTCTTCCATGGTATAAAACGAATAATTGCACGAGTGTGAAAGGTAAGGTCATTTCTACGTTCCGGGCAGCCTAGGCTTCACTCTATGGCGTTGTTCCGCCAGATCGAATAGTTAGGGCCTAAGAAGTCAACGCCAGAAGAATAAAATACGATAAATGTACAACACTTTTTCCATCTTACAAAGCGAATAATTGCAACCAGTGTGAAAGACATGGTCATTTCTACGTTCCGGGCAACCTAGGCTTGACTCTAGGGCGTTGCTCCACCAAATCGAATAGCTGGGGCCTTAGAAGTCAACGCCCGAAGCATAAAATACAAAATTAATACAACAGTTATTCCGTCGTATAACAGGAATAATTACAACCACTGTGAAAGTAATGGGCATTTCTACGTTCTGTGCAACCTAGGCTTCACAATAAGGCGTTGCTCCACCATGTCGAATAGTTAGGGCCTTAGAAAACAACTCCAGACGCATAAAACACAATAAAAATACACCAGTCTTTCCATTGTATAAAAAGAATAATTGCAACCAGTGTGAAAGTAATGGTCTTTTCTACGTTTTGTGCAAGATAGGCTTCACTCTTGGACGTTGCCTCACGAGATCAAACAGCAAGGGCCTTAGAAGTCAACGCCAGAAGCATAAGATACAATATAAATACAACAGCTTTTCCATCGTATATGATGTATATTTGCAAACAGTGTGAAAGTAAAGGTCATTTCTACGTTCCGTGCAACCTAGGCTTAACTGTAGTGCGTTGCTGCTTCAGGTCGCATAGTTCGGGACGTAGAATTTAACGCCAGAATCATAAAATACAATAAAAATGCAACAGTTTTTCCATCGTATTACAGGAACAATTGCAAACAGTGTGGAGGTAATGGACATTTCTACTTTCCGGGCAACCTAGGCTTCACTCTAGGGCGTTTCTCCACCACATCGAATAGCTGCGGCCTTAGAAGTCAACGCCTGAAGCATAAAATATAATATAAATACAACAGTTTTTCCATCCTATAACAGGAATAATTGCAACCAGTGTGAAAGGTATGGTCATTTCTACGTTCCGGGGAGCCTAGGCCTCACTCTAGGGCATTGCTCCACCCCATCGAATAGCTACGGCCTTAGAAGTCAACGCCATAACTATAAAATACATTCTATATACAATTGTATTTCCATTGTATAAAATGAATAATTGCATACAGTGTGGAAGTAATGGTTATTTCTACGTTCAGGGCAACCTAGGCAACACGCTAGGGCGTTGCTCCACCAGAACGAATAGCTACGGCCTTAGGAGTCAACGCCAGAGGCATAACATACAATATAAGCACAACAGTTTTTCCATCGTCTAAAACGAATAATTGCAATCAGTATGAAGGTTATGGTCATTTCTACGATCCGGGCCACCTAGGCTTCACCCTAGGCGTTAGTCCACCAGAACCAATAGTTAGGGCCTAAGAAGTCAACGCCAGAAGCATAAAGTACAATAAAAATCCTACAGTTTGTCCACCGTATAACAGGAATAATTGCAACCAGTGTGAAATTAATGGTCATTTCTACGATACGGGCAACCTAGGCTTCACTCTAGGGCGTCGTTCCACCAGATCGAATAGTTAGGGCCTAAGAAGTCTACGCCAGAAGCATAAAATACAATACAAATACAACAGCTTTTCCATCGTATAACAGGAATAATTACAACCAGTGTGATAGCAATGGTCATTTCTACGGTCCGGGCAACCTAGGCTGCACTCTAGGGCGTTGCTTCACCAGATCGGATAGCTAGGGCCTTAGAAGTCAGCGCCCGAAACATGAAATGCAATAAAAATACAACAGTTTTTCCATCGTATACCAGGAATGATTGCAACCAGAGTGAAAATGATTGTGATTTCTACGTTCCGTGCAACCTAGGCTTCATTCTAGGGCGTTGTTCCACCAGATCGAACAGTTAGGACCTAAGAAGTCAACGCCAGAAGCATAAAATACAATATAAATACAACAGTTTTTCCATCGTATAAACCGAATAATTGCAACCAGTGTGAAAGACATGGTCATTTCTACGTTCCGGGCAACCTAGGCTTGACTCTAGGGCGTTGCTGCACCAAATCGAATAGCTAGGGCCTTAGAAGTCAACGCCCGAAGCATAAAATACAAAATTAATACAACTGTTATTCCATCGTATAACAGGAATAATTACAACCAGTGTGAAAGTTATGGTCATTTCCACGTTCCGGGCAACCTAGGCTTCACTCTAGGGCGTTACTCCACCACATCGAATAGCTACGGCCTTCGAAGTCAACGCCAGAAGCATAATTTACAAATAAATGAAACAGCTTTTCTATCGTATAAAACGAATAATTGCAACCAGTGTGAAAGTTATGGTCATTTCTACGTTCCGGGCAACCTAGGCTTCACTCTAGGGCGCTGCTCCACCAGATCGAATAGTTAGGTCCTTAGAAGTCAACTCCCGAAGCATAAAATAGAAAACAAACCGAACAGTTCTTCCATGGTATAAAACGAATAATTGCACGAGTGTGAAAGGTAAGGTCATTTCTACGTTCCGGGCAGCCTAGGCTTCACTCTATGGCGTTGTTCCGCCAGATCGAATAGTTAGGGCCTAAGAAGTCAACGCCAGAAGAATAAAATACGATAAATGTACAACACTTTTTCCATCTTACAAAGCGAATAATTGCAACCAGTGTGAAAGTAATGGCCATTTCCACGTTCCGAGCAACCTAGGCTTCACTCTAGGGCGTTGCTCCACCACATCGAATAGCTACGGCCTTAGAAGTCAACGCCTGAAGCATAAAATACACTAAAAATACAACAGTTTTTTCATCGTATAACAGGAATAATTGCAAGAAGCGTGAAGGTAATGGTCATTTCTATGTTCCGGGCAATCTAGGCTTCACTCTAGAGTGTTGCTCCGCCAGATCGAATAGCTAGGGCCTCAGAAGTCAAGCCCAGAAGTATAAAATACAATATAAATACAACAGCTTTTCCATCGTATAACAGGAATAATTGCAACCAGTGTGAAAGTTATGGTCATTTCTACGTTCCGTGCCACCTAGGCTTCATTCTAGGGCGTTGTCCCACCAGATCGAACAGTTAGGACCTAAGAAGTCAGCGCCAGAAGCATAAAATACAATATAAATACAACAGTCTTTCCATCGTATAAACCGAATAATTGCAACCAGTGTGAAAGACATGGTCATTTCTACGTTCCGGGCAACCTAGGCTTCACTCTAGGGCGCTGCTCCACCAGATCGAATAGTTAGGTCCTTAGAAGTCAACACCCGAAGCATAAAATAGAAAACAAATCGAACAGTTCTTCCATGGTATAAAACGAATAACTGCACGAGTGTGAAATGTAAGGTCATTTCTACGTTCCGTGCAACCTAGGCTTCACAGTAAGGCGTTGTTCCACCATGTCGAATAGTTAGGGCCTTAGAAAACAACTCCAGACGCATAAAACACAATAAAAGTACACCAGATTTTCCATTATATAAAAAGAATAATTGCAACCAGTGTGAAAGTAATGGTCTTTTCTACGTTTCGCGCAAGATAGGCTTCACTCTTGGACGTTGCCTCACGAGATCGAATAGCAAGAGCCTTAGAAGTCAACGCCAGAAGCATGAAATACAATAAAAGTACAACAGTTTTCCATCGTATAGCATGAATAATTGCAACCAGTGTGAAAGTTATGGTCATTTCTACGTTCCGGGGAACCTAGGCTTCACTCTAGGGCGTTGGTCCACCAGGTCGAATAGTTAGGGCCTTAGATGTCAACGCCCGAAGCATAAAATACAAAATTAATGCAACAGTTTTTCCATCGTATAATACGAATAATTGCAACCAGTGAGAAAGATATGGTCATTTCTACGTTCCGGGCAACCTAGGCTTCACTCTAGGTCGTTGCTCCACCAGATCCAATAGTTTGGGCCTAAGAAGTCAACGACAGAAGCATAAAATACAATAATGATACAACAGCTTTTCCATCGTATAACAGGTATAATTGCAACCAGAGTGAAGGTGATTGTCATTTCTACGTTCCGGGCAACCTAGGCTTCACCCTAGGGCGTTGCTACACTAGATCGAATAGTTAGGGCCTTAGAAGTCAACGCCACAAGCATAAAACAAATAAAAATACAGCAGTTATTCCATCGTATAACTCGAATAATTACAACCAGTGTGAAAGAAATGGGCATTTCCTCGTTCCGTGCAACCTAGACTTCACTCTAGGGCGTTGCTCCACCAGGTCGAATAGTTGGGGCGTTAGAAAACAACTCCAAACGCATAAAATACAATAAAAATACAACAGTTTTACCATCGTATAAATGGCATAATTGCAACCAGTGTGAAAGATATGGTCATTTCGACGTTCCGGGCAACCTAGGCTTAACTCTAGGGCGTTGCTCCACCAGATCGCATAGTTAGGGACTTAGAATTTAACACAAGAAGCATAAAATACAATAAAGATGAAACAGTTTTTCCATCGTATAACAGGAATAATTGCAACCAGTGTGAAGGTAATGGCCTTTTCTACGTTCCGGGCAACATAGGCTTCACTACAGGGCGGTGCTCCGCCAGATCAAATAGTTAGGGCCAAAGAAGTCAACGCCAGAAGCATAAAATACAATAAAAATACAACAGTTTTTCCTGCGTATAAAAGGAATAATTGCAACCAGTGTGAAAGTAATCGTCATTTCTACGTTCCGGGAAGCCTAGGCTTCACTCTTGGGCGTTGCTCCATCTCATCGAATAGCTATGGCCTTAGAAGTCAACTCCAGAAGCATAAAATCCATATAGATACAACAGCTTTTCCATCGCATAAAATGAATGAGTGCAAACAGTGTGAAAGTTATGGTCATTTCTACTTTCCGGACAACCTAGGCTTAACTCCAGGGCGTTGTTCCACCAGATCGAATAGTTAGGGTCTTTGAATACAACGCCAGAAGCATAAAATACAATAAAAATGCAACAGTTTTTCCATCGTATAACAGGAAAGCTGCAACCAGTGTGAAAGTACTGGTCATTTCTATGTTCCGGGTAACCTAGGCTTCACTCTAGGGCGTTGCTCCACCAGATCGAATAGCTAGGGACTTCGAATTCAACGGCAGAAGAATAAAATACAACATAAGTACAACAGTTTTACCATCGTATAAAATGAATAATCGCAAACAGTGTGAAGGTAATGGTAATTTCAACGTTCTGGGCAACCTAGGCTTAACTCCAGGGCGTTGCTCCATCAGATCGAATAGTTAGGGCCTAAGAAGTCAACGCCAGAAGAATAAAATACGATAAATGTACAACACTTTTTCCATCTTACAAAGCGAATAATTGCAACCAGTGTGAAAGTAATGGCCATTTCCACGTTCCGAGCAACCTAGGCTTCACTCTAGGGCGTTGCTCCACCACATCGAATAGCTACGGCCTTAGAAGTCAACGCCTGAAGCATAAAATACAAAATTAATACAACTGTTATTCCATCGTATAACAGGAATAATTACAACCAGTGTGAAAGTTATGGTCATTTCCACGTTCCGGGCAACCTAGGCTTCACTCTAGGGCGTTACTCCACCACATCGAATAGCTACGGCCTTCGAAGTCAACGCCAGAAGCATAATTTACAAATAAATGAAACAGCTTTTCTATCGTATAAAACGAATAATTGCAACCAGTGTGAAAGTTATGGTCATTTCTACGTTCCGGGCAACCTAGGCTTCACTCTAGGGCGCTGCTCCACCAGATCGAATAGTTAGGTCCTTAGAAGTCAACTCCCGAAGCATAAAATAGAAAACAAACCGAACAGTTCTTCCATGGTATAAAACGAATAATTGCACGAGTGTGAAAGGTAAGGTCATTTCTACGTTCCGGGCAGCCTAGGCTTCACTCTATGGCGTTGTTCCGCCAGATCGAATAGTTAGGGCCTAAGAAGTCAACGCCAGAAGAATAAAATACGATAAATGTACAACACTTTTTCCATCTTACAAAGCGAATAATTGCAACCAGTGTGAAAGTAATGGCCATTTCCACGTTCCGAGCAACCTAGGCTTCACTCTAGGGCGTTGCTCCACCACATCGAATAGCTACGGCCTTAGAAGTCAACGCCTGAAGCATAAAATACACTAAAAATACAACAGTTTTTTCATCGTATAACAGGAATAATTGCAAGAAGCGTGAAGGTAATGGTCATTTCTATGTTCCGGGCAATCTAGGCTTCACTCTAGAGTGTTGCTCCGCCAGATCGAATAGCTAGGGCCTCAGAAGTCAAGCCCAGAAGTATAAAATACAATATAAATACAACAGCTTTTCCATCGTATAACAGGAATAATTGCAACCAGTGTGAAAGTTATGGTCATTTCTACGTTCCGTGCCACCTAGGCTTCATTCTAGGGCGTTGTCCCACCAGATCGAACAGTTAGGACCTAAGAAGTCAGCGCCAGAAGCATAAAATACAATATAAATACAACAGTCTTTCCATCGTATAAACCGAATAATTGCAACCAGTGTGAAAGACATGGTCATTTCTACGTTCCGGGCAACCTAGGCTTCACTCTAGGGCGCTGCTCCACCAGATCGAATAGTTAGGTCCTTAGAAGTCAACACCCGAAGCATAAAATAGAAAACAAATCGAACAGTTCTTCCATGGTATAAAACGAATAACTGCACGAGTGTGAAATGTAAGGTCATTTCTACGTTCCGTGCAACCTAGGCTTCACAGTAAGGCGTTGTTCCACCATGTCGAATAGTTAGGGCCTTAGAAAACAACTCCAGACGCATAAAACACAATAAAAGTACACCAGATTTTCCATTATATAAAAAGAATAATTGCAACCAGTGTGAAAGTAATGGTCTTTTCTACGTTTCGCGCAAGATAGGCTTCACTCTTGGACGTTGCCTCACGAGATCGAATAGCAAGAGCCTTAGAAGTCAACGCCAGAAGCATGAAATACAATAAAAGTACAACAGTTTTCCATCGTATAGCATGAATAATTGCAACCAGTGTGAAAGTTATGGTCATTTCTACGTTCCGGGGAACCTAGGCTTCACTCTAGGGCGTTGGTCCACCAGGTCGAATAGTTAGGGCCTTAGATGTCAACGCCCGAAGCATAAAATACAAAATTAATGCAACAGTTTTTCCATCGTATAATACGAATAATTGCAACCAGTGAGAAAGATATGGTCATTTCTACGTTCCGGGCAACCTAGGCTTCACTCTAGGTCGTTGCTCCACCAGATCCAATAGTTTGGGCCTAAGAAGTCAACGACAGAAGCATAAAATACAATAATGATACAACAGCTTTTCCATCGTATAACAGGTATAATTGCAACCAGAGTGAAGGTGATTGTCATTTCTACGTTCCGGGCAACCTAGGCTTCACCCTAGGGCGTTGCTACACTAGATCGAATAGTTAGGGCCTTAGAAGTCAACGCCACAAGCATAAAACAAATAAAAATACAGCAGTTATTCCATCGTATAACTCGAATAATTACAACCAGTGTGAAAGAAATGGGCATTTCCTCGTTCCGTGCAACCTAGACTTCACTCTAGGGCGTTGCTCCACCAGGTCGAATAGTTGGGGCGTTAGAAAACAACTCCAAACGCATAAAATACAATAAAAATACAACAGTTTTACCATCGTATAAATGGCATAATTGCAACCAGTGTGAAAGATATGGTCATTTCGACGTTCCGGGCAACCTAGGCTTAACTCTAGGGCGTTGCTCCACCAGATCGCATAGTTAGGGACTTAGAATTTAACACAAGAAGCATAAAATACAATAAAGATGAAACAGTTTTTCCATCGTATAACAGGAATAATTGCAACCAGTGTGAAGGTAATGGCCTTTTCTACGTTCCGGGCAACATAGGCTTCACTACAGGGCGGTGCTCCGCCAGATCAAATAGTTAGGGCCAAAGAAGTCAACGCCAGAAGCATAAAATACAATAAAAATACAACAGTTTTTCCTGCGTATAAAAGGAATAATTGCAACCAGTGTGAAAGTAATCGTCATTTCTACGTTCCGGGAAGCCTAGGCTTCACTCTTGGGCGTTGCTCCATCTCATCGAATAGCTATGGCCTTAGAAGTCAACTCCAGAAGCATAAAATCCATATAGATACAACAGCTTTTCCATCGCATAAAATGAATGAGTGCAAACAGTGTGAAAGTTATGGTCATTTCTACTTTCCGGACAACCTAGGCTTAACTCCAGGGCGTTGTTCCACCAGATCGAATAGTTAGGGTCTTTGAATACAACGCCAGAAGCATAAAATACAATAAAAATGCAACAGTTTTTCCATCGTATAACAGGAAAGCTGCAACCAGTGTGAAAGTACTGGTCATTTCTATGTTCCGGGTAACCTAGGCTTCACTCTAGGGCGTTGCTCCACCAGATCGAATAGCTAGGGACTTCGAATTCAACGGCAGAAGAATAAAATACAACATAAGTACAACAGTTTTACCATCGTATAAAATGAATAATCGCAAACAGTGTGAAGGTAATGGTAATTTCAACGTTCTGGGCAACCTAGGCTTAACTCCAGGGCGTTGCTCCATCAGATCGAATAGTTAGGGCCTAAGAAGTCAACGCCAGAAGAATAAAATACGATAAATGTACAACACTTTTTCCATCTTACAAAGCGAATAATTGCAACCAGTGTGAAAGTAATGGCCATTTCCACGTTCCGAGCAACCTAGGCTTCACTCTAGGGCGTTGCTCCACCACATCGAATAGCTACGGCCTTAGAAGTCAACGCCTGAAGCATAAAATACAATAAAAATACAACAGTTTTTTCATCGTATAACAGGAATAATTGCAAGAAGCGTGAAGGTAATGGTCATTTCTATGTTCCGGGCAATCTAGGCTTCACTCTAGAGCGTTGCTCCGCCAGATCGAATAGCTAGGGCCTCAGAAGTCAAGCCCAGAAGTATAAAATACAATATAAATACAACAGCTTTTCCATCGTATAACAGGAATAATTGCAACCAGTGTGAAAGTTATGGTCATTTCTACGTTCCGGGCACCTAGGCTTAACTGTAGGGCGTTGCTCCACCTGATAGCATAGTTAGGGACTTAGAATTTAACGCCAGAATCATAAAATACAATAAAAATGCAACAGTTTTTCCATAGTATAACAGGAGTAATTGTAACCAGTGTGAAAGTACAGGTCACTTCTACGTTCCGCGCAACCTAGGCTTCGCTCCAGGGCCTTGCTCCACCAGATCGAATAGTTAGGGACTTTGATAACAACGCCAGAAGCATAAAATACAATAAAAATACAACAGTTTTTCCTGCGTCTAAAAGGAATAATTGCAACCAGTGTAAAAGTAATGGTCATTTCTACGTTCCGGGCAACCTAGGCTTCACTCTTGGGCGTTGCTCCATCTCATCGAATAGCTGCGGCCTTAGAAGTCAACTCCAGAAGCATAAAATCCATATAAATACAACAGCTTTTCCATCGCATAAAATGAATGATTGCAAACAGTGTTAAAGTTATGGTCATTTCTACGTTCCGGACAACCTAGGCTTAACTCCAGGGCGTTGTTCCACCAGATCGAATAGTTAGGGACCTTGAATACAACGCCAGAAGTATAAAATACAATAAAAATGCAACAGTTTTTCCATCGTATAACAGGAAAGCTGCAACCAGTGTGAAAGTACTGGTCATTTCTACGTTCCGTGCAACCTAGGCTTCATCCTAGGGTGTTGTTCCACCAGATCGAACAGTTAGGACCTAAGAAGTCAACGCCAGAAGCATAAAATACAATATAAATACAACAGTTTTTCCATCGTATAAACCGAATAATTGCAACCAGTGTGAAAGGCATGGTCATTTCTACGTTCCGGGCAACCTAGGCTTGACTCTAGGGCGTTGCTGCACCAAATCGAATAGCTAGGGCCTTAGAAGTCAACGCCCGAAGCATAAAATACAAAATTAATACAACTGTTATTCCATCGTATAACAGGAATAATTACAACCAGTGTGAAAGTTATGGTCATTTCTACGTTCCGGGCAACCTAGGCTTCACTCTAGGGCGTTACTCCACCACATCGAATAGCTACGGCCTTCGAAGTCAACGCCAGAAGCATAATTTAAAGATAAATGAAACAGCTTTTCTATCGTATAAAACGAATAATTGCAACCAGTTTGAAAGTTATGGTCATTTCTACGTTCCGGGCAACCTAGGCTTCACTCTAGGGCGCTGCTCCACCAGATCGAATAGTTAGGTCCTTAGAAGTCAACTCCCGAAGCATAAAATAGAAAACAAATCGAACAGTTCTTCCATGGTAGAAAACGAATAATTGCACGAGTGTGAAAGGTAAGGTCATTTCTACGTTCCGGGCAGCCTAGGCTTCACTCTATGGCGTTGTTCCGCCAGATCGAATAGTTAGGGCCTAAGAAGTCAACGCCAGAAGAATAAAATACGATAAATGTACAACACTTTTTCCATCTTACAAAGCGAATAATTGCAACCAGTGTGAAGGTAATGGCCATTTCCACGTTCCGAGCAACCTAGGCTTCACTCTAGGGCGTTGCTCCACCACATCGAATAGCTACGGCCTTAGAAGTCAACGCCTGAAGCATAAAATACAATAAAAATACAACAGTTTTTTCATCGTATAACAGGAATAATTGCAAGAAGCGTGAAGGTAATGGTCATTTCTATGTTCCGGGCAATCTAGGCTTCACTCTAGAGCGTTGATCCGCCAGATCGAATAGCTAGGGCCTCAGAAGTCAAGCCCAGAAGTATAAAATACAATATAAATACAACAGCTTTTCCATCGTATAACAGGAATAATTGCAACCAGTGTGAAAGTTATGGTCATTTCGACGTTCCGGGCAACCTAGGCTTAACTCTAGGGCGTTGCTCCACCAGATCGCATAGTTAGGGACTTAGAATTTAACACAAGAAGCATAAAATACAATAACGATGAAACAGTTTTTCCATCGTATAACAGGAATAATTGCAACCAGTGTGAAGGTAATGGCCTTTTCTACGTTCCGGGCAACATAGGCTTCACTACAGGGCGGTGCTCCGCCAGATCAAATAGTTAGGGCCAAAGAAGTCAACGCCAGAAGCATAAAATACAATAAAAATACAACAGTTTTTCCTGCGTATAAAAGGAATAATTGCAACCAGTGTGAAAGTAATCGTCATTTCTACGTTCCGGGAAGCCTAGGCTTCACTCTTGGACGTTGCTCCATCTCATCGAATAGCTATGGCCTTAGAAGTCAACTCCAGAAGCATAAAATCCATATAGATACAACAGCTTTTCCATCGCATAAAATGAATGAGTGCAAACAGTGTGAAAGTTATGGTCATTTCTACTTTCCGGACAACCTAGGCTTAACTCCAGGGCGTTGTTCCACCAGATCGAATATTTAGGGTCTTTGAATACAACGCCAGAAGCATAAAATACAATAAAAATGCAACAGTTTTTCCATCGTATAACAGGAAAGCTGCAACCAGTGTGAAAGTACTGGTCATTTCTATGTTCCGGGTAACCTAGGCTTCACTCTAGGGCGTTGCTCCACCAGATCGAATAGCTAGGGACTTCGAATTCAACGGCAGAAGAATAAAATACAACATAAGTACAACAGTTTTACCATCGTATAAAATGAATAATCGCAAACAGTGTGAAGGTAATGGTAATTTCAACGTTCTGGGCAACCTAGGCTTAACTCCAGGGCGTTGCTCCATCAGATCGAATAGCTAGGGACTGAGAAGTCAACGCCAGAGGCATAAAATACAATAAAAATGCAACAGTTTTTCCATCGTATAACAGGAATAACTGCAACCAGTGTGAAAGTACTGTTCATTTCTATGTTCCCGGTAACCTAGGCTTCACTCTAGGGCGTTGCTCCACCAGATCGAATAGCTAGGGACTTCGAATTCAGCGCCAGAAGAATATAATACAACATATGTACAACAGTCTTTCCATCGTATAAAATGCATAATTGCAAGCAGTGTGAAGGTAATGGTCATTTCTACGTTCTGGGCAACCTAGGCTTCACTCTAGAGCGATGCTCCGCCAGATCGAATAGTTAGGGCCTTAGAAGTCAACGCCCGAAGCATAAAATACAATATAAATACAACAGCTTTTCCATCGTATATAATGTATATTTGCAAAGAATGTGAAAGCAAAGGTCATTTCTACGTTCCGGGCAACCTAGCCTCAACTGTAGCGCGTTGCTCCACCAGATCGAATAGTTAGGGCCTTAGAAGTCAACTCCAGAAGCATAAAATACAATATAAATACAACAGCTTTTCCATCGTATAAAATGAATGATTGCAAACAGTGTGAAAGTTATGGTCATTTCTACGTTCCGGGCACCTAGGCTTAACTGTAGGGCGTTGCTCCACCTGATACCATAGTTAGGGACTTAGAATTTAACGCCAGAATCATAAAATACAATAAAAATGCAACAGTTTTTCCATAGTATAACAGGAGTAATTGTAACCAGTGTGAAAGTACAGGTCACTTCTACGTTCCGCGCAACCTAGGCTTCGCTCCAGGGCCTTGCTCCACCAGATCGAATAGTTAGGGACTTTGATAACAACGCCAGAAGCATAAAATACAATAAAAATACAACAGTTTTTCCTGCGTCTAAAAGGAATAATTGCAACCAGTGTAAAAGTAATGGTCATTTCTACGTTCCGGGCAACCTAGGCTTCACTCTTGGGCGTTGCTCCATCTCATCGAATAGCTGCGGCCTTAGAAGTCAACTCCAGAAGCATAAAATCCATATAAATACAACAGCTTTTCCATCGCATAAAATGAATGATTGCAAACAGTGTGAAAGTTATGGTCATTTCTACGTTCCGGGCAACCTAGGCTTCACTCTAGGGCGTTACTCCACCACATCGAATAGCTACGGCCTTCGAAGTCAACGCCAGAAGCATAATTTAAAGATAAATGAAACAGCTTTTCTATCGTATAAAACGAATAATTGCAACCAGTGTGAAAGTTATGGTCATTTCTACGTTCCGGGCAACCTAGGCTTCACTCTAGGGCGCTGCTCCACCAGATCGAATAGTTAGGTCCTTAGAAGTCAACTCCCGAAGCATAAAATAGAAAACAAATCGAACAGTTCTTCCATGGTATAAAACGAATAATTGCACGAGTGTGAAAGGTAAGGTCATTTCTACGTTCCGGGCAGCCTAGGCTTCACTCTATGGCGTTGTTCCGCCAGATCGAATAGTTAGGGCCTAAGAAGTCAACGCCAGAAGAATAAAATACGATAAATGTACAACACTTTTTCCATCTTACAAAGCGAATAATTGCAACCAGTGTGAAAGTAATGGCCATTTCCACGTTCCGAGCAACCTAGGCTTCACTCTAGGGCGTTGCTCCACCACATCGAATAGCTACGGCCTTAGAAGTCAACGCCTGAAGCATAAAATACAATAAAAATACAACAGTTTTTTCATCGTATAACAGGAATAATTGCAAGAAGCGTGAAGGTAATGGTCATTTCTATGTTCCGGGCAATCTAGGCTTCACTCTAGAGCGTTGCTCCGCCAGATCGAATAGCTAGTGCCTCAGAAGTCAAGCCCAGAAGTATAAAATACAATATAAATACAACAGCTTTTCCATCGTATAACAGGTATAATTGCAACCAGTGTGAAAGTTATGGTCATTTCTACGTTCCGTGCCACCTAGGCTTCATTCTAGGGCGTTGTTCCACCAGATCGAACAGTTAGGACCTAAGAAGTCAGCGCCAGAAGCATAAAATACAATATAAATACAACAGTCTTTCCATCGTATAAACCGAATAATTCCAACCAGTGTGAAAGACATGGTCATTTCTACGTTCCGGGCAACCTAGGCTTGACTCTAGGGCGTTGCTCCACCAAATCGAATAGCTGGGGCCTTAGAAGTCAACGCCCGAAGCATAAAATACAAAATTAATACAACAGCTTTTCCATCGTATAACAGGAATAATTGCAACCAGTGTGAAAGTTATGGTCATTTCTACGTTCCGTGCCACCTAGGCTTCATTCTAGGGCGTTGTTCCACCAGATCGAACAGTTAGGACCTAAGAAGTCAGCGCCAGAAGCATAAAATACAATATAAATACAACAGTCTTTCCATCGTATAAACCGAATAATTCCAACCAGTGTGAAAGACATGGTCATTTCTACGTTCCGGGCAACCTAGGCTTGACTCTAGGGCGTTGCTCCACCAAACCGAATAGCTGGGGCCTTCGAAGTCAACGCCCGAAGCATAAAATACAAAATTAATACAACAGTTATTCCGTCGTATAACAGGAATAATTACAAGCAGTGTGAAAGTAATGGGCATTTCTACGTTCTGTGCAACCTAGGCTTCACAATGAGGCGTTGCTCCACCATGTCGAATAGTTAGAGCCTTAGAAAACAACTCCAGACGCATAAAACACAATAAAAATACACTAGTTTTTCCATTGTATAAAAAGAATAATTGCAACCAGTGTGAAAGTAACGGTCTTTTCTACGTTTTGTGCAAGATAGGCTTCACTCTTGGACGTTGCCTCACGAGATCAAATAGCAAGGGCCTTAGAAGTCAACGCCAGAAGCATAAAATACAATATAAATACAACAGCTTTTCCATCGTATATGATGTATATTTGCAAACAGTGTGAAAGTAAAGGTCATTTCTACGTTCCGTGCAACCTAGGCTTAACTGTAGTGCGTTGCTGCTCCATGTCGCATAGTTCGGGACGTAGAATTTAACGCCAGAAGCATCAAATACAATAAAAATGCAACAGTTTTTCCATCGTATTACAGGAATAAGTGCAAACAGTGTGGAGGTAATGGACATTTCTACTTTCCGGGCAACCTAGGCTTCACTCTAGGGCGTTTCTCCACCACATCGAATAGCTGCGGCCCTAGAAGTCAACGCCTGAAGCATAAAATATAATATAAATACAACAGTTTTTCCATCGTATAACAGGAATAATTGCAACCAGTGTGAAAGACATGGTCATTTCCACGTTCCGGGCAACCTAGCCTTCACTCTAGGGCGATGCTCCACCAGATCGAATAGTTAGGGCCTAAGAAGTCAACGCCAGAAGCATAAAATACAATATAAATACAACAGTTTTTCCATAGTATAATACGAATAATTGCAATCAGTATGAAAGTCATGATCATTTCTACGTTCCGGGCTACCTGGGCGACACCAGAGGGCGTTGCTCCACCAGATCCAATAGTTAGGACCTAAGAAGTCAACACCAGAAGCATAAAATACAGAATAGGTACAACAGTTATTCCCTTGTATAACAGGAATAATTGCAACCAGTGTGAAAGGTATGGTCATTTCTACGTTCCGGGGAACCTAGGCCTCACTCTAGGGCATTGCTCCACCCCATCGAATAGCTACGGCCTTAGAAGTCAACGCCATAACTATAAAATACATTATATATACAATTGTATTTCCATTGTATAAAATGAATAATTGCATACAGTGTGGAAGTAATGGTTATTTCTACGTTCAGGGCAACCTAGGCAACACGCTAGGGCGTTGCTCCACCAGAACGAATAGCTACGGCCTTAGGAGTCAACGCCAGAGGCATAACACACAATATAAGCACAACAGTTTTTCCATCGTCTAAAACGAATAATTGCAATCAGTATGAAGGTTATGGTCATTTCTACGATCCGGGCCACCTAGGCTTCACCCTAGGCGTTAGTCCACCAGAACCAATAGATAGGGCCTAAGAAGTCAACGCCAGAAGCATAAAGTACAATAAAAATCCAACAGTTTGTCCATCGTATAACAGGAATAATTGCAACCAGTGTGAAATTAATGGTCATTTCTACGCTACGGGCAACCTAGGCTTCACTCTAGGGCGTCGTTCCACCAGATCGAATAGTTAGGGCCTAAGAAGTCTACGCCAGAAGCATAAAATACAATACAAATACAACAGCTTTTCCATCGTATAACAGGAATAATTACAACCAGTGTGATAGCAATGGTCATTTCTACGGTCCGGGCAACCTAGGCTTCACTCTAGGGCGTTGCTCCACCAGATCGGATAGCTAGGGCCTTAGAAGTCAGCGCCCGAAACATGAAATGCAATAAAAATACAACAGTTTTTCCATCGTATACCAGGAATGATTGCAACCAGAGTGAAAGTGATTGTGATTTCTACATTCCGGGCCACCTAGGCTTCACTCTAGGGCGTTGCTCCAACAGATCGAATAGCTAGGGCCTTAGAAGTCTACACCAGAAGCATAAAATAAAATAAAAATACAACAGTTATTCCATCGTCTAACAGGAATAATTACAACCAGTGTGATAGTAATGGGCATTTCTACGTTCCGGGCAACCTAGTCTTAACTCTAGGGCGTTGCTCCACCAGATCGCATAGTTAGGGACTTAGAATTTAACACAAGAAGCATAAAATACAATAAAGATGAAACAGTTTTTCCATCGTATAACAGGAATAATTGCAACTAGTGTGAAGGTAATGGCCTTTTCTACGTTCCGGGCAACATAGGCTTCACTACAGGGCGGTGCTCCGCCAGATCAAATAGTTAGGGCCAAAGAAGTCAACGCCAGAAGCATAAAATACAATATAAATACAACAGCTTTTCCATCGTATATTATGTATATTTGCAAACAGTGTGAAAGTAACGGTCATTTCTGCGTTCTGGGCAACCTAAGCTTCACTCTAGGGCGTTGCTCCACCAGATCGAATAGTTAGGGACCTAGAATTCGACGCCAGAAGCATAAAATACAACATAAGTACAACAGTTTTTAGATTGTATAACAGGAATAATTGCAACCAGAGTGAAAGTACAGGTCATTTCTACGTTCCGGGCAACCTCGGTTTCGCTCAAGGGCGTTGCTCCCCCAGATCGAATAGCAAGGGACTTAGAAGTCAATGCCCGAAGCATAAAATACAAAATAAATAGAACAGTTTTTCTATTGTATAAAACGAATAATTGCAACCAGTGTGAAAGTTATGGTTATTTCTACGTTCCGGGAATCCTAGGCTTCCCTCTAGGGCGTTGCTCTACCAGATCGAATAGCTAGGGACTTAGAAGTCAACGCCAGAAGGTTAAAATACATAATAGATACAACAGTTTTTCCATCGTATATAATGTATATTTGCAAACAGTGTGAAAGTAGAGGTCATTTCTACGTTCCGGGCAACCTAGGCTTAACTGTAGGGCGTTTCTCCATCAGATCGCATAGTTAGGGACTTAGAATTCATCGCCAGAAGCATAAAATACAATAAAAATGCAACAGTTCTTCCATCGTATGACAGGAATAACTGCAACCACTGTGAAAGTTCAGGTCATTTCTACGTTCCGGGCAACCTAGGCTTCACTCTAGGCCGGTGCTCCGCCAGGTCAAATAGTTAGAACCTAAGAAGTCAACGAAAGAAGCATAAAATACAACAAAGATGCAACAGTTTTTCCATCGTATAACAGGAATAATTGAAACCAGTGTGAAGGTAATGGTCTTTTCTGCGTTCCGGACAACCTAGGCTTCACTACAGGGCGGCGCTCCACCAGATCAAATAGTTAGGGCCTAAGAAGGCAACGCCAGAAGCATAAAATACAATATAAATTCAACAGCTTTTCCATCGTATATAATGTATATTTGCAAACAGTGTGAAAGTAACGGTCATTTCTATGTTCCGGGCAGCCTAGGCTTCACTACAGGGCGGTGCTCCACCAGATCAAATAGTTAGGGCCTAAGAAGTCAACGCCAGAAGCATAAAATACAATATAAATACAACAGCTTTTCCATCGTATATAATGTATATTTGCAAACAGTGTGAAAGTAACGGTCATTTCTACGTTCCGGGCAACCTAGGCTTCACTCTAGGGCGTTGCTCCACCAGATCGAATAGTTAGGGACTTAGAATTCGACGCCACAAGCATAAAATACAACATAAGTACAACAGTTTTTCCATCGTATAACAGGAATAGTTGCAACCAGAGTAAAAGTACAGGTCATTTCTACGTTCCGGGCAACCTAGGCTTCGGTCAAGGGCGTTGCTCCACCAGATCGAATAGCATGGGACTTAGAAGTCAACGCCAGAAGCATAAAATATAATAAAAATACAACAGTTTTTCAATCGTATAAAATGTATAATTGCAAGCAATGTGAAGGTAATGGTCATTTCTACGTTCCGGGCAACGTCGGCTTCGCTCAAGGGCGTTGCTCCACCAGATCGAATAGCAAGGGCCTAAGAAGGCAACGCCAGAAGCATAAAATACAATATAAATTCAACAGCTTTTCCATCGTATATAATGTATATTTGCAAACAGTGTGAAAGTAACGGTAATTTCTACGTTCCGGGCAGCCTAGGCTTCACTACAGGGCGGTGCTCCACCAGATCAAATAGTTAGGGCCTAAGAAGTCAACGCCAGAAGCATAAAATACAATATAAATACAACAGCTTTCCCATCGTATATAATGTATATTTGCAAACAGTGTGAAAATAACGGTCATTTCTACGTTCCGGGCAACCTAGGCTTCACTCTAGGGCGTTGTTCCACCAGATCGAACAGTTAGGACCTAAGATGTCAACGCCAGAAGCATAAAATACAATATAAATACAACAGTTTTTCCATCATATAGACCGAATAATTGCAACCAGTGTGAAAGACATGGTCATTTCTACGTTCCGGGCAACCTAGGCTTGACTCTAGGGCGTTGCTCCACCAGATCGAATAGCTAGGGCCTTAGAAGTCAACGCCCGAAACATAAAATGCAATAAAAATACATCAGTTTTTCCATCGTATAACAGGAATAATTGCAACCAGGTTGAAGTGATGGTCATTTCTACGTTCCGGGCGATCTAGGCCTCACACTAGGGCGTTGTTCCGCCAGGTCGAATAGTTAGGGCCTAGGAAGTCAACGGCAGAAGCATAAAATACGATATATGTACAACAGTTTTTCCACCGTATAAAACGGATAATTGCAACCAGTGTGAAAGTAATGGCCATTTCTACGATCCGGGCATCCTAGTCTTCACTCTGGGGCATTGCTGCGCCAGACCGAATAAATAGGGCCTTAGAAGTCAACGCCAGAAGCAAAAAATAAAATAAAAATACAACAGTTTTTTCATCGTATAGCAGGAATATTTGCATCAAGCGTGAATGTAATGGTCATTTCTACCTTCCGGGCTATCTAGTCTTCACTGTAGGGCGGTGCTCCACCAGATCAAATAGTTAGGGCCTAAGAAGTCAACGCCAGAAGCATAAAATACAATTTAATACAACAGCTTTTCCATCGTATATAATGTATATTTGCAAACAGTGTGAAAGTAACGGTCATTTCTACGTTCCGGGCAACCTAGGCTTCACTCTAGGGCGTTGCTCCACCACGTCGAATAGCTACGGCCTTAGAAGTCAACGCCTGAAGCATAAAATAAAATATAAATACTACAGCTTTTCCATCTTATGAAACGAATAATTGCAACCAGTGTGAAAGTTATGGTCATTTCTACGTCCCGGGCTACCTAGGCTTCACCCTAGGGCGTTGCTCCACCAGAACGAATAGTTAGGGCCTTAGAAGTCAAAGCCAGAAGCATAAAATACGATATAAGTACATCAGTCTTTCCATCGTATAAAACGAATAATTACAACCAGTGTGAAAGTAATGGCCTTTCTACGTTCCGGGCATCCTAGTCTTAAGTCTGAGGCATTGCTCCACCAAATCGAATACATAGGGCCTTAGAAGTCAACGCCAGAAGCATAAAGTACAATAAAAATACAACTGCTTGTCCATCGTATAACAGGAATAATTGCAACCAGTGTAAAAGTAATTGTCATTTCTACGTTACGGGCAACCTGGGCGTAACTGTACGGCGTTGTGCCACCACATCGAATAGCTACGGCCTTAGAAGTCAACGCCTGAAGCATAAAATTAATAAAAACACAACAGTTTTTTCATCGTATAAGAGGAATATTTGCAACCAGTGTGAAAGTTATGGTCATTTCTACGTTCCGTGCCACCTAGGCTTCATTCTAGGGCGTTGTTCCACCAGATCGAACAGTTAGGACCTAAGAAGTGAGCGCCAGAAGCATAAAATACAATATAAATACAACAGTCTTTCCATCGTATAAACCGAATAATTGCAACCAGTGTGAAAGACATGGTCATTTCTACGTTCCGGGCAACCTAGGCTTGACTCTAGGGCGTTGCTCCACCAAATCGAATAGCTGGGGCCTTAGAAGTCAACGCCCGAAGCATAAAATACAAAATTAATACAACAGTTATTCCGTCGTATAACAGGAATAATTACAACCAGTGTGAAAGTAATGGGCATTTCTACGTTCTGTGCAACCTAGGCTTCACAATAAGGCGTTGCTCCACCATGTCGAATAGTTAGAGCCTTAGAAAACAACTCCAGACGCATAAAACACAATAAAAATACACCAGTTTTTCCATTGTATAAAAAGAATAATTGCAACCAGTGTGAAAGTAATGGTCTTTTCTACGTTTTGTGCAAGATAGGCTTCACTCTTGGACGTTGCCTCACGAGATCAAATAGCAAGGGCCTTAGAAGTCAACGCCAGAAGCATAAAATACAATATAAATACAACAGCTTTTCCATCGTATATGATGTATATTTGCAAACAGTGTGAAAGTAAAGGTCATTTCTACGTTCCGTGCAACCTAGGCTTAACTGTAGTGCGTTGCTGCTCCAGGTCGCATAGTTCGGGACGTAGAATTTAACGCCAGAAGCATAAAATACAATAAAAATGCAACAGTTTTTCCATCGTATTACAGGAATAATTGCAAACAGTGTGGAGGTAATGGACATTTCTACTTTCCGGGCAACCTAGGCTTCACTCTAGGGCGTTTCTCCACCACATCGAATAGCTGCGGCCCTAGAAGTCAACGCCTGAAGCATAAAATATAATATAAATACAACAGTTTTTCCATCGTATAACAGGAATAATTGCAACCAGTGTGAAAGTACAGGTCATTTCTACGCTCCGGGCAACCTGGGCTTCACTCTAGGGCGTTGCCGCACCACATCGAAAAGCTAAGGCCTTAGAAGTCAACGCCAGAAGCATAAAATACAATATAAATACAACAGTTTTCCCGTCGTATAAAACGAATAATTGCAACCAGTATGAAAGGTAATGGTCATTTCTACGTTCCGGGCAACCTAGGCTTCACTGTAGGGCGTTGCTCCACCACGTCGAATAGCTACGGCCTTAGAAGTCAACGCCTGAAGCATAAAATAAAATATAAATACTACAGCTTTTCCATCTTATGAAACGAATAATTGCAACCAGTGTGAAAGTTATGGTCATTTCTACGTCCCGGGCTACCTAGGCTTCACTCTAGGGCGTTTCTCCACCAGATCGAATAGTTAGGGCCTAAGAAGTCAACGCCAGAAGCATGAAATACAATATAAATACTACAGATTCTCCATCGTATAAAACGGATAATTGCAACCAGTGTGAAAGTAATGGCCATTTCTACGTTCCGGGCATCCTAGACTTAACTCTAGGGCGTTGCTCCACCAGATCGAATTGCTAGGGCCTTAGAAGTCAACGCCCGAAACATAAAAAACAATAAAAATACAACAATTTTTCCATCGTGTAACGGGAGTAATTGCAACCAGTCTGAAAATTATGGTCATTTCTACGTTCCGTCCAACATAGGCTTCACTCTTGGACGTTGACCCTCCAGGTCGAATGGCTAGGACCTTAAAAATCAAAGTCAGAAGCAGAAAATACAATAAAAATACAACAGTTTTTCCATCGTATAACAGGAATAATTGCAACCAGGTTGAAGTGATGGTCATTTCTACGTTTCGGGCGACCTAGGCCTCACTCTATGGCGTTGTTCCGCCAGGTCGAATAGTTAGGGTCTAGGAGGTCTACGGCAGAAGCATAAAATACGATATATGTACAACAGTTTTTCCACCGTATAAAACGGATAACTGCAACCAGTGTGAAAGGACTGGTCATTTCTTTATTCCGGCAACCTAGGCTTCACCCTAGGGCGTTGCTCCACCAGGTCGAATAGTTAGGGCCTAAGAAGTCAACGCCAGAAGCATAAAATACGATATATGTACAACAGTTTTTCCATCGTATAAAACGGATAATTGCAACCAGTGTGAAGGTAATGGTCATTTCTACGTTCCGGGCAACCTAGGCTTCACCCTAGGGCGTTGCTCCACCAGAACGAATAGTTAGGGCCTTAGAGGTCAAAGCCAGAAGCATAAAATACGATATAAGTACATCAGTCTTTCCATCGTATAAAACGAATAATTACAACCAGTGTGAAAGTAATGGCCTTTCTACGTTCCGGGCATCCTAGTCTTAAGTCTGAGGCATTGCTCCACCAAATCGAATACATAGGGCCTTAGAAGTCAACGCCAGAAGCATAAAGTACAATAAAAATACAACTGCTTGTCCATCGTATAACAGGAATAATTGCAACCAGTGTAAAAGTAATTGTCATTTCTACGTTACGGGCAACCTGGGCGTAACTGTACGGCGTTGTGCCACCACATCGAATAGCTACGGCCTTAGAAGTCAACGCCTGAAGCATAAAATTAATAAAAACACAACAGTTTTTTCATCGTATAAGAGGAATATTTGCAACCAGAGTGAAACTGATGGACATTTCTACGTTCCGGGCGACCTAGGCTTCACTCTGGGGTGTTGGACCACCAGATCAAAAGTTAGGGCCTAAGAAGTCAACGCCAGAAGCATAAAATACAAAATAAATACAATAGTTTTTCCATCGTCTAAAACGAATAATTGCGCGAGTGAGAAAGGTATGGTCATTTCTACGTTCCGGGCAACCTAGGCTTCACTCTAGGGCATTGCTCCACCAGATCGAATAGCTAGGGCCTTAGAAGTCAGCGCCCGAAACATAAAATGCAATAAAAAAACAACAGTTTTTCCATCGTATACCAGGAATGATTGCAACCAGAGTGAAGGTGATTGTGATTTCTACGTTCCGGGCAACCTAGGCTTCACTCTAGGGCGTTGCTCCACCACATCGAATAGCTAGGGCCTTAAAAGTCAGCGCCCGAAACATAAAATACAATATAAATACAACAGCTTTTCCATCGTATAAAACGTATAACTGCATCCAGTGTGAAAGTTATGGTCATTTCTACGTACCGGGCAACCTAGGCTTCACCCTAGGGCGTTGCTCCACCAGATCGAATAGTTAGGGCCTTAGAAGTCAACGCCAGAAGCATAAAATAAAATAAAGTTACAACAGTTTTTCAATCGTATAACAGGAATAATTGCAACCAGTGTGAAAGTTAATGGTCATTTCTACGTTCCGGGCAACCTAGGCTTCACTGTAGGGCGTTGCTCCACCACATCGAATAGCTACGGCCTTGGAAGTCAACGCCTGAAGCATAAAATAAAATAAAAATACAACACTTTTTCCCTTGTATAACAGGAATAATTGCAACCAGTGTGAAAGGTATGGTCATTTCTACGTTCCGGGCAACCTACGCTTCACTCTAGGGCGTTGCTCCACCACATCGAATAGCTGCGGCCTTAGAAGTCAACGCCAGAAGCATAAAATACCATATAAATACATCAGTTTTTCCGTCGTTAAAAGGAATAAATGCAACCAGTGTGAAGGATATGGTCATTTCTACGTTCCGGACAACATAGGCTTCACTCTAGGGCGTTGGTCCACCAGATACACTAGTTAGGGCCTAAGGAGACAACGTCAGAAGCATAGAATACAATATAAATACAACAGCTTTTCCATCGTATAACAGGAATAATTGACACCAGTGTGAAAGTGATGATCATTTCTGCATTCCGGGCAACCTAGGCTTCACTCTAGGGCGTTGCTCCTCCAGATAGAATAGTTAGGGCCCAGGAAGTCAACGCCAGAAGCATAAAATACAATATAAATACAACACTTTTTCCCTTGTATAACAGGAATAATTGCAACCAGTGTGAAAGGTATGGTCATTTCTACGTTCCGGGCAACCTACGCTTCACTCTAGGGCGTTGCTCCACCACATCGAATAGCTGCGGCCTTAGAAGTCAACGCCAGAAGCATAAAATACAATATAAATACAACAGTTCTTCAATCGTATAACAGGAATAATTGCAAACAGTGTGAAAGATATGGTCATTTCTACGTTGCGGGCATCCTAGGCTTCACTCTAGGGCAAGGCTCCACCACATCGAATAGCTACGGCCTTAGAAGTCAACGCCAGAAGCATAAAATAAAATAAAGTTACAACAGTTTTTCAATCGTATAACAGGAATAATTGCAACCAGTGTGAAAGTTAATGGTCATTTCTACGTTCCGGGCAACCTAGGCTTCACTGTAGGGCGTTGCTCCACCACATCGAATAGCTACGGCCTTGGAAGTCAACGCCTGAAGCATAAAATAAAATAAAGATACAACAGATTCTCCATTGTATAAAACGGATAATTGCAACCAGTGTTAAAGTAATGGCCATTTCTACGTTCCGGGCATCCTAGACTTACCTCTGAGACATTGCTCCACCAGATCGAATACATAGGGCCTTAGAATTCAACGCCAGACGCATAAAATACAATGTAAATGCAACAGTTTTTCCACCGTATTACAAGAATAACTGCAACCAGTGTGAATGGACTGGTCATCTCTACGTTCCGGGTAACCTAAGCTTCATTCGAGGGCGTTGCCCCACAAGATCGAATAGCTAGGGACTAAGAATTCAACGCCAGAAGAATAAAATACAATATAAGTACAACAGTTTTTCCATCTTATAAAATGAATAACTGCAAACCGTGTGAAAGTTATGGTCATTTCTGCGTTCCGGGAACCTAGTCTTCACTCTAGGGCGTTGCCCCACCAGATCGAATAGTTAGGGCCTAAGAAGTCAACGCCAGAAGCATAAAATACAATATAAATACAACAGTTGATCCATTCTATGAAATGAATAATTGCAAACTGTGTGGAAGTAATGGTCATTTCTACGTTCCGGGCAACCTAGGCTTCACTCGATGTCGTTGCTCCACCACATCGAATAGCTGCGGCCTTAGAAGTCAACGCCTGGAGCATAAAATACATTAACAATACAACAGTTTTTTCACCGTGTAACAGGAAGAATTGCAACACGAGTGAAGGTAATGGTCTTTTCTACGTTCCGGGTAATCTAGGCTTCACTCTAGGGCGTTGCTCCACCAGATCGAATAGCTAGGGCATTAGAAGTCAACGCCAGAAGCAAAAGATAAAATAAAAGTACAAAAGTTTTTTCATCGCATAACAGGAATAATTGCAACAAGCGTGAATGTAATGGTCATTTCTACGTTCCGGGCAATCTAGGCTTCACCCTAGGGCGTTGTTCCACCAGATCGAATAGTCAGGGCCTAAGAAGACAACGCCAGAAGCATAACATACGATATAAGTACATCAGTTTTTCCATCGTATAATACGAATAGTTACAACCAGTGTGAAAGTAATGGCCATTTCTACGTTCCGGGCATCCTAGCCTTAACTCTGAGCCATCGCTCCACCAGATCGAATACATAGAGCCTTAGAAGTCAACGCAATAAGCATAAAGTACAGTAAATATCCAACAGTTTGTCCACCGTATAACAGGAATAATTACAACCAGAGTGAAAGTAATGGTCATTTCTACGTCCCGGGCAACCTAGGCTTCACCCTAGGGCGTTGCTCCACCAGATCGAATAGTTAGGGCCCTAGAAGTCAACGCCCGAAGCATAAAATACAATAAAAATGCAACACCTTTTCCATCGTATAACAGTAATGATTGCAACCAGTGTGAAAGTGATGGTCATTTCTACGTTCCGGGCAACCTAGGCTTCACCCTAGGGCGTTGCTCCACCAGATCGAATAGTTAGGGCCTTAGAAGTCAACGCCAGAAGCATAAAATACCATATAAATACATCAGTTTTTCCGTCGTTAAAAGGAATAAATGCAACCAGTGTGAAGGATATGGTCATTTCTACGTTCCGGATAACATAGGCATAAAATGAAATAAAATTACAACAGTTTTTCAATCGTATAACAGGAATAATTGCAACCAGTGTGAAAGTTAATGGTCATGTCTACGTTCCGGGCAACCTAGGCTTCACTGTAGGGCGTTGCTCCACCACATCGAATAGCTACGGCCTTAGAAGTCAACGCCTAAAGCATAAAATACAATAAAAATGCAACAGTTTTTTCATCATATAACAGGAATAGTTGCAGCAAGCCTGAAGGTAATGGTCTTTTCTACGTTCCGGGTAATCTAGGCTTCACTCTAGGGCGTTGCTCCACCAGATCGAATAGGTAGGGCATTAGAAGTCAACGCCAGAAGCAAAAGATAAAATAAACGTACAACAGTTTTTTCATCGCATAACAGGAATAATTGCAACAAGCGTGAATGTAATGGTCATTTCTACGTTCCGGGCAATCTAGGCTTCACTCTAGGGCGTTGTTCCACCAGATCGAATAGTCAGGGCCTAAGAAGACAACGCCAGAAGCATAAAATACGATATAAGTACATCAGTTTTTCCATCGTATAATACGAATAGTTACAACCAGTGTGAAAGTAATGGCCGTTTCTACATTCCGGGCATCCTAGCCTTAACTCTGAGCCATCGCTCCACCAGATCGAATACATAGGGCCTTAGAAATCAACGCAAGAAGCATAAAGTACAATAAAAATACAACTGCTTGTCCATCGTATAACAGGAATAATTGCAACCATTGTAAAAGTAATGGTCATTTCTACGTTACGGGCAACCTGGGCGTAACTGTACGGCGTTGTGCCACCACATCGAATAGCTACGGCCTTAGTAGTCAACGCCTGAAGCATAAAATTAATAAAAACACAACAGTTTTTTCATCGTATAAGAGGAATATTTGCAACCAGAGTGAAACTGATGGACATTTCTACGTTCCGGGCGACCTAGGCTTCACTCTGGGGTGTTGGACCACCAGATCAAATAGTTAGGGCCTAAGAAGTCAACGCCGGAAGCATAAAATACAAAATAAATACAATAGTTTTTCCATCGTCTAAAACGAATAATTGCGCGAGTGAGAAAGGTATGGTCATTTCTACGTTCCGGATAACATAGGCTTCACTCTAGGGCGTCGGTCCACCAGATACACTAGTTAGGGCCTAAGGAGACAACGTCAGAAGCATAGAATACAATATAAATACAGCAGCTTTTCCATCGTATAACAGGAATAATTGACACCAGTGTGAAAGTAATGGATATTTCTACGTTCCGGCAACCTAGATTTCACTCTAGGGCGTAGCTATACCAGATCGAATAGTTACGGCCTTAGAAGTCAACGCCAGAAGCATAAAATACAATATAAATACAACAGTTTTTCCATCGTACAACACGAATAATTGCAACCAATATAGAAGTAATGGTCGGTTCTAAGTTCCGGGCAACCTGAGCTTCACTCTCGGGAGTCGCTCCACCACATCGAATAGCTGCGGCCTTAGAAGTCAACGCCTGAAGCATAAAATAAAATAAAAATACAACAGATTCTCCATTGTATAAAACGGATAATTGCAAGCAGTGTTAAAGTAATGGCCATTTCTACGTTCCGGGCATCCTAGACATAACTCTGAGACATTGCTCCACCAGATCGAATACATAGGGCCTTAGAATTCAACGCCAGAAGCATAAAATACAATGTAAATGCAACAGTTTTTCCACCGTATTACAGGAATAACTGCAACCAGTGTGAAAGGACTGGTCATTTCTACGTTCCGGGTAACCTAGGCTTCATTCGAGGGCGTTACCCACAAGATCGAATAGCTAGGGCCTAAGAAGACAACGCCAGAAGCATAAAATACGATATAAGTACATCAGTTTTTCCATCGTATAATACGAATAGTTACAACCAGTGTGAAAGTAATGGCCATTTCTACATTCCGGGCATCCTAGCCTTAACTCTGAGCCATCGCTCCACCAGATCGAATACATAGGGCCTTAGAAATCAACGCAAGAAGCATAAAGTACAATAAAAATACAACTGCTTGTCCATCGTATAACAGGAATAATTGCAACCATTGTAAAAGTAATGGTCATTTCTACGTTACGGGCAACCTGGGCGTAACTGTACGGCGTTGTGCCACCACATCGAATAGCTACGGCCTTAGTAGTCAACGCCTGAAGCATAAAATTAATAAAAACACAACAGTTTTTTCATCGTATAAGAGGAATATTTGCAACCAGAGTGAAACTGATGGACATTTCTACGTTCCGGGCGACCTAGGCTTCACTCTGGGGTGTTGGACCACCAGATCAAATAGTTAGGGCCTAAGAAGTCAACGCCGGAAGCATAAAATACAAAATAAATACAATAGTTTTTCCATCGTCTAAAACGAATAATTGCGCGAGTGAGAAAGGTATGGTCATTTCTACGTTCCGGATAACATAGGCTTCACTCTAGGGCGTCGGTCCACCAGATACACTAGTTAGGGCCTAAGGAGACAACGTCAGAAGCATAGAATACAATATAAATACAGCAGCTTTTCCATCGTATAACAGGAATAATTGACACCAGTGTGAAAGTGATGGTCATTTCTGCATTCCGGGCAACCTAGGCTTCACTCTAGGGCGTTGCTCCTCCAGATAGAATAGTTAGGGCCCAGGAAGTCAACGCCAGAAGCATAAAATACAATATATATACAACACTTTTTCCCTTGTATAACAGGAATAATTGCAACCAGTGTGAAAGGTATGGTCATTTCTACGTTCCGGGCAACCTACGCTTCACTCTAGGGCGTTGCTCCACCACATCGAATAGCTGCGGCCTTAGAAGTCAACGCCAGAAGCATAAAATACAATATAAATACAACAGTTCTTCAATCGTATAACAGGAATAATTGCAAACAGTGTGAAAGGTATGGTCATTTCTACGTTCCGGGCAACCTACGCTTCACTCTAGGGCGTTGCTCCACCACATCGAATAGCTGCGGCCTTAGAAGTCAACGCCAGAAGCATAAAATACAATATAAATACAACAGTTCTTCAATCGTATAACAGGAATAATTGCAAACAGTGTGAAAGATATGGTCATTTCTACGTTGCGGGCATCCTAGGCTTCACTCTAGGGCATTGCTCCACCACATCGAATAGCTACGGCCTTAGAAGTCAACGCCACAAGCATAAAATGAAATAAAATTACAACAGTTTTTCAATCGTATAACAGGAATAATTGCAACCAGTGTGAAAGTTAATGGTCATTTCTACGTTCCGGGCAACCTAGGCTTCACTGTAGGGCGTTGCTCCACCACATCGAATAGCTACGACCTTGGAAGTCAACGCCTGAAGCATAAAATAAAATAAAAATACAACAGATTCTCCATTGTATAAAACGGATAATTGCAACCAGTGTTAAAGTAATGGCCGTTTCTACGTTCCGGGCATCCTAGACTTAACTCTGAGACATTGCTCCACCAGATCGAATACATAGGGCCTTAGAATTCAACGCCAGAAGCATAAAATACAATGTAAATGCACCAGTTTTTCCACCGTATTACAGGAATAACTGCAACCAGTGTGAAAGGACTGGTCATTTCTACGTTCCGGGTAACCTAGGCTTCATTCGAGGGCGTTGCCCCACAAGATCGAATAGCTAGGGACTAAGAATTCAAGCCAGAAGAATAAAATACAATATAAGTACAACAGTATCTCCATCATATAAAATGAATAACTGCAAACAGTGTGAAAGTTATGGTCATTTCTGCGTTCCGGGAACCTAGTCTTCACTCTAGGGTGTTGCCCCCCAGATCGAATAGTTAGGGCCTAAGAAGTCAACGCCAGAAGCATAAAATACAATATAAATACAACAGTTTATCCATTCTATGAAATGAATAATTGCAAACAGTGTGGAAGTAATGGTCATTTCTACGTTCCGGGCAACCTAGGCTTAACTCCAGGGCGTTGCTCCACCAGATCGAATAGCTAGGGACTTAGAATTCAACGCCAGGAGAATAAAATACAACATAAGTACAACAGTTTTACCATCGTATAAAATGAATAATCGCAAACAGTGTGAAGGTAATTGTCACTTCTACGTTCCGGGCAACCTAGGCTTCACTCCAGGGCGTCGCTCCACCAGATCGAAAAGTTAGGGCCTAAGAAGTCAACGCCAGAAGCATAAAATGAAATAAAAATAGAGCAGTTATTCCATATTATAACAGGAATAATTACAACCAGTGTGAAAGAAATGGGCATTTCTACGTTCCGGGCAGCCTAGGCTTCACCCTAGGGCGTTGCTCCACCAGATCGAATAGCTACGGCCTTAGAAGTCTACTCCAGAAGCATAAAATACAATATAAATACAACAGCTTTTCCACCGTATAAAACGCATAATTGCAATCAGTATGAAAGTCATGGTCATTTATACGTTCCGGGCAACCTAGGCTTTGCTCTGGAGCATTCCTCCACCAGATCGAATAGTTAGTGCCTAAGAAGACAACGCCAGAAGCATAAAATACAATATAAATACAACAGCTTTTCCATCGTATATAATGTATACTTGCAAACAGTGTGAAAGTAAAGGTCATTTCTACGTTGCGGGCAACCTAGGCTTCACTCTAGGGAGTTGCTCCACCACATCGTATAGCTACGGACTTAGATGTCAACGCCAGAAGCATAAAATACAATAAAAGTACAACAGTTTTTCCATCGTATAACAGGAGTAATTGCAACCAGAGTGAAACTGATGGACATTTCTACGTTCCGGGCGACCTAGGCTTCACTCTGGGGTGTTGGACCACCAGATCAAATAGTTAGGGCCTAAGAAGTCAACGCCAGAAGCATAAAATACAAAATAAATACAATAGTTTTTCCATCGTCTAAAACGAATAATTGCGCGAGTGAGAAAGGTATGGTCATTTCTACGTGCCGGGCAACCTAGGCTTCACCCTAGGGCGTTGCTCCACCAGATCGAATAGTTAGGGCCTTAGAAGTCAACGCCAGAAGCGTAAAATACCATATAAATACATCAGTTTTTCCGTCGTTAAAAGGAATAAATGCAACCAGTGTGAAGGATATGGTCATTTCTACGTTCCGGACAACATAGGCTTCACTCTAGGGCGTTGGTCCACCAGATTCACTAGTTAGGGCCTAAGGAGACAACGTCAGAAGCATAGAATACAATATAAATACAACAGCTTTTCCATCGTATAACAGGAATAATTGACACCAGTGTGAAAGTGATGGTCATTTCTGCATTCCGGGCAACCTAGGCTTCACTCTAGGGCGTTGCTCCTCCAGATAGAATAGTTAGGGCCCAGGAAGTCAATGCCAGAAGCATAAAATACAATATAAATACAACACTTTTTCCCTTGTATAACAGGAATAATTGCAACCAGTGTGAAAGGTATGGTCATTTCTACGTTCCGGGCAACCTACGCTTCACTCTAGGGCGTTGCTCCACCACATCGAATAGCTGCGGCCTTAGAAGTCAACGCCAGAAGCATAAAATACAATATAAATACAACAGTTCTTCAATCGTATAACAGGAATAATTGCAAACAGTGTGAAAGATATGGTCATTTCTACGTTGCGGGCATCCTAGGCTTCACTCTAGGGCATTGCTCCACCACATCGAATAGCTACGGCCTTAGAAGTCAACGCCACAAGCATAAAATGAAATAAAATTACAACAGTTTTTCAATCGTATAACAGGAATAATTGCAACCAGTGTGAAAGTTAATGGTCATTTCTACGTTCCGGGCAACCTAGGCTTCACTGTAGGGCGTTGCTCCACCACATCGAATAGCTACGACCTTGGAAGTCAACGCCTGAAGCATAAAATAAAATAAAAATACAACAGATTCTCCATTGTATAAAACGGATAATTGCAACCAGTGTTAAAGTAATGGCCATTTCTACGTTCCGGGCATCCTAGACTTAACTCTGAGACATTGCTCCACCAGATCGAATACATAGGGCCTTAGAATTCAACGCCAGAAGCATAAAATACAATGTAAATGCACCAGTTTTTCCACCGTATTACAGGAATAACTGCAACCAGTGTGAAAGGACTGGTCATTTCTACGTTCCGGGTAACCTAGGCTTCATTCGAGGGCGTTGCCCCACAAGATCGAATAGCTAGGGACTAAGAATTCAACGCCAGAAGAATAAAATACAATATAAGTACAACAGTATCTCCATCATATAAAATGAATAACTGCAAACAGTGTGAAAGTTATGGTCATTTCTGCGTTCCGGGAACCTAGTCTTCACTCTAGGGTGTTGCCCCCCAGATCGAATAGTTAGGGCCTAAGAAGTCAACGCCAGAAGCATAAAATACAATATAAATACAACAGTTTATCCATTCTATGAAATGAATAATTGCAAACAGTGTGGAAGTAATGGTCATTTCTACGTTCCGGGCAACCTAGGCTTCACTCTATGTCGTTGCTCCACCACATAGAATAGCTACGGCCTTTGAAGTCAACGCCTGGAGCATAAAATACATTAACAATACAACAGTTTTTTCACCGTGTAACAGGAAGAATTGCAACACGAGTGAAGGTAATGGTCTTTTCTACGTTCCGGGTAATCTAGGCTTCACTCTAGGGCGTTGCTCCACCAGATCGAATAGCTAGGGCATTAGAAGTCAACGCCAGAAGCAAAAGATAAAATAAAAGTACAACAGTTTTTTCATCGCATAACAGGAATAATTGCAACAAGCGTGAATGTAATGGTCATTTCTACGTTCCAGGCAATCTAGGCTTCACTCTAGGGCGTTGTTCCACCAGATCGAATAGTCAGGGCCTAAGAAGACAACGCCAGAAGCATAAAATACGATATAAGTACATCAGTTTTTCCATCGTATAATACGAATAGTTACAACCAGTGTGAAAGTAATGGCCATTTCTACGTTCCGGGCATCCTAGCCTTAACTCTGAGCCATCGCTCCACCAGATCGAATACATAGGGCCTTAGAAATCAACGCAAGAAGCATAAAGTACAATAAAAATACAACTGCTTGTCCATCGTATAACAGGAATAATTGCAACCATTGTAAAAGTAATGGTCATTTCTACGTTACGGGCAACCTGGGCGTAACTGTACGGCGTTGTGCCACCACATCGAATAGCTACGGCCTTAGTAGTCAACGCCTGAAGCATAAAATTAATAAAAACACAACAGTTTTTTCATCGTATAAGAGGAATATTTGCAACCAGTGTGAAAGTTTTGGTCATTTCTATGTTCCGGGAAACCTAGGCTTCACCGTAGGGCGTTGCTCCACCAGATCTAATAGTTAGGGCCTTAGAAGTCAACGCCCGAAGCATAAAATACCAAATTAATGCAACAGTTCTTCCATCGTATAAAACGAATAATTGCATCCAGTGTGAAAGTAATGGTCATTTCTACGTTCCGGGCACCCTAGGCTTCACTCTAGGCCGTTGCTCCACCACATCGTATAGCTACGGACTTAGATGTCAACGCCAGAAGCATAAAATACAATAAAAGTACAACAGTTTTTCCATCGTATAACAGGAGTAATTGCAACCAGAGTGAAACTGATGGACATTTCTACGTTCCGGGCGACCTAGGCTTCACTCTGGGGTGTTGGACCACCAGATCAAATAGTTAGGGCCTAAGAAGTCAACGCCAGAAGCATAAAATACAAAAAGATACAATAGTTTTTCCATCGTCTAAAACGAATAATTGCGCGAGTGAGAAAGGTATGGTCATTTCTACGTGCCGGGCAACCTAGGCTTCACCCTAGGGCGTTGCTCCACCAGATCGAATAGTTAGGGCCTTAGAAGTCAACGCCAGAAGCGTAAAATACCATATAAATACATCAGTTTTTCCGTCGTTAAAAGGAATAAATGCAACCAGTGTGAAGGATATGGTCATTTCTACGTTCCGGACAACATAGGCTTCACTCTAGGGCGTTCGTCCACCAGATTCACTAGTTAGGGCCTAAGGAGACAACGTCAGAAGCATAGAATACAATATAAATACAACAGCTTTTCCATCGTATAACAGGAATAATTGACACCAGTGTGAAAGTGATGGTCATTTCTGCATTCCGGGCAACCTAGGCTTCACTCTAGGGCGTTGCTCCTCCAGATAGAATAGTTAGGGCCCAGGAAGTCAACGCCAGAAGCATAAAATACAATATAAATACAACACTTTTTCCCTTGTATAACAGGAATAATTGCAACCAGTGTGAAAGGTATGGTCATTTCTACGTTCCGGGCAACCTACGCTTCACTCTAGGGCGTTGCTCCACCACATCGAATAGCTGCGGCCTTAGAAGTCAACGCCAGAAGCATAAAATACAATATAAATACAACAGTTCTTCAATCGTATAACAGGAATAATTGCAAACAGTGTGAAAGATATGGTCATTTCTACGTTGCGGGCATCCTAGGCTTCACTCTAGGGCATTGCTCCACCACATCGAATAGCTATGGCCTTAGAAGTCAACGCCAGAAGCATAAAATAAAATAAAATTACAACAGTTTTTCAATCGTATAACAGGAATAATTGCAACCAGTGTGAAAGTTAATGGTCATTTCTACGTTCCGGGCAACCTAGGCTTCACTGTAGGGCGTTGCTCCACCACATCGAATAGCTACGACCTTGGAAGTCAACGCCTGAAGCATAAAATAAAATAAAAATACAACAGTTTTTCCATCGTATAAAACGGAAAATAGCAACCAGTGTGAAAGTAATGGCCATTTCTACGTTCCGGGCATCCTAGACTTCACTCTGAGTCATTGCTGCGCCAGACCGAATACATAGGGTCTTAGAAGTCAACGCCAGAAGCATAAAGTACAATAAATATCAAACAGTATGTCCATCGTATAACGGGAGTAATTGTAAGCAGTGTGAAAGTTATGGTCATTTCTACGTTCCGGCCACCTAGGTTTCGCTGTAGAGCGTTGCTCCACCAGATCGAATAGCTAGGGACTTAGAAGTCAACGCCAGAAGCATAAAATACAATAAAAATACAACAGTTTTTCCATCGTATAAAAGGAATAATTGCAACCAGTGTGAAAGTAATGGTCATTTCTACGTTCCGGGCTACCTATACTTCACTCTAGTGCGTTGCTCCACCAGATCGAATAGTTAGGGCCTTAGAAGTCAACGCCCCAAGCATAAAATACAAAATAAATAGAACACTTTTTCCATTGTAAAAAACGATTATTTGCAACCAGTGTGAAAGTAATGGTCATTTATACGTTCCGAGCAACCTGGGCTTCACTCTAGGGCGTTGCACCACCAGTCCGAATAGTTAGGGCCTAACAAGTCAACGCCAGAAGCATTAAATACAATATAAATACAACAGCTTTTCCACCGTATAACAGGAATAATTGCAAACCGTGTGAAAGATATGGTCACTTCTACGTTCCTGGCAACCTAGGCTTCACTCTAGAGAGTTGCTCCAACACATCGAACAGCTACGGCCTTAGAAGTCAACGCCAGAAACATAATATACAATATAAATACAATAGTTTTTCCATCGTATAAAACGAATCATTGCAACCAGTATGAAAGTTATGGTCATTTCTTCGTTCCTGGCAACCTAGGCTTCACTCTAGGGAGTTGCTCCAACACATCGAACAGCTACGGCCTTAGAAGTCGAGGCCAGAAGCATAAAATACAACATAAATACAACATTTTTTCCATCGTATATGATGTATATTTGGAATCAGTGTGAAAGTAAAGGCCTTTTCTACGTTCCGGGCAACCTAGGCTTAACTGTAGGGTGTTGCTCCACCAGATCGCATAGTTAGGGCCTAAGAACTCAACGCCCGAAACTTAAATACAATAAAAATACAACAGCTTTTCCATCGTATAACAGGAATAATTGCAACCAGTGTGAAGTTAAAGGTCTTTTCTACGTTCCTGGCAGCCTAGGCTTCACTACAGGGCGGTGCTCCACCCGATCAAATAGTTAGGGCCTAAGAACTCAACGCCCGAAACTTAAATACAATAAAAATACAACAGCTTTTCCATCGTATAACGGGAATAATTGCAGCAAATATGAAAGTAATGGTCATTTCTACGTTCTGGGCGACCTAGGGTTCACTCTAGGGCGTTGCTACACCAGATCGAATAGTTGGGGCCTTAGAAGTCAACGCCCGAAGCATAAAATACAAAATAAATAGAACAGTTTTTCCATTGTATAAAACGAATAATTGAAACCAGTGTGAAACTTATGCTCATTTCTACGTTCCGCGCAACCTAGGCTTCACACCTGGGCATTGCTCCGCCAGATCCAATAGTTAGGACCTAAGAAGTCAGCGACAGAAGCATAAAATACAAAATAGATACAACAGTTTTTCCATCGTATATAATGTATATCTGCAAACAGTGTGAAAGTAAAGGTCATTTCTACGTTCCGAGCAACCTAGGCTTAACTGTAGGGCGTGTCTCCACCAGATCGCATAGTTAGGGACTTAGAATCCAACGCCAGAAGCATAAAATGCAATAAAAATGCAAAGGTTTTTCCATCGTATGACAGGAATAATTGCAACCAGCGTGAAAGTACAGGTCATTTCTACGTTCCAGGCAACCTAGGCTTCACTCTAGGGCGTTGTTCCACCAGATCGAAAAGTTAGGACCTAAGAAGTCAACGCCAGAAGCATAAAATACAATATAAATACAACAGCTTTTCCATTGTATATGATGTATATTTGGAAACAGTGTGAAAGTAAAGGTCATCTCTACGTTCCGGGCAACCTAGGTTCAACTGTAGAGCGTTGCTCGACCAGATCGCATAGTTAGGGACTTAGAATTTAACGCCAGAAGCATGAAATACAATAAAAATGCAACAGTTCTTCCATCGTATAACAGGAATAATTGCAACCAGTGTGATGGTCATGGTCTTTTCTACGTTGCGGGCAACCTAGGCTTCACCCTAGGGCGTGGCTCCACCAGATCAAATAGTTAGGGCCTAAGAAGTCAACGCCAGAAGCATAAAATACAATATAAATGCAACAGCTTTTCCATCGTATATAATGTATATTTGCAAACAGTGTGAAAGTAAATGTCATTTCTACGTTCCGGGCAAACTAGACTTAACTGTAGGGCGTTGCTTCACCAGATCGCATAGTTAGGGACTTAGAAGTCAACGCCAGAAGCATAAAAAATAATAAAAATGCATCAGTTTTTCCATCGTATAACAGGAATAACTGCAACCAGTGTGAAAGTACAGGTCATTTCTACGTTCCGGGCAAACTAGGCTTCGCTCTAGAGCCTTGCTCCACCAGATCGAATAGCTAGGGACTTCGAAGTCAACGCCAGAAGCATAAAATATAATAAAAATGCATCAGTTTTTCCATCGTATAACAGGAATAACTGCAACCAGTGTGAAAGTACTGGTCACTTCTGTGTTCCGGGTAACCTAGGCTTCACTCTAGGGCGTTACTCCACCAGATCGAATAGCTAGGGAATTAGAATTCAACACCAGAAGAATAAAATACAACATAAGTATAACAGTTTTTCCATCGTATAAAACGAATAATTGCAACCAGTATGAAAGCTATGGTCATTTCTACGTTCCGGGCAACCTAGGCTTCACTCTAGGGCGTTGCTCAACCACATCGACTAGCTACGGCCCTAGAAGACAACGCCATAACTATAAAATACAATATAAATGCAACAGTCTTTCCATCCTCTAAAACGAGTAATTGCAACCAGTCTGATAGTTATGGTCATTTCTACGTTCCGGGCAACCTAGGTTTCGCTCTATGGCGTTGCTCCACCACATCGAATAGTTAGGGCCTTAGAAGTCAATGCCAGAAGCATAAAATACAATATAAGTACAACAGTTTTTCCATGTATAAAATGAATAATTGCAAACAGTGAGGAAGTAATCGTCATTACTATGTTCCGGGCAACCTAGGCTTCACTCTAGGTCGTTGCTCCACCACATCGAATAGCTACGGCCTTAGAAGTGAACGCCTGAAGCATAAAATACAATAAAAATGCAACAGTTTTTTCATCGTATAACAGGAATAGTTGCAGCAAGCCTGAAGGTAATGGTCATTTCTACGTTCCGGGCAATCTAGGCTTCTCTCTAGGGCGTTGCTCCACCAGTTCGAATAGCTAGGGCCTAACAAGTCAACGCCAGAAGCATAAAATACAATAGAAATACAACAGCTTTTCCATCGTATAAAACGCATAATTGCAATCAGTATGAAAGTTATGGTCATTTATACGTTCCGGGCAACCTAGGCTTCACTCTAGGTCGTTGCTCAACCACATCGAATAAAGCGACGGCCGCAGAAGACAGCGCCATAACTATAAAACACAATATAAATACAACAGCCTTTCCATCCTATAAAACGAATAATTACAACCAGTCTAATTGTTATGGTCATTTGTACGTTCCGGGCAACCTAGGCTTTACTCTAGAGCATTCCTCCACCAGATCGAATAGTTAGTGCCTAAGATGTCAACGCCAGAAGCATAAAATACAATATAAATACAACAGCTTTTCCATCGTATATAATGTATATTTGCAACCAGTGTGAAAGTAAAGGTCATTTCTACGTTCCGGGCAACCTAGGCTTAACTGTAGGGCGTTGCTCCACCAGATCGAATAGTTAGGGCCTTAGCAGTCAACACCCGAAGCATAAAATACAAAATAAATACAACAGTCTTTCCATCCTATAAAACGAATAATTGCAACTAGTCTGATAGTTATGGTCATTGTTACGTTCCGGGCAACCTAGGCTTCACCCTAGGGCGTTGCTCAACCAGATCGAATAGTGAGGGCCTAAGAAGTCAACGCCAACAGCATAAAATACGATATATGTACAACAGTTTTTCCATCGTATATAATGAATAATTGCAACCAGTGTGAAAGTTATGGCCATTTCTACGTTCCGGGCAACCTAGGTTTCGCTGTAGAGCGCTGCTCCACCAGATCGAATAGCTAGGGACTTAGAAGTCAACGCCAGAAGCATAAAATACAATAAAAATACAACAGTTTTTCCATCGTATAAATGAATAATTGCAACCAGTGTGAAAGTAATGGTCATTTCTACGTTCCGGGCAACCTAGGTTTCACTCTTGGGCGTTGCTCCACCACACCGAATAGTTAGGGCCTTAGAAGTCAACGCTCGAAGCATAAAATACAAAATAAAAACAACAGTCTTTCCATCCTATAAAACTAATAATTGCAACCAGTCTGATAGTTATGGTCATTGCTGCGTTCCGGCCAACCTAGGCTTCACACTAGGGCGTTGCTCAACCAGATCGAATAGTGAGGGCCTAAGAAGTCAACGCCAACAGCATAAAATACGATATATGTACAACAGTTTTTCCATAGTATAAAATGAATAATTGCAACCTGTGTGCAAGTAATGGTCATTTCTCTGTTCCGAGCAACCTAGGTTTCGCTCTATGGCGTTGCTCCACCACATCGAATAGTTAGGGCCTTAGAAGTCAACGCCAGAAGCATAAAATGAAATAAAAATAGAGCAGTTATTCCATATTATAAAAGGAATAATTACAACCAGTGTGAAAGAAATGGGCATTTCTACGTTCCGTGCAACCTAGACGTCACTCTAGGGCGTTGCTCCACCGGATCGAAAAGTTAGGGCCTAAGAAGTCAACGCCAGGAGAATAAAATACAATATAAGTACAACAGCTTTACCATCGTATAAAATGAATAATCGCAAACAGTGTGAAGGTAATTGTCACTTCTACGTTCCGGGCAACCTAGGCTTCACTCCAGGGCGTCGCTCCACCAGATCGAAAAGTTAGGGCCTAAGAAGTCAACGCCAGAAGCATAAAATGAAATAAAAATAGAGCAGTTATTCCATATTATAAAAGGAATAATTACAACCAGTGTGAAAGAAATGGGCATTTCTACGTTCCGTGCAACCTATACGTCACTCTAGGGCGTTGCTCCACCGGATCGAAAAGTTAGGGCCTAAGAAGTCAACGCCTGAAGCATAAAATATAATATAAATACAACAGTTTTTCCATCGTATAACAGGAATAATTGCAACCAGAGTGAAGGTGATGGTCATTTCTACGTTCCGGGCACCCTAGGCTTCACTCTAGGGCGTTGCTCCACCAGATCGAATAGCTAGGGTCTTAGAAGTCAACGGCAGAAGCCTAAAATAAAATAAAAATACAACAGTTTTTCCATCGTATAAAACGAATAATTGCAACCAGTATGAAAGCTATGGTCACTTCTACGTTCCGGGCAACCTAGGCTTCACTCTAGGGCGTTGCTCAACCACATCGAATAGCTACGGCCCTAGAAGACAACGCCATAACTATAAAATACAATATAAATACAATGGTCTTTCCATCGTATAAAACGAATAATTACAACCAGTGTGAAAGCTATGGTCACTTCTACGTTCCGTGCAACCTAGACATCACTCTACGGCGTTGCTCCACCAGGTCGATTAGTTGGGGAATTAGGAAACAACTCCAGACGCATAAAATACAATAAAAATACAACAGTTTTTCCATCGTATAGCATGAATAATTGCAACCAGAGTGAAAGTAATTGTCATTTCTACGTTTCGGGCGACCTAGGCTTCACTCTAGGGCGTTGTTCCACCATATCGAATAGCTAGCGCCTTAGAAGTCAACGACCGAAACATAAAATACAATAAAAATACAACAGTTTTTCCATCGTATAACGGGAATAATTGCAACAAATGTGAACGTGATGGTCATTTCCACGTTCCGGGCAACCTAGGCTTCACTCTAGGGTGTTGGTCCACCAGATCCAATAGTTAGGGCCTAAGAAGTCAACGACAGAAGCATAAAATACAATAAGGATACAACAGCTTTTCCATCGTATAACAGGAATAATTGCAACCAGTGTGATGGTAATGGTCATTTCTACGTTCCGGGCAACCTAGGCTTCACTCTAGGGCGTTGTTCCACCACACCGAATAGCTACGGCCTTAGAAGTCAACCCCAGAAGCATAAAATACAATATAAATACAACAGTCTTTCCACCGCATAAAACGAGTAATTGCAACCAGTGTGAAAGTAATGGCCATTTCTACGTTCCGGGCATACTAGGCTTAACTCTGAGGCATTGCTCCACCAGATCGAATACATAGGGCCTTAGAAGTCAACTCCAGAAGCATAAAATACAATATAAATACAACAGCTTTTCCATCGTATAAAATGAATAATCGCAAACAGTGTGAAGGTAATGGTCATTTCTACATTCCGAGCAACCTAGGTTTTGCTCTAGGTCGTCGCTCAACCACGTCGAATAGTTGGGGCCTTAGAAGTCAACGCCTGAAGCATAAAATACAATAAAAATACAACATTTTTTTCATCGTATATCAGAAACAATTGCAACCAGTCTCAAAGGTATGGTCATTTCTGCGTTCCGGGCAAGCTATGCTTCACCCTAGGGCGTTGCTCCACCTGATCGAATAGTTAGGGCCTAAGAAGTCAACGCCAGAAGCATAAAATACGATATATGTACAATAGTTTAACCATCGTATAAAATGAATAATCGCAAACAGTGTGAAGGTAATGGTCATTTCTGCATTCCGAGCAACCTAGGCTTCACCCCAGGGCGTTGCTCCACCAGATCCAATAGTTAGGACCTAAGAAGTCAGCGCCAGAAGCATAAAATACAAAATAGATACAACAGTTTTTCTATCGTATATAATGTATATTTGCAAACAGTGTGAAAGTAAAGGTCATTTCTACGTTCCAGGCAACCTAGGCTTAACTGTAGGGCGTTTCTCCACCAGATCGTATAGTTAGGGAATTAGAATTCGACGACAGAAGCATAAAATGCATTAAAAATGCAACAGCTTTTCCATCGTATAACAGGAATAACTGCAACCAGTGTGAAAGTACAGGTCATTTCTACTTTCCGGGCAACCTAGGCTTCACTACAGGGCGGTGCTCCACCATATCGAATAGCTAGGGCCTTAGAAGTCAACGCCCGAAACATAAAATACAATAAAAGTACAACAGTTTTTCCATCGTATAACGGGAATAATTGCAACAAATGTGAACGTGATGATCATTTCCACGTTCTGGGCTACCTAGGCTTCTCTCTATGGCGTTGGTACACCAGATCCAATAGTTTGGGCCTAAGAGTCAACGACAGAAGCATAAAATACAATAAAGATACAACAGCTTTTCAATCGTATAACAGGAAAAATTGCAGCCAGAGTGAAGGTGATGGTCATTTCTACGTTCCGCGCAACCTAGCCTTCAGTCCAGGGCGTTGCTCCACCAGATCGAATAGTTAGGGCCTAAGAAGTCAACGCCAGAAGCATAAAATACAATAAAAATACAACAGTTTTTCCATCGTATAGCATGAATAATTGCAACCAGAGTGAAAGTAATGGTCATTTCTACGTTTCGGGCGACCTAGGCTTCACTCTAGGGCATCGATCCACCATATCGAATAGCTAGGGCCTTAGAAGTCAACGCCCAAAACATAAAATACAATAAAAATACAACAGTTTTTTCATCATATAACGGGAATTATTGCAACAAATGTGAACGTGATGATCATATCCACGTTCTGGGGTACCTAGGCTTCACTCTAGGGCGTTGGTTTACCAGATCCAATAGCTAGGGCCTAAGAAGTCAACGACAGAAGGATAAAATACAATAAAGATACAACAGCTCTTCCATCGCATAACAGGAATAATTGCAGCCAGAGTGAAGGTGATGGTTATTTCTACGTTCCGGGCAACCTAGGCTTCACCCTAGGGCGTTGCTGCAGCAGATCGAATAGCCAGGGCATTAGAAGTGAACGCCAGAAGCATAAAATAAAATAAAAATAGAGCAGTTATTCCATCGTATATCAGGAATAATTACAACCAGTGTGAAAGAAATGGGCATTTCTACGTTGCGTGCAACCTAGACTTCACTCTAGGGCGTTGCTCCACCAGATCGAATACATAGGGCCTTAGAAGTCAACGCCAGAAGCACAAAGTACAATCAAAATCCAACAGTTTGTCCATCGTATAACAGGAATAATTGCAACAAGCGTGATGGTAATGGTTATTTCTACGTTCCGGGCAACCTAGGTATTGGTCTAGGGCGTTGCTCAACCACATCGAATAGTTAGGGCCTTAGAAGTCAACGCCTGAAGCATAAAATACAACATAAGTACAACAGTCTTTCCATCGTATAACAGAAATAATTGCAAACAGTGTGAAAGTACAGGTCATTTCTACGTTCCGGGCAATCCAGGTTTCTCTCTAGGGCGTTGCTCCACTAGATCGAATAGCTAGGGACTTAGAAGTCAACGCCAGAAGTATAAAATACAATAAAAATACAACAGTTTTTCCATCGTATAAAAGGAATAATTGCAACCAGTGTGAAAGTAATGGCCGTTTCTTCGTTCCGGGCGACCTAGGCTTCACTCTAGGGCGTTGCCCCAACACATCGATTAGCTACGGCCTTAGAAGTCAACACCTGAAGCATAAAATACAATAAAAATAGAACAGTTTTTTTATCGTATAACAGGAATAATTACAACCAGAGTTAATGTAATGGTCATTTCTACGTTTCGGGCGACCCAGGCTTCACTCTACGGCGTTGCTCCACCAGATCGAATAGCTAGGGCCCTAGAAGGCAACGCCCGAAACCTAAAATGCAATAAAAATACAACAGTTTTTCCATCGTATAACGGGAATAATTGCAACAAATGTGAGAAGTGATGGTCATTACCAGGTTCCGGGCAACCTATGGTTCACTCGAGGGCGTTGGTCCACCGGATCCAATAGTTAGGGCCTAAGAAGTCAACGACAGAAGCACAAAATACAAAATAAATACAACAGTTATTCCACCGTATTAAACGCATAATTGCAATCAGTATGAAAGTCATGGTCATTTATACGTTCCGGGCAACCTAGGCTTTGCTCTGGAGCATTCCTCCACCAGATCGAATAGTTAGTGCCTAAGAAGACAACGCCAGAAGCATAAAATACAATATAAATACAACAGCTTTTCCATCGTATATAATGTATACTTGCAAACAGTGTGAAAGTAAAGGTCATTTCTACGTTGCGGGCAACCTAGGCTTCACTCTAGGGAGTTGCTCCAGCACATCGTATAGCTACGGACTTAGATGTCAACGCCAGAAGCATAAAATACAATAAAAGTACAACAGTTTTTCCATCGTATAACAGGAGTAATTGCAACCAGAGTGAAACTGATGGACATTTCTACGTTCCGGGCGACCTAGGCTTCACTCTGGGGTGTTGGACCACCAGATCAAATAGTTAGGGCCTAAGAAGTCAACGCCAGAAGCATAAAATACAAAATAAATACAATAGTTTTTCCATCGTCTAAAACGAATAATTGCGCGAGTGAGAAAGGTATGGTCATTTCTACGTGCCGGGCAACCTAGGCTTCACCCTAGGGCGTTGCTCCACCAGATCGAATAGTTAGGGCCTTAGAAGTCAACGCCAGAAGCGTAAAATACCATATAAATACATCAGTTTTTCCGTCGTTAAAAGGAATAAATGCAACCAGTGTGAAGGATATGGTCATTTCTACGTTCCGGACAACATAGGCTTCACTCTAGGGCGTTGGTCCACCAGATTCACTAGTTAGGGCCTAAGGAGACAACGTCAGAAGCATAGAATACAATATAAATACAACAGCTTTTCCATCGTATAACAGGAATAATTGACACCAGTGTGAAAGTGATGGTCATTTCTGCATTCCGGGCAACCTAGGCTTCACTCTAGGGCGTTGCTCCTCCAGATAGAATAGTTAGGGCCCAGGAAGTCAACGCCAGAAGCATAAAATACAATATAAATACAACACTTTTTCCCTTGTATAACAGGAATAATTGCAACCAGTGTGAAAGGTATGGTCATTTCTACGTTCCGGGCAACCTACGCTTCACTCTAGGGCGTTGCTCCACCACATCGAATAGCTGCGGCCTTAGAAGTCAACGCCAGAAGCATAAAATACAATATAAATACAACAGTTCTTCAATCGTATAACAGGAATAATTGCAAACAGTGTGAAAGATATGGTCATTTCTACGTTGCGGGCATCCTAGGCTTCACTCTAGGGCATTGCTCCACCACATCGAATAGCTACGGCCTTAGAAGTCAACGCCACAAGCATAAAATGAAATAAAATTACAACAGTTTTTCAATCGTATAACAGGAATAATTGCAACCAGTGTGAAAGTTAATGGTCATTTCTACGTTCCGGGCAACCTAGGCTTCACTGTAGGGCGTTGCTCCACCACATCGAATAGCTACGACCTTGGAAGTCAACGCCTGAAGCATAAAATAAAATAAAAATACAACAGATTCTCCATTGTATAAAACGGATAATTGCAACCAGTGTTAAAGTAATGGCCATTTCTACGTTCCGGGCATCCTAGACTTAACTCTGAGACATTGCTCCACCAGATCGAATACATAGGGCCTTAGAATTCAACGCCAGAAGCATAAAATACAATATAAGTACAACAGTATCTCCATCATATAAAATGAATAACTGCAAACAGTGTGAAAGTTATGGTCATTTCTGCGTTCCGGGAACCTAGTCTTCACTCTAGGGTGTTGCCCCCCAGATCGAATAGTTAGGGCCTAAGAAGTCAACGCCAGAAGCATAAAATACAATATAAATACAACAGTTTATCCATTCTATGAAATGAATAATTGCAAACAGTGTGGAAGTAATGGTCATTTCTACGTTCCGGGCAACCTAGGCTTCACTGTAGGGCGTTGCTCCACCACATCGAATAGCTACGACCTTGGAAGTCAACGCCTGAAGCATAAAATAAAATAAAAATACAACAGTTTTTCCATCGTATAAAACGGAAAATAGCAACCAGTGTGAAAGTAATGGCCATTTCTACGTTCCGGGCATCCTAGACTTCACTCTGAGTCATTGCTGCGCCAGACCGAATACATAGGGTCTTAGAAGTCAACGCCAGAAGCATAAAGTACAATAAATATCAAACAGTATGTCCATCGTATAACGGGAGTAATTGTAAGCAGTGTGAAAGTTATGGTCATTTCTACGTTCCGGCCACCTAGGTTTCGCTGTAGAGCGTTGCTCCACCAGATCGAATAGCTAGGGACTTAGAAGTCAACGCCAGAAGCATAAAATACAATAAAAATACAACAGTTTTTCCATCGTATAAAAGGAATAATTGCAACCAGTGTGAAAGTAATGGTCATTTCTACGTTCCGGGCTACCTATACTTCACTCTAGTGCGTTGCTCCACCAGATCGAATAGTTAGGGCCTTAGAAGTCAACGCCCCAAGCATAAAATACAAAATAAATAGAACACTTTTTCCATTGTAAAAAACGATTATTTGCAACCAGTGTGAAAGTAATGGTCATTTATACGTTCCGAGCAACCTGGGCTTCACTCTAGGGCGTTGCACCACCAGTCCGAATAGTTAGGGCCTAACAAGTCAACGCCAGAAGCATTAAATACAATATAAATACAACAGCTTTTCCACCGTATAACAGGAATAATTGCAAACCGTGTGAAAGATATGGTCACTTCTACGTTCCTGGCAACCTAGGCTTCACTCTAGAGAGTTGCTCCAACACATCGAACAGCTACGGCCTTAGAAGTCAACGCCAGAAACATAATATACAATATAAATACAATAGTTTTTCCATCGTATAAAACGAATCATTGCAACCAGTATGAAAGTTATGGTCATTTCTTCGTTCCTGGCAACCTAGGCTTCACTCTAGGGAGTTGCTCCAACACATCGAACAGCTACGGCCTTAGAAGTCGAGGCCAGAAGCATAAAATACAACATAAATACAACATTTTTTCCATCGTATATGATGTATATTTGGAATCAGTGTGAAAGTAAAGGCCTTTTCTACGTTCCGGGCAACCTAGGCTTAACTGTAGGGTGTTGCTCCACCAGATCGCATAGTTAGGGCCTAAGAACTCAACGCCCGAAACTTAAATACAATAAAAATACAACAGCTTTTCCATCGTATAACAGGAATAATTGCAACCAGTGTGAAGTTAAAGGTCTTTTCTACGTTCCGGGCAGCCTAGGCTTCACTACAGGGCGGTGCTCCACCCGATCAAATAGTTAGGGCCTAAGAACTCAACGCCCGAAACTTAAATACAATAAAAATACAACAGCTTTTCCATCGTATAACGGGAATAATTGCAGCAAATATGAAAGTAATGGTCATTTCTACGTTCTGGGCGACCTAGGCTTCACTCTAGGGCGTTGCTACACCAGATCGAATAGTTGGGGCCTTAGAAGTCAACGCCCGAAGCATAAAATACAAAATAAATAGAACAGTTTTTCCATTGTATAAAACGAATAATTGAAACCAGTGTGAAACTTATGCTCATTTCTACGTTCCGCGCAACCTAGGCTTCACACCTGGGCATTGCTCCGCCAGATCCAATAGTTAGGACCTAAGAAGTCAGCGACAGAAGCATAAAATACAAAATAGATACAACAGTTTTTCCATCGTATATAATGTATATCTGCAAACAGTGTGAAAGTAAAGGTCATTTCTACGTTCCGAGCAACCTAGGCTTAACTGTAGGGCGTGTCTCCACCAGATCGCATAGTTAGGGACTTAGAATCCAACGCCAGAAGCATAAAATGCAATAAAAATGCAAAGGTTTTTCCATCGTATGACAGGAATAATTGCAACCAGCGTGAAAGTACAGGTCATTTCTACGTTCCAGGCAACCTAGGCTTCACTCTAGGGCGTTGTTCCACCAGATCGAAAAGTTAGGACCTAAGAAGTCAACGCCAGAAGCATAAAATACAATATAAATACAACAGCTTTTCCATTGTATATGATGTATATTTGGAAACAGTGTGAAAGTAAAGGTCATTTCTACGTTCCGGGCAACCTAGGTTCAACTGTAGAGCGTTGCTCGACCAGATCGCATAGTTAGGGACTTAGAATTTAACGCCAGAAGCATGAAATACAATAAAAATGCAACAGTTCTTCCATCGTATAACAGGAATAATTGCAACCAGTGTGATGGTCATGGTCTTTTCTACGTTGCGGGCAACCTAGGCTTCACCCTAGGGCGTGGCTCCACCAGATCAAATAGTTAGGGCCTAAGAAGTCAACGCCAGAAGCATAAAATACAATATAAATGCAACAGCTTTTCCATCGTATATAATGTATATTTGCAAACAGTGTGAAAGTAAATGTCATTTCTACGTTCCGGGCAAACTAGACTTAACTGTAGGGCGTTGCTTCACCAGATCGCATAGTTAGGGACTTAGAAGTCAACGCCAGAAGCATAAAAAATAATAAAAATGCATCAGTTTTTCCATCGTATAACAGGAATAACTGCAACCAGTGTGAAAGTACAGGTCATTTCTACGTTCCGGGCAAACTAGGCTTCGCTCTAGAGCCTTGCTCCACCAGATCGAATAGCTAGGGACTTCGAAGTCAACGCCAGAAGCATAAAATATAATAAAAATGCATCAGTTTTTCCATCGTATAACAGGAATAACTGCAACCAGTGTGAAAGTACTGGTCACTTCTGTGTTCCGGGTAACCTAGGCTTCACTCTAGGGCGTTACTCCACCAGATCGAATAGCTAGGGAATTAGAATTCAACACCAGAAGAATAAAATACAACATAAGTATAACAGTTTTTCCATCGTATAAAACGAATAATTGCAACCAGTATGAAAGCTATGGTCATTTCTACGTTCCGGGCAACCTAGGCTTCACTCTAGGGCGTTGCTCAACCACATCGACTAGCTACGGCCCTAGAAGACAACGCCATAACTATAAAATACAATATAAATGCAACAGTCTTTCCATCCTCTAAAACGAGTAATTGCAACCAGTCTGATAGTTATGGTCATTTCTACGTTCCGGGCAACCTAGGTTTCGCTCTATGGCGTTGCTCCACCACATCGAATAGTTAGGGCCTTAGAAGTCAATGCCAGAAGCATAAAATACAATATAAGTACAACAGTTTTTCCATGTATAAAATGAATAATTGCAAACAGTGAGGAAGTAATCGTCATTACTATGTTCCGGGCAACCTAGGCTTCACTCTAGGTCGTTGCTCCACCACATCGAATAGCTACGGCCTTAGAAGTGAACGCCTGAAGCATAAAATACAATAAAAATGCAACAGTTTTTTCATCGTATAACAGGAATAGTTGCAGCAAGCCTGAAGGTAATGGTCATTTCTACGTTCCGGGCAATCTAGGCTTCTCTCTAGGGCGTTGCTCCACCAGTTCGAATAGCTAGGGCCTAACAAGTCAACGCCAGAAGCATAAAATACAATAGAAATACAACAGCTTTTCCATCGTATAAAACGCATAATTGCAATCAGTATGAAAGTTATGGTCATTTATACGTTCCGGGCAACCTAGGCTTCACTCTAGGTCGTTGCTCAACCACATCGAATAAAGCGACGGCCGCAGAAGACAGCGCCATAACTATAAAACACAATATAAATACAACAGCCTTTCCATCCTATAAAACGAATAATTACAACCAGTCTAATTGTTATGGTCATTTGTACGTTCCGGGCAACCTAGGCTTTACTCTAGAGCATTCCTCCACCAGATCGAATAGTTAGTGCCTAAGATGTCAACGCCAGAAGCATAAAATACAATATAAATACAACAGCTTTTCCATCGTATATAATGTATATTTGCAACCAGTGTGAAAGTAAAGGTCATTTCTACGTTCCGGGCAACCTAGGCTTAACTGTAGGGCGTTGCTCCACCAGATCGAATAGTTAGGGCCTTAGCAGTCAACACCCGAAGCATAAAATACAAAATAAATACAACAGTCTTTCCATCCTATAAAACGAATAATTGCAACTAGTCTGATAGTTATGGTCATTGTTACGTTCCGGGCAACCTAGGCTTCACCCTAGGGCGTTGCTCAACCAGATCGAATAGTGAGGGCCTAAGAAGTCAACGCCAACAGCATAAAATACGATATATGTACAACAGTTTTTCCATCGTATATAATGAATAATTGCAACCAGTGTGAAAGTTATGGCCATTTCTACGTTCCGGGCAACCTAGGTTTCGCTGTAGAGCGCTGCTCCACCAGATCGAATAGCTAGGGACTTAGAAGTCAACGCCAGAAGCATAAAATACAATAAAAATACAACAGTTTTTCCATCGTATAAATGAATAATTGCAACCAGTGTGAAAGTAATGGTCATTTCTACGTTCCGGGCAACCTAGGTTTCACTCTTGGGCGTTGCTCCACCACACCGAATAGTTAGGGCCTTAGAAGTCAACGCCCGAAGCATAAAATACAAAATAAAAACAACAGTCTTTCCATCCTATAAAACTAATAATTGCAACCAGTCTGATAGTTATGGTCATTGCTGCGTTCCGGCCAACCTAGGCTTCACACTAGGGCGTTGCTCAACCAGATCGAATAGTGAGGGCCTAAGAAGTCAACGCCAACAGCATAAAATACGATATATGTACAACAGTTTTTCCATAGTATAAAATGAATAATTGCAACCTGTGTGCAAGTAATGGTCATTTCTCTGTTCCGAGCAACCTAGGTTTCGCTCTATGGCGTTGCTCCACCACATCGAATAGTTAGGGCCTTAGAAGTCAACGCCAGAAGCATAAAATGAAATAAAAATAGAGCAGTTATTCCATATTATAAAAGGAATAATTACAACCAGTGTGAAAGAAATGGGCATTTCTACGTTCCGTGCAACCTAGACGTCACTCTAGGGCGTTGCTCCACCGGATCGAAAAGTTAGGGCCTAAGAAGTCAACGCCAGGAGAATAAAATACAATATAAGTACAACAGCTTTACCATCGTATAAAATGAATAATCGCAAACAGTGTGAAGGTAATTGTCACTTCTACGTTCCGGGCAACCTAGGCTTCACTCCAGGGCGTCGCTCCACCAGATCGAAAAGTTAGGGCCTAAGAAGTCAACGCCAGAAGCATAAAATGAAATAAAAATAGAGCAGTTATTCCATATTATAAAAGGAATAATTACAACCAGTGTGAAAGAAATGGGCATTTCTACGTTCCGTGCAACCTATACGTCACTCTAGGGCGTTGCTCCACCGGATCGAAAAGTTAGGGCCTAAGAAGTCAACGCCTGAAGCATAAAATATAATATAAATACAACAGTTTTTCCATCGTATAACAGGAATAATTGCAACCAGAGTGAAGGTGATGGTCATTTCTACGTTCCGGGCACCCTAGGCTTCACTCTAGGGCGTTGCTCCACCAGATCGAATAGCTAGGGTCTTAGAAGTCAACGGCAGAAGCCTAAAATAAAATAAAAATACAACAGTTTTTCCATCGTATAAAACGAATAATTGCAACCAGTATGAAAGCTATGGTCACTTCTACGTTCCGGGCAACCTAGGCTTCACTCTAGGGCGTTGCTCAACCACATCGAATAGCTACGGCCCTAGAAGACAACGCCATAACTATAAAATACAATATAAATACAATGGTCTTTCCATCGTATAAAACGAATAATTACAACCAGTGTGAAAGCTATGGTCACTTCTACGTTCCGTGCAACCTAGACATCACTCTACGGCGTTGCTCCACCAGGTCGATTAGTTGGGGAATTAGGAAACAACTCCAGACGCATAAAATACAATAAAAATACAACAGTTTTTCCATCGTATAGCATGAATAATTGCAACCAGAGTGAAAGTAATTGTCATTTCTACGTTTCGGGCGACCTAGGCTTCACTCTAGGGCGTTGTTCCACCATATCGAATAGCTAGCGCCTTAGAAGTCAACGACCGAAACATAAAATACAATAAAAATACAACAGTTTTTCCATCGTATAACGGGAATAATTGCAACAAATGTGAACGTGATGGTCATTTCCACGTTCCGGGCAACCTAGGCTTCACTCTAGGGTGTTGGTCCACCAGATCCAATAGTTAGGGCCTAAGAAGTCAACGACAGAAGCATAAAATACAATAAGGATACAACAGCTTTTCCATCGTATAACAGGAATAATTGCAACCAGTGTGATGGTAATGGTCATTTCTACGTTCCGGGCACCCTAGGCTTCACTCTAGGGCGTTGCTCCACCAGATCGAATAGCTAGGGTCTTAGAAGTCAACGGCAGAAGCCTAAAATAAAATAAAAATACAACAGTTTTTCCATCGTATAAAACGAATAATTGCAACCAGAGTGAAGGTGATGGTCATTTCTACGTTCCGGGCACCCTAGGCTTCACTCTAGGGCGTTGCTCCACCAGATCGAATAGCTAGGGTCTTAGAAGTCAACGGCAGAAGCCTAAAATAAAATAAAAATACAACAGTTTTTCCATCGTATAAAACGAATAATTGCAACCAGTATGAAAGCTATGGTCACTTCTACGTTCCGGGCAACCTAGGCTTCACTCTAGGGCGTTGCTCAACCACATCGAATAGCTACGGCCCTAGAAGACAACGCCATAACTATAAAATACAATATAAATACAATGGTCTTTCCATCGTATAAAACGAATAATTACAACCAGTGTGAAAGCTATGGTCACTTCTACGTTCCGTGCAACCTAGACATCACTCTACGGCGTTGCTCCACCAGGTCGATTAGTTGGGGAATTAGGAAACAACTCCAGACGCATAAAATACAATAAAAATACAACAGTTTTTCCATCGTATAGCATGAATAATTGCAACCAGAGTGAAAGTAATTGTCATTTCTACGTTTCGGGCGACCTAGGCTTCACTCTAGGGCGTTGTTCCACCATATCGAATAGCTAGCGCCTTAGAAGTCAACGACCGAAACATAAAATACAATAAAAATACAACAGTTTTTCCATCGTATAACGGGAATAATTGCAACAAATGTGAACGTGATGGTCATTTCCACGTTCCGGGCAACCTAGGCTTCACTCTAGGGTGTTGGTCCACCAGATCCAATAGTTAGGGCCTAAGAAGTCAACGACAGAAGCATAAAATACAATAAGGATACAACAGCTTTTCCATCGTATAACAGGAATAATTGCAACCAGTGTGATGGTAATGGTCATTTCTACGTTCCGGGCAACCTAGGCTTCACTCTAGGGCGTTGTTCCACCACATCGAATAGCTACGGCCTTAGAAGTCAACCCCAGAAGCATAAAATACAATATAAATACAACAGTCTTTCCACCGCATAAAACGAGTAATTGCAACCAGTGTGAAAGTAATGGCCATTTCTACGTTCCGGGCATACTAGGCTTAACTCTGAGGCATTGCTCCACCAGATCGAATACATAGGGCCTTAGAAGTCAACTCCAGAAGCATAAAATACAATATAAATACAACAGCTTTTCCATCGTATAAAATGAATAATCGCAAATAGTGTGAAGGTAATGGTCATTTCTACATTCCGAGCAACCTAGGTTTTGCTCTAGGTCGTCGCTCAACCACGTCGAATAGTTGGGGCCTTAGAAGTCAACGCCTGAAGCATAAAATACAAAATAAATAGAACACTTTTTCCATTGTAAAAAACGATTATTTGCAACCAGTGTGAAAGTAATGGTCATTTATACGTTCCGAGCAACCTGGGCTTCACTCTAGGGCGTTGCACCACCAGTCCGAATAGTTAGGGCCTAACAAGTCAACGCCAGAAGCATTAAATACAGTATAAATACAACAGCTTTTCCACCGTATAACAGGAATAATTGCAAACCGTGTGAAAGATATGGTCACTTCTACGTTCCTGGCAACCTAGGCTTCACTCTAGAGAGTTGCTCCAACACATCGAACAGCTACGGCCTTAGAAGTCAACGCCAGAAACATAATATACAATATAAATACAATAGTTTTTCCATCGTATAAAACGAATCATTGCAACCAGTATGAAAGTTATGGTCATTTCTTCGTTCCTGGCAACCTAGGCTTCACTCTAGGGAGTTGCTCCAACACATCGAACAGCTACGGCCTTAGAAGTCGAGGCCAGAAGCATAAAATACAACATAAATACAACATTTTTTTCATCGTATATCAGAAACAATTGCAACCAGTCTCAAAGGTATGGTCATTTCTGCGTTCCGGGCAAGCTATGCTTCACCCTAGGGCGTTGCTCCACCTGATCGAATAGTTAGGGCCTAAGAAGTCAACGCCAGAAGCATAAAATACGATATATGTACAATAGTTTAACCATCGTATAAAATGAATAATCGCAAACAGTGTGAAGGTAATGGTCATTTCTGCATTCCGAGCAACCTAGGCTTCACCCCAGGGCGTTGCTCCACCAGATCCAATAGTTAGGACCTAAGAAGTCAGCGCCAGAAGCATAAAATACAAAATAGATACAACAGTTTTTCTATCGTATATAATGTATATTTGCAAACAGTGTGAAAGTAAAGGTCATTTCTACGTTCCAGGCAACCTAGGCTTAACTGTAGGGCGTTTCTCCACCAGATCGTATAGTTAGGGAATTAGAATTCGACGACAGAAGCATAAAATGCATTAAAAATGCAACAGCTTTTCCATCGTATAACAGGAATAACTGCAACCAGTGTGAAAGTACAGGTCATTTCTACTTTCCGGGCAACCTAGGCTTCACTACAGGGCGGTGCTCCACCATATCGAATAGCTAGGGCCTTAGAAGTCAACGCCCGAAACATAAAATACAATAAAAGTACAACAGTTTTTCCATCGTATAACGGGAATAATTGCAACAAATGTGAACGTGATGATCATTTCCACGTTCTGGGCTACCTAGGCTTCTCTCTATGGCGTTGGTACACCAGATCCAATAGTTTGGGCCTAAGAGTCAACGACTGAAGCATAAAATACAATAAAGATACAACAGCTTTTCAATCGTATAACAGGAAAAATTGCAGCCAGAGTGAAGGTGATGGTCATTTCTACGTTCCGCGCAACCTAGCCTTCAGTCCAGGGCGTTGCTCCACCAGATCGAATAGTTAGGGCCTAAGAAGTCAACGCCAGAAGCATAAAATACAATAAAAATACAACAGTTTTTCCATCGTATAGCATGAATAATTGCAACCAGAGTGAAAGTAATGGTCATTTCTACGTTTCGGGCGACCTAGGCTTCACTCTAGGGCATCGATCCACCATATCGAATAGCTAGGGCCTTAGAAGTCAACGCCCAAAACATAAAATACAATAAAAATACAACAGTTTTTTCATCATATAACGGGAATTATTGCAACAAATGTGAACGTGATGATCATATCCACGTTCTGGGGTACCTAGGCTTCACTCTAGGGCGTTGGTTTACCAGATCCAATAGCTAGGGCCTAAGAAGTCAACGACAGAAGGATAAAATACAATAAAGATACAACAGCTCTTCCATCGTATAACAGGAATAATTGCAGCCAGAGTGAAGGTGATGGTTATTTCTACGTTCCGGGCAACCTAGGCTTCACCCTAGGGCGTTGCTGCAGCAGATCGAATAGCCAGGGCATTAGAAGTGAACGCCAGAAGCATAAAATAAAATAAAAATAGAGCAGTTATTCCATCGTATATCAGGAATAATTACAACCAGTGTGAAAGAAATGGGCATTTCTACGTTGCGTGCAACCTAGACTTCACTCTAGGGCGTTGCTCCACCAGGTCGAATAGTTGGGGCCTTAGAAAACAACTCCAGACGCATACAATACAATAAAAATACAACAGTTTTACCAACGTATAAATGGCATAATTGCAACCAGTGTGATGGTAATGGTCATTTCTACGTTCCGGGCAACCTAGGCTTCACTCTAGGGCGTTGTTCCACCACATCGAATAGCTACGGCCTTAGAAGTCAACCCCAGAAGCATAAAATACAATATAAATACAACAGTATTTCCACCGTATAAAGCGAGTAATTGCAACCAGTGTGAAAGTAATGGCCATTTCTACGTTCCGGGCATACTAGACTTAACTCTGAGGCATTGCTCCTCCAGATCGAATACATAGGGCCTTAGAAGTCAACGCCAGAAGCACAAAGTACAATCAAAATCCAACAGTTTGTCCATCGTATAACAGGAATAATTGCAACAAGCGTGATGGTAATGGTTATTTCTACGTTCCGGGCAACCTAGGTATTGGTCTAGGGCGTTGCTCAACCACATCGAATAGTTAGGGCCTTAGAAGTCAACGCCTGAAGCATAAAATACAACATAAGTACAACAGTCTTTCCATCGTATAACAGAAATAATTGCAAACAGTGTGAAAGTACAGGTCATTTCTACGTTCCGGGCAATCCAGGTTTCTCTCTAGGGCGTTGCTCCACTAGATCGAATAGCTAGGGACTTAGAAGTCAACGCCAGAAGTATAAAATACAATAAAAATACAACAGTTTTTCCATCGTATAAAAGGAATAATTGCAACCAGTGTGAAAGTAATGGCCGTTTCTTCGTTCCGGGCGACCTAGGCTTCACTCTAGGGCGTTGCCCCAACACATCGATTAGCTACGGCCTTAGAAGTCAACACCTGAAGCATAAAATACAATAAAAATAGAACAGTTTTTTTATCGTATAACAGGAATAATTACAACCAGAGTTAATGTAATGGTCATTTCTACGTTTCGGGCGACCCAGGCTTCACTCTACGGCGTTGCTCCACCAGATCGAATAGCTAGGGCCCTAGAAGGCAACGCCCGAAACCTAAAATGCAATAAAAATACAACAGTTTTTCCATCGTATAACGGGAATAATTGCAACAAATGTGAGAAGTGATGGTCATTACCAGGTTCCGGGCAACCTATGGTTCACTCGAGGGCGTTGGTCCACCGGATCCAATAGTTAGGGCCTAAGAAGTCAACGACAGAAGCACAAAATACAAAATAAATACAACAGTTATTCCACCGTATTAAACGCATAATTGCAATCAGTATGAAAGTCATGGTCATTTATACGTTCCGGGCAACCTAGGCTTTGCTCTGGAGCATTCCTCCACCAGATCGAATAGTTAGTGCCTAAGAAGACAACGCCAGAAGCATAAAATACAATATAAATACAACAGCTTTTCCATCGTATATAATGTATACTTGCAAACAGTGTGAAAGTAAAGGTCATTTCTACGTTGCGGGCAACCTAGGCTTCACTCTAGGGAGTTGCTCCAGCACATCGTATAGCTACGGACTTAGATGTCAACGCCAGAAGCATAAAATACAATAAAAGTACAACAGTTTTTCCATCGTATAACAGGAGTAATTGCAACCAGAGTGAAACTGATGGACATTTCTACGTTCCGGGCGACCTAGGCTTCACTCTGGGGTGTTGGACCACCAGATCAAATAGTTAGGGCCTAAGAAGTCAACGCCAGAAGCATAAAATACAAAATAAATACAATAGTTTTTCCATCGTCTAAAACGAATAATTGCGCGAGTGAGAAAGGTATGGTCATTTCTACGTGCCGGGCAACCTAGGCTTCACCCTAGGGCGTTGCTCCACCAGATCGAATAGTTAGGGCCTTAGAAGTCAACGCCAGAAGCGTAAAATACCATATAAATACATCAGTTTTTCCGTCGTTAAAAGGAATAAATGCAACCAGTGTGAAGGATATGGTCATTTCTACGTTCCGGACAACATAGGCTTCACTCTAGGGCGTTGGTCCACCAGATTCACTAGTTAGGGCCTAAGGAGACAACGTCAGAAGCATAGAATACAATATAAATACAACAGCTTTTCCATCGTATAACAGGAATAATTGACACCAGTGTGAAAGTGATGGTCATTTCTGCATTCCGGGCAACCTAGGCTTCACTCTAGGGCGTTGCTCCTCCAGATAGAATAGTTAGGGCCCAGGAAGTCAACGCCAGAAGCATAAAATACAATATAAATACAACACTTTTTCCCTTGTATAACAGGAATAATTGCAACCAGTGTGAAAGGTATGGTCATTTCTACGTTCCGGGCAACCTACGCTTCACTCTAGGGCGTTGCTCCACCACATCGAATAGCTGCGGCCTTAGAAGTCAACGCCAGAAGCATAAAATACAATATAAATACAACAGTTCTTCAATCGTATAACAGGAATAATTGCAAACAGTGTGAAAGATATGGTCATTTCTACGTTGCGGGCATCCTAGGCTTCACTCTAGGGCATTGCTCCACCACATCGAATAGCTACGGCCTTAGAAGTCAACGCCACAAGCATAAAATGAAATAAAATTACAACAGTTTTTCAATCGTATAACAGGAATAATTGCAACCAGTGTGAAAGTTAATGGTCATTTCTACGTTCCGGGCAACCTAGGCTTCACTGTAGGGCGTTGCTCCACCACATCGAATAGCTACGACCTTGGAAGTCAACGCCTGAAGCATAAAATAAAATAAAAATACAACAGATTCTCCATTGTATAAAACGGATAATTGCAACCAGTGTTAAAGTAATGGCCGTTTCTACGTTCCGGGCATCCTAGACTTAACTCTGAGACATTGCTCCACCAGATCGAATACATAGGGCCTTAGAATTCAACGCCAGAAGCATAAAATACAATGTAAATGCACCAGTTTTTCCACCGTATTACAGGAATAACTGCAACCAGTGTGAAAGGACTGGTCATTTCTACGTTCCGGGTAACCTAGGCTTCATTCGAGGGCGTTGCCCCACAAGATCGAATAGCTAGGGACTAAGAATTCAAGCCAGAAGAATAAAATACAATATAAGTACAACAGTATCTCCATCATATAAAATGAATAACTGCAAACAGTGTGAAAGTTATGGTCATTTCTGCGTTCCGGGAACCTAGTCTTCACTCTAGGGTGTTGCCCCCCAGATCGAATAGTTAGGGCCTAAGAAGTCAACGCCAGAAGCATAAAATACAATATAAATACAACAGTTTATCCATTCTATGAAATGAATAATTGCATCCAGTGTGAAAGTAATGGTCATTTCTACGTTCCGGGCACCCTAGGCTTCACTCTAGGCCGTTGCTCCACCACATCGTATAGCTACGGACTTAGATGTCAACGCCAGAAGCATAAAATACAATAAAAGTACAACAGTTTTTCCATCGTATAACAGGAGTAATTGCAACCAGAGTGAAACTGATGGACATTTCTACGTTCCGGGCGACCTAGGCTTCACTCTGGGGTGTTGGACCACCAGATCAAATAGTTAGGGCCTAAGAAGTCAACGCCAGAAGCATAAAATACAAAAAGATACAATAGTTTTTCCATCGTCTAAAACGAATAATTGCGCGAGTGAGAAAGGTATGGTCATTTCTACGTGCCGGGCAACCTAGGCTTCACCCTAGGGCGTTGCTCCACCAGATCGAATAGTTAGGGCCTTAGAAGTCAACGCCAGAAGCGTAAAATACCATATAAATACATCAGTTTTTCGTCGTTAAAAGGAATAAATGCAACCAGTGTGAAGGATATGGTCATTTCTACGTTCCGGACAACATAGGCTTCACTCTAGGGCGTTGGTCCACCAGATTCACTAGTTAGGGCCTAAGGAGACAACGTCAGAAGCATAGAATACAATATAAATACAACAGCTTTTCCATCGTATAACAGGAATAATTGACACCAGTGTGAAAGTGATGGTCATTTCTGCATTCCGGGCAACCTAGGCTTCACTCTAGGGCGTTGCTCCTCCAGATAGAATAGTTAGGGCCCAGGAAGTCAACGCCAGAAGCATAAAATACAATATAAATACAACACTTTTTCCCTTGTATAACAGGAATAATTGCAACCAGTGTGAAAGGTATGGTCATTTCTACGTTCCGGGCAACCTACGCTTCACTCTAGGGCGTTGCTCCACCACATCGAATAGCTGCGGCCTTAGAAGTCAACGCCAGAAGCATAAAATACAATATAAATACAACAGTTCTTCAATCGTATAACAGGAATAATTGCAAACAGTGTGAAAGATATGGTCATTTCTACGTTGCTGGCATCCTAGGCTTCACTCTAGGGCATTGCTCCACCACATCGAATAGCTATGGCCTTAGAAGTCAACGCCAGAAGCATAAAATAAAATAAAATTACAACAGTTTTTCAATCGTATAACAGGAATAATTGCAACCAGTGTGAAAGTTAATGGTCATTTCTACGTTCCGGGCAACCTAGGCTTCACTGTAGGGCGTTGCTCCACCACATCGAATAGCTACGACCTTGGAAGTCAACGCCTGAAGCATAAAATAAAATAAAAATACAACAGTTTTTCCATCGTATAAAACGGAAAATAGCAACCAGTGTGAAAGTAATGGCCATTTCTACGTTCCGGGCATCCTAGACTTCACTCTGAGTCATTGCTGCGCCAGACCGAATACATAGGGTCTTAGAAGTCAACGCCAGAAGCATAAAGTACAATAAATATCAAACAGTATGTCCATCGTATAACGGGAGTAATTGTAAGCAGTGTGAAAGTTATGGTCATTTCTACGTTCCGGCCACCTAGGTTTCGCTGTAGAGCGTTGCTCCACCAGATCGAATAGCTAGGGACTTAGAAGTCAACGCCAGAAGCATAAAATACAATAAAAATACAACAGTTTTTCCATCGTATAAAAGGAATAATTGCAACCAGTGTGAAAGTAATGGTCATTTCTACGTTCCGGGCTACCTATACTTCACTCTAGTGCGTTGCTCCACCAGATCGAATAGTTAGGGCCTTAGAAGTCAACGCCCCAAGCATAAAATACAAAATAAATAGAACACTTTTTCCATTGTAAAAAACGATTATTTGCAACCAGTGTGAAAGTAATGGTCATTTATACGTTCCGAGCAACCTGGGCTTCACTCTAGGGCGTTGCACCACCAGTCCGAATAGTTAGGGCCTAACAAGTCAACGCCAGAAGCATTAAATACAGTATAAATACAACAGCTTTTCCACCGTATAACAGGAATAATTGCAAACCGTGTGAAAGATATGGTCACTTCTACGTTCCTGGCAACCTAGGCTTCACTCTAGAGAGTTGCTCCAACACATCGAACAGCTACGGCCTTAGAAGTCAACGCCAGAAACATAATATACAATATAAATACAATAGTTTTTCCATCGTATAAAACGAATCATTGCAACCAGTATGAAAGTTATGGTCATTTCTTCGTTCCTGGCAACCTAGGCTTCACTCTAGGGAGTTGCTCCAACACATCGAACAGCTACGGCCTTAGAAGTCGAGGCCAGAAGCATAAAATACAACATAAATACAACATTTTTTCCATCGTATATGATGTATATTTGGAATCAGTGTGAAAGTAAAGGCCTTTTCTACGTTCCGGGCAACCTAGGCTTAACTGTAGGGTGTTGCTCCACCAGATCGCATAGTTAGGGCCTAAGAACTCAACGCCCGAAACTTAAATACAATAAAAATACAACAGCTTTTCCATCGTATAACAGGAATAATTGCAACCAGTGTGAAGTTAAAGGTCTTTTCTACGTTCCGGGCAGCCTAGGCTTCACTACAGGGCGGTGCTCCACCCGATCAAATAGTTAGGGCCTAAGAACTCAACGCCCGAAACTTAAATACAATAAAAATACAACAGCTTTTCCATCGTATAACGGGAATAATTGCAGCAAATATGAAAGTAATGGTCATTTCTACGTTCTGGGCGACCTAGGCTTCACTCTAGGGCGTTGCTACACCAGATCGAATAGTTGGGGCCTTAGAAGTCAACGCCCGAAGCATAAAATACAAAATAAATAGAACAGTTTTTCCATTGTATAAAACGAATAATTGAAACCAGTGTGAAACTTATGCTCATTTCTACGTTCCGCGCAACCTAGGCTTCACACCTGGGCATTGCTCCGCCAGATCCAATAGTTAGGACCTAAGAAGTCAGCGACAGAAGCATAAAATACAAAATAGATACAACAGTTTTTCCATCGTATATAATGTATATCTGCAAACAGTGTGAAAGTAAAGGTCATTTCTACGTTCCGAGCAACCTAGGCTTAACTGTAGGGCGTGTCTCCACCAGATCGCATAGTTAGGGACTTAGAATCCAACGCCAGAAGCATAAAATGCAATAAAAATGCAAAGGTTTTTCCATCGTATGACAGGAATAATTGCAACCAGCGTGAAAGTACAGGTCATTTCTACGTTCCAGGCAACCTAGGCTTCACTCTAGGGCGTTGTTCCACCAGATCGAAAAGTTAGGACCTAAGAAGTCAACGCCAGAAGCATAAAATACAATATAAATACAACAGCTTTTCCATTGTATATGATGTATATTTGGAAACAGTGTGAAAGTAAAGGTCATTTCTACGTTCCGGGCAACCTAGGTTCAACTGTAGAGCGTTGCTCGACCAGATCGCATAGTTAGGGACTTAGAATTTAACGCCAGAAGCATGAAATACAATAAAAATGCAACAGTTCTTCCATCGTATAACAGGAATAATTGCAACCAGTGTGATGGTCATGGTCTTTTCTACGTTGCGGGCAACCTAGGCTTCACCCTAGGGCGTGGCTCCACCAGATCAAATAGTTAGGGCCTAAGAAGTCAACGCCAGAAGCATAAAATACAATATAAATGCAACAGCTTTTCCATCGTATATAATGTATATTTGCAAACAGTGTGAAAGTAAATGTCATTTCTACGTTCCGGGCAAACTAGACTTAACTGTAGGGCGTTGCTTCACCAGATCGCATAGTTAGGGACTTAGAAGTCAACGCCAGAAGCATAAAAAATAATAAAAATGCATCAGTTTTTCCATCGTATAACAGGAATAACTGCAACCAGTGTGAAAGTACAGGTCATTTCTACGTTCCGGGCAAACTAGGCTTCGCTCTAGAGCCTTGCTCCACCAGATCGAATAGCTAGGGACTTCGAAGTCAACGCCAGAAGCATAAAATATAATAAAAATGCATCAGTTTTTCCATCGTATAACAGGAATAACTGCAACCAGTGTGAAAGTACTGGTCACTTCTGTGTTCCGGGTAACCTAGGCTTCACTCTAGGGCGTTACTCCACCAGATCGAATAGCTAGGGAATTAGAATTCAACACCAGAAGAATAAAATACAACATAAGTATAACAGTTTTTCCATCGTATAAAACGAATAATTGCAACCAGTATGAAAGCTATGGTCATTTCTACGTTCCGGGCAACCTAGGCTTCACTCTAGGGCGTTGCTCAACCACATCGACTAGCTACGGCCCTAGAAGACAACGCCATAACTATAAAATACAATATAAATGCAACAGTCTTTCCATCCTCTAAAACGAGTAATTGCAACCAGTCTGATAGTTATGGTCATTTCTACGTTCCGGGCAACCTAGGTTTCGCTCTATGGCGTTGCTCCACCACATCGAATAGTTAGGGCCTTAGAAGTCAATGCCAGAAGCATAAAATACAATATAAGTACAACAGTTTTTCCATGTATAAAATGAATAATTGCAAACAGTGAGGAAGTAATCGTCATTACTATGTTCCGGGCAACCTAGGCTTCACTCTAGGTCGTTGCTCCACCACATCGAATAGCTACGGCCTTAGAAGTGAACGCCTGAAGCATAAAATACAATAAAAATGCAACAGTTTTTTCATCGTATAACAGGAATAGTTGCAGCAAGCCTGAAGGTAATGGTCATTTCTACGTTCCGGGCAATCTAGGCTTCTCTCTAGGGCGTTGCTCCACCAGTTCGAATAGCTAGGGCCTAACAAGTCAACGCCAGAAGCATAAAATACAATAGAAATACAACAGCTTTTCCATCGTATAAAACGCATAATTGCAATCAGTATGAAAGTTATGGTCATTTATACGTTCCGGGCAACCTAGGCTTCACTCTAGGTCGTTGCTCAACCACATCGAATAAAGCGACGGCCGCAGAAGACAGCGCCATAACTATAAAACACAATATAAATACAACAGCCTTTCCATCCTATAAAACGAATAATTACAACCAGTCTAATTGTTATGGTCATTTGTACGTTCCGGGCAACCTAGGCTTTACTCTAGAGCATTCCTCCACCAGATCGAATAGTTAGTGCCTAAGATGTCAACGCCAGAAGCATAAAATACAATATAAATACAACAGCTTTTCCATCGTATATAATGTATATTTGCAACCAGTGTGAAAGTAAAGGTCATTTCTACGTTCCGGGCAACCTAGGCTTAACTGTAGGGCGTTGCTCCACCAGATCGAATAGTTAGGGCCTTAGCAGTCAACACCCGAAGCATAAAATACAAAATAAATACAACAGTCTTTCCATCCTATAAAACGAATAATTGCAACTAGTCTGATAGTTATGGTCATTGTTACGTTCCGGGCAACCTAGGCTTCACCCTAGGGCGTTGCTCAACCAGATCGAATAGTGAGGGCCTAAGAAGTCAACGCCAACAGCATAAAATACGATATATGTACAACAGTTTTTCCATCGTATATAATGAATAATTGCAACCAGTGTGAAAGTTATGGCCATTTCTACGTTCCGGGCAACCTAGGTTTCACTCTTGGGCGTTGCTCCACCACACCGAATAGTTAGGGCCTTAGAAGTCAACGCCCGAAGCATAAAATACAAAATAAAAACAACAGTCTTTCCATCCTATAAAACTAATAATTGCAACCAGTCTGATAGTTATGGTCATTGCTGCGTTCCGGCCAACCTAGGCTTCACACTAGGGCGTTGCTCAACCAGATCGAATAGTGAGGGCCTAAGAAGTCAACGCCAACAGCATAAAATACGATATATGTACAACAGTTTTTCCATAGTATAAAATGAATAATTGCAACCTGTGTGCAAGTAATGGTCATTTCTCTGTTCCGAGCAACCTAGGTTTCGCTCTATGGCGTTGCTCCACCACATCGAATAGTTAGGGCCTTAGAAGTCAACGCCAGAAGCATAAAATGAAATAAAAATAGAGCAGTTATTCCATATTATAAAAGGAATAATTACAACCAGTGTGAAAGAAATGGGCATTTCTACGTTCCGTGCAACCTAGACGTCACTCTAGGGCGTTGCTCCACCGGATCGAAAAGTTAGGGCCTAAGAAGTCAACGCCAGGAGAATAAAATACAATATAAGTACAACAGCTTTACCATCGTATAAAATGAATAATCGCAAACAGTGTGAAGGTAATTGTCACTTCTACGTTCCGGGCAACCTAGGCTTCACTCCAGGGCGTCGCTCCACCAGATCGAAAAGTTAGGGCCTAAGAAGTCAACGCCAGAAGCATAAAATGAAATAAAAATAGAGCAGTTATTCCATATTATAAAAGGAATAATTACAACCAGTGTGAAAGAAATGGGCATTTCTACGTTCCGTGCAACCTATACGTCACTCTAGGGCGTTGCTCCACCGGATCGAAAAGTTAGGGCCTAAGAAGTCAACGCCTGAAGCATAAAATATAATATAAATACAACAGTTTTTCCATCGTATAACAGGAATAATTGCAACCAGAGTGAAGGTGATGGTCATTTCTACGTTCCGGGCACCCTAGGCTTCACTCTAGGGCGTTGCTCCACCAGATCGAATAGCTAGGGTCTTAGAAGTCAACGGCAGAAGCCTAAAATAAAATAAAAATACAACAGTTTTTCCATCGTATAAAACGAATAATTGCAACCAGTATGAAAGCTATGGTCACTTCTACGTTCCGGGCAACCTAGGCTTCACTCTAGGGCGTTGCTCAACCACATCGAATAGCTACGGCCCTAGAAGACAACGCCATAACTATAAAATACAATATAAATACAATGGTCTTTCCATCGTACAAAACGAATAATTACAACCAGTGTGAAAGCTATGGTCACTTCTACGTTCCGTGCAACCTAGACATCACTCTACGGCGTTGCTCCACCAGGTCGATTAGTTGGGGAATTAGGAAACAACTCCAGACGCATAAAATACAATAAAAATACAACAGTTTTTCCATCGTATAGCATGAATAATTGCAACCAGAGTGAAAGTAATTGTCATTTCTACGTTTCGGGCGACCTAGGCTTCACTCTAGGGCGTTGTTCCACCATATCGAATAGCTAGCGCCTTAGAAGTCAACGACCGAAACATAAAATACAATAAAAATACAACAGTTTTTCCATCGTATAACGGGAATAATTGCAACAAATGTGAACGTGATGGTCATTTCCACGTTCCGGGCAACCTAGGCTTCACTCTAGGGTGTTGGTCCACCAGATCCAATAGTTAGGGCCTAAGAAGTCAACGACAGAAGCATAAAATACAATAAGGATACAACAGCTTTTCCATCGTATAACAGGAATAATTGCAACCAGTGTGATGGTAATGGTCATTTCTACGTTCCGGGCAACCTAGGCTTCACTCTAGGGCGTTGTTCCACCACATCGAATAGCTACGGCCTTAGAAGTCAACCCCAGAAGCATAAAATACAATATAAATACAACAGTCTTTCCACCGCATAAAACGAGTAATTGCAACCAGTGTGAAAGTAATGGCCATTTCTACGTTCCGGGCATACTAGGCTTAACTCTGAGGCATTGCTCCACCAGATCGAATACATAGGGCCTTAGAAGTCAACTCCAGAAGCATAAAATACAATATAAATACAACAGCTTTTCCATCGTATAAAATGAATAATCGCAAACAGTGTGAAGGTAATGGTCATTTCTACATTCCGAGCAACCTAGGTTTTGCTCTAGGTCGTCGCTCAACCACGTCGAATAGTTGGGGCCTTAGAAGTCAACGCCTGAAGCATAAAATACAATAAAAATACAACATTTTTTTCATCGTATATCAGAAACAATTGCAACCAGTCTCAAAGGTATGGTCATTTCTGCGTTCCGGGCAAGCTATGCTTCACCCTAGGGCGTTGCTCCACCTGATCGAATAGTTAGGGCCTAAGAAGTCAACGCCAGAAGCATAAAATACGATATATGTACAATAGTTTAACCATCGTATAAAATGAATAATCGCAAACAGTGTGAAGGTAATGGTCATTTCTGCATTCCGAGCAACCTAGGCTTCACCCCAGGGCGTTGCTCCACCAGATCCAATAGTTAGGACCTAAGAAGTCAGCGCCAGAAGCATAAAATACAAAATAGATACAACAGTTTTTCTATCGTATATAATGTATATTTGCAAACAGTGTGAAAGTAAAGGTCATTTCTACGTTCCAGGCAACCTAGGCTTAACTGTAGGGCGTTTCTCCACCAGATCGTATAGTTAGGGAATTAGAATTCGACGACAGAAGCATAAAATGCATTAAAAATGCAACAGCTTTTCCATCGTATAACAGGAATAACTGCAACCAGTGTGAAAGTACAGGTCATTTCTACTTTCCGGGCAACCTAGGCTTCACTACAGGGCGGTGCTCCACCATATCGAATAGCTAGGGCCTTAGAAGTCAACGCCCGAAACATAAAATACAATAAAAGTACAACAGTTTTTCCATCGTATAACGGGAATAATTGCAACAAATGTGAACGTGATGATCATTTCCACGTTCTGGGCTACCTAGGCTTCTCTCTATGGCGTTGGTACACCAGATCCAATAGTTTGGGCCTAAGAGTCAACGACAGAAGCATAAAATACAATAAAGATACAACAGCTTTTCAATCGTATAACAGGAAAAATTGCAGCCAGAGTGAAGGTGATGGTCATTTCTACGTTCCGCGCAACCTAGCCTTCAGTCCAGGGCGTTGCTCCACCAGATCGAATAGTTAGGGCCTAAGAAGTCAACGCCAGAAGCATAAAATACAATAAAAATACAACAGTTTTTCCATCGTATAGCATGAATAATTGCAACCAGAGTGAAAGTAATGGTCATTTCTACGTTTCGGGCGACCTAGGCTTCACTCTAGGGCATCGATCCACCATATCGAATAGCTAGGGCCTTAGAAGTCAACGCCCAAAACATAAAATACAATAAAAATACAACAGTTTTTTCATCATATAACGGGAATTATTGCAACAAATGTGAACGTGATGATCATATCCACGTTCTGGGGTACCTAGGCTTCACTCTAGGGCGTTGGTTTACCAGATCCAATAGCTAGGGCCTAAGAAGTCAACGACAGAAGGATAAAATACAATAAAGATACAACAGCTCTTCCATCGTATAACAGGAATAATTGCAGCCAGAGTGAAGGTGATGGTTATTTCTACGTTCCGGGCAACCTAGGCTTCACCCTAGGGCGTTGCTGCAGCAGATCGAATAGCCAGGGCATTAGAAGTGAACGCCAGAAGCATAAAATAAAATAAAAATAGAGCAGTTATTCCATCGTATATCAGGAATAATTACAACCAGTGTGAAAGAAATGGGCATTTCTACGTTGCGTGCAACCTAGACTTCACTCTAGGGCGTTGCTCCACCAGGTCGAATAGTTGGGGCCTTAGAAAACAACTCCAGACGCATACAATACAATATAAATACAACAGTATTTCCACCGTATAAAGCGAGTAATTGCAACCAGTGTGAAAGTAATGGCCATTTCTACGTTCCGGGCATACTAGACTTAACTCTGAGGCATTGCTCCTCCAGATCGAATACATAGGGCCTTAGAAGTCAACGCCAGAAGCACAAAGTACAATCAAAATCCAACAGTTTGTCCATCGTATAACAGGAATAATTGCAACAAGCGTGATGGTAATGGTTATTTCTACGTTCCGGGCAACCTAGGTATTGGTCTAGGGCGTTGCTCAACCACATCGAATAGTTAGGGCCTTAGAAGTCAACGCCTGAAGCATAAAATACAACATAAGTACAACAGTCTTTCCATCGTATAACAGAAATAATTGCAAACAGTGTGAAAGTACAGGTCATTTCTACGTTCCGGGCAATCCAGGTTTCTCTCTAGGGCGTTGCTCCACTAGATCGAATAGCTAGGGACTTAGAAGTCAACGCCAGAAGTATAAAATACAATAAAAATACAACAGTTTTTCCATCGTATAAAAGGAATAATTGCAACCAGTGTGAAAGTAATGGCCGTTTCTTCGTTCCGGGCGACCTAGGCTTCACTCTAGGGCGTTGCCCCAACACATCGATTAGCTACGGCCTTAGAAGTCAACACCTGAAGCATAAAATACAATAAAAATAGAACAGTTTTTTTATCGTATAACAGGAATAATTACAACCAGAGTTAATGTAATGGTCATTTCTACGTTTCGGGCGACCCAGGCTTCACTCTACGGCGTTGCTCCACCAGATCGAATAGCTAGGGCCCTAGAAGGCAACGCCCGAAACCTAAAATGCAATAAAAATACAACAGTTTTTCCATCGTATAACGGGAATAATTGCAACAAATGTGAGAAGTGATGGTCATTACCAGGTTCCGGGCAACCTATGGTTCACTCGAGGGCGTTGGTCCACCGGATCCAATAGTTAGGGCCTAAGAAGTCAACGACAGAAGCACAAAATACAAAATAAATACAACAGTTTTTCCATTGTATAAAACGAATAAATGAAACCAGTGTGAAATTTATGGTCATTTCTACGTTCCGCGCAACCTAGACTTCACCCCTGGGCGTTGCTCCACCAGATCCAATAGTGAGGACCTAAGAAGTCAGCGCCAGAAGCATAAAACACAAAATAGATACAGCAGCTTTTCCATCGTATATAATGTATATTTGCAAACAGTGTGAAGGTAATGGTCATTTCTACGTTACGCGCAACCCAGGCTTCACTCCAGGGCGTTGCTCCACCAGATCGAATAGTTAGGGCCGAAGAAGTCAACGCCAGAAGCATAAAATACAATAAAAATACGACAGTTTTTCCATCGTATAGCATGAATAATTGCAACCAGAGTGAAAGTAGTGGTCATTTCTACGTTTCCGGCGACCTAGGCTTCACTCTAGGGCGTTGATCCACCATATCCGATAGTTAGGACCTAAGAAGTCAGCGCCAGAAGCATAAAATACAAAATAGATACAACAGTTTTTCCATCGTATATACTGTATATTTGCAAACAGTGTGAAAGTAAAGGTCATTTCTAAGTTCCGGGCAACCTCTGCTTAACTGTAGGGCGTTTCTCCACCAGATCGCATAGTTAGGGACTTAGAATTCAACGCCAGAAGCATAAAATACAATAAAAATGCAACAGTTTTTCCATCGTATAACAGGAATAACTGCAACCAGTGTGAAAGTACAGGTCATTTCTACTTTCCGGGCAACCTAGGCTTCACTCTAGGCCGGTGCTCCACCAGATCAAATAGTTAGGACCTAAGAAGTCAACGCCATAAGCATAAAATACAATATAAATTCACCAGCTTTTCCATCGTATATAATGTATCTTTGCAAACAGTATGAAAGTAACAGTCATTTCTACGTTCCGGGCAACCTCTGCTTAACTGTAGGGCGTTTCTCCACCAGATCGCATAGTTAGGGACTTAGAATTCAACGCCAGAAGCATAAAATACAATAAAAGTGCCACAGTTTTTCCATCGTATAACAGGAATAACTGCAACCAGTGTGAAAGTACAGGTCATTTCTATTTTCCGGGCAACCTAGGCTCCACTCCAGGCCGGTGCTCCACCAGATCGAATAGTTAGGGACTTAGAATTCGACGCCAGAAGCATAAAATACAACATAAGTACTACAGTTTTTCAATCGTATAACAGGAATAATTGCAACCAGTACGAAAGTACAGGTCACTTCTACGTTCCGGGCAACCTAGGCTTCGCTCAAGGGCGTTGCTCCACCAGTTCGAATAGCAAGGGACTTAGAAGTCAGCGCCAGAAGCATAAAATACAATATAAATACAACAGTCTTTCCATCGTATAAAACGAGTAATTGCAACCAGTGTGAAAGTAATGGCCATTTCTACGTTCCGGGCATCCTAGACTTAACTCTCAGGCATTGCTCCACCAGATCGAATACATAGGGCCTTAGAAGACAACGCCAGAAGCTTAAAGTACAATCAAAATCCAACAGTTTGTCCATCGTATAACAGGAATAATTGCAACAAGCGTGAAGGTAATGGTCATTTCTACGTTCCGGGCAACCTAAGTATTGCTCTAGGGCGTTGCTCAACCACATCGAATAGTTAGGGCCTTAGAAGTCAACGCCTGAAGCATAAAATACAACATAAGTACAACAGTCTTTCCATCGTATAACAGGAATAACTGCACCAGTGTGAAAGTACAGGTCATTTCTACGTTCCGGGCAATCCAGGTTTCGCTCTAGGGCGTTGCTCCACCAGATCGAATAGCTAGGGACTTAGAAGTCAACGCCAGAAGTATAAAATACAATAAAAATACAACAGTTTTTCCATCGTATAAAAGGAATAATTGCAACCAGTGTGAAAATAATGGCCGTTTCTTCGTTCCGGGCAACCTAGGCTTCACTCTAGGGCGTTGTCCCAACACATCGATTAGCTACGGCCTTAGAAGTCAACACCTGAAGCATAAAATACAATAAAAATAGAACAGTTTTTTTATCGTATAACAGGAATAATTACAACCAGAGTTAATGTAATGGTCATTTCTACGTTTCGGGCGACCCAGGCTTCACTCTACGGCGTTGCTTCACCAGATCGAATAGCTAGGGCCCTAGAAGTCAACGCCCGAAACCTAAAATACAATAAAAATACAACAGTTTTTCCATCGTATAACGGGAATAATTGCAGCAAATGTGAAAGTGATGGTCATTACCACGTTGCGGGCAACCTAGGGTACACTCTAGGGCGTTGGTCTACCAGATCCAATAGTTAGGGGCTAAGAAGTCAACGACAGAAGCGCCAAATACAAAATAAATACAACAGTTTGTCCATTGTATAAAACGAATAATTGAAACCACTGTGAAATTTATGGTCATTTCTACGTTCCGCGCAACCTAGACTTCACCCCTGGGCGTTGTTCCACCTGATCCAATAGTTAGGACCTAAGAAGTCAGCGCCAGAAGCATAAAATACAAAATAGACACAGCAGCTTTTCCATCGTATATAATGTATATTTGCAAACAGTGTGAAGGTAATGGTCATTTCTACGTTCCGCGCAACCCAGGTTTCACTCCAGGGCGTTGCTCCACCAGATCGAATAGTTAGGGCCTAAGAAGTCAACGCCAGAAGCATAAAATACAATAAAAATACGACAGTTTTTCCATCGTATAGCATGAATAATTGCAACCAGAGTGAAAGTAATGGTCATTTCTACGTTTCGGGCGACCTAGGCTTCACTCTAGGGCGTTGATCCACCATATCGAATAGCTAGGGCCTTAGAAGTCAACGCCCGAAACATAAAATACAATAAAAATACAACCGTTTTTTCATCGTATAACGGGAATAACTGCAACAAATGTGAACGTGATGATCATTTCCACGTTCTGGGGAACCTAGGCTTCACTCTAGGGCGTTGGTTCACCAGATCCAATAGTTAGGGCCTAAGAAGTCAACGACAGAAGCATAAAATACAATAAAGGTACAACAGCTTTTCCATCGTATAACAGGGATAATTGCAGCCAGAGTGAAGGTGATGGTCATATCTACGTTCCGGGCAACCTAGTCTTCACTCTAGGGCGTTGGTCCACCACATCCAATAGTTAGGGCCGTAGAAGTCACCGCCTGCGGCATAAAATACAATAAAAATAGAACAGTTTTTTCATCGTATAACAGGAATAATTACAACCAGAGTGAAAGTAATGGTCATTTCTGCGTTTCGGGCGACCTAGGCTTCTCTCTGGGGCATTTCTCCACCAGATCGAATAGCTAGGGACGTAGAAGTCAACGCCCGAAACCTAAAATAGAATAAAAATACAACAGTTTTTCCATCGTATAACGGGAATAATTGCATCAAATGTGAAAGCGATGGTCATTACCACGTTGCGGGCAAGCTAGGGTTCACTCTAGGGCGTTGGTCTACCAGATCCAATAGTTAGGGCCTAAGAAGTCAACGACAGAGGCACCAAATACAAAATAAATACAACAGTTTGTCCACTGTATAAAACGAATAATTGAAACCAGTGTGAAATTTATGGTCATTTCTACGTTCCGCGCAACCTAGACGTCACCCCTGGGCGTTGCTCCACCAGATCCAATAGTTAGGACCTAAGAAGTCAGCGCCAGAAGCATAAAATACGAAATAGATACAGCAGCCTTTCCATCGTATATAATGTATATTTGCAAACAGTGTGAAGGTAATGGTCATTTCTACATTCCGCGCAACCCAGGCTTCACTCCAGGGCGTTGCTCCTCCAGATCGAATAGTTAGGGCCTATGAAGTCAACGCCAGAAGCATAAAATACAATAAAAATACGACAGTTTTTCCATCGTATAGCATGAATAATTGCAACCAGAGTGAAAGTAATGGTCATTTCTACGTTTCGGGCGACCTAGGCTTCACTCTAGGGCGTTGATCCACCATATCGAATAGCTAGGGCCTTAGAAGTCAACGACCGAAACATAAAATACAATCAAAATCCAACAGTTTGTCCATCGTATGACAGGAATAATTGCAACAAGCGTGAAGGTAATGGTCATTTCTACGTTCCGGGCAACCTAGGTATTGCTCTAGGGCGTTGCTCAACCACATCGAATAGTTAGGGCCTTAGAAGTCAACGCCTGAAGCATAAAATACAACATAAGTACAACAGTCTTTCCATCGTATAACAGGAATAATTGCAACCAGTGTGAAAGTACAGGTCATTTCTACGTTCCGGGCAATCCAGGTTTCGCTCTAGGGCGTTGCTCCACCAGATCGAATAGCTAGGGACTTAGAAGTCAACGCCAGAAGTATAAAATACAATAAAAATACAACAGTTTTTCCATCGTATAAAAGGAATAATTGCAACCAGTGTGAAAGTAATGGCCGTTTCTTCGTTCCGGGCAACCTAGGCTTCACTCTAGGGCGTTGCCCCAACACATCGATTAGCTACGGCCTTAGAAGTCAACACCTGAAGCATAAAATACAATAAAAATAGAACACTTTTTTTATCGTATAACAGGAATAATTACAACCAGAGTTAATGTAATGGTCATTTCTACGTTTCGAGCGACCCAGGCTTCACTCTACGGCGTTGCTCCACCAGATCGAATAGCTAGGGCCCTAGAAGTCAACGCCCGAAACCTAAAATGCAATAAAAATACAACAGCTTTTCCATCGTATAACGGGAATAATTGCAACAAATGTGAGAAGTGGTGGTCATTACCAGGTTCCGGGCAACCTAGGGTTCACTCGAGGGCGTTGGTCCACCGGATTCAATAGTTAGGGCCTAAGAAGTCAACGACAGAAGCACAAAATACAAAATAAATACAACAGTTTTTCCATTGTATAAAACGAATAAATGAAACCAGTGTGAAATTTATGGTCATTTCTACGTTCCGCGCAACCTAGACTTCACCCCTGGGCGTTGCTCCACCAGATCCAATAGTTAGGACCTAAGAAGTCAGCGGCAGGAGCATAAAATACAAAATAGATACAGCAGCTTTTCCATCGTATATAATGTATATTTACAAACAGTGTGAAGGTAATGGTCATTTCTACGTTCCGCGCAACCCAGGCTTCACTCCAGGGCGTTGCTCCACAAGATCGAATAGTTAGGGCCTAAGAAGTCAACGCCAGAAGCATAAAATACAACAAAAATACGACAGTTTTTCCATCGTATAGCATGAATAATTGCAACCAGAGTGAAAGTAATGGTCATTTCTACGTTTCGGGCGACCTAGGCTTCACTCTAGGGCGTTGATCCACCATATCGAATAGCTAGGGCCTAAGAAGTCAACGCCCGAAACCTAAAATAGAATAAAAATACAACAGTTTTTCCATCGTATAACGGGAATAATTGCATCAAATGTGAAAGTGATGGTCATTACCACGTTGCGGGCAAGCTAGGGTTCACTCTAGGGCGTTGGACTACCAGATCCAATAGTTAGGGCCTAAGAAGTCAGCGACAGAAGCACCAAATACAAAATAAATACAACAGTTTGTCCATTGTATAAAACGAATAATTGAAACCAGTGTGAAATTTATGGTCATTTCTACGTTCCGCGCAACCTAGACTTCACCCCTGGGCGTTGCTCCACCAGATCCAATAGTTAGGACCTAAGAAGTCAGCGCCAGAAGCATAAAATACAAAATAGATACAACAGTTTTTTTACAGTATATAATGTATATTTGCAAACAGTGTGAAAGTAAAGGTCATTTCTACGTTCCGGGCAACCTAGGCTTAACTGTAGGGCGTTTCTCCACCAGATCGCATAGTTAGGGACTGTGAATTCAACGACAGGAGCATAAAATGCAATAAAAATGCAACAGTTTTTCCATCGTATAACAGGAATAACTGCAACCAGTGTGAAAGTACAGGTCATTTCTACGTTCCGGGCAACCTAGGCTTCACTACAGGGCGGTGCTCCACCAGATCGAATTGTTAGTGCCTTAGGAGTAAGCGCCCTTAGCATAAAATACAATAAAGATGCAACAGTTTGTCCATCGTATAACAGGAATAGTTGCAACCAGTGTGAAGGTAATGGCCTTCTCTACGTTCCTGGAACCCTAGACTTAACTCTGAGGCATTGCTCCACCAGATCGAATACATAGGGCCTTAGAAGTCAACGCCAGAAGCATAAAGTACAATCAAAATCCAACAGGTTGTCCATCGTATAACAGGAATGGTTGCAACAATCGTGAAGGTAATGGTCATTTCTACTTTCCGGGCAACCTAGGTTTTGCTCTAGGGCGTTTCTCCACCACATCGAATAGTTAGCGCCTTTGAAGTCAACGCTTGAAGCATAAAATACAATAAAGATACAACATTTTTTTCATCGTATAACAGGAATAATTGCAACCAGTCTGAAAGATATGGTCATTTCTGCGTTCCGAGCAACCCAGGCTTCACCCCTGGGCGTTGCTCCACCAGATCCAATAGTTAGGACCTAAGAAGTCAACGCCATAAGCATAAAATACATTATAAATTCACCAGCTTTTCCATCGTATATAATGTATCTTTGCAAACAGTATGAAAGTAACAGTCATTTCTACGTTCCGGGCAACCTAGTCTTCACTCTAGGGCGTTGTCCCAACACATCGATTAGCTACGGCCTTAGAAGTCAACACCTGAAGCATAAAATACAATAAAAATACAACAGTTTTTTTATCGTATAACAGGAATAATTACAACCAGAGTTAATGTAATGGTCATTTCTACGTTTCGGGCGACCCAAGCTTCACCCTACGGCGTTGCTCCACCAGATCGAATAGCTAGGGCCCTAGAAGTCAACGCCCGAAACCTAAAATACAATAAAAATACAACAGTTTTTCCATCGTATAACGGGAATAATTGCAGCAAATGTGAAAGTGATGGTCATTACCACGTTGCGGGCAACCTAGGGTACACTCTAGGGCGTTGGTCCACCAGATCCAATAGTTAGGGCCTAAGAAGTCAACGACAGAAGCGCCAAATACAAAATAAATACAACAGTTTGTCCATTGTATAAAACGAATAATTGAAACCAGTGTGAAATTTATGGTCATTTCTACGTTCCGCGCAACCTAGACTTCACCCCTGGGCGTTGCTCCACCAGATCCAATGGTTAGGACCTAAGAAGTCAGCGCCAGAAGCATAAAATACGAAATAGATACAGCAGCCTTTCCATCGTATATAATGTATATTTGCAAACAGTGTGAAGGTAATGGTCATTTCTACATTCCGCGCAACCCAGGCTTCACTCCAGGGCGTTGCTCCTCCAGATCGAATAGTTAGGGCCTAAGAAGTCAACGCCAGAAGCATAAAATACAATAAAAATACGACAGTTTTTCCATCGTATAGCATGAATAATTGCAACCAGAGTGAAAGTAATGGTCATTTCTACGTTTCGGGCGACCTAGGCTTCACTCTAGGGCGTTGATCCACCATATCGAATAGCTAGGGCCTTAGAAGTCAACGCCCGAAACATAAAATACAATCAAAATCCAACAGTTTGTTCATCGTATGACAGGAATAATTGCAACAAGCGTGAAGGTAATGGTCATTTCTACGTTCCGGGCAACCTAGGTATTGCTCTAGGGCGTTGCTCACCCACATCGAATAGTTAGGGCCTTAGAAGTCAACGCCTGAAGCATAAAATACAACATAAGTACAACAGTCTTTTCATCGTATAACAGGAATAATTGCAACCAGTGTGAAAGTACAGGTCATTTCTACGTTCCGGGCAATCCAGGTTTCGCTCTAGGGCGTTGCTCCACCAGATCGAATAGCTAGGGACTTAGAAGTCAACGCCAGAAGCATAAAATACAATATAAATACAATAGTCTTTCCATCGTATAAAACGAGTAATTGCAACCAGTGTGAAAGTAATGACCATTTCTACGTTCCGGGCATCCTAGACTTAACTCTGAGGCATTGCTCCACCAGATCGAATACATAGGGCCTTAGAAGTGAACGCCAGAAGCATAAAGTACAATCAAAATCCAACAGTTTGTCCATCGTATAACAGGAATAATTGCAACAAGCGTGAAGGTAATGGTCATTTCTACGTTCCGGGCAACCTAGGTTTTGCTCTAGGGCGTTGCTCAACCACATCGAATAGTTAGGGCCCTAGAAGTCAACGCCTGAAGCATAAAATACAATAAAAATACAGCAGTTTTTCCTTCGTATAACAGGAATAATTGCAACAAGCGTGAAGGTAATGGTCATTTCTACATCCCGGGCAACATAGGCTTCACTCTTGGATGTTGCCCCATCAGATCGCCTAGCTAGGACCTTAGAAGTCAAAGCCATAAGCAGAAAATACAATAAAAATGCAACAGTTTTTCCATCGTATAGCATGACTAATTGCAACCAGTGTGAAAGTGATGGTCATTTCTACGTTCCGGGCAACCTTGGCCTATCTTTAGGGCGTTGCTCCACCAGATCGAATAGTTAGGGACTTAGAATTCAACGCCAGAAGCATAAAATACAATAAAAATACAACAGTTTTCCATCGTTGAAAAGAATAATTGCAACCAGTGTGAAAGCAATGGTCATTACTACGTTTCGGGCAACATAGGCTTCACTCTTGGACGTTGCCTCACGAGATTGAATAGCTAGGACCTTAGAAGTCAACGCCAGAAGCATAAAATACAATATAGATACATCACCTTTTCCATCGGATAAAACGAATAATTTCAACCAGTGTGAAAGTTATGGTCATTTCGACGTTCCGTGCAACCTTGTCTTTACTCTAGGGCGTTGCTCCACCAGACCGAATTGTTAGGGACTTGGAAGTCAACGCCCCAAGCATAAAATGCAAAATTAATAGAACAGCTTTTCCATTGCATAAAACGAATAATTGCAACCAGTGTGAAGATTATGGTCATTTCTACGTTCCATGCAACATAGGCTTCACTTTAGGGCGCTGCTCCACAACATCGAATAGCTACGGCTTTAGAAGTCAACGCCAGAAGCATAGAATACAATATAAATACAAGAGTTTTTCCATCGTATACAATGAATGATTGCAAACATTGTGAAAGTAACGGTCATTTCTACGTTCCGGACAACCTAGGCTTCACTCTAGGGCGTTTGTCCACCAGATCGAATAGCTAGGCACTTAGAAGTCAACGCCCGAAACATGAAATACAATAAAAATACAATAGTTTTTCCATTATATAAAGAGAATAATTGCAACCAGTGCGAAAGTGATGGTCATTTCCACGTTCCGGGCGACTTAGGCTTCACTCAAGAGCGATGCTCCACCAGATCGAATAGTTAGGGCCTTAGAAGTCAACGCGTGAAGCATAAAATACAGAATAAATAGAACAGTTTTTCCATTGTATGAAACGAATAATTGCAACCAGTGTGAAAGTTATGGTCTTTTCTACGTTCCGGGCAACCTAGGCTTCACTATAAGGCGTTGTTCCACCAGATCGAAAAGTTAGGGCCTAAGAAGTCAACGTCAGAAGCATACAATACAATATAAATACTACAGCTTTTCCATCGTATATAATGTATATTTGCAAACAGTGTGAACGTAAAGGTCATTTCTAGGTTCCGGGCAACCTAGGCTTAACTGTAGGGCGTTGCTGCACCAGACCGCATAGCTAGGGACTTAGAAGTCAACCCCACAAGCATAAAATATAATAAAAATGCAACAGTTTTTCCATCGTATAACAGGAATAATTGCAACCAGTGTGAAAGTACAGGTCATTTCTACGTTACGGGCAACGTAGGTTTCGCTGTAGGGAGTTGCTGCACCAGATCGAATAGCTAGGGACTTAGAAGTCAACGCCAGAAGCATAAAATACAATAAAAATGCAACAGTTTTTCCATCGTATAACAGTAATAATTGCATCCAGTGTGAAAGTACAGGTCATTTCTACGTTACGGGCAACCTAGGTTTCGCTGTAGGGAGTTGCTCCACCAGATCGAATAGCTAGGGACTTAGAAGTCAACGCCAGAATCATAAAATACAATAAAAATGCAACAGTTCTTTCATCGTATAACAGGAATAGTTGCAGCAAGCCTGAAGGTAATGGTATTTTCTACGTTCCGGGTAATCTAGGCTTCACTCTAGGGCGTTGCTCCACCAGATCGAATAGCTAGGGCATTAGAAGTCAACGCCAGAAGCAAAAGATAAAATAAAAGTATAACAGTTTTTTCATCGCATAACAGGAATAATTGCAACAAGCGTGAATGTAATGGTCATTTCTACGTTCCGGGCAATCTAGGCTTCACTCTAGGGCGTTGTTCCACCAGATCGAATTGTCAGGGCCTAAGAAGACAACGCCAGAAGCATAAAATACGATATAAGTACATCAGTTTTTCCATCGTATAATACGAATAGTTACAACCAGTGTGAAAGTAATGGCCATTTCTACGTTCCGGGCATCCTAGCCTTAACTCTGAGCCATCGCTCCACCAGATCGAATACATAGGGCCTTAGAAATCAACGCAAGAAGCATAAAGTACAATAAAAATACAACTGCTTGTCCATCGTATAACAGGAATAATTGCAACCATTGTAAAAGTAATGGTCATTTCTACGTTACGGGCAACCTGGGCGTAACTGCACGGCGTTGTGCCACCACATCGAATAGCTACGGCCTTAGTAGTCAACGCCTGAAGCATAAAATTAATAAAAACACAACAGTTTTTTCATCGTATAAGAGGAATATTTGCAACCAGTGTGAAAGTTTTGGTCATTTCTACGTTCCGGGAAACCTAGTTTTCACTCTAGGGCGTTGGTGCACCAGATCCAATAGTTAGGGCCTAAGAGGTCAACGCCAGAAGCATCAAATACAAAATAAATACAACAGTTCTTCAATCGTATAACAGGAATAATTGCAAACAGTGTGAAAGATATGGTCATTTCTACGTTGCGGGCAACCTAGGCTTCACCCTAGGGCGTTGCTCCACCAGATCGAATAGCTAGGGCCTTAGAAGTCAGCGCCCGAAACATAAAATACAATATAAATACAACAGCTTTTCCATCGTATAAAACGAATAACTGCATCCAGTGTGAAAGTTATGGTCATTTCTACGTGCCGGGCAACCTAGGCTTCACACTAGGGCGTTGCTCCACCAGATCGAATAGTTAGGGCCTTAGAAGTCAACGCCAGAAGCATAAAATACCATATAAATACATCAGTTTTTCCGTCGTTAAAAGGAATAAATGCAACCAGTGTGAAGGAAATGGTCATTTCTACGTTCCGGACAACACAGGCTTCACTCTAGGATGTCGGTCCACCAGATACACTAGTTAGCGCCTAAGGAGACAACGTCAGAAGCATAGAATACAATATAAATACAACAGCTTTTCCATCGTATAACAGGAATAATTGACACCAGTGCGAAAGTGATGGTCATTTCTGCATTCCGGGCAACCTAGGCTTCACTCTAGGGCGTTGCTCCTCCAGATAGAATAGTTAGGGCCCAGGAAGTCAACGCCAGAAGCATAAAATACAATATATATACAACACTTTTTCCCTTGTATAACAGGAATAATTGCAACCAGTGAGATAGGTATGGTCATTTCTACGTTCCGGGCAACCTACGCTTCACTCTAGGGCGTTGCTCCACCACATCGAATAGCTGCGGCCTTAGAAGTCAACGCCAGAAGCATAAAATACAATATAAATACAACAGTTCTTCAATCGTATAACAGGAATAATTGCAAACAGTGTGAAAGATATGGTCATTTCTACGTTGCGGGCATCCTAGGCTTCACTCTAGGGCATTGCTCCACCACATCGAATAGCTACAGCCTTAGAAGTCAACGCCAGAAGCATAAAATGAAATAAAATTACAACAGCTTTTCAATCGTATAACAGGAATAATTGCAACCAGTGTGAAAGTTAATGGTCATTTCTACGTTCCGGGCAACCTAGGCTTCACTGTAGGGCGTTGCTCCACCACATCGAATAGCTACGGCCTTGGAAGTCAACGCCTGAAGCATAAAATAAAATAAAAATACAACAGATTCTCCATTGTATAAAACGGATAATTGCAACCAGTGTTAAAGTAATGGCCATTTCTACGTTCCGGGCATCCTAGACTTAACTCTGAGACATTGCTCCACCAGATCGAATACATAGGGCCTTAGAATTCAACGCCAGAAGCATAAAATACAATGTAAATGCAACAGTTTTTCCACCGTATTACAGGAATAACTGCAACCAGTGTGAAAGGACTGGTCATTTCTACGTTCCGCGTAACCTAGGCTTCATTCGAGGGCGTTGCCCCACAAGATCGAATAGCTAGGGACTAAGACTTCAACGCCAGAAGAATAAAATACAATATAAGTACAACAGTTTCTCCATCATATAAAATGAATAACTGCATCCAGTGTGAAAGTTATGGTCATTTCTACGTGCCGGGCAACCCAGGCTTCACCACAGGGCGTTGCTCCACCAGATCGAATAGTTAGGGCCTTAGAAGTCAACGCCAGAAGCATAAAATACCATATAAATACATCAGTTTTTCCGTCGTTAAAAGGAATAAATGCAACCAGTGTGAAGGATATGGTCATTTCTACGTTCCGGACAACATAGGCTTCACTCTAGGGCGTTGGTCCACCAGATACACTAGTTAGGGCCTAAGCAGACAACGTCAGAAGCATAGAATACAATATAAATACAACAGCTTTTCCATCGTATAACAGGAATAATTGACACCAGTGTGAAAGTGATGATCATTTCTGCATTCCGGGCAACCTAGGCTTCACTCTAGGGCGTTGCTCCTCCAGATAGAATAGTTAGGGCCCAGGAAGTCAACGCCAGAAGCATAAAATACAATATAAATACAACACTTTTTCCCTTGTATAACAGGAATAATTGCAACCAGTGTGAAAGGTATGGTCATTTCTACGTTCCGGGCAACCTACGCTTCACTCTAGGGCGTTGCTCCACCACATCGAATAGCTGCGGCCTTAGAAGTCAACGCCAGAAGCATAAAATACAATATAAATACAACAGTTCTTCAATCGTATAACAGGAATAATTGCAAACAGTGTGGAAGTAATGGTCATTTCTACGTTCCGGGCAACCTAGGCTTCACTCTATGTCGTTGCTCCACCACATCGAATAGCTACGGCCTTAGAAGTCAACGCCTGGAGCATAAAATACATTAACAATACAACAGTTTTTTCACCGTGTAACAGGAAGAATTGCAACACGAGTGAAGGTAATGGTCTTTTCTACGTTCCGGGTAATCTAGGCTTCACTCTAGGGCGTTGCTCCACCAGATCGAATAGCTAGGGCATTAGAAGTCAACGCCAGAAGCAGAAGATAAAATAAAAGTACAACAGTTTCTTCATCGCATAACAGGAATAATTGCAACAAGCGTGAATGTAATGGTCATTTCTACGTTCCGGGCAATCTAGGCTTCACTCTAGGGCGTTGTTCCACCAGATCGAATAGTCAGGGCCTAAGAAGACAACGCCAGAAGCATAACATACGATATAAGCACATCAGTTTTTCCATCGTATAATACGAATAGTTACAACCAGTGTGAAAGTAATGGCCATTTCTACGTTCCGGGCATCCTAGCCTTAACTCTGAGCCATCGCTCCACCAGATCGAATACATAGGGCCTTAGAAATCAACGCAAGAAGCATAAAGTACAATAAAAATACAACTGCTTGTCCATCGTATGACAGGAATAATTGCAACCATTGTAAAAGTAATGGTCATTTCTACGTTACGGGCAACCTGGGCGTAACTGTACGGCGTTGTGCCACCACATCGAATAGCTACGGCCTTAGTAGTCAACGCCTGAAGCATAAAATTAATAAAAACACAACAGTTTTTTCATCGTATAAGAGGAATATTTGCAACCAGTGTGAAAGTTTTGGTCATTTCTACGTTCCGGGAAACCTAGGCTTCACCCTAGGGCGTTGCTCCACCAGATCGAATAGTTAGGGCCTTAGAAGTCAACGCCCGAAGCATAAAATACCAAATTAATGCAACAGTTCTTCCATCATATAAAACGAATAATTGCATCCAGTGTGAAAGTAATGGTCATTTCTACGTTCCGGGCACCCTAGGCTTCACTTTAGGCCGTTGCTCCTCCAGATAGAATAGTTAGGGCCCAGGAAGTCAACGCCAGAAGCATAAAATACAATATAAATACAACACTTTTTCCCTTGTATAACAGGAATAATTGCAACCAGTGTGAAAGGTATGGTCATTTCTACGTTCCGGGCAACCTACGCTTCACTCTAGGGCGTTGCTCCACCACATCGAATACATAGGGCCTTAGAATTCAACGCCAGAAGCATAAAATACAATGTAAATGCAACAGTTTTTCCACCGTATTACAGGAATAACTGCAACCAGTGTGAAAGGACTGGTCATCTCTACGTTCCGGGTAACCTAAGCTTCATTCGAGGGCGTTGCCCCACAAGATCGAATAGCTAGGGACTAAGATTTCAACGCCAGAAGAATAAAATACAATATAAGTACAACAGTTTTTCCATCTTATAAAATGAATAACTGCAAACAGTGTGAAAGTTATGGTCAATTCTGCGTTCCGGGAACCTAGTCTTCACTCTAGGGCGTTGCCCCACCAGATCGAATAGTTAGGGCCTAAGAAGTCAACGCCAGAAGCATAAAATACAAAATAAATACAATAGTTTTTCCATCGTCTAAAACGAATAATTGCGCGAGTGAGAAAGGTATGGTCATTTCTACGTTCCGGGCAACCTAGGCTTCACTCTAGGGCATTGCTCCACCAGGTCGAATAGCTAGGGCCTTAGAAGTCAGCGCCCGAAACATAAAATGCAATAAAAATGCAACAGTTTTTCTATCGTATGACAGGAATAATTGCAACCAGCGTGAAAGTACAGGTCATTTCTACGTTCCAGGCAACCTAGGCTTCACCCTAGGGCGTTGCTCCACCAGATCAAATAGTTAGGGCCTAAGAAGTCAACGCCAGAAGCATAAAATACAATATAAATGCAACAGCTTTTCCATCGTATATAATGTATATTTGCAAACAGTGTGAAAGTAAATGTCATTTCTACGTTCCGGGCAACCTAGGCTTAACTGTAGGGCGTTGCTTCACCAGATCGCATAGTTAGGGACTTAGAATTTAACGCCAGAAGCATAAAATACAATAAAAATGCAACAGTTTTTCCATAGTATAACAGGAATAATTGCAACCAGTGTGAAAGTACAGGTCATTTCTACGTTCCGGGCAACCTAGGCTTCGCTCTAGAGCCTTGCTCCACCAGATCGAATAGCTAGGGACTTAGAAGTCAACGCCAGAAGCATAAAAAATAATAAAAATGCATCAGTTTTTCCATCGTATAACAGGAATAACTGCAACCAGTGTGAAAGTACAGGTCATTTCTACGTTCCGGGCAACCTAGGCTTCGCTCTAGAGCCTTGCTCCACCAGATCGAATAGCTAGGGACTTAGAAGTCAACGCCAGAAGCATAAAATATAATAAAAATGCATCAGTTTTTCCATCGTATAACAGGAATAACTGCAACCAGTGTGAAAGTACTGGTCACTTCTGTGTTCCGGGTAACCTAGGCTTCACTCTAGGGCGTTACTCCACCAGATCGAATAGCTAGGGAATTAGAATTCAACACCAGAAGAATAAAATACAACATAAGTATAACAGTTTTTCCATCGTATAAAACGAATAATTGCAACCAGTATGAAAGCTATGGTCATTTCTCCGTTCCGGGCAACCTAGGCTTCACTCTAGGGCGTTGCTCAACCACATCGACTAGCTACGGCCCTAGAAGACAACGCCATAACTATAAAATACAATATAAATACAACAGTCTTTCCATCCTATAAAACGAGTAATTGCAACCAGTCTGATAGTTATGGTCATTTCTACGTTCCGGGCAACCTAGGTTTCGCTCTATGGCGTTGCTCCACCACATCGAATAGTTAGGGCCTTAGAAGTCAATGCCAGAAGCATAAAATACAATATAAGTACAACAGTTTTTCCATGTATAAAATGAATAATTGCAAACAGTGAGCAAGTAATCGTCATTACTACGTTCCGGGCAACCTAGGCTTCACTCTAGGTCGTTGCTCCACCAGATCCAATAGTTAGGACCTAAGAAGTCAGCGCCAGAAGCATAAAATACAAAATAGATACAGCAGCCTTTCCATCGTATATAATGTATATTTGCAAACAGTGTGAAGGTAATGGTCATTTCTACATTCCGCGAAACCCAGGCTTCACTCCAGGGCGTTGCTCCACCAGATCGAATAGTTAGGGCCTAAGAAGTCAACGCCAGAAGCATAAAATACAATAAAAATACGACAGTTTTTCCATCGTATAGCATGAATAATTGCAACCAGAGTGAAAGTAATGGTCATTTCTACGTTTCGGGCGACCTAGGCTTCACTCTAGGGCGTTGATCCACCATATCGAATAGCTAGGGCCTTAGAAGTCAACGCCCAAAACATAAAATACAATCAAAATCCAACAGTTTGTCCATCGTATGACAGGAATAATTGCAACAAGCGTGAAGGTAATGGTCATTTCTACGTTCCGGGCAACCTAGGTATTGCTCTAGGGCGTTGCTCAACCACATCGAATAGTTAGGGCCTTAGAAGTCAACGCCTGAAGCATAAAATACAACATAAGTACAACAGTTTTTCCATCGTATAACAGGAATAATTGCCACCAGTGTGAAAGTACAGGTCATTTCTACGTTCCGCGCAACCTAGGATTCACCCCTGGGCGTTGCTCCACCAGGTCCAAAAGTTAGGACCTAAGAACTCAGCGCCAGAAGCATAAAATACAAAATAGATACAACAGTTTTTTTATAGTATATAATGTATATTTGCAAACAGTGTGAAAGTAAAGGTCATTTCTACGTTCCGGGCAACCTAGGCTTAACTGTAGGGCGTTTCTCCACCAGATCGCATAGTTAGGGACTGTGAATTCAACGACAGGAGCATAAAATGCAATAAAAATGCAACAGTTTTTCCATCGTATAACAGGAATAGTTGCAACCAGTGTGAAGGTAATGGCCTTCTCTACGTTCCTGGCACCTTAGACTTAACTCTGAGGCATTGCTCCACCAGATCGAATACATAGGGCCTTAGAAGTCAACGCCAGAAGCATAAAGTACAATCAAAATCCAACAGGTTGTCCATCGTATAACAGGAATAATTGCAACAATCGTGAAGGTAATGGTCATTTCTACTTTCCGGGCAACCTAGGTTTTGCACTAGGGCGTTGCTCCACCACATCGAATAGTTAGCGCCTTTGAAGTCAACGCTTGAAGCATAAAATACAATAAAGATACAACATTTTTTTCATCGTATAACAGGAATAATTGCAACCAGTCTGAAAGATATGGTCATTTCTACGTTCCGAGCATCCCAGGCTTCACCCGTGGGCGTTGCTCCACCAGATCCAATAGTTAGGACCTTAGAAGTCAACGCCAGAAGCATAAAATACAATGTAAATACAACAGATTTTCCATCGTATAACAGGAATAATTGCAAACAGTGGGAAAGTGATGGTCATTTCTACGTTCCTGACAACCTACGCTTCACTCTAGGGCGTTGGTCCACCAGATCGAATAGTTAGGTCCTTAGAAGTCAACGCCCGAAGCATAAAATACAAAATAAATCGAAAAGTTCTTCCATTGTATAAAACGAATAATTGCAGCCAGTGTGAAAGGTATGGTCACATCCGCGTTCCGTGCAACCTCGGCTTCACTCTAGGGCGTTGGTCCACCAGACCGAATAGTTTGGGCCTAAGAAATCAACGCCAGAAGCATAAAATACAATATAAATACAACACCTTTTCCATCGCATAAAACGAATAATTTCAACCAGTGTGAAAGTTATGTTCATTTCTACGTTCCGTGCAACCTTGTCTTTACTCTAGGGCGTTGCTCCACCAGATCGAATTGTTAGGGCCTTGGAAGTCAACGCCCCAAGCATAAAATACAAAATTAATAGAACAGTTTTTCCATTGCATAAAACGAAGAATTGCAACCAGTGTGAAGATTATGGTAATTTCTACGTTCCGTGCAACATAGGCTTCACTCTAGGGCGTTGCTCCACAACATCGAATAGCTACGGCTTTAGAAGTCAACGCCAGAAGCATAAAATACAATATAAATACAAGAGTTTTTCCATCGTATACAATGAATGATTGCAAACATTGTGAAAGTAACGGTCATTTCTACGTTCCGGGCAACCTAGGCTTCACTCTAGGCCGTTGCTCCACCAGATCGAATAGCTAGGCCCTTAGAAGTCAACGCGTGAAGCATAAAATACAAAATAAATAGAACAGTTTTTCCATTGTATGAAACGAATAATTGCAACCAGTGTGAAAGTTATGGTCTTTTCTACGTTCCGGGCAACCTAGGCTTCACTATAGAGCGTTGTTCCACCAGATCGAAAAGTTAGGACCTAAGAAGTCAACGTCAGAAGCATACAATACAATATAAATACTACAGCTTTTCCATCGTATATAATGTATATTTGCAAACAGTGTGAAAGTAAAGGTCATTTCTAGGTTCCGGGCAACCTAGGCTTAACTGTAGGGTGTTGCTCCACCAGATCGCATAGCTAGGGACTTAAAATTTAACGCCAGAAGCATAAAATACAATAAAAATGCAACAGTTTTTCTATAGTATAACAGGAATAATTGCAACCAGTGTGAAAGTACAGACCATTTCTACGTTCCGGGCAACCTAGGCTTCGCACTAGGGCCTTGCTCCACCAGATCGAATAGCTAGGGACTTAGAAGTCAACCCCACAAGCATAAAATATAATAAAAATGCAACAGTTTTTCCATCGTATAACAGGAATAATTGCAACCGGTGTGAAAGTACAGGTCATTTCTACGTTACGGGCAACGTAGGTTTCGCTGTAGGGAGTTGCTGCACCAGACCGAATAGTTAGGGCCTAAGTAGTCAACGCCAGAAGCATAAAATACAAAATAAATACAATAGTTTTTCCATCGTATAACAGGAATAATTGCAACCAGTGTGAAAGTAATGGTCATTTCTACGTTCCGGGCAACCTCGGCTTCACCCAAGGGCGTTGCTCCACCAGATCGAATAGTTAGGGCCTTAGAAGTAAGCGCCCGAAGCATATAATAGAATAAAAATGCAACAGTTTTTCCGTCATATAGCATGAATAATTGCAACCAGTGTGAAAGTAATGGTCATTTCTACGTTTCGGGCAACCTAGGCTTCACTCAAGAGCGATGCTCCACCAGATCGAATAGTTAGGGCCTTAGAAGTCAACGCGCGAAGCATAAAATACAAAATAAATAGAACAGTTTTTCCATTGTATGAAACGAATAATTGCAACCAGTGTGAAAGTTATGGTCTTTTCTACGTTCCGGGCAACCTAGGCTTCACTCTAGGGCGTTGTTCCACCAGATCGAAAAGTTAGGGCCTAAGAAGTCAACGTCAGAAGCATAAAACACAATAAAAGTACAACAGTTTTTCCATCGTATAAAAGGAATAATTGCAACCAGTGTGAAAGTTATGGTCATTTCTACGTTCCGGGCAACCTGGGCTTAAGTCCAGGGCGTTGCTCCACCAGATCCCATAGCTAGGGACTTAAAATTTAACGTCAGAAGCATAAAATACAATAAAAATGCAACAGTTTTTCTATAGTATAACAGGAGTAATTGCAACCAGTGTGAAAGTACAGGTCATTTCTACGTTCCGGGCAACCTAGGCTTCGCTCTAGGGCCTTGCTCCACCAGATCGAATAGCTAGGGACTTAGAAGTCAACCCCACAAGCATAAAATACAATAAAAATGCAGCAGTTTTTCCATCGTATAACAGGAATAATTGCAACCAGTGTGAAAGTAATGGTCATTTCTACGTTCCGGGCAACCTAGGTTTCACTCTTGGGCGTTGCTCCACCACATCGAATAGCTACGGCCTTAGGAGTGAACTCCAGAAGCATAAAATACAATATAGATACAACAGCATTTCCAACGTATAAAATGAATGATTGCAAACAGTGTGAAAGTTATGGTCATTTCTACCTTCCGGGCAACCTAGGCCTAACTCCAGGGCGTTGCTCTACCAGATCGAATAGTTAGGGACTTTGAGTACAACGGCAGAAGCATAAAATACATTAAAAATGCAACAGTTTCTCCATTGTATAACAGGAATAACTGCAACCAGAGTGAAAGTACTGGTCATTTCTACGTTCCGGGCAACCTAGGCTTCACTCTAGGGCGTTGCTCCACCAGATCGAACTGCTAGGGACTTAGAATTCAACGCCAGAAGCATAAAATACAATATAAATACTACAGCTTTTCCATCGTATATGATGTATATTTGCAAACAGTGTGAAAGTAAAGGTCATTTCTACGTTCCGGTCAACATAAGCTTAACTGTAGGGCGTTGCTCCTCCAGATCGCATAGTTCGGTACTTAGAATTTAACGCCAGAAGCATAAAATACAATAAAAATGCAACAGTTTTTCCATCGTATAACAGGAATAATTGCAACCAGTGTGAAAGTACTGGTCATTTCTACGTTCCGGGCAACCTAGGCTTCACTCTAGGGCGGTGCTCCACCAGATCGAATAGTTAGGGCCTAAGAAGTGAACGCCAGAAGCATAAAATACGATATAAATACAACAGCTTTTGCATCGTATATGATGTATATTTGCAAACAGTGTGAAAGTAAAGGTCATTTCTACGTTCCGGGCAACATAGGCTTAACTGTAGGGCGTTGCTCCTCCAGATCGCATAGTTCGGTACTTAGAATTTAACGCCTGAAGCATAAAATACAGTAAAAGTACAACAGTTTTTCCATCGTATAACAGGAATGATTGCAACCAGAGTGAAAGTGATGGTCATAGGTCCGGGCGACCTAGGCTTCACTCTCGGGTGTTGGTCCACCAGACCGAAAAGTTAGGGCCTAAGAAGTCAACGCCAGAAGCATAAAATACATAATAAATACAATAGTTTTTCCATCGTATAACAGGAATAATTGCAACCAGTGTGAAAGTAATGGTCATTTCTACGTTCCGGGCAACCTCGGCTTCACCCAAGGGCGTTGCTCCACCAGATCGAATAGTTAGGGCCTTAGAAGTAAGCGCCCGAAGCATAAAATAGAATAAAAATGCGACAGTTTTTCCATCATATAGCATGAATAATTGCAACCAGTGTGAAAGTAATGGTCATTACTGCGTTTCGGGCTACCTAGGCTTAACTCCAGGGCGTTGCTCTACCAGATCGAATAGTTAGGGATTTTGAATACAACGCCAGAAGCATAAAATACAATAAAAATGCAACAGTTTTTCTATAGTATAACAGGAATAATTGCAACCAGTGTGAAAGTACAGGTCATTTCTACGTTCCGAGCAACCTAGGCTTCGCTCTAGGGCCTTGCTCCACCAGATCGAATAGCTAGGGACTTAGAAGTCAACCCCACAAGCATAAAATACAATAAAAATGCAACAGTTTTTCCATCGTATAACAGGAAGAATTGCAACCAGTGTGAAAGTAATGGTCATTTCTACGTTCCGGGCAACCTAGGTTTCACTCTTGGGCGTTGCTCCACCAGATCGCATAGTTATGGCCTTAGAAGTCAACGCGCGAAGCATAAAATACAAAATAAATAGAACAGTTTTTCCATTGTATGAAACGAATAATTACAACCAGTGTGAAAGATATGGTCATTTCTACGTTCCGGGCAACCTAGGCTTCACTCTAGGGCGTTGTTCCACCAGATCGAATAGTTAGGGCCTGAGAAGTCAACGTCAGAAGCATAAAATACAATATAAATACAACAGCTTTTCCATCGTATATAATGTATAGTTGCAAACAGTGTGAAAGTAAAAGTCATTTCTTGGTTCCGGGCAACCTAGGTTTCGCTGTAGGGCGTTGCTCCACCAGATCGAATAGCTAGCGACTAAGAAGTCAACGCCAGAAGCATAAAACACAATAAAAATACAACAGTTTTTCCATCGTATAAAAGGAATAATTGCAACCAGTGTGAAAGTTATGGTCATTTCTACGTTCCGGGCAACCTAGGCTAACTCCAGGGCGTTGCTCCACCAGATCGAATAGTTAGGGACTTTGAATACAACACCAGAAGCACAAAATACAATAAAAATGCAACAGTTTTTCCATCGTATAACAGGAAAGCTGCAACCACTGTGAAATTCCTCGTCATTTCTATGTTCCTGGTAACCTAGGCTTCGCTCTAGGGCGTTGCTCCACCAGATCGAACAGCTAGGGACTTAGAATTCAACGCCAGGAGAAGAAAATACAACATAATTATAACAGTGTTTCCATCGTATAAAATGTATAATTGCAAGCAGTGTGAAGGTAATGATCATTTCTACCTTCCGGGCAACCTAGGCTTCACTCTAGGGCGGTGCTCCACCTGATCGAATAGTTAGGGTCTAAGAAGACAACGCCAGAAGCATAAAATACAATATAAATACAACAGCTTTTCCATCGTGTATGATGTATATTTGCAAACAGTGTGAAAGTAAAGGTCATTTCTACGTTCCAAGCAACATAGGCTTAACTGTAGCGCGTTGCTCCTCCAGATCGCATAGTTCGGTACATAGAAGTTAACGCCAGAAGCATAAAATACAATAAAAATGCAACAGTTTTTCCATCGTATAACAGGAATAATTGCAACCAGTGTGAAAGTACAGGTCATTTCTACGTTCCGGGCAACCTCGGCTTCACCCAAGGGCGTTGCTCCACCAGATCGAATAGTTAGGGCCTTAGAAGTAAGCGCCCGAAGCATATAATAGAATAAAAATGCAACAGTTTTTCCGTCATATAGCATGAATAATTGCAACCAGTGTGAAAGTAATGGTCATTTCTACGTTTCGGGCAACCTAGGCTTCACTCAAGATCGATGCTCCACCAGATCGAATAGTTAGGGCCTTAGAAGTCAACGCGCGAAGCATAAAATACAAAATAAATAGAACAGTTTTTCCATTGTATGAAACGAATAATTGCAACCAGTGTGAAAGTTATGGTCTTTTCTACGTTCCGGGCAACCTAGGCTTCACTCTAGGGCGTTGTTCCACCAGATCGAAAAGTTAGGGCCTAAGAAGTCAACGTCAGAAGCATACAATACAATATAAATACTACAGCATTTCCATCGTATATAATGTATATTTGCAAACAGTGTGAAAGTAAAGGTCATTTCTAGGTTCCGGGCATCCTAGGCTTAACTGTAGGGCGTTGCTCCACCAAATCGCATAGCTAGGGACTTAAAATTTAACGTCAGAAGCATAAAATACAATAAAGATGCAACAGTTTTTCTATAGTATAACAGGAATAATTGCAACCAGTGTGAAAGTACAGGTCATTTCTACGTTCCGGGCAACCTAGGTTTCGCTGTAGGGCGTTGCTCCACCGGATCGAATAGCTAGCGACTAAGAAGTCAACGCCAGAAGCATAAAACACAGTAAAAGTACAACAGTTTTTCCATCGTATAAAAGGAATAATTGCAACCAGTGTGAAAGTTATGGTCATTTCTACGTTCCGGGCAACCTGGGCTTAAGTCCAGGGCGTTGCTCCACCAGAGCGAATAGTTTGGGACTTTGAATACAGCACCAGAAGCACAAAATACAATAAAAATGCAACAGTTTTTCCATCGTATAACAGGAAAGCTGCAACCAGTGTGAAAGTACTCGTCATTTCTATGTTCCTGGTAACCTAGGCTTCACTCTAGGGCGTTGCTCCACCAGATCGAACAGCTAGGGACTTAGAATTCAACGCCAGGAGAAGAAAATACAACATAATTACAACAGTGTTTCCATTGTATAAAATGTATAATTGCAAGCAGTGTGAAGGTAATGGTCATTTCTACCTTCCGGGCAACCTAGGCTTTACTCTAGAGCATTGCTACACCAGATCGAATAGTTAGGGCCTAAGAAGACAACGCCAGAAGCATAAAATACAATATAAATACAACAGCTTTTCCATCGTATATAATGTATATTTGCAAACAGTGTGAAAGTAAAGGTCATTTCTAGGTTCCGGGCATCCTAGGCTTAACTGTAGGGCGTTGCTCCACCAGATTGCATAGCTAGGGACTTAAAATTTAATGTCAGAAGCATAAAATACAATAAAAATGCAACAGTTTTTCTATAGTATAACAGGAATAATTGCAACCAGTGTGAAAGTTATGGTCATTTCTACGTTCCGGGCAACCTAGTCTTAACTCCAGGGCGTTGCTCCACCAGATCGAATAGTTAGGGCCTTTGAATACAACACCAGAAGTACAAAATACAATAAAAATGCAACAGTTTTTCCATCGTATAACGGGAATAATTGCAACGAGTGTGAAAGTACAGGTCATTTCTACGTTCCGGGCAACCTAGGTTTCGCTGTAGGGCGTTGCTCCACCAGATGGAATAGCTAGCGACTAAGATGTCAACGCCAGAAGCATAAAACACAATAAAAATACAACAGTTTTTCCATCGTATAAAAGGAATAATTGCAACCAGTGTGAAAGTTATGGTCATTTCTACGTTCCGGGCAACCTAGGCTAACTCCAGGGCGTTGCTCCACCAGATCGAATAGTTAGGGACTTTGAATACAACACCAGAAACACAAAATACAATAAAAATGAAACAGTTTTTCCATCGTATAACAGGAAAGCTGCAACCAGTGTGAAAGTCCTCGTCATTTCTATGATCCTGGTAACCTAGGCTTCACTCTAGGGCGTTGCTCCACCAGATCGAACAGCGAGGGACTTAGAATTCAACGCCAGGAGAAGAAAATACAACATAATTATAACAGTGTTTCCATCGTATAAAATGTATAATTGCAAGCAGTGTGAAGGTAATGATCATTTCTACCTTCCGGGCAACCTAGGCTTCACTCTAGGGCGGTGCTCCACCAGATCGAATAGTTAGGGCCTAAGAAGACAACGCCAGAAGCATAAAATACAATATAAATACAACAGCTTTTCCATCATGTATGATGTATATTTGCAAACAGTGTGAAAGTAAAGGTCATTTCTACGTTCCAAGCAACATAGGCTTAACTGTAGGGCGTTGCTCCTCCAGATCGCATAGTTCGGTACATAGAATTTAACGCCAGAAGCATAAAATACAATAAAAATGCAACAGTTTTTCCATCGTATAACAGGAATAATTGCAACCAGTGTGAAAGTACAGGTCATTTCTACGTTCCGGGCAACCTTGGCTTAACTCCAGGGCGTTGCTCCACCAGATCGAATAGTTAGGGACTTTGAGTACAACGGCAGAAGCATAAAATACATTAAAAATGCAACAGTTTCTCCATTGTATAACAGGAGTAACTGCAACCAGTGTGAAAGTACTGGTCATTTCCATGTTCCGGGTAACCTAGGCTTCACTCTAGGGCGCTGCACCACCAGATCGAGTAGCTAGGGACTTAGAATTCAACGCCAGAAGAATAAAATAAAACATAAGTGCAACAGTTTTTCCATCGTATAAAATGTATAATTGCAAGTAGTGTTAAGGCAATGGTCACTTCCACGTTCCAGGCAACCTACGCTTCACTCTAGGGCGTTGGTCCACCAGATCCAATAGATAGAGCCTCAGAAGTCAACGCCGGATGCACCAAGTACAAAATAAATACAACAGTTTTTCCATCGTATAAAACGAATAATTGAAACCAGTGTGAAAGTAATGGTCATTTCTACGTTCCGGGCAACCTAGGCTTCACTCTAGGCCATTGCTACACCACATCGTCTAGCTACGGCCTTAGAAGTCAACGCCAGAAGCATAAAATACAATAAAAGTACAACAGTTTTTCCATCGTATGACAGGAATGATTGCACCCAGAGTGAAAGTGATGGTCATAGGTCCGGGCGACCTAGGCTTCACTCTCGGGTGTTGGTCCACCAGACCGAATAGTTAGGGCCTAAGTAGTCAACGCCAGAAGCATAAAATACAAAATAAATACAATAGTTTTTCCATCGTATAACAGGAATAATTGCAACCAGTGTGAAAGTAATGGTCATTTCTACGTTCCGGGCAACCTCGGCTTCACCCAAGGGCGTTGCTCCACCAGATCGAATAGTTAGGGCCTTAGAAGTAAGCGCCCGAAGCATATAATAGAATAAAAATGCAACTGTTTTTCCGTCATATAGCATGAATAATTGCAACCAGTGTGAAAGTAATGGTCATTTCTACGTTTCGGGCAACCTAGGCTTCACTCAAGAGCGACGCTCCACCAGATCGAATAGTTAGGGCCTTAGAAGTCAACGCGCGAAGCATAAAATACAAAATAAATAGAACAGTTTTTCCATTGTATGAAACGAATAATTGCAACCAGTGTGAAAGTTATGGTCTTTTCTACGTTCCGGGCAACCTAGGCTTCACTCTAGGGCGTTGTTCCACCAGATCGAAAAGATAGGGCCTAAGAAGTCAACGTCAGAAGCATACAATACAATATAAATACTACAGCATTTCCATCGTATATAATGTATATTTGCAAACAGTGTGAAAGTAAAGGTCATTTCTAGGTTCGGGGCATCCTAGGCTTAACTGTAGGGCGTTGCTCCACCAGATCGCATAGCTAGGGACTTAAAATTTAACGTCAGAAGCATAAAATACAATAAAAATGGAACAGTTTTTCTATAGTATAACAGGAATAATTGTAACCAGTGTGAAAGTACAGGTCATTTCTACGTTCCGGGCAACCTAGGTTTCGCTGTAGGGCGTTGCTCCACCAGATCGAATAGCTAGCGACTAAGAAGTCAACGCCAGAAGCATAAAACACAATAAAAGTACAACAGTTTTTCCATCGTATAAAAGGAATAATTGCAACCAGTGTGAAAGTTATGGTCATTTCTACGTTCCGGGCAACCTGGGCTTAAGTCCAGGGCGTTGCTCCACCAGATCGAATAGTTAGGGACTTTGAATACAACACCAGAAGCACAAAATACAATAAAAATGCAACAGTTTTCCCATCGTATAACAGTAAAGCTGCAACCAGTGTGAAAGTACTCGTCATTTCTATGTTCCTGGTAACCTAGGCTTCACTCTAGGTCGTTGCTCCACCAGATCGAACAGCTAGGGACTTAGAATTCAACGCCAGGAGAAGAAAATACAACATAATTACAACAGTGTTTCCATTGTATAAAATGTATAATTGCAAGCAGTGTGAAGGTAATGGTCATTTCTACCTTCCGGGCAACCTAGGCTTTACTCTAGAGCATTGCTACACCAGGTCGAATAGTTAGGGCCTAAGAAGACAACGCCAGAAGCATAAAATACAATATAAATACAACAGCTTTTCCATCGTATATAATGTATATTTGCAAACAGTGTGAAAGTAAAGGTCATTTCTAGGTTCCGGGCATCCTAGGCTTAACTGTAGGGCGTTGCTCCACCAGATTGCATAGCGAGGGACTTAAAATTTAATGTCAGAAGCATAAAATACAATAAAAATGCAACAGTTTTTCTATAGTATAACAGGAATAATTGCAACCAGTGTGAAAGTTATGGTCATTTCTACGTTCCGGGCAACCTAGGCTTAACTCCAGGGCGTTGCTCCACCAGATCGAATAGTTAGGGACTTTGAATACAACACCAGAAGCACAAAATACAATAAAAATGCAACAGTTTTTCCATCGTATAACAGGAATAATTGCAACGAGTGTGAAAGTACAGGTCATTTCTACGTTCCGGGCAACCTAGGTTTCGCTGTAGGGCGTTGCTCCACCAGATCGCGTAGCTAGCGACTAAGAAGTCAACGCCAGAAGCATAAAACACAATAAAAATACAACAGTTTTTCCATCGTATAAATGGAATAATTGCAACCAGTGTGAAAGTTATGGTCATTTCTACGTTCTGGGCAACCTAGGCTTTACGCCAGGGCGTTGCTCCACCAGATCGCATAGTTAGGGACTTAGAATTTAACGCCAGAAGCATAAAATACAATAAACATGCAACAGTTTTTCCATCGTATAAAAGGAATAATTGCATCCAGTGTGAAAGTAATGGTCATTTCTACGTTCCGGGCAACCTAGGTTTCACTCTTGGGCGTTGCTCCACCATATCGAATAGCTACGGCCTTAGGAGTCAACTCCAGAAGCATAAAATACAATATAGATACAACAGCATTTCCAACGTATAAAATGAATGATTGCAAACAGTGTGAAAGTTATGGTCATTTCTACCTTCCGGGCAACCTAGGCCTAACTCCAGGGCGTTGCTCCACCAGATCGAATAGTTAGGGACTTCGAGTACAACGGCAGAAGCATAAAATACATTAAAAATGCAACAGTTTCTCCATTGTATAACAGGAATAACTGCAAACAGAGTGAAAGTACTGGTCACTTCTACGTTCCGGGCAACCTAGGCTTCACTCTAGGGCGGTGCTCGACCAGATCGAATAGTTAGTGCCTAAGAAGTCAACGCCACAAGCATAAAATACAATATAAATACAACAGCTTTTCCATCGTATATGATGTATATTTGCAAACAGTGTGAAAGTAAAGGTCATTTCTACGTTCCGGGCAACATAGGCTTAACTGTAGGGCGTTGCTTCTCCAGATCGCATAGTTCGGTACATAGAATTTAACGCCAGAAGCATAAAATACTATAAAAATGCAACAGTTTTTCCATCGTATAACAGGAATAATTGCAACCAGTGTGAAAGTACAGGTCATTTCTACGTTCCGGGCAACCTTGGCTTAACTCCAGGGCGTTGCTCCACCAGATCGAATAGTTAGGGACTTTGAGTACAACGGCAGAAGCATAAAATACACTAAAAATGCAACAGTTTCTCCATTGTATAACAGGAATAACTGCAACCAGTTTGAAAGTACTGGTCATTTCTATGTTCCGGGTAACCTATGCTTCACTCTAGGGCGCTGCACCACCAGATCGAGTAGCTAGGGACTTAGAATTCAACGCCAGAAGAATAAAATAAAACATAAGTAAAACAGTTTTTCCATCGTATAAAATGTATAATTGCAAGAAGTGTTAAGGCAATGGTCATTTCCACGTTCCAGGCAACCTACGCTTCACTCTAGGACGTTGGTCCACCAGATCCAATAGATAGGGCCTCAGAAGTCAACGCCGGATGCACCAAATACAAAATAAATACAACAGTTTTTCCATCGTATAAAACGAATAATTGCAACCAGTGTGAAAGTAATGGTCATTTCTACGTTCCGGGCAACCTAGGCTTCACTCTAGGCCGTTGCTACACCACATCGTCTAGCTACGGCCTTAGAAGTCAACGCCAGAAGCATAAAATACAGGAAAAGTACAACAGTTTTTCCATCGTATAACAGGAATGATTGCAACCAGAGTGAAAGTGATGGTCATAGGTCCGGGCGACCTAGGCTTCACTCTCGGGTGTTGGTCCACCAGACCGAATAGTTAGGGCCTAAGAAGTCAACGCCAGAAGCATAAAATACAAAATAAATACAATAGTTTTTCCATCGTATAACAGGAATAATTGCAACCAGTGTGAAAGTAATGGTCATTTCTACGTTCCGGGCAACCTCGGCTTCACCCAAGGGCGTTGCTCCACCAGATCGAATAGTTAGGGCCTTAGAAGTAAGCGCCCGAAGCATAAAATAGAATAAAAATGCAACAGTTTTTCCATCATATAGCATGAATAATTGCAACCAGTGTGAAAGTAATGGTCATTACTACGTTTCGGGCAACCTAGGCTTAACTCCAGGGCGTTGCTCTACCACATCGAATAGTTAGGGACTTTGAATACAACGCCAGAAGCATAAAATACAATAAAAATTGAACAGTTTTTCTATAGTATAACAGGAATAATTGCAACCAGTGTGAAAGTACAGGTCATTTCTACGTTCCGGGCAACCTAGGCTCCGCTCTAGGGCCTTGCTCCACTAGATTGAATAGCTAGGGACTTAGAAGTCAACCCCACAAGCATAAAATACAATAAAAATGCAACAGTTTTTCCATCGTAAAACAGGAATAATTGCAACCAGTGTGAAAGTAATGGTCATTTCTACGTTCCGGGCAACCTAGGTTTCACTCTTGGGCGTTGCTCCACCACATCGAATAGCTACGGCCTTAGAAGTCAATTCCAGAAGCATAAAATACAATATAAATACAACAGATTTTCCATCGTATAAAATGAATGATTGCAAATAGTGTGAAAGTTATGGTCATTTCTACGTTCCGGGCAACCTAGACTTAACTCCAGGGCGTTGCTCTACCAGATCGAATAGTTAGGGACTTTGAATACATCGCCAGAAGCATAAAATACAATAAAAATGCAACAGTTTTTCCATCGTATAACAGGAATAATTGCAACTAGTGTGAAAGTGATGTTCATTTCTACGTTCCGGGCAACCTAGTCTTCAGTCTAGGGCGATGGTCCACCAGATCGAATAGTTAGGGCCTTAGAGGTCAACGCACGAAGCATAAAATACAAAATTAATACAACAGTTTTTCCATCGTATAAAACGAATAATTGCAACCAGTGTGAAAGATATGGTCATTTCTACGTTACGGGCAACCTAGGCTTCACTCTAGGTCGTTGCTCCACCAAATCGAATAGCTAGGGCCTTAGAAGTCATAGCCCGAAGCATAAAATACAAAATTAATACAACAGTTATTCCATCTTGTAACAGGTATAATTACAACCAGGGTGAAAGTAATGGGCATTTCTTTGTTCCGAGCAACCTAGGCTTCACTCTAGGGCGTAGCTCCACCAGGTCGAGTAGTTAGGGCCTTAGAAAACAACTCCAGACGCATAAAATACAATAAAAGTACAACAGTTTTTCCATCGTATAAAAAGAATAATTGCAACCAGTGTCAAAGTAATGCTCATTTCTACGTTTCGGGCAATCTAGGCTTCACTCAAGAGCATTGCTCCACCAGATCGCATAGTTAGGGCCTTAGAAGTCAACGCGCGAAGCATAAAATACATTATAAATAGAACAGTTTTTCCATTGTATGAAACGTATAATTACAACCAGTGTGAAAGTTATGGTCATTTCTACGTTCCGGGCAACCTTGGCCTATCTTTAGGGCGTTGCTCCAACAGATCGAATAGCTAGGGCCTTAGAAGTCAACGCCCGAAACATAAAATACAATAAAAATACAGCAGTTTTTCCTTCGTATAACAGGAATAATTGCAACAAGCGTGAAGGTAATGGTCATTTCTACATCCCGGGCAACATAGGCTTCACTCTTGGATGTTGCCCCATCAGATCGCCTAGCTAGGACCTTAGAAGTCAAAGCCATAAGCAGAAAATACAATAAAAATGCAACAGTTTTTCCATCGTATAGCATGAGTAATTGCAACCAGTGTGAAAGTGATGGTCATTTCTACGTTCCGGGCAACCTTGGCCTATCTTTAGGGCGTTGCTCCACCGATCGAATAGTTAGGGACTTAGAGTTCAACGCCAGAAGCATAAAATACAATAAAAATACAACAGTTTTCCATCGTTGAAAAGAATAATTGCAACCAGTGTGAAAGCAATGGTCATTACTACGTTTCGGGCAACATAGGCTTCACTCTTGGACGTTGCCTCACGAGATTGAATAGCTAGGACCTTAGAAGTCAACGCCAGAAGCATAAAATACAATATAGATACAACACCTTTTCCATCGGATAAAACGAATAATTTCAACCAGTGTGAAAGTTATGGTCATTCCTACGTTCCGTGCAACCTTGTCTTTACTCTAGGGCGTTGCTCCACCAGATCGAATTGTTAGGGACTTGGAAGTCAACGCCCCAAGCATAAAATACAAAATTAATAGAACAGTTTTTCCATTGCATAAAACGAATAATTGCAACCAGTGTGAAGATTATGGTCATTTCTACGTTCCGTGCAACATAGGCTTCACTCTAGAGCGTTGCTCCACAACATCGAATAGCTACGGCTTTAGAAGTCAACGCCAGAAGCATAAAATACAATATAAAGACAAGAGTTTTTCCATCGTATACAATGAATGATTGCAAACATTGTAAAAGTAACGGTCATTTCTACGTTCCGGGCAACCTAGGCTTCACTCTAGGGCGTTGCTCCACCAGATCGAATAGCTAGGCCCTTAGAAGTCAACGCGTGAAGCATAAAATACAAAATAAAAGAACAGTTTTTCCATTGTATGAAACGAATAATTGCAACCAGTGTGAAAGTTATGGTCTTTTCTACGTTCCGGGCAACCTAGGCTTCACTATAGAGCGTTGTTCCACCATATCGAAAAGTTAGGGCCCAAGAAGTCAACGTCAGAAGCATACAATACAATATAAATACTACAGCTTTTCCATCGTATATAATGTATATTTGCAAACAGTGTGAAAGTAAAGGTCATTTCTAGGTTCCGGGCAACCTAGCCTTAACTGTAGGGTGTTGCTCCACCAGATCGCATAGCTAGGGACTTAAAATTTAACGCCAGAAGCATAAAATACAATAAAAATGCAACAGTTTTTCTATAGTATAACAGGAATAATTGCAACCAGTGTGAAAGTACAGGTCATTTCTACGTTCCGGGCCACCTGGGCTTCGCACTAGGGCCTTGCTCCACCAGATGGAATAGCTAGGGACTTAGAAGTCAACCCCACAAGCATAAAATATAATAAAAATGCAACAGTTTTTCCATCGTATAACAGGAATAATTGCAACCAGTGTGAAAGTACAGGTCATTTCTACGTTACGGGCAACGTAGGTTTCGCTGTAGGGAGTTGCTGCACCAGATCGAATAGCTAGGGACTTAGAAGTCAACGCCAGAAGCATAAAATACAATAAAAATGCGACAGTTTTTCCATCGTATGATAGGAATAACTGCAACCAGTGTGAATGTACTGGTCATTTCTATGTTCCCGGTAACCTAGGCTTCACTCTAGGGCGTTGCTGCACCAGACCGAATAGCGAGGGACTTAGAAGTCAACGCGCGAAGCATAAAATACAAAATAAATAGAACAGTTTTTCCATTGTGTGAAACGAATAATTGCAACCAGTGTGAAAGTTATGGTCATTTCTACGTTCCGGGCAACCTAGGCTTCACTCTAGGGCGTTGTTCCACCAGATCGAAGAGTTAGGGCCTGAGAAGTCAACGTAAGAAGCATAAAATACAATATAAATACAACAGCTTTTCCATCGTATATGATGTATATTTGCAAACAGTGTGAAAGTAAAGGTCATTTCTACGTTCCGGGCAACATAGGCTTAACTGTAGGGCGTTGCTTCTCCAGATCGCATAGTTCGGTACATAGAATTTAACGCCAGAAGCATAAAATACTATAAAAATGCAACAGTTTTTCCATCGTATAACAGGAATAATTGCAACCAGTGTGAAAGTACAGGTCATTTCTACGTTCCGGGCAACCTTGGCTTAACTCCAGGGCGTTGCTCCACCAGATCGAATAGTTAGGGACTTTGAGTACAACGGCAGAAGCATAAAATACACTAAAAATGCAACAGTTTCTCCATTGTATAACAGGAATAACTGCAACCAGTGTGAAAGTACTGGTCATTTCTATGTTCCGGGTAACCTATGCTTCACTCTAGGGCGCTGCACCACCAGATCGAGTAGCTAGGGACTTAGAATTCAACGCCAGAAGAATAAAATAAAACATAAGTAAAACAGTTTTTCCATCGTATAAAATGTATAATTGCAAGAAGTGTTAAGGCAATGGTCATTTTCACGTTCCAGGCAACCTACGCTTCACTCTAGGACGTTGGTCCACCAGATCCAACAGATAGGGCCTCAGAAGTCAACGCCGGATGCACCAAATACAAAATAAATACAACAGTTTTTCCATCGTATAAAACGAATAATAGCAACCAGTGTGAAAGTAATGGTCATTTCTACGTTCCGGGCAACCTAGGCTTCACTCTAGGCCGTTGCTATACCACATCGTCTAGCTACGGCCTTAGAAGTCAACGCCAGAAGCATAAAATACAGGAAAAGTACAACAGTTTTTCCATCGTATAACAGGAATGATTGCAACCAGAGTGAAAGTGATGGTCATAGGTCCGGGCGACCTAGGCTTCACTCTCGGGTGTTGGTCCACCAGACCGAATAGTTAGGGCCTAAGAAGTCAACGCCAGAAGCATAAAATACAAAATAAATACAATAGTTTTTCCATCGTATAACAGGAATAATTGCAACCAGTGTGAAAGTAATGGTCATTTCTACGTTCCGGGCAACCTCGGCTTCACCCAAGGGCGTTGCTCCACCAGATCGAATAGTTAGGGCCTTAGAAGTAAGCGCCCGAAGCATAAAATAGAATAAAAATGCAACAGTTTTTCCATCATATAGCATGAATAATTGCAACCAGTGTGAAAGTAATGGTCATTACTACGTTTCGGGCAACCTAGGCTTAACTCCAGGGCGTTGCTCTACCAGATCGAATAGTTAGGGACTTTGAATACAACGCCAGAAGCATAAAATACAATAAAAATTGAACAGTTTTTCTATAGTATAACAGGAATAATTGCAACCAGTGTGAAAGTACAGGTCATTTCTACGTTCCGGGCAACCTAGGCTCCGCTCTAGGGCCTTGCTCCACTAGATTGAATAGCTAGGGACTTAGAAGTCAACCCCACAAGCATAAAATACAATAAAAATGCAACAGTTTTTCCATCGTAAAACAGGAATAATTGCAACCAGTGTGAAAGTAATGGTCATTTCTACGTTCCGGGCAACCTAGGTTTCACTCTTGGGCGTTGCTCCACCACATCGAATAGCTACGGCCTTAGAAGTCAATTCCAGAAGCATAAAATACAATATAAATACAACAGATTTTCCATCGTATAAAATGAATGATTGCAAATAGTGTGAAAGTTATGGTCATTTCTACGTTCCGGGCAACCTAGGCTTAACTCCAGGGCGTTGCTCTACCAGATCGAATAGTTAGGGACTTTGAATACAACGCCAGAAGCATAAAATACAATAAAAATGCAACAGCTTTTCCATCGTATAACAGGAATAATTGCAACTAGTGTGAAAGTGATGTTCATTTCTACGTTCCGGGCAACCTAGTCTTCAGTCTAGGGCGATGGTCCACCAGATCGAATAGTTAGGGCCTTAGAGGTCAACGCACGAAGCATAAAATACAAAATTAATACAACAGTTTTTCCATCGTATAAAACGAATAATTGCAACCAGTGTGAAAGATATGGTCATTTCTACGTTACGGGCAACCTAGGCTTCACTCTAGGTCGTTGCTCCGCCAAATCGAATAGCTAGGGCCTTAGAAGTCATAGCCCGAAGCATAAAATACAAAATTAATACAACAGTTATTCCATCTTGTAACAGGTATAATTACAACCAGGGTGAAAGTAATGGGCATTTATTTGTTCCGAGCAACCTAGGCTTCACTCTAGGGCGTAGCTCCACCAGGTCGAGTAGTTAGGGCCTTAGAAAACAACTCCAGACGCATAAAATACAATAAAAGTACAACAGTTTTTCCATCGTATAAAAAGAATAATTGCAACCAGTGTCAAAGTAATGCTCATTTCTACGTTTCGGGCAATCTAGGCTTCACTCAAGAGCGTTGCTCCACCAGATCGCATAGTTAGGGCCTTAGAAGTCAACGCGCGAAGCATAAAATACATTATAAATAGAAGAGTTTTTCCATTGTATGAAACGTATAATTACAACCAGTGTGAAAGTTATGGTCATTTCTACGTTCCGGGCAACCTAGGCTTCACTCTAGGGCGTTGTTCCACCAGATCGAATAGTTAGGGCCTGAGAAGTCAACGTCAGAAGCATAAAATACAATATAAATACAACAGCTTTTCCATCGTATATAATGTATAGTTGCAAACAGTGTGAAAGTAAAGGTCATTTCTTGGTTCCGGGCAACCTAGGTTTCGCTGTAGGGCGTTGCTCCACCAGATCGAATAGCTAGCGACTAAGAAGTCAACGCCAGAAGCATAATACACAATAAAAATAAAACAGTTTTTCCATCGTATAAAAGGAATAATTGCAACCAGTGTGAAAGTTATGGTCATTTCTACGTTCCGGGCAACCTAGGCTTAACTCCAGGACGTTGCTCCACCAGATCGAATAGTTAGGGACTTTGAATACAACACCAGAAGCACAAAATACAATAAAAATGCAACAGTTTTTCCATCGTATAACAGGAATAATTGCAACCAGTGTGAAAGTACAGGACATTTCTACGTTCCGGGCAACCTAGGTTTCGCTGTAGGGCGTTGCTCCACCAGATCGAATAGCTAGCGACTAAGAAGTCAACGCCAGGAGAAGAAAATACAACATAATTATAACTGTGTTTCCATCGTATAAAATGTATAATTGCAAGCAGTGTGAAGGTAATGGTCACTTCTACCTTCCGGGCAACCTAGGCTTTACTCTAGAGCATTGCTACACCAGATCGAATAGTTAGGGCCTAAGAAGACAACGCCAGAAGCATAAAATACAATATAAATACAACAGCTTTTCCACCGTATATAATGTATATTTGCAAACAGTGTGAAAGTAAAGGTCATTTCTTGGTTCCGGGCAACCTAGGTTTCGCTGTAGGGCGTTGCTCCACCAGATCGAATAGCTAGCGACTAAGAAGTCAACGCCAGAAGCATAAAAGACAATAAAAATAAAACAGTTTTTCCATCGTATAAAAGGAATAATTGCAACCAGTGTGAAAGTTATGGTCATTTCTACGTTCCGGGCAACCTAGGCTTAACTCCAGGGCGTTGCTCCACCAGATCGAATAGTTAGGGACTTTGAATACAACACTAGAAGCACAAAATACAATAAAAATGCAACAGTTTTTCCATCGTATAACAGGAATAATTGCAACCAGTGTGAAAGTACAGGTCATTTCTACGTTCCGGGCAACCTAGGTTTCGCTGTAGGGCGTTGCTCCACCAGATCGAATAGCTAGCGACTAAGAAGTCAACGCCAGAAGCATAAAACACAATAAAAATACAACAGCTTTTCCATCGTATAAAAGGAATAATTGCAACCAGTGTGAAAGTAATGGTCATTTCTACGTTCCGGGCAACCTAGGTTTCACTCTTGGGCGTTGCTCCACAACATCGAATAACTACGGCCTTAGGAGCCAACTCCAGAAGCATAAAATACAATATAGATACAACAGCATTTCCAACGTATAAAATGAATGATTGCAAACAGTGTGAAAGTTATGGTCATTTCTATCTTCCGGGCAACCTAGGCCTAACTCCAGGTCGTTGCTCTACCAGATCGAATAGTTAGGGACTTTGAGTACAACGGCCTGAAGCATAAAATACATTAAAAATGCAACAGTTTCTCCATTGTATAACAGGAATAACTGCAACCAGAGTGGAAGTACTGGTCATTTCTACGTTCCGGGCAACCTAGGCTTCACTCTAGGGCGGTGCTCCACCAGATCGAATAGTTAGGGCCTAAGAAGTGAACGCCTGAAGCATAAAATACAGTAAAAGTACAACAGTTTTTCCATCGTATAACAGGAATGATTGCAACCAGAGTGAAAGTGATGGTCATAGGTCCGGGCGACCTAGGCTTCACTGTCGGGTGTTGGTCCACCAGACCGAATAGTTAGGGCCTAAGAAGTCAACGCCAGAAGCATAAAATACAATATAAATACAACAGCTTTTCCATCGTATATAATGTATAGTTGCAAACAGTGTGAAAGTAAAGGTCATTTCTTGGTTCCGGGCAACCTAGGTTTCGCTGTAGGGCGTTGCTCCACCAGATCGAATAGCTAGCGACTAAGAAGTCAACGCCAGAAGCATAATACACAATAAAAATAAAACAGTTTTTCCATCGTATAAAAGGAATAATTGCAACCAGTGTGAAAGTTATGGTCATTTCTACGTTCCGGGCAACCTAGGCTTAACTCCAGGGCGTTGCTCCACCAGATCGAATAGTTAGGGACTTTGAATACAACACCAGAAGCACAAAATACAATAAAAATGCAACAGTTTTTCCATCGTATAACAGGAATAATTGCAACCAGTGTGAAAGTACAGGACATTTCTACGTTCCGGGCAACCTAGGTTTCGCTGTAGGGCGTTGCTCCACCAGATCGAATAGCTAGCGACTAAGAAGTCAACGCCAGGAGAAGAAAATACAACATAATTATAACTGTGTTTCCATCGTATAAAATGTATAATTGCAAGCAGTGTGAAGGTAATGGTCACTTCTACCTTCCGGGCAACCTAGGCTTTACTCTAGAGCATTGCTACACCAGATCGAATAGTTAGGGCCTAAGAAGACAACGCCAGAAGCATAAAATACAATATAAATACAACAGCTTTTCCACCGTATATAATGTATATTTGCAAACAGTGTGAAAGTAAAGGTCATTTCTTGGTTCCGGGCAACCTAGGTTTCGCTGTAGGGCGTTGCTCCACCAGATCGAATAGCTAGCGACTAAGAAGTCAACGCCAGAAGCATAAAAGACAATAAAAATAAAACAGTTTTTCCATCGTATAAAAGGAATAATTGCAACCAGTGTGAAAGTTATGGTCATTTCTACGTTCCGGGCAACCTAGGCTTAACTCCAGGGCGTTGCTCCACCAGATCGAATAGTTAGGGACTTTGAATACAACACTAGAAGCACAAAATACAATAAAAATGCAACAGTTTTTCCATCGTATAACAGGAATAATTGCAACCAGTGTGAAAGTACAGGTCATTTCTACGTTCCGGGCAACCTAGGTTTCGCTGTAGGGCGTTGCTCCACCAGATCGAATAGCTAGCGACTAAGAAGTCAACGCCAGAAGCATAAAACACAATAAAAATACAACAGCTTTTCCATCGTATAAAAGGAATAATTGCAACCAGTGTGAAAGTAATGGTCATTTCTACGTTCCGGGCAACCTAGGTTTCACTCTTGGGCGTTGCTCCACCACATCGAATAACTACGGCCTTAGGAGTCAACTCCAGAAGCATAAAATACAATATAGATACAACAGCATTTCCAACGTATAAAATGAATGATTGCAAACAGTGTGAAAGTTATGGTCATTTCTATCTTCCGGGCAACCTAGGCCTAACTCCAGGTCGTTGCTCTACCAGATCGAATAGTTAGGGACTTTGAGTACAACGGCCTGAAGCATAAAATACATTAAAAATGCAACAGTTTCTCCATTGTATAACAGGAATAACTGCAACCAGAGTGGAAGTACTGGTCATTTCTACGTTCCGGGCAACCTAGGCTTCACTCTAGGGCGGTGCTCCACCAGATCGAATAGTTAGGGCCTAAGAAGTGAACGCCTGAAGCATAAAATACAGTAAAAGTACAACAGTTTTTCCATCGTATAACAGGAATGATTGCAACCAGAGTGAAAGTGATGGTCATAGGTCCGGGCGACCTAGGCTTCACTGTCGGGTGTTGGTCCACCAGACCGAATAGTTAGGGCCTAAGAAGTCAACGCCAGAAGCATAAAATACATAATAAATACAATAGTTTTTCCATCGTATAACAGGAATAATTGCAACCAGTGTGAAAGTAATGGTCATTTCTACGTTCCGGGCAACCTCGGCTTCACCCAAGGGCGTTGCTCCACCAGATCGAATAGCTAGGGCCTTAGAAGTAAGCGCCCGAAGCATAAAATAGAATAAAAATGCAACAGTTTTTCCATCATATAGCATGAATAATTGCAACCAGTGTGAAAGTAATGGTCATTACTACGTTTCGGGCAACCTAGGCTTAACTCCAGGGCGTTGCTCTACCAAATCGAATAGTTAGGGACTTTGAATACAACGCCAGAAGCATAAAATACAATAAAAATGCAACAGTTTTTCTATAGTAGAACAGGAATAATTGCAACCAGTGTGAAAGTACAGGTCATTTCTACGTTCCGGGCAACCTAGGCTTCGCTCTAGGGCCTTGCTCCACCAGATTGAATAGCTAGGGACTTAGAAGTCAACCCCACAAGCATAAAATACAATAAAAATGCAACAGTTTTTCCATCGTATAACAGGAATAATTGCAACCAGTGTGAAAGTAATGGTCATTTCTACGTTCCGGGCAACCTAGGTTTCACTCTTGGGCGTTGCTCCACCAGATCGCATAGTTAGGGCCTTAGAAGTCAACGCGCGAAGCATAAAATACAAAATAAATAGAACAGTTTTTCCATTGTATGAAACGAATAATTACAACCAGTGTGAAAGTTATGGTCATTTCTACGTTCCGGGCAACCTAGGCTTCACTCTAGGGCGTTGTTCCACCAGATCGAATAGTTAGGGCCTAAGAAGTCAACGTCAGAAGCATAAAATACAATATAAATACAACAGCTTTTCCATCGTATATAATGTATAGTTGCAAACAGTGTGAAAGTAAAGGTCATTTCTTGGTTCCGGGCAACCTAGGTTTCGCTGTAGGGCGTTGCTCCACCAGATCGAGTAGCTAGCGACTAAGAAGTCAACGCCAGAAGCATAAAACACAATAAAAATAAAACAGTTTTTCCATCGTATAAAAGGAATAATTGCAACCAGTGTGAAAGTTATGGTCATTTCTACGTTCCGGGCAACCTAGGCTTAACTCCAGGGCGTTGCTCCACCAGATCGAATAGTTAGGGACTTTGAATACAACACCATAAGCACAAAATACAATAAAAATGCAACAGTTTTTCCATCGTATAACAGGAAAGCTGCAACCAGTGTGAAAGTCCTCGTCATTTCTATGTTCCTGGTAACCTAGGCTTCACTCTAGGGCGTTGCTCCACCAGATCGAACAGCTAGGGACTTAGAATTCAACGCCAGGAGAAGAAAATACAACATAATTATAACAGCGTTTCCATCGTATAAAATGTATAATTGCAAGCAGTGTGAAGGTAATGATCATTTCTACCTTCCGGGCAACCTAGGCTTTACTCTAGAGCATTGCTACACCAGATCGAATAGTTAGGGCCTAAGAAGACAACGCCAGAAGCATAAAATACAATATAAATACAACAGCTTTTCCACCCTATATAATGTATATTTCCAAACACTGTGAAAGTAAAGATCATTTCTAGGTTCCGGGCATCCTAGGCTTAACTGTAGGGCGTTGCTCCACCAGATCGCATAGCTAGGGACTTAAAATTTAGCTTCAGAAGCATAAAATACAATAAAAATGCAACAGTTTTTCTATAGTATAACAGGAATAATTGCAACCAGTGTGAAAGTACAGGTCATTTCTACGTTCCGGGCAACCTAGGCTTCGCTCTAGGGCCTTGTTCCACCAGATCGAATAGCTAGGGACGTAGAAGTCAACCCCACAAGCATAAAATACAATAAAAATGCAACAGTTTTTCCATCGTATAACAGGAATAATTGCAACCAGTGTGAAAGTAATGGTCATTTCTACGTTCCGGGCAACCTAGGTTTCACTCTTGGGCGTTGCTCCACCACATCGAAAAGCTACGGCCTTAGGAGTCAACTCCAGAAGCTTAAAATACAATATAGATACAACAGCATTTCCAACGTATAAAATGAATGATTGCAAACAGTGTGAAAGTTATAGTCATTTCTACCTTCCGGGCAAGCTAGGCCTAACTCCAGGGCGTTGCTCCACCAGATCGAATAGTTAGGGACTTTGAGTACAACGGCAGAAGCATAAAATACATTAAAAATGCAACAGTTTCTCCATTGTATAACAGGAATAACTGCAACCAGTGTGAAAGTACAGGTCATTTCTACGTTCCGGGCAACCTAGGCTTCACTCTAGGGCGTTGTTCCACCAGATCGAATAGTTAGGGCGTGAGAAGTCAATGTCAGAAGCATAAAATACAATATAAATACAACAGCTTTACCATCGTATATAATGTATATTTGCAAACAGTGTGAAGGATTAGGTCATTTCTACGTTCCGGGCAACCTAGGCTTAACTGTAGGGCGTTGCTCCACCAGATCGAATAGTTAGGGCCTTAGAAGTCAACGCCTGAAGCATGAAATACAAAATAAATAGAACAGTTTTTCCATCGTATAACAGGGATAACTGCAACCAGTGTGAAAGTATAGGTCATTTCTACGTTCCGGGCAACCTGGGCTCCACTGTAGGCCGTTGCTCCACCACATCGTATAGCTACGGCCTTAGAAGTCAACGCCAGAAGCATAAAATACAATAAAAGTACAACAGCTTTTCCTTGGTATAACAGGAATATTTTCAACCAGAGTGAAAGTGATGGTCATAGGTTCGGGCGACCTAGGTGTCGCTCAGGGGTGTTGGTCCACCAGATCGCATAGTTAGGGCCTTAGAAGTCAACGCCAGAAGCATAAAATACAAAATAAATAAAATAGTTTTTCCATCGTATAACAGGAATAATTGCAACCAGTCTGAAAGTAATGGTCATTTCTACGTTCCGGGCAACCTAGGCTTCGCTCTAGGGCCTTGCTCCACCAGATCCAATAGTTAGGGACTTAGAAGTCAACCCCACAAGCATAAAATACAATAAAAATACAACAGTTTTTCCATCGTATAAAAGGAATAATTGCAACCAGTGTGAAACTTATGGTCATTTCTACGCTCCGGGCAACCTAGGTTTCACTCTTGGGCGTTGCTCCACCACATCGAATAGCTACGGCCTTAGAAGTCAATTCCAGAAGCATAAAATACAATATAAATACAACAGATTTTCCATCGTATAAAATGAATGATTGCAAATAGTGTGAAAGTTATGGTCATTTCTACGTTCCGGGCAACCTAGGCTTAACTCCAGGGCGTTGCTCTACCAGATCGAATAGTTAGGGACTTTGAATACAACGCCAGAAGCATAAAATACAATAAAAATGCAACAGTTTTTCCATCGTATAACAGGAATAATTGCAACTAGTGTGAAAGTGATGTCCATTTCTACGTTCCGGGCAACCTAGTCTTCACTCTAGGGCGATGGTCCACCAGATCGAATAGTTAGGGCCTTAGAGGTCAACGCACAAAGCATAGAATACAAAATTAATACAACAGTTTTTCCATCGTATAAAACGAATAATTGCAACCAGTGTGAAAGATATGGTCATTTCTACGTTACGGGCAACCTATGCTTCACTCTAGGTCGTTGCTCCACCAAATCGAATAGCTAGGGCCTTAGAAGTCATAGCCCGAAGCATAAAATACAAAACTAATACAACAGTTATTCCATCTTGTAACAGGTATAATTACAACCAGGGTGAAAGTAATGGGCATTTCTATGTTCCGAGCAACCTAGGCTTCACTCTAGGGCGTAGCTCCACCAGGTCGAGTAGTTAGGGCCTTAGAAAACAACTCCAGACGCATAAAATACAATAAAAATACAACAGTTTTTCCATCGTATAAAAAGAATAATTGCAACCAGTGTCAAAGTAATGCTCATTTCTCCGTTTCGGGCAATCTAGGCTTCACTCAAGAGCGTTGCTCCAAAAGATCGCATAGTTAGGGCCTTAGAAGTCAACGCGCGAAGCATAAAATACAAAATAAATAGAACAGTTATTCCATTGTATGAAACGTATAATTACAACCAGTGTGAAAGTTATGGTCATTTCTACGTTCCGGGCAACCTAGGCTTCACTCTAGTGCGTTGTTCCACCAGATCGAATAGTTAGGGCCTGAGAAGTCAACGTCAGAAGCATAAAATACAATATAAATACAACAGCTTTTCCATCGTATATAATGTATAGTTGCAAACAGTGTGAAAGTAAAGGTCATTTCTTGGTTCCGGGCAACCTAGGTTTCGCTGTAGGGCGTTGCTCCACCAGATCGCATAGTTAGGGCCTTAGAAGTCAACGCGCGAAGCATAAAATACAAAATAAATAGAACAGTTTTTCCATTGTATGAAACGAATAATTACAACCAGTGTGAAAGTTATGGTCATTTCTACGTTCCGGGCAACCTAGGCTTCACTCTAGGGCGTTGTTCCACCAGATCGAATAGTTAGGGACTTTGAGTACAACGGCAGAAGCATAAAATACATTAAAAATGCAACAGTTTCTCCATTGTATAACAGGAATAACTGCAACCAGTGTGAAAGTACAGGTCATTTCTACGTTCCGGGCAACCTAGGCTTCACTCTAGGGCGTTGTTCCACCAGATCGAATAGTTAGGGCGTGAGAAGTCAACGTCAGAAGCATAAAATACAATATAAATACAACAGCTTTACCATCGTATATAATGTATATTTGCAAACAGTGTGAAGGTATAGGTCATTTCTACGTTGCGGGCAACCTAGGCTTAACTGTAGGGCGTTGCTCCACCAGATCGAATAGTTAGGGCCTTAGAAGTCAACGCCTGAAGCATGAAATACAAAATAAATAGAACAGTTTTTCCATCGTATAACAGGGATAACTGCAACCAGTGTGAAAGTATAGGTCATTTCTACGTTCCGGGCAACCTGGGCTCCACTGTAGGCCGTTGCTCCACCACATCGTATAGCTACGGCCTTAGAAGTCAACGCCAGAAGCATAAAATACAATAAAAGTACAACAGCTTTTCCTTGGTATAACAGGAATATTTTCAACCAGAGTGAAAGTGATGGTCATAGGTTCGGGCGACCTAGGTGTCGCTCAGGGGTGTTGGTCCACCAGATCGCATAGTTAGGGCCTTAGAAGTCAACGCCAGAAGCATAAAATACAAAATAAATAAAATAGTTTTTCCATCGTATAACAGGAATAATTGCAACCAGTCTGAAAGTAATGGTCATTTCTACGTTCCGGGCAACCTAGGCTTCGCTCTAGGGCCTTGCTCCACCAGATCGAATAGCTAGGGACGTAGAAGTCAACCCCACAAGCATAAAATACAATAAAAATGCAACAGTTTTTCCATCGTATAACAGGAATAATTGCAACCAGTGTGAAACTTATGGTCATTTCTACGCTCCGGGCAACCTAGGTTTCACTCTTGGGCGTTGCTCCACCACATCGAATAGCTACGGCCTTAGAAGTCAATTCCAGAAGCATAAAATACAATATAAATACAACAGATTTTCCATCGTATAAAATGAATGATTGCAAATAGTGTGAAAGTTATGGTCATTTCTACGTTCCGGGCAACCTAGGCTTAACTCCAGGGCGTTGCTCTACCAGATCGAATAGTTAGGGACTTTGAATACAACGCCAGAAGCATAAAATACAATAAAAATGCAACAGTTTTTCCATCGTATAACAGGAATAATTGCAACTAGTGTGAAAGTGATGTCCATTTCTACGTTCCGGGCAACCTAGTCTTCACTCTAGGGCGATGGTCCACCAGATCGAATAGTTAGGGCCTTAGAGGTCAACGCACAAAGCATAAAATACAAAATTAATACAACAGTTTTTCCATCGTATAAAACGAATAATTGCAACCAGTGTGAAAGATATGGTCATTTCTACGTTACGGGCAACCTAGGCTTCACTCTAGGTCGTTGCTCCACCAAATCGAATAGCTAGGGCCTTAGAAGTCATAGCCCGAAGCATAAAATACAAAACTAATACAACAGTTATTCCATCTTGTAACAGGTATAATTACAACCAGGGTGAAAGTAATGGGCATTTCTATGTTCCGAGCAACCTAGGCTTCACTCTAGGGCGTAGCTCCACCAGGTCGAGTAGTTAGGGCCTTAGAAAACAACTCCAGACGCATAAAATACAATAAAAATACAACAGTTTTTCCATCGTATAAAAAGAATAATTGCAACCAGTGTCAAAGTAATGCTCATTTCTCCGTTTCGGGCAATCTAGGCTTCACTCAAGAGCGTTGCTCCAAAAGATCGCATAGTTAGGGCCTTAGAAGTCAACGCGCGAAGCATAAAATACAAAATAAATAGAACAGTTATTCCATTGTATGAAACGTATAATTACAACCAGTGTGAAAGTTATGGTCATTTCTACGTTCCGGGCAACCTAGGCTTCACTCTAGTGCGTTGTTCCACCAGATCGAATAGTTAGGGCCTGAGAAGTCAACGTCAGAAGCATAAAATACAATATAAATACAACAGCTTTTCCATCGTATATAATGTATAGTTGCAAACAGTGTGAAAGTAAAGGTCATTTCTTGGTTCCGGGCAACCTAGGTTTCGCTGTAGGGCGTTGCTCCACCAGATCGAATAGTTAGGGACTTTGAATACAACACCAGAAGCACAAAATACAATAAAAATGCAACAGTTTTTCCATCGTATAACAGGAATAATTGCAGCCAGTGTGAAAGTACAGGTCATTTCTACGTTCCGGGCAACCTAGGTTTCGCTGTAGGGCGTTGCTCCACCAGATCGAATAGCTAGCGACTAAGAAGTCAACGCCAGAAGCATAAAACACAATAAAAATACAACAGTTTTTCCATCGTATAAAAGGAATAATTGCAACCAGTGTGAATGTTATGGACATTTCTACGTTCCGGGCAACCTAGGCTTAACTCCAGGGCGTTGCTCCACCAGATCGAATAGTTAGGGACTTTGAATACAACACCAGAAGCACAAAATACAATAAAAATGCAACATTTTTTCCATCGTATAACAGGAATAATTGCAACCAGTGTGAAAGTACAGGTCGTTTCTACGTTCCGGGCAACCTAGGTTTCGCTGTAGGGCGTTGCTCCACCAGATCGAATAGCTAGCGACTAAGAAGTCAACGCCAGAAGCATAAAACACAATAAAAATACAACAGTTTTTCCATCGTATAAAAGGAATAATTGCAACCAGTGTGAAGGTAATGGTCATTTCTACGTTCCGGGCAACCTAGGTTTCACTCTTGGGCGTTGCTCCACCAGATCGCATAGTTAGGGCCTTAGAAGTCAACGCGCGAAGCATAAAATACAAAATAAATAGAACAGTTTTTCCATTGTATGAAACGAATAATTACAACCAGTGTGAAAGTTATGGTCATTTCTACGTTCCGGGCAACCTAGGCTTCACTCTAGGGCGTTGTTCCACCAGATCGAATAGCTAGCGACTAAGAAGTCAACGCCAGAAGCATAAAACACAATAAAAATAAAACAGTTTTACCATCGTATAAAAGGAATAATTGCAACCAGTGTGAAAGTTATGGTCATTTCTACGTTCCGGGCAACCTAGGCTTAACTCCAGGGCGTTGCTCCACCAGATCGAATAGTTAGGGACTTTGAATACAACACCATAAGCACAAAATACAATAAAAATGCAACAGCTTTTCCATCGTATAACAGGAAAGCTGCAACCAGTGTGAAAGTCCTCGTCATTTCTATGTTCCTGGTAACCGCAGGCTTCACTCTAGGGCGTTGCTCCACCAGATCGAACAGCTAGGGACTTAGAATTCAACGCCAGGAGAAGAAAATACAACATAATTATAACAGCGTTTCCATCGTATAAAATGTATAATTGCAAGCAGTGTGAAGGTAATGATCATTTCTACATTCCGGGCAACCTAGGCTTTACTCTAGAGCATTGCTACACCAGATCGAATAGTTAGGGCCTAAGAAGACAACGCCAGAAGCATAAAATACAATATAAATACAACAGCTTTTCCACCGTATATAATGTATATTTCCAAACACTGTGAAAGTAAAGATCATTTCTAGGTTCCGGGCATCCTAGGCTTAACTGTAGGGCGTTGCTCCACCAGATCGCATAGCTAGGGACTTAAAATTTAGCTTCAGAAGCATAAAATACAATAAAAATGCAACAGTTTTTCTATAGTATAACAGGAATAATTGCAACCAGTGTGAAAGTACAGGTCATTTCTACGTTCCGGGCAACCTAGGCTTCGCTCTAGGGCCTTGCTCCACCAGATCGAATAGCTAGGGACGTAGAAGTCAACCCCACAAGCATAAAATACAATAAAAATGCAACAGTTTTTCCATCGTATAACAGGAATAATTGCAACCAGTGTGAAAGTAATGGTCATTTCTACGTTCCGGGCAACCTAGGTTTCACTCTTGGGCGTTGCTCCACCACATCGAATAGCTACGGCCTTAGGAGTCAACTCCAGAAGCTTAAAATACAATATAGATACAACAGCATTTCCAACGTATAACATGAATGATTGCAAACAGTGTGAAAGTTATAGTCATTTCTACCTTCCGGGCAAGCTAGGCCTAACTCCAGGGCGTTGCTCCACCAGATCGAATAGTTAGGGACTTTGAGTACAACGGCAGAAGCATAAAATACATTAAAAATGCAACAGTTTCTCCATTGTATAACAGGAATAACTGCAACCAGCGTGAAAGTACAGGTCATTTCTACGTTCCGGGCAACCTAGGCTTCACTCTAGGGCGTTGTTCCACCAGATCGAATAGTTAGGGCGTGAGAAGTCAACGTCAGAAGCATAAAATACAATATAAATACAACAGCTTTACCATCGTATATAATGTATATTTGCAAACAGTGTGAAGGTATAGGTCATTTCTACGTTCCGGGCAACCTAGGCTTAACTGTAGGGCGTTGCTCCACCAGATCGAATAGTTAGGGCCTTAGAAGTCAACGCCTGAAGCATGAAATACAAAATAAATAGAACAGTTTTTCCATCGTATAACAGGGATAACTGCAACCAGTGTGAAAGTATAGGTCATTTCTACGTTCCGGGCAACCTGGGCTCCACTGTAGGCCGTTGCTCCACCACATCGTATAGCTACGGCCTTAGAAGTCAACGCCAGAAGCATAAAATACAATAAAAGTACAACAGCTTTTCCTTGGTATAACAGGAATATTTTCAACCAGAGTGAAAGTGATGGTCATAGGTTCGGGCGACCTAGGTGTCGCTCAGGGGTGTTGGTCCACCAGATCGCATAGTTAGGGCCTTAGAAGTCAACGCCAGAAGCATAAAATACAAAATAAATAAAATAGTTTTTCCATCGTATAACAGGAATAATTGCAACCAGTCTGAAAGTAATGGTCATTTCTACGTTCCGGGCAACCTAGGCTTCGCTCTAGGGCCTTGCTCCACCAGATCCAATAGCTAGGGACTTAGAAGTCAACCCCACAAGCATAAAATACAATAAAAATACAACAGTTTTTCCATCGTATAAAAGGAATAATTGCAACCAGTGTGAAACTTATGGTCATTTCTACGCTCCGGGCAACCTAGGTTTCACTCTTGGGCGTTGCTCCACCACATCGAATAGCTACGGCCTTAGAAGTCAATTCCAGAAGCATAAAATACAATATAAATACAACAGATTTTCCATCGTATAAAATGAATGATTGCAAATAGTGTGAAAGTTATGGTCATTTCTACGTTCCGGGCAACCTAGGCTTAACTCCAGGGCGTTGCTCTACCAGATCGAATAGTTAGGGACTTTGAATACAACGCCAGAAGCATAAAATACAATAAAAATGCAACAGTTTTTCCATCGTATAACAGGAATAATTGCAACTAGTGTGAAAGTGATGTTCATTTCTACGTTCCGGGCAACCTAGTCTTCACTCTAGGGCGATGGTCCACCAGATCGAATAGTTAGGGCCTTAGAGGTCAACGCACAAAGCATAAAATACAAAATTAATACAACAGTTTTTCCATCGTATAAAACGAATAATTGCAACCAGTGTGAAAGATATGGTCATTTCTACGTTACGGGCAACCTAGGCTTCACTCTAGGTCGTTGCTCCACCAAATCGAATAGCTAGGGCCTTAGAAGTCATAGCCCGAAGCATAAAATACAAAACTAATACAACAGTTATTCCATCTTGTAACAGGTATAATTACAACCAGGGTGAAAGTAATGGGCATTTCTATGTTCCGAGCAACCTAGGCTTCACTCTAGGGCGTAGCTCCACCAGGTCGAGTAGTTAGGGCCTTAGAAAACAACTCCAGACGCATAAAATACAATAAAAATACAACAGTTTTTCCATCGTATAAAAAGAATAATTGCAACCAGTGTCAAAGTAATGCTCATTTCTCCGTTTCGGGCAATCTAGGCTTCACTCAAGAGCGTTGCTCCAAAAGGTCGCATAGTTAGGGCCTTAGAAGTCAACGCGCGAAGCATAAAATACAAAATAAATAGAACAGTTATTCCATTGTATGAAACGTATAATTACAACCAGTGTGAAAGTTATGGTCATTTCTACGTTCCGGGCAACCTAGGCTTCACTCTAGTGCGTTGTTCCACCAGATCGAATAGTTAGGGCCTGAGAAGTCAACGTCAGAAGCATAAAATACAATATAAATACAACAGCTTTTCCATCGTATATAATGTATAGTTGCAAACAGTGTGAAAGTAAAGGTCATTTCTTGGTTCCGGGCAACCTAGTCTTCACTCTAGGGCGATGGTCCACCAGATCGAATAGTTAGGGCCTTAGAGGTCAACGCACAAAGCATAAAATACAAAATTAATACAACAGTTTTTCCATCGTATAAAACGAATAATTGCAACCAGTGTGAAAGATATGGTCATTTCTACATTACGGGCAACCTAGGCTTCACTCTAGGTCGTTGCTCCACCAAATCGAATAGCTAGGGCCTTAGAAGTCATAGCCCGAAGCATAAAATACAAAACTAATACAACAGTTATTCCATCTTGTAACAGGTATAATTACAACCAGGGTGAAAGTAATGGGCATTTCTATGTTCCGAGCAACCTAGGCTTCACTCTAGGGCGTAGCTCCACCAGGTCGAGTAGTTAGGGCCTTAGAAAACAACTCCAGACGCATAAAATACAATAAAAATACAACAGTTTTTCCATCGTATAAAAAGAATAATTGCAACCAGTGTCAAAGTAATGCTCATTTCTCCGTTTCGGGCAATCTAGGCTTCACTCAAGAGCGTTGCTCCAAAAGATCGCATAGTTAGGGCCTTAGAAGTCAACGCGCGAAGCATAAAATACAAAATAAATAGAACAGTTATTCCATTGTATGAAACGTATAATTACAACCAGTGTGAAAGTTATGGTCATTCCTACGTTCCGGGCAACCTAGGCTTCACTCTAGTGCGTTGTTCCACCAGATCGAATAGTTAGGGCCTGAGAAGTCAACGTCAGAAGCATAAAATACAATATAAATACAACAGCTTTTCCATCGTATATAATGTATAGTTGCAAACAGTGTGAAAGTAAGGGTCATTTCTTGGTTCCGGGCAACCTAGGTTTCGCTGTAGGGCGTTGCTCCACCAGATCGAATAGTTAGGGACTTTGAATACAACACCAGAAGCACAAAATACAATAAAAATGCAACAGGTTTTCCATCGTATAACAGGAATAATTGCAACCAGTGTGAAAGTAATGGTCATTTCTACGTTTCGGGCAACCTAGGCTTCACTCAAGAGCGATGCTCCACCAGATCGAATATTTAGGGCCTTAGAAGTCAACGCGCGAAGCATAAAATACAAAATAAATAGAACAGTTTTTCCATTGTATGAAACGAATAATTGCAACCAGTGTGAAAGTTATGGTCTTTTCTACGTTCCGGGCAACCTAGGCTTCACTCTAGGGTGTTGTTCCACCAGATCGAAAAGTTAGGGCCTAAGAAGTCAACGTCAGAAGCATACAATACAATATAAATACTACAGCATTTCCATCGTATATAATGTATATTTGCAAACAGTGTGAAAGTAAAGGTCATTTCTAGGTTCCGGGCATCCTAGGCTTAACTGTAGGGCGTTGCTCCACCAGATCGCATAGCTAGGGACTTAAAATTTAACGTCAGAAGCATAAAATACAATAAAAATGCAACAGTTTTTCTATAGTATAACAGGAATAATTGCAACCAGTGTGAAAGTACAGGTCATTTCTACGTTCCGGGCAACCTAGGTTTCGCTGTAGGGCGTTGCTCCACCAGATCGAATAGCTAGCGACTAAGAAGTCAACGCCAGAAGCATAAAGCACAATAAAAGTACAACAGTTTTTCCATCGTATAAAAGGAATAATTGCAACCAGTGTGAAAGTTATGGTCATTTCTACGTTCCGGGCAACCTGGGCTTAAGTCCAGGGCGTTGCTCCACCAGATCGAATAGTTAGGGACTTTGAATACAACACCAGAAGCACAAAATACAATAAAAATGCAACAGTTTTTCCATCGTATAACAGGAAAGCTGCAACCAGTGTGAAAGTACTCGTCATTTCTATGTTCCTGGTAACCTAGGCTTCACTCTAGGGTGTTGCTCCACCAGATCGAACAGCTAGGGACTTAGAATTCAACGCCAGGAGAAGAAAATACAACATAATTACAACAGTGTTTCCATTGTATAAAATGTATAATTGCAAGCAGTGTGAAGGTAATGGTCATTTCTACCTTCCGGGCAACCTAGGCTTTACTCTAGAGCATTGCTACGCCAGATCGAATAGTTAGGGCCTAAGAAGTCAACGCCAGAAGCATAAAATACAATATAAATACAACAGCTTTTCCATCGTATATGATGTATATTTGCAAACAGTGTGAAAGTAAAGGTCATTTCTAGGTTCCGGGCATCCTAGGCTTAACTGCAGGGCGTTGCTCCACCAGATCGCATAGCTAGGGACTTAAAATTTAACGTCAGAAGCATAAAATACAATAAAAATGCAACAGTTTTTCTATAGTATAACAGGAATAACTGCAACCAGTGTGAAAGTACTGGTCATTTCCATGTTCCGGGTAACCTAGTCTTCACTATAGGGCGATGGTCCACCAGATCGAATAGTAAGGGCCTTAGAGGTCAACGCACGAAGCATAAAATACAAAATTAATACAACAGTTTGTCCATCGTATAAAACGAATAATTGCAACCAGTGTGAAAGATATGGTCATTTCTACGTTACGGGCAACCTAGGCTTCACTCTAGGTCGTTGCTCCACCAAATCGAATAGCTAGGGCCTTAGAAGTCATAGCACGAAGCATAAAATACAAAATTAATACAACAGTTATTCCATCGTATAACAGGTATAATTACAACCAGGGTGAAAGTAATGGGCATTTCTACGATCCGAGCAACCTAGGCTTCACTCTAGGGCGTAGCTCCACCAGGTCGAGTAGTTAGGGCCTTAGAAAACAACTCCAGACGCATAAAATACAATAAAAATACAACAGTTTTTCCATCGTATAAAAAGAATAATTGCAACCAGTGTCAAAGTAATGGTCATTTCTACCTTCCGGGCAACCTAGGCTTTACTCTAGAGCATTGCTCCACCAGATCGAATAGTTAGGGCCTAGGAAGACAACGCCAGAAGCATATAATACAATATAAATACAACAGCTTTTCCACCGTATATAATGTATATTTGCAAACAGTGTGTAAGTAAAGGTCATTTCTACGTTCCGGGCAACCTAGGGTTCACTCTAGTTCGTTCTTCCACCAGATCTAATAGTTAGGGCCTAAGAAGGCAACGCCAGAAGCATAAAATACAACATAAGTATAGCAGTTCTGCCATCGTATAAAATGTATAAGAGCAAGCAGTGTGAAAGTAAAAGTCATTTCAACGTTCCGGGCAACCTAGGCTTCACTCTAGGGCTTTGTTCCACCAGATCGAATAGTTAGGGCCTAAGAAGTCAGCGCCAGAAGCATAAAATACAATATAAATACAATAGCTTTTCCATCGTATATAATGTATAATTGCAAACAGTGTGAAAGTAAAGGTAATTTCTACGTACCGGGCAACCTAGGCTTAACTGTAGGGCGTTGCTCCACAAGATCGAATAGTTAGGGCCTCAGAAGTCAACGCCAGGAGCATAAAATACAATAAAAATACAACAGTTTTTATATCGTATAAAAGGAATAATTGCCAACAGTGTGAAATAAAGGTCATTTCTACGTTGCGGGCAACCTAGGCTTAACTGTAGGGCGTTGCTCCACCAGATCGAATAGTTAGGGACTTTGAGTACAACGGCAGAAGCATAAAATACATTAAAAATGCAACAGTTTCTCCATTGCATAACAGGAACAACTGCAACCAGAGTGAAAGTACTGGTCATTTCTACGTTCCGGGCAACCTAGGCTTGACTCTAGGGCGGTGCTCCACCAGATCGAATAGTTAGGGCCTAAGAAGTCAACGCCCGAAGCATAAAATACAATATAAATACAACAGCTTCTCCATCGTATATGATGTATATTTGCAAACAGTGTGAAAGTAAAGGTCATTTCTACGTTCCAAGCAACACAGGCTTAACTGTAGGGCGTTGCTCCTCCAGATCGCATAGTTCGGTACATAGAATTTAACGCCAGAAGCATAAAATACAATAAAAATGCAACAGTTTTTCCATCGTATATCAGGAATAATTGCAACCAGTGTGAAAGTACAGGTCATTTCTACGTTCCGGGCAACCTTGGCTTAACTCCAGGGCGTTGCTCCACCAGATCGAATAGTTAGGGACTTTGAGTACAACGGCAGAAGCATAAAATACATTAAAAATGCAACAGTCTCTCCATCGTATAAAACGAATAATTGAAACCAGTGTGAAAGTTATGGTCATTTCTACGTTCCGGGCAACCTAGGCTTAACTCCAGGGCGTTGCTCCACCAGATCGAATAGTTAGGGCCTTAGAAGTAAGCGCCCGAAGCATATAATAGAATAAAAATGCAACAGTTTTTCCGTCATATAGCATGAATAATTGCAACCAGCGTGAAAGTAATGGTCATTTCTACGTTTCGGGCAACCTAGGCTTCACTGAAGAGCGATGCTCCACCAGATCGAATATTTAGGGCCTTAGAAGTCAACGCGCGAAGCATAAAATACAAAATAAATAGAACAGTTTTTCCATTGTATGAAACGAATATTTGCAACCAGTGTGAAAGTTATGGTCTTTTCTACGTTCCGGGCAACCTAGGCTTCACTCTAGGGCGTTGTTCCACCAGATCGAAAAGTTAGGGCCTAAGAAGTCAACGTCAGAAGCATACAATACAATATAAATACTACAGCATTTCCATCGTATATAATGTATATTTGCAAACAGTGTGAAAGTAAAGGTCATTTCTAGGTTCCGGGCATCCTAGGCTTAACTGTAGGGCGTTGCTCCACCAGATCGCATAGCTAGGGACTTAAAATTTAACGTCAGAAGCATAAAATACAATAAAAATGCAACAGTTTTTCTATAGTATAACAGGAATAATTGCAACCAGTGTGAAAGTACAGGTCATTTCTACGTTCCGGGCAACCTAGGTTTCGCTGTAGGGCGTTGCTCCACCAGATCGAATAGCTAGCGACTAAGAAGTCAACGCCAGAAGCATAAAGCACAATAAAAGTACAACAGTTTTTCCATCGTATAAAAGGAATAATTGCAACCAGTGTGAAAGTTATGGTCATTTCTACGTTCCGGGCAACCTGGGCTTAAGTCCAGGGCGTTGCTCCACCAGATCGAATAGTTAGGGACTTTGAATACAACACCAGAAGCACAAAATACAATAAAAATGCAACAGTTTTTCCATTGTATAACAGGAAAGCTGCAACCAGTGTGAAAGTACTCGTCATTTCTATGTTCCTGGTAACCTAGGCTTCACTCTAGGGCGTTGCTCCACCAGATCGAACAGCTAGGGACTTAGAAGTCAACGCGCGAAGCATAAAATACAACATAATTACAACAGTGTTTCCATTGTATAAAATGTATAATTGCAAGCAGTGTGAAGGTAATGGTCATTTCTACCTTCCGGGCAACCTAGGCTTTACTCTAGAGCATTGCTACGCCAGATCCAATAGTTAGGGCCCAAGAAGACAACGCCAGAAGCATAAAATACAATATAAATACAACAGCTTTTCCATCGTATATAATGTATATTTGCAAACAGTGTGAAAGTAAAGGTCATTTCTAGGTTCCGGGCACCCTAGGCTTAACTGTAGGGCGTTGCTCCACCAGATCGCATAGCTAGGGACTTAAAATTTAATGTCAGAAGCATAAAATACAATAAAAATGCAACAGTTTTTCTATAGTATAACAGGAATAATTGCAACCAGTGTGAAAGTACAGGTCATTTCTACGTTCCGGGCAACCTAGGTTTCACTCTTGGGCGTTGCTCCACCACATCGAATAGCTACGGCCTTAGAAGTCAACTCCAGAAGCATAAAATACAATATAGATACAACAGCATTTCCAACGTATAAAATGAATGATTGCAAACAGTGTGAAAGTTATAGTCATTTCTACCTTCCGGGCAAGCTAGGCCTAACTCCAGGGCGTTGCTCCACCAGATCGAATAGTTAGGGACTTTGAGTACAACGGCAGAAGCATAAAATACATTAAAAATGCAACAGTTTCTCCATTGTATAACAGGAATAACTGCAGCCAGAGTGAAAGTACTGGTCATTTCTACGTTCCGGGCAACCTAGGCTTCACTCTAGGGCGGTGCTCCACCAGATCGAATAGTTAGGGCCTAAGAAGTCAACGCCAGAAGCATAAAATACAATATAAATACAACAGCTTTTCCATCGTATATGATGTATATTTGCAAACAGTGTGAAAGTAAAGGTCATTTCTACGTTCCAGGCAACATAGGCTTAACTGTAGGGAGTTGCTCCTCCAGATCGCATAGTTCGGTACATAGAATTTAACGCCAGAAGCATAAAATACAATAAAAATGCAACAGTTTTTCCATCGTATAACAGGAATAATTGCAACCAGTGTGAAAGTACAGGTCATTTCTACGTTCCGGGCAACCTTGGCTTAACTACAGGGCGTTGCTCCACCAGATCGAATAGTTAGGGACTTTGAGTACAACGCCAGAAGCGTAAAATACAATAAAAATGCAACAGTTTTTCCATCGTATAACAGGAATAATTGCAACCAGTGTCAAAGTAATGGTCATTTCTACCTTCCGGGCAACCTAGGCTTTACTCTAGAGCATTGCTCCACCAGATCGAATAGTTAGGGCCTAGGAAGACAACGCCAGAAGCATAAAATACAATTTAAATACAACAGCTTTTCCATCGTATATAATGTATATTTGCAAACAGTGTGTAAGTAAAGGTCATTTCTACGTTCCGGGCAACCTAGGGTTCACTCTAGTTCGTTCTTCCACCAGATCTAATAGTTAGGGCCTAAGAAGGCAACGCCAGAAGCATAAAATACAACATAAGTATAGCAGTTCTGCCATCGTATAAAATGTATAAGTGAAAGCAGTGTGAAAGTAAAAGTCATTTCTACGTTCCGGGCAACCTAGGCTTCACTCTAGGGCTTTGTTCCACCAGATCGAATAGTTAGGGACTTAGAATTCAACGCCAGAAACATAAAATACAACATAAGTACAGCAGTTTTTCCATCGTATAACAGGAATGATTGCAACCAGGGTGAAAGTACAGGTCATTTCTACGTTCCGGGCAACCTAGGCTTCGCTTAAGGGCGTTGCTCCACCAGATCGAATAGCTAGGGACTTAGAAGTCGACGCCAGAATCATAAAATACAATAAAAATACAACAGGTTTTCCATCGTATATAATGTATATTTGCAAACAGTGTGAAGGTAAAGGTCATCTCTACGTTCCGGGCAACCTAGGCTTAACTGTAGGGCGTTGCTCCACCAGATCGAATAGTTAGGGCCTTAGAAGTCAACGCACGAAGCATAAAATACAAAATTAATACAACAGTTTCTCCATCGTATAAAACGAATAATTGCAACCAGTGTCAAAGTAATGGTCATTTCTACGTTTCGGGCAATCTGGGCTTCACTCAAGAGCGTTGCTCCACCAGATCGAATAGTTAGGGCCTTAGAAGTCAACGCGCGAAGCATAAAATACAGAATAAATAGAACAGTTTTTCCATTGTATGAAACGAATAATTGCAACCAGTGTGAAAGTTATGGTCATTTCTACGTTCCGGGCAACCTAGGCTTCACTCTAGGGCGTTGTTCCACCAGATCGAATAGTTAGGGCCTGAGAAGTCAACGTCAGAAGCATAAAATTCAATATAAATACAACAGCTTTTCCATCGTATATGATGTATAGTTGCAAACAGTGTGAAAGTAAAGGTCATTTCTTGGTTCCGGGCAACCGAGGCTTAACTGTAGGGCGTTGCTCCACCAGATCGCATAGCTATGGACTTAAAATTTAACGCCAGAAGCATAAAATACAATAAAAATGCAACAGTTTTTCCATCGTATAACAGGAATAATTGCAACCAGTGTGAAAGTTATGGTCATTTCTACGTTCCGGGCAACCTAGGCATAACTCCAGGGCGTTGCTCCACCAGATCGAATAGTTAGGGACTTTGAATACAACACCAGAAGCACAAAATAAAATAAAAATGCAACAGTTTTTCCATCGTATAACAGGAAAGCTGCAACCAGTGTGAAAGTACTGGTCATTTCTATGTTCCTGGTAACCTAGACTTCACTCTAGGGCGTTGTTCCACCAGATCGAACTGCTAGGGACTTAGAATTCAACGCCAGAAGAATAAAATACAACATAATTATAACAGTGTTTCCATCATATAAAATGTATAATTGCAAGCAGTGTGAATGTAATGGTCATTTCTACCTTCCGGGCAACCTAGGCTTTACTCTAGAGCATTGCTCCACCAGATCGAATAGTTAGGGCCTAGGAAGACAACGCCAGAAGCATAATATACAATATAAATACAACAGCCTTTCCATCGTATATAATGTATATTTGCAAACAGTGTGTAAGTAAAGGTCATTTCTACGTTCCGGGCAACCTAGGGTTCACTCTAGTTCGTTCTTCCACCAGATCTAACAGTTAGGGCCTAAGAAGGCAACGCCAGAAGCATAAAATACAACATAAGTATTGCAGTTCTGCCATCGTATAAAACGTATAAGTGCAAGCAGTGTGAAAGTAAAAGTCATTTCTACGTTCCGGGCAACCTAGGCTTCACTCTAGGGCTTTGTTCCACCAGATCGAATAGTTAGGGCCTAAGAAGTCAGCGCCAGAAGCATAAAATACAATATAAATACAATAGCTTTTCCATCGTATATAATGTATATTTGCAAACAGTGTGAAAGTAAAGGTAATTTCTACGTACCGGGCAACCTAGGCTTAACTGTAGGGCGTTGCTCCACAAGATCGAATAGTTAGGGCCTCAGAAGTCAACGCCAGAATCATAAAATACAATAAAAATACAACAGTTTTTATATCGTATAAAAGGAATAATTGCCAACAGTGTGAAATAAAGGTCATTTCTACGTTCCGGGCAACCTAGGCTTAACTCCAGGGCGTTGCTCCACCAGATCGAATAGTTAGGGACTTTGAATACAATACCAGAAGCACAAAATACAATAAAAATGCAACAGTTTTTCCATCGTATAACAGGAATAATTGCAGCCAGTGTGAAAGTACAGGTCATTTCTACGTTCCGGGCAACCTAGGTTTCGCTGTAGGGCGTTCCTCCACCAGATCGAATAGCTAACGACTAAGAAGTCAACGCCAGAAGCATAAAACACAATAAAAATACACAGTTTTTCCATCGTATAAAAGGAATAATTGCAACCAGTGTGAATGTTATGGTCATTTCTACGTTCCGCGCAACCTAGGCTAACTCCAGGGCGTTGCTCCACCAGATCGAATAGTTAGGGACTTTGAATACAACACCAGAAGCACAAAATACAATAAAAATGCAACAGTTTTTCCATCGTATAACAGGAAAGCTGCAACCAGTGTGAAAGTACTCGTCATTTCTATGTTCCTGGTAACCTAGGCTTCACTCTAGGGCGTTGCTCCACCAGATCGAACAGCTAGGGACTTAGAATTCAACGCCAGGAGAAGAAAATACAACATAATTATAACTGTGTTTCCATCGTATAAAATGTATAATTGCAAGCAGTGTGAAGGTAATGGTCATTTCTACCTTCCGGGCAACCTAGGCTTTACTCTAGAGCATTGCTACACCAGATCGAATAGTTAGGGCCTAAGAAGACAACGCCAGAAGCATAAAATACAATATAAATACAACAGCTTTTCCACCGTATATAATGTATATTTGCAAACAGTGTGAAAGTAAAGGTCATTTCTTGGTTCCGGGCAACCTAGGTTTCGCTGTAGGGCGTTGCTCCACCAGATCGAATAGCTAGCGACTAAGAAGTCAACGCCAGAAGCATAAAACACAATAAAAATAAAACAGTTTTTCCATCGTATAAAAGGAATAATTGCAACCAGTGTGAAAGTTATGGTCATTTCTACGTTCCGGGCGACCTAGGCTTAACTCCAGGGCGTTGCTCTACCAGATCGAGTAGTTAGGGACTTTGAATACAACGCCAGAAGCATGAAATACAACAAAAATGCAACAGTTTTTCCATCGTATATCAGGAATAATTGCAACCAGAGTGAAAGTGATGGTTATAGGTCCGGGCGACCTAGGCTTCGCTCTGGGGTGTTGGTCCACCAGATCGAATAGTTAGGGCCTAAGAAGTCAACGCCAGAAGCATAAAATACAAACTAAATACAATAGTTTTTCCATCGTATAACAGGAATAATTGCAACCAGGGTGAAGGTTATGGTCATTTCTACGTTACGGGCAACCTAGGCTTCACTCTAGGTCGTTGCTCCACCAAATGGAATAGCTAGGGCCTTAGAAATCATAGCCCGAAGCATAAAATACAAAATTAATACAACAGTTATTCCATCGTATAACAGGTATAATTACAACCAGGGTGAAAGTAATGGGCATTTCTACGTTCCGAGCAACCTAGGCTTCACTCTAGGGCGTTGCTCCACCAGGTCGAGTAGTTAGGGCCTTAGAAAACAACTCCAGACGCATAAAATACAATAAAAATTCAACAGTTTTTCCATCGTATAAAAAGAATAATTGCAACCAGTGTGAAAGTAATGGTAATTTCTACGTTTCGGGCAACCTAGGCTTCACTCAAGAGCGTTACTCCACCAGATCGAATAGTTAGGGCCTTAGAAGTCAACGCGCGAAGCGTAAAATACAAAATAAATAGAACAGTTTTTCCATTGTATGAAACAAATATTTGCAACCAGTGTGAAAGTTATGGCCATTTCTACGTTCCGGGCAACCCAGGCTTCACTCTAGGGCGTTGTTCCACCAGATCGAATAGTTAGGGACTATGAATACAACACCAGAAGCATAAAACACAATAAAAATGCAACAGTTTTTCCACCGTATAACAGGACTAATTGCAACCAGTGTGAAAGTAATTGTCATTTCTACGTTCCGGGCAACATAGGCTTAACTGTAGGGCGTTGCTCCTCCAGATCGCATAGTTCGGTACTTAGAATTTAACGCCAGAAGCATAAAATACAATAAAAATGCAGCAGTTTTTCCATCGTATAACAGGAATAATTGCAACCAGTGTGAAAGTAATGGTCATTTCTACGTTCCGGGCAACCTAGGCTTCGCTCTAGGGCCTTGCTCCACCAGATCCAATAGCTAGGGACTTAGAAGTCAACCCCACAAGCATAAAATACAATAAAAATACAACAGTTTTTCCATCGTATAAAAGGAATAATTGCAACCAGTGTGAAACTTATGGTCATTTCTACGTTCCGGGCAACCTAGGCTTCACTCTAGGGCGTTGCTCCACCAGATCAAATAGGTAGGGCCTAAGAAGTCAACGCCAGAAGCATAAAATACAAAATAAATACAACAGTTTTTCCATCGTATAACAGGAATAATTGCAACTAGTGTGAAAGTGATGTTCATTTCTACGTTCCGGGCAACCTAGTCTTCACTCTAGGGCGATGGTCCACCAGATCGAATAGTTAGGGCCTTACAAGTCAACGCATGAAGCATAAAATACAAAATTAATAAAACAGTTTTTCCATCGTATAAAACGAATAATTGCAACCAGTGTGAAAGATATGGTCATTTCTACGTTACGGGCAACCTAGGCTTCACTCTAGGTCGTTGCTCCACCAAATCGAATAGCTAGGGCCTTAGAAGTCATAGCCCGAAGCATAAAATACAAAATTAATACAACAGTTATTCCATCGTATAACAGGTATAATTACAACCAGGGTGAAAGTAATGGGCATTTCTACGTTCCGAGCTACCTAGGCTTCACTCTAGGGCGTTGCTCCACCAGGTCGAGTAGTTAGGGCCTTAGAAAACAACTCCAGACGCATAAAATACAATAAAAATACAACAGTTTTTCCATCGTATAAAAAGAATAATTGCAAGCAGTGTGAAAGTAATGGTCATTTCTACGTTTCGGGCAACCTAGGCTTCACTCAAGATCGGTGCTCCACCAGATCGAATAGTTAGGGCCTTAGAAGTCAACGCCCGAAGCATGAAATACAAAATAAATAGAACAGTTTTTCCATCGTATAACAGGAATAATTGCAGCCAGTGTGAAGGTAATGGTCTATTCCACGTTCCGGGCAACCTAGGCTTCGCTACAGGGCGGGGCTCCACCAGACCAAATAATTAGGGCCTAAGAAGTCAACGCCACAAGCATAAAATACAATATAAATACAACTGCTTTTCCATGATATATAATGTATATTTGGAAACATTGTGAAAGTAACGGTCATTTCTACGTTCCGGCAACCTAGGCTTTACTCTACGCCGTTGCTCCACCAGATCGAATAGTTAGGGATTTAGAATTCAACGCCAGAAACATAAAATACAACATAAGTACAACAGTTTTTCCATCGTATAACAGGAATGATTGCAACCTGTGTGAAAGTACAGGTCATTTCTACGTTCCGGGCAACCTAGGCTTCGCTTAGGGGCGTTGCTCCAGCAGATCGAGTAGCTAGGGACTTAGAAGTCAACGCCAGAAGCATAAAATACAATAAAAATACAACAGTTTTTCCATCGTATATAATGTATATTAGAAAACAGTGTGAAGGTAAAGGTCATTTCTACGTTCCGGGCAACCTAGGCTTAACTGTAGGGCGTTGCTCCACCAGATCGAATAGTTAGGGCCTTAGAAGTCAACGCGCGAAGCATAAAATACAAAATAAATAGAACAGTTTTTCCATTGTATGAAACGAATAATTGCAACCGGTGTGAATGTAATGTTCATTATTACGTTCCGGGCGACCTGGGCCTCACTCTAGGGCGTTGCGCCACCAGATCGAATAGTTAGGGGCTTTGAATACAACGCCAGAAGCATAAAATACAATAAAAATGCAACAGTTTTTCCATCGTATAACAGGAATAACTATAACCAGTGTGAAAGTACTGGTCATTTCTACGTTCCGTGTAACCTAGGCTTCACTCTAGAGCGTTGCTCCACCAGATCGAATAGCTAGGGACTTAGAATTCAACGCCAGAAGAATAAAATACAACATAAGTACAACAGTTTTTCCATCGTATAGAATGAATAATTGCAAAAAGTGTGAAAGTAATGCTCATTTCTACGTTCCGGGCAACCTATGCTTCACTCTAGGGCGTTGGTTCACCAGATCGAATAGTTAGGTCCTTAGAAGTCAACGCCCGAAGCATAAAATACAAAATAAATGGATCAGTTTTTCCATTGTATAAAACGAATAATTACAACCAGTGTGAAAGTTATGGTCATTTCTACGTTACGGGCAACCTGGACTTAACCCTAGCGCGTTGCTCCACCAGATCGAATAGTTAGGGACTTTGAATACAACGCCAGAAGCATAAAATACAGTAAAAATGCAACAGTTTGTCCATCGTATAACAGGAATAACTGCACCCATGTGAAAGTACTGGTCATTTCAAAGTTCAGGGTAACCTAGGCTTCACTCTATGGCGTTGCTCCACCAGATCGAATAGCTAGGGACTTAGAACTCAACGCCAGAAGAATAAAATACAACATAAGTACAACAGGCTTTCCACCATATAAAATGAATAATTGCAAACAGTGTGAAAGTAATGGTCATTTCTACGTTCCGGGCATCCTAGGCTTCACTCTAGGGCGTTGCTCCACCAGATCGAATAGTTAGGGCCTTAGAACTCAACGCCCGAAGTATAAAATAGAATATAAATACAACAGCTTTTCCATTGTCTAAAACGAATAATTGCAACCAGTGTGAAAGTTATGGTCATTTCTACCATCCGGGCAACCTAGGCTTCACTGTAGGGCGTTGCTCCACCAGATCGAATAGCTAGGGCCTATGAAGTCAACGCCAGAAGCATAAAGTACGATATATGTACAATAGTTTTTCCAACGTCTAAATCGAATAATTGCAACCAGTGTGAAAGTAATGGCCATTTCTACGTTCCGGGCAACCTGGACTAAGCCAAAATGCGTTGCTCCACTAGATCGAATAGTTAGGGACTTTGAATACAACGCCAGAAGCATAAAATACAGTAAAAATGCAACAGTTTGTCCATCGTATAACAGGAATAACTGCACCCATGTGAAAGTACTGGTCACATCTACGTTCCGGGCAACGTAGGTTTCACTCTTGGGCGTTGCGCCACCACATCGAATAGCTACGGCCTTAGAAGTCAACTCCAGAAGCATAAAAATCAATATAAATAAAACAGCTTTTCCATCGTATAAAATGAATGATTGCAAACAGTGTGAAAGTTATGGTCATTTCTACGTTCCGGGCAACCTGGGCTTAACTCCAGGGCGTTGCTCCACGAGATCGAATAGTTAGGGACTTTGAATACAACGCCAGAACCATAAAATACAATAAAAATGAATCAGATTTTCCATCGTATAACAGGACAGCTGCATCCAGTGTGAAAGTACTGGTCATTTCTATGTTCCGGGTAACCTAGGCTTCACACTAGGGCGTCGCTCCACCAGATCGAACAGCTAGGGACTTGGAATTCAATGCCAGACGAATAAACTACAACATATCTACAACAGTTTTTCCATCTAATAAAATGTATAATTGCAAGCAGTGTGAAGGTAATGATCATTTCTACGTTCCGGGCAAACTAGGCTTCACTCTAGGGCGTTGGTCCACCACATCGAATAGCTACGGCATTACAAGTCAACGCCAGAAGCATAATATACAATAGAAATACCACAATTTATCCATTGTATAACACGAATAATTGCAACAAGTGTGCAGGTAATGGTCATTTCGACGTTCCGTGCAACCTAGGCATCACTCTGGGGCGTTGCGCCACCAGATCGAACAGATAGGGCAAAAGAAGTCAATGCCAGAAGCATAAAATACAATAAAGATATAAAAGTTTTTCCAACGTATAACAGGAATAATTGCAACCAGTGTGAAAGTGATGGTCATTTCTACGTTCCGGGCAACCTAGGCTTCGCTTAAGGGCGTTGCTCCACCAGATCGGATAGCTAGGGACTTAGAAGTCAACGCCAGAAGCATAAAATACAATAAAAATACAACAGTTTTTCCATCGTATATAATGTATATTAGAAAACAGTGTGAAGGTAAAGGTCATTTCTACGTTCCGGGCAACCTAGGCTTAACTGTAGGGCGTTGCTCCACCAGATCGAATAGTTAGGGTCTTAGAAGTCAACGCACGAAGCATAAAATACAAAATTAATACAACAGTTTCTCCATCGTAAATAATGTATATTAGAAAACAGTGTGAAGGTAAAGGTCATTTCTACGTTCCGGGCAACCTAGGCTTAACTGTAGGGCGTTGCTCTACTAGGTCGAGTAGTAAGGGCCTTAGAAGTCAACGCCCGAAGCATAGAATACAATAAAGGTACAACAGTTTTTCCATCGTATATAATGTATATTAGAAAACAGTGTGAAGGTAAAGGTCATTCCTACGTTCTGGGCAACCTAGGCTTCACTCTAGGGCGTTGCTCCACCAGATGGAATTGTTAGGGCCTTAGAAGTCAACGCGCGAAGCATAAAATACAAAATAAATAGAACAGTTTTTCCATTGTATGAAACGAATAATTGCAACCAGTGTGAAAGTTATGGTCATTTCTACGTTCCGGGCAACCTAGGCTTCACTCTAGGGCGTTGTTCCACCAGATGGAATAGTTAGGGCCTGAGAAGTCAACGTCAGAAGCATAAAATACAATATAAATACAACAGCTTTTCCATCGTATATAATGTATATTTGCAAACAGTGTGAAAGTAAAGGTCATTTCTAGATTCCGGGTAACCTAGGCTTAACTGTAGGGCGTTGCACCACCAGATCGAACGGCTAGGGACTTAGAATTCAACGCCAGAAGCATAAAATACATTATAAATACTACAGCTTTTCCATCGTATATGATGTATATTTGCAACCAGTGTGAAAGTACAGGTCATTTCTACGTTCCGGGCAACCTAGGCTTCACTCTAGGGCGTTGCTCCACCACATCGAATAGCTACGGCCTTAGAAGTCAACTCCAGAAGCATAAAATACAATATAGATACAACAGCATTTCCAACGTATAAAATGAATGATTGCAAACAGTGTGAAAGTTATGGTCATTTCTACGTTCCGGGCAGCCTAGGCCTAACTCCAGGGCGTTGCTCCACCAGATCGAACAGTTAGGGACTTTGAATACAACGCCAGGAGCATAAAATACAATAAAAATGCAACAGTTTCTCCATCGTATAACAGGAATAACTGCAACCAGTGTGAAAGTACTGGTCATTTCTAAGTTCCCGGTAACCTAGGCTTCACTCTAGGCCGTTGCTGCACCAGACCGAATAGCTAGCGACTTAGAATTCAGCGCCAGAAGACTAAAATACAACATATGTACAACAGTTTTTTCCATCGTATAAAATGTATAATTGCAAGCAGTGTGAAGGTAATGGTCATTTCTACGTTCCGGGCAACCTTGGCTTAACTCCAGGGCGTTGCTCCACCAGATCGAATAGTTAGGGACTTTGAGTACAACGGCAGAAGCATAAAATACATTAAAAATGCAACAGTTTCTCCATTGTATAACAGGAATAACTGCAACCAGAGTGAAAGTACTGGTCATTTCTACGTTCCGGGCAACCTAGGCTTCACTCTAGGGCGGTGCTCCACCAGATCGAATAGTTAGGGCCTAAGAAGTCAACGCCAGAAGCATAAAATGCAATGAAAATGCAACGGTTTTTCCTTCGTATAACACGAAGAATTGCAACCAGTGTGAAAGTGATTGTCACTTCTAGGTTCTGGGCAACGTAGGCTTCACTCTAGGGTGTTGCTCCACCGGATCGAATAGCTAGGGCCTAGGAAGTCAACGCCCGAAGCATAAAATACAATAAAAGTACAACAGTTTTTCCATCGTATAAAATGAATAATTGCAATCAGTGTGAAGGTAATGGTCATTTCTACGTTCCGGGCAACCTAGGCTTCGCTCTAGGGCGTTGCTGCACCAGATCGAATAATTAAGGCCTTAGAAGCCAACGCCAGAAGCATAAAATACAATATAAATACAACAGCCTTTAAATCATATGAAACGAATAATTGCAACCAGTGTGAAAGTTATTGTCATTTCTACGTTACGGGCAACCTAGGCTCAACTCTAGGGCGTTGCTTCACCAGATCGAATAGCTAGGGAATTAGAACTCAACGCCAGAAGAATAAAATACAACATAAGTACAACAGTTTTTCCATCGTGTAAAATGAATAAGTGCAAACAGTGTGAAAGTAATGGTCATTTCTACGTTCCGGTCAACCTATGCTTCACTCTAGGGCGTTGCTCCACCAGATCGAATAGTTAGGGCCTTAGAAGTCAACGCCCGAAGCATAAAATACAAAATAAATAGAACAGTTTTTCCATTGTATAAAACGCATAATTGCAACCAGTGTGAAAGCTATGGTCATTTCTACGTTCCGTGCAACCTAGGTTTCACTCTTGGGCGTTGCTCCACCACATCGAATGGCTACGGCTTTAGAAGCATACTCCAGAAGCATAAAATACAATATAAATACAACAGCTTTTCCATTGTATAAAATGAATAATCGCAAACAGTCTGAAAGTAATGGTCGTTTCTACGTTCCGGGCAACCTAGGCTTCACTCTTGGGCGTTGCTCCACCAGATCGATAGCTAGGGACTTAGAATTCAACGCGAGAAGAATAAAATACAACATAAGTACAACAGTTTTTCCATCATATAAAATGAATAATTGCAAACAGTGTGAAAGTAATGGTCATTTCTACGTTCCGGGCAACCTAGGCTTCACTCTGGGGCGTTGCTCCCCCAGATCGAATAGTTAGGGCCTTAGAAGTCAACGCCCGAAGCATAAAATACAATAAAAATACAATAGTTTTTCCATCGTATAAAATGGATAATTGCAATCAGTGTGAAGGTAATGGTCATTTCAACGTTCCGGGCAACCTAGGCTTCACTCTAGGGCGTTGCTCCATCAGATCGAATAGTTAGGGCCTTAGAAGTCAACGCCCGAAGCATAAAATACAGAATAAATACAACAGATTTTCCAACGTATAAAACGAATAATTGCATCCAGTGTGAAAGTAATGGCCATATCTACGTTCCGGGCAACCTAGGCATGGCTCTAGGGCGTTGCTCCACCAGATCGAATAGGTAGAGCCATAGAAGTCAATGCCCGAAGCATAAAATACAATAAAGATATAAAAGTTTTTCCATCGTATAACAGGAATAATTGCAACCAGTGTGAAAGTGATGGTCATTTCTACGTTCCGAGCAACATAGGCTTCTCTCTAGGGCGTTCTTACACCAGATCGAATAGTTAGGTCCTGAGAAGTCAACGCCAGAAGCATAAAATACAATATAAGTACAGCAGTTTTTCCATCGTATAAAACGAATAATAGCAACCTGTATGAAAGTTATGGTCATTTGTACGCTCCGGGCAAGCTAGGCTTCACTCTAGGGCGTTGCTCCACCAGATCGAATATTTAGGGCCTTAGAAGTCAGCGCCCGATGCTTAAAATACAATAAAGTTACAACAGTTTTTCCTTCGCATAACTGGAATAATTGCAACCGGTGTGAATGTAATGGTCATTATTACGTTCCGGGCGACCTGGGCTTCACTCTAGGGCGGTGCTCCACCAGATCGAATAGTTAGGGCCTAAGAAGTCAACGCCAGAAGCATAAAATGCAATGAAAATGCAACGGTTTTTCCTTCGTATAACACGAATAATTGCAACCATTGTGAAAGTGATTGTCACTTCTAGGTTCTGGGCAACCTAGGCTTCACTCTAGGGTGTTGCTCCACCAGATCGAATAGCTAGGGCCTAAGAAGTCATCGCCAGAAGCATAAAACACAATATAAATACATCAGATGTTGCATCGTATAAAGCGAATAATTGCAACCAGTGTGAAAGTGACGGCCATTTCTACGTTCCGGCCATCATAGATATAACGCTGAGGCGTTGCTCCACCAGATCGAATAGTTAGGGCCTAGGAAGTCAACGCCCGAAGCATAAAATACAATAAAAGTACAACAGTTTTTCCATCGTATAAAATGAATAATTGCAATCAGTGTGAAGGTAATGGTCATTTCTACGTTCCGTGCAACCTAGGCTTCACTCTGGGGCGTTGCTCCACCAGATCGAATATTTAGGGCCTTAGAAGTCAGCGCCCGAAGCATAAAATATAATAAAGTTACAACAGTTTTTCCTTCGCATAGCTGGAATAATTGCAACCAGTGTGAATGTAATGGTTATTTCTACGTTCCGGGCAACCTAGGCTTCACTCTAGGGCGTTGCTCCAGCAGATCGAGTAATTAAGGCCTTAGAAGTCAACGCCAGAAGCATAAAATATAATATAAATACAACAGTTTTTTCATCGTATATAATGTATATTTGCAAACAGTGTGAAAGTAAAGGTCATTTCTACGTTCCGGACAACCAACGCTTAACTGTATGGCGTTGCTCCACCAGAGCGAATAGTTAGGGACTTTGAATACAACGCCAGAGGCATAAAATACAGTAAAAATGCAACAGGCTGTCCATCGTATAACAGGAATAACTTCACCCGTAAGACAGTACTGGTCATTTCAAAGTTCCGGGTAACCTAGGCTTCACTCTATGGCGTTGCTCCACCAGATCGAATAGCTAGGGACTTAGAACTCAACGCCAGAAGAATGAAATACAACATTAGTACAACAGTTTTTCCATTGCATAAAACGCATAATTGCAAACAGTGTGAAAGTAATGGTCATTTCTACGTTCCGGGCATCCTAGGCTTCACTCTAGGGCGTCGCTCCACCAGATCGAATAGTTAGGGCCTTAGAAGTCAGCGCCCGAAGCATAAAATACAATATAAATACAACAGTTTTTCCATTGTATAAAACGAATAATTGCAACCAGTGTGAAAGTCATGGTCATTTATACGATCCGCGCAACCTAGGCTTCACTCTAGGGCGTTCCTCCTCCAGATCGAATAGTTAGGGCCTTAGAAGTCAACGCCAGAAGCATAAAATACAATAAGAATACAACAGGTTTTCCATCGTATAAAATGAATAATTGCAAGCATTGTGAATGTAACAGTCATTACTACGTTCCGGGCAACGTAGGCTTCACTCTAGGGCGTTGCTCCACCAGATCGAATAGCTAGGGCATCAGAAGTCAACGCCCGAAACATAAAATACAATAAAAATACAACAGGTTTTCCATCGTATAACAGGAATAATTGTAACCAGTATGAGGGTAATGGTCATTTCTACGTTCCTCGCAACGTAGGCTTCACTCTTGGGCGTTGCTCCACCAGATCGAATAGTTAGGACCTTAGCAACCAACGCCACAAGCATAAAATACAAAATAAATACAACAGTTTTTCCATCGTTCAAAATGAATAATTGCAAACATTGTGAATGTAACGGTCATTACTACGTTCCATGCAACCTAGGCTTCACTCTAGAGCGTTCCTCCACCAGATTGAATAGTTAGGGCCTAAGAAGTCAACGCCAGAAGCATAAAATACAATAAAAATACAACAGTCTTTCCATCGTATAACAGGAATAATTGTAACCAGTATGAAGGTAATGGTCATTTCTACGCTGCGCGCAATGTAGGCTTCACTCTAGGGCGTTGCTCCACCAGATCGAACACTTAGGTCCTTTGAAATCAACGCCAGAAGCATAAAATACAAAATAAATACAACAGTTTTTCCACCGTATAAAAAGAATAATTGCAACCAGTGTGAAAGTAACGGTCATTTCTACGTTCCGGGCGACCTACGCTTCACTCTCGTGCGTTGGTCCACCAGATCGAAGAGTTAGGGTCTTAGATGTCAACGCCAGAAGCGTAAAATACAATAAAGATACAACAGTTTTTCCGTCGTATAGCAGGAATAATTGGAAACAGTGTGAAAGTGATGGTCATTTCTACGTTCCTGTCAATCTACTCTTCACTCAAGGGCGTTGGTCCACCAGATCCAATAGTTAGGGCCTTAGAAGTTAACGCCAGAAGCATAAAATACAATAAAAATACAACAGTCTTTCCATCGTATAACAGGAATAATTGTAATCAGTATGAAGGTAATGGTCATTCCTACGCTCCGCGCAACGTAAGCTTCACTGTAGGGCGTTGCTCCACCAGTTCGAATACTTAGGTCCTTAGAAATCAACGCCAGAAGCATAAAATACAAAATAAATACAACAGTTTTTCCACCGTATAATAAGAATAATTGCAACCAGTGTGAAAGTAATGGTCATTTCTACGTTCCGGGCGACCTAGGCTTCACTCTAGGGCGTTGCTCCACCGGATCGAATAGTTAGGGTCTTAGAAGTAACGCCAGAAGCGTAAAATACAATAAAGATACAACAGTTTTTCCTCCGTATAACAGGAATAATTGCAACCAGAGTGAAGGTGATGGTCGTTTCTACGTTGCGGGCAACCTAGGCTTCACTCTAGGGCATGGCTCCACCACATCGACTAGCTACGGCCTAAGAAGTCAACGCCAGAAGCATAAAATACAATAAAAGTGCAACAGCTTTTCCATCGCATTGCATGAATAATTGCAACGAGAGTGAATGTAATGGTCATTTATACGATTCGTGCAAGCTTGGCCTCACTCTAGGGCGTTGCTCCACCACATCGAATAGCTACGGTCTTAGAGGGCAACGCCAGAAGCATAAAATACAATATAAATGCAACAGTTTTTCCATTGTATTAAACGAATAGTTGCAACCAGTGTGAAAGTTATGGTCATTTCTACGTTCCGGGCAGCATAGGCTTCACTCTTGGACGTTGCCCCACCAGATCCAATAGTTGGAGCCTAAGAAGTCAACGTCAGCAGCACCAAATACAAAATAAATACAACAGTTTTTCAATCGTATAAAACGAGTAATTGCAACCAGTGTGAATGTAATGGTCATATCTACGTTCGGGGCAACCTAGGCTTGACTCTAGGGCGTTGCTCCACGAGATCTAATAGCTCGGACCTTAACAAGTCAACGACAGAAGCATAAAATACAATAAAAATACAACAGGTTTTCCATCGTATAGCATGAATAATTGTAACCAGTGTGAAAGTAATGGTCATTCCTACGTTTCGGGTAACCTAGGCTTCACTCTAGGCGTTGCTCCACCAGATCGAATAGCTAGGGCCTTAGAAGTCAACGCCCGAGGCATAAAATGCAATAAAGATACAACAGTTTTTCCACCGCATAACAGGTATAATTGCAACCAGAGTGAAGGTGTTGGTCGTTTCTACGTTGCGGGCAACCTAGGCTTCACTCTAGGGCATTGCTCCACCACACCTAATAGCTACGGACTTAGATGTCAACTCCAGAAGCATAAAATACAATAAAAATACAACAGTCTTTCCATATTATAACAGGAATAATTGCAACCAGTATGAAGGTAATGGTCATTTCTACGTTTCGGGCAACATAGGCTTCACTCTTGGACGTTGCCTCGCGAGATCGAATAGATAGGACCTTACAAGTCAACGCCAGAAGCATAAAATACAATATAAATACAGCAGTTTTTCGATGGTATAGCATGAATAATTGCAACCAGTGTGAAAGTAATGGTCATTTCTACGTTCCGGACGATCTAGGCTTCACTCTAGGGCGTTCTTCCATCAGATCGAATAGTTAGGGCCTAAGAAGTCAACGCCAGAAGAATAAAATACAATATATGTACAGCAGTTTTTCCATCGTATAAAACGAATAGTAGCAACCAGTGTGAAAGTTATGGTCATTTCTACTTTCCGGCGACGTAGGCTCCACTCTTGGACGTTGCTCCACGAGATCGGATAGTTAGGGCCTTAGGAGTCAACGCCAGAAGAATAAAATGCAATATAAATACAACAGTTTTTCCATCGTATAACAGGAATAATTGCAACGAGTGTGAAAGTGATGGACATTTGTACGTCCCTAGCAACCTAGGCTTCACCTTAGGGCGTGGCTCCACCAGATCCAATAGTTAGGGCCTAAGAAGTCAACGCCAGAAGCATAAAATACAAAATAAATACAACAGTTTTTCCACCGTATAACAGGAATAATTGCTACCAGTGTGAAAGGGATGGTCATTTCTACGTGCCGGGCAGCCTAGGCTCACTCTAGGGCGTTGGACAACCAGATCGAATAGCTAGGGCCTAAGAAGTCAACGCCAGAAGCATAGAATACAAAACAAATACAACAGTTTTTCCATCGTATAAAAAGGATAATTGCAACGAGTGTGAATGTTATGGACATTTCTACGTTCCGGGCGACCTAGGATTCACTCTAGGGCGTTGCCCCACCAGATCGAATAGCTAGGTCCTTAGAAGTCAACGCCAGAGGCATAAAATACAAAATAAATACAATAGTTTTTCCAGCGTCTAAAACGAATAATGGCACGAGTGTGTAAGGTATGGTCATTTCTACGTGCCGGTCGACCTAGGCTTCACTCTAGGGCGTTGCACCACCAGATCGAATAGCTAGGGCCTAAGAAGTCAACGCCAGAAGCATAGAATACAAAACAAATACAACAGTTTTTCCATCGTATAAAAAGGATAATTGCAACGAGTGTGAATGTTATGGTCATTTCTACGTTCCGGGCAACCTAGGCTTCACTCTAGGGCGTTGCTCCACCAGATCGAATATTTAGGGCCTTATAAGTCAGCGCCCGAAGCATAAAACACAATAAAGATACAACAGTTTTTCCATCGTATAACAGGAATAATTGCAACCAGTGTGAAGGTGATGGACATTTCTACGTTCCGGGCAACCTAGGCTTCACGCTAGGGCGTTGCTCCACCAGACCGAGTAGTTAGGGCCTTAGAAGTCAACGCCAGAAGCGTAAAAAACAATATAAATACAACAGTTTTTCCGTCGTATAGCAGGAATAATTGCAGACAGTGTGAAAGTGATGGTCATTTCTACGTTCCTGTCAACCTACGCTTCACTCTAGGGCGTAGGTCCACCAGATCGAATAGTTAGGGCCTTAGAAGTTAACGCCAGACGCATTAAATACAATAAAAATACAACAGTTATTCCATCGTATAACAGGAATGGTTGCAACCAAAGTGAAGGTGATGGACATTTCTACGTTCCGGGCAACCTAGGCTTCACTCTAGGGCGTTGGTCCACCAGATCGCATAGATAGGGCCTTAGAAGTCAACGCCATAAGCGTAAAATACAATAAAAATACAAAAGTCTTTCCATCGTATAGCATGAATAATTGCAACCAGTGTGAAAGTAATGATCATTTCGACGTTTCGGCCATTCTAGACTTAACTCTGAGGCATTGCTCCACCAGATCGAAGAGTTAGGGCCTAAGAAGTCAACGCTAGAAGCATAAAAAACAATAAAAATACAACAGTATTTCCATCGTATAAAAAGAATAATTGCAACCAGTGTCAAAGTGATGGTCAATTTCTACGTTCCGGACGACCTAGGCTTCACTCTGGCGCGTTGGTCCATCAGATCGAATAGTTAGGGCCTAAGAAGTCAACGCCAGAGGCATAAAATACAAAATAAATACAACAGTTTTTCCAGCGTCTAAAACGAATAATGGCACGAGTGTGAAAGGTATGGTCATTTCTACGTTCCGGGCGACCTAGGCTTCACTCTAGGGCGTTGCTCCACCAGATCGAATAGCTAGGTCCTTAGAAGTCAACGCCAGAAGCAGAAAATACAATAAAAATACAACAGTCTTTCCATCGTATAACAGGAATAATTGCAACCAGTATGAAGGTAATGCTCATTTCTACGTTTCGGGCATCATAGGCTTCACTCTTGGACGTTGCCTCACGCGACCGAATAGATAGGGCCTTAGAAGTTAACGCCAGACGCGTTAAATACAATAAAAATACAACAGTTATTCCATCGTGTAACAGCAATGGTTGCAACCAGAGTGAAGGTGATGGACATTTCTACGTTCAAGGCAACCTAGGCTTCACTCTAGGGCGTTGGTCCACCAGATCGAATAGCTAGGGCCTTAGAAGTCAACGCCAGAAGCATAAAATACAATAAAAATACAAAAGTCTTTCCATCGTATAGCATGAATAATGGCAACCAGTGTGAAAGTAATGATCATTTCGACGTTTCGGGCATTCTAGACTTAACTCTGAGGCATTGCTCCACCAGATCGAAGAGTTAGGGCCTAAGAAGTCAACGCCAGAAGCATAAAAAGCAATAAAAATCCAACAGTATTTCCATCGTATAACAGGAATAATTGTAAACAGTATGAAGGTAATGGTCATTTCTACGTTCGGCGCAACGTAGGCTTCACTCTAGGCCGTTGCTGCCCAAGATCGAAGAGTTAGGACCTTAGAAATCAACGCCAGAAGAATAAGATACAATATAAGCACAACAGTTTTTCCATCGTATAAAATGTATAATTGCAACCAGTGTGAAAGTAATGGTCATTTCTACGTTCCGGGCAACCTAGGCCTCACTCTAGACCGCTGTGCCACCAGATCGAATAGTTAGGGCCTAAGAAGTCAACGTCAGAAGCATAAAATACGATATACGTACAACAGTTTTTCCATAGTATAAAACGAAAGATTGCAACCAGTGTGAAACTAATGGCCATTTCTACGCTCCGGGCGTCCTGGACTTAACTCTGAGGCATTGCTCCACCACATCGAATACAAAGGGCCTTAGAAGTCAACGTGAGAGGCATAAAGTACAATAAAAATCCAACAGTTTGTCCTTCGTATAACAGGAATAAGTGCAACCAGTGTGAAAGTAATGGTCATTTCTACGTTCCGGGCAACCTAGGTTTCGCTCTAGGGCGTTGCACCACCACATCGAACAGTTAGGGCCTTACAAGTCAACGCCAGAAGCATAAAATACAATAAAAATACAACAGTTTTTCCATTGTAAAACAGGAATAATTGCAACCAGTGTGAAAGAAATGGTCATTTCTACGTTCCGGGCAACATAGGCTGCACTCTTGGACGTTGCTCCAAGAGATCGAATAGCTAGGACCTTAGAAGTCAACGCCAGAAGCAAAAAATACAATATAAATACAATAGTTTTTCCATTGTATAAAATGAATAATTGCAAACAGTGTGAAAGGAATGGTCATTTCTACGTTCCGGGCAACCTAGGTTTCACTCTAGGGCGTTGCCCCACCAGGTCGAATGGTTAGGGCCTTAGAAAACAACGCCAGACGCATAAAATACAATAAAAATACAACAGCTTTTCCATCGTATAAAAGGTATAATTGCAACCAATCTGAAAGTAATGGTCACTTCTACGTTCCAGGCAACATAGGCTTCACTCTTGGACGGTGCCCCACCAGATCGAAAAATTAGGACCTAAGAAGTCAACGCCAGAAGCATAAAATAAAATAAAACTACAACAGTTTTTCCATCGTATAACAGGAATAATTGCAACCAGTGTGAAGGTTATGGTCATTTCTACGTTCCGGGCAACCTAGGCATCACCCTAGGGCGTTGCTCCACCAGATCCAATAGTTAGGGCCTTAGAAGTCAACGCCAGAAGCATAAGATACAATATAAATACAACAGTTTTTCCATTGTATAGAATGAATAATTGCAAACAGTGTGAATGAAATGGTCATTTCTACGTTCCGGGCAACCTAGGCTTCACTCTAGGGCGTCGCTCCACCAGGTCGAATAGTTAGGGCCTTAGAAAACAACGCCAGACGCATAAAATACAATAAAAATACAACAGCTATTCCATCGTATTAAAGGTACAATTGCAACCAGTGTGAAAGTAATGGTCATTTCTACGTTCCGGGCAACATAGGCTTCACTCTTGGACGTTGCCCCACCAGATCGAAAAGTCAGGGCCTAAGAAGTCAACGCCAGAAGCATAAAATAAAATATAATAACAACAGTTTTTCAATCGTATAAAAGGTACAATTGCAACCAGTGTGAAAGTAATGGTCATTTCTACGTTCCGGGCAACCTAGGCTTCACTCTAGGTCGTTGCTCCACCAGATCGAAAAGTTAGGGCCTAAGAAGTCAACGCCAGAAGCATAAAATAGAATAAAGTTACAACAGTTTTTCCATCGTATAGAAGGTATAATTACAACCAGTGTGAAAGTAATGGTCATTTCTACGTTCCGGGCAACCTAGGCTTCACTCTAGGTCGTTGCTCCACCAGATCGAAAAGTTAGGGCCTAAGAAGTCAACGCCAGAAGCATAAAATAAAATAAAATTACAACAGTTTTTCCATCGTATAAAAGGTATAATTGCAACCAGTGTGAAAGTAATGGTCATTTCTACGTTCCGGGCAACATAGGCCTCACTCTTGGACGTTGCTCAAAGAGATCGAATTGCTAGGACCTTAGAAGTCAACGCCAGAAGCATAAAATACAATATAAATAAAACAGTTTTTCCATTGTATTAAATGAATAATTGCAACCAGTGTGAAAGTAATGGTCATTTCTACGTTCCGGGCAACATAGGCTTCACTCTTGGACGTTGCCCCACCAGATCGAAAAGTCAGGGCCTAAGAAGTCAACGCCAGAAGCATAAAATAAAATATAACAACAACAGTTTTTCAATCGTATAAAAGGTACAATTGCAACCAGTGTGAAAGTAATGGTCATTTCTACGTTCCGGGCAACCTAGGCTTCACTCTATGTCGTTGCTCCACCAGATCGAATAGCTAGGACCTCAGAAGTCAACGCCAGATGCATAGAATACAATATAAATACAACAGTCTTTCCATTCTATAAAATGAATAATTGCAAACAGTGTGAAGGTAATGGTAATTTCTACGTTCCGGGTATCCTAGGCTTCACTCTAGGGCGTTAATCCACCAGGTCGAATAGTTAGGGCCTAAGAAGTCAATGCTAGAAGCTTAAAATAAAATAAAATTACAACAGTTTTTCCATCTTATAACAGGAGTAACTGCAACCAGTGAGAAAGTGATGGTCATTTCTACGTTCCGTGCAACCTAGGCTTCACTCTGGGGCGTTGGTCCACCAGATCCAATAGTTAGGGCCATAGAAGTCAACGCCAGAAGCATAAAATAAAATATAAATTCTACAGATTTTCCATCGTATAAAACGAATAATTGCAACCAGTGTGAAAGTAATGGTCATTTCTACGTTCCGGGCAACCTAGGTTTCGCTCTAGGGCGCTGCTCCACCAGATCCAATAGCTAGGGCCTAAGAAGCCGACGCCAGGAGCATCAAATACAAAATAAATACAACAGTTTTTCCATCGTAAAACAGGAATAATTGCAACCAGTGTGAAAGTAAAGGTCATTTCTACGCTCCGGTCATCCTAGGCTTCACTCTACGGCGTTGCCCCACCAGATCGAAAAGTTAGGGCCTAAGAAGTCAACGCCAGAAGCATAAAACAAAATAAAATTACAACAGTTTTTCCATCGTATAACAGGAATAATTGCAACCAGTGTGAAAGTGATGGTCATCTCTACGTCCGGGGCAACCTATTCATCACTCTAGGGCGTTGCTTCACCAGGTCGAATGGTTAGGGCCTTAGAAGTCAACGCCAGAAGCATAAAATACAATATAAATACAACAGTTTTTCCATTGTATAGAATGAATAATTGCAAACAGTGTGAAAGAAATAGTCATTTCTACGTTCCGGGCAACCTAGGCTTCACGCTAGGTCGTTGCTCCACCAGATCGAAAAGTTAGGGCCTAAGAAGTCAACGCCAGAAGCATAAAATAAAATAAAATTACACCAGTTTTTCCATCGTATAACAGGAATAATTGCAACCAGTGTGAAAGTGATGGTCATTTCTACGTTGCGGGCAACCTATTCATCACTCTAGGGCGTTGGTCCACCAGATCCAACACTTAGGGCCTAAGAAACCGACGTCAGGAGCATCAAATACAAAATAAATACAACAGTTTTTCCATTGTAAAACAGGAATAATTGCAACCAGTGTGAAAGAAATGGTCATTTCTACGTTCCGGGCAACATAGGCTGCACTCTTGGACGTTGCTCCAAGAGATCGAATAGCTAGGACCTTAGAAGTCAACGCCAGAAGCAAAAAATACAATATAAATACAATAGTTTTTCGATTGTATAAAATGAATAATTGCAAACAGTGTGAAAGTAATGGTCATTTCTACGTTCCGGGCAACCTAGGTTTCACTCTAGGGCGTTGCTCCACCAGGTCGAATAGTTAGGGCCTTAGAAAACAACGCCAGACGCATAAAATACAGTAAAAATACAACAGCTTTTCCATCGTATAAAAGGTATAATTGCAACCAATCTGAAAGTAATGGTCACTTCTACGTTCAAGGCAACATAGGCTTCACTCTTGGACGGTGCCCCACCAGATCGAAAAATTAGGGCCTAAGAAGTCAACGCCAGAAGCATAAAATAAAATAAAACTACAACAGTTTTTCCATCGTGTAACAGGAATAATTGCAACCAGTGTCAAGGTGATGGTCATTTCTACGTTCCGGGCAACCTAGGCATCACCCTAGGGCGTTGCTCCACCAGATCCAATAGTTAGGGCCTTAGAAGTCAACGCCAGAAGCATAAAATACAATATAAATACAACAGTTTTTCCATTGTATAGAATGAATAATTGCAAACAGTGTGAAAGAAATGGTCATTTCTACGTTCCGGGCAACCTAGGCTTCACTCTAGGGCGTCGCTCCACCAGGTCGAATAGCTAGCGCCTTAGAAAACAACGCCAGACGCATAGAATACAATAAAAATACAACAGCTATTCCATCGTATTAAAGGTATAATTGCAACCAGTGTGAAAGTAATGGTCATTTCTACGTTCCGGGCAACATAGGCTTCACTCTTGGACGTTGCCCCACCAGATCGAAAAGTAAGGGCCTAAGAAGTCATCGCCAGAAGCATAAAATAAAATATAATAACAACAGTTTTTCCATCGTATAAAAGGTACAATTGCAGCCAGTGTGAAAGTAATGGTCATTGCTACGTTCCGGGCAACATAGGCTTCACTCTCGGACGTTGCCCCACCAGATCGAAAGGTTAGGGCCTAAGCAGTCAACGCCAGAAGCATAAAATAAAATAAAATTACAACAGTTTTTCCATCATATAACAGGAATAATTGCAACCAGTGTGAAAGTGATGGTCATTTCTACGTTGCGGTCAACCTATTCATCACTCTAGGGCGTTGGTCCACCAGATCCAATAGTTAGGGCCTAAGAAGCCGACGCCAGGAGCATCAAATACAAAATAAATACAACAGTTTTTCCATCGTATAAAACGAATAATTGCAACCAGTGTGAAAGTAATGGTCATTTCTACGTTCCGGGCAACCTAGTTTTCGCTCTAGGGCGTTGCTCCACCACGTCGAATTGTTAGGGCCTTAGAAGTCAACGCCAGATGCATAAAATACAATATAAATACAACAGTTTTTCCATTGCATAAAATGAATAATTGCAAACAGTGTGAAAGTAATGGTCATTGCTACGTTCCGGGCAACCTAGGTTTCACTCTAGGGCGTTGCTCCACCAGGTCGAATAGTTAGGGCCTTAGAAAACAACGCCAGACGCATAAAATACAATAAAAATACAACAGCTATTCCATCGTATTAAAGGTATAATTGCAACCAGTGTGAAAGTAATGGTCATGTCTACGTTCCGGGCAACCTAGGCTTCACTCTAGGTCGTTGCTCCACCAGATTGAAAAGTTAGGGCCTAAGAAGCCGACGCCAGGAGCATCAAATACAAAATAAATACAACAGTTTTTCCATCGTATAAAACGAATAAATGCAACCAGTGTGAAAGTAATGGTCATTTCTACGTTCCGGGCAACCTTGGCTTCACTCTAGGGCGTTGCTCCACCAGATCCAATTGTTAGGGCCTAAGAAGTCAATGCCAGAAGCATAAAATAAAATAAAATTACAACAGTTTTTCCATCGTATAAAAGGTATAATTGCAACCAGTGTGAAAGTAATGGTCATTTCTACGTTCCGGGCAACATAGGCTTCACTCTAGGGCGTTGGCCCACCAGATTCAATTGTTAGGGCGTAGGAAGCCAACGCTAGAAGCATCAAATAAAAAATAAATGCAACAGACTTTCCATCGTATAACTGGAATAATTGCTACCAGTGTGAAGGTGATGGTCATTTCTACGTTCCGGGCAACCTAGGCATCACTCTAGGGCGCTGCTCCACCAGATCCAATAGCTAGGGCCTATGAAGCCGACGCCAGGAGCATCAAATACAAAATAAATACAACAGTTTTTCCATCGTAAATCAGGAATAATTGCAACCAGTGTGACAGTAATGGTCATTTCTACGTTCCGGGCAACATAGGCTTCACTCTTGGACGTTGCTCCATGAGATCGAATAGCTAGTACCTCAGAAGTCAACGCCAGATGCGTAGAATACAATATAAATACAACAGTCTTTCCATTGTATAAAATGAATAATTGCAAACAGTGTGAAGGTAATGGTCATTTCTACGTTCCGGGTATCCTATGCTTCACTCTGGGGCGTTGGTCCACCAGATCCAATAGTTAGGGCCATAGAAGTCAACGCCAGAAGCATAAAATAAAATATAAATTCTACAGATTTTCCATCGTATAAAACGAATAATTGCAACCAGTGTGAAAGTAATGGTCATTTCTACGTTCCGGGCAACCTAGGTTTCGCTCTAGGGCGCTGCTCCACCAGATCCAATAGCTAGGGCCTAAGAAGGCGACGCCAGGAGCATCAAATACAAAATAAATACAACTGTTTTTCCATCGTAAAACAGGAATAATTGCAACCAGTGTGAAAGTAAAGGTCATTTCTACGCTCCGGTCATCCTAGGCTTCACTCTACGGCGTTGCCCCACCAGATCGAAAAGTTAGGGCCTAAGAAGTCAACGCCAGAAGCATAAAATACAATATAAATACAACAGTTTCTCCATTGTATAGAATGAATAATTGCAAACAGTGTGAAAGAAATAGTCATTTCTACGTTCCGGGCAACCTAGGCTTCACGCTAGGTCGTTGCTCCACCAGATCGAAAAGTTAGGGCCTAAGAAGTCAACGCCAGAAGCATAAAATAAAATAAAATTACACCAGTTTTTCCATCGTATAACAGGAATAATTGCAACCAGTGTGAAAGTGATGGTCATTTCTACGTTGCGGGCAACCTATTCATCACTCTAGGGCGTTGGTCCACCAGATCCAACACTTAGGGCCTAAGAAACCGACGTCAGGAGCATCAAATACAAAATAAATACAACAGTTTTTCCATTGTAAAACAGGAATAATTGCAACCAGTGTGAAAGAAATGGTCATTTCTACGTTCCGGGCAACATAGGCTGCACTCTTGGACGTTGCTCCAAGAGATCGAATAGCTAGGACCTTAGAAGTCAACGCCAGAAGCAAAAAATACAATATAAATACAATAGTTTTTCGATTGTATAAAATGAATAATTGCAAACAGTGTGAAAGTAATGGTCATTTCTACGTTCCGGGCAACCTAGGTTTCACTCTAGGGCGTTGCTCCACCAGGTCGAATAGTTAGGGCCTTAGAAAACAACGCCAGACGCATAAAATACAATAAAAATACAACAGCTTTTCCATCGTATAAAAGGTATAATTGCAACCAATCTGAAAGTAATGGTCACTTCTACGTTCGAGGCAACATAGGCTTCACTCTTGGACGGTGCCCCACCAGATCGAAAAATTAGGGCCTAAGAAGTCAACGCCAGAAGCATAAAATAAAATAAAACTACAACAGTTTTTCCATCGTGTAACAGGAATAATTGCAACCAGTGTCAAGGTGATGGTCATTTCTACGTTCCGGGCAACCTAGGCATCACCCTAGGGCGTTGCTCCACCAGATCCAATAGTTAGGGCCTTAGAAGTCAACGCCAGATGCATAAAATACAATATAAATACAACAGTTTTTCCATTGTATAGAATGAATAATTGCAAACAGTGTGAAAAAAATGGTCATTTCTACGTTCCGGGCAACCTAGGCTTCACTCTAGGGCGTCGCTCCACCAGGTCGAATAGTTAGGGCCTTAGAAAACAACGCCAGACGCATAGAATACAATAAAAATACAACAGCTATTCCATCGTATTAAAGGTGTAATTGCAACCAGTGTGAAAGTAATGGTCATTTCTACGTTCCGGGCAACATAGGCTTCACTCTTGGACGTTGCCCCACCAGATCGAAAAGTAATGGCCTAAGAAGTCATCGCCAGAAGCATAAAATAAAATATAATAACAACAGTTTTTCCATCGTATAAAAGGTACAATTGCAACCAGTGTGAAAGTAATGGTCATTTCTACGTTCCGGGCAACCTAGGCTTCACTCTAGGCCGTTGCTCCACCAGATCGAAAAGTTAGGGCCTAAGAAGTCAACGCCAGAAGCAGAAAATAGAATAAAGTTACAACAGTTTTTCCATCGTATAAAAGGTATAATTTCAACCAGTGTGAAAGTAATGGTCATTTCTACGTTCCGGGCAACCTAGGCTTCACTCTGAGGCGTTGGCCCACCAGATCCAAAAGTCAGGTCCTAAGAAGCCAACGCCAGAAGCATAAAATACGATATAAGTACAACAGTTTTTCCATCGTATAAAACGAATAATTGCAACCAGTCTGAAAGTAATGGCCATTTCTACGCTCCGGGCATCCTAGGCTTCACTCTACGGCGTTGGTCCACCAGATCCAATTGCTAGGGCCTTAGGAATCATCGCCAGAAGCATAAAATACAATATAAGTACAACTGTTTTTCCGTTGTATAAAATGAATGATTGCAAACAGTGTGAAAGTAATGGTCATTTCAACGCCCTGGACTACCTAGGCATCACTCTAGGGCGTTGCTCCACCAGATCGAATAGCTAGGGACTTAGAATTCAACGCGGAAGCATAAAATACAATAAAAATCCAACAGTTTGTCCATGGTATAACAGGAATAATTGCAACATGTGTGAAAGTAGTGGTCATTTATACGTCCCGGGCTACCTAGGTTTCGCTCTAGGGCGTTGCTTCACCACGTCGAATGGTTAGGGCCTTAGAAGTCAACGCCAGAAGCATAAAATACAATATAAATACAACAGTTTTTCCATTGTATAAAATGAATAATTGCAAACAGTGTTAAAGTAATGGTCATTTCTACGTTCCGGGAAACATAGGCTTCACTCTTGGACGTTGGCCCACCAGATCGAAAAATTAGGGCCTAACATGTCAACGCCAGAAGCATAAAATGAAATAAAACTACAACAGTTGTTCCATCGTATAACAGGAATAATTGCAACCAGTGTGAAGGTGATGGTCATTTCTACGTTCCGGGCAACCTAGGCATCACTCTAGGGCGTTGCTCCACCAGATCCAATAGTTAGGGCCCAAGAAGCTGACGCCAGGAGCATCAAATACAAAATAAATGCAACAGTTTTTCCATCGTAAAACAGGAATAATTGCAATGAGTGTGAATGTAATGGTCATTTCTACGTTCCGGGCAACATAGGCTTCACTCTTGGACGTTGCCCCACCAGATCGAAAAGTTAGGGCCTAAGAAGTCAACGCCAGAAGCATAAAATACAATAAAAATACATCAGCTTTTCCATCGTATAAAAGGTATAATTGCAACCAATGTGAAAGTAATGGTCACTTCTACGTTCCGGGCAACATAGGCCTCACTCTTGGACATTGCCCCACCAGATCGAAAGGTTAGGGCCTAAGAAGTCAACGCCAGAAGCATAAAATAAAATAAAATTACAACAGTTTTTCGCATCGTATAACAGGAATAATTGCAACCAGTGTGAAAGTGATGGTCATTTCTACCGTGCGGGCAACCTATTCATCACTCTAGGGCGTTGGTCCACCAGATCCAATAGTTAGGGCCTAAGAAGCCGACGCCAGGAGCATCAAATACAAAATAAATACAACAGTTTTTCCATCGTATAAAACGAATAAATGCAACCAGTGTGAAAGTGATGGTCATTTCTACGTTCCGGGCAACCTTGGCTTCACTCTAGGGCGTTGCTCCACCAGATCCAATTGTTAGGGCCTAAGAAGTCAACGCCAGAAGCATAAAATAAAATAAAATTACAACAGTTTTTCCATCGTATAAAAGGTATAATTGCAACCAGTGTGAAAGTAATGGTCATTTCTACGTTCCGGGCAACATAGGCTTCACTCTAGGGCGTTGGCCCACCAGATTCAATTGTTAGGGCGTAGGAAGCCAACGCTAGAAGCATCAAATAAAAAATAAATGCAACAGACTTTCCATCGTATAACTGGAATAGTTGCTACCAGTGTGACAGTAATGGTCATTTCTACGTTCCGGGCAACATAGGCTTCACTCTTGGACGTTGCTCCATGAGATCGAATAGCTAGTACCTCAGAAGTCAACGCCAGATGCGTAGAATACAATATAAATACAACAGTCTTTCCATTGTATAAAATGAGTAATTGCAAACAGTGTGAAGGTAATGGTCATTTCTACGTTCCGGGTATCCTATGCTTCACTCTAGGGCGTTACTCCACCAGGTCGAATAGTTAGGGCCTAAGAAGTCAATGCTAGAAGCATAAAATAAAATAAAATTACAACAGTTTTTCCATCTTATAACAGGAGTAACTGCAACCAGTGAGAAAGTGATGGTCATTTCTACGTTCCGTGCAACCTAGGCTTCACTCTGGGGCGTTGGTCCACCAGATCCAATAGTTAGGGCCATAGAAGTCAACGCCAGAAGCATAAAATAAAATATAAATTCTACAGATTTTCCATCGTATAAAACGAATAATTGCAACCAGTGTGAAAGTAATGGTCATTTCTACGTTCCGGGCAACCTAGGTTTCGCTCTAGGGCGCTGCTCCACCAGATCCAATAGCTAGGGCCTAAGAAGGCGACGCCAGGAGCATCAAATACAAAATAAATACAACAGTTTTTCCATCGTAAAACAGGAATAATTGCAACCAGTGTGAAAGTAAAGGTCATTTCTACGCTCCGGTCATCCTAGGCTTCACTCTACGGCGTTGCCCCACCAGATCGAAAAGTTAGGGCCTAAGAAGTCAACGCCAGAAGCATAAAACAAAATAAAATTACAACAGTTTTTCCATCGTATAACAGGAATAATTGCAACCAGTGTGAAAGTGATGGTCATCTCTACGTTCGGGGCAACCTATTCATCACTCTAGGGCGTTGCTTCACCAGGTCGAATGGTTAGGGCCTTAGAAGTCAACGCCAGAAGCATAAAATACAATATAAATACAACAGTTTTTCCATTGTATAGAATGAATAATTGCAAACAGTGTGAAAGAAATAGTCATTTCTACGTTCCGGGCAACCTAGGCTTCACGCTAGGTCGTTGCTCCACCAGATCGAAAAGTTAGGGCCTAAGAAGTCAACGCCAGAAGCATAAAATAAAATAAAATTACACCAGTTTTTCCATCGTATAACAGGAATAATTGCAACCAGTGTGAAAGTGATGGTCATTTCTACGTTGCGGGCAACCTATTCATCACTCTAGGGCGTTGGTCCACCAGATCCAACACTTAGGGCCTAAGAAACCGACGTCAGGAGCATCAAATACAAAATAAATACAACAGTTTTTCCATTGTAAAACAGGAATAATTGCAACCAGTGTGAAAGAAATGGTCATTTCTACGTTCCGGGCAACATAGGCTGCACTCTTGGACGTTGCTCCAAGAGATCGAATAGCTAGGACCTTAGAAGTCAACGCCAGAAGCAAAAAATACAATATAAATACAATAGTTTTTCGATTGTATAAAATGAATAATTGCAAACAGTGTGAAAGTAATGGTCATTTCTACGTTCCGGGCAACCTAGGTTTCACTCTAGGGCGTTGCTCCACCAGGTCGAATAGTTAGGGCCTTAGAAAACAACGCCAGACGCATAAAATACAATAAAAATACAACAGCTTTTCCATCGTATAAAAGGTATAATTGCAACCAATCTGAAAGTAATGGTCACTTCTACGTTCGAGGCAACATAGGCTTCACTCTTGGACGGTGCCCCACCAGATCGAAAAATTAGGGCCTAAGAAGTCAACGCCAGAAGCATAAAATAAAATAAAACTACAACAGTTTTTCCATCGTGTAACAGGAATAATTGCAACCAGTGTCAAGGTGATGGTCATTTCTACGTTCCGGGCAACCTAGGCATCACCCTAGGGCGTTGCTCCACCAGATCCAATAGTTAGGGCCTTAGAAGTCAACGCCAGAAGCATAAAATACAATATAAATACAACAGTTTTTCCATTGTATAGAATGAATAATTGCAAACAGTGTGAAAGAAATGGTCATTTCTACGTTCCGGGCAACCTAGGCTTCACTCTAGGGCGTCGCTCCACCAGGTCGAATAGTTAGGGCCTTAGAAAACAACGCCAGACGCATAGAATACAATAAAAATACAACAGCTATTCCATCGTATTAAAGGTATAATTGCAACCAGTGTGAAAGTAATGGTCATTTCTACGTTCCGGGCAACATAGGCTTCACTCTTGGACGTTGCCCCACCAGATCGAAAAGTAATGGCCTAAGAAGTCATCGCCAGAAGCATAAAATAAAATATAATAACAACAGTTTTTCCATCGTATAAAAGGTACAATTGCAACCAGTGTGAAAGTAATGGTCATTTCTACGTTTCGGGCAACCTAGGCTTCACTCTAGGCCGTTGCTCCACCAGATCGAAAAGTTAGGGCCTAAGAAGTCAACGCCAGAAGCATAAAATAGAATAAAGTTACAACAGTTTTTCCATCGTATAAAAGGTACAATTGCAACCAGTGTGAAAGTAATGGTCATTTCTACGTTCCGGGCAACCTAGGCTTCACTCTAGGCCGTTTCTCCACCAGATCGAAAAGTTAGGGCCTAAGAAGTCAACGCCAGAAGCATAAAATAGAATAAAGTTACAACAGTTTTTCCATCGTATAAAAGGTATAATTTCAACCAGTGTGAAAGTAATGGTCATTTCTACGTTCCGGGCAACCTAGGCTTCACTCTGAGGCGTTGGTCCACCAGATCCAAAAGTCAGGTCCTAAGAAGCCAACGCCAGAAGCATAAAATACGATATAAGTACAACAGTTTTTCCATCGTATAAAACGAATAATTGCAACCAGTCTGAAAGTAATGGCCATTTCTACGCTCCGGGCATCCTAGGCTTCACTCTACGGCGTTGGTCCACCAGATCCAATTGCTAGGGCCTTAGGAATCATCGCCAGAAGCATAGAATACAATATAAATACAACTGTTTTTCCGTTGTATAAAATGAATGATTGCAAACAGTGTGAAAGTAATGGTCATTTCAACGCCCTGGACTACCTAGGCATCACTCTAGGGCGTTGCTCCACCAGATCGAATAGCTAGGGACTTAGAATTCAACGCCAGAAGCATAAAATAAAATATAATAACAACAGTTTTTCCATCGTATAAAAGGTACAGTTGCAACCAGTGTGAAAGTAATGGTCATTTCTACGTTCCGGGCAACCTAGGCTTCACTCTAGGTCGTTGCTCCACCAGATCGAAAAGTTAGGGCCTAAGAAGTCAACGCCAGAAGCATAAAATAGAATAAAGTTACAACAGTTTTTCCATCGTATAAAAGGTATAATTTGAACCAGTGTGAAAGTAATGGTCATTTCTACGTTCCGGGCAACCTAGGCTTCACTCTGGGGCGTTGGTCCACCAGATCCAAAAGTCAGGTCCTAAGAAGCCAACGCCAGAAGCATAAAATACGATATAAGTACAACAGTTTTTCCATCGTATAAAACGAATAATTGCAACCAGTCTGAAAGTAATGGCCATTTCTACGCTCCGGGCATCCTAGGCTTCACTCTACGGCGTTGGTCCACCAGATCCAATACCTAGGGCCTTAGGAATCATCGCCAGAAGCATAAAATACAATATAAATACAACTGTTTTTCCATTGTATAAAATGAATGATTCCAAACAGTGTGAAAGTAATGGTCATTTCAACGCCCTGGACTACCTAGGCATCACTCTAGGGCGTTGCTCCACCAGATCGAATAGCTAGGGACTTAGAATTCAACGCGGAAGCATAAAATACAATAAAAATCCAACAGTTTGTCCATGGTATAACAGGAATAATTGCAACATGTGTGCAAGTAGTGGTCATTTATACGTCCCGGGCAACCTAGGTTTCGCTCTAGGGCGTTGCTTCACCACGTCGAATGGTTAGGGCCTTAGAAGTCAACGCCAGAAGCATAAAATACAATATAAATACAACAGTTTTTCCATTGTATAAAATGAATAATTGCAAACAGTGTTAAAGTAATGGTCATTTCTACGTTCCGGGAAACATAGGCTTCACTCTTGGACGTTGCCCCACCAGATCGAAAAATTAGGGCCTAACATGTCAACGCCAGAAGCATAAAATGAAATAAAACTACAACAGTTGTTCCATCGTATAACAGGAATAATTGCAACCAGTGTGAAGGTGATGGTCATTTCTACGTTCCGGGCAACCTAGGCATCACTCTAGGGCGTTGCTCCACCAGATCCAATAGTTAGGGCCCAAGAAGCTGACGCCAGGAGCATCAAATACAAAATAAATACAACAGTTTTTCCATCGTAAAACAGGAATAATTGCAATGAGTGTGAATGTAATGGTCATTTCTACGTTCCGGGCAACATAGGCTTCACTCTTGGACGTTGCCCCACCAGATCGAAAAGTTAGGGCCTAAGAAGTCAACGCCAGAAGCATAAAATACAATAAAAATACATCAGCTTTTCCATCGTATAAAAGGTATAATTGCAACCAATGTGAAAGTAATGGTCATTTCTACGTTCCGGGCAACATAGGCCTCACTCTTGGACGTTGCCCCACCAGATCGAAAGGTTAGGGCCTAAGAAGTCAACGCCAGAAGCATAAAATAAAATAAAATTACAACAGTTTTTCGCATCGTATAACAGGAATAATTGCAACCAGTGTGAAAGTGATGGTCATTTCTACCGTGCGGGCAACCTATTCATCACTCTAGGGCGTTGGTCCACCAGATCCAATAGTTAGGGCCTAAGAAGCCGACGCCAGGAGCATCAAATACAAAATAAATACAACAGTCTTTCCATCGTATAAAACGAATAATTGCAACCAGTGTGAAAGTAATGGTCATTTCTACGTTCCGGGCAACCTAGGTTTCGCTCTAGGGCGTTGCTCCACCACGTCGAATTGTTAGGGCCTTAGAAGTCAACGCCAGATGCATAAAATACAATATAAATACAACAGTTTTTCCATTGTATAAAATGAATAATTGCAAACAGTGTGAAAGTAATGGTCATTTCTACGTTCCGGGCAACCTAGGTTTCACTCTAGGGCGTTGCTCCACCAGGTCGAATAGTTAGGGCCTTAGAAAACAACGCCATACGCATAAAATACAATAAAAATACAACAGCTATTCCATCGTATTAAAGGTATAATTGCAATCAGTGTGAAAGTAATGGTCATGTCTACGTTCCGGGCAACATAGGCTTCACTCTTGGACGTTGCCCCACCAGATCGAAAAGTTAGGGCCTAAGAAGTCAACGCCAGAAGCATAAAATAAAATATAATAACAACAGTTTTTCCATCGTATAAAAGGTACAGTTGCAACCAGTGTGAAAGTAATGGTCATTTCTACGTTCCGGGCAACCTAGGCTTCACTCTAGGTCGTTGCTCCACCAGATCGAAAAGTTAGGGCCTAAGAAGTCAACGCCAGAAGCATAAAATAGAATAAAGTTACAACAGTTTTTCCATCGTATAAAAGGTATAATTTCAACCAGTGTGAAAGTAATGGTCATTTCTACGTTCCGGGCAACCTAGGCTTCAGTCTGGGGCGTTGGTCCACCAGATCCAAAAGTCAGGTCCTAAGAAGCCAACGCCAGAAGCATAAAATACGATATAAGTACAACAGTTTTTCCATCGTATAAAACGAATAATTGCAACCAGTCTGAAAGTAATGGCCATTTCTACGCTCCGGGCATCCTAGGCTTCACTCTACGGCGTTGGTCCACCAGATCCAATACCTAGGGCCTTAGGAATCATCGCCAGAAGCATAAAATACAATATAAATACAACTGTTTTTCCATTGTATAAAATGAATGATTCCAAACAGTGTGAAAGTAATGGTCATTTCAACGCCCTGGACTACCTAGGCATCACTCTAGGGCGTTGCTCCACCAGATCGAATAGCTAGGGACTTAGAATTCAACGCGGAAGCATAAAATACAATAAAAATCCAACAGTTTGTCCATGGTATAACAGGAATAATTGCAACATGTGTGAAAGTAGTGGTCATTTATACGTCCCGGGCAACCTAGGTTTCGCTCTAGGGCGTTGCTTCACCACGTCGAATGGTTAGGGCCTTAGAAGTCAACGCCAGAAGCATAAAATACAATATAAATACAACAGTTTTTCCATTGTATAAAATGAATAATTGCAAACAGTGTTAAAGTAATGGTCATTTCTACGTTCCGGGAAACATAGGCTTCACTCTTGGACGTTGCCCCACCAGATCGAAAAATTAGGGCCTAACATGTCAACGCCAGAAGCATAAAATGAAATAAAACTACAACAGTTGTTCCATCGTATAACAGGAATAATTGCAACCAGTGTGAAGGTGGTGGTCATTTCTACGTTCCGGGCAACCTAGGCATCACTCTAGGGCGTTGCTCCACCAGATCCAATAGTTAGGGCCCAAGAAGCTGACGCCAGGAGCATCAAATACAAAATAAATACAACAGTTTTTCCATCGTAAAACAGGAATAATTGCAATGAGTGTGAATGTAATGGTCATTTCTACGTTCCGGGCAACATAGGCTTCACTCTTGGACGTTGCCCCACCAGATCGAAAAGTTAGGGCCTAAGAAGTCAACGCCAGAAGCATAAAATACAATAAAAATACATCAGCTTTTCCATCGTATAAAAGGTATAATTGCAACCAATGTGAAAGTAATGGTCACTTCTACGTTCCGGGCAACATAGGCCTCACTCTTGGACGTTGCCCCACCAGATCGAAAGGTTAGGGCCTAAGAAGTCAACGCCAGAAGCATAAAATAAAATAAAATTACAACAGTTTTTCGCATCGTATAACAGGAATAATTGCAACCAGTGTGAAAGTGATGGTCATTTCTACCGTGCGGGCAACCTATTCATCACTCTAGGGCGTTGGTCCACCAGATCCAATAGTTAGGGCCTAAGAAGCCGACGCCAGGAGCATCAAATACAAAATAAATACAACTGTCTTTCCATCGTATAAAACGAATAATTGCAACCAGTGTGAAAGTAATGGTCATTTCTACGTTCCGGGCAACCTAGGTTTCGCTCTAGGGCGTTGCTCCACCACGTCGAATTGTTAGGGCCTTAGAAGTCAACGCCAGATGCATAAAATACAATATAAATACAACAGTTTTTCCATTGCATAAAATGAATAATTGCAAACAGTGTGAAAGTAATGGTCATTTCTACGTTCCGGGCAACCTAGGTTTCACTCTAGGGCGTTGCTCCACCAGGTCGAATAGTTAGGGCCTTAGAAAACAACGCCAGACGCATAAAATACAATAAAAATACAACAGCTATTCCATCGTATTAAAGGTATAATTGCAACCAGTGTGAAAGTAATGGTCATGTCTACGTTCCGGGCAACATAGGCTTCACTCATGGACGTTGCCCCACCAGATCGAAAAGTTAGGGCCTAAGAAGTCAACGCCAGAAGCATAAAATAAAATATAATAACAACAGTTTTTCCATCGTATAAAAGGTACAGTTGCAACCAGTGTGAAAGTAATGGTCATTTCTACGTTCCGGGCAACCTAGGCATCACTCTAGGGCGTTGCTCCACCAGATCCAATAGTTAGGGCCCAAGAAGCTGACGCCAGGAGCATCAAATACAAAATAAATACAACAGTTTTTCCATCGTAAAACAGGAATAATTGCAATGAGTGTGAATGTAATGGTCATTTCTACGTTCCGGGCAACATAGGCTTCACTCTTGGACGTTGCCCCACCAGATCGAAAGGTTAGGGCCTAAGAAGTCAACGCCAGAAGCATAAAATAAAATAAAATTACAACAGTTTTTCGCATCGTATAACAGGAATAATTGCAACCAGTGTGAAAGTGATGGTCATTTCTACCGTGCGGGCAACCTATTCATCACTCTAGGGCGATGGTCCACCAGATCCAATAGTTAGGGCCTAAGAAGCCGACGCCAGGAGCATCAAATACAAAATAAATACAACGGTTTTTCCGTCGTAAAACAGGAATAATTGCAACCAGTGTGAAAGAAATGGTCGTTTCTACGTTCCGGGCAACATAGGCTGCTCTCTTGGACGTTGCTCCAAGAGATCGAATAGCTAGGACCTTAGAAGTCAACGCCAGAAGCATAGAACACAATATAAATACAACAGTCTCTTCATTGTATTAAATGAATAATTGCAAACAGTGTGAAAGTAATGGTCCTTTCTACGGTCCGGGCAACCTACGCTTCACTCTAGGGCGTTGCTCCACCAGGTCGAATAGTTAGGGCCTTTGGAAACAACGCCAGACGCTTAACATACAATAAAATTACGACAGTTTTTCCATCGTATAACAGGAATAATTGCAACCAGTGTGAAAGTGATGGTCATTTCTACGTTCCGGGCAACCTAGGCATCACTCTAGGGCGCTGCTCCACCAGATCCAATAGCTAGGGCCTAAGAAGCCGACGCCAGGAGCATCAAATACAAAATAAATACAACAGTTTTTCCATCGTAAATCAGGAATAATTGTAACCAGTGTGAAAGTAATGGTCATTTCTACGTTCCTGGCAACATAGGCTTCACTCTTGGACGTTGCTCCTTGACATCGAATAGCTAGGACCTTAGAAGTCAAAGCCAGAAGCATAGAATACAATATAAATACAACAGTTTTTCCATCGTATAACAGGAGTAACTGCAACCAGTGAGAAAGTGATGGTCACTCCTACGTTCCGTGCAACCTAGGCTTCACTCTGGGGCGTTGCTCCACCAGATGCAATAGTGAGGGCCATAGAAAGTCAACGCCAGAAGCATAAAATAAAATATAAATTCAACAGTTTTTCCAGCGTATAAAACGAATAATTGCAACCAGTGTGAAAGTAATGGTCATTTCTACGTTCCGGGCAACCTAGGTTTCGCTCTAGGGCGTTGCTCCACCACGTCGAATAGCTAGGACCTTAGAAGTCAACGCCAGACGCATAAAATACAATAAAAATACAACAGCTTTTTCATCGTATAACTGGAATAATTGCAACCAGTGTGAAAGTGATGGTCATTTCTACGTTCCAGGCAACCTGGGCATCACTCTAGGGCGCTGCTCCACCAGATCCAATAGCTAGGGCCTAAGAAGCCAACGCCAGGAGCATCAAATACAAAATAAATACAACAGTTTTTCCATCGTAAAACAGGAATAATTGCAACCAGTGTGAAAGAAATGGTCATTTCTGCGTTCCGGGCAACATAGGCTTCACTCTTGGACGTTGCTCCAAGAGATCGAATAGCTAGGACCTTAGAAGTCAACGCCAGAAGCATAGAATAAAATAAAATTACAACAGTTTTTCCATCGTATAAAAGGTATAATTGCAACCAGTGTGAAAGTAATGGTCATTTCTACGTTCCGGGCAACATAGGCTTCACTCTAGGGCGTTGGCCCACCAGATTCAATAATTAGAACATAAGAAGCCAACGCTAGAAGCATCAAATAAAAAATAAATACAACAGACTTTCCATCGTAAAACACGAATAATTGCAACCAGTGTGAAAGAAATGGCTATTTCTACATTCCGCGGAACCTAGGCTTCACTCTAGGTCGTGCTCCAACAGATCGAATAGTTCGGGGCTTAGAAAACAAGGCCTGACGCATAAAATACAATAAAAATACAACAGGTCTTCCATTGTACAAAACGAATAATTGCAACCAGTGTGAAAGTAATGGTCATTTCTACGTTCTGGGCAACGTAGGCCTCACTCTTGGACGTTGCTCCAAGAGATCGAATTGCTAGGACCTTAGAAGTCAACGCCAGAAGCATAAAATACAATACAAACACAACAGTTTTTCCATTGTATAAAATGAATAATTGCAAACAGTGTGAAAGTAATGGTCATTTCTACGTTCCGGGCAACCTGGGCTTCACTCTAGTGCGTTGCTCCACCAGGTCGAATAGTTAGGGCCTTAGAAAACAACGCCGGACTCATAAAATACAATAAAAATACAACAGCTTTTCAATCGTATAAAAGGTATAATTGCAACCAATGTGAAAGTAATGGTCACTTCTACGTTCGGGGAAACATAGGCTTCACTCTTGGACGTTGCCCCACCAGATCGAAAAGTTAGGGCCTAAGAAGTCAACGCCAGAAGCATAAAATAAAATAAAATTACAACAGTTTTTCCATCGTATAACAGGAATAATTGCAACCAGTGTGAAAGTGATGGTCATTTCGACGTTCGGGGCAACCTATTCATCACTCTAGGGCGTTGGTCTACCAGATCCAATAGTTAGGGCCTAAGAAGCCAACGCCAGGAGAATCAAATACAAATTAAATACAACAGTTTTTCCATCGTAAAACAGGAATAATTGCAACCAGTGTGAAAGAAATGGTCATTTCAACGTTCCGGGCAACATAGGCTTCACTCTTGTACGTTGCTCCAAGAGATCGAATAGCTAGGAACTTAGAAATCAACTAGAGAAGCATAGAATACAATATAAATACAACAGTCTTTCCATTGTATAAAATGAATAATTGCAAACAGTGTGAAAGTAATGGTCACTTCTACGTTCCGGGCAACATAGGCTTCACTCTTGGACGTTGCCCCACCAGATCGAAAAGTTAGGGCCTAAGAAGTCAACGTCAGAAGCATAAAATAAAATAAAATTACAACAGTTTTTCCATCGTCTAACAGGAATAATTGCAACCAGTGTGAAAGTGATGGTCATTTCTACGTCCGGGGCAACCTATTCATCACTCTAGGGCGTTGGTCTACCAGATCCAATCGTTAGGGCCTAAGAAGCCAACGCCAGGAGCATCAAATACAAAATAAATACAACAGTTTTTCCATCGTAAAACAGGAATAATTGCAATGAGTGTGAATGTAATGGTCATTTCTACGTTCCGGGCAACATAGGCTTCACTCTTGGACGTTGCCCCACCAGATCGAAAAGTTAGGGCCTAAGAAGTCAACGCCAGAAGCATAAAATACAATAAAAATACATCAGCTTTTCCATCGTATAAAAGGTATAATTGCAACCAATGTGAAAGTAATGGTCATTTCTACGTTCCGGGCAACATAGGCCTCACTCTTGGACGTTGCCCCACCAGATCGAAAGGTTAGGGCCTAAGAAGTCAACGCCAGAAGCATAAAATAAAATAAAATTACAACAGTTTTTCGCATCGTATAACAGGAATAATTGCAACCAGTGTGAAAGTGATGGTCATTTCTACCGTGCGGGCAACCTATTCATCACTCTAGGGCGTTGGTCCACCAGATCCAATAGTTAGGGCCTAAGAAGCCGACGCCAGGAGCATCAAATACAAAATAAATACAACAGTCTTTCCATCGTATAAAACGAATAATTGCAACCAGTGTGAAAGTAATGGTCATTTCTACGTTCCGGGCAACCTAGGTTTCGCTCTAGGGCGTTGCTCCACCACGTCGAATTGTTAGGGCCTTAGAAGTCAACGCCAGATGCATAAAATACAATATAAATACAACAGTTTTTCCATTGTATAAAATGAATAATTGCAAACAGTGTGAAAGTAATGGTCATTTCTACGTTCCGGGCAACCTAGGTTTCACTCTAGGGCGTTGCTCCACCAGGTCGAATAGTTAGGGCCTTAGAAAACAACGCCATACGCATAAAATACAATAAAAATACAACAGCTATTCCATCGTATTAAAGGTATAATTGCAATCAGTGTGAAAGTAATGGTCATGTCTACGTTCCGGGCAACATAGGCTTCACTCTTGGACGTTGCCCCACCAGATCGAAAAGTTAGGGCCTAAGAAGTCAACGCCAGAAGCATAAAATAAAATATAATAACAACAGTTTTTCCATCGTATAAAAGGTACAGTTGCAACCAGTGTGAAAGTAATGGTCATTTCTACGTTCCGGGCAACCTAGGCTTCACTCTAGGTCGTTGCTCCACCAGATCGAAAAGTTAGGGCCTAAGAAGTCAACGCCAGAAGCATAAAATAGAATAAAGTTACAACAGTTTTTCCATCGTATAAAAGGTATAATTTCAACCAGTGTGAAAGTAATGGTCATTTCTACGTTCCGGGCAACCTAGGCTTCAGTCTGGGGCGTTGGTCCACCAGATCCAAAAGTCAGGTCCTAAGAAGCCAACGCCAGAAGCATAAAATACGATATAAGTACAACAGTTTTTCCATCGTATAAAACGAATAATTGCAACCAGTCTGAAAGTAATGGCCATTTCTACGCTCCGGGCATCCTAGGCTTCACTCTACGGCGTTGGTCCACCAGATCCAATACCTAGGGCCTTAGGAATCATCGCCAGAAGCATAAAATACAATATAAATACAACTGTTTTTCCATTGTATAAAATGAATGATTCCAAACAGTGTGAAAGTAATGGTCATTTCAACGCCCTGGACTACCTAGGCATCACTCTAGGGCGTTGCTCCACCAGATCGAATAGCTAGGGACTTAGAATTCAACGCGGAAGCATAAAATACAATAAAAATCCAACAGTTTGTCCATGGTATAACAGGAATAATTGCAACATGTGTGAAAGTAGTGGTCATTTATACGTCCCGGGCAACCTAGGTTTCGCTCTAGGGCGTTGCTTCACCACGTCGAATGGTTAGGGCCTTAGAAGTCAACGCCAGAAGCATAAAATACAATATAAATACAACAGTTTTTCCATTGTATAAAATGAATAATTGCAAACAGTGTTAAAGTAATGGTCATTTCTACGTTCCGGGAAACATAGGCTTCACTCTTGGACGTTGCCCCACCAGATCGAAAAATTAGGGCCTAACATGTCAACGCCAGAAGCATAAAATGAAATAAAACTACAACAGTTGTTCCATCGTATAACAGGAATAATTGCAACCAGTGTGAAGGTGGTGGTCATTTCTACGTTCCGGGCAACCTAGGCATCACTCTAGGGCGTTGCTCCACCAGATCCAATAGTTAGGGCCCAAGAAGCTGACGCCAGGAGCATCAAATACAAAATAAATACAACAGTTTTTCCATCGTAAAACAGGAATAATTGCAATGAGTGTGAATGTAATGGTCATTTCTACGTTCCGGGCAACATAGGCTTCACTCTTGGACGTTGCCCCACCAGATCGAAAAGTTAGGGCCTAAGAAGTCAACGCCAGAAGCATAAAATACAATAAAAATACATCAGCTTTTCCATCGTATAAAAGGTATAATTGCAACCAATGTGAAAGTAATGGTCACTTCTACGTTCCGGGCAACATAGGCCTCACTCTTGGACGTTGCCCCACCAGATCGAAAGGTTAGGGCCTAAGAAGTCAACGCCAGAAGCATAAAATAAAATAAAATTACAACAGTTTTTCGCATCGTATAACAGGAATAATTGCAACCAGTGTGAAAGTGATGGTCATTTCTACCGTGCGGGCAACCTATTCATCACTCTAGGGCGTTGGTCCACCAGATCCAATAGTTAGGGCCTAAGAAGCCGACGCCAGGAGCATCAAATACAAAATAAATACAACTGTCTTTCCATCGTATAAAACGAATAATTGCAACCAGTGTGAAAGTAATGGTCATTTCTACGTTCCGGGCAACCTAGGTTTCGCTCTAGGGCGTTGCTCCACCACGTCGAATTGTTAGGGCCTTAGAAGTCAACGCCAGATGCATAAAATACAATATAAATACAACAGTTTTTCCATTGCATAAAATGAATAATTGCAAACAGTGTGAAAGTAATGGTCATTTCTACGTTCCGGGCAACCTAGGTTTCACTCTAGGGCGTTGCTCCACCAGGTCGAATAGTTAGGGCCTTAGAAAACAACGCCAGACGCATAAAATACAATAAAAATACAACAGCTATTCCATCGTATTAAAGGTATAATTGCAACCAGTGTGAAAGTAATGGTCATGTCTACGTTCCGGGCAACATAGGCTTCACTCATGGACGTTGCCCCACCAGATCGAAAAGTTAGGGCCTAAGAAGTCAACGCCAGAAGCATAAAATAAAATATAATAACAACAGTTTTTCCATCGTATAAAAGGTACAGTTGCAACCAGTGTGAAAGTAATGGTCATTTCTACGTTCCGGGCAACCTAGGCATCACTCTAGGGCGTTGCTCCACCAGATCCAATAGTTAGGGCCCAAGAAGCTGACGCCAGGAGCATCAAATACAAAATAAATACAACAGTTTTTCCATCGTAAAACAGGAATAATTGCAATGAGTGTGAATGTAATGGTCATTTCTACGTTCCGGGCAACATAGGCTTCACTCTTGGACGTTGCCCCACCAGATCGAAAGGTTAGGGCCTAAGAAGTCAACGCCAGAAGCATAAAATAAAATAAAATTACAACAGTTTTTCGCATCGTATAACAGGAATAATTGCAACCAGTGTGAAAGTGATGGTCATTTCTACCGTGCGGGCAACCTATTCATCACTCTAGGGCGATGGTCCACCAGATCCAATAGTTAGGGCCTAAGAAGCCGACGCCAGGAGCATCAAATACAAAATAAATACAACGGTTTTTCCGTCGTAAAACAGGAATAATTGCAACCAGTGTGAAAGAAATGGTCGTTTCTACGTTCCGGGCAACATAGGCTGCTCTCTTGGACGTTGCTCCAAGAGATCGAATAGCTAGGACCTTAGAAGTCAACGCCAGAAGCATAGAACACAATATAAATACAACAGTCTCTTCATTGTATTAAATGAATAATTGCAAACAGTGTGAAAGTAATGGTCCTTTCTACGGTCCGGGCAACCTACGCTTCACTCTAGGGCGTTGCTCCACCAGGTCGAATAGTTAGGGCCTTTGGAAACAACGCCAGACGCTTAACATACAATAAAATTACGACAGTTTTTCCATCGTATAACAGGAATAATTGCAACCAGTGTGAAAGTGATGGTCATTTCTACGTTCCGGGCAACCTAGGCATCACTCTAGGGCGCTGCTCCACCAGATCCAATAGCTAGGGCCTAAGAAGCCGACGCCAGGAGCATCAAATACAAAATAAATACAACAGTTTTTCCATCGTAAATCAGGAATAATTGTAACCAGTGTGAAAGTAATGGTCATTTCTACGTTCCTGGCAACATAGGCTTCACTCTTGGACGTTGCTCCTTGACATCGAATAGCTAGGACCTTAGAAGTCAAAGCCAGAAGCATAGAATACAATATAAATACAACAGTTTTTCCATCGTATAACAGGAGTAACTGCAACCAGTGAGAAAGTGATGGTCACTCCTACGTTCCGTGCAACCTAGGCTTCACTCTGGGGCGTTGCTCCACCAGATGCAATAGTGAGGGCCATAGAAAGTCAACGCCAGAAGCATAAAATAAAATATAAATTCAACAGTTTTTCCAGCGTATAAAACGAATAATTGCAACCAGTGTGAAAGTAATGGTCATTTCTACGTTCCGGGCAACCTAGGTTTCGCTCTAGGGCGTTGCTCCACCACGTCGAATAGCTAGGACCTTAGAAGTCAACGCCAGACGCATAAAATACAATAAAAATACAACAGCTTTTTCATCGTATAACTGGAATAATTGCAACCAGTGTGAAAGTGATGGTCATTTCTACGTTCCAGGCAACCTGGGCATCACTCTAGGGCGCTGCTCCACCAGATCCAATAGCTAGGGCCTAAGAAGCCAACGCCAGGAGCATCAAATACAAAATAAATACAACAGTTTTTCCATCGTAAAACAGGAATAATTGCAACCAGTGTGAAAGAAATGGTCATTTCTGCGTTCCGGGCAACATACGCTTCACTCTTGGACGTTGCTCCAAGAGATCGAATAGCTAGGACCTTAGAAGTCAACGCCAGAAGCATAGAATAAAATAAAATTACAACAGTTTTTCCATCGTATAAAAGGTATAATTGCAACCAGTGTGAAAGTAATGGTCATTTCTACGTTCCGGGCAACATAGGCTTCACTCTAGGGCGTTGGCCCACCAGATTCAATAATTAGAACATAAGAAGCCAACGCTAGAAGCATCAAATAAAAAATAAATACAACAGACTTTCCATCGTAAAACACGAATAATTGCAACCAGTGTGAAAGAAATGGCTATTTCTACATTCCGCGGAACCTAGGCTTCACTCTAGGTCGTGCTCCAACAGATCGAATAGTTCGGGGCTTAGAAAACAAGGCCTGACGCATAAAATACAATAAAAATACAACAGGTCTTCCATTGTACAAAACGAATAATTGCAACCAGTGTGAAAGTAATGGTCATTTCTACGTTCTGGGCAACGTAGGCCTCACTCTTGGACGTTGCTCCAAGAGATCGAATTGCTAGGACCTTAGAAGTCAACGCCAGAAGCATAAAATACAATACAAACACAACAGTTTTTCCATTGTATAAAATGAATAATTGCAAACAGTGTGAAAGTAATGGTCATTTCTACGTTCCGGGCAACCTGGGCTTCACTCTAGTGCGTTGCTCCACCAGGTCGAATAGTTAGGGCCTTAGAAAACAACGCCGGACTCATAAAATACAATAAAAATACAACAGCTTTTCAATCGTATAAAAGGTATAATTGCAACCAATGTGAAAGTAATGGTCACTTCTACGTTCGGGGAAACATAGGCTTCACTCTTGGACGTTGCCCCACCAGATCGAAAAGTTAGGGCCTAAGAAGTCAACGCCAGAAGCATAAAATAAAATAAAATTACAACAGTTTTTCCATCGTATAACAGGAATAATTGCAACCAGTGTGAAAGTGATGGTCATTTCGACGTTCGGGGCAACCTATTCATCACTCTAGGGCGTTGGTCTACCAGATCCAATAGTTAGGGCCTAAGAAGCCAACGCCAGGAGAATCAAATACAAATTAAATACAACAGTTTTTCCATCGTAAAACAGGAATAATTGCAACCAGTGTGAAAGAAATGGTCATTTCAACGTTCCGGGCAACATAGGCTTCACTCTTGTACGTTGCTCCAAGAGATCGAATAGCTAGGAACTTAGAAATCAACTAGAGAAGCATAGAATACAATATAAATACAACAGTCTTTCCATTGTATAAAATGAATAATTGCAAACAGTGTGAAAGTAATGGTCACTTCTACGTTCCGGGCAACATAGGCTTCACTCTTGGACGTTGCCCCACCAGATCGAAAAGTTAGGGCCTAAGAAGTCAACGTCAGAAGCATAAAATAAAATAAAATTACAACAGTTTTTCCATCGTCTAACAGGAATAATTGCAACCAGTGTGAAAGTGATGGTCATTTCTACGTCCGGGGCAACCTATTCATCACTCTAGGGCGTTGGTCTACCAGATCCAATCGTTAGGGCCTAAGAAGCCAACGCCAGGAGCATCAAATACAATATAAATACAACAGTTTTTCCATCGTATAAAATGAATAATGGCAAACATTGTGAAAGTAACGGTCATTTCTACGTTCCGGGCAACATTGGCTTCACTCTGGGGCGTTGCTCCACCAGGTCGAATAGTTAGGACCTTAGAAGACAACGCCAGACGCATAAAATACAATAAAATTACAACAGTTTTTCCATCGTATAACAGGAATAATTGCAACCAGTGAGAATGTGATGGTCATTTTTACGTTCCGTGCAACCTAGGCTTCACTCTGTGGCGTTGCTCCACCAGATCCAATAGTTAGGGCCTAACAAGTCAACTACAGAAGCATAGAATACAATATAAATACAACTGTCTTTCCATTGTATAAAACGAATAATTGCAAACAGTGTGAAAGTAATGGTCATTTCTACGTTCCGGGCAACCTAGGCTTCACCCTAGGGCGTTGCTCCACCAGGTCGAATAGTTAGGGCCTTCGAAAACAACGCCAGACGCATAAAATACAATAAAGATGCAACAGTTTTATCACCGTATAACACGAGTAACTGCAAACAGTGTGAAAGTGATGGTCATTTCTACGTTGCGGGCAACCTATTCATCACTCTAGGGCGTTAGTCCACCAGATCCAATAGTTAGGGCCTAAGAAGCCGACGCCAGGAGCATCAAATACAAAATAAATACAACAGTTTTACCATCGTAAAACAGGAATAATTGCAACGATAGTGAAAGAAATGGTCATTTCTACGTTCCGGGCAACATATGCTACACTCTTGGACGTTGCTCCAAGAGATCGAATAGCTAGGACCTTAGAAGTCAACGCCAGAAGCATAGAACACAATATAAATACAACAGTCTTTCCATTGTATAAAATGAATAATTGCAAACAGTGTGAGAGTAATGGTCATTTCTACGTTCCGGGCAACCTAGGCTTCACTCTAGGGCGTTGCTCCACCAGCTCGAATAGTTAGGGCCTTTGAAAACAACGACAGACGCTTAAAATACAATAAAATTACAACAGTTTTTCCATCGTATAACAGGAATAATTGCAACCAGTGTGAAAGTCATGGTCCTTTCAACGCTCTGGGCTACCTAGGCATCACTCTAGGGCGTTGCTCGACCAGATCGAATAGATAGGGACTTTGAATTCAACGCCAGAAGCATAAAATACATTAAAAATCCAACAGTTTGTCCATGGTATAACAGTAATAATTGCAACCAGTGTGAAAGTAATGGTTATTTCTACGTTCCGGGCTACCTAGGTTTCGCTCTAGGGTGTTGCTTCGCCACGTCGAATGGTTAGGGCCTTAGAAGTAAACGCCAGAAGCATAAAATACAATATAAATACAACACTTTTTCCATTGTATAAAATGAATAGTTGCAAACAGTGTGAAAGTAACGGTCATTTCTACGTTCCGGGCAACCTTGGCTTCACCCTAGGGCGTTGTTCCACCAGGTCGAATAGTTAGGGCCTTTGAAAACAACGACAGACGCTTAAAATACAATAAAATTACAACAGTTTTTCCACCGTATAACAGGAATAATTGCAACCAGTGTGAAAGTGATGGTCCTTTCAACGCTCTGGGCTACCTAGGCATCACTCTAGGGCGTTGCTCGACCAGATCGAATAGCTAGGGACTTTGAATTCAACGCCAGACGCATAAAATACAATAAAAATGCAACAGTTTTATCACCGTATAACACGAGTAACTGCAAGCAGTGTGAAAGTGATGGTCATTTCTACGTTGCGGGCAACCTATTCATCACTCTGGGGCGTTAGTCCACCAGATCCAATAGTTAGGGCCTAAGAAGCCGACGCCAGGAGCATCAAATACAAAATAAATACAACAGTTTTTCCATCGTAAAACAGGAATAATTGCAACCATAGTGAAAGAAATGGTCATTTCTACGTTCCGGGCAACATAGGCTACACTCTTGGACGTTGCTCCAAGAGATCGAATAGCTAGGACCTTAGAAGTCAATGCCAGGAGCATGGAACACAATATAAATACAACAGTCTTTCCATTGTATAAAATGAATAATTGCAAACAGTGTGAAAGTAATGGTCATTTCTACGTTCCGGGCAACCTAGGCTTCACTCTAGGGCGTTGCTCCACCAGGTCGAATAGTTAGGGCCTTTGAAAACAACGACAGACGCTTAAAATACAATAAAATTACAACAGTTTTTCCACCGTATAACAGGAATAATTGCAACCAGTGTGAAAGTGATGGTCCTTTCAACGCTCTGGGCTACCTAGGCATCACTCTAGGGCGTTGCTCGACCAGATCGAATAGCTAGGGACTTTGAATTCAACGCCAGAAGCATAAAATACATTAAAAATCCAACAGTTTGTCCATGGTATAACAGTAATAATTGCAACCAGTGTGAAAGTAATGGTTATTTCTACGTTCCGGGCTACCTAGGTTTCGCTCTAGGGCGTTGCTTCACCACGTCGAATGGTTAGGGCCTTAGAAGTAAACGCCAGAAGCATAAAATACAATATAAATACAACACTTTTTCCATTGTATAAAATGAATAGTTGCAAACAGTGTGAAAGTAATGGTCATTTCTACGTTCCGGGCAACGTAGGCTTCACCCTTGGACGTTGCCCTACCAGATCGAAAAGTTAGGGCCTACGAAGTCAATGCTAGAAGCATAAAATAACATAAAATTACAACAGTTTTTCCATCGTATAACAGGAGTAACTGCAACCAGTGAGAAAGTGATGGTCATTTCTACGTTCCGTGCAACCTAGGATTCACCCTTGGGCTTTGCTCCACCAGATCCAATAGTTAGGGCCATAGCAGTGAACGCCAGAAGCATAAAATAAAATATAAATACAACAGTTTTTCCATCGTATAAAACGAATAATTGCAACCAGTTAGAAAGTAATGGTCATTTGTACGTTCCGGGCAACCTAGGCTTCACTCTAGGGCGTTGCTCCACCAGGTCGAATAGTTAGGGCCTTAGAAAACAACGCCGGACGCATAAAATACAATTAAATACAACAGCTTTTCAATCGTATAAAAGGTATAATTGCAACCAATGTGAAAGTAATGGTCACTTCTACGTTCGGGGCAACATAGGCTTCACTCTTGGACGTTGCCCCACCAGATCGAAAAGTTAGGGCCTAAGAAGTCAACGCCAGAAGCATAAAATAAAATATAATTACAACAGTTTTTCCATCGTATAACAGGAATAATTGCAACCAGTGTGAAAGAAATGGTCATTTCTACGTTCCGGGCAACATAGGCTTCACTCTTGGACGTTGCTCCAAGAGATCGAATAGCTAGGACCTTAGAAGTCAACGCCAGAAGCATAGAATAAAATAAAATTACAACAGTTTTTCCATCGTATAAAAGGTATAATTGCAACCAGTGTGAAAGTAATGGTCATTTCTACGTTCCGGGCAACATAGGCTTCACTCTAGGGCGTTGGCCCACCAGATTCAGTAATTAGGGCATAAGAAGCCAACGCTAGAAGCATCAAATAAAAAATAAATACAATAGACTTTCCATCGTAAAACAGGAATAATTGCAACCAGTGTGAAAGAAATGGCTATTTCTACATTCCGCGGAACCTAGGCTTCACTCTAGGGCGTGCTCCAACAGATCGAATAGTTCGGGGCTTAGAAAACAAGGCCTGACGCATAAAATACAATAAAAATACAACAGGTCTTCCATTGTACAAAACGAATAATTGCAACCAGTGTGAAAGTAATGGTCATTTCTACGTTCCGGGCAACGTAGGCCTCACTCTTGGACGTTGCTCCAAGAGATCGAATTGCTAGGACCTTAGAAGTCAACGCCAGAAGCATAAAATACAATACAAACACAACAGTTTTTCCATTGTATAAAATGAATAATTGCAAACAGTGTGAAAGTAATGGTCATTTCTACGTTCCGGGCAACCTGGGCTTCACTCTAGTGCGTTGCTCCACCAGGTCGAATAGTTAGGGCCTTCGAAAACAACGCCAGACGCTTAAAATACAATAAAATCACAACAGTTTTTCCATCGTATAACAGGAATAATTGCAACCAGTGTGAAAGTGATGGTCATTTCAACGCTCTGGGCTACCTGGGCATCACTCTAGGGCGTTGCTCCACCACGTCGAATGGTTAGGGCCTTAGAAGTCAACACCAGAAGCATAAAATACAATATAAATACAACAGTTTTTCCATTGTATGAAAGGAATAATTGCAACCAGTGTGAAAGTAATGGTCATTTCTACGTTCCGGGCAACATAGGCCTCACTCTTGGACGTTGCTCCAAGAGATCGAATTGCTAGGACCTTAGAAGTCAACGCCAGAAGCATAAAATACAATATAAATAAAACAGTTTTTCCATTGTATAAAATGAATAATTGCAAACAGTGTGAAAGTAATGGTCATTTCTACGTTGCGGACAACCTAGGCATCACTCTAGGGCGCTGCTCCACCAGATCCAATAGCTAGGGCCTAAGAACCCGACGCCAGGAGCATCAAATACAAAATAAATACAACAGTTTTTCCATCGTAATACAGGAATAATTGCAACCAGAGTGAAAGTAATGGTCATTTCTACGTTCCGGACAACGTAGGCTTCACTCTTGGACGTTGCCCCACCAGATCGAAAAGTTAGGGCCTAAGAAGTCAACACTAGAAGCATAAAATAAAATAAAATTACAACAGTTCGACCACGGTATAACAGGAATAATTGCAACCAGTGTCAAAGTGATGGTCATTTCTACGTTCCGTGCAACCCAGGCTTCACTCTGGGGCGTTGCTCCATCAGATCCAATAGTTAGCGCCAAAGAAGTCAACGCCAGAAGCATAAAATAAAATAGAAATACAACACTCTTTCCATCGCATAAAACGAATAATTGCAACCAGTGTGAAAGTAATGGTCATTTCTACATTCCGGGCAACCTAGGTTTCGCTCTAGGGCGTTGCTCCGCCACGTCGAATGGTTAGGGCCTTTGAAAACAACGCCAGACGCTTAAAATACAATAAAATTACAACAGTTTTTCCATCGTATAACAGGAATAATTGCAATCAGTGTGAAAGTGTTGGTCATTTCGACGATCTGGGCTACCTAGGCATCACTCTAGGGCGTTGTTCCACCAGATCGAATAGCTAGGGTCTTAGAATTCAAAGCCAGTAGCATAAAATACAATAAAAATCCAACAGTTTGTCCATGGTATAACAGGAATAATTGCAACCAGTGTGGAAGTAATGGTCATTTCTACGTACCGGGCAACCTAGGTTTCGCACTAGGGCGTTGCTCCACCACGTCGAATGGTTAGGGCCTTAGAAGTTAACGCCAGAAGCATAAAATACAATATAAATACAACAGTTTTTCCATTGTATAAAATGAATAATTGCAACCAGTGTGAAAGAAATGGTAATTTCTACGTTCCGGCAAACATAGGCATCACGCTTGGACATTGTTCCAAGAGATCGAATAGCTAGGACCTTAGAAGTCAACGCCAGAAGCATAGAATACAATATAAATACAACAGCCTTTCCATTGTATAAAATGAATAATTGCAAACAGTGCGAAAGTAATGGTCACTTCTACGTTCCGGGCAACCTAGGCTTCACTCTAGGGCGTTGCTCCACCAGGTCGAATAGTTAGGGCCTTAAAAAGCAACGCCAGTCGTACAAAATAAAATAAAATTACAACAGTTTTTCCATCGTATAACAGGAATAATTGCAACCAGTGTGAAAGTGATGGTTATTTCTACGTTCCGGGCAACCTAGGCCTCACTCTGGGCGTTGCTCCACCAGATCCGATAGTTAGGGCCAAAGAAGTCAACGCCAGAAGCATAAAATAAAATAGAAATACAACAGTTTTTCCATCGTATAAAACGAATAATTGCAACCAGTGTGAAGGTAATGGTAATTTCTACGTTCCGGGCAACCTAGGTTTCGCTCTAGGGCGTTGATCCACCACGTCGAATGGTTAGGGCCTTAGAAGTCAACGCCAGAAGCTTAAAATGCAATATAAATACAACAGTTTTTCCATTGTATAAAATGAATAATTGCAAACAGTGTGAAGGTAATGGTCATTTCTACGTTCTGGGCAACCTAGGCTTCACTCTAGGGCGTTGCTCCACCAGGTCGAATAGCTAGGGCCTTAGAAAACAAAGCCAGACGCATAAAATACAATAAAAATGCAACAGTTTTATCACCGTATAACAGGAGTAACTGCAAACAGTGTGAAAGTGATGGTCATTTCTACGTTCCGGGCAAACTAGGCTTCACTCTAGGGCGTTGCTCCACCAGGTCGAATAGTTAGGGCCTTCGAAAACAACGCCAGACGCATAAAATACAATAAAAATACAACAGCTTTTCCATCGTATAGCAGGAATAATTGCAACCAGTGTGAAAGTGATGGTCACTTCTACGTTGCGGGCAACCTAGGCATCACTCTAGGGCGTTGGTCCACCAGATCCAATAGTTTGGGCCTAAGAAGCCGACGCCAGGAGCATCAAATACAAAATAATGACAACAGTTTTTCCATCGTAAAACAGGAATAATTGCAACCAGTGTGAAAGAAATGGTCATTTCTACGTTCCGGGCAACATAGGCTGCACTCTTGGAGGTTGCTCCAAGAGATCGAATAGCTAGGACCTTAGAAGTCAACGCCAGAAGCATAGAACACAATATAAATACAACAGTCTTTCCATTGTATAAAATGAGTAATTGCAAACAGTGTGAATGTAATGGTCATTTTTACGTTCCGGCAACATAGGCTTCACTCTAGGGCGTTGCTCCACCAGCTCGAATAATTAGGGCCTTTGAAAACAACGCCAGACGCTTAAAATACAATAAAAATACAACAGCTTTTCCATCGTATAACAGGAATAATTGCAACCAGTGTGAAACTGATGGTCATTTCTACGTTGCTGGCAACCTAGGCATCACTCTAGGGCGTTGCCCCACCAGATCGAATAGTTAGGGCCTTAGAAAACAACGCCAGACGCATAAAATACAATAAAAATGCAACAGTTTTATCACCGTATAACAGGAGTAACTGCAACCAGTGTGAAAGTGATGGTCACTTCTACGTTCCGTGCAACCTAGGCTTCACTCTGGGGCGTTGCTCCACCAGATCCAATAGTTAGGGCCAAAGAAGTAAACGCCAGAAGCATAAAATAAAATAGAAATACAGCAGTTTTTCCATCGTATAAAACGAATAATTGCAAACAGTGTGAAAGTAATGGTCATTTCTACGTTCCGGGCAACATAGACTTCACTCTAGGGCGTTGCTCCACCAGGTCGAATAGTTAGGGCCTTTAAAAACAACGCCAGACGCTTAAAATACAATAAAATTACAACAGTTTTTCCATCGTATAACAGGAAAAATTGCAATCAGTGTGAAAGTGATGGTCATTTCAACGCTCTGCGCTACCTAGTTATCACTCTAGGGCGTTTTTCCACGAGATCGAATAGCTAGGGACTTAGAATTCAAAGCCAGAAGCATAAAATACAATAAAAATCCATCAGTTTGTCCATGGTATAACAGGAATAATTGCAACCAATGTGGAAGTAATGGTCATTTCTACGTACCGGGCAACCTAGGCTTCACTCTAGGGCGTTGCTCCACCAGGTCGAATAGTTAGGGCCTTAGAAAACAGCGCCAGCCGCATAAAATACAATAAAAATACAACAGGTTTTCCATTGTACAAAACGAATAATTGCAACCAGTGTGAAAGTAATGGTCATTTCTACGTTCCGGGCAACCTAGGCTCCACTCCATGGCGTTGCTCCACCAGGCCGAATAGTTAGGGCCTTAGAAAACAACGCCAGACGCATAAAATACAATAAAAATGCAACAGTCTTATCACCGTATAACAGGAGTAACTGCAACCAGTGTGAAAGTGATGGTCATTTCTACGTTCCGGACAACGTAGGCTTCACTCTTGGACGTTGCCCACCAGATCGAAAAGTTAGGGCCTAAGAAGTCAACACTAGAAGCATAAAATAAAATAAAATTACAACAGTTCGACCACGGTATAACAGGAATAATTGCAACCAGTGTCAAAGTGATGGTCATTTCTACGTTCCGTGCAACCCAGGCTTCACTCTGGGGCGTTGCTCCGTCAGATCCAATAGTTAGGGCCAAAGAAGTCAACGCCAGAAGCATAAAATAAAATAGAAATACAACACTCTTTCCATCGCATAAAACGAATAATTGCAACCAGTGTGAAAGTAATGGTCATTTCTACGTTCCGGGCAACCTAGGTTTCGCTCTAGGGCGTTGCTCCACCACGTCGAATGGTTAGGGCCTTTGAAAACAACGCCAGACGCTTAAAATACAATAAAATTACAACAGTTTTTCCATCGTATAACAGGAATAATTGCAATCAGTGTGAAAGTGATGGTCATTTCGACGCTCTGGGCTACCTAGGCATCACTCTAGGGCGTTGTTCCACCAGATCGAATAGCTAGGGACTTAGAACTCAAAGCCAGTAGCATAAAATACAATAAAAATCAAACAGTTTGTCCATGGTATAACAGGAATAATTGCAACCAGTGTGGAAGTAATGGTCATTTCTACGTACCGGGCAACCTAGGTTTCGCTCTGGGGCGTTGCTCCACCACGTCGAATGGTTAGGGCCTTAGAAGTCAACGCCAGAAGCATAAAATACAATATAGATACAACAGTTTTTCCATTGTATAAAATGAATAATTGCAACCAGTGTGAAAGAAATGGTAATTTCTACGTTCCGGCAAACATAGGCATCACGCTTGGACATTGGTCCAAGAGATCGAATAGCTAGGACCTTAGAAGTCAACGCCAGAAGCATAGAATACAATATAAATACAACAGCCTTTCCATTGTATAAAATGAATAATTGCAAACAGTGCGAAAGTAATGGTCACTTCTACGTTCCGTGCAACCTAGGCTTCACTCTGGGGCGTTGCTCCACCAGATCCAATAGTTAGGGCCAAAGAAGTAAACGCCAGAAGCATAAAATAAAATAGAAATACAGCAGTTTTTCCATCGTATAAAACGAATAATTGCAACCAGTGTGAAAGTAATGGTCATTTCTACGTTCCAGGCAACCTAGGTGTCGCTCTAGGGCGTTTCTCCACCACGTCGAATGGTTAGGGCCATAGAAGTCAACGCCAGAAGCATAAAATACAATATAAATACAACAGTTTTTCCATTGTATTAAATGAATAATTGCAACCAGTGTGAAAGTGATGGTTATTTCTACGTTCCGGGCAACCTAGGCTTCACTCTGGGCGTTGCTCCACCAGATCCAATAGTTAGGGCCAAAGAAGTCAACGCCAGAAGCATAAAATAAAATAGAAATACAACAGTTTTTCCATCGTATAAAACGAATAATTGCAACCAGTGTGAAAGTATTGGTAATTTCTACGTTCCGGGCAACATAGGTTTCGCTCTAGGGCGTTGATCCACCACTTCGAATGGTTAGGGCCTTAGAAGTGAACGCCAGAAGCTTAAAACACAATATAAATACAACAGTTTTTCCATTGTATAAAATGAATAATTGCAAACAGTGTGAAGGTAATGGTCATTTCTACGTCCTGAGCCACCTAGGCTTCACTCTAGGGCGTTGCTCCACCATGTCGAATAGTTAGGGCATTAGAAAACAAAGCCAGACGCATAAAATACAATAAACATGCAACAGTTTTATCACCGTATAACAGGAGTAACTGCAACCAGTGTGAAAGTGATGGTTATTTCTACGTTCCGGGCAGCCTAGGCTTGACTCTGGGCGTTGCTCCACCAGATCCAATAGTTAGGGCCAAAGAAGTCAACGCCAGAAGCATAAAATAAAATAGAAATACAACAGTTTTTCCATCGTATAAAACGAATAATTGCGACCAGTGTGAAAGTAATGGTAATTTCTACGTTCCGGGCAACCTAGGTTTCGCTCTAGGGCGTTGATCCACCACGTCGAATGGTTAGGGCCGTAGAAGTCAACGGCAGAAGCTTAAAATACAATATAAATACAACTGTTTTTCCATTGTATAAAATGAATAATTGCAAACAGTGTGAAGGTAATGGTCATTTCTACGTTCTGGGCAACCTAGGCTTCACTCTAGGGCGTTGCTCCACCAGGTCGAATAGTTAGGGACTTTGAATACACCGCCAGAAGCATAAAATACAATAAAAATGCAACAGTTTTTCCATTGTATAACAGGAATAACTGCAATCAGTGTGAAAGTACTGGTCATTTCTACGTTCCGGGTAACCTAGGCTTCACTCCAGGCCGTTGCTTAACCAGATCGAATAGTTAGGGCCTTAGAAGTCAACGCCCGAAGCATAAAATACAAAATAAATAGATCAGTTTTTCCATCGTATATAATGTATATTTGCAAACAGTGTGAAAGTAAGGGTCATTTCTACGTTCCGGGCAACCTAGGCTTAACTGTAGGGCGTTGCTCCTCCAGACCGCGTAGTCAGGGACTTAGAATTTAACGCCAGAAGCATAAAATACAATAAAGATGCAACAGTTTTTCCATCGTATAACAGGAGTAATTGCAACCAGTGTGAAGGTAATGGTCTTTTCTACGTTCCGGGCAATCTAGGCATCACTCTAGGGCGTTGCTCCACCACATCGAATAGTTAGGGCCTTAGAAGTCAACGCCAGAAGCATAAAGTACAGTATAAATACAACAGTTTTTCCATCGTATAACAGGAATAACTGCAACCAGTGTGAAAGTACTGGTCGTTTCTATGTTCCGGGTAACCTAGGCTTCACTCTAGGGCGTTGCTCCACCAGATCGAATAGTTAGGGCCTTAGAAGTCAGCGCACGAAGCATAAAATACGAAATTAATACAACAGTTTCTCCATCTTATAAAACGAATAATTGCAACCAGTGTGAAAGATATGGTCATTTCTACGTTCCGGGCAACCTAGGCTTCACTCTAGAGCGTTGCTCCACCAGAACGAATAGTTAGGGCCTAAGAAGTCAACGCCAGAAGCATAAAGTACAATATAAATACAACAGCTTTTCCATCGTATAACAGGAATAACTGCAACCAGTGTGAAAGGTATGGTCATATCTACGTTCCGGGTAACCTAGGGTTCACTCTAGGGCGTTGGTCCACCAGATCCAATTATTAGGGACTAAGAAGTCAACGCCAGAAGCATAAAATACAATATAAATACAACAGCTTTTCCATCATATATAATGTATATTTGCAAACAGTGTGAAAGTAAAGGTCATTTCTATGTTCCGGGAAAACTGTGCTTCACTCTAGGGCGTTCTTCCACCAGATCGAATAGTTAGGGCCTTAGAAGTCAACGCCAGAAGCATAAAATAAAATATAAATACAACAACTTTTCCATCGTATATAACGTATATTTGCAAACAGTGTGAAAGTAAAGGTCACTTCTACGTTCCGCGCAACCTAGGCTTCACTCTAGGGCATTGTTCCACCAGATCGAATAGTTAAGGCCTAAGAAGTCAACGCCAGAAGCATAAAATACAATATAAATACAACAGCTTTTCCATCGTATATAATGTATATTTGCAATTAGTGTGAAAGTAAAGGTCATTTCTACGTTCCGGGCAACCTAGGCTTAACTGTAGGGCGTTGCTCCACCAGATCGAATTGTTAGGGCCTTAGAAGTCAACGCCAGAGGCATAAAATACAATATAAATACAACAGCATTTCCATCGTATATAATGTATATTTGCAAACAGTGTGAAAGTAAAGGTCATTTCTACGTTCCGGGCACCCTAGGCTTAACTGTAGGGCGTTGCACCACCAGATCGAATCGTTAGGGCCTTAGAAGTCAACGCCCGAGGCATGAAATACGAAATAAATAGAACAGTTTTTCCAGCGTATCAAGCGAGTAATCGCAAACAGTGTGAAGGTAATGGTCATTCCTACGTTCCGGGCAACCTAGGCTTAACTGTAGGGCGTTTCTCCACCAGATCACATAGTTAGGGAATTAGAATTCAACGACAGAAGCATAAAATGCAATATAAATACAACAGCTTTTATATCATATATAATGTATATTATCAAACAGTGTGGAAGTAACGGTCTTTTCTACATTCCGGGCAACCTAGGCTTAACTGTAGGGCGTTGCTCCACCAGATGGAACAGCTAGGGACTTAGAACTCAACGCCAGAAGATTACAATACAACCTAAGTACAACAGTTTTACCATCGTATAAAATGAATAATCGCAAACAGTGTGAATGTAAAGGTCATTTCCACGTTCCGGGCAACCTAGGCTTTACTCTAGAGCATTGCTCCACCAGATCGAATAGCTAGGGCCTAAGAAGTCAACGCCAGAAGCATAAAATACAATATAAATACAACAGCTTTACCATCGTATATAATGTATATTTGCAAACAGTGTGCATGTAAAGGTCATTTCCACGTTCCGGGCAACCTAGGCTTTACTCTAGAGCATTGCTCCACCAGATCGAATAGTCAGGGCCTTAGAAGTCTAGGCCCGAAGCATAAAATACAAAATAAATGGAACAGTTTTTCCATGTATAAAACGAATAATTGAAACCAGTGTGAAAGTACAGGTCATTTCTACGATCCGGGCTACCTAGGATTCGCTTAAGGGCGTTGCTCGACCAGATCGAATAGCTAGGGACTTAGAAGTCAACGCCAGAGGCATAAAATACAATAAAAATACAACAGTTTTTCCATCCTATAAAAGGAATAATTGCAACCAGTTTGAAAGTAATGGTCATTTCTACGTTCCGGGCAACCTTGGCTTAACTCCTGGGCGTTGCTCCACCAGATCGAATAGTTAGGGACTTAGAATTCAACGTCAGAAACATAAAATACAATAAAAATGCAACAGTTTTTCCATCGTATAACAGGAAAGCTGCAACCAGTGTGAAAGTACTGGTCGTTTCTATGTTGCGAGTAACCTAGGCTTCACTCTAGGGTGTTGCTCCACCAGATCGAACAGCTAGGGACTTAGAATTCAACGCCAGAAGGGTAAAATTCAACATAAGTATAACAGTTTTTCCATCATATAAAATGTATAATTGCAAGCAGTGTGAAGGTAATGGTCATTTCTACGTTCCGGGCAACCCAGGCTTTACTGTAGAGCATTGCTCCACCAGATCGAATAGCTACGGCCTTAGAAGTCAACTCCAGAAGCATAAAATACAATATAAATACAACAGCTTTTCCATCGTATAAAATGAATAATTGCAAACAGTGTGAAAGTTATGGTCATTTCTACGTTCCGGGCAACCTAGGCTTAACTCCAGGGCGTTGCTCCAACAGATCGAATAGTTAGGGACTTTGAATACAGCGCCAGAAGCATAAAGTACAATAAAAATGCAACAGTTTTTCCATCGTATAACAGGAATAACTGCAACCAGTGTGAAAGGTATGGTCATATCTACGTTCCGGGTAACCTAGGGTTCACTCTAGAGCGTTTGTCCACCAGATCCAATTGTTAGGGGCTTAGAAGTCAACGCCAGAAGCATAAAATACAACATAAATACAACAGCTTTTCCATCGTATATAATGTATATTTGCAAACAGTGTGAAAGTAAAGGTCATTTCTACGTTCCGGGAAAACTGTGCTTCACTCTAGGGCGTTCTTCCACCAGATCGAATAGTTAGGGCCTAAGAAGTCAACGCCTGAAGCATAAAATACAATATAAATACAACAGCTTTACCATCGTATATAATGTATATTTGCAAACAGTGTGAAAGTAAAGGTCATTTCAACGTTTTGTGCACACTACGCTTAACTGTAGGGCGTTGCTCCACCAGATCGAATAGTTACGGCCTTAGAAGTCAACGCCAGAAGCATAAAATACAATTTAAATACAACAGCTTTTCCATCGTATATAATGTATATTTGCAAGCAGTGTGAAAGTAAAGGTCATTTCTACGTTCCGGGCAACCTAGGCTTAACTGTAGGGCGTTGCTCCACCAGATCGAATTGTTAGGGCCTTAGAAGTCAACGCCAGAGGCATAAAATACAATATAAATACAACAGCATTTCCATCGTATATAATGTATATTTGCAAACAGTGTGAAAGTAAAGGTCATTTCTACGTTCCGGGCACCCTAGGCTTAACTGTAGGGCGTTCCACCACCAGATCGAATCCTTAGGGCCTTAGAAGTCAACGCCCGAGGCATGAAATACGAAATAAATAGAACAGTTTTTCCAGCGTATCAAGTGAGTAATCGCAAACAGTGTGAAGGTAATGGTCATTCCTACGTTCCGGGCAACCTAGGCTTAACTGTAGGGCGTTTCTCCACCAGATCGCATAGTTAGGGAATTAGAATTCAACGACAGAAGCATAAAATGCAATATAAATACAACAGCTTTTATATGGTATATAATGTATATTAGCAAACAGTGTGGAAGTAACGGTCATTTCTACTTTCCGGGCAACCTAGGCTTAACTGTAGGGCGTTGCTCCACCAGATCGCATAGTTAGGGACATAGAATTTAACGCCAGAAGCATAAAATACAATAAAAATACAACAGTTTTTCCATCCTATAAAAGGAATAATTGCAACCAGTGTGAAAGTAATGGTCATTTCTACGTTCCGGGCAACCGTGGCTTAACTCCAGGGCGTTGCTCCACCAGATCGAATAGTTAGGGACCTTGAGTACAACGCCAGAAGCACAAAATACAATAAAAATGCAACAGTTTTTCCATTGTATTACAGGAATAACTGCAACCAGTGTGAAGGTACTGGTCATTCCTATGTTCCGGGTAACCCAGGCTTCACTCTAGAGCGTTGCTCCACCAGATCGAATAGCTAGGGCCTAAGAAGTCAACGCCAGAAGCATAAAATACAATATAAATGCAACAGTTTCTCCATCGTATAAAATGGATAATCGCAAACAGTGTGAAGGTAATGGTCATTTCTACGTTCCGGGCAACCTAGGCTTCACCCTAGGGCGTTGCTCCACCAGATCGAATAGTTAGGGCCTTAGAAGTCAACGTCCGAAGCATAAAATACAAAATAAATAGAACAGTTTTTCCATTGTTTAAAACGAATAATTGAAACCAGTGTGAAGGTTATGATCATTTCAACGTTCCGCGCAACCTGGACTTCACCACAGGGCGTTGCTCCACCAGATCCAAAAGTTACGACCTAAGAAGTCAGCGCCAGAAGCATAAAATACAAAATAGATACAACAGTTATTCCATCGTATATAATGTATACTTGCAAACAGTGTGAAAGTAAGGGTCATTTCTACGTTCCGGGCAACCTAGGCTTCACTCTAGAGCGTTGCTCCACCAGAACGAATAGTTAGGGCCTAAGAAGTCAACGCCTGAAGCATAAAATACAATATAAATACAACAGCTTTACCATCGTATATAATGTATATTTGCAAGCAGTGTGAAAGTAAAGGTCATTTCTACGTTTTGTGCACACTAGGCTTAACTGTAGGGCGTTGCTCCACCAGATCGAATAGTTAGGGCCTTAGAAGTCAACGCCAGAAGCATAAAATAAAATATAAATACAACAACTTTTCCATCGTATATAACGTATATTTGCAAACAGTGTGAATGTAAAGGTCACTTCTACGTTCCGGGCAACCTAGGCTTCACTCTAGGGCATTGTTCCACCAGATCGAATAGTTAGGGCTTAAGAAGTCAACGCCAGAAGCATAAAATACAATATAAATACAACAGCTTTTCCATCGTATATAATGTATATTTGCAAGCAGTGTGAAAGTAAAGGTCATTTCTACGTTCCGGGCAACCTAGGCTTAACTGTAGGGCGTTGCTCCACCAGATCGAATTGTTAGGGCCTTAGAAGTCAACGCCAGAGGCATAAAATACAATATAAATACAACAGCATTTCCATCGTATATAATGTATATTTGCAAACAGTGTGAAAGTAAAGGTCATTTCTACGTTCCGGGCACCCTAGGCTTAACTGTAGGGCGTTGCACCACCAGATCGAATCCTTAGGGCCTTAGAAGTCAACGCCCGAGGCATGAAATACGAAATAAATAGAACAGTTTTTCCAGCGTATCAAGTGAGTAATCGCAAACAGTGTGAAGGTAATGGTCATTCCTACGTTCCGGGCAACCTAGGCTTAACTGTAGGGCGTTTCTCCACCAGATCGCATAGTTAGGGAATTAGAATTCAACGACAGAAGCATAAAATGCAATATCAATACAACAGTTTTTATATGGTATATAATGTATATTAGCAAACAGTGTGGAAGTAACGGTCATTTCTACTTTCCGGGCAACCTAGGCTTAACTGTAGGGCGTTGCTCCACCAGATCGCATAGTTAGGGACATAGAATTTAACGCCAGAAGCATAAAATACAATAAAAATACAACAGTTTTTCCATCCTATAAAAGGAATAATTGCAACCAGTGTGAAAGTAATGGTCATTTCTACGTTCCGGGCAAACGTGGCTTAACTCCAGGGCGTTGCTCCACCAGATCGAATAGTTAGGGACCTTGAGTACAACGCCAGAAGCACAAAATACAATAAAAATGCAACAGTTTTTCCATTGTATTACAGGAATAACTGCAACCAGTGTGAAAGTGATGGCCATTTCTACGTTCCGGGCAACCTAGGCTTCACTCTGGGGCGCTGCTCCACCAGATCGAATAGCTAGGGCCTAAGAAGTCAACGCCAGAAGCATAAAATACAATATAAATACAACAGTTTCTCCATCGTATAAAATGAATAATCGCAAACAGTGTGAAGGTAATGGTCATTTCTACGTTCCGGGCAACCTAGGCTTCACCCTAGGGCGTTGCTCCACCAGATCGAATAGTTAGGGCCTTAGAAGTCAACGTCCGAAGCATAAAATACAAAATAAATAGAACAGTTTTTCCATTGTTTAAAACGAATAATTGAAACCAGTGTGAAGGTTATGATCATTTCTACGTTCCGCGCAACCTGGACTTCACCACAGGGCGTTGCTCCACCAGATCCAAAAGTTACGACCTAAGAAGTCAGCGCCAGAAGCATAAAATGCAAAATAGATACAACAGTTATTCCATCGTATATAATGTATATTTGCAAACAGTGTGAAAGTAAGGGTCATTTCTACGTTCCGGGCAACCTAGGCTTAACTGTAGCGCGTTGCTCCTCCAGATCGCGTAGTTAGGGCCTTAGAAGTCAACGCCAGAGGCATAAAATACAATATAAATACAACAGCATTTCCATCGTATATAATGTATATTTGCAAACAGTGTGAAAGTAAAGGTCATTTCTACGTTCCGGGCACCCTAGGCTTAACTGTAGGGCGTTGCACCACCAGATCGAATCCTTAGGGCCTTAGAAGTCAACGCCCGAGGCATGAAATACGAAATAAATAGAACAGTTTTTCCAGCGTATCAAGTGAGTAATCGCAAACAGTGTGAAGGTAATGGTCATTCCTACGTTCCGGGCAACCTAGGCTTAACTGTAGGGCGTTTCTCCACCAGATCGCATAGTTAGGGAATTAGAATTCAACGACAGAAGCATAAAATGCAATATAAATACAACAGCTTTTATATGGTATATAATGTATATTAGCAAACAGTGTGGAAGTGACGGTCATTTCTACTTTCCGGGCAACCTAGGCTTAACTGTAGGGCGTTGCTCCACCAGATCGCATAGTTAGGGACATAGAATTTAACGCCAGAAGCATAAAATACAATAAAAATACAACAGTTTTTCCATCCTAGAAAAGGAATAATTGCAACCAGTGTGAAAGTAATGGTCATTTCTACGTTCCGGGCAACCGTGGCTTAACTCCAGGGCGTTGCTCCACCAGATCGAATAGTTAGGGACCTTGAGTACAACGCCAGAAGCACAAAATACAATAAAAATGCAACAGTTTTTCCATTGTATAACAGGAATAACTGCAACCAGTGTGAAGGTACTGGTCATTCCTATGTTCCGGGTAACCTAGGCTTCACTCTAGAGCGTTGCTCCACCAGATCGAATAGCTAGGGCCTAAGAAGTCAACGCCAGAAGCATAAAATACAATATAAATACAACAGTTTCTCCATCGTATAAAATGAATAATCGCAAACAGTGTGAAGGTAATGGTCATTTCTACGTTCCGGGCAACCTAGGCTTCACCCTAGGGCGTTGCTCCACCAGATCGAATAGTTAGGGCCTTAGAACTCAACGTCCGAAGCATAAAATACAAAATAAATAGAACAGTTTTTCCATTGTTTAAAACGAATAATTGAAACCTGTGTGAAGGTTATGATCATTTCTACGTTCCGCGCAACCTGGACTTCACCACAGGGCGTTGCTCCACCAGATCCAAAAGTTACGACCTAAGAAGTCAGCGCCAGAAGCATAAAATACAAAATAGATACAACAGTTATTCCATCGTATATAATGTATATTTGCAAACAGTGTGAAAGTAAGGGTCACTTCTACGTTCCGGGCAACCTAGGCTTAACTGTAGCGCGTTGCTCCTCCAGATCGCGTAGTTAGGGACTTAGAATTTATCGCCAGAAGCATAAAATACAATAAAGATGCAACAGTTTTTCCATCGTATAACAGGAGTAATTGCAACCAGTGTGAAGGTAATGGTCTTTTCTACGTTCCGGGTAACCTAGGCTTCACTCTAGGGCGTTGCTCCGCCAGATCGAATAGTTAGGGACTTAGAATTCAACTCCGGAAGCATAAAAAACAACATAAGTACAACAGTTTTTCCATCGTATAAAACGAATAATTGCAACCAGTGTGAAAGTACAGGTCATTTCTACGTTCCTGGCAGCCTAGGCATCGCTTAAGGGCGTTGCTCCACCAGATCGAATAGTTGCGGCCTTCGAAGTCAACTCCAGAAGCATAAAATACAATATAAATACAACAGCTATTCCATCGCATAAAATGAATGATTCCAAACAGTGTGAAAGATATGGTCATTTCTACGTTCCGGGCAACCTAGGCTTCACTCTAGGGCGTTGCTCCACCAGATCGAATAGCTAGGGAATTAGAATTCAACGACAGAAGCATAAAATGCAATATAAATACAACAGCTTTTATATGGTATATAATGTATATTAGCAAACAGTGTGGAAGTGACGGTCATTTCTACTTTCCGGGCAACCTAGGCTTAACTGTAGGGCGTTGCTCCACCAGATCGCATAGTTAGGGACATAGAATTTAACGCCAGAAGCATAAAATACAATAAAAATACAACAGTTTTCCATCCTAGAAAAGGAATAATTGCAACCAGTGTGAAAGTAATGGTCATTTCTACGTTCCGGGCAACCGTGGCTTAACTCCAGGGCGTTGCTCCACCAGATCGAATAGTTAGGGACCTTGAGTACAACGCCAGAAGCACAAAATACAATAAAAATGCAACAGTTTTTCCATTGTATAACAGGAATAACTGCAACCAGTGTGAAGGTACTGGTCATTCCTATGTTCCGGGTAACCTAGGCTTCACTCTAGAGCGTTGCTCCACCAGATCGAATAGCTAGGGCCTAAGAAGTCAACGCCAGAAGCATAAAATACAATATAAATACAACAGTTTCTCCATCGTATAAAATGAATAATCGCAAACAGTGTGAAGGTAATGGTCATTTCTACGTTCCGGGCAACCTAGGCTTCACCCTAGGGCGTTGCTCCACCAGATCGAATAGTTAGGGCCTTAGAAGTCAACGTCCGAAGCATAAAATACAAAATAAATAGAACAGTTTTTCCATTGTTTAAAACGAATAATTGAAACCAGTGTGAAGGTTATGATCATTTCTACGTTCCGCGCAACCTGGACTTCACCACAGGGCGTTGCTCCACCAGATCCAAAAGTTACGACCTAAGAAGTCAGCGCCAGAAGCATAAAATGCAAAATAGATACAACAGTTATTCCATCGTATATAATGTATATTTGCAAACAGTGTGAAAGTAAGGGTCATTTCTACGTTCCGGGCAACCTAGGCTTAACTGTAGCGCGTTGCTCCTCCAGATCGCGTAGTTAGGGCCTTAGAAGTCAACGCCAGAGGCATAAAATACAATATAAATACAACAGCATTTCCATCGTATATAATGTATATTTGCAAACAGTGTGAAAGTAAAGGTCATTTCTGCGTTCCGGGCACCCTAGGCTTAACTGTAGGGCGTTGCACCACCAGATCGAATCCTTAGGGCCTTAGAAGTCAACGCCCGAGGCATGAAATACGAAATAAATAGAACAGTTTTTCCAGCGTATCAAGTGAGTAATCGCAAACTGTGTGAAGGTAATGGTCATTCCTACGTTCCGGGCAACCTAGGCTTAACTGTAGGGCGTTTCTCCACCAGATCGCATAGTTAGGGAATTAGAATTCAACGACAGAAGCATAAAATGCAATATAAATACAACAGCTTTTATATGGTATATAATGTATATTAGCAAACAGTGTGGAAGTGACGGTCATTTCTACTTTCCGGGCAACCTAGGCTTAACTGTAGGGCGTTGCTCCACCAGATCGCATAGTTAGGGACATAGAATTTAACGCCAGAAGCATAAAGTACAATAAAAATACAACAGTTTTTCCATCCTAGAAAAGGAATAATTGCAACCAGTGTGAAAGTAATGGTCATTTCTACGTTCCGGGCAACCGTGGCTTAACTCCAGGGCGTTGCTCCACCAGATCGAATAGTTAGGGACCTTGAGTACAACGCCAGAAGCACAAAATACAATAAAAATGCAACAGTTTTTCCATTGTATAACAGGAATAACTGCAACCAGTGTGAAGGTACTGGTCATTCCTATGTTCCGGGTAACCTAGGCTTCACTCTAGAGCGTTGCTCCACCAGATCGAATAGCTAGGGCCTAAGAAGTCAACGCCAGAAGCATAAAATACAATATAAATACAACAGTTTCTCCATCGTATAAAATGAATAATCGCAAACAGTGTGAAGGTAATGGTCATTTCTACGTTCCGGGCAACCTAGGCTTCACCCTAGGGCGTTGCTCCACCAGATCGAATAGTTAGGGCCTTAGAACTCAACGTCCGAAGCATAAAATACAAAATAAATAGAACAGTTTTTCCATTGTTTAAAACGAATAATTGAAACCAGTGTGAAGGTTATGATCATTTCTACGTTCCGCGCAACCTGGACTTCACCACAGGGCGTTGCTCCACCAGATCCAAAAGTTACGACCTAAGAAGTCAGCGCCAGAAGCATAAAATACAAAATAGATACAACAGTTATTCCATCGTATATAATGTATATTTGCAAACAGTGTGAAAGTAAGGGTCACTTCTACGTTCCGGGCAACCTAGGCTTAACTGTAGCGCGTTGCTCCTCCAGATCGCGTAGTTAGGGACTTAGAATTCATCGCCAGAAGCATAAAATACAATATAGATGCAACAGTTTTTCCGTCGTATAACAGGAATAACTGCAACCAGTGTGAAAGTACTGGTCATTTCTACGTTCCGGGCAACCTAGGCTTCACTCTAGGGCGCTGCTCCACCAGATCGAATAGCTAGGGACTTACAATTCAGCGCCAGAAGAATAATATACAACTTAAGAATAACAGTTTTTCCATCGTATAAAACGAATAATTGCAACCAGTGTGAAAGTACAGGTCATTTCTACGTTCCTGGCAACCTAGGCATCGCTTAAGGCCGTTGCTCCACCAGATCGAATAGTTGCGGCCTCCGAAGTCAACTCCAGAAGCATAAAATACAATATAAATACAACAGCTTTTCCATCGCATAAAATGAATGATTCCAAACAGTGTGAAAGATATGGTCATTTCTACGTTCCGGGCAACCTAGGCTTCACTCTAGGGCGTTGCTCCACCAGATCGAATAGCTAGGGACTTACAATTCAGCGCCAGAAGAATAATATACAACTTAAGAATAACAGTTTTTCCATCGTATAAAATGTATAATTGCAAGCATTGTGAAGGTAATGGTAATTTCTACGTTCCGGGCAACCTAGGCTTCACTCTAGAGCGTTGCTCCACCAGAACGAATAGTTAGGGCCTAAGAAGTCAACACCAGAAGCATAAAGTACTATATAAATACAACAGTTTTTCCATCGTATAACAGGAATAACTGCAACCAGTGTGAAAGGTATGGTCATATCTACGTTCCGGGTAACCTAGGCTTCACTCTAGGGCGTTGGTCCACCAGATCCAATTGTTAGGGACTAAGAAGTCAACACCAGAAGCATAAAGTACAACATAAGTACAACAGTTTTTCCATCGTATAAAATGAATAATTTCAAACAGTGTGAAAGTAATGGTCGTTTATACGTTCCGGGCAATCTAGGCTTCACTCTAGGGCGTTGCTCCAACAGATCGAATAGTTAGGGCCTCAGAAGTCAACGCCATAAGCATAAAATACAATATAAATACAACAGCTTTTCCATCGTATATAATGTATATTTGCAAACAGTGTGAAAGTAAAGGTCATTTCTACGTTTTGTGCACACTAGGCTTAACTGTAGGGCGTTGCTCCACCAGATCGCATAGTTAGGGACTTAGAAGTCAACGCCAGAAGCATAAAATAAAATATAAATACAACAGCTTTTCCATCGTATATAACGTATATTTGCAAACAGTGTGAAAGTAAAGGTCATTTCTACGTTCCGGGCAACCTAGGCTTCACTCTAGGGCATTGTTCCACCAGATCGAATAGCTACGGTCTTAGAAGTCAACGCCTGAAGCATAAAATGCAGCCCAAGTACAACAGTATTACCATCGTATAAAATGAATAATCGCAAGCAGTGTGAAGGTAATGGCCATTACTACGTTCCGGGCAACCTAGGCTTCACTCTAGGGCGTTGCTCCACCAGACCCAATAGTTAGGGACTTACAAGTCAACGCCCGAAGCATAAAATACAAAATAAATAGAACAGTTTTTCCATTGTATAGAACGAATAATTGCAACCAGTGTGAAAGTTATGGTCATTTCTACGTTCCGGGCAACCTTGGCTTAACTCCAGGGCGTTCCTCCACCAGATCGACTAGTTAGGGACTTTGAATACAACGCCAGAAGCATAAAATACAATAAAAATGCAACAGTTTTTCCATTGTATAACAGGAATAACTGCAACCAGTGTGAAAGTACTGGTCATTTCTACGTTCCGGGTAGCCCAGGCTTCACTCTGGGGCGTTGGTCCACCAGATCCAATTGTTAGGTACTAAGAAGTCAACGCCAGAAGCACCAAATACAAAATAAATACAACAGTTTCTCCATCGTATAAAATGAATAATCGCAAACAGTGTGAAGGTAATGGTCATTTCTACGTTCCGGGCAACCTAGGCTTCACCCTAGGGCGTTGCTCCACCAGATCGAATAGTTAGGGCCTTAGAAGTCAACGTCCGAAGCATAAAATACAAAATAAATAGAACAGCTTTTCCATTGTATAAAACGAATAATCGCGAACAGTGTGAAGGTAATGGTCATTTCTACGTTCCGGGCAACCTAGGCTTCACCCTAGGGCGTTGCTCCACCAGATCGAATAGTTAGGGCCTTAGAAGTCAACGTCCGATGCATAAAATACAAAATAAATAGAACAGTTTTTCCATTGTATAAATCGAATAATTGAAACCAGTGTGAAGGTTATGATCTTTTCTACGTTCCGCGCAACCTGGACTTCACCACAGGGCGTTGCTCCACCAGATCCAAAAGTTACGACCTAAGAAGTCAGCGCCAGAAGCATAAAATACAAAATAGATACAACAGTTATTCCATTGTATATAATGTATATTTGCAAACAGTGTGAAAGTAAGGGTCATTCCTACGTTCCGGGCAACCTAGGCTTAACTGTAGCGCGTTGCTCCTCCAGATCGCGTAGATAGGGACTTAGAATTTAACGCCAGAAGCATAAAATACAATAAAGATGCAACAGTTCTTCCATCGTATAACAGGAATAACTGCAACCAGTGTGAAGGTACTGGTCATTTCTATGTTCCGGGTAACCTAGGCTTCACTCTAGAGCTTTGCTGCACCATATCGAATAGCTAGGGACTTAGAATTCAACGCCAGAAGAATAAAATACAACATAAGTATAACAGTTTATCCATCGTATAGTATGTATAATTGCAAGCAGTGTGAAGGTAATGGTCATTTCTACGTTCCGGGCAACCTAGGTTTAACTGTAGGGCGTTGCTCCACCAGATCGAATAGTTAGCGACTTAGAATTCAACGTCAGAAACATAAAATACAACATAAGTACAACAGTTTTTCCATCGTATAACAGGAATAATTGCAACCAATGTGAAAGTACAGGTCATTTCTACAATCCGGGAAACCTAGGATTCGCTTAAGGGCGTTGCTCCACCAGATCGCGTAGTTAGGGACTTAGAATTTAACGCCAGAAGCATAAAATACAATAAAAATGCAACAGCTTTTCCATCGTATAACAGGAAATCTGCAACCAGTTTGAAAGTACTGGTCATTTCTATGTTCCGTGTAACCTAGTCTTCACTCTAGAGCGTTGCTCCCCCAGATCGAATAGCTAGGGACTTAGAATTCGAAGCCTGAAGAATAAAATACAATATAAATACAACAGCTTTTCCATCGTATATAATGTGTATTTGCAAACGTTGTGAAAGCAAAGGTCATTACTACGTTCCGGGCAACCTAGGCTTCACTCTGGGGCGTTCTTCCACCAGATCGAATAGTTAGGGCCTAAGAAGTCAACGCCAGAAGCATAAAATACAACATAAGTACAACAGTTTTTCCATCGTATAAAATGAATAATTTCAAACAGTGTGAAAGTAATGGTCATTTCTACGTTCCGGGCAATCTAGGCTTCACTCTAGGGCGTTGCTCCACCAGATCGAGTAGTTAGGGCCTCAGAAGTCAACGACATAAGCATAAAATACAATATAAATACAACACTTTTTCCATCGTATATAATGTATATTTGCAAACAGTCTGAAAGTAAAGGTCATTTCTACGTTCCGGGCAACCTAGGCTTAACTGTAGGGCGTTGCTCCACCAGATCGCATAGTTAGGGACTTAGAATTCAACGCCAGAAGCATAAAATGCAACAAAAATGCAACAGTTTTTCCGTCGTATAACAGGAATAACTGCAACCAGTGTGCAAGTACTGGTCATTTCCACGTTCCGGGCAACCTAGGCTTCACTCTAGGGCGTTGCTCCACCAGATCGAATAGTTAGGGCCTAAGAAGACAACGCCAAAAGCATAAAATACAATATAAATACAACAGCTTTTCCATCGTATATAATGTATAATTGCAAGCATTGTGAAGGTAATGGTCATTTCTACGTTCCGGGCAACCTAGGCTTCACTCTAGAGCGTTGCTCCACCAGAACGAATAGTTAGGGCCTAAGAAGTCGACACCAGAAGCATAAAGTACTATATAAATACAACAGTTTTTCCATCGTATAACAGGAATAACTGTAACCAGTGTGAAAGGTATGGTCATATCTACGTTCCGGGTAACCTAGGCTTCACTCTAGGGCGTTGGTCCACCAGATCCAATTGTTAGGGACTAAGAAGTCAACGCCAGAAGCATAAAGTACAACATAAGTACAACAGTTTTTCCATCGTATAAAATGAATAATTTCAAACAGTGTGAAAGTAATGGTCATTTATACGTTCCGGGCAATCTAGGCTTCACTCTAGGGCGTTGCTCCAACAGATCGAATAGTTAGGGCCTCAGAAGTCAACGCCATAAGCATAAAATACAATATAAATACAACACTTTTTCCATCGTATATAATGTATATTTGCAAACAGTCTGAAAGTAAAGGTCAATTCTACGTTCCGGGCAACCTAGGCTTAACTGTAGGGCGTTGCTCCACCAGATCGCATAGTTAGGGACTTAGAATTCAACGCCAGAAGCATAAAATGCAACAAAAATGCAACAGTTTTTCCGTCGTATAACAGGAATAACTGCAACCAGTGTGCAAGTACTGGTCATTTCCACGTTCCGGGCAACCTAGGCTTCACTCTAGGGCGTTGCTCCACCAGATCGAATAGTTAGGGCCTAAGAAGACAACGCCAAAAGCATACAATACAATATAAATACAACAGCTTTTCCATCGTATATAATGTATAATTGCAAGCATTGTGAAGGTAATGGTCATTTCTACGTTCCGGGCAACCTAGGCTTCACTCTAGAGCGTTGCACCACCAGAACGAATAGTTAGGGCCTAAGAAGTCAACGCCAGAAGCATAAAGTACAATATAAATACAACAGTTTTTCCATCGTATAGCAGGAATAACTGCAACCAGTGTGAAGGTAATGGTCTCTTCTACGTTCCGGGTAACCTAGGCTTCACTCTAGGGCGTTGCTCCGCCAGATCGAATAGTTAGGGACGTAGAATTCAACGCCGGAAGCATAAAAAACAACATAAGTACAACAGTTTTTCCATCGTATAAAACGAATAATTGCAACCAGTGTGAAAGTACAGGTCATTTCTACGTTCCTGGCAACCTAGGCATCGCTTAAGGGCGTTGCTCCACCAGATCGAATAGTTGCGGCCTTAGAAGTCAACTCCAGAAGCATAAAATACAATATAAATACAACAGCTTTTCCATCGCATAAAATGAATGATTCCAAACAGTGTGAAAGTTATGGTCATTTCTACTTTCCGGGCAACCTAGGCTTAACTCCAGTGCGTTGCTCCACCAGGTCGAAAAGCTAGGAACTTTGAATACAACGCCAGAAGCATAAAATACAATAAAAATGCAACAGTTTTTCCATCGTATAACAGGAAAGCTGCAACCAGTGTGAAAGTACTGGTCGTTTCTATGTTCCGGGTAACCTAGGCTTCACTCTAGGGTGTTGCTCCACCAGATCGAATAGCTAGGGACTTAGAATTCGACGCCAGAAGAGTAAAATTCAACATAAGTATAACAGTTTTTCCATCATATAAAATGTATAATTGCAAGCAGTGTGAAGGTAATGGCCATTTCTACGTTCCGGGCAACCCAGGCTTTACTGTAGAGCATTGCCAGATCGAATAGCTACGGCCTTAGAAGTCAACTCCGGAAGCATAAAATACAATATAAATACAACAGCTTTTCCATCGTATAAAATGAATAATTGCAAACAGTGTGAAAGTTATGGTCATTTCTACGTTCCGCGCAACCTAGGCTTAACTCCAGGGCGTTGCTCCAACAGATCGAATAGTTAGGGACTTTGAATACAGCGCCAGAAGCATAAAGTACAATAAAAATGCAACACTTTTTCCATCGTGTAACAGGAATAACTGCAACCAGTGTGAAGGTAATGGTCTTTTCTAAGCTCCGGCAACCTAGGCTTCACTACAGGGAGGTGCTCCACCAGATCAAATAGTTAGGGCCTAAGAAGTCAACGCCAGAAACATAAAATACAACATAAATACAACAGCTTTTCCATCGTATATAATGTATATTTGCAAACATTGTGAAAGTAACGGTCATTTCTACGTTCCGGGCAACCTAGGCTTCACTCTAGGGCGTTGCTCCACCAGATCGAATAGCTAGGGACTTAGAATTCAGCGCCAGAAGAATAATATACAACTTAAGAATAACAGTTTTTCTATCGTATAGAATGTATAATTGCAAGCATTGTGAAGGTAATGGTCATTTCTACGTTCCGGGCACCCTAGGCTTAACTGTAGGGCGTTGCACCACCAGATCGAATCGTTAGGGCCTTAGAAGTCAACGCCCGAGGCATGAAATACGAAATAAATAGAACAGTTCTTCCAGCGTATCAAGTGAGTAATCGCAAACAGTGTGAAGGTAATGGTCATTCCTACGTTCCGGGCAACCTAGGCTTAACTGTAGGGCGTTTCTCCACCAGATCGCATAGTTAGGGAATTAGAATTCAACGACAGAAGCATAAAATGCAATATAAATACAACAGCTTTTATATCGTATATAATGTATATTAGCAAACAGTGTGGAAGTAACGGTCATTTCTACGTTCCGGGCAACCTAGGCTTAACTGTAGGGCGTTGCTCCACCAGATGGAACAGCTAGGGACTTAGAACTCAACGCCAGAACATTACAATACAGCCTAAGTACAACAGTTTTACCATCGTATAAAATGAATAATCGCAAACAGTGTGAAGGTAATGGTCATTTCTACGTTCCGGGCAACCTAGGCTTAACTGTAGGGCGTTGCTCCACCAGATCGAATAGTTAGGTCCTTAGAAGGTAACGCCCGAAGCATGAAATACGAACTAAATAGAACAGTTTTTCTAGCGTACCAAATGAATAATCGCAAACAGTGTGAAGGTAATGGTCATTTCTACGTCCCGGGCAACCTAGGCTTCACTCTAGGGCGTTGCTCCACCAGATCGAATAGTTAGGGCCTTAGAGGTCAACGCCCGAAGCATAAAATACAAAATAAATGGAACAGTTTTTCCATTGTATAAAACGAATAATTGAAACCAGTGTGAAAGTTATGATCTTTTCTACGTTCCGGGCAACCTGGGCTTAACTGTAAAGCGTTGCTCCACCAGATCGCATAGTTAGGGACATAGAATTTAACGACAGAAGCATAAAATACAATAAAAATGCAACAGTTTTTCCATTGTATAACAGGAATAACTGCAACCAGTGTGAAGGTACTGGTCATTCCTATGTTCCGGGTAACCTAGGCTTCACTCTAGAGCGTTGCTCCACCAGATCGAATAGCTAGGGCCTAAGAAGTCAACGCCAGAAGCATAAAATACAATATAAATACAACCGCTTTACCATCGTATATAAAGTATATTTGCAAACAGTGTGAATGTAAAGGTCATTTCCACGTTCCGGGCAACCTAGGCTTTACTCTAGAGCATTGCTCCACCAGATCGAATAGTTAGGGCCTAAGAAGACAACGCCAGAAGCATAAAATACAATAAAGATGCAACAGTTTTTCCATCGTATAACAGGAGTAATTGCAACCAGTGTGAAGGTAATGGTCTTTTCTACGTTCCGGGCAACCTAGGCTTCACTCTAGGGCGTTGCTCCGCCAGATCGAATAGTTAGGGACTTAGAATTCATCGCCGGAAGCATAAAAAACGACATAAGTACAACAGTTTTTCCATCGTATAAAACGAATACTTGCATCCAGTGTGAAAGTAACGGCCATATCTACGTTCCGGGCAACCTAGGATTCACTCTAGGGAGTTGCTGCACCAGATCGAATAGTTAGGGCCTGAGAAGTCAACGCCCGAAGCATATAATACAATAAAAATACAACAGTTTTTCCATCGTATAACAGGAATAACTGCAACCAGTGTGAAGGTAATGGTCAATTCTGCGTTCCGGGCAACCTATGCTTCGCTCTAGGGCGTTGCTCAACCAGATCGAAAAGCTAGGGTCTTAGAAGTCAACGCCCGAAGCATAAAATACAAAATAAATACAACAGTTTTTCCATCGTATAAAACGAATAATTGCAACCAGTGTGAAAGTTACGGTCATTTCTACGTTCCTGGCGTCCTAGGCTTGACTCTAGGGCGTTGCTGCACTAGATCGAATAGTTAGGGCCTTAGATGTCAACGCACGAAGCATAAAATACAAAAAGATAAAACAGATATTCCATCGTATAGCAGGAATAATTGCAACCAGTGTGAAAGTGATAGTCATTTCTACGTTCCGGGCAACCTAGGATTCACTCTACGGCGTTGCTCCACCAGATCGAATAGTTGGGGCCTAAGAAGTCAACGACAGAATCATAAAATACAATATAAGTACAACAGTATTTCCATCGTATAAAACGAATAATTGCAACCGGTGTGAAAATTATTGTCCTTTCTACGTTCCGGGCAACCTAGGCTTCACTCTAGGGCGTTGCCCCACCAGATCGAATAGTTAGGGCCTAAGAAGTCAACTCCAGAAGCATAAAATACAATATAAATACAACAGATTTTCCATCGTATAACAGGAATAACTGCAACCAGTGTGAAAGTAATGCCCATTTCTACGTTCCGGGTATCAGAGACTTAACACTGAAGCATTGCTCCACCCAGATCGATTAGCTAGGGACTTAGAATACAACGCCAGCAGCATAAAATACAATAAAAATACAATTGTTTTTCATCGTATAACAGGAATAATTGCATCCAGTGTGAAAGTAATGGTCGTTTCTACGTTCCGGGCAAGCTAGGCTTCACTCTAGGGAGTTGCTCCACAACATCCAATAGCTACGGCCTTAGTAGTCAACGCAAGGAGCATAAAATACAATAAAAATATAACAGTTTTTCTTAGTGTAACAGGAATAACTGCAACCAGTGTGAAGGTACTGGTCATTTCTACGTTCCGGGCAACCTGGGCTTCACTCTAGGGCGTTGCTCCACCGGACCGAATAGCTAGGGCCTTAGAAGTCAACGTCAGAAGCATAAAATACATTATAAATACAACAGTTTTTGCATCGTATTAAATGAATAATTGCAACCAGTGTGAAAGTGATGGCCATTTCTACGATCCGGGAATCCTAGGTATAACTCTCAGGCGTTGCTCCACCAGATCGAATAGTTGGGGCCTAAGAAGTCAACACCAGGAGCATAAAATACAATTTAAATACAACAGCTTTTCCATCGTATAACAGGAATAACTACAACCAGTGTGAAGGACCTGGTCATTTCTGCGTTCCGGGCAACCTAGGCTTCACTCTAGGGTGTTCCTCAACCAGCTCGTATAGTTGGGGCCTTAGAAGTCTACGCCCGGAGCATAAAATACAGAATAAGCACAACTGTTTTTCCATCGTATAAAACGAATAATTGCATCCAGTGTGAAAGTAATGGCCATTTCTACGTTCCACGCAACCTAGGCTTCACTGTACGGTGTTGCTCTACCAAATCGAATAGCTAGGGCCTTAGAAGTTTACGCCAGTAGCATAAAATAAAATTAAAATACAACAGTTTTTCCATCGTATAAAATGATTAATTGCAATCAGTGTGAATGTAATGGTCATTTCTGCGTTCCGTTCAACCTAGGATGCACTCTAGGGCGTTGCTGCATCAGAACGAATAGTTAGGGCCTTAGAAGTCAACGCCTGAAGCATAAAATACAATAAAGATACAACAGTTTTTCCATCGTATAATACGAATAATTGCATCCAGTGTGAAAGTAACGGCCATATCTACGTTCCGGGCAACCTAGGCTTGGCTCTAGCGCGTTGCTCCACCAGATCGAATACTTAGGGCCTTAGACGTCAACGCCCGAAGCATAAAATACAATAAAGATACAACAGCTTTTCCATCGTATAACAGGAGTAATTGCAACCAGTGTGAAAGTGATGGTCATTTCTACGCTCCGCGCAACCTAGGCTTCACTCTAGGGCGTTGTTCCGCCAGGACGAATTGTTAAGGCCTTAGAAGTCAACGCCAGAAGCGTAAAATACGAAACAAATGCAACAGTTTTTCCATGGTATAAAACATATATTTGCAACCGATGTGAAAATTATGGTCATTTCTACGTTCCGGGCGACCTAGGCTTCACTCTAGAGCGTTGCACCACCAGATGGAATAGTTAGGGCCTTAGAAGTCAACGCCCGTAGCATAAAATAAAATTAAAATACAACAGTTTTTCCATCGTATAAAATGATTAATTGCAATCAGTGTGAATGTAATGGTCATTTCTGCGTTCCGCTCAACCTAGGATGCACTCTAGGGCGTTGCTGCATCAGAACGAATAGTTAGGGCCTGAGAAGTCAACGCCCGAAGCATATAATACAATAATAATGCAACAGTTTTGCCATCGTACAACAGGAATAACTGCAACCAGTGTGAAGGTAATGGTCATTTCGACGTTCCGGGCAACCTATGCTTCGCTCTAGGGCCTTGCTCAACCAGATCGAATAGCTAGCGCCTTAGAAGTCAACGCCCGAAGCATAAAATACAAAATAAATACAACAATTTCTCCATCGTATAAAACGAATAATTGCAACCAGTGTCAAAGTTATGGTCATTTCTACGTTCCTGGCAACCTAGGCGCCTCTCTAGGGCGTTGCTCAACCAGATCGAATAGTTAGGGCCATAGAAGTCAACGCCCGAAGCATAAAATACAATAAAAATACAATAGTTTTTCCATGGTATAAAATGAATAATTGCAATCAGTGTGAAGGTAATGGTCATTTCTACGTTCCGGGCAACCTAGGCTTCACTCTAGGGCGTTGCTCCACCAGATCGAATACTTAGGGCCTTAGAAGTCAACGCCCGAAGCATAAAATACAATAAAAATACAATAGTTTTTCAACCGTATAAAATGAATAATTGCAATCAGTGTGAAGGTAATGGTCATTTCTGCGTTCCAGGCAACCTAGGATTCACTCTAGGGAGTTGCTGCACCAGATGGAATAGTTAGGGACTGAGAAGTTAACGCCCGAAGCATATAATACAATAAAAATACAACAGTTTTTCCATCGTATAACAGGAATAACTGCAACCAGTGTGAAGGTAATGGTCATTTCTGCGTTCCGGGCAACCTAGGATTCACTCTAGGGCGTTGCTGCACCTGATCGAATAGTTAGGGCCTGAGAAGTCAACGCCCGAAGCATATAATACAATAAAAATACAACAGTTTTTCCATCGTATAACAGGAATAACTGCAACCAGTGTGAAGGTAATGGTCAATTCTGCGTTCCGGGCAACCTATGCTTCGCTCTAGGGCGTTGCTCAACCAGATCGAAAAGCTAGGGTCTTAGAAGTCAACGCCCGAAGCATAAAATACAGAATAAATACAACAGTTTTTCCATCGTATAAAACGAATAATTGCAACCAGTGTGAAAGTAGTGGTCATTTCTACGTTCCGGCAACCTAGGCTTCACTCTAGGGCTTTGCTCCACCAGATCGAATAGTTAGGGCCTACGTAGTCAACGCCAGAAGAATAAAATACAATATAAATACAACGGTTTTTCCATCGTATAAAATGAATAATTGCAAACAGTGTGAAAGTTATGGTTATTCCTACGTTCCGGTAACATAGGCTTCACTCTAGGGTGTTGCTCCACCAGATCGAATTGTTAGCGCCTAAGAAGTCAACGCCAGAAGCATAAAACACAATATAAATGCAACAGCTTTTCCATCGTATAAAACGAATAATTGCAACCAGTGTGCAAGTACTGGTCATTTCCACGTTCCGGGCAAGCTAGGCTTCACTCTAGGGCGTTGCTCCACCAGATCGAATAGTTAGGGCCTAAGAAGACAACGCCAAAAGCATACAATACAATATAAATACAACAGCTTTTCCATCGTATATAATGTATAATTGCAAGCATTGTGAAGGTAATGGTCATTTCTACGTTCCGGGCAACCTAGGCTTCACTCTAGAGCGTTGCACCACCAGAACGAATAGTTAGGGCCTAAGAAGTCAACGCCAGAAGCATAAAGTACAATATAAATACAACAGTTTTTCCATCGTATAGCAGGAATAACTGCAACCAGTGTGAAGGTAATGGTCTCTTCTACGTTCCGGGTAACCTAGGCTTCACTCTAGGGCGTTGCTCCGCCAGATCGAATAGTTAGGGACGTAGAATTCAACGCCGGAAGCATAAAAAACAACATAAGTACAACAGTTTTTCCATCGTATAAAACGAATAATTGCAACCAGTGTGAAAGTACAGGTCATTTCTACGTTCCTGGCAACCTAGGCATCGCTTAAGGGCGTTGCTCCACCAGATCGAATAGTTGCGGCCTTAGAAGTCAACTCCAGAAGCATAAAATACAATATAACTACAACAGCTTTTCCATCGCATAAAATGAATGATTGCAAACAGTGTGAAAGTTATGGTCATTTCTACTTTCCGGGCAACCTAGGCTTAACTCCAGTGCGTTGCTCCACCAGGTCGAAAAGCTAGGAACTTTGAATACAACGCCAGAAGCATAAAATAAAATAAAAATTGCAACAGTTTTTCCATCGTATAACAGGAATAACTGCAACCAGTGTGAAGGTACTGGTCATTTCTATGTCCCGGGTAACCTAGGCTTCACTCTAGAGCTTTGCTGCACCATATCGAATAGCTAGGGACTTAGAATTCAACGCCAGAAGATAAAATACAACATAAGTATAACAGTTTTTCCATCGTATAACAGGAATAATTGCAACCAGTGTGAAAGTACAGGTCATTTCTACGATCCGGGAAACCTAGGATTCGCTTAAGGGCGTTGCTCCACCAGATCGCGTAGTTAGGGACTTAGAATTTAACGCCAGAAGCATAAAATACAATAAAAATGCAACAGCTTTTCCATCGTATAACAGGAAATCTGCAACCAGTTTGAAAGTACTGGTCATTTCTATGTTCCGTGTAACCTAGTCTTCACTCTAGAGCGTTGCTCCCCCAGATCGAATAGCTAGGGACTTAGAATTCGAAGCCTGAAGAATAAAATACAATATAAATACAACAGCTTTTCCATCGTATGAAATGTGTATTTGCAAACGTTGTGAAAGCAAAGGTCATTACTACGTTCCGGGTAACCTAGGCTTCACTCTAGGGCGTTGCTCCGCCAGATCGAATAGTTAGGGACGTAGAATTCAACGCCGGAAGCATAAAAAACAACATAAGTACAACAGTTTTTCCATCGTATAAAACGAATAATTGCAACCAGTGTGAAAGTACAGGTCATTTCTACGTTCCTGGCAACCTAGGCATCGCTTAAGGGCGTTGCTCCACCAGATCGAATAGTTGCGGCCTTAGAAGTCAACTCCAGAAGCATAAAATACAATATAAATACAACAGCTTTTCCATCGCATAAAATGAATGATTCCAAACAGTGTGAAAGTTATGGTCATTTCTACTTTCCGGGCAACCTAGGCTTAACTCCAGTGCGTTGCTCCACCAGGTCGAAAAGCTAGGAACTTTGAATACAACGCCAGAAGCATAAAATACAATAAAAATGCAACAGTTTTTCCATCGTATAACAGGAAAGCTGCAACCAGTGTGCAAGTACTGGTCGTTTCTATGTTCCGGGTAACCTAGGCTTCACTCTAGGGTGTTGCTCCACCAGATCGAATAGCTAGGGACGTAGAATTCAACGCCAGAAGAGTAAAATTCAACATAAGTATAACAGTTTTTCCATCATATAAAATGTATAATTGCAAGCAGTGTGAAGGTAATGGCCATTTCTACGTTCCGGGCAACCCAGGCTTTACTGTAGAGCATTGCCAGATCGAATAGCTACGGCCTTAGAAGTCAACTCCGGAAGCATAAAATACAATATAAATACAACAGCTTTTCCATCGTATAAAATGAATAATTGCAAACAGTGTGAAAGTTATGGTCATTTCTACGTTCCGCGCAACCTAGGCTTAACTCCAGGGCGTTGCTCCAACAGATCGAATAGTTAGGGACTTTGAATACAGTGCCAGAAGCATAAAGTACAATAAAAATGCAACACTTTTTCCATCGTGTAACAGGAATAACTGCAACCAGTGTGAAGGTAATGGTCTTTTCTAAGCTCCGGCAACCTAGGCTTCACTACAGGGAGGTGCTCCACCAGATCAAATAGTTAGGGCCTAAGAAGTCAACGCCAGAAACATAAAATACAACATAAATACAACAGCTTTTCCATCGTATATAATGTATATTTGCAAACATTGTGAAAGTAACGGTCATTTCTACGTTCCGGGCAACCTAGGCTTCACTCTAGGGCGTTGCTCCACCAGATCGAATAGCTAGGGACTTAGAATTCAGCGCCAGAAGAATAATATACAACTTAAGAATAACAGTTTTTCTATCGTATAGAATGTATAATTGCAAGCATTGTGAAGGTAATGGTCATTTCTACGTTCCGGGCACCCTAGGCTTAACTGTAGGGCGTTGCACCACCAGATCGAATCGTTAGGGCCTTAGAAGTCAACGCCCGAGGCATGAAATACGAAATAAATAGAACAGTTCTTCCAGCGTATCAAGTGAGTAATCGCAAACAGTGTGAAGGTAATGGTCATTCCTACGTTCCGGGCAACCTGGGCTTAACTGTAAAGCGTTGCTCCACCAGATCGCATAGTTAGGGACATAGAATTTAACGACAGAAGCATAAAATACAATAAAAATGCAACAGTTTTTCCATTGTATAACAGGAATAACTGCAACCAGTGTGAAGGTACTGGTCATTCCTATGTTCCGGGTAACCTAGGCTTCACTCTAGAGCGTTGCTCCACCAGATCGAATAGCTAGGGCCTAAGAAGTCAACGCCAGAAGCATAAAATACAATATAAATACAACCGCTTTACCATCGTATATAAAGTATATTTGCAAACAGTGTGAATGTAAAGGTCATTTCCACGTTCCGGGCAACCTAGGCTTTACTCTAGAGCATTGCTCCACCAGATCGAATAGTTAGGGCCTAAGAAGACATCGCCAGAAGCATAAAATACAATAAAGATGCAACAGTTTTTCCATCGTATAACAGGAGTAATTGCAACCAGTGTGAAGGTAATGGTCTTTTCTACGTTCCGGGCAACCTAGGCTTCACTCGAGGGCGTTGCTCCGCCAGATCGAATAGTTAGGGACTTAGAATTCATCGCCGGAAGCATAAAAAACGACATAAGTACAACAGTTTTTCCATCGTATAAAACGAATACTTGCATCCAGTGTGAAAGTAACGGCCATATCTACGTTCCGGGCAACCTAGGATTCACTCTAGGGAGTTGCTGCACCAGATCGAATAGTTAGGGCCTGAGAAGTCAACGCCCGAAGCATATAATACAATAAAAATACAACAGTTTTTCCATCGTATAACAGGAATAACTGCAACCAGTGTGAAGGTAATGGTCAATTCTGCGTTCCGGGCAACCTATGCTTCGCTCTAGGGCGTTGCTCAACCAGATCGAAAAGCTAGGGTCTTAGAAGTCAACGCCCGAAGCATAAAATACAAAATAAATACAACAGTTTTTCCATCGTATAAAACGAATAATTGCAACCAGTGTGAAAGTTACGGTCATTTCTACGTTCCTGGCATCCTAGGCTTGACTCTAGGGCGTTGCTGCACTAGATCGAATAGTTAGGGCCTTAGATGTCAACGCACGAAGCATAAAATACAAAAATATAAAACAGATATTCCATCGTATAGCAGGAATAATTGCAACCAGTGTGAAAGTGATAGTCATTTCTACGTTCCGGGCAACCTAGGATTCACTCTACGGCGTTGCTCCACCAGATCGAATAGTTGGGGCCTAAGAAGTCAACGACAGAATCATAAAATACAATATAAGTACAACAGTATTTCCATCGTATAAAACGAATAATTGCAACCGGTGTGAAAATTATTGTCCTTTCTACGTTCCGGGCAACCTAGGCTTCACTCTAGGGCGTTGCCCCACCAGATCGAATAGTTAGGGCCTAAGAAGTCAACTCCAGAAGCATAAAATACAATATAAATACAACAGATTTTCCATCGTATAACAGGAATAACTGCAACCAGTGTGAAAGTAATGCCCATTTCTACGTTCCGGGTATCAGAGACTTAACACTGAAGCATTGCTCCACCCAGATCGATTAGCTAGGGACTTAGAATACAACGCCAGCAGCATAAAATACAATAAAAATACAATTGTTTTTCATCGTATAACAGGAATAATTGCATCCAGTGTGAAAGTAATGGTCGTTTCTACGTTCCGGGCAAGCTAGGCTTCACTCTAGGGAGTTGCTCCACAACATCCAATAGCTACGGCCTTAGTAGTCAACGCAAGGAGCATAAAATACAATAAAAATATAACAGTTTTTCTTAGTGTAACAGGAATAACTGCAACCAGTGTGAAGGTACTGGTCATTTCTACGTTCCGGGCAACCTGGGCTTCACTCTAGGGCGTTGCTCCACCGGACCGAATAGCTAGGGCCTTAGAAGTCAACGTCAGAAGCATAAAATACATTATAAATACAACAGTTTTTGCATCGTATTAAATGAATAATTGCAACCAGTGTGAAAGTGATGGCCATTTCTACGATCCGGGAATCCTAGGTATAACTCTCAGGCGTTGCTCCACCAGATCGAATAGTTGGGGCCTAAGAAGTCAACACCAGGAGCATAAAATACAATTTAAATACAACAGCTTTTCCATCGTATAACAGGAATAACTACAACCAGTGTGAAGGACCTGGTCATTTCTGCGTTCCGGGCAACCTAGGCTTCACTCTAGGGTGTTCCTCAACCAGATCGTATAGTTGGGGCCTTAGAAGTCTACGCCCGGAGCATAAAATACAGAATAAGCACAACTGTTTTTCCATCGTATAAAACGAATAATTGCATCCAGTGTGAAAGTAATGGCCATTTCTACGTTCCAGGCAACCTAGGCTTCACTGTACGGTGTTGCTCTACCAAATCGAATAGCTAGGGCCTTAGAAGTTTACGCCAGTAGCATAAAATAAAATTAAAATACAACAGTTTTTCCATCGTATAAAATGATTAATTGCAATCAGTGTGAATGTAATGGTCATTTCTTCGTTCCGTTCAACCTAGGATGCACTCTAGGGCGTTGCTGCATCAGAACGAATAGTTAGGGCCTTAGAAGTCAACGCCTGAAGCATAAAATACAATAAAGATACAACAGTTTTTCCATCGTATAATACGAATAATTGCATCCAGTGTGAAAGTAACGGCCATATCTACGTTCCGGGCAACCTAGGCTTGGCTCTAGCGCGTTGCTCCACCAGATCGAATACTTAGGGCCTTAGACGTCAACGCCCGAAGCATAAAATACAATAAAGATACAACAGCTTTTCCATCGTATAACAGGAGTAATTGCAACCAGTGTGAAAGTGATGGTCATTTCTACGCTCCGCGCAACCTAGGCTTCACTCTAGGGCGTTGTTCCGCCAGGACGAATTGTTAAGGCCTTAGAAGTCAACGCCAGAAGCGTAAAATACGAAACAAATGCAACAGTTTTTCCATGGTATAAAACATATATTTGCAACCGATGTGAAAATTATGGTCATTTCTACGTTCCGGGCGACCTAGGCTTCACTCTAGAGCGTTGCACCACCAGATGGAATAGTTAGGGCCTTAGAAGTCAACGCCCGTAGCATAAAATAAAATTAAAATACAACAGTTTTTCCATCGTATAAAATGATTAATTGCAATCAGTGTGAATGTAATGGTCATTTCTGCGTTCCGTTCAACCTAGGATGCACTCTAGGGCGTTGCTGCATCAGAACGAATAGTTAGGGCCTGAGAAGTCAACGCCCGAAGCATATAATACAATAAAAATGCAACAGTTTTGCCATCGTACAACAGGAATAACTGCAACCAGTGTGAAGGTAATGGTCATTTCGACGTTCCGGGCAACCTATGCTTCGCTCTAGGGCCTTGCTCAACCAGATCGAATAGCTAGCGCCTTAGAAGTCAACGCCCGAAGCATAAAATACAAAATAAATACAACAATTTCTCCATCGTATAAAACGAATAATTGCAACCAGTGTCAAAGTTATGGTCATTTCTACGTTCCTGGCAACCTAGGCGCCTCTCTAGGGCGTTGCTCAACCAGATCGAATAGTTAGGGCCATAGAAGTCAACGCCCGAAGCATAAAATACAATAAAAATACAATAGTTTTTCCAGGGTATAAAATGAATAATTGCAATCAGTGTGAAGGTAATGGTCATTTCTACGTTCCGGGCAACCTAGGCTTCACTCTAGGGCGTTGCTCCACCAGATCGAATACTTAGGGCCTTAGAAGTCAACGCCCGAAGCATAAAATACAATAAAAATACAATAGTTTTTCAACAGTCTAAAATGAATAATTGCAATCAGTGTGAAGGTAATGGTCATTTCTGCGTTCCAGGCAACCTAGGATTCACTCTAGGGAGTTGCTGCACCAGATGGAATAGTTAGGGACTGAGAAGTTAACGCCCGAAGCATATAATACAATAAAAATACAACAGTTTTTCCATCGTATAACAGGAATAACTGCAACCAGTGTGAAGGTAATGGTCATTTCTGCGTTCCGGGCAACCTAGGATTCACTCTAGGGCGTTGCTGCACCTGATCGAATAGTTAGGGCCTGAGAAGTCAACGCCCGAAGCATATAATACAATAAAAATACAACAGTTTTTCCATCGTATAACAGGAATAACTGCAACCAGTGTGAAGGTAATGGTCAATTCTGCGTTCCGGGCAACCTATGCTTCGCTCTAGGGCGTTGCTCAACCAGATCGAAAAGCTAGGGTCTTAGAAGTCAACGCCCGAAGCATAAAATACAGAATAAATACAACAGTTTTTCCATCGTATAAAACGAATAATTGCAACCAGTGTGAAAGTAGTGGTCATTTCTACGTTCCGGCAACCTAGGCTTCACTCTAGGGCTTTGCTCCACCAGATCGAATAGTTAGGGCCTACGTAGTCAACGCCAGAAGAATAAAATACAATATAAATACAACGGTTTTTCCATCGTATAAAATGAATAATTGCAAACAGTGTGAAAGTTATGGTTATTCCTACGTTCCGGTAACATAGGCTTCACTCTAGGGTGTTGCTCCACCAGATCGAATTGTTAGCGCCTAAGAAGTCAACGCCAGAAGCATAAAACACAATATAAATGCAACAGCTTTTCCATCGTATAAAACGAATAATTGCAACCAGTGTGAAAGTGATGGCCATTTCTACGATCCGGGAATCCTAGGTATAACTCTCAGGCGTTGCTCCACCAGATCGAATAGTTGGGGCCTAAGAAGTCAACACCAGGAGCATAAAATACAATTTAAATACAACAGCTTTTCCATCGTATAACAGGAATAACTACAACCAGTGTGAAGGACCTGGTCATTTCTGCGTTCCGGGCAACCTAGGCTTCACTCTAGGGTGTTCCTCAACCAGATTGTATAGTTGGGGCCTTAGAAGTCTACGCCCGGAGCATAAAATACAGAATAAGCACAACAGTTTTTCCATCGTATAAAACGAATAATTGCATCCAGTGTGAAAGTAATGGCCATTTCTACGTTCCAGGCAACCTAGGCTTCACTGTACGGTGTTGCTCTACCAAATCGAATAGCTAGGGCCTTAGAAGTCTACGCCCGGAGCATAAAGTACAATAAAAATACAACAGTTTTTCCATCGTATAAAATGAGTAATTGCAATCAGTGTGAAGGTAATGGTCATTTCTACGTTCCGTTGAACCTAGGATTTACTCTAGGGCGTTGCTGCACCAGATCGAATAGTTAGGACCTGAGTAGTCAACGCCAGAAGCATATAATACAATAAAAATACAACAGTTTTTCCATCGTATAACAGGAATAACTGCAACCAGTGTGAAGGTAATGGTCATTTCTACGTTACGGGCAACCTAGGCTTCACTCTAGGGCGTTGCTCCACCAGATCGAATAGTAAGGGCTTAGAAGTCAACGCCCGAAGCTTAAAATACAGAATAAATACAACTGTTTTTCCATCGTATAAAACGAATAATTGAATCCAGTGTGAATGTAATGGCCATATCTACGTTCCGGGCAACCTAGGCTTGGCTCTAGGGCGTTGCTCCACCAGATCGAATACTTAGGGCCTTATAAGTCGACGCCCGAAGCATAAAATACAATAAAGATACAACAGTTTTTCCATCGTATAACAGGAGTAATTGCAACCCGTGTGAAGGTGATAGACATTTCTACGCTCGGGGCAACCTAGGCTTCAATCTAGGGCGTTGTTCCACCAGATCGAATAGTAAGGGCCTAAGAAGTCTACGCCCGGAGCATAAAATACAATAAAAATACAACTGTTTGTCCATTGTATAAAATGAATAATTGCAATCAGTGTGAAGCTAATGGTCATTTCTACGTTCCGGGCAACCTCGGCTTCAATCTAGGGCGTTGTTCCACCAGATCGAATAGTAAGGGCCTAAGAAGTCTACGCCCGGAGCATAAAACACAATAAAAATACAACTGTTTGTCCATTGTATAAAATGAATAATTGCAATCAGTGTGAAGGTAATGGTCATTTCTGCGTTCCGTTCAACCTAGGATGCACTCTAGGGCGTTGCTGCATCAGAACGAATAGTTAGGGCCTTAGAAGTCAACGCCCGAAGCATAAAATACAATAAAGATACAACAGTTTTTCCATCGTATAATACGAATAATTGCATCCAGTGTGAAAGTAACGGCCATATCTACGTTCCGGGCAACCTAGGCTTGGCTCTAGCGCGTTGCTCCACCAGATCGAATACTTAGGGCCTTAGACGTCAACGCCCGAAGCATAAAATACAATAAAGATACAACAGCTTTTCCATCGTATAACAGGAGTAATTGCAACCAGTGTGAAAGTTATGGTCATTTCTACGCTCCGCGCAACCTAGGCTTCACTCTAGGGCGTTGTTCCGCCAGGACGAATTGTTAAGGCCTTAGAAGTCAACGCCAGAAGCGTAAAATACGAAACAAATGCAACAGTTTTTCCATGGTATAAAACATATATTTGCAACCGATGTGAAAATTATGGTCATTTCTACGTTCCGGGCGACCTAGGCTTCACTCTAGAGCGTTGCACCGCCAGATGGAATAGTTAGGGCCTTAGAAGTCAACGCCCGTAGCATAAAATAAAATTAAAATACAACAGTTTTTCCATCGTATAAAATGATTAATTGCAATCAGTGTGAATGTAATGGTCATTTCTGCGTTCCGTTCAACCTAGGATGCACTCTAGGGCGTTGCTGCATCAGAACGAATAGTTAGGGCCTGAGAAGTCAACGCCCGAAGCATATAATACAATAAAAATGCAACAGTTTTGCCATCGTACAACAGGAATAACTGCAACCAGTGTGAAGGTAATGGTCATTTCGACGTTCCGGGCAACCTATGCTTCGCTCTAGGGCCTTGCTCAACCAGATCGAATAGCTAGCGCCTTAGAAGTCAACGCCCGAAGCATAAAATACAAAATAAATACAACAATTTCTCCATCGTATAAAACGAATAATTGCAACCAGTGTCAAAGTTATGGTCATTTCTACGTTCCTGGCAACCTAGGCGCCTCTCTAGGGCGTTGCTCAACCAGATCGAATAGTTAGGGCCATAGAAGTCAACGCCCGAAGCATAAAATACAATAAAAATACAATAGTTTTTCCATGGTATAAAATGAATAATTGCAATCAGTGTGAAGGTAATGGTCATTTCTACGTTCCGGGCAACCTAGGCTTCACTCTAGGGCGTTGCTCCACCAGATCGAATACTTAGGGCCTTAGAAGTCAACGCCCGAAGCATATAATACAATAAAAATACAACAGTTTTTCCATCGTATAACAGGAATAACTGCAACCAGTGTGAAGGTAATGGTCATTTCTGCGTTCCGGGCAACCTAGGATTCACTCTAGGGCGTTGCTGCACCTGATCGAATAGTTAGGGCCTGAGAAGTCAACGCCCGAAGCATATAATACAATAAAAATACAACAGTTTTTCCATCGTATAACAGGAATAACTGCAACCAGTGTGAAGGTAATGGTCAATTCTGCGTTCCGGGCAACCTATGCTTCGCTCTAGGGCGTTGCTCAACCAGATCGAAAAGCTAGGGTCTTAGAAGTCAACGCCCGAAGCATAAAATACAGAATAAATACAACAGTTTTTCCATCGTATAAAACGAATAATTGCAACCAGTGTGAAAGTTACGATCATTTCTACGTTCCTGGCAACCTAGGCTTGACTCTAGGGCGTTGCTGCACTAGATCGAATAGTTAGGGCCTTAGATGTCAACGCACGAAGCATAAAATACAAAAAGATAAAACAGATGTTCCATCGTATAACAGGAATAAGTGCAACCAGTGTGAAAGTGATAGTCATTTCTACGTTCCGAGCAACCTAGGATTCACTCTACGGCGTTGCTCCACCAGATCGAATAGTTAGGGCCTAAGAAGTCAACGACAGAATCATAAAATACAATATAAATACAACAGTTCTTGCATCGTATAATATGAGCAATTGCAAAACCTGTGAAAGTAATGGTCATTTCTACGTTCCGTGCAACCTAAGCTTCACTCTATGGAGTTGCTCCACCACATCGAATAGCTACGGCCTTAGAAGTCAATGCCAGAGGCATAAAATACAATACAAATACAAGGGCTTCTCCATCGTATAAAATGAATAATTGCAAACAGTGTGAAAGTAATGGTCATTTCTACGTTCCGGGCAACCTAGGATTCAATCTAGGGCGTTGCTGCACCAGATCGAATAGTTAGGGCCTTAGAAGTCAACGCACGAAGCATAAAATACAAAATAAATGCAACGGTTTTTCCATCGTATAACACGAATAATTGCAACCCGTGTGATAGTGATAGGCATTTCTACGTTCCAGGCAACCTAGGCTTCACTGTAGGGTGATACTCTACCAAATCGAATAGCTAGGGCCTTAGAAGTCTACGCCCGGAGCATAAAGTACAATAAAAATACAACAGTTTTTCCATCGTATAAAATGAGTAATTGCAATCAGTGTGAAGGTAATGGTCATTTCTACGTTCCGTTGAACCTAGGATTTACTCTAGGGCGTTGCTGCACCAGATCGAATAGTTAGGACCTGAGTAGTCAACGCCAGAAGCATATAATACAATAAAAATACAACAGTTTTTCCATCGTATAACAGGAATAACTGCAACCAGTGTGAAGGTAATGGTCATTTCTACGTTACGGGCAACCTAGGCTTCACTCTAGGGCGTTGCTCCACCAGATCGAATAGTAAGGCCTTAGAAGTCAACGCCCGAAGCTTAAAATACAGAATAAATACAACTGTTTTTCCATCGTATAAAACGAATAATTGAATCCAGTGTGAATGTAATGGCCATATCTACGTTCCGGGCAACCTAGGCTTGGCTCTAGGGCGTTGCTCCACCAGATCGAATACTTAGGGCCTTAGAAGTCGACGCCCGAAGCATAAAATACAATAAAGATACAACAGTTTTTCCATCGTATAACAGGAGTAATTGCAACCCGTGTGAAAGTGATAGACATTTCTACGCTCGGGGCAACCTAGGCTTCAATCTAGGGCGTTGTTCCACCAGATCGAATAGTAAGGGCCTGAGAAGTCTACGCCCGGAGCATAAAATACAATAAAAATACAACTGTTTGTCCATTGTATAAAATGAATAATTGCAATCAGTGTGAAGCTAATGGTCATTTCTACGTTCCGGGCAACCTAGGCTTCAATCTAGGGCGTTGTTCCACCAGATCGAATAGTAAGGGCCTAAGAAGTCTACGCCCGGAGCATAAAACACAATAAAAATACAACTGTTTGTCCATTGTATAAAATGAATAATTGCAATCAGTGTGAAGGTAATGGTCATTTCTGCGTTCCGTTCAACCTAGGATGCACTCTAGGGCGTTGCTGCATCAGAACGAATAGTTAGGGCCTTAGAAGTCAACGCCCGAAGCATAAAATACAATAAAGATACAACAGTTTTTCCATCGTATAATACGAATAATTGCATCCAGTGTGAAAGTAACGGCCATATCTACGTTCCGGGCAACCTAGGCTTGGCTCTAGCGCGTTGCTCCACCAGATCGAATACTTAGGGCCTTAGACGTCAACGCCCGAAGCATAAAATACAATAAAGATACAACAGCTTTTCCATCGTATAACAGGAGTAATTGCAACCAGTGTGAAAGTGATGGTCATTTCTACGTTCCGGGCAACCTAGGCTTCACTCTAGGGCGTTGTTCCGCCAGGACGAATTGTTAAGGCCTTAGAAGTCAACGCCAGAAGCGTAAAATACGAAACAAATGCAACAGTTTTTCCATGGTATAAAACGAATATTTGCAACCGATGTGAAAATTATGGTCATTTCTACGTTCCGGGCGACCTAGGCTTCACTCTAGAGCGTTGCACCACCAGATGGAATAGTTAGGGCCTTAGAAGTCAACGCCTGAAGCATAAAATACAGCCCAAGTACAACAGTTTTACCATCGTATAAAATGAATAATCGCAAGCAGTGTGAAGGTAATGGCCATTACTACGTTCCGGGCAACCTAGGCTTCACTCTAGGGCGTTGCTCCACCAGACCCAATAGTTAGGGACTTACAAGTCACTGCCCGAAGTATAAAATACAAAATAAATAGAACAGTTTTTCCATTGTATAGAACGAATAATTGCAACCAGTGTGAAAGTTATGATCTTTTCTACGTTCCGCGCAACCTGGGCTTCACCCTTGGGCGTTACTCCATCACATCGAATAGCTGTGGCCTTAGAAGTCAACTCCAGAAGCGTAAAATACCATATAAATACAACAGCTTTTCCATCGTATATAATGTATATTTGCAGACAGTCTGAAAGTAAAGGTCATTTCTACGTTCCGGGCAACCTAGGCTTAACTGTAGGGCGTTGCTGCACCAGATCGCATAGTTAGTGACTTAGAATTCAACACCAGAAGCATAAAATACAATAAAAATGCAACAGTTTTTCCGTCGAATAACAGGAATAACTGCAACCAGTGTGAAAGTACTGGTCATTTCTACGTTCCGGGCAACCTAGGCTTCACTCTAGGGCGTTGCTCCACCAGATCGAACAGCTAGGGACTTAGAATTCAACGCCAGAAGAATAAAATACAACCTAAGTACAACAGTTTTACCATCGTATAAGATGAATAATCGCAAACAGTGTGAAGGTAATGGTCATTTCTACGTTCCGGGCAACCTAGGCTTCACTCTAGGGCGTTGCTCTACCAGATCGAATAGTTAGGGCCTTAGAAGTCAACGCCCGAAGCATAAAATACAAAATAAATGGAACAGTTTTTCCATTGTGTAAAACGAATAATTGAAACCAGTGTGAAAGTTATGATCTTTTCTACGTTCCGGGCAACCTAGGCTTAACTGTAGGGCGTTGCTCCACCAGATCGCATAGTTAGGGACATGGAATTTAACGCCAGAAGCATAAAATACAATAAAAATACAACAGTTTTTCCATCCTATAAAAGGAATAATGCAACCAGTGTGAAAGTAATGGTCATTTCTACGTTCCGGGCAATCGTTGCATAACTCCAGGGCGTTGCTCCACCAGATCGAATAGTTAGGGACCTTGAATACAACGCCAGAAGCATAAAATACAATAAAAATGCAACAGTTTTTCCATTGTATAACAGGAATAACTGCAACCAGTGTGAAGGTACTGGTCATTTCTATGTTCCGGGTAACCTAGGCTTCACTCTAGAGCGTTGCTCCACCAGATCGAACAGCTAGGGACTTAGAACTCAACGCCAGAAGAATAAAATACAGTATAAATACAACAGCTTTTCCATCGTATATAATGTATATTTGCAAACAGTGTGAAAGTAAAGGTCATTTCTACGTTCCGGGCAACATAGGCATAACTGTAGGGCGTTGCTCCACCAGATCGCATAGTTACTGACTTAGAATTTAACGCCAGAAGCATAAAATACAATAAAGATGCTACAGCTTTTCCGTCGAATAACAGGAATAACTGCAACCAGTGTGAAAGTACTGGTCATTTCTACGTTCCGAGCAACCTAGGCTTCACTCTAGGGCGTTGCTCCACCAGATCGAACAGCTAGCGACTTAGAATTCAACGCCAGAAGAATAAAATACAACCTAAGTACAACAGTTTTACCATCGTATAAGATGAATAATCGCAAACAGTGTGAAGGTAATGGTCACTTCTACGTTCCGGACAACCTAGGCTTCACTCTAGGGCGTTGCTACACCAGATCGAATAGTTAGGGCCTTAGAAGTCAACGCCCGAAGCATAAAATACAAAATAAGTAGAACAGTTTTTCCATCGTATATAATGTGTATTTGCAAACGTTGTGAAAGCAAAGGTCATTACTACGTTCCGGGCAACCTAGGCTTCACTCTGGGGCGTTCTTCCAACAGATCGAATAGTTAGGGCCTAAGAAGTCAACGCCAGAAGCATAAAATACAACATAAGTACAACAGTTTTTCCATCGTATAAAATGAATAATTTCAAACAGTGTGAAAGTAATGGTCATTTATACGTTCCGGGCAATCTAGGCTTCACTCTAGGGTGTTGCTCCACCAGATCGAATAGTTAGGGCCTTAGAAGTCAACGCCATAAGCATAAAATACAATATAAATACAACAGCTTTTCCATCGTATATAATGTATATTTGCAAACAGTCTGAAAGTAAAGGTCATTTCTACGTTCCGGGCAACCTAGGCTTCACTCTAGGGTATTGTTCCACCAGATCGAATAGCTACGGTCTTAGAAATCAACGCCTGAAGCATAAAATACAGCCCAAGTACAACAGTTTTACCATCGTATAAAATGAATAATCGCAAGCAGTGTGAATGTAATGGCCATTACTACGTTCCGGGCAACCTAGGCTTCACTCTAGGGCGTTGCTCCACCAGACCCAATAGTTAGGGACTTACAAGTCACTGCCCGAAGCATAAAATACAAAATAAATAGAACAGTTTTTCCATTGTATAGAACGAATAATTGCAACCAGTGTGAAAGTTATGGTCATTTCTACGTTCCGGGCAACCTTGGCTTAACTCCAGGGCGTTCCTCCACCAGATCGACTAGTTAGGCACTTTGAATACAACGCCAGAAGCTTAAAATACAATAAAAATGCAACAGTTTTTCCATTGTATAACAGGAATAACTGCAACCAGTGCGAAAGTACCGGTCATTTCTACGTTCCGGGTAGCCCAGGCTTCACTCTGGGGCGTTGGTCCACCAGATCCAATTGTTAGGGACTAAGAAGTCAACGCCAGAAGCACCAAATACAAAATAAATACAACAGTTTCTCCATCGTATAAAATGAATAATCGCAAACAGTGTGAAGGTAATGGTCATTTCTACGTTCCGGGCAACCTAGGCTTCACCCTAGGGCGTTGTTCAACCAGATCGAATAATTAGTGCTAAAGAAGTCAACGCTAGAAGCATAAAATACAATATAAATACAACAGTTTTTCCATCGTACAACAGGGATAATTGCATCCAGTGTGAAAGTAATGGTCGTTTCTACGTTCCGGGCAAGCTAGACTTCACTCTAGGGAGCTGCTCCAACACATCCAATAGCTACGGCCTTAGTAGCCAACGCCAGGAGCATAAAATACACTAAAAATACTACAGTTTTTCATAGTGTAACAGGAATAACTACAACCAGTGTGAAGGTACTGGCCATTTCTACGTTCCGGGCAAACTAGGGTTCACTCTACGGCGTTGCTCCTCCAGATCGAATAGCTAGGGCCTTAAAAGTCAACGTCAGAAGCATAAAATACATTATAAATACAACAGTTTTTGAATCGTATAAAATGAATATTGCAAACAGTGTGAAAGTAATGGTCACTTCTTCGTTCCGGGCAACCTAGGCTTCACTCTAGGGCGTTGCTCCACCAGATGGAATAGCTAGGGCCTTAGAAGTCAAAGCACGAAGCATAAAATACAATAAAGATACATCAGTTTTTCCATGGTATAGCTGGAATAATTGCAACCAGAGTGAAAGTGGTAGTCATTTCTACGTTCCGGGCAACCTAGGCTTCAACCTAGGGCGTTGTTCCACCAGATCTAATAGTTAGGGCCTACGAAGTCAACGCCAGAAGAATAAAATACAATATAAATGCAACGGTTTTTCCATCGTATAAAATGAATGATTGCAAACAGTGTGAAAGTTATGGTTATTCCTACGTTCCGGTAACATAGGCTTCACTCTAGGGCGTTGCTCCACCAGATCGAATTGTTAGGGCCTAAGAAGTCAACGCCAGAAGCATAAAACACAATATAAATGCAACAGCTTTTCCATCGTATAAAACGAATAATTGCAACCAGTGTGAAAGTGATGGCCATTTCTACGATCCGGGAATCCTAGGTATAACTCTCAGGCGTTGCTCCACCAGATCGAATAGTTGGGGCCTAAGAAGTCAACACCAGGAGCATAAAATACAATTTAAATACAACAGCTTTTCCATCGTATAACAGGAATAACTACAACCAGTGTGAAGGGCCTGGTCATTTCTGCGTTCCGGGCAACCTAGGCTTCACTCTAGGGTGTTCCTCAACCAGATCGTATAGTTGGGGCCTTAGAAGTCTACGCCCGGAGCATAAAATACAGAATAAGCACAACAGTTTTTCCATCGTATAAAACGAATAATTGCATCCAGTGTGAAAGTAATGGCCATTTCTACGTTCCAGGCAACCTAGGCTTGGCTCTAGCGCGTTGCTCCACCAGAGCGAATACTTAGGGCCTTAGACGTCAACGCCCGAAGCATAAAATACAATAAAGATATAACAGCTTTTCCATCGTATAACAGGAGTAATTGCAACCAGTGTGAAAGTGATGGTCATCTCTACGTTCCGGGCAACCTAGGCTTCACTCTAGGGCGTTGTTCCGCCAGGACGCATTGTTAAGGCCTTAGAAGTCAACGCCAGAAGCGTAAAATACGAAACAAATGCAACAGTTTTTCCATGGTATAAAACGAATATTTGCAACCGATGTGAAAATTATGGTCATTTCTACGTTCCGGGCGACCTAGGCTTCACTCTAGAATGTTGCACCACCAGATGGAATAGTTAGGGCCTTAGAAGTCAACGCCCGAAGTATAAAATACAATAAAAATACAATAGCTTTTCCATCGTATAAAATGAATAATTGCAATCAGTGTGAAGGTAATGGTCATTTCTACGTTCCGGGCAACCTAGGCTTCACTCTAGGGCGTTGCACCACCAGATCGAATGGTCAGGGCCGGAGAAGTCAACGCCCGAAGCATATAATACAATCAAAATGCAACGGTTTTTCCATCGTATAACACGAATATTTGCAACCCGTGTGAAAGTGATAGCCATTTCTACGTTCCGGGCAACCTAGGCTTCACTGTAGGTTGTTGCTCCACCAGATCGAATAGCTAGGGCCTTAGAAGTCTACGCACGGAGCATAAAATACAATAAAAATACAACAGATTTCCATCGTATAAAATGGATAATTGCAATCAGTGTGAAGGTAATGGTTATTTCTGCGTTCCGGGCAACCTAGGATTCACCCTAGGGCGATGCTCCACCAGATTGAATAGTGAGGGCCTAAGAAGTCAACGCCAGAAGCATAAAATACAATGTAAATACAACAGTTTTTGCAAGGTATAATATGAATAATTGCAAACAGTATGAAGGTAATGGTCATTTCTACGCTCCGTGCTACCTATGCTTCGCTCTACGGCGTTGCTCCACCAGATCGAATAGCTAGAGACTTAGAAGTCAACGCCAGAAGCATAAAATACAAAACTAATAGAACAGTTTTTCCATCGTATAAAACGAATAAATGCAACCAGTGTGAAGGTAATGGTCATTTCTGCGTTCCGGGCAACCCAGGCTTCACTCTAGGGCGTTGCTGCACCAGATCGAATGGCTAGGGCCTCAGTAGTCACTGCCCGAAGCATAATACACAATATAAATACAACAGCTGTTCCATTCTATAAAACGAATAATTGCAACCAGTGTGAAAGTGATGATCATTTCAACGTTCCGGGATACCTAGGCTTCACTCCAGGGCGTTGCTCCACCACATCTACTAGCTACGGCCTTAGAAGTCAATGCCAGAAGCATAAAATACAATACAAATACAAGGGTTTCTCCATCGTATAAAATGAATAATTGCAAACAGTGTGAAAGTAATGGTCATTTCTACGGTCCGGCAACCTAGGCTTCACTCTAGGGCGTTGCTCCACCTGATCGAATAGCTAGAGACTTAGAAGTCAACGCCAGAAGCATAAAATACAAAATAAATAAAACAGTTTTTCCATCGTATAAAACGAATAATTGCAACCAGTGTGAAAGTTATGGTCACTTCTACGTTCCGGGCAACCTAGGCTTGACTCTAGGGCGTTGCTGCACCAGATCGAATAGTTAGGGCCTTAGGAGTCAACGGCCGTACCATAAAATACAGCTAAGATACAACAGATCTTCCATCGTATAACAGGAATAATTGCAACCAGTGTGAAAGTTATGGTCATTTCTACGTTCCGGGCATCCTAGGCTTCACTCTAGGTCGTTGCTCCATCAGATCGAATGGTTAGGGCCTTAGAAGTCAACGGCAGAAGCATAAAATACAATGAAAATTCAACGGTTTTTCCATCGTATAACACGAATAATTGCAACCAGTGTGAAAGTGATAGTCATTTCTACGTTCCGGGCTACCTAGGCTTCACTGTACGGTGTTGCTCCACCGGATCGAATAGCTAGGGACTTAGAAGTCTACGCCCGGGGCATAAAATACAATAAAGATACAACAGTTTTTCCACCGTAAAAAATGAATAATTGCAAACAGTGTGAAGGTAATGGTCATTTCTACGTTCCGTGCAACCTAGGCTTGACTCCAGCGCGTTGCTGCACTAGATCGAATAGTTAGGGCTTTAAATGTCAACGCACGAAGCATAAAATACAATACAAATACAAGGGTGTCTGCATCGTATAAAATGAATAATTGCAAACACTGTGAAGGTAATGGTCATTTCTACGTCCGGGCAACCTAGGCTTCACTCTAGGGCGTTGTTCCAGCAGATCGAGTTGTTAGGGCGTTAGAAGTCAACGCCAGAATCGTAAAATACAAAACAAATGCAACAGTTTTTCCATTGTATAAAATGAATAATTGCAATCAGTGTGACGGCAATGGTCATTTCTAAGTTCCGGGCAACCTAGGCTTCGCTCTAGCGCGTTGCTCCACCAGGTCGAATAGTTAGGGCCTAAGAAGTCAACGCCAGAAGCATAAAACAGAATATATATACAACAGCTGTTCCATCGTATAAAACGAATAATTGCATCCAATGTGAAAGTGATAGTCATTTCTACGTTCCGGGCAACCTAGGCTTCACTCTAGGGCGTTGCTCCACCAGATCGAATAGCAAGGGCCTAATAAGTCAACGCCAGAAGCATAACATACAATATAAATACAACAGTTTTTCCATCGTATAAAACGAATAATTGCATCCAGTGTGAAAGTGATGGTCATTTCTACGTTCCGGGATACCTAGGCTTCACTCCAGGGCGGTGCTCCACCACATCTAATAGCTACGGCCTTAGAAGTCAATGCCAGAAGCATAAAATACAATACAAATACAAGGGTGTATCCATCGTATAAAATGAATAATTGCAAACAGTGTGAAGGTAATGGTCATTCCTACGTTCCGGGCAACCTAGACTTCACTCTAGGGCGTTGGCCCACCAGATCGAATATCCAGAGCCTATGAAGTCAACGCCAGGAGCATAAAATACAATGAAAGTGCTACGGTTTTTCCATCGTATAATACGAATAATTGCATCCAGTGTGAAAGTAATGGCCATTTCTACGTTCCAGGCAACCTAGGCTTCACTCTAGGGCGTTGCTCCACCACATCGAATTGTTAGGGCCACAGAAGTCTACGCCCGGCGCATAATATACAATAAAAATACAACAGTTTTTCCATCGTATAAAACGAATAATTGCATCCAGTGTGAAAGTAATGGCCATTTCTACGTTCCAGGCCACCTAGGCTTCACTCTAGGGCGTTGCTCCACCAGATCGAATAGTTAGGGCCTTAGAAGTCAACGCACGAAGCATAAAATACAATAAAGCTACAACAGTTTTTCCATCGTATAACTGGAATAATTGCAAACAGTGTGAAAGTGACAGTCATTTCTATATTCCGGGCATCCTAGGCTTCAATCTAGGGCGTTGTTCAACCAGTTCGAATAGTAAGGGACTAAGAAGTCAGCGCCAGGAGCATAAAATACAATGAAAGTGCTACGGTTTTTCCATCGTATAAAACGAATAATTGCATCCAGTGTGAAAGTAATGGCCATTTCTACGTTCCAGGCAACCTAGGCTTCGCTCTAGGGCGTTGCTCCACCACATCGAATTGTTAGGGCCATAGAAGTCTACGCGCGGGGCATAATATACTATAAAAATACAACAGTTTTTCCATCGTATAAAAGGAGTAATTGCAACCAGTGTGAAAGTAATGGCCATTTCTGCGCTCCGGGCAACCTAGGCTTCACTCTAGGGCGCTGCCCCAACACATCGATTAGCTACGGCCTTAGATGTCAACGCCTGAAGCATAAAATACAATAAAAATAGAACAGCTTTTTCATCGTATAACAGGAATAATTGCAACCAGAGTGAAAGTAATGGTCATTTCTACGTTTCGGGCGACCTAGGCTTCACTCTAGGGCGTTGCTCCACCATATCGAATAGCTACGGCCTTAGAAGTCAACGCCCGAAACATAAAATACAATAAAAATACAACAGATTTCCTTTTTATAACGGGAATAATTGCGACAAATGTGACCGTAATGGTCATTTCCACGTTCCGGGCAACCTAGGCTTCACCCTGGGGCGTTGGTCCACCACATCCTACAGTTAGGGCCTAAGAAGTCAACGCCAGAAGCACCAAATACAAAATAAATACAACAGTTTTTCCATCGTATAAAACGAATAATTGCAACCAGTACGAAAGTTATGGTCATTTCTACGTTCCGGGCTACATAGGCTTCACCCTAGGGCGTTGCTCCACCCGATCGAATAGTTAGGGCCTAAGAAGTAAACGCCAGAAGCATAAAATACGATATATGTACAACAGTTTTACCATCGCATAAAATGAATAATCCCAAACAGTGTGAAGGTAATGGTCATTTCTACGTTCCGGGCAACCTTGGCTTCACTCCAGGGCGTTGCTCCACCTGATCCAATAGTTAGGGCCTAAGAAGTCAACGCCAGAAGCATAAAATACAATAAAAATACAACAGTTTTTCCATCGTATAGCATGCATAATTGCAACCAGAGTAAAAGTAATGTTCATTTCTACGTTTCGGGCGACCTAGGCTTCACTCTAGGGCGTTGCTCCACCATATCGAATAGCTAGGGCCTTAGAAGTCAACGCCCGAAACATAAAATACAATAAAAATACAACAGATTTCCATCGTCTAACGGGAATAATTGCAACAAATGTGATCGTGATGGTCATTTCCAGGTTCCGGGCAACCTAGGCTTCACTCTAGGGCGTTGGTCCACCACATCCAACAGTTGGGGCCTAAGAAGTCAACGCCAGAAGCACCAAATACAAAATAAATACAACAGTTTTTCCATCGTATAAAACGAATACTTGCAACCAGTATGAAAGTTATGGTCATTTCTACGTTCCAGGCAACCTAGGCTTCACCCTAGGGCGTTGCTCCACCTGATCGAATGGTTAGGGCCTAAGAAGTCAACGCCAGAAGCATAAAATACGATATATGTACAACAGTTTTTCCATCGAATAAAATGTATAATTGCAAGCAGTGTGAAGGTAATGGCCATTTCTACGTTCCCGGCAACCTAGGCTTAACTCTAGAGCGTTGCTACACCAGATCGAATAGTTAGGGCCTTAGAAAACAACGCCAGTCGCGTAAAATACAATAAAAACACAACAGCTTTTCCATCCTATAAAAGGTATAATTGCAACCAATGTGAAAGTAATGGTCATTTCTACGTTCCGGGCAACATAGGCTTCATTCTTGGACGTTGCCCCACCGGATCGAATATCTAGGACCTTAGAAGTCAAAGCCAGAAGCATAAAGTAAAATAAAGTTACAACAGTTTTTCCATCGTATAACAGGAATAATTGCAACCAGAGTGAAGGTGATGGTCATTTCTACGTTCCGGGCAACCTAGGCTCCACTCTAGTGCGTTGCTCAACCTCATCGAATAGCTATGGCCTTAGAAGTCAAAGCCAGAAGCATATAAATACGATATATGCACCACAGTTTTTCCATCTTATAAAACAAATAATTGAAACCAGTGTGAAAGCAATGGCCATTTCTACTTTCCGGGGATCCTAGACTTAACTCTGAGGCATTGCTCCACCAGATCGAAAACATAGGGCCTTAGAAGTCAACGCCAGAAGCATAAAGTGCAACAAAAATCCAACAGTTTGTCCATCGTATAACAGGAATAATAGCAACCAGGGTGAAGGTAATGGTCATTTCTACGTTTCGGGCAATCTAGGCTTCTCTCTAGGGCGTTGCTCCAACAGATCGAATAGTCAGGGCCTAAGAAGTCAACGCCATAACTATAAAATACAATATAAATACAACAGTTTTTCCATTGTATAAAATGAATAATTGCAAACAGTGTGGAAGTAATGGTTATTTCTGCGTTCCGGGCAACCTAGGCTTCCCTCTAGGGCGTCGTTACACCAGATCGAATAGTTAGGGCCTAAGAAGTCTACGCCAGAAGCATAAAATACAATTCAAATATAACAGCTTTTCCATCGTATAACAGGAATAATTGCAACCAGAGTGTAAGATATGATCATTTCTACGTTCCGGGCAACCTAGGCTTCACTCTAGGGCGTTGCTCGACCACATCGAATAGCTATGGCCTTAGAAGTCAACGCCAGATGCATTAAATACAATAAAAATACAATAGTTTTTCCATGGTATAAAATGAATAATTGCAATCAGTGTGAAGGTAATGGTCATTTCTACGTTCCGGGCAACCTAGGCTTCACTCTAGGGCGTTGCTCCACCAGATCGAATACTTAGGGCCTTAGAAGTCAACGCCCGAAGCATATAATACAATAAAAATACAACAGTTTTTCCATCGTATAACAGGAATAACTGCAACCAGTGTGAAGGTAATGGTCATTTCTGCGTTCCGGGCAACCTAGGCTTCACTCTAGGGCGTTGCTCGACCACATCGAATAGCTATGGCCTTAGAAGTCAACGCCAGATGCATTAAATACAATATAAACGCAACGGCTTTACCACCGTATAACAGGAATATTTGCAAGGAGTGTGAAAGATATGGTCATTTCTACGTTCCTGGCAACATAGGCTTCACTCGAGGGAGTTGCTCCAACACATCGAATAGCTACGGCCTTAGGAGTCAACGCCAGAGGAATAAATTACAAAATAAATACAACAGTTTTTCCATCGTATAACAAGAATCATTGCAACCAGTGTGAAAGTGATCGTCACTTCTACATTCCGGGCAACCTGGGCTTCACTCTAGGGCGTTGCTCCACCAGATCGAATAGTTAGGGCCTAAGAAGTCAACGCCAGAAGCATAAAATAAAATAAAATTACAACAGTTTTTCCATCGTATAAAACGAATTATTGCAACCAGTATGAAAGTTATGGTCACTTCTACGTTCCGGGCAACCTAGGCTTCACCCTAGAGTGTTGCTCCTCCACATGGAATAATTACGGCATTAGAAGTTAAAGCCAGAAGCATAAAATACAATAAAGATACAAGAGTTTTTCCATCGAATAACAGGAATAATTGCAACCAGTGTGAAAGTGATGGTCATTTCTACGTTCCGGGCAACCTAGGTATCACTCTAGGGAGTTGGTCCACCAGATCCAATAGTTAGGGCCTAAGAAGTCAACGCCAGAAGCACCAAATACAATATAAGTACAACAGTTTTTCCATCGTATAAAATGAATAATTGCAAACAGTGTGAAAGTAATGGTCATTTCTACGTTCCGGGCAACCTAGGCTTCACTCTAGGGCGTTGCTCCACCAGGTCGGAAAGTTAGGGCCTTAGAAAGCAACGCCAGACGCATAAAATACAATAAAAATGTAACATTTTTATCACCGTATAACAGGAGTAACTGCAACCTGTGTGAAAGTGATGGTCATTTATACGTTCCTGGCAACCTAGGCTTCACTCTAGGGAGTTGCTCCAACACATCGAATAGCTACGGCCTTAGGAGTCAACGCCAGAGGAATAAATTACAAAATAAATACAACAGTTTTTCCATCGTATAACAAGAATAATTGCAACCAGTGTGAAAGTGATGGTCATTTCTACATTCCGGGCAACCTGGGCTTCACTCTAGGGCGTTGCTCCAACAGATCGAATAGTTAGGGCCTAAGAAGTCAACGCCAGGAGCACCACATACAAAACAAATACAACAGTTTTTCCATCGTATAAAACGAATAATTGCAACCAGTGTGCAAGTAATGGTGATTTCTACGTTCCGGGCAACCTAGGCATCACTCTAGGGCGTTGTTCCACCAGAGCGAATAGTTAGGGCCTAAGACGTCAACGCCTTAAGCGTAAAATACAATATAAATCCAACAGTTTTTCCATCGTATAAAACGAATACTTGCAACCAGTATGAAAGTTATCGTCATTTCTACGTTCCGGGCACCCTAGGCTTCACCCTAGGGCGTTGCTCCACCTGATCGAATGGTTAGGGCCTAAGAAGTCAACGCCAGAAGCATAAAATACGATATATGTACAACAGTTTTTCCATCGAATAAAATGTATAATTGCAAGCAGTGTGAAGGTAATGGTCATTTCTACGTTCTGGGCAACCTAGGCTTCACTCTAGAGCGTTGCTCCACCAGATCGAATAGTTAAGGACTTTGAATACAACGCCAGAAGCATAAAATACAATAAAAATGCAACAGTTTTTCCATCGTATAACAGGAAAGCTGCAACCAGTGTGAAAGTACTGATCATTCCTATGTTCCGGGTAACCTAGGCTTCACTCTAGTGCGTTGCTCCACCAGATCGAATAGCTATGGACTGAGAATTCAACGCGAGAAGAATGAAATACAACATAAGTACCACAGTTTTTCCATCGTCTAAAATGTATAATTGCAAGCAGTGTGAACTTAATGGTCATTTCTTCGTTCCGGGCAACCTAGGCTTCACCCTAGGGCGTTGCTCCACCACATGGAATAGTTAGGGCCTTAGAAGTCAATGCCAGAAGCATAAAATACAATATAAATACAAAAGTTTTTCCACTGTATAATATGAATAATTGCAAACAGTGTGGAAGTAAAGGTCATTTCTACGTTTCGGGCAACCTAGGCTTCACTCTTGGGTGTTGCTCCACCAGATCGAATAGTTAGGGCCTATGAAGTCAACGCCAGAAGCATAAAATATAATATAAATACAACAGTTTTTCTACCGTATAACAGGAATAATTGCAGCCAGAGTGAAGGTGATTGTCATTTCTACGTTCCGGGCAACCTAGGCTTCACTCTAGGGCGTTGCTCCACCAGATCGAATAGCAAGCGCCTAATAAGTCAACGCCAGAAGCATAACATACAATATAAATACAACAGTTTTTCCATCGTATAAAACGAATAATTGCATCCAGTGTGAAAGTGATGGTCATTTCTACGTTCCGGGATACCTAGGCTTCACTCCAGGGCGGTGCTCCACCACATCTAATAGCTACGGCCTTAGAAGTCAATGCCAGAAGCATAAAATACAATACAAATACAAGGGTGTATCCATCGTATAAAATGAATAATTGCAAACAGTGTGAAGGTAATGGTCATTCCTACGTTCCGGGCAACCTTGGCTTCACTCTAGGGCGTTGGCCCTCCAGATCGAATATTCAGAGCCTATGAAGTCAACGCCAGGAGCATAAAATACAATGAAAGTGCTACGGTTTTTCCATCGTATAATACGAATAATTGCATCCAGTGTGAAAGTAATGGCCATTTCTACGTTCCAGGCAACCTAGGCTTCACTCTAGGGCGTTGCTCCACCACATCGAATTGTTAGGGCCATAGAAGTCTACGCCCGGGGCATAATATACAATAAAAATACAACAGTTTTTCCATCGTATAAAACGAATAATTGCATCCAGTGTGAAAGTAATGGCCATTTCTACGTTCCAGGCAACCTAGGCTTCACTCTAGGGCGTTGCTCCACCAGATCGAATAGTTAGGGCCTTAGAAGTCAACGCCCGAATCATAAAATGCAAAATAAATGCAACAGTTTTTCCATCGTATAAAACTAATAATTGCAACCAGTGTGAAAGCTATGGTCATTTCTACGTTCCGGGCCACCTAGGCTTGACTCTAGGGCGTTCCTCCACCAGATCGAATAGTTAGGGCCTTAGAAGTCAACGCCCGAAGCATAAAATACAAAAAATATACAACAGTTTTTCCGTCGTATAAAAGAATAATTGCAATCAGTGTGAAGGTAATGGTCATTTCTACGTTCCGGGCAACCTAGGCTTCAGTCTAGGGCGTTGCTCCGCCAAACCGAATCGTTAGGGCCTCAGAAGTCAACGCCAGAAGCATGATACACAATATAAATACAACAGCTGTTCCATCCTATAAAACGAATAATTGCAACCAGTGTGAAAGTGATGATCATTTCTAGGTTCCGGGATACCTAGGCTTCACTCCAGGGCGTTGCTCCACCAGATCTAATAGCTACGGACTTAGAAGTCAATGCCAGAAGCATGAAATACAATACAAATACAAGGGTTTCTCCATCGTATAGAATGAATAATTGCAAACAGTGTGAAGGTAATGGTCATTTCTACGTTCCGGCATCCTAGGCTTCACTCTAGGGCGTTGGCACACCAGATCGAATATTCAGGGCCTATGAAGTCAACGCCAGAAGCATAAAACACATAATAAATGCAACAGTTTTTCCATCGTATAACTGGAATAATTGCAAACAGTGTGAAAGTGACAGTCATTTCTATATTCCGGGCATCCTAGGCTTCAATCTAGGGCGTTGTTCAACCAGATCGAATAGTAAGGGACTAAGAAGTCAGCGCCAGGAGCATAAAATACAATGAAAGTGCTACGGTTTTTCCATTGTATAAAACGAATAATTGCATCCAGTGTGAAAGTAATGGCCATTTCTACGTTCCAGGCAACCTAGGCTTCACTCTAGGGCGTTGCTCCACCACATCGAATTGTTAGGGCCATAGAAGTCTACGCCCGGGGCATAATATACAATAAAAATCCAACAGTTTGTCCATCGTATAACAGGAATAATTGCAAGCAGTGTGAACTTAATGGTCATTTCTTCGTTCCGGGCAACCTAGGCTTCACCCTAGGGCGTTGCTCCACCACATGGAATAGTTAGGGCCTTAGAAGTCAATGCCAGAAGCATAAAATACAATATAAATACAAAAGTTTTTCCACTGTATAATATGAATAATTGCAAACAGTGTGGAAGTAAAGGTCATTTCTACGTTTCGGGCAACCTAGGCTTCACTCTTGGGTGTTGCTCCACCAGATCGAATAGTTAGGGCCTATGAAGTCAACGCCAGAAGCATAAAATATAATATAAATACAACAGTTTTTCTACCGTATAACAGGAATAATTGCAACCAGAGTGAAGGTGATTGTCATTTCTACGTTCCGGGCAACCTAGGCTTCACTCTAGGGCGTTGCTCCACCAGATCGAATAGCAAGCGCCTAATAAGTCAACGCCAGAAGCATAACATACAATATAAATACAACAGTTTTTCCATCGTATAAAACGAATAATTGCATCCAGTGTGAAAGTGATGGTCATTTCTACGTTCCGGGATACCTAGGCTTCACTCCAGGGCGGTGCTCCACCACATCTAATAGCTACGGCCTTAGAAGTCAATGCCAGAAGCATAAAATACAATACAAATACAAGGGTGTATCCATCGTATAAAATGAATAATTGCAAACAGTGTGAAGGTAATGGTCATTCCTACGTTCCGGGCAACCTTGGCTTCACTCTAGGGCGTTGGCCCTCCAGATCGAATATTCAGAGCCTATGAAGTCAACGCCAGGAGCATAAAATACAATGAAAGTGCTACGGTTTTTCCATCGTATAATACGAATAATTGCATCCAGTGTGAAAGTAATGGCCATTTCTACGTTCCAGGCAACCTAGGCTTCACTCTAGGGCGTTGCTCCACCACATCGAATTGTTAGGGCCATAGAAGTCTACGCCCGGGGCATAATATACAATAAAAATACAACAGTTTTTCCATCGTATAAAACGAATAATTGCATCCAGTGTGAAAGTAATGGCCATTTCTACGTTCCAGGCAACCTAGGCTTCACTCTAGGGCGTTGCTCCACCAGATCGAATAGTTAGGGCCTTAGAAGTCAACGCCCGAATCATAAAATGCAAAATAAATGCAACAGTTTTTCCATCGTATAAAACTAATAATTGCAACCAGTGTGAAAGCTATGGTCATTTCTACGTTCCGGGCCACCTAGGCTTGACTCTAGGGCGTTCCTCCACCAGATCGAATAGTTAGGGCCTTAGAAGTCAACGCCCGAAGCATAAAATACAAAAAATATACAACAGTTTTTCCGTCGTATAAAAGAATAATTGCAATCAGTGTGAAGGTAATGGTCATTTCTACGTTCCGGGCAACCTAGGCTTCAGTCTAGAGCGTTGCTCCGCCAAACCGAATCGTTAGGGCCTCAGAAGTCAACGCCAGAAGCATGATACACAATATAAATACAACAGCTGTTCCATCCTATAAAACGAATAATTGCAACCAGTGTGAAAGTGATGATCATTTCTAGGTTCCGGGATACCTAGGCTTCACTCCAGGGCGTTGCTCCACCAGATCTAATAGCTACGGACTTAGAAGTCAATGCCAGAAGCATGAAATACAATACAAATACAAGGGTTTCTCCATCGTATAGAATGAATAATTGCAAACAGTGTGAAGGTAATGGTCATTTCTACGTTCCGGCATCCTAGGCTTCACTCTAGGGCGTTGGCACACCAGATCGAATATTCAGGGCCTATGAAGTCAACGCCAGAAGCATAAAACACATAATAAATGCAACAGTTTTTCCATCGTATAACTGGAATAATTGCAAACAGTGTGAAAGTGACAGTCATTTCTATATTCCGGGCATCCTAGGCTTCAATCTAGGGCGTTGTTCAACCAGATCGAATAGTAAGGGACTAAGAAGTCAGCGCCAGGAGCACAAAATACAATGAAAGTGCTACGGTTTTTCCATTGTATAAAACGAATAATTGCATCCAGTGTGAAAGTAATGGCCATTTCTACGTTCCAGGCAACCTAGGCTTCACTCTAGGGCGTTGCTCCACCACATCGAATTGTTAGGGCCATAGAAGTCTACGCCCGGGGCATAATATACAATAAAAATCCAACAGTTTGTCCATCGTATACCAGGAATAATTGCAACCAGTGTGAAAGTAATGGTCATTTCTACGTTCCGGGCAACCTAGGTTTCGCTCTAGGGCGTTGCTCCACCACATCGAATAGTTAGGGCCTAAGAAGTGAACGCCAGAAGCATAAAATACAATAAAAATAGAACAGCTTTTTCATCGTATAACAGGAATAATTGCAACCAGAGTGAAAGTAATGGTCATTTCTACGTTTCGGGCGACCTAGGCTTCACTCTAGGGCGTTGCTCCACCATATCGAATAGCTACGACCTTAGAAGTCAACGCCCGAAACATAAAATACAATAAAAATACAACAGATTTCCTTTGTATAACGGGAATAATTGCAACAAATGTGACCGTGATGGTCATTTCCACGTTCCGGGCAACCTAGGCTTCACTCTGGGGCGTTGGTCCACCACATCCAACAGTTAGGGCCTAAGAAGTCAACGCCAGAAGCACCAAATACAAAATAAATACAACAGTTTTTCCATCTTATAAAACGAATACTTGCAACCAGTATGAAAGTTATGGTCATTTCTACGTTCCAGGCAACCTAGGCTTCACCCTAGGGCGTTGCTCCACCTGATCGAATGGTTAGGGCCTAAGAAGTCAACGCCAGAAGCATAAAATACGATATATGTACAACAGTTTTTCCATCGAATAAAATGTATAATTGCAAGCAGTGTGAAGGTAACGGCCATTTCTACGTTCCCGGCAACCTAGGCTTAACTCTAGAGCGTTGCTACACCAGATCGAATAGTTAGGGACTTTGAATACAACGCCAGAAGCATAAAATACAATAAAAATGCAACAGTTTTTCCATCGTATAACAGGAAAGCTACAACCAGTGTGAAAGTACTGGTCATTTCTATGTTTCGGGTAACCTAGGCTTCACACTAGGGCATTGCTCCACCAGATCGAAAGCTAGGGACTTAGAAGTCAACGCCAGAAGCATAAAATACAATAAAAATGCAACAGTTTTTCCATAGTATAACAGGAATAATTGCAACCAGTGTGAACGTAATGGTCATTTCTACGTTCCGGGCAACCTAGGCTTCACTCTAGGGCGTTCCTCCACCAGGTCGAATAGTTAGGGCCTTAGAACACAACGCCAGTCGCGTTAAATACAATAAAAACACAACAGCTTTTCCATCCTTTAAAAGGTATAATTGCAACCAATGTGAAAGTAATGCTCATTTCTACGTTCCGGGCAACATAGGCTTCATTCTTGGACGTTGCCCCGCCGGATCGAATATCTAGGACCTTAGAAGTCAAAGCCAGAAGCATAAAGTAAAATAAAGTTACAACAGTTTTTCCATCGTATAACAGGAATAATTGCAACCAGAGTGAAGGTGATGGTCATTTCTACGTTCCGGGCAACCTAGGCTCCACTCTGGGGCGTTGCTCAACCACATCGAATAGCTATGGCCTTAGAAGTCAAAGCCAGAAGCATATAAATACGATATATGCACCACAGTTTTTCCATCTTATAAAACAAATAATTGAAACCAGTGTGAAAGCAATGGCCATTTCTACGTTCCGGGGATCCTAGACTTAACTCTGAGGCATTGCTCCACCAGATCGAAAACACAGGGCCTTAGAAGTCAACGCCAGAAGCATAAAGTACAACAAAAATCCAACAGTTTGTCCATCGTATAACAGGAATAATAGCAACCAGGGTGAAGGTAATGGTCATTTTTACGTTTCGTGCAATCTAGGCTTCTCTCTAGGGCGTTGCTCCAACAGATCGAATAGTTAGGGCCTAAGAAGTCAACGCCATAACTATAAAATACAATATAAATACAACAGTTTTTCCATTGTATAAAATGAATAATTGCAAACAGTGTGGAAGTAATGGTTATTTCTACGTTCCGGGCAACCTAGGCTTCACTCTAGGGCGTCGTTACACCAGATCGAATAGTTAGGGCCTAAGAAGTCTACGCCAGAAGCATAAAATACAATTCAAATATAACAGCTTTTCCATCGTATAACAGGAATACTTGCAACCAGTATGAAAGTTATGGTCATTTCTTCGTTCCGGGCAACCTAGGCTTCACCCTAGGGCGTTGCTCCACCACATCGAATAGTTAGGGCCTTAGAAGTCAATGCCAGAAGCATAAAATACAATATAAATACAAAAGTTTTTCCACTGTATAATATGAATAATTGCAAACAGTGTGGAAGTAAAGGTCATTTCTGCGTTCCGGGCAACCTAGGCTTCACTCTTGGGTGTTGCTCCACCAGATCGAATAGTTAGGGCCTATGAAGTCAACGCCAGAAGCATAAAATATAATATAAATACAACAGTTTTTCTACCGTATAACAGGAATAATTGCAACCAGAGTGAAGGTGATTGTCATTTCTACGTTCCGGGCAACCTAGGCTTCACTCTAGGGTGTTGCTCCACCAGATCGAATAGCTAGGGACTTAGAAGTCAACGCCAGAAGCTTAAAATAAGATAAAAATACAACAGTTTTTCCATCGTATAAAACGAATAATTGCAACCAGTATGAATGTTATGGTCATTTCTACGTTCCGGGCAACCTAGGCTTCACCCTAGGGCGTTGTTCCACCAGATCGAATAGCAAGGGCCTAAGAAGTCAACGCCAGAAGCCTAACATACAATATAAATACAACAGTTTTTCCATCGTATAAAACGAATAATTGCATCCAGTGTGAAAGTGAGGGTCATTTCTACGTTCCGGGATACCTAGGCTTCACTCCAGGGCGTTGCTCCACCACATCTAATAGCTACGGCCTTAGAAGTCAATGCCAGAAGCATAAAATACAATACAAATACAAGGGTGTCTCCATCGTATAAAATGAATAATTGCAAACACTGTGAAGGTAATGGTCATTTCTACGTCCGGGCAACCTAGGCTTCACTCTAGGGCGTTGTTCCAGCAGATCGAGTTGTTAGGGCGTTAGAAGTCAACGCCAGAATCGTAAAATACAAAACAAATGCAACAGTTTTTCCATTGTATAAAATGAATAATTGCAATCAGTGTGACGGCAATGGTCATTTCTAAGTTCCGGGCAACCTAGGCTTCGCTCTAGCGCGTTGCTCCACCAGGTCGAATAGTTAGGGTCTAAGAAGTCAACGCCAGAAGCATAAAACAGAATATATATACAACAGCTGTTCCATCGTATAAAACGAATAATTGCATCCAATGTGAAAGTGATAGTCATTTCTACGTTCCGGGCAACCTCGGCTTCACTCTAGGGCGTTGCTCCACCAGATCGAATAGCAAGGGCCTAATAAGTCAACGCCAGAAGCATAACATACAATATAAATACAACAGTTTTTCCATCGTATAAAACGACTAATTGCATCCAGTGTGAAAGTGATGGTCGTTTCTACGTTCCGGGATACCTAGGCTTCACTCCAGGGCGGTGATCCACCACATCTAATAGCTACGGCCTTAGAAGTCAATGCCAGAAGCATAAAATACAATACAAATACAAGGGTGTATCCATCGTATAAAATGAATAATTGCAAACAGTGTGAAGGTAATGGTCATTCCTACGTTCCGGGCAACCTTGGCTTCACTCTAGGGCGTTGGCCCACCAGATCGAATATTCAGAGCCTATGAAGTCAACGCCAGGAGCATAAAATACAATGAAAGTGCTACGGTTTTTCCATCGTATAATACAAATAATTGCATCCAGTGTGAAAGTAATGGCCATTTCTACGTTCCAGGCAACCTAGGCTTCACTCTAGGGCGTTGCTCCGCCACATCGAATTGTTAGGGCCATAGAAGTCTACGCCCGGGGCATAATATACAATAAAAATACAACAGTTTTTCCATCGTATAAAACGAATAATTGCATCCAGTGTGAAAGTAATGGCCATTTCTACGTTCCAGGCAACCTAGGCTTCACTCTAGGGCGTTGCTCCACCAGATCGAATAGTTAGGGCCTTAGAAGTCAACGCCCGAATCATAAAGTGCAAAATAAATTCAACAGTTTTTCCATCGTATAAAACTAATAATTGCAACCAGTGTGAAAGCTATGGTCATTTCTACGTTCCGGGCCACCTAGGCTTGACTCTAGGGCGTTGCTCCACCAGATCGAATAGTTAGGGCCTTACAAGTCAACGCCCGAAGCACAAAATACAAAAAATATACAACAGTTTTTCCGTCGTATAAAAGAATAATTGCAATCAGTGTGAAGGTAATGGTCATTTCTACGTTCCGGGCAACCTAGGCTTCACTCTAGGGCGTTGCTCCACCAGATGGAATAGCTAGGGCCTTAGAAGTCAAAGCACGAAGCATAAAATACAATAAAGATACATCAGTTTTTCCATGGTATAGCTGGAATAATTGCAACCAGAGTGAAAGTGGTAGTCATTTCTACGTTCCGGGCAACCTAGGCTTCAACCTAGGGCATTGTTCCACCAGATCTAATAGTTAGGGCCTACGAAGTCAACGCCAGAAGAATAAAATACAATATAAATGCAACGGTTTTTCCATCGTATAAAATGAATGATTGCAAACAGTGTGAAAGTTATGGTTATTCCTACGTTCCGGTAACATAGGCTTCACTCTAGGGCGTTGCTCCACCAGATCGAATTGTTAGCGCCTAAGAAGTCAACGCCAGAAGCATAAAACACAATATAAATGCAACAGCTTTTCCATCGTATAAAACGAATAATTGCAACCAGTGTGAAAGTGATGGCCATTTCTACGATCCGGGAATCCTAGGTATAACTCTCAGGCGTTGCTCCACCAGATCGAATAGTTGGGGCCTAAGAAGTCAACACCAGGAGCATAAAATACAATTTAAATACAACAGCTTTTCCATCGTATAACAGGAATAACTACAACCAGTGTGAAGGGCCTGGTCATTTCTGCCTTCCGGGCAACCTAGGCTTCACTCTAGGGTGTTCCTCAACCAGATCGTATAGTTGGGGCCTTAGAAGTCTACGCCCGGAGCATAAAATACAGAATAAGCACAACAGTTTTTCCATCGTATAAAACGAATAATTGCATCCAGTGTGAAAGTAATGGCCATTTCTACGTTCCAGGCAACCTAGGCTTGGCTCTAGCGCGTTGCTCCACCAGAGCGAATACTTAGGGCCTTAGACGTCAACGCCCGAAGCATAAAATACAATAAAGATATAACAGCTTTTCCATCGTATAACAGGAGTAATTGCAACCAGTTTGAAAGTGATGGTCATCTCTACGTTCCGGGCAACCTAGGCTTCACTCTAGGGCGTTGTTCCGCCAGGACGAATTGTTAAGGCCTTAGAAGTCAACGCCAGAAGCGTAAAATACGAAACAAATGCAACAGTTTTTCCATGGTATAAAACGAATATTTGCAACCGATGTGAAAATTATGGTCATTTCTACGTTCCGGGCGACCTAGGCTTCACTCTAGAATGTTGCACCACCAGATGGAATAGTTAGGGCCTTAGAAGTCAACGCCCGAAGTATAAAATACAATAAAAATACAATAGTTTTTCCATCGTATAAAATGAATAATTGCAATCAGTGTGAAGGTAATGGTCATTTCTACGTTCCGGGCAACCTAGGCTTCACTCTAGGGCGTTGCACCACCAGATCGAATGGTCAGGGCCGGAGAAGTCAACGCCCGAAGCATATAATACAATCAAAATGCAACAGTTTTGCCATCGTATAACAGGAATAACTGCAACCAGTGTGAAGGTAATGGTCATTTCGACGTTCCGGGCAACCTATGCTTCGCTCTAGGGCCTTGCTCAACCAGATCGAATAGCTAGGGCTTTACAAGTCAACGCCCGAAGCATAAAATACAAAACAAATACAACAGTTTTTCCATCGTATAAAACGAATAATTGCAACCAGTGTGAAGGTTATGGTCATTTTTACGTTCCTGGCAACCTAGGCTTGACTCTAGGGCGTTGCTCCACCAGATCGAATAGTTAGGGCCTTAGAAGTCAACGCCCGAAGCATAAAATACAATAAAGATACAACAGATTTTCCATCGTATAACTGGAACAATTGCAACCAGTGTGAAAGTGACAGTCATTTCTACATTCCGGGCATCCTAGGCTTCAATCTAGCGCGTTGTTCAACCAGATCGAATAGTAAGGGACTAAGAAGTCAGCGCCAGAAGCATAAAATACAAAACAAATACAACAGTTTTTCCATCGTATAAAACGAATAATTGCAACCGGTGTGAAAGTTATGGTCATTTCTACGTTCCGGTCAATCTAGGCTGCACTCTAGGGCGTTGCTCCACCAGATAGAATTGTTAGGGCCTTAGAAGTCAACGCCCGAAGCATAAAATACAATGAAAATGCAACGGTTTTTCCATCGTATAACACGAATATTTGCAACCCGTGTGAAAGTGATAGCCATTTCTACGTTCCGGGCAACCTAGGCTTCACTGTAGGTTGTTGCTCCACCAGATCGAATAGCTAGGGCCTTAGAAGTCTACGCACGGAGCATAAAATACAATAAAAATACAACAGTTTTTCCATCGTATAAAATGGATAATTGCAATCAGTGTGAAGGTAATGGTTATTTCTGCGTTCCGGGCAACCTAGGATTCACCCTAGGGCGATGCTCCACCAGATTGAATAGTGAGGGCCTAAGAAGTCAACGCCAGAAGCATAAAATACAATGTAAATACAACAGTTTTTGCAAGGTATAATATGAATAATTGCAAACAGTATGAAGGTAATGGTCATTTCAACGCTCCGTGCTACCTATGCTTCGCTCTACGGCGTTGCTCCACCAGATCGAATAGCTAGAGACTTAGAAGTCAACGCCAGAAGCATAAAATACAAAACTAATAGAACAGTTTTTCCATCGTATAAAACGAATAAATGCAACCAGTGTGAAGGTAATGGTCATTTCTGCGTTCCGGGCAACCCAGGCTTCACTCTAGGGCGTTGCTGCACCAGATCGAATGGCTAGGGCCTCAGTAGTCAATGCCCGAAGCATAATACACAATATAAATACAACAGCTGTTCCATTCTATAAAACGAATAATTGCAACCAGTGTGAAAGTGATGATCATTTCAACGTTCCGCGATACCTAGGCTTCACTCCAGGGCGTTGCTCCACCACATCTAATAGCTACGGCCTTAGAAGTCAATGCCAGAAGCATAAAATACAATACAAATACAAGGGTTTCTCCATCGTATAAAATGAATAATTGCAAACAGTGTGAAAGTAATGGTCATTTCTACGGTCCGGCAACCTAGGCTTCACTCTAGGGCGTTGCTCCACCTGATCGAATAGTTAGGGCCTAAGAAGTCAACGCCAGAAGCACAAAATACGATAAAAATACAACATTTTTTCCATCGTATAAAACGATTAATTGCATCCAGTGTGAAAGTAATGGCCATTTCTACGTTCCAGGCAACCTAGGCTTCACTCTAGGGCGTTGGCCCACCAGTTGGAATATTCAGAACCTATGAAGTCAACGCCAGGAGCATAAAATACAAAATAAATAAAACAGTTTTTCCATCGTATAAAACGAATAATTGCAACCAGTGTGAAAGTTATGGTCACTTCTACGTTCCGGGCAACCTAGGCTTGACTCTAGGGCGTTGCTGCACCACATCGAATTGTTAGGGCCATAGAAGTCTACGCCCGGGGCATAATATACAATAAAAATACAACAGTTTTTCCATCGTATAAAACGAATAATTGCATCCAGTGTGAAAGTAATGGCCATTTCTACGTTCCAGGCAACCTAGGCTTCACTCTAGGGCGTTGCTCCACCAGATCGAATAGTTAGGGCCTTAGAAGTCAACGCCCGAATCATAAAATGCAAAATAAATGCAACAGTTTTTCCATCGTATAAAACTAATAATTGCAACCAGTGTGAAAGCTATGGTCATTTCTACGTTCCGGGACACCTAGGCTTGACTCTAGGGCGTTCCTCCACCAGATCGAATAGTTAGGGCCTTAGAAGTCAACGCCCGAAGCATAAAATACAAAAAATATACAACAGTTTTTCCGTCGTATAAAAGAATAATTGCAATCAGTGTGAAGGTAATGGTCATTTCTACGTTCCGGGCAACCTAGGCTTCAGTCTAGGGCGTTGCTCCGCCAAACCGAATCGTTAGGGCCTCAGAAGTCAACGCCAGAAGCATGATACACAATATAAATACAACAGCTGTTCCATCCTATAAAACGAATAATTGCAACCAGTGTGAAAGTGATGATCATTTCTAGGTTCCGGGATACCTAGGCTTCACTCCAGGGCGTTGCTCCACCAGATCTAATAGCTACGGACTTAGAAGTCAATGCCAGAAGCATGAAATACAATACAAATACAAGGGTTTCTCCATCGTATAGAATGAATAATTGCAAACAGTGTGAAGGTAATGGTCATTTCTACGTTCCGGCATCCTAGGCTTCACTCTAGGGCGTTGGCACACCAGATCGAATATTCAGGGCCTATGAAGTCAACGCCAGAAGCATAAAACACATAATAAATGCAACAGTTTTTCCATCGTATAACTGGAATAATTGCAAACAGTGTGAAAGTGACAGTCATTTCTATATTCCGGGCATCCTAGGCTTCAATCTAGGGCGTTGTTCAACCAGATCGAATAGTAAGGGACTAAGAAGTCAGCGCCAGGAGCACAAAATACAATGAAAGTGCTACGGTTTTTCCATTGTATAAAACGAATAATTGCATCCAGTGTGAAAGTAATGGCCATTTCTACGTTCCAGGCAACCTAGGCTTCACTCTAGGGCGTTGCTCCACCACATCGAATTGTTAGGGCCATAGAAGTCTACGCCCGGGGCATAATATACAATAAAAATCCAACAGTTTGTCCATCGTATACCAGGAATAATTGCAACCAGTGTGAAAGTAATGGTCATTTCTACGTTCCGGGCAACCTAGGTTTCGCTCTAGGGCGTTGCTCCACCACATCGAATAGTTAGGGCCTAAGAAGTGAACGCCAGAAGCATAAAATACAATAAAAATAGAACAGCTTTTTCATCGTATAACAGGAATAATTGCAACCAGAGTGAAAGTAATGGTCATTTCTACGTTTCGGGCGACCTAGGCTTCACTCTAGGGCGTTGCTCCACCATATCGAATAGCTACGACCTTAGAAGTCAACGCCCGAAACATAAAATACAATAAAAATACAACAGATTTCCTTTGTATAACGGGAATAATTGCAACAAATGTGACCGTGATGGTCATTTCCACGTTCCGGGCAACCTAGGCTTCACTCTGGGGCGTTGGTCCACCACATCCAACAGTTAGGGCCTAAGAAGTCAACGCCAGAAGCACCAAATACAAAATAAATACAACAGTTTTTCCATCTTATAAAACGAATACTTGCAACCAGTATGAAAGTTATGGTCATTTCTACGTTCCAGGCAACCTAGGCTTCACCCTAGGGCGTTGCTCCACCTGATCGAATGGTTAGGGCCTAAGAAGTCAACGCCAGAAGCATAAAATACGATATATGTACAACAGTTTTTCCATCGAATAAAATGTATAATTGCAAGCAGTGTGAAGGTAACGGCCATTTCTACGTTCCCGGCAACCTAGGCTTAACTCTAGAGCGTTGCTACACCAGATCGAATAGTTAGGGACTTTGAATACAACGCCAGAAGCATAAAATACAATAAAAATGCAACAGTTTTTCCATCGTATAACAGGAAAGCTACAACCAGTGTGAAAGTACTGGTCATTTCTATGTTTCGGGTAACCTAGGCTTCACACTAGGGCATTGCTCCACCAGATCGAAAGCTAGGGACTTAGAAGTCAACGCCAGAAGCATAAAATACAATAAAAATGCAACAGTTTTTCCATAGTATAACAGGAATAATTGCAACCAGTGTGAACGTAATGGTCATTTCTACGTTCCGGGCAACCTAGGCTTCACTCTAGGGCGTTCCTCCACCAGGTCGAATAGTTAGGGCCTTAGAACACAACGCCAGTCGCGTTAAATACAATAAAAACACAACAGCTTTTCCATCCTTTAAAAGGTATAATTGCAACCAATGTGAAAGTAATGCTCATTTCTACGTTCCGGGCAACATAGGCTTCATTCTTGGACGTTGCCCCGCCGGATCGAATATCTAGGACCTTAGAAGTCAAAGCCAGAAGCATAAAGTAAAATAAAGTTACAACAGTTTTTCCATCGTATAACAGGAATAATTGCAACCAGAGTGAAGGTGATGGTCATTTCTACGTTCCGGGCAACCTAGGCTCCACTTTGGGGCGTTGCTCAACCACATCGAATAGCTATGGCCTTAGAAGTCAAAGCCAGAAGCATATAAATACGATATATGCACCACAGTTTTTCCATCTTATAAAACAAATAATTGAAACCAGTGTGAAAGCAATGGCCATTTCTACGTTCCGGGGATCCTAGACTTAACTCTGAGGCATTGCTCCACCAGATCGAAAACACAGGGCCTTAGAAGTCAACGCCAGAAGCATAAAGTACAACAAAAATCCAACAGTTTGTCCATCGTATAACAGGAATAATAGCAACCAGGGTGAAGGTAATGGTCATTTTTACGTTTCGTGCAATCTAGGCTTCTCTCTAGGGCGTTGCTCCAACAGATCGAATAGTTAGGGCCTAAGAAGTCAACGCCATAACTATAAAATACAATATAAATACAACAGTTTTTCCATTGTATAAAATGAATAATTGCAAACAGTGTGGAAGTAATGGTTATTTCTACGTTCCGGGCAACCTAGGCTTCACTCTAGGGCGTCGTTACACCAGATCGAATAGTTAGGGCCTAAGAAGTCTACGCCAGGAGCATAAAATACAATTCAAATATAACAGCTTTTCCATCGTATAACAGGAATACTTGCAACCAGTATGAAAGTTATGGTCATTTCTTCGTTCCGGGCAACCTAGGCTTCACCCTAGGGCGTTGCTCCACCACATCGAATAGTTAGGGCCTTAGAAGTCAATGCCAGAAGCATAAAATACAATATAAATACAAAAGTTTTTCCACTGTATAATATGAATAATTGCAAACAGTGTGGAAGTAAAGGTCATTTCTGCGTTCCGGGCAACCTAGGCTTCACTCTTGGGTGTTGCTCCACCAGATCGAATAGTTAGGGCCTATGAAGTCAACGCCAGAAGCATAAAATATAATATAAATACAACAGTTTTTCTACCGTATAACAGGAATAATTGCAACCAGAGTGAAGGTGATTGTCATTTCTACGTTCCGGGCAACCTAGGCTTCACTCTAGGGTGTTGCTCCACCAGATCGAATAGCTAGGGACTTAGAAGTCAACGCCAGAAGCTTAAAATAAGATAAAAATACAACAGTTTTTCCATCGTATAAAACGAATAATTGCAACCAGTATGAATGTTATGGTCATTTCTACGTTCCGGGCAACCTAGGCTTCACCCTAGGGCGTTGTTCCACCAGATCGAATAGCAAGGGCCTAAGAAGTCAACGCCAGAAGCCTAACATACAATATAAATACAACAGTTTTTCCATCGTATAAAACGAATAATTGCATCCAGTGTGAAAGTGAGGGTCATTTCTACGTTCCGGGATACCTAGGCTTCACTCCAGGGCGTTGCTCCACCACATCTAATAGCTACGGCCTTAGAAGTCAATGCCAGAAGCATAAAATACAATACAAATACAAGGGTGTCTCCATCGTATAAAATGAATAATTGCAAACACTGTGAAGGTAATGGTCATTTCTACGTCCGGGCAACCTAGGCTTCACTCTAGGGCGTTGTTCCAGCAGATCGAGTTGTTAGGGCGTTAGAAGTCAACGCCAGAATCGTAAAATACAAAACAAATGCAACAGTTTTTCCATTGTATAAAATGAATAATTGCAATCAGTGTGACGGCAATGGTCATTTCTAAGTTCCGGGCAACCTAGGCTTCGCTCTAGCGCGTTGCTCCACCAGGTCGAATAGTTAGGGTCTAAGAAGTCAACGCCAGAAGCATAAAACAGAATATATATACAACAGCTGTTCCATCGTATAAAACGAATAATTGCATCCAATGTGAAAGTGATAGTCATTTCTACGTTCCGGGCAACCTCGGCTTCACTCTAGGGCGTTGCTCCACCAGATCGAATAGCAAGGGCCTAATAAGTCAACGCCAGAAGCATAACATACAATATAAATACAACAGTTTTTCCATCGTATAAAACGACTAATTGCATCCAGTGTGAAAGTGATGGTCGTTTCTACGTTCCGGGATACCTAGGCTTCACTCCAGGGCGGTGATCCACCACATCTAATAGCTACGGCCTTAGAAGTCAATGCCAGAAGCATAAAATACAATACAAATACAAGGGTGTATCCATCGTATAAAATGAATAATTGCAAACAGTGTGAAGGTAATGGTCATTCCTACGTTCCGGGCAACCTTGGCTTCACTCTAGGGCGTTGGCCCACCAGATCGAATATTCAGAGCCTATGAAGTCAACGCCAGGAGCATAAAATACAATGAAAGTGCTACGGTTTTTCCATCGTATAATACGAATAATTGCATCCAGTGTGAAAGTAATGGCCATTTCTACGTTCCAGGCAACCTAGGCTTCACTCTAGGGCGTTGCTCCGCCACATCGAATTGTTAGGGCCATAGAAGTCTACGCCCGGGGCATAATATACAATAAAAATACAACAGTTTTTCCATCGTATAAAACGAATAATTGCATCCAGTGTGAAAGTAATGGCCATTTCTACGTTCCAGGCAACCTAGGCTTCACTCTAGGGCGTTGCTCCACCAGATCGAATAGTTAGGGCCTTAGAAGTCAACGCCCGAATCATAAAGTGCAAAATAAATTCAACAGTTTTTCCATCGTATAAAACTAATAATTGCAACCAGTGTGAAAGCTATGGTCATTTCTACGTTCCGGGCCACCTAGGCTTGACTCTAGGGCGTTGCTCCACCAGATCGAATAGTTAGGGCCTTAGAAGTCAACGCCCGAAGCACAAAATACAAAAAATATACAACAGTTTTTCCGTCGTATAAAAGAATAATTGCAATCAGTGTGAAGGTAATGGTCATTTCTACGTTCCGGGCAACCTAGGCTTCACTCTAGGGCGTTGCTCCACCAGATGGAATAGCTAGGGCCTTAGAAGTCAAAGCACGAAGCATAAAATACAATAAAGATACATCAGTTTTTCCATGGTATAGCTGGAATAATTGCAACCAGAGTGAAAGTGGTAGTCATTTCTACGTTCCGGGCAACCTAGGCTTCAACCTAGGGCGTTGTTCCACCAGATCTAATAGTTAGGGCCTACGAAGTCAACGCCAGAAGAATAAAATACAATATAAATGCAACGGTTTTTCCATCGTATAAAATGAATGATTGCAAACAGTGTGAAAGTTATGGTTATTCCTACGTTCCGGTAACATAGGCTTCACTCTAGGGCGTTGCTCCACCAGATCGAATTGTTAGCGCCTAAGAAGTCAACGCCAGAAGCATAAAACACAATATAAATGCAACAGCTTTTCCATCGTATAAAACGAATAATTGCAACCAGTGTGAAAGTGATGGCCATTTCTACGATCCGGGAATCCTAGGTATAACTCTCAGGCGTTGCTCCACCAGATCGAATAGTTGGGGCCTAAGAAGTCAACACCAGGAGCATAAAATACAATTTAAATACAACAGCTTTTCCATCGTATAACAGGAATAACTACAACCAGTGTGAAGGGCCTGGTCATTTCTGCCTTCCGGGCAACCTAGGCTTCACTCTAGGGTGTTCCTCAACCAGATCGTATAGTTGGGGCCTTAGAAGTCTACGCCCGGAGCATAAAATACAGAATAAGCACAACAGTTTTTCCATCGTATAAAACGAATAATTGCATCCAGTGTGAAAGTAATGGCCATTTCTACGTTCCAGGCAACCTAGGCTTGGCTCTAGCGCGTTGCTCCACCAGAGCGAATACTTAGGGCCTTAGACGTCAACGCCCGAAGCATAAAATACAATAAAGATATAACAGCTTTTCCATCGTATAACAGGAGTAATTGCAACCAGTGTGAAAGTGATGGTCATCTCTACGTTCCGGGCAACCTAGGCTTCACTCTAGGGCGTTGTTCCGCCAGGACGAATTGTTAAGGCCTTAGAAGTCAACGCCAGAAGCGTAAAATACGAAACAAATGCAACAGTTTTTCCATGGTATAAAACGAATATTTGCAACCGATGTGAAAATTATGGTCATTTCTACGTTCCGGGCGACCTAGGCTTCACTCTAGAATGTTGCACCACCAGATGGAATAGTTAGGGCCTTAGAAGTCAACGCCCGAAGTATAAAATACAATAAAAATACAATAGTTTTTCCATCGTATAAAATGAATAATTGCAATCAGTGTGAAGGTAATGGTCATTTCTACGTTCCGGGCAACCTAGGCTTCACTCTAGGGCGTTGCACCACCAGATCGAATGGTCAGGGCCGGAGAAGTCCACGCCCGAAGCATATAATACAATCAAAATGCAACAGTTTTGCCATCGTATAACAGGAATAACTGCAACCAGTGTGAAGGTAATGGTCATTTCGACGTTCCGGGCAACCTATGCTTCGCTCTAGGGCCTTGCTCAACCAGATCGAATAGCTAGGGCTTTACAAGTCAACGCCCGAAGCATAAAATACAAAACAAATACAACAGTTTTTCCATCGTATAAAACGAATAATTGCAACCAGTGTGAAGGTTATGGTCATTTTTACGTTCCTGGCAACCTAGGCTTGACTCTAGGGCGTTGCTCCACCAGATCGAATAGTTAGGGCCTTAGAAGTCAACGCCCGAAGCATAAAATACAATAAAGATACAACAGATTTTCCATCGTATAACTGGAACAATTGCAACCAGTGTGAAAGTGACAGTCATTTCTACATTCCGGGCATCCTAGGCTTCAATCTAGCGCGTTGTTCAACCAGATCGAATAGTAAGGGACTAAGAAGTCAGCGCCAGAAGCATAAAATACAAAACAAATACAACAGTTTTTCCATCGTATAAAACGAATAATTGCAACCGGTGTGAAAGTTATGGTCATTTCTACGTTCCGGTCAATCTAGGCTGCACTCTAGGGCGTTGCTCCACCAGATAGAATTGTTAGGGCCTTAGAAGTCAACGCCCGAAGCATAAAATACAATGAAAATGCAACGGTTTTTCCATCGTATAACACGAATATTTGCAACCCGTGTGAAAGTGATAGCCATTTCTACGTTCCGGGCAACCTAGGCTTCACTGTAGGTTGTTGCTCCACCAGATCGAATAGCTAGGGCCTTAGAAGTCTACGCACGGAGCATAAAATACAATAAAAATACAACAGTTTTTCCATCGTATAAAATGGATAATTGCAATCAGTGTGAAGGTAATGGTTATTTCTGCGTTCCGGGCAACCTAGGATTCACCCTAGGGCGATGCTCCACCAGATTGAATAGTGAGGGCCTAAGAAGTCAACGCCAGAAGCATAAAATACAATGTAAATACAACAGTTTTTGCAAGGTATAATATGAATAATTGCAAACAGTATGAAGGTAATGGTCATTTCAACGCTCCGTGCTACCTATGCTTCGCTCTACGGCGTTGCTCCACCAGATCGAATAGCTAGAGACTTAGAAGTCAACGCCAGAAGCATAAAATACAAAACTAATAGAACAGTTTTTCCATCGTATAAAACGAATAAATGCAACCAGTGTGAAGGTAATGGTCATTTCTGCGTTCCGGGCAACCCAGGCTTCACTCTAGGGCGTTGCTGCACCAGATCGAATGGCTAGGGCCTCAGTAGTCAATGCCCGAAGCATAATACACAATATAAATACAACAGCTGTTCCATTCTATAAAACGAATAATTGCAACCAGTGTGAAAGTGATGATCATTTCAACGTTCCGCGATACCTAGGCTTCACTCCAGGGCGTTGCTCCACCACATCTAATAGCTACGGCCTTAGAAGTCAATGCCAGAAGCATAAAATACAATACAAATACAAGGGTTTCTCCATCGTATAAAATGAATAATTGCAAACAGTGTGAAAGTAATGGTCATTTCTACGGTCCGGCAACCTAGGCTTCACTCTAGGGCGTTGCTCCACCTGATCGAATAGTTAGGGCCTAAGAAGTCAACGCCAGAAGCACAAAATACGATAAAAATACAACATTTTTTCCATCGTATAAAACGATTAATTGCATCCAGTGTGAAAGTAATGGCCATTTCTACGTTCCAGGCAACCTAGGCTTCACTCTAGGGCGTTGGCCCACCAGTTGGAATATTCAGAACCTATGAAGTCAACGCCAGGAGCATAAAATACAAAATAAATAAAACAGTTTTTCCATCGTATAAAACGAATAATTGCAACCAGTGTGAAAGTTATGGTCACTTCTACGTTCCGGGCAACCTAGGCTTGACTCTAGGGCGTTGCTGCACCAGATCGAATAGTTAGGGCCTTAGGAGTCAACGGCCGTACCATAAAATACAGCTAAGATACAACAGATCTTCCATCGTATAACAGGAATAATTGCAACCAGTGTGAAAGTTATGGTCATTTCTACGTTCCGGGCATCCTAGGCTTCACTCTAGGTCGTTGCTCCATCAGATCGAATGGTTAGGGCCTTAGAAGTCAACGGCCGAAGCATAAAATACAATGAAAATTCAACGGTTTTTCCATCGTATAACACGAATAATTGCAACCAGTGTGAAAGTGATAGTCATTTCTACGTTCCGGGCTACCTAGGCTTCACTGTACGGTGTTGCTCCACCGGATCGAATAGCTAGGGACTTAGAAGTCTACGCCCGGGGCATAAAATACAATAAAGATACAACAGTTTTTCCACCGTAAAAAATGAATAATTGCAAACAGTGTGAAGGTAATGGTCATTTCTACGTTCCGTGCAACCTAGGCTTGACTCCAGCGCGTTGCTGCACTAGATCGAATAGTTAGGGCTTTAAATGTCAACGCACGAAGCATAAAATACAATACAAATACAAGGGTGTCTGCATCGTATAAAATGAATAATTGCAAACACTGTGAAGGTAATGGTCATTTCTACGTCCGGGCAACCTAGGCTTCACTCTAGGGCGTTGTTCCAGCAGATCGAGTTGTTAGGGCGTTAGAAGTCAACGCCAGAATCGTAAAATACAAAACAAATGCAACAGTTTTTCCATTGTATAAAATGAATAATTGCAATCAGTGTGACGGCAATGGTCATTTCTAAGTTCCGGGCAACCTAGGCTTCGCTCTAGCGCGTTGCTCCACCAGGTCGAATAGTTAGGGCCTAAGAAGTCAACGCCAGAAGCATAAAACAGAATATATATACAACAGCTGTTCCATCGTATAAAACGAATAATTGCATCCAGTGTGAAAGTGATGGTCATTTCTACGTTCCGGGATACCTAGGCTTCACTCCAGGGCGGTGCTCCACCACATCTAATAGCTACGGCCTTAGAAGTCAATGCCAGAAGCATAAAATACAATACAAATACAAGGGTGTATCCATCGTATAAAATGAATAATTGCAAACAGTGTGAAGGTAATGGTCATTCCTACGTTCCGGGCAACCTAGACTTCACTCTAGGGCGTTGCTCCACCAGATCGAATAGTTAGGGCCTTAGAAGTCAACGCACGAAGCATAAAATACAATAAAGCTACAACAGTTTTTCCATCGTATAACTGGAATAATTGCAAACAGTGTGAAAGTGACAGTCATTTCTATATTCCGGGCATCCTAGGCTTCAATCTAGGGCGTTGTTCAACCAGTTCGAATAGTAAGGGACTAAGAAGTCAGCGCCAGGAGCATAAAATACAATGAAAGTGCTACGGTTTTTCCATCGTATAAAACGAATAATTGCATCCAGTGTGAAAGTAATGGCCATTTCTACGTTCCAGGCAACCTAGGCTTCGCTCTAGGGCGTTGCTCCACCACATCGAATTGTTAGGGCCATAGAAGTCTACGCGCGGGGCATAATATACTATAAAAATACAACAGTTTTTCCATCGTATAAAAGGAGTAATTGCAACCAGTGTGAAAGTAATGGCCATTTCTGCGCTCCGGGCAACCTAGGCTTCACTCTAGGGCGCTGCCCCAACACATCGATTAGCTACGGCCTTAGATGTCAACGCCTGAAGCATAAAATACAATAAAAATAGAACAGCTTTTTCATCGTATAACAGGAATAATTGCAACCAGAGTGAAAGTAATGGTCATTTCTACGTTTCGGGCGACCTAGGCTTCACTCTAGGGCGTTGCTCCACCATATCGAATAGCTACGGCCTTAGAAGTCAACGCCCGAAACATAAAATACAATAAAAATACAACAGATTTCCTTTTTATAACGGGAATAATTGCAACAAATGTGACCGTAATGGTCATTTCCACGTTCCGGGCAACCTAGGCTTCACCCTGGGGCGTTGGTCCACCACATCCTACAGTTAGGGCCTAAGAAGTCAACGCCAGAAGCACCAAATACAAAATAAATACAACAGTTTTTCCATCGTATAAAACGAATAATTGCAACCAGTACGAAAGTTATGGTCATTTCTACGTTCCGGGCTACATAGGCTTCACCCTAGGGCGTTGCTCCACCCGATCGAATAGTTAGGGCCTAAGAAGTAAACGCCAGAAGCATAAAATACGATATATGTACAACAGTTTTACCATCGCATAAAATGAATAATCCCAAACAGTGTGAAGGTAATGGTCATTTCTACGTTCCGGGCAACCTTGGCTTCACTCCAGGGCGTTGCTCCACCTGATCCAATAGTTAGGGCCTAAGAAGTCAACGCCAGAAGCATAAAATACAATAAAAATACAACAGTTTTTCCATCGTATAGCATGCATAATTGCAACCAGAGTAAAAGTAATGTTCATTTCTACGTTTCGGGCGACCTAGGCTTCACTCTAGGGCGTTGCTCCACCATATCGAATAGCTAGGGCCTTAGAAGTCAACGCCCGAAACATAAAATACAATAAAAATACAACAGATTTCCATCGTCTAACGGGAATAATTGCAACAAATGTGATCGTGATGGTCATTTCCAGGTTCCGGGCAACCTAGGCTTCACTCTAGGGCGTTGGTCCACCACATCCAACAGTTGGGGCCTAAGAAGTCAACGCCAGAAGCACCAAATACAAAATAAATACAACAGTTTTTCCATCGTATAAAACGAATACTTGCAACCAGTATGAAAGTTATGGTCATTTCTACGTTCCAGGCAACCTAGGCTTCACCCTAGGGCGTTGCTCCACCTGATCGAATGGTTAGGGCCTAAGAAGTCAACGCCAGAAGCATAAAATACGATATATGTACAACAGTTTTTCCATCGAATAAAATGTATAATTGCAAGCAGTGTGAAGGTAATGGCCATTTCTACGTTCCCGGCAACCTAGGCTTAACTCTAGAGCGTTGCTACACCAGATCGAATAGTTAGGGCCTTAGAAAACAACGCCAGTCGCGTAAAATACAATAAAAACACAACAGCTTTTCCATCCTATAAAAGGTATAATTGCAACCAATGTGAAAGTAATGGTCATTTCTACGTTCCGGGCAACATAGGCTTCATTCTTGGACGTTGCCCCACCGGATCGAATATCTAGGACCTTAGAAGTCAAAGCCAGAAGCATAAAGTAAAATAAAGTTACAACAGTTTTTCCATCGTATAACAGGAATAATTGCAACCAGAGTGAAGGTGATGGTCATTTCTACGTTCCGGGCAACCTAGGCTCCACTCTAGTGCGTTGCTCAACCTCATCGAATAGCTATGGCCTTAGAAGTCAAAGCCAGAAGCATATAAATACGATATATGCACCACAGTTTTTCCATCTTATAAAACAAATAATTGAAACCAGTGTGAAAGCAATGGCCATTTCTACTTTCCGGGGATCCTAGACTTAACTCTGAGGCATTGCTCCACCAGATCGAAAACATAGGGCCTTAGAAGTCAACGCCAGAAGCATAAAGTGCAACAAAAATCCAACAGTTTGTCCATCGTATAACAGGAATAATAGCAACCAGGGTGAAGGTAATGGTCATTTCTACGTTTCGGGCAATCTAGGCTTCTCTCTAGGGCGTTGCTCCAACAGATCGAATAGTCAGGGCCTAAGAAGTCAACGCCATAACTATAAAATACAATATAAATACAACAGTTTTTCCATTGTATAAAATGAATAATTGCAAACAGTGTGGAAGTAATGGTTATTTCTGCGTTCCGGGCAACCTAGGCTTCCCTCTAGGGCGTCGTTACACCAGATGGAATAGTTAGGGCCTAAGAAGTCTACGCCAGAAGCATAAAATACAATTCAAATATAACAGCTTTTCCATCGTATAACAGGAATAATTGCAACCAGTGTGTAAGATATGATCATTTCTACGTTCCGGGCAACCTAGGCTTCACTCTAGGGCGTTGCTCGACCACATCGAATAGCTATGGCCTTAGAAGTCAACGCCAGATGCATTAAATACAATATAAACACAACGGCTTTACCACCGTATAACAGGAATATTTGCAAGGAGTGTGAAAGATATGGTCATTTCTACGTTCCTGGCAACATAGGCTTCACTCGAGGGAGTTGCTCCAACACATCGAATAGCTACGGCCTTAGGAGTCAACGCCAGAGGAATAAATTACAAAATAAATACAACAGTTTTTCCATCGTATAACAAGAATCATTGCAACCAGTGTGAAAGTGATCGTCACTTCTACATTCCGGGCAACCTGGGCTTCACTCTAGGGCGTTGCTCCACCAGATCGAATAGTTAGGGCCTAAGAAGTCAACGCCAGAAGCATAAAATAAAATAAAATTACAACAGTTTTTCCATCGTATAAAACGAATTATTGCAACCAGTATGAAAGTTATGGTCACTTCTACGTTCCGGGCAACCTAGGCTTCACCCTAGAGTGTTGCTCCTCCACATGGAATAATTACGGCATTAGAAGTTAAAGCCAGAAGCATAAAATACAATAAAGATACAAGAGTTTTTCCATCGAATAACAGGAATAATTGCAACCAGTGTGAAAGTGATGGTCATTTCTACGTTCCGGGCAACCTAGGTATCACTCTAGGGAGTTGGTCCACCAGATCCAATAGTTAGGGCCTAAGAAGTCAACGCCAGAAGCACCAAATACAATATAAGTACAACAGTTTTTCCATCGTATAAAATGAATAATTGCAAACAGTGTGAAAGTAATGGTCATTTCTACGTTCCGGGCAACCTAGGCTTCACTCTAGGGCGTTGCTCCACCAGGTCGGAAAGTTAGGGCCTTAGAAAGCAACGCCAGACGCATAAAATACAATAAAAATGTAACATTTTTATCACCGTATAACAGGAGTAACTGCAACCTGTGTGAAAGTGATGGTCATTTATACGTTCCTGGCAACCTAGGCTTCACTCTAGGGAGTTGCTCCAACACATCGAATAGCTACGGCCTTAGGAGTCAACGCCAGAGGAATAAATTACAAAATAAATATAACAGTTTTTCCATCGTATAACAAGAATAATTGCAACCAGTGTGAAAGTGATGGTCATTTCTACATTCCGGGCAACCTGGGCTTCACTCTAGGGCGTTGCTCCAACAGATCGAATAGTTAGGGCCTAAGAAGTCAACGCCAGGAGCACCACATACAAAACAAATACAACAGTTTTTCCATCGTATAAAACGAATAATTGCAACCAGTGTGCAAGTAATGGTGATTTCTACGTTCCGGGCAACCTAGGCATCACTCTAGGGCGTTGTTCCACCAGAGCGAATAGTTAGGGCCTAAGACGTCAACGCCTTAAGCGTAAAATACAATATAAATCCAACAGTTTTTCCATCGTATAAAACGAATACTTGCAACCAGTATGAAAGTTATCGTCATTTCTACGTTCCGGGCACCCTAGGCTTCACCCTAGGGCGTTGCTCCACCTGATCGAATGGTTAGGGCCTAAGAAGTCAACGCCAGAAGCATAAAATACGATATATGTACAACAGTTTTTCCATCGAATAAAATGTATAATTGCAAGCAGTGTGAAGGTAATGGTCATTTCTACGTTCTGGGCAACCTAGGCTTCACTCTAGAGCGTTGCTCCACCAGATCGAATAGTTAAGGACTTTGAATACAACGCCAGAAGCATAAAATACAATAAAAATGCAACAGTTTTTCCATCGTATAACAGGAAAGCTGCAACCAGTGTGAAAGTACTGATCATTCCTATGTTCCGGGTAACCTAGGCTTCACTCTAGTGCGTTGCTCCACCAGATCGAATAGCTATGGACTGAGAATTCAACGCGAGAAGAATGAAATACAACATAAGTACCACAGTTTTTCCGTCGTATAAAAGAATAATTGCAATCAGTGTGAAGGTAATGGTCATTTCTACGTTCCGGGCAACCTAGGCTTCAGTCTAGGGCGTTGCTCCGCCAAACCGAATCGTTAGGGCCTCAGAAGTCAACGCCAGAAGCATGATACACAATATAAATACAACAGCTGTTCCATCCTATAAAACGAATAATTGCAACCAATGTGAAAGTGATGATCATTTCTAGGTTCCGGGATGCCTAGGCTTCACTCCAGGGCGTTGCTCCACCAGATCTAATAGCTACGGACTTAGAAGTCAATGCCAGAAGCATGAAATACAATACAAATACAAGGGTTTCTCCATCGTATAGAATGAATAATTGCAAACAGTGTGAAGGTAATGGTCATTTCTACGTTCCGGCATCCTAGGCTTCACTCTAGGGCGTTGGCACACCAGATCGAATATTCAGGGCCTATGAAGTCAACGCCAGAAGCATAAAACACATAATAAATGCAACAGTTTTTCCATCGTATAACTGGAATAATTGCAAACAGTGTGAAAGTGACAGTCATTTCTATATTCCGGGCATCCTAGGCTTCAATCTAGGGCGTTGTTCAACCAGATCGAATAGTAAGGGACTAAGAAGTCAGCGCCAGGAGCATAAAATACAATGAAAGTGCAACGGTTTTTCCATCGTATAAAACGAATAATTGCATCCAGTGTGAAAGTAATGGCCATTTCTACGTTCCAGGCAACCTAGGCTTCACTCTAGGGCGTTGCTCCACCACATCGAATTGTTAGGGCCATAGAAGTCTACGCCCGGGGCATAATATACAATAAAAATCCAACAGTTTGTCCATCGTATAACAGGAATAATTGCAACCAGTGTGAAAGTAATGGTCATTTCTACGTTCCGGGCAACCTAGGTTTCGCTCTAGGGCGTTGCTCCACCACATCGAATAGTTAGGGCCTAAGAAGTGAACGCCAGAAGCATAAAATACAATAAAAATAGAACAGCTTTTTCATCGTATAACAGGAATAATTGCAACCAGAGTGAAAGTAATGGTCATTTCTACGTTTCGGGCGACCTAGGCTTCACTCTAGGGCGTTGCTCCACCATATCGAATAGCTACGACCTTAGAAGTCAACGCCCGAAACATAAAATACAATAAAAATACAACAGATTTCCTTTGTATAACGGGAATAATTGCAACAAATGTGACCGTGATGGTCATTTCCACGTTCCGGGCAACCTAGGCTTCACTCTGGGGCGTTGGTCCACCACATCCAACAGTTAGGGCCTAAGAAGTCAACGCCAGAAGCACCAAATACAAAATAAATACAACAGTTTTTCCATCTTATAAAACGAATACTTGCAACCAGTATGAAAGTTATGGTCATTTCTACGTTCCAGGCAACCTAGGCTTCACCCTAGGGCGTTGCTCCACCTGATCGAATGGTTAGGGCCTAAGAAGTCAACGCCAGAAGCATAAAATACGATATATGTACAACAGTTTTTCCATCGAATAAAATGTATAATTGCAAGCAGTGTGAAGGTAACGGCCATTTCTACGTTCCCGGCAACCTAGGCTTAACTCTAGAGCGTTGCTACACCAGATCGAATAGTTAGGGACTTTGAATACAACGCCAGAAGCATAAAATACAATAAAAATGCAACAGTTTTTCCATCGTATAACAGGAAAGCTACAACCAGTGTGAAAGTACTGGTCATTTCTATGTTTCGGGTAACCTAGGCTTCACACTAGGGCATTGCTCCACCAGATCGAAAGCTAGGGACTTAGAAGTCAACGCCAGAAGCATAAAATACAATAAAAATGCAACAGTTTTTCCATAGTATAACAGGAATAATTGCAACCAGTGTGAACGTAATGGTCATTTCTACGTTCCGGGCAACCTAGGCTTCACTCTAGGGCGTTCCTCCACCAGGTCGAATAGTTAGGGCCTTAGAACACAACGCCAGTCGCGTTAAATACAATAAAAACACAACAGCTTTTCCATCCTATAAAAGGTATAATTGCAACCAATGTGAAAGTAATGGTCATTTCTACGTTCCGGGCAACATAGGCTTCATTCTTGGACGTTGCCCCACCGGATCGAATATCTAGGACCTTAGAAGTCAAAGCCAGAAGCATAAAGTAAAATAAAGTTACAACAGTTTTTCCATCGTATAACAGGAATAATTGCAACCAGAGTGAAGGTGATGGTCATTTCTACGTTCCGGGCAACCTAGGCTCCACTCTAGTGCGTTGCTCAACCTCATCGAATAGCTATGGCCTTAGAAGTCAAAGCCAGAAGCATATAAATACGATATATGCACCACAGTTTTTCCATCTTATAAAACAAATAATTGAAACCAGTGTGAAAGCAATGGCCATTTCTACTTTCCGGGGATCCTAGACTTAACTCTGAGGCATTGCTCCACCAGATCGAAAACATAGGGCCTTAGAAGTCAACGCCAGAAGCATAAAGTGCAACCAAAATCCAACAGTTTGTCCATCGTATAACAGGAATAATAGCAACGAGGGTGAAGGTAATGGTCATTTCTACGTTTCGGGCAATCTAGGCTTCTCTCTAGGGCGTTGCTCCAACAGATCGAATAGTCAGGGCCTAAGAAGTCAACGCCATAACTATAAAATACAATATAAATACAACAGTTTTTCCATTGTATAAAATGAATAATTGCAAACAGTGTGGAAGTAATGGTTATTTCTGCGTTCCGGGCAACCTAGGCTTCCCTCTAGGGCGTCGTTACACCAGATGGAATAGTTAGGGCCTAAGAAGTCTACGCCAGAAGCATAAAATACAATTCAAATATAACAGCTTTTCCATCGTATAACAGGAATAATTGCAACCAGTGTGTAAGATATGATCATTTCTACGTTCCGGGCAACCTAGGCTTCACTCTAGGGCGTTGCTCGACCACATCGAATAGCTATGGCCTTAGAAGTCAACGCCAGATGCATTAAATACAATATAAACACAACGGCTTTACCACCGTATAACAGGAATATTTGCAAGGAGTGTGAAAGATATGGTCATTTCTACGTTCCTGGCAACATAGGCTTCACTCGAGGGAGTTGCTCCAACACATCGAATAGCTACGGCCTTAGGAGTCAACGCCAGAGGAATAAATTACAAAATAAATACAACAGTTTTTCCATCGTATAACAAGAATCATTGCAACCAGTGTGAAAGTGATCGTCACTTCTACATTCCGGGCAACCTGGGCTTCACTCTAGGGCGTTGCTCCACCAGATCGAATAGTTAGGGCCTAAGAAGTCAACGCCAGAAGCATAAAATAAAATAAAATTACAACAGTTTTTCCATCGTATAAAACGAATTATTGCAACCAGTATGAAAGTTATGGTCACTTCTACGTTCCGGGCAACCTAGGCTTCACCCTAGAGTGTTGCTCCTCCACATGGAATAATTACGGCATTAGAAGTTAAAGCCAGAAGCATAAAATACAATAAAGATACAAGAGTTTTTCCATCGAATAACAGGAATAATTGCAACCAGTGTGAAAGTGATGGTCATTTCTACGTTCCGGGCAACCTAGGTATCACTCTAGGGAGTTGGTCCACCAGATCCAATAGTTAGGGCCTAAGAAGTCAACGCCAGAAGCACCAAATACAATATAAGTACAACAGTTTTTCCATCGTATAAAATGAATAATTGCAAACAGTGTGAAAGTAATGGTCATTTCTACGTTCCGGGCAACCTAGGCTTCACTCTAGGGCGTTGCTCCACCAGGTCGGAAAGTTAGGGCCTTAGAAAGCAACGCCAGACGCATAAAATACAATAAAAATGTAACATTTTTATCACCGTATAACAGGAGTAACTGCAACCTGTGTGAAAGTGATGGTCATTTATACGTTCCTGGCAACCTAGGCTTCACTCTAGGGAGTTGCTCCAACACATCGAATAGCTACGGCCTTAGGAGTCAACGCCAGAGGAATAAATTACAAAATAAATACAACAGTTTTTCCATCGTATAACAAGAATAATTGCAACCAGTGTGAAAGTGATGGTCATTTCTACATTCCGGGCAACCTGGGCTTCACTCTAGGGCGTTGCTCCAACAGATCGAATAGTTAGGGCCTAAGAAGTCAACGCCAGGAGCACCACATACAAAACAAATACAACAGTTTTTCCATCGTATAAAACGAATAATTGCAACCAGTGTGCAAGTAATGGTGATTTCTACGTTCCGGGCAACCTAGGCATCACTCTAGGGCGTTGTTCCACCAGAGCGAATAGTTAGGGCCTAAGACGTCAACGCCTTAAGCGTAAAATACAATATAAATCCAACAGTTTTTCCATCGTATAAAACGAATACTTGCAACCAGTATGAAAGTTATCGTCATTTCTACGTTCCGGGCACCCTAGGCTTCACCCTAGGGCGTTGCTCCACCTGATCGAATGGTTAGGGCCTAAGAAGTCAACGCCAGAAGCATAAAATACGATATATGTACAACAGTTTTTCCATCGAATAAAATGTATAATTGCAAGCAGTGTGAAGGTAATGGTCATTTCTACGTTCTGGGCAACCTAGGCTTCACTCTAGAGCGTTGCTCCACCAGATCGAATAGTTAAGGACTTTGAATACAACGCCAGAAGCATAAAATACAATAAAAATGCAACAGTTTTTCCATCGTATAACAGGAAAGCTGCAACCAGTGTGAAAGTACTGATCATTCCTATGTTCCGGGTAACCTAGGCTTCACTCTAGTGCGTTGCTCCACCAGATCGAATAGCTATGGACTGAGAATTCAACGCGAGAAGAATGAAATACAACATAAGTACCACAGTTTTTCCGTCGTATAAAAGAATAATTGCAATCAGTGTGAAGGTAATGGTCATTTCTACGTTCCGGGCAACCTAGGCTTCAGTCTAGGGCGTTGCTCCGCCAAACCGAATCGTTAGGGCCTCAGAAGTCAACGCCAGAAGCATGATACACAATATAAATACAACAGCTGTTCCATCCTATAAAACGAATAATTGCAACCAATGTGAAAGTGATGATCATTTCTAGGTTCCGGGATGCCTAGGCTTCACTCCAGGGCGTTGCTCCACCAGATCTAATAGCTACGGACTTAGAAGTCAATGCCAGAAGCATGAAATACAATACAAATACAAGGGTTTCTCCATCGTATAGAATGAATAATTGCAAACAGTGTGAAGGTAATGGTCATTTCTACGTTCCGGCATCCTAGGCTTCACTCTAGGGCGTTGGCACACCAGATCGAATATTCAGGGCCTATGAAGTCAACGCCAGAAGCATAAAACACATAATAAATGCAACAGTTTTTCCATCGTATAACTGGAATAATTGCAAACAGTGTGAAAGTGACAGTCATTTCTATATTCCGGGCATCCTAGGCTTCAATCTAGGGCGTTGTTCAACCAGATCGAATAGTAAGGGACTAAGAAGTCAGCGCCAGGAGCATAAAATACAATGAAAGTGCTACGGTTTTTCCATCGTATAAAACGAATAATTGCATCCAGTGTGAAAGTAATGGCCATTTCTACGTTCCAGGCAACCTAGGCTTCACTCTAGGGCGTTGCTCCACCACATCGAATTGTTAGGGCCATAGAAGTCTACGCCCGGGGCATAATATACAATAAAAATCCAACAGTTTGTCCATCGTATAACAGGAATAATTGCAACCAGTGTGAAAGTAATGGTCATTTCTACGTTCCGGGCAACCTAGGTTTCGCTCTAGGGCGTTGCTCCACCACATCGAATAGTTAGGGCCTAAGAAGTGAACGCCAGAAGCATAAAATACAATAAAAATAGAACAGCTTTTTCATCGTATAACAGGAATAATTGCAACCAGAGTGAAAGTAATGGTCATTTCTACGTTTCGGGCGACCTAGGCTTCACTCTAGGGCGTTGCTCCACCATATCGAATAGCTACGACCTTAGAAGTCAACGCCCGAAACATAAAATACAATAAAAATACAACAGATTTCCTTTGTATAACGGGAATAATTGCAACAAATGTGACCGTGATGGTCATTTCCACGTTCCGGGCAACCTAGGCTTCACTCTGGGGCGTTGGTCCACCACATCCAACAGTTAGGGCCTAAGAAGTCAACGCCAGAAGCACCAAATACAAAATAAATACAACAGTTTTTCCATCTTATAAAACGAATACTTGCAACCAGTATGAAAGTTATGGTCATTTCTACGTTCCAGGCAACCTAGGCTTCACCCTAGGGCGTTGCTCCACCTGATCGAATGGTTAGGGCCTAAGAAGTCAACGCCAGAAGCATAAAATACGATATATGTACAACAGTTTTTCCATCGAATAAAATGTATAATTGCAAGCAGTGTGAAGGTAACGGCCATTTCTACGTTCCCGGCAACCTAGGCTTAACTCTAGAGCGTTGCTACACCAGATCGAATAGTTAGGGACTTTGAATACAACGCCAGAAGCATAAAATACAATAAAAATGCAACAGTTTTTCCATCGTATAACAGGAAAGCTACAACCAGTGTGAAAGTACTGGTCATTTCTATGTTTCGGGTAACCTAGGCTTCACACTAGGGCATTGCTCCACCAGATCGAAAGCTAGGGACTTAGAAGTCAACGCCAGAAGCATAAAATACAATAAAAATGCAACAGTTTTTCCATAGTATAACAGGAATAATTGCAACCAGTGTGAACGTAATGGTCATTTCTACGTTCCGGGCAACCTAGGCTTCACTCTAGGGCGTTCCTCCACCAGGTCGAATAGTTAGGGCCTTAGAACACAACGCCAGTCGCGTTAAATACAATAAAAACACAACAGCTTTTCCATCCTTTAAAAGGTATAATTGCAACCAATGTGAAAGTAATGCTCATTTCTACGTTCCGGGCAACATAGGCTTCATTCTTGGACGTTGCCCCGCCGGATCGAATATCTAGGACCTTAGAAGTCAAAGCCAGAAGCATAAAGTAAAATAAAGTTACAACAGTTTTTCCATCGTATAACAGGAATAATTGCAACCAGAGTGAAGGTGATGGTCATTTCTACGTTCCGGGCAACCTAGGCTCCACTCTGGGGCGTTGCTCAACCACATCGAATAGCTATGGCCTTAGAAGTCAAAGCCAGAAGCATATAAATACGATATATGCACCACAGTTTTTCCATCTTATAAAACAAATAATTGAAACCAGTGTGAAAGCAATGGCCATTTCTACGTTCCGGGGATCCTAGACTTAACTCTGAGGCATTGCTCCACCAGATCGAAAACACAGGGCCTTAGAAGTCAACGCCAGAAGCATAAAGTACAACAAAAATCCAACAGTTTGTCCATCGTATAACAGGAATAATAGCAACCAGGGTGAAGGTAATGGTCATTTTTACGTTTCGTGCAATCTAGGCTTCTCTCTAGGGCGTTGCTCCAACAGATCGAATAGTTAGGGCCTAAGAAGTCAACGCCATAACTATAAAATACAATATAAATACAACAGTTTTTCCATTGTATAAAATGAATAATTGCAAACAGTGTGGAAGTAATGGTTATTTCTACGTTCCGGGCAACCTAGGCTTCACTCTAGGGCGTCGTTACACCAGATCGAATAGTTAGGGCCTAAGAAGTCTACGCCAGAAGCATAAAATACAATTCAAATATAACAGCTTTTCCATCGTATAACAGGAATACTTGCAACCAGTATGAAAGTTATGGTCATTTCTTCGTTCCGGGCAACCTAGGCTTCACCCTAGGGCGTTGCTCCACCACATCGAATAGTTAGGGCCTTAGAAGTCAATGCCAGAAGCATAAAATACAATATAAATACAAAAGTTTTTCCACTGTATAATATGAATAATTGCAAACAGTGTGGAAGTAAAGGTCATTTCTGCGTTCCGGGCAACCTAGGCTTCACTCTTGGGTGTTGCTCCACCAGATCGAATAGTTAGGGCCTATGAAGTCAACGCCAGAAGCATAAAATATAATATAAATACAACAGTTTTTCTACCGTATAACAGGAATAATTGCAACCAGAGTGAAGGTGATTGTCATTTCTACGTTCCGGGCAACCTAGGCTTCACTCTAGGGTGTTGCTCCACCAGATCGAATAGCTAGGGACTTAGAAGTCAACGCCAGAAGCTTAAAATAAGATAAAAATACAACAGTTTTTCCATCGTATAAAACGAATAATTGCATCCAGTGTGAAAGTGAGGGTCATTTCTACGTTCCGGGATACCTAGGCTTCACTCCAGGGCGTTGCTCCACCACATCTAATAGCTACGGCCTTAGAAGTCAATGCCAGAAGCATAAAATACAATACAAATACAAGGGTGTCTCCATCGTATAAAATGAATAATTGCAAACACTGTGAAGGTAATGGTCATTTCTACGTCCGGGCAACCTAGGCTTCACTCTAGGGCGTTGTTCCAGCAGATCGAGTTGTTAGGGCGTTAGAAGTCAACGCCAGAATCGTAAAATACAAAACAAATGCAACAGTTTTTCCATTGTATAAAATGAATAATTGCAATCAGTGTGACGGCAATGGTCATTTCTAAGTTCCGGGCAACCTAGGCTTCGCTCTAGCGCGTTGCTCCACCAGGTCGAATAGTTAGGGTCTAAGAAGTCAACGCCAGAAGCATAAAACAGAATATATATACAACAGCTGTTCCATCGTATAAAACGAATAATTGCATCCAATGTGAAAGTGATAGTCATTTCTACGTTCCGGGCAACCTCGGCTTCACTCTAGGGCGTTGCTCCACCAGATCGAATAGCAAGGGCCTAATAAGTCAACGCCAGAAGCATAACATACAATATAAATACAACAGTTTTTCCATCGTATAAAACGACTAATTGCATCCAGTGTGAAAGTGATGGTCGTTTCTACGTTCCGGGATACCTAGGCTTCACTCCAGGGCGGTGCTCCACCACATCTAATAGCTACGGCCTTAGAAGTCAATGCCAGAAGCATAAAATACAATACAAATACAAGGGTGTATCCATCGTATAAAATGAATAATTGCAAACAGTGTGAAGGTAATGGTCATTCCTACGTTCCGGGCAACCTTGGCTTCACTCTAGGGCGTTGGCCCACCAGATCGAATATTCAGAGCCTATGAAGTCAACGCCAGGAGCATAAAATACAATGAAAGTGCTACGGTTTTTCCATCGTATAATACGAATAATTGCATCCAGTGTGAAAGTAATGGCCATTTCTACGTTCCAGGCAACCTAGGCTTCACTCTAGGGCGTTGCTCCACCACATCGAATTGTTAGGGCCATAGAAGTCTACGCCCGGGGCATAATATACAATAAAAATACAACAGTTTTTCCATCGTATAAAACGAATAATTGCATCCAGTGTGAAAGTAATGGCCATTTCTACGTTCCAGGCAACCTAGGCTTCACTCTAGGGCGTTGCTCCACCAGATCGAATAGTTAGGGCCTTAGAAGTCAACGCCCGAATCATAAAGTGCAAAATAAATTCAACAGTTTTTCCATCGTATAAAACTAATAATTGCAACCAGTGTGAAAGCTATGGTCATTTCTACGTTCCGGGCCACCTAGGCTTGACTCTAGGGCGTTGCTCCACCAGATCGAATAGTTAGGGCCTTAGAAGTCAACGCCCGAAGCACAAAATACAAAAAATATACAACAGTTTTTCCGTCGTATAAAAGAATAATTGCAATCAGTGTGAAGGTAATGGTCATTTCTACGTTCCGGGCAACCTAGGCTTCAGTCTAGGGCGTTGCTCCGCCAGACCGAATCGTTAGGGCCTCGGAAGTCAACGCCAGAAGCATAATACACAATATAAATACAACAGCTGTTCCATCCTATAAAACGAATAATTGCAACCAGTGTGAAAGTGATGATCATTTCTACGTTCCGGGATACCTAGGCTTCACTCCAGGGCGTTGCTCCACCACATCTAATAGCTACGGACTTAGAAGTCAATGCCAGAAGCATGAAATACAATACAAATACAAGGGTTTCTCCATCGTATAAAATGAATAATTGCAAACAGTGTGAAGGTAATGGTCATTTCTACGTTCCGGCATCCTAGGCTTCACTCTAGGGCGTTGGCACACCAGATCGAATATTCAGGGCCTATGAAGTCAACGCCAGAAGCATAAAACACATAATAAATGCAACAGTTTTTCCATCGTATAAAACGAATAATTGCAACCGTTGTGAAGGTAATGGTCATTTCTAAGTTCCGGGCAACCTAGGCTTCACTCTAGGGCGTTGCTCCACCAGATCGAATAGCTAGCGCCTTAGAACTCAACGCCCGAAGCATAAAATACAATAAAAAGGCAACAGTTTTTCCATCGTATAACAGGACTAATTGCAACCAGTATGAAGGTGATAGTCATTTATACGTTCCGGGCAACCTAGGCTTAACCCTAGGGCGTTGCTCCACCAGATCGAATAGTTAGGGCCTTAGAAGTCAACGCACGAAGCATAAAATACAATAAAGCTACAACAGTTTTTCCATCGTGTAACTGGAATAATTGCAAACAGTGTGAAAGTGACAGTCATTTCTATATTCCGGGCATCCTAGGCTTCAATCTAGGGCGTTGTTCAACCAGATCGAATAGTAAGGGACTAAGAAGTCAGCGCCAGGAGCATAAAATACAATGAAAGTGCTACGGTTTTTCCATCGTATAAAACGAATAATTGCATCCAGTGTGAAAGTAATGGCCATTTCTACGTTCCAGGCAACCTAGGCTTCACTCTAGGGCGTTGCTCCACCACATCGAATTGTTAGGGCCATAGAAGTCTACGCCCAGGGCATAATATACAATAAAAGTCCAACAGTTTGTCCATCGTATAACAGGAATAATTGCAACCAGTGTGAAAGTAATGGTCATTTCTACGTTCCGGGCAACCTAGGTTTCGCTCTAGGGCGTTGCTCCACCACATCGAATAGTTAGGGCCTAAGAAGTGAACGCCAGAAGCATAAAATACAATAGAAATACAACAGTTTTTCAATCGTATAACAGGAATAATTACAACCAGGGTGAAAGATATGTTCATTTCTACGATACGGGCAACCTAGGCTTCACTCTAGGGCGTTGCTGCGCCACATCGAATAGCTACGGCCTTAGAAGTCAACGCCAGAAGGTTAAAATACAATATAAATACAACAGCTTTTCCATCGTATAAAACCAATAATTGCCACCAGTGTGAAAGTGATGGTCATTTATGAATTCCGGGCAACCTAGGCTTCACTCTAGGGCGTTGCTCCACCAGATCGAATAGCTAGAGACGTAGAAGTCAACGCCAGAAGCATAAAATACAATAAAAATACAACAGCTTTTCCATCGTATAAAAGGAGTAATTGCAACCAGTGTGAATGTAATGGCCATTTCTGCGCACCGGGCAACCTAGGCTTCACTCTAGGGCGCTGCCCCAACACACCGATTAGCTACGGCCTTAGATGTCAACGCCTGAAGCATAAAATACAATAAAAATAGAACAGCTTTTTCATCGTATAACAGGAATAATTGCAACCAGAGTGAAAGTAATGGTCATTTCTACGTTTCGGGCGACCTAGGCTTCACTCTAGGGCGTTGCTCCACCATATCGAATAGCTACGGCCTTAGAAGTCAACGCCCGAAACATAAAATACAATAAAAATACAACAGATTTCCTTTGTATAACGCGAATAATTGCAACAAATGTGACCGTGATGGTCATTTCCACGTTCCGGGCAACCTAGGCTTCACTCTGGGGCGTTGGTCCACCACATCCAACAGTTAGGGCCTAAGAAGTCAACGCCAGAAGCACCAAATACAAAATAAATACAACAGTTTTTCCATCGTATAAAACGAATAATTGCAACCAGTACGAAAGTTATGGTCATTTCTACGTTCCGGGCTACATAGGCTTCACCCTAGGGCGTTGCTCCACCCGATCGAATAGTTAGGGCCTAAGAAGTAAACGCCAGAAGCATATAATACGATATATGTACAACAGTTTTACCATCGTATAAAATGAATAATCCCAAACAGTGTGAAAGTAATGGTCATTTCTACGTTCCGGGCAACCTTGGCTTCACTCTAGGGCGTTGCTTCACCATGTCGGATAGTTAGGGCCTTAGAAAGCAACGCCAGACGCATAAAATACAATAAAAATGCAACAGTTTTATCACCGTATAACAGGAGTAACTGCAACCTGTGAGAAAGTGATGGTCATTTATACGTTCCGAGCAACCTAGGCTTCACTCTAGGGCGTTGCTCCACCAGGTCCAATAGTTAGGGCCTAAGAAGTCAACGCCAAAAGCATAAAGTACAACACAAGTACAACAGTTTTTCCATCGTATAAAACGAATAATTGCAAACAGTGTGAAAGTAATGGTCATTTCTACGTTCCGGGCAACCTAGGCTTCACTCTAGGGCGTTGCTCCACCAGGTCGGAAAGTTAGGGCCTTAGAAAGCAACGCCAGACGCATAAAATACAATAAAAATGTAACATTTTTATCACCGTATAACAGGAGTAACTGCAACCTGTGTGAAAGTGATGGTCATTTATACGTTCCTGGCAACCTAGGCTTCACTCTAGGGAGTTGCTCCAACACATCGAATAGCTACGGCCTTAGGAGTCAACGCCAGAGGAATAAATTACAAAATAAATACAACAGTTTTTCCATCGTATAACAAGAATAATTGCAACCAGTGTGAAAGTGATGGTCATTTCTACATTCCGGGCAACCTGGGCTTCACTCTAGGGCGTTGCTCCAACAGATCGAATAGTTAGGGCCTAAGAAGTCAACGCCAGGAGCACCACATACAAAACAAATACAACAGTTTTTCCATCGTATAAAACGAATAATTGCAACCAGTGTGCAAGTAATGGTGATTTCTACGTTCCGGGCAACCTAGGCATCACTCTAGGGCGTTGTTCCACCAGAGCGAATAGTTAGGGCCTAAGACGTCAACGCCTTAAGCGTAAAATACAATATAAATCCAACAGTTTTTCCATCGTATAAAACGAATACTTGCAACCAGTATGAAAGTTATCGTCATTTCTACGTTCCGGGCACCCTAGGCTTCACCCTAGGGCGTTGCTCCACCTGATCGAATGGTTAGGGCCTAAGAAGTCAACGCCAGAAGCATAAAATACGATATATGTACAACAGTTTTTCCATCGAATAAAATGTATAATTGCAAGCAGTGTGAAGGTAATGGTCATTTCTACGTTCTGGGCAACCTAGGCTTCACTCTAGAGCGTTGCTCCACCAGATCGAATAGTTAAGGACTTTGAATACAACGCCAGAAGCATAAAATACAATAAAAATGCAACAGTTTTTCCATCGTATAACAGGAAAGCTGCAACCAGTGTGAAAGTACTGATCATTCCTATGTTCCGGGTAACCTAGGCTTCACTCTAGTGCGTTGCTCCACCAGATCGAATAGCTATGGACTGAGAATTCAACGCGAGAAGAATGAAATACAACATAAGTACCACAGTTTTTCCGTCGTATAAAAGAATAATTGCAATCAGTGTGAAGGTAATGGTCATTTCTACGTTCCGGGCAACCTAGGCTTCAGTCTAGGGCGTTGCTCCGCCAAACCGAATCGTTAGGGCCTCAGAAGTCAACGCCAGAAGCATGATACACAATATAAATACAACAGCTGTTCCATCCTATAAAACGAATAATTGCAACCAGTGTGAAAGTGATGATCATTTCTAGGTTCCGGGATGCCTAGGCTTCACTCCAGGGCGTTGCTCCACCAGATCTAATAGCTACGGACTTAGAAGTCAATGCCAGAAGCATGAAATACAATACAAATACAAGGGTTTCTCCATCGTATAGAATGAATAATTGCAAACAATGTGAAGGTAATGGTCATTTCTACGTTCCGGCATCCTAGGCTTCACTCTAGGGCGTTGGCACACCAGATCGAATATTCAGGGCCTATGAAGTCAACGCCAGAAGCATAAAACACATAATAAATGCAACAGTTTTTCCATCGTATAACTGGAATAATTGCAAACAGTGTGAAAGTGACAGTCATTTCTATATTCCGGGCATCCTAGGCTTCAATCTAGGGCGTTGTTCAACCAGATCGAATAGTAAGGGACTAAGAAGTCAGCGCCAGGAGCATAAAATACAATGAAAGTGCTACGGTTTTTCCATCGTATAAAACGAATAATTGCATCCAGTGTGAAAGTAATGGCCATTTCTACGTTCCAGGCAACCTAGGCTTCACTCTAGGGCGTTGCTCCACCACATCGAATTGTTAGGGCCATAGAAGTCTACGCCCGGGGCATAATATACAATAAAAATCCAACAGTTTGTCCATCGTATAACAGGAATAATTGCAACCAGTGTGAAAGTAATGGTCATTTCTACGTTCCGGGCAACCTAGGTTTCGCTCTAGGGCGTTGCTCCACCACATCGAATAGTTAGGGCCTAAGAAGTGAACGCCAGAAGCATAAAATACAATAAAAATAGAACAGCTTTTTCATCGTATAACAGGAATAATTGCAACCAGAGTGAAAGTAATGGTCATTTCTACGTTTCGGGCGACCTAGGCTTCACTCTAGGGCGTTGCTCCACCATATCGAATAGCTACGACCTTAGAAGTCAACGCCCGAAACATAAAATACAATAAAAATACAACAGATTTCCTTTGTATAACGGGAATAATTGCAACAAATGTGACCGTGATGGTCATTTCCACGTTCCGGGCAACCTAGGCTTCACTCTGGGGCGTTGGTCCACCACATCCAACAGTTAGGGCCTAAGAAGTCAACGCCAGAAGCACCAAATACAAAATAAATACAACAGTTTTTCCATCTTATAAAACGAATACTTGCAACCAGTATGAAAGTTATGGTCATTTCTACGTTCCAGGCAACCTAGGCTTCACCCTAGGGCGTTGCTCCACCTGATCGAATGGTTAGGGCCTAAGAAGTCAACGCCAGAAGCATAAAATACGATATATGTACAACAGTTTTTCCATCGAATAAAATGTATAATTGCAAGCAGTGTGATGGTAACGGCCATTTCTACGTTCCCGGCAACCTAGGCTTAACTCTAGAGCGTTGCTACACCAGATCGAATAGTTAGGGACTTTGAATACAACGCCAGAAGCATAAAATACAATAAAAATGCAACAGTTTTTCCATCGTATAACAGGAAAGCTACAACCAGTGTGAAAGTACTGGTCATTTCTATGTTTCGGGTAACCTAGGCTTCACACTAGGGCATTGCTCCACCAGATCGAAAGCTAGGGACTTAGAAGTCAACGCCAGAAGCATAAAATACAATAAAAATGCAACAGTTTTTCCATAGTATAACAGGAATAATTGCAACCAGTGTGAACGTAATGGTCATTTCTACGTTCCGGGCAACCTAGGCTTCACTCTAGGGCGTTCCTCCACCAGGTCGAATAGTTAGGGCCTTAGAACACAACGCCAGTCGCGTTAAATACAATAAAAACACAACAGCTTTTCCATCCTTTAAAAGGTATAATTGCAACCAATGTGAAAGTAATGCTCATTTCTACGTTCCGGGCAACATAGGCTTCATTCTTGGACGTTGCCCCGCCGGATCGAATATCTAGGACCTTAGAAGTCAAAGCCAGAAGCATAAAGTAAAATAAAGTTACAACAGTTTTTCCATCGTATAACAGGAATAATTGCAACCAGAGTGAAGGTGATGGTCATTTCTACGTTCCGGGCAACCTAGGCTCCACTCTGGGGCGTTGCTCAACCACATCGAATAGCTATGGCCTTAGAAGTCAAAGCCAGAAGCATATAAATACGATATATGCACCACAGTTTTTCCAGCTTATAAAACAAATAATTGAAACCAGTGTGAAAGCAATGGCCATTTCTACGTTCCGGGGATCCTAGACTTAACTCTGAGGCATTGCTCCACCAGATCGAAAACACAGGGCCTTAGAAGTCAACGCCAGAAGCATAAAGTACAACAAAAATCCAACAGTTTGTCCATCGTATAACAGGAATAATAGCAACCAGGGTGAAGGTAATGGTCATTTTTACGTTTCGTGCAATCTAGGCTTCTCTCTAGGGCGTTGCTCCAACAGATCGAATAGTTAGGGCCTAAGAAGTCAACGCCATAACTATAAAATACAATATAAATACAACAGTTTTTCCATGGTATAAAATGAATAATTGCAAACAGTGTGGAAGTAATGGTTATTTCTACGTTCCGGGCAACCTAGGCTTCACTCTAGGGCGTCGTTACACCACATCTAATAGCTACGGCCTTAGAAGTCAATGCCAGAAGCATAAAATACAATACAAATACAAGGGTGTCTCCATCGTATAAAATGAATAATTGCAAACACTGTGAAGGTAATGGTCATTTCTACGTCCGGGCAACCTAGGCTTCACTCTTGGGTGTTGCTCCACCAGATCGAATAGTTAGGGCCTATGAAGTCAACGCCAGAAGCATAAAATATAATATAAATACAACAGTTTTTCTACCGTATAACAGGAATAATTGCAACCAGAGTGAAGGTGATTGTCATTTCTACGTTCCGGGCAACCTAGGCTTCACTCTAGGGTGTTGCTCCACCAGATCGAATAGCTAGGGACTTAGAAGTCAACGCCAGAAGCTTAAAATAAGATAAAAATACAACAGTTTTTCCATCGTATAAAACGAATAATTGCATCCAGTGTGAAAGTGAGGGTCATTTCTACGTTCCGGGATACCTAGGCTTCACTCCAGGGCGTTGCTCCACCACATCTAATAGCTACGGCCTTAGAAGTCAATGCCAGAAGCATAAAATACAATACAAATACAAGGGTGTCTCCATCGTATAAAATGAATAATTGCAAACACTGTGAAGGTAATGGTCATTTCTACGTCCGGGCAACCTAGGCTTCACTCTAGGGCGTTGTTCCAGCAGATCGAGTTGTTAGGGCGTTAGAAGTCAACGCCAGAATCGTAAAATACAAAACAAATGCAACAGTTTTTCCATTGTATAAAATGAATAATTGCAATCAGTGTGACGGCAATGGTCATTTCTAAGTTCCGGGCAACCTAGGCTTCGCTCTAGCGCGTTGCTCTACCAGGTCGAATAGCTAGGGTCTAAGAAGTCAACGCCAGAAGCATAAAACAGAATATATATACAACAGCTGTTCCATCGTATAAAACGAATAATTGCATCCAATGTGAAAGTGATAGTCATTTCTACGTTCCGGGCAACCTCGGCTTCACTCTAGGGCGTTGCTCCACCAGATCGAATAGCAAGGGCCTAATAAGTCAACGCCAGAAGCATAACATACAATATAAATACAACAGTTTTTCCATCGTATAAAACGACTAATTGCATCCAGGGTGAAAGTGATGGTCGTTTCTACGTTCCGGGATACCTAGGCTTCACTCCAGGGCGGTGCTCCACCACATCTAATAGCTACGGCCTTAGAAGTCAATGCCAGAAGCATAAAATACAATACAAATACAAGGGTGTATCCATCGTATAAAATGAATAATTGCAAACAGTGTGAAGGTAATGGTCATTCCTACGTTCCGGGCAACCTTGGATTCACTCTAGGGCGTTGGCCCACCAGATCGAATATTCAGAGCCTATGAAGTCAACGCCTGGAGCATAAAATACAATGAAAGTGCTACGGTTTTTCCATCGTATAATACGAATAATTGCATCCAGTGTGAAAGTAATGGCCATTTCTACGTTCCAGGCAACCTAGGCTTCACTCTAGGGCGTTGCTCCACCACATCGAATTGTTAGGGCCATAGAAGTCTACGCCCGGGGCATAATATACAATAAAAATACAACAGTTTTTCCATCGTATAAAACGAATAATTGCATCCAGTGTGAAAGTAATGGCCATTTCTACGTTCCAGGCAACCTAGGCTTCACTCTAGGGCGTTGCTCCACCAGATCGAATAGTTAGGGCCTTAGAAGTCAACGCCCGAATCATAAAGTGCAAAATAAATTCAACAGTTTTTCCATCGTATAAAACTAATAATTGCAACCAGTGTGAAAGCTATGGTCATTTCTACGTTCCGGGCCACCTAGGCTTGACTCTAGGGCGTTGCTCCACCAGATCGAATAGTTAGGGCCTAAGAAGTAAACGCCAGAAGCATATAATACGATATATGTACAACAGTTTTACCATCGTATAAAATGAATAATCCCAAACAGTGTGAAGGTAATGGTCATTTCTACGTTCCGGGCAACCTTGGCTTCACTCTAGGGCGTTGCTTCACCAGGTCGGATAGTTAGAGCCTTAGAAAGCAACGCCAGACGCATAAAATACAATAAAAATGCAACAGTTTTATCACCGTATAACAGGAGTAACTGCAACCTGTGAGAAAGTGATGGTCATTTATACGTTCCGAGCAACCTAGGCTTCACTCTAGGGCGTTGCTCCACCAGGTCCAATAGTTAGGGCCTAAGAAGTCAACGCCAAAAGCATAAAATACAACACAAGTACAACAGTTTTTCCATCGTATAAAACGAATAATTGCAACCAGTCTGAAAGTAATGGCCACTTCTGCGCTCCGGGCACCCTAGGCTTCACTCTAGGTCGTTGCTCCACCACATCGAATAGCTAGGGCCTTAGAAGTCAATGCCAGAAGCATAAAATACAATATAAATACAACAGTTTTTCCACTGTATAATATGAATAATTGCAAACAGTGTGGAAGTAATGGTCATTTCTACGTTGCGGGCAACCTAGGCTTCACTCTAGGGCGTTGCTCCACCAGGTCGAATAGTTAGTGCCTAAGAAGTCAACGCCAGAAGCATAAAATACAACACAAGTACAACAGTTTTTCCATCGTATAAAACGAATAATTGCAACCAGTCTGAAAGTAATGGCCATTTCTGCGCTCCGGGCATCCTAGGCTTCACTCTGGGGCGTTGGTCCACCAGATCCAATAGTTAGGGCCTAAGAATTCAACGCCAGAAGCACCAAATACAAAATAAATAGAACAGATTTTCCATTGTATAGAACGAATAATTGCAACCAGTGTGAAAGTAATGGTCATTTCTACGTTCCGGGCAACCTAGGCCTCTCTCTAGAGCGTTGTTCCACCAGACCGAATAGTTAGGGCCTAAGAACTCAACGCCAGGAGCACCAAATACAAAACAAATACAACAGTTTTTCCATCGTATAAAACGAATAATTGCAACCAGTGCGAAAGTTATGGTCATTTCTACGTTCCGTGCCACCTAGGCTTAACTCCAGGGCGTTGCTCTACCAGATCGAATAGTTAGGGACTTTGAATACAACGCCAGAAGCATAAAATACAATAAAAATGCAACAGTTTTTCCATCGTATAACAGGAAAGCAGCAACCAGTGTGAAAGTACTGGTCATTTCTATGTTCCGGGTAACCTAGGCTTCACACTAGGGCATTGCTCCGCCAGATCGAAAGCTAGGGACTTAGAAGTCAATGCTAGAAGCATAAAATACAATAAAAATGCAACAGTTTTTCCATAGTATAACACGAATAACTGCAACCAGTGTGAATGTACTGATCATTTCAATGTTCCGGGTAACCTAGGCTTCACTCTAGGGCGTTGCTCCACCAGACCGAATAGCTGGGGACTTAGAATTCAGCGCCCGAAGAATAAAATACAACATATGTACAACAGTTTTTCCATCATATGAAATGTATAATTGCAAGCAGTGTGAAAGTAATGGTCAGTTCTACGTTCTGGGTAACCTAGGCTTCACTCTAGAGCGTTGCTCCACCACATCGAATAGTTAGGGCCTTAGAAGTCAATGCCAGAAGCATAATATACAATATAAATACAAAAGTTTTTCCACTGTATAATATGAATAATTGCAAATGGTGTGGAAGTAAAGGTCATTTCTACGTTCCGGGAAACCTAGGCTTCACCCTAGTGCGTTGCTCCACCAGATAGAATAGTTAGGGCCCAAGAAGTCAACGCCAGAAGCATAAAATACGATATGTGTACAACAGTTTTTCCATCGTATATAATGTATATTTGCAAACAGTGTGAAAGTACAGGTCGTTTCTACGTTCCGGGAAACCTAGGCTTAACTATAGGGCGTTGCTCCACCAGATCGAATAGTTAGGGCCTTAGACGTGAACGCCCGAAGCATGAAATACAAAATAAATAGAACAGTTTTTCCATTGTATAGAACGAATAATTGCAACCAGTGTGAAAGTACTGGTCATTTCTACGTTCCGGGTAACCTAGGCTTCACTCTAGGTCGTTGCTCCACCAGATCGAATAGCTAAGGACTTAGAATTCAACGCCAGAAGAGTAAAATACAACATAAGTACAACCGTTTTACCATCGTATAAAATGAATAATCGCAAACAGTGTGAAGGTCATGGTCATTTCCACGTTCCGGGCAACCTAGGCTTCACTCTAGGGCGTTGCTGCACCAGATCGAATAGTTAGGGCCTAAGAAGTCAACGCCAGAAGCATAAGATACAATATAAATACAACAGTTTTTCCCTTGTATAAGAGGAATAATTCCAACCAGTGCGAAAGCTAGGGTCATTTCTACGTTCCGGGCAACCTAGGCTTCACTCTTGGGCGTTGCTCCACCACATCGAATAGTTAGGGCCTTAGAAGTCAATGCCAGAAGCATAAAATACAATATAAATACAAAAGTTTTTCCAGTGTATAATATGAATAATTGCAAACAGTGTGGAAGTAAAGGTCATTTCTATGTTCCGGGCAACCTAGGCTTCACCCTTGGGCGTTGCTCCACCAGATCGAATAGTTAGGGCCTATGAAGTCAACGCCAGAAGCATAAAATATAATATAAATACAACAGTTTTTCTACCGTATAACAGGAATAATTGCAACCAGAGTGAAGGTGATGGTCATTTCTGCGTTCCAGGCAACCTAGGCTTCACTCTAGGGTGTTGCTCCACCAGATCGAATAGCTAGGGACTTAGAAGTCAACGCCAGAAGCATAAAATAAAATAAAAATACAACAGTTTTTCATCGTACAAAACGAATAAGTGCAACTAGTATGAATGTTATGGTCATTTCTACGTTCCGGGCAACCTAGGCTTCACACTAGGGCGTTGCTCCACCAGGTCGAATAGTTAGGGCCTTAGAAAACAACGCCAGACGCATAAAATACAACATAAATACAACAGTTTTTCCGTCGTATAACAGAAATAATTGCAACCAGAGTGAAGGTGATGGTTATTTCTACGTTCCGGGCAACCTAGTCTTCACTCTAGGGCGTTGCTCCACCAGATCGAATAGCTAGGGACTTAGAAGTCAACGCCAGTAGCATAAAATAAAATAAAAATACAACAGTTTTTCCATCGTATAAAACGAATAATTGCAACCAGTATGAATGTTATGGCCATTTCTACGTTCCGGGCAACCTAGGCTTCACCCTAGGGCGTTGCTCCACCAGATCGAATAGTTAGGGCCTAAGAAGTCAACGCCAGAAGCATAAAATACAATATAAATACAACAGTTTTTCCATCATGTAACAGGAATAATTGCAACCAGAGTGAAGGTGATGGTCATTTCTACGTTCCGGGCAACCTAGGTTTTGCTCTAGGGCGTTGCTCCACCTGGTCGAATAGTTAGGGCCTTAGAAAACAACGCCAGACGCATAAAATACAATAAAAATACAACAGCTTTTCCATCGTATATAATGTATATTTGCAAACAGTGTGAAAGTAAAGGTCATTTCTGCGTTCCGGGCAACCTAGGCTTCACTCTAGGGCGTTGTTCCACCAGGTCGAATAGTTAGGGCCTAAGAAGTCAACGCCAGAAGCGTAAAATACAATTTAAATACAACAGCTTTTCCATCGTATATAATGTATATTTGCAAACAGTGTGAAAGTAAAGGTCATTTCTACGTTCCGGGCAACCTAGGCTTAACTGTAGGGCGTTGCTCCCCCACATCGAATAGCTACGGCCTTAGAAGTCAACGGCTGAAGCATAAAGTACAAAATAAATACAACAGTTTTTCCATCGTATAACAAGAATAATTGCCACCAGTGTGAAAGTGATGGTCATTTCTTCATTCCGGGCAACCTAGGCTTCACTCTAGAGCGTTGCTCCACCAGATGGAATAGTTAAGGCCTAAGAATTCAACGCCAGAAGCATAAAATACAATATAAATACAACAGTTTTTCCCTTGTATAACAGAAATAATTGCAACCAGTGTGAAAGCTATGGTCATTTCTACATTCCGGGCAACCTAGGCTTCACTCTAGGGCGTTGCTCCACCACATCGAATAGTCAGGGCCTTAGAAGTCAGTGCCAGAAGCATAAAATACAATATAAATACAACAGTTTTTCCACTGTATAATATGACTAATTGCAAACAGTGTGGAAGTAATGGTCATTTCTACGTTCCGGGCAACCTAGGCTTCACTCTAGGGCGTTGCTCCACCACATCGAATAGCTACGGCCTTTGAAGTCAACGCCATAACTATAAACTACAATATAAATACAACACTCTTTCCATCGTATAAAATGAATAATTGCAACCAGTGTGAAAGTAATGGTCATTTCTACGTTCCGGGCAACCTAGGCTTCACTATTGGGCGTTGATCCATCACACCGAGTAGCTGCGGCCTTAGAAGTCAACTCCAGAAGCATAAAATACAATATAATTACAACAGCTTTTCCATCGCATAAAATGAATGATTGCAAACAGTGTGAAAGCTATGGTCATTTCTACTTTCCGCGCAAGCTAGGCTTAACTCGAGGGCGCTGCTCCACCAGATCAAATAGTTAGAGACTTTGAATACAACGCCAGAAGCATAAAATACAATAAAAATGCATCAGTTTTCCCATCGTATAAAGCGAATAATTGCAACCAGTATGAATGTTATGGTCATTTCTACGTTCCGGGCAACCTTGGCTTCACTCTAGGGCGTTGGTCCACCAGATCCAATAGTTAGGGCCTAAGAAGTATACGCCAGAAGCATAAAATACAATATAAATACAACAGCTTTTCCATCGTATAACAGGAATAATTGCAACCAGTGTGAAAGTGACGGTCATTTCCACGTTCCTGGCAACCTAGACTTCACTCTAGGGTGTTGCTCCACCAGATCGAATAGCTAGGGACTTAGAAGTCAACGCCAGAAGCATAAAATAAAATAAAAATACAACAATTTTTCCATCGTATAAAACGAATAATTGCAACTAGTATGAATGTTATGGTCATTTATACGTTCCGGGCAACCTAGGCTTCACTCTAGGGCGTTGCTCCACCTGATCGAATAGCTAGGGACTTAGAAGTCAACGCCAGTAGCATAAAATAAAATAAAAATACAGCAGTTTTTCCATCGTATAAAACGAATAATTGCAACCAGTATGAATGTTATGGTCATTTCTACGTTCCGGGCAACCTAGGCTTCACTATTGGGCGTTGCTCCACCACAACGAATAGCTACGGCCTTTGAAGTCAACCTCATAACTATAAAATACAATATAAATACAACAGTCTTTCCATCGTATAAAATGAATAATTGCAACCAGTGTGAAAGTAATGGTCACTTCTACGTTCCGGGCAACCTAGGCTTCACTATTGGGCGTTGCTCCATCACATCGAATAGCTGCTGCCTTAGAAGTCAACTCCAGTAGCATAAAATACAATATAAATACAACAGCTGTTCCATCGCATAAAATGAATGATTGCAAACAGTGTGAAAGTTATGGTCATTTCTACTTTCCGGGCAACCTAGGCTTAACTCCAGGGCGTTGCTCCACCAGATCAAATAGTTAGAGACTTTGAATACAACGCCAGAAACATAAAATACAATAAAAATGCAACAGTTTTTTTACCGTATACCAGGAATAATTGCAACCAGAGTGAAGGTGATGGTCATTTCTACGTTCCGGGCAACCTAGGCTTCACTCTATGGTGTTGCTCCACCAGATCGAATAGCTAGGGACTTAGAAGTCAACGCCAGAAGCATAAAATAAAATAAAAATACAACAGCTTTTCCATCGTATAAAACGAATAATTGCAACTAGTTTGAATGTTATGGTCATTTCTACGTTCCGGGCAACCTAGGCTTCACACTAGGGCGTTGCTCCACCAGGTCGAATAGTTAGGGCCTTAGAAAACAACGCCAGACGCATAAAATACAATATAAATACAACAGTTTTTCCGTCGTATAACAGAAATAATTGCAACCAGAGTGAAGGTGATGGTCATTTCTACGTTCCGGGCAACCTAGGCTTCACTCTAGGGCGTTGCTCCACCAGATCGAATAGCTAGGCACTTAGAAGTCAACGCCTGTAGCATAAAATAAAATAAAAGTACAACAGTTTTTCCATCGTATAAAACGAATAATTGCAACCAGTATGAATGTTATGGTCATTTCTACGTTCCGGGCAACCTAGGCTTCACCCTAGTGCGTTGCTCCACCAGATCGAATAGTTAGGGCCTAAGAAGTCAACGCCAGAAGCATAAAATATAATATAAATACAACAGTTTTTCCATCGTGTAACAGGAATAATTGCAACCAGAGTGAAGGTGATGGTCATTTCTACGTTCCGGGCAACCTAGGCTTAACTGTAGGGCGTTGCTCCACCACATCGAATAGCTACGGCCTTAGAAGTCAACGGCTGAAGCATAAAGTACAAAATAAATACAACAGTTTTTCCACTGTATAATATGACTAATTGCAAACAGTGTGGAAGTAATGGTCATTTCTAAGTTCCGGGCAACCTAGGCTTCACTCTAGGGCGTTGGTCCACCAGATCCAATAGTTAGGGCCTAAGAAGTATACGCCAGAAGCATAAAATACAATATAAATACAACAGCTTTTCCATCGTATAACAGGACTAATTGCAACCAGTGTGTAAGATATGGTCATTTCTACGTTCCGGGCAACCTAGGCTTCACTCTAGGGCGTTGCTCGACCACATCGAATAGCTATGGCCTTAGAAGTCAACGCCAGATGCATTAAATACAATATAAACACAACGGCTTTACCACCGTATAACAGGAATAATTGCAAGGAGTGTGAAAGATATGGTCATTTCTACGCTCCTGGCAACTTAGGCTTCACTCTAGGGAGTTGCTCCAACACATCGAACAGCTACGGCCTTAGGAGTCAACGCCATTGGAATAAATTACAAAATAAATACAACAGTTTTTCCATCGTATAACAGGAATCATTGCAACTAGTGTGAAAGTGATCGTCACTTCTACATTCCGGGCAACCTGGGCTTCACTCTAGGGCGTTGCTCCACCAGATCGAATAGTTAGGGCCTAAGAAGTCAACGCCAGAAGCATAAAATAAAATAAAATTACAACAGTTTTTCCATCGTATAAAACGAATTATTGCAACCAGTATGAAAGTTATGGATATTTCTACGTTCCGGGCAACCTAGGCTTCACCCTAGAGTGTTACTCCTCCACATGGAATAGCTACGGCCTTAGAAGTCAATGCCAGAAGCATAAAATACAATATAAATACAACAGTTTTTCCACTGTATAATATGAATAATTGCAAACAGTGTGGAAGTAATGGTCATTTCTGCGTTGCGGGCAACCTAGGCTTCACTCTAGGGCGTTGCTCCACCAGGTCGAATAGTTAGGGCCTAAGAAGTCAACGCCAGAAGCATAAAATACAACACAAGTACAACAGTTTTTCCATCGTATAAAACGAATAATTGCAACCAGTCTGAAAGTAATGGTCATTTCTACGTTCCGGGCAACCTAGGCCTCTCTCTAGGGCGTTGTTCCACCAGACCGAATAGTTAGGGCCTAAGAAGTCAACGCCAGGAGCACCAGATACAAAACAAATACAACAGTTTTTCCATCGTATAAAACGAATAATTGCAACCAGTGTGCAAGTAATGGTGATTTCTACGTTCCGGGCAACCTAGGCAGCACTCTAGGGCGTTCTTCCACCAGAGCGAATAGTTAGGGCCTAAGACGTCAACGCCTTAAGCATAAAATACAATATGAATACAACAGTTTTTCCATCGTATAAAACGAATAATTGCAACCTGTGCGAAAGTTATGGTCATTTCTACGTTCCGTGCAACCTACGCTTGACTCCAGGGCGTTGCTCCACCAGATCGAATAGTTAGGGACTTTGAATACAACGCCAGAAGCATAAAATACAGTAAAAATGCAACAGTTTTTCCATCGTATAACATGAAAGCTACAACCAGTGTGAAAGTACTGGTCATTTCTATGTTCCGGGTAACCTAGGCTTCAAACTAGGGCATTGCTCGACCAGATCGAATAGCTATGGACTGAGAATTCAACGCGAGAAGAATAAAGTACAATAAAAATGCAACAGTTTTTCCATCGTATAAAATGTATAATTGCAAGCAGTGTGAAGGTAATGCCCATTTCTACGTTCCCAGCAACCTAGGCTTCACTCTAGAGCGTTGCTACACCAGATCGAATAGTTAGGGCCTTAGATGTCAACGCCCGAAGCATAAAATACAAAATAAATAGAACAGTTTTTCCATTGTATAAAACGAATGATTGCAACCAGTGCGAAAGTTATGGTCATTTCTACGTTCCGTGCAACCTAGGCTTGACTCCAGGGCGTTGCTCCACCAGATCGAATAGTTAGGGCCTAAGAATTCAACGCCAGAAGCAGCAAATACAAAATAAATACAACAGTTTTTCCATCGTTTAAAACGAATAATTGCAACCAGTGTGAAAGTAATGGTCATTTCTACGTTCCGGGCAACCTAGGCATCACTATAGGGCGTTGGTCCGCCAGGTCCAATAGTTAGGGCCTAAGAAGTCAACGCCAGGAGCACCAAATACAAAACAAATACAACAGTTTTTCCATCGTATAAAACGAATAATTGCAACCAGTGTGCAAGTAATGGTGATTTCTACGTTCCGGGCAACCTAGGTATCACTCTAGGGCGTTGTTCCACCAGAGCGAATAGTTAGGGCCTAAGACGTCAACGCCTTAAGCATAAAATACAATATAGATACAACAGTTTTTCCATCGTATAAAACGAATACTTGCAACCAGTATGAAAGTTATGGTCATTTCTACGTTCCGGGCAACCTAGGCTTCACCGTAGGGCCTTGCTCCACCTGATCGAATGGTTAGGGCCTAAGACGTCAACGCCAGAAGCATAAAATACGATATATGTACAACAGTTTTTCCATCATATAAAATGTATAATTGCAAGCAGTGTGAAGGTGATGGTCATTTCTACGTTCCGGGCAACCTAGGCTTCACTCTAGGGCGTTGCTCCACCAGATCGAATAGCTAGGGACTTAGAAGTCAACGCCAGTAGCATAAAATAAAATAAAAATACAACAGTTTTTCCATCGTATAAAACGAATAATTGCAACTAGTATGAATGTTATGGTCATTTCTACGTTCCGGGCAACCTAGGCTTCACACTAGGGCGTTGCTCCACCAGGTCGAATAGTTAGGGCCTTAGAAAACAACGCCAGACGCATAAAATACAATATAAATACAACAGTTTTTCGGTCGTATAACAGAAATAATTGCAACCAGAGTGAAGGTGATGGTCATTTCTACGTTCCGGGCAACCTAGGCTTCACTCTAGGGCGTTGCTCCACCAGATCGAATAGCTAGGGACTTAGAAGTCAACTCCAGTAGCATAAAATAAACTAAAAATACAACAGTTTTTCCATCGTATAAAACGAATAATTGCAACCAGTATGAATGTTATGGTCATTTCTACGTTCCGGGCAACCTAGGCTTCACCCTAGTGCGTTGCTCCACCAGATCGAATAGTTAGGGCCTAAGAAGTCAACGCCAGAAGCATAAAATATAATATAAATACAACAGTTTTTCCATCGTGTAACAGGAATAATTGCAACCAGAGTGAAGGTGATGGTCATTTCTACGTTCCGGGCAACCTAGGCTTAACTGTAGGGCGTTGCTCCACCACATCGAATAGCTACGGCCTTAGAAGTCAACGGCTGAAGCATAAAGTACAAAATAAATACAACAGTTTTTCCACTGTATAATATGACTAATTGCAAACAGTGTGGAAGTAATGGTCATTTCTAAGTTCCGGGCAACCTAGGCTTCACTCTAGGGCGTTGCTCCACCACATCGAATAGCTACGGCCTTTGAAGTCAACGCCATAACTATAAACTACAATATAAATACAACACTCTTTCCATCGTATAAAATGAATAATTGCAACCAGTGTGAAAGTAATGGTCATTTCTACGTTCCGGGCAACCTAGGCTTCACTCTTGGGCGTTGATCCATCACACCGAATAGCTGCGGCCTTAGAAGTCAACTCCAGAAGCATAAAATACAATATAATTACAACAGCTTTTCCATCGCATAAAATGAATGATTGCAAACAGTGTGAAAGCTATGGTCATTTCTACTTTCCGGGCAAGCTAGGCTTAACTCGAGGGCGCTGCTCCACCAGATCAAATAGTTAGAGACTTTGAATACAACGCCAGAAACATAAAATACAATAAAAATGCAACAGTTTTTCCATTGTATAACAGGAATAATTGCAACCAGTGTGAAAGTGACGGTCATTTCCACGTTCCTGGCAGCCTAGGCTTCACTCTAGGGCGTTGTTCCACCAGATCGAATAGTTAGGGCCTAAGGAGTCTACGCCAGAAGCATAAAATACAATTCAAATATAACAGCTTTTCCATCGTATAACAGGACTAATTGCATCCAGTGTGTAAGATATGGTCATTTCTACGTTCCGGGCAACCTAGGCTTCACTCTAGGGCGTTGCTCGACCACATCGAATAGCTATGGCCTTAGAAGTCAACGCCAGATGCATTAAATACAATATAAAGACAACGGCTTTACCACCGTATAACAGGAATAATTGCAAGGAGTGTGAAAGATATGGTCATTTCTACGCTCCTGGCAACTTAGGCTTCACTCTAGGGAGTTGCTCCACCACATCGAATAGTTAGGGCCTTAGAAGTCAATGCCAGAAGCATAAAATACAATATAAATACAACAGTTTTTCCACTGTATAATAAGAATAATTGCAAACAGTGTGGAAGTAATGGTCATTTCTACGTTGCGGGCAACCTATGCTTCACTCTAGGGCGTTGCTCCACCAGGTCGAATAGTTAGGGCCTAAGAAGTCAACGCCAGAAGCATAAAATACAACACAAGTACAACAGTTTTTCCATCGTATAAAACGAATAATTGCAACCAGTCTGAAAGTAATGGCCATTTCTGCGCTCCGGGCATCCTAGGCTTCACTCTGGGGCGTTGGTCCACCAGATCCAATAGTTAGGACCTAAGAATTCAACGCCAGAAGAACCAAATACAAAATAAATAGAACAGTTTTTCCATTGTATAGAACGAATAATTGCAACCAGTGTGAAAGTAATGGTCATTTCTACGTTCCGGGCAACCTAGGCCTCTCTCTAGGGCGTTGTTCCACCAGACCGAATAGTTAGGGCCTAAGAAGTCAACGCCAGGAGCACCAGATACAAAACAAATACAACAGTTTTTCCATCGTATAAAACGAATAATTGCAGCCAGTGTGCAAGTAATGGTGATTTCTACGTTCCGGGCAACCTAGGCAGCACTCTAGGCCGTTGTTCCACCAGAGCGAATAGTTAGGGCCTAAGACGTCAACGCCTTAAGCATAAAATACAATATAAATACAACAGTTGTTCCATCGTATAAAACGAATACTTGCAACCAGTATGAATGTTATGGTCATTTCATCGTTCCGGGCAACCTAGGCTTCACCCTAGGGCGTTGGTCCACCTGATCGAATGGTAAGGGCCTAAGAAGTCAACGCCAGAAGCATAAAATACGATATATGTACAGCAGTTTTTCCATCGAATAAAATGTATAATTGCAAGCAGTGTGAAGGTAATGGTCATTTCTACGTTCTGATCAACCTAGGCTTCACTCTAGAGCGTTGCTCCACCAGATCGAATAGTTGGGGCCTTAGAAGTCAACGCCCGAAGCATAAAATACAAAATAAATACAACAGTTTTTCCATTGTATAAAACGAATAATTGCAACCAGTGCGAAAGTTATGGCCATTTCTACGTTCGGTGCCACCTAGGCTTAACTCCAGGGCGTTGCTCCACCAGATCGAATAGTTAGGGACTTTGAATACAACGCCAGAAACATAAAATACAATAAAAATGCATCAGTTTTTCCATCGTATAACAGGAATAACTGCAACCAGTGTGAAAGTACTGGTCATTTCTATGTTCCGGGTAACCTAGGCTTCACTCTAAGGCGTTACTCCACCACATCGAATAGCTAGGGACTTAGAACTCAACACCAGAAGAATAAAATACAACATATGTACTACTGTTTTTCCATCGTATAAAATGTATAATTGCAAGCAGTGTGAAGGTAATGGTCATTTCTACGTTCCGGGCAAACTAGGCTTCACTCTGGAGCGTTGCTCCACCAGATCGAATAGTTAGGGCCATAGAAGTCAACGCAAGAAGAATAAAATACAACATAAGTACAACATTTATACCATCGTATAAAACGATTAATCGCAAACAGTGTGAAGGTAATGGTCATTTCTACGTTGCGGGCAACCTAGGCTTCACTCTAGGGCGTTGTTCCACCAGATCGAATAGTTAGGGTCTAAGAAGTCAACGCCAGAAGCATAAAACACAATATAAATACAACAGCTTTTCCATCGTATATAATGTATATTTGCAAACAGTGTGAAAGTAAAGGTCATTTCTACGTTCCGGGCAACCTAGGCTTACCTGTAGGGCGTTGCTCCACCAGATCGAATAGTTAGGGCCTTAGAAGACAACACCCGAAGCATAAAATACAAAATAAATAGAACAGTTCTTCCATTGTATAAAACGAATAATTGAAACCAGTGTGAAAGTACTGGTCATTTCTACGTTCCGGGCAACCTGGGCTTCGCTCTAGGGCCTTGCTCCACCAGATCGAATAGCTACGGACTTAGAAGTCAACGCCAGAGGCATAAAATACAATAAAAATGCAACAGTTTTTCCATCGTATAACAGGAATAACTGCAACCAGTGTGAAAGAACTGGTCATTTCTATGTTCCCGGTAACCTAGGCTTCACTCTAGGGCGTTGCTCCACCAGATCGAATAGCTAGGGACTTAGAATTCAGCGCCAGCAGAATAAAATACAGCATATGTACAACAGTTTTTCCATCGTATAAAATGTATAATTGCAAGCAGTGTGAAGGTAATCGTCATTTCTACGTTCTGGGCAACCTACGCTTCACACTAGAGCGTTGCGCCACCAGATCGAATAGTTAGGGCCTTCGAAGTCAACGCCCGAAGCATAAAATACAACATAAATAGAACAGTTTTTCCATTGTATAAAACGAATAATTGCAACCAGTGTGAAAGTTATGGTCATTTCTACGTTCCGGGAAACCTAGGCTTCACTCTAGGGCATTGCTCCACCAGACCGAATAGTTAGGGCCTAAGAAGTCAACGCCAGAAGCATAAAATACAATAAAAATGCAACAGTTTTTCCATCGTATAACAGGAAAGCTGCAACCAGTGTGAAAGTACTGGTCATTTCAATGTTCCGGGTAACCAAGGCTTCACTCTAGGGCATTGCTCCACCAGATCGAATAGCTAGGGACTTAGAATTCATCGCCAGAAGAATAAAATACAACATATGTACAACAGTTTTTCCATCGTATAAAATATATAATTGCAAGCAGTGTGAAGGTAATGGTCATTTCTACTTTCCGGGCAACCTAGGCTTCACTCTAGAGCGTTGCTCCACCAGATCGAATAGTTAGGGCCTTAGAAGTCAACGCCCGAAGCTTAAAATACTATATAAATACAACAGCCTTTCCATCGTATAAAATCTATAATTGCAAGCAGTGTGAAGATAATGGTCATTTCTACGTTCTGGGCAACCTAGGCTTCACTCTAGAGCGTTGCGCAACCAGATCGAATAGTTAGGGCCTTAGAAGTCAACGCCCGATGCATAAAATACAAAATAAATAGAACAGTTTTTCCATTGTATAAAACGAATAATTGCAACCCGTGTGAAAGTTATGGTCATTTCTACGTTCTGGGCAACCTAGGCTTCGCTCTAGGGCATTGTTCCACCAGACCGAATAGCTACGGCATTAGAAGTCAACGCCAGTAGCATAAAATACAATATAAATACTACAGTTTTTCCATTGTAAAAAATGAATAATTGCAAACAGTGAGGAAGTAATGGTCATGTCTACGTTCAGGGCAACCTAGGCTTCACTCTAGGGCGTTGCTCCACCACATCGAATAGCTACGGCATAAGAAGTCAACGCCAGAAGCATAAAATACAACATAATTACCACAGTTTTTCCATCGTATAAAACGTATAATTGCAAGCAGTGTGAAGTTAATGGTCATTTCTACGTTCCGGGCAACCTAGGCTTCACACTAGAGCGTTGCTCCACCAGATCGAATAGTTAGGGCCTTAGATGTCAACGCCCGAAGCACAAGATACAAAATAAATAGAACAGTTTTTCCATTGTATAAAACGAATAATTGCAACCAGTGTGAAAGTTATTGTCATTTCTACGTTCCGGGCTACCTACGCTTAACTACAGGGCGTTGCTCCACCAGATCGAATAGTTAGGGACTTTGAATACAACGCCAGAAGCATAAAATACATTAAAAATGCAACAGTTTTTCCATCGTATAACAGGAAAGCTGCAACCAGTTTGAAAGTACTGGTCATTTCTATGTTCCGGGTAACCTAGGCTTCACTCTAGCGCATTGCTCCACCAGATCGAATAGCTAGGGACCTAGAAGTGAACGCCAGAAGCATAAAATACAATAAAAACACAACAGTTTTTCCATCGTATAAAGGGAATAATAGCAACCAGTGTGAAAGTAATGGTCATTTCTAGGTTTCCGGCCAACCTAGGTTTCACTCTTGGGCGTTGCTCCACCACACGGAATAGCTACGGCCTTAGAAGTCAACTCCAGAAGCATAAAATACAATATAATTACAACAGCTTTTCCATTGTATAAAACGAATAATTGCAGCGAGTGTTAAAGTTATGGCCATTTCCACGTTCCGTGCAACCTAGGCTTAACTGTAATGCGTTGCTGCACCGGATCGCAGAGTTTGGGACTTAGAAATTAACGCCAGAAGCATAAAATACAATAAAAATGCAACAGTTTTTCCATAGTATAACAGGAATGATTGCAACCAGTGTGAAAGTACAGGCCATTCCTACGATCCGGCCAACCTAGGCTTCGCTATAGGGCCTTGCTCCACCAGATCGAATAGCTAGGGACTTAGCATTCAACGCCAGAAGCATATATTACAATAAAAATGCAACAGTTTTTCCACCGTATAACAGGAGTAACTGCAACCAGTGTGAAAGTGATGGTCATTTCTTCGTTCCGGGCAACCTAGGCCTCACCCTAGGGCGTTGTTCCACCAGATCGAATAGCTAGGTAGTTAGAATACAATGCCAGAAGCATAAAATACAATAAAAATCCAACACTTTGTCCATGGTATAACAGGAATAATTGCAACGAGTGTGAAAGTAATGGTCATTTCTATGTTCCCGGTAACCTACGCTTCACTCTAGGGCGTTGCTCCACCAGATCGAATAGCTAGGGCCTAAGAAGTCAACGCCAGAAGCATAAAACACAATATAAATGCAACAGCTTTTCCATCGTATATAATGTATATTTGCAATCACTGTGAAAGTAAATGTCATTTCTACGTTCCGGCCAACCTAGGCTTAACTGTAGGGCGTTGCTCCACCAGATCGCATGGTTAGGGACTTAGAATTTAACGCCAGAAGCATAAAATACAATAAAAATGCAACAGTTTTTCCATAGTATAACAGGAATAATTGCAACCAGTGTGAAAGTACAGGTCATTTCTACGTTCCGGGCAACCTAGGCTTCGCTCTAGAGCCTTGCTCCGCCAGATCGAATAGCTAGGGACTTTGAATACAACGCCAGAAGCGTAAAATACAATAAAAATGCAACAGTTTTTCCATCGTATAAAATATATAATTGCAAGCAGTGTGAAGGTAATGGTCATTTCTACGTTCCGGGCAACCTAGGCTTCACTCTACAGCGTTGCTCCACCAGGACGAATAGTTAGGGCCTTAGAGGTCGACTCCCGAAGCATAAAATACAAACTAAATAGAACAGTTTTTCCATCGTATAACAGGAATAACTGCAACCAGTGTGAAAGTACTGGTCATTTCCATGTTCCCGATAACCTAGGCTTCACTCTAGGGCGTTGCTCCTCCAGATTGAATAGTTAGGGCCTTAGACGTCAACGCTCGAAGCACAAGATACAAAATAAATGGATCAGTTTTTCCATTGTATAAAACGAATAAGTGCAACCAGTGTGAAAGTTATGGTCATTTCTACGTTCCGGGCAACCTAGGCTTAACTACAGGGCGTTGCTCCACCAGATCGCATAGTTAGGGACTTAGAATTGAACGCCAGAAGGACAAAATACATCAAAAATGCAACAGTTTTTCCATCGTATCACAGGAAAGCTGCAACCAGTTTGAAAGTAGTGCTCATTTCTATGTTCCGGGTAACCTAGGCTTCACTCTAGGGCATTGCTCCACCAGATCGAATGGCTAGGGACTTAGAATTCAACGCCAGAAGAATAAAATACAACATAAGTACAACAGTTTTTCCATCGTATAAAATGTATAATTGCATGCTGTGTGAAGGTAATGGTCATTTCTACGTTCCGGGCAACCTTGGCTTCACTCTAGCGCGTTGCTTCACCAGATGGAATAGTTAGGGACTTAGATGTGAACGCCCGTAGCATAAAATACAAAATAAATAGAACAGTTTTTCCATTGTATAAAACGAATAATTGCAACCAGTGTGAAAGTTATGGTCATTTCTGCGTTCCGGGGAACCTAGGCTTAACTGTAGCGCGTTGGTCCACCAGATCATATAGTTAGGGACTTAGAATTGAACGCCAGAAGCATAAAATACGATAAAAATGCAACAGTTTTTCCATAGTGTAACAGGAATAATTGCAACCAGTGTGAAAGTAAAGGTCATTTCTACGTTCCGGGCAACCTAGGCTTCGCTCTAGGGCCTTGCCCCACCAGATCGAATAGCTAGGGACTTAGAAGTCAACGCCAGAGGCATAAAATACAATAAAAATGCAACAGTTTTTTCATCATATGGAATGAATAATTGCAAACAGTGTGAAAGTAATGGTCATTTCTGCGTTCCGGGCAACCTAGTCTTCACTCTAGGGCGTTGCTCCACCAGATCGATTAGCTAGAGACATAGAACTCAACGCCAGAAGCAGAAAATACAATAAGAATACAACGGTTTTTCCATCGTATAACAGGAGTAATTGCAACCAGTGTGTAGGTAATGTTCATTCCTACGTTTCGGGCAACCTAGGCTTCACTCTAGGGCGTTGCTCCACCAGATCGAATAGGTTGGGCCTTAGAAGTCTACGCCCGAAGCACAAGATGCAATAAAAATACAACAGTTTTTCCACCGTATAACAGGAATAATTGCAACCAGAGTGAAGCTGACGGTCATTTCTACGTTCCGGGCAACCTAGGCTTGACTCTAGGGCATTGCTCCACCACATCGAATAGCTACGGCCTTAGAAGTTAACGCCAGAAGCATAAAATACAGCTTAAATACTACAGCTTTTCCATCGTATATAATGTATATTTGCAAACAGTGTGAAAGTAATGGTCATTTCTACGTTCCGGGCAACCTAGTTTTCACTCCAGGGCGTTGCTCAACCATATCGAATAGCTAGGGCCTTAGAAGTTAACGCCCGAAGCATAAAATACAATAAAAATACATCAGTTTTTCCATCGTATAACAGGAATAATTGCAACCAGAGTGATAGTGATGGTCACTTCTACGTTCCGGGCAACCTAGGCTTCACACTGGGGCGTTCGTCCTCTAGATCGAATAGTTAGGGCCTAAGAAGTCAACGCCAGAGGCATAAAATACAAAACAAATCCAATAGTTTTCCCATCGTCTAAAACGAATAATTGCACGAGTGTGAAAGATATGGTCATTTCTACGTTCCGGGCAACCTGGGCTTCACTCTATGGCGTTGTTCCACCAGATCGAATAGTTAGGTCCTAAGAAGTCAACGCCAGAAGAATAAAATACGATTTATGTGCAACACTTTTTCCATCGAATAAAGCGAAGAAGCAACCCCGAGCGACCAGCGACCGACTACACAGGCGAGGTGGCGTCCGCAACTTTATACTCACAGACCTAAGAAGAAGGGGTTGGTATGTAAACAACGAACCACCAAATATATTTACCATTGTTAAAACCAAACAAGCGATGCAGTTCACTTTCCATCCTCCGCTTCCCTTATTTATAAGAGAAAGTTTACTCAAGGTGTGCTTTAGCACTTTAAAAGAGCAAGAACCCCTAAGGTTGATCTCTGCCGCTCGAGGTCACCACCGTGTAGTTAGGACGTAACAAATAACTGGTGTCAGAAGTGGGATTCGAATACTCCCGAAGGAAAAACTCTTTGTTTTGTTTTTTTCTTCCTTTCATTTTAGTGGCTCATAACTTGACCAGACTTTCTCTACCCTATACCCTTTGCTGACAGTATGTCCCTTCCACGATCACCACCCGCACTCCACACATCGCGTCCATCAGACCCTCCGCCAGCTCCCCTCTCTCATCCAATCCATAACACAGTACCATCCCATGAGGTGACTGGTATAGTAATATGGCGTGATGAGGAGCGTGTCTATAGAGCATTAGAAAGCATACCGCGGTTTGATCCGAAATATATTTCGTTGGAAGATTTCGTAGCTGCAGTACGCGGCGCCTCTTACCGTATCCCTCACTGGTATGAAGACCGCTTCAAGGCGGGTCTTTTGCAGAAATTATCAGACACAGCGCGATACTACGTTGAAGAGGGAAACTGTACTACCATCAACGAAATCCTTCAACGTCTTAAAAGGCGATATGCTCCGGGACGTAGTTTTCAAGAATTACAGCAGGAACTTAGATATGCTACTATACAACCATGCGAAACCGTATTGGACTTCGTCGAAAGGGTCCATAAGCTCTACATTCAGACTGTAGCTAGTGCTCGCGAAGAATTAGGCGAACATTGTAGGGATACCATTGAAAATATCGGTAGAACAGCACGTCGGTCTTTTATAAGAGGGTTACCAGCTAATATCGCTAGCCACGTTTCAATAGAGGCTCCAAGTACTCTAAGCGAGACGTTCGATGAGGCCCTACAGGCAGAACGGTATGAACAAATGGCCCCTGTACGGGTTCATCGCGAGACATTTGCGTATCCGTTACCAGCCAGACCACCTGCACCCTATGACCACGATCGGAAGTGGTTCGAATGGCGTGAACCTCCACGCGAAGAAAGAGAATACGATCGAGACTTCGAATACCCCAGAACGTCGTACGGAACCCCAACACGACCTGCATCGAGGGAATGGCTAAACTATAGGGAAACTAGCGAAGAAAAACCATGCAGCTGTAATTGTGGCCGAAATAGACAAGGAACCCCTTCGAGGCAACGAAATTTTCTACCCCGCGGTAGATTTAAAGGAAAACCACGGTATCGCAAAACTGGAGAACCAGAAGAAAACCCTTCTAATGAACAGATTCCTTTAAACTCCCGGGGCGCCCACTCGCCTCTCCGGAGCGAGTCGGGCGCGCGTACGTCACGAGAAGCAAAACACCGTCCGAGCGATCAGAGTCCTCATTGGAACAGGCACCCTCCCCGCGCATCCGAATCAAGGCAAAGGAACTGGCAAGCGGTGAAGGGGAATTCATCCTAGATTCCGGATCGGTTTTAAATTTACTGGAATGGCAAGATATCCATTTAGATGCACCCGTCGTAAGCGAAGACAAAATCGAAGTCGAAGGAGTACAAGGTAAGGTTGTTACTTTAGGCGCCACTTGCATGAAAATCAATGGTAGTTGGGCCCTATTTTACGTAGTAGATGGATTAAATTTGCCGAAAGGAGTTTCTGGGCTTATTGGCAGCTCATATCTATTGCAAGAAGAAGCGATATTATCTTATCATTATCGAACTATGGTTACGTCCAGCCGTCCAATTAATCCTGTGCCGTTCTCAAACTCCAAAGAAATGGAAAAGACGCTAGCCTTACAAACCCATGGCCAAAATATGTTGAAATCATATTTAGCGTCCCACCCAGAATTGGAAGAAATGGGTAAGGAAAAGTACGAACCAAGACTACCGGCGAAGGAGCCTTTTGCGCAATACGAAGAAGAGTTCGCCGCATGCGAATAGAACGACCTAGGGGACTATCGAATTATCAAGCACCCGCCGTCCACGCGTCTAAGTATGATTACGAACGCGTTGAAACTCGATCACTTAGATAAGAACGCACGACGTATGGTCTTGAGCATAGTCAGCGAATGGTCTGATAGGTTCTTTATCTCTGGCGACCCTTTGAGCGAAACTCCGTCGATGGAACACGTCATCCCAACAACGAATTCAAAGCCCGTATTCACGCGTCAATATCCCTTTCATCCAACACAGGAAGAGGAGGTGAGGAAACAAATACAGAATCTTCAAATGTTGGGAATAATAGTACCATCATGCTCCCCTTACAATTCTCCCCTCTGGATAGTGCCTAAGAAAGCTGACGAAAAGGGAAACAAACGTTGGAGAACAGTAGTAGATTTCCGAAAGTTAAATGAGGTAACGGAGGATGACCGATACCCTCTACCTCGGTTTCCGGACATTTTGGACCGATTGGGAGGAGCTAAATATTTCTCGGTATTCGATTTAGCAAACGGTTTCCACCAGATCCCCATGAATCCGGAAGATCAAAAGAAGACAGCATTTTCCACACCTGATGGACATTTTGAATATAGAAGAATGCCATTTGGTTTAAAAAACGCACCTGCCACCTTTCAAAGAGGAATGAATAAAATCTTGGAAGGCTTGATTGGAAAAGAACCCTTTGTTTACATTGATGATATAGTAGTTCATTCGGACACATCGGAGGAACACGAACGCCGACTCAGGAATTTTTTTTGCCGATTACGCGAACATAACTTGACACTGCAGACGGACAAGGCCAAGTTCCTACAAAAGGAGGTCGCTTACCTCGGTCACATTATATCAGCTGACGGAGTGAAACCAAATCCCGAGAAGATCAAGGCCGTCGCAGAGTTCCCCGTCCCCCAGACACGTAAAGCAGCCAAACAATTCTTAGGCCTAGTAAATTATTATCGCCGTTTCATACCAAATATGGCGAAACGTGCCAAACCGCTAACCGAGCTGACTAGTCCTAAAGTCTCTTTTGTCTGGAAGTCAAGTCACCAGAAAAGATTCGAAGATTTGAGGCAAGCTCTGTGCAGCGAACCCGTTCTGCAATACCCGAATTATGATAAACCTTTTATCATTACCACAGATGCATCTGACATAGCCGTAGGCGCAGTATTAAGTCAGGGAAAAATAGGAGAAGATCCGCCGATTGCGTATGCTTCCCAAGCACTTAATTCGAGTCAACAAAATTACTCAACAACGGAAAAGGAATGTTTCGCCATCATATACGCAGTAAAACACTTCAGAACATATATTTATGGAAGAAAATTCTCTCTTGTAACCGACCACCGACCTCTGCAATGGCTCCTTTCAATTAAAGATCCCGTATCTAGATTAGCGCGCTGGCGAATCCTACTTGCCGACCACGACTTTGAAATTATCTATAAACCTGGTCGAGTCAACGCGAATGCCGACGCACTGTCCCGTAACACAGTCGTACACGCCTTTCCAGTAACCACAGATGGTCAAGGTAACGAATCCACCTCAGGGATTGGGCAAAGGGTCAGGATGCGCCGAGAAGGGCAATCTAGACCAAACTATGAGGAACTTCCTTCTTTTCTTGACGCGATAATCGAAGACGAGTATGTCCCTGAAGATGACGAATTACCCCTTTTGGAAACAACAATAGAACAGAGGGCTAATTCAACGGTTTTGGATACCGAAGCCCAGGGCATTCCGGAATTCAACATCACCTTGGAGGATACACCTCGGGAAAGCCAACAATACGATGCACACACATCTACCGCGACCCCTGCCCAAAGTATTCTAGGGAAAAACTCCCAGGACAAATATAGTGGAACCAAAAAGCGAGTGTCATGGGCTATACCTTCTGTCGAAGATGTAGACGACGTACCCCAATCGACTAGAATTATCCCCATGACGGAAATAACGGAAGAAAGGGAACAACTGACCGCACCCACCGAACCGATCATTGGAGATACATTTATAGATTCCCGTCAACCATCGCGTATATCACTTAATCCTGTAGGAAAGTTCGAAAAAAACAACTATTCAAGAAAATTGTGCGAAGTAACTATATCAAAGAGCACACTCACCGCAGTTTCAGGCGACTACGCTCACTTCATTTCCGCAGATCGAGTACTCGTAAGTCCGATTTGTAAAACCTTGAAAGCATTCGGACTATTCGACGAGACAAAATTACCCCCCGCACACTTACGTGAAGGACAGGTCATTGTCACACACCATGACGAAGGAAAAATCTATTCCATAGTAGGAGCGAAATACTTCTTTCACGAAATAGATGAGAATCAAGTAATATCCTTGTTAAATGCACTCAGAAGCAATATTCGAGGTACTAAATTTCTCCGGATAGCCATTAATAACGAAAACTTCCATAATTTTAATATCCATACCTTTGCTGACCTAACAGAAAGAATATTTGGCGATGTACCTATAAAAATCGTAATCTGTACTGGGAAAATTCAGCAACCACCAGAGAACGAGCGGCAGAATATAATACGACACTACCACGAGAACTTAATAGGCGGACATAAGGGCGTAACAAAGACCTATCGCCGTATTCGTAACCTTTTCGATTGGCCCCGAATGCACCGGGATATAGAAGACTTCATCAAAAACTGTCGCAGCTGTCAAGAACAAAAATTAGTTCGCATAAAAACCCGTGAACCCATGTTAATCACGGATACCCCGGCGAAACCCATTGACAAAATTGCCTTGGATACAGTAGGGCCTCTTCCCGAAACTCCCAGCGGAAACAAGCATATTCTCACCATACAATGCCAATTATCCAAATTTTGTATGGCAATTCCGTTACCCGATATCAAGGCAATCACAGTAGCTGATGCCTTATCAAGATACTTTATAGCGATTTTCGGAGCCCCGCGAGCAATACTCACAGATCGAGGAAAATCTTTTATAAACAACGTCATACAAGGAATTGCGAGAGTTTTTCGGATAAATCACGTAACTACATCTGGATACCGTCCACAGACAAACGGATCACTTGAGAGAAGTCATATCGTCTTAACGGAATATTTAAAGAATTACCTGGAAAAATACGGAGACTGGGATATACTATTACCCATTGCAATATACTCTTACAATACATCTGTACATGAGGCTACGAAATTTACTCCTTATGAAATAGTTTTTGGTCAACTAGCTCGTGACCCATTTACACCAATGTCTCGAGACGAACTCCTTACTTACCCCGCCTATGTTCAAGATCTAGTACAAAGATTAGATGAAATCAGATTGTCAACGCAACAAAATTTAGATTCTAGCAAATTGCGTTCAAAATTAAACTACGACAAAACTTGTAATCAAGTAGCCTTTCAACCGAACGATCTCGTCTATGTACTAAAGGAACCTCGAATAGCGAAACTTGATCCGCATTACGAAGGGCCATACACTATCCATAGTATTACAGGCCAGAATAATGCAATATTAGCAAATGAAAGGGGACATAAGTTTGCAAAACATTTGGACAAATTAAAACGTGCGCATATAAAAATCAGGTCGATCGAACGCAATCAAAAGTTGAACGCACCTGAGCATATCGCTGAAACGCGCGTTCCCAAGAACTGCTGATATAAAACTCGTGATTCAGCAAACGCTGAAGATAGACACAGTGGTTCTCCACATTCTTTTTCCTTTTTCTTTAAAAAATAACTTTAATTATTACAGGAACCCATAATCAGGGAAATTTTCACAGCATATAACTAACAAAATATCCAAACCATGATGGTCCAGCTACGATTCATTTTATTGATAACCTTTTGGACTGCTGTCGTCGGCATGCCCATAGAAGAGGACTACCAAATAACCTCACTGAAAACCAATCCTGGTATATATTTTGAAACTCCACGTCCATTACGCGTCTTTCATACGTCTTGGAAAATTGTAACCGCATTAGACGTGTCCGGTATACTAGCCGCACGACCCGACGTAAGCCTCCAACTCGGAAAAGTAAAGGCACAATGTAAAACAAGCAGTTGGGAGCCTTGTCCCGCGGATACTCTTAAAATAGATTTAGAACGTAAATTAGAAGATGCCAAAAAATATGAGGACTTACTGCGAAATCTGTTAACTAATCAACGCAAAAAGCGTAGCGCCCCATGAGGATTTATTGGCACAATCAGTCGAGTTCTTTTTGGCACCTTAAGCGAAGAAGATGATCAATATTATAATCAGGAGATAGATAAGGTCTATAGAGATCAACAGAAAGTATCAGAACTATTGTCAAACCAAACCCATATTGTCCGATCGGAATTTCGAGAAATTCATAACAACCTCAAAACGTTTTCAAGTACCGCAAATGCCTTAAGCACAAGAATGAAAGAAATAACCTCGGGATTAGTTCGATTAGACGTACAACAATTCAAATTAGAACTAGAGGTGACAACCACGGCTTGGGCCTACCAGATAGCTAGGCACGTGGACGAATACGTAATGGCACTGATCTTACTCACTGACGCAATAACCTTTGCAAAATTGGGAGCACTACACCCAGCAATATTAACACATAATCAGGTGTTACAATCATGCGAGCGAATTTCGAAAACTACGCCGTATGAATTTCCGCTGACTATGGAGGAGTTGCAATCCGAACAACTACAGGGTGTAGCTAAATTAAACATGGTCTATACGAAAGGTCGTCTCCTTATAGTACTTGACATCCCCTTATTAGACAAAATCCCATTTGATCTCTACCAACTTCATCCGTGCCCTTCGTTCCGGACCATATCACACAATGTAAGCGTTCCTATATACATACAGCCTCAAACTAATTACCTGGCCATAAACCAAGAATACGAAGAATTTTTCCTCCCAAAGGAAATGTACCTAAACGAGTGCCGGAAGAACAGCAGGATATTCATCTGTGAGACCACACTCCCATTCCGGAACCTGGAAAAATTGCCCAGCTGCGAAACAGAATTTTTAACCCAACCACAAAACATCAAATGGACAAGATGCAACGTCCACGCCTTATCTACCGGCCCAGTCTTCATAAATAGTGGAAGAAGCCGGCATCCTAAAAATGAGAGGCAACTGCCAAGCAGCCATAAAAGGCATAAAACTTATAGCCTCCGGATCTATCACCGAATGTCAAAACACTACCTTTAGGCCACCACTGGGAATCAATATTTCGCGCTTTATTCCGGATATGACTCATAATCACGTCAAAATTATAGAAGAACGTCAAGGAAAACTGTTGCAATTAGATTCACACCAAGAGGAAAACTCAATAGCGTTACAAGAAATAGAACGCCAAGCACAGAGCTTAGCTAGCCATCATCGAACAACGCGAATGATGCAGTATGCTACATACGGGTTTCCAGCATTTGGGGGAATAGTCCTTATCATCATCATAGGACTTGTTTTGCGCCGCTGGATCAATCAACGACGACAAAGCAACAACCATGAACCTCCATGCCGGAAATGGAACCCACCTTTTGAGCTCAGACAAACTCCAACTATAACAAAAACAATATCACCGCCCATTCCCTTGACAATAACTCCTTTTCCAAACGACCTACCCGCTATAGAACCATCAGTTGCAAAAGACACATTCAGTGGGTCAGAGGGTGTTATCACGCGAAATTCCAGAGATTCCGATTTGGACATTGTAATTTACTAAAGAATTCAGCGTTTCCATACATACATCCGATAAGGCTCCCCACTCCGGAATTGTAGGTCAAAATTTAGAATAAAAGCAGACCGAGATCAGCTCAAAGTATCAATCACAATTCAACCAAGTACGCGCACTTATAAAAAATCGATCACATCATGGCACTGCCAGTGTACAACGACAAAAGTATCCCGGGGGGAACCTTGGCAGAGAAGATACTGCCAGAACAATTCAAGGCCCCATTTTCTCGAAGACTTTGTCTTCGCACAACCACATCGATCATGCACAACGAACAAACTAAAAGTTCACTGTGCGAGATGTGCTGTATCTTGAAAGCTCTACCACATGCGGAAGAAAAGGATCATTGGAGGAGCCAACCGGTACACTATTTGGTAACGGAAACCAAAGCGTTCGGGATGGAGCGATGCAGTAGCTGCGCAAGGAAGCTGCTGTCAAAGTCAGAATCTGGGGACTGCACACACTGCATAAAGGCGTTTCTCAGACAAGAAGAAAGGTATCTGCCCGTCTTCCCCATCATCCAGAGCGGGACGCAGCCGAGAAGACTACAAGCATTGCAGTTCGGAAAAGATATATAAATAAAATCAGAAAAAAAGGGAATCACAATGGATTTTGTTGGATATTGTCCTCAAGAAAAACCGATTTAACATAATAAAAATTTCCCCCTTTTCTTTCTTTATTTTTCTTCTGTTCACTTCCCGTTTAATTAATCCCTGCGTTAGTAAATAAGCTAATAATTAAATTAGTTTGTAATTATTAACAACGAAACAGGGGACCCTGCTGAAAATAGCCTCACGAGACTATTTTGAGTCTTAAGGAGGGGCGTGTTACATCCGGCTTTACCTGGTCCCCTTTTCCGTTGTCAATAAGCGAGAAATGCTGATGCATTTCACAACATTGTTATGCGAGCGAGTATTACCGACACCGCCGAGCTGATGTAAGAAAATAACAGATAAGCGTTTTCCTTTTGGGTATTACGAAGAATGACCCAAAAGGAATATTATAAAGAGCAGGCGAGCCAATCGATCGACGGTCTTTTGTTGGAGTCATTTAGAGTCGTTAGAGTCCTGTAAATCAGGCTCAGCCACCCTGAGATCAGAGCGAATCTCTGACCATCGCCGCGACGCGAGAATTGTAACATTGTAACAGTGAGGGCGTAACGCGTAGCAACGGTAAATAGCGTAAAGAGTCGAGGGGAATAGTTAAGAATTCTGCGGAGTTCGAATCCGCCATCTCTTGACCGCGTAGAGTGACTCCGCGAAGTACAAAGTAGAGCAGTGCGCGAGACGAAGGAACTAACAACGCGAAGCAACCCCGAGCGACCAGCGACCGGCAACACAGGCGAGGTGGCGTCCGCAACTTTATACTCACAGACCTAAGAAGAAGGGGTTGGTATGTAAACAACGAAGCACCAAATACATTTACGATTGTTAAAACCAAACAAGCGATACAGTTCACTTTCCATCCACCCCTTCCCTTATTTATAAGAGAAAGTTTACTCAAGGTGTGCTTTAGCACTTTAAAAGAGCAAGAACCCCTAAGGTTGATCTCTGCCGCTCGAGATCACCACCGTCTATATAGGACGTAAGAGCTCCACCAGATCTAATAGGTAGGGCCATAGAAGCCAATGCCCGAAGAATAAAATACAATAAATGTATAACAGTTTTTCCATCATATAACAGGAGTAATTGCAACCAGCGTGAAGGTAATGGTCTTTTCTACGTTCCGGGCAACCTAGGCCTCACACTAGGGCGGTGCTCCACCAGATCAAGTAGTTGGGGCCGAAGAAGTCAACGCCAGAAGCATAAAATACAATATAAATGCTACAGCTTTTCCATCGTATATAATGTATATTTGCAAACAGTGTGAAAGTAATGGTCATTTCTACGTTCCGGGCAACCTAGTCTCCACTCTAGGGCGCTGCTCCACGAGATCCAATAGTTAGGGACTTACAATTCAACGCCAGGATCATAAAATACAATAAAAATGCAACAGTTTTTCTATCGTGTAGCAGGAATAACTGCAACTAGTGTGAAAGTACTGGTCATTTCTACGTTCCGTGTAACCCAGGCTTCACTCTAGGGCGTTGCTCCACCAGATCGAATAGCTAAGGACTTAGAATTCAACGCCAGAAGAATAAAATACAATATAAGTACAACAGTTTTTCCATCGTATAATATGAATAATTGCAAACAGTGTGAAAGTTATGGTCATTTCTACGTTCCGGGCAAGCTAGGATTCACTATAAGGCGTTGGTCCACAAGATCAAAAAGTGAGGGCCTAAGAAGTCAACGCCAGAAGCATAAAATACAGTATAAATACAACAGTTTTTCCATCGTATAAAATGAATAATTGCAACCAGTGTGTAAGTAATGGTCATACCTACGTTTCGGGCAACCTAGGCTTCACTCTAGGGCGTTGCTCCACCAGATCGAATAGCTTGGGCCTTAGAAGTCTACGACCGAAGCATAAAGTACAATTTAAATACTACAGCTTTTCCATCGTATATAATGTATATTTGCAAACAGTGTGAAAGTAATTGTCATTACTACGTTCCGGGCAACCCAGTTTTCACTCCAGGGCGTTGCTCCACGAGATCGAATAGCTAGGAACATAGAATTCAACGTCAGGAGCATAAAATACATAAAAATGCCACAATTTTTCGATCGTATAACAGGAATAACTGAAACCAGTGTGAAAGTACTGGTCATCTCTACGTTCCGGGCAATCTAGACCACACTCTAGGGCGTTGCTCCACCATATCGAATAGCTAGGACCTTGGAAGTCAACGCCCGAAACATAAAATACAATAAAGATACATCAGTTTTTGCATCGCATAACACGAATAATTGCAACCAGGGTGAAAGTGATGGTCATTTCTACGTTCCGGGCGACCTAGGCTTCACACTGGGGCGTTGGTCCTCCAGATCGAATAGTTAGGGCCTAAGAAGTCAACGCCAGAGACATAAAATACAAAACAAATACAATAGTTTTTCCATCGTCTAAAACGAATAATTGCACGAGTGTGAAAGGTATGGTCACTTCTACGTTCCGGTCAACCTAGGTTTCACTCTATGGCGTTGTTCCACCAGATCGAATAGTTAGGTCCTAAGAAGTCAACGCCAGAAGCATAAAATACAATAAAAATGCAACTGTTTTCCCATCGTATAACAGGAACGCTGCAACCAGTGCGAAAGCACTGGTCATTTCTATGTTCCGGGTAACCTAGGCTTCACTCTAGGGCATCGGTCCACCAGATCGAATAGCTAGGGACTTAGAATTCAACGCCAGAAGAATAAAATACAACATAAGTACAACAGTTTTTCCATCGTATAAAATGTATAATTGCAAGCAGTGTGAAGGTAATTGTCATTTCTACGTTCCGGGCAACGAAGGCTTCACTCTAGAGCGTTTCTTCACCAGATCGAATAGTTAGGGCCTTAGACGTCAACGCCCGAAGCATAAAATACAAAATAAATAGAACAGTTTTTCCATTGTATAAAACAAATAATTGCAACCAGTGTGAAAGTTATGGTCATTTCTACGTTCAGGGCAACCTAGGCTAATCCGTAGGGCGTTGCTCCACCAGATCTAATCGCTAGGGACTTAGAAGTCAACGCCAGAAGCATAAAATACAATAAAAATACAACATTTTTTCCATCGTATAAAAGGAATAATTGCAACCAGTGTGAAAGTAATGGGCATTTCTACGTTCCGTGCAACCTAGGCTTCACACTAGGGCATTGTTCCACCAGATCGAACAGTTAGGGCCTAAGTAGTCAACGCCAGAAGCATAAAATAAAATAAAGATACAACAGTTATTCCATCGTATAACTGGAATAACTACAAGCAGTGTTATAGTAATGGGCATTTCTACGTTCAGTGCAACCTAGGCTTCACTCTAGGTCATTGTTCCACCAGAACGAACAGTTAGGGCCTAAGAAGTCAACGCTAGAAGCATAAAATACAATATAAACACAATAGTTTTTCCATCGTCTAAAACGAATAATTGCGCATGTGTGAAAGGAATGGTCGTTTCTACGTTCCGGGCAACCTAGGCTTCACTCTAGGGCGTTGTTCCACCAGATCGAATAGTTAGGGGCTTTGAATACAACGCCAGAAGCATAAAATACAATATAAATACAACAGCTTTTCCATCGTATATGATGTATATTTGGAAGCAGTGTAAAAGTAAAGGCCATTTCTACGTTCCGGGCAACCTAGGCTTCACTCTAGGGCGTTGTTCCACCAGATCGAATAGCTAGGGCTTTAGATGTCAACGCCCGGAACCCAAAATACAATAAAAATACAACAGTTTTTCCATCGTATAACGGGAATAATTGCAACAAATATGAAAGTGATGGTCATTACCACGTTCCGGGCAACCGAGGGTTCACTCTAGGGCATTGGTCCACCAGATACAATAGTTAAGGCCTAAGAAGACAACGCCAGAAGCATAAAATACAATATAAATTCAACAGTTTTTCCATCGTATAAAACGAATAATTGCAGCCAGTGTGAAAGTAATGGTCATTTCTACGTTCCGGGCAATCTAGGCTTCACTCTAGGGCGTTGCTCCACCAGATCGAATAGTTAGGGCCTTGGAAGTCAACGCCAGAAGCATAAAATACAATATAAATACAACAGCTTTTCCATCGTATAACAGGAATAATTGCAACCAGTGTGAAAGTGATGGTCAATTCTACGTTCCGGGAAACCTACGCTTCACTCTAGGGCGTTGTTCTTCCAGATCGAATAGCTAGGGCCTAGGAAGTCTACAACAGAAACATAAAGTACAATATAAATACAACAGTTTTTCCATCGTATAACAGGATTAATTGCAACCAGAGTGAAGGTGATGGTCATTTCTAAGTTCCGGGCAACCTAGGCTTCACTCCAGAGCGTTGCTCTACCAGATCGAATAGCTAGGACCTTAGAAGTCAACGCCAGAAGCACAAAATAAAATAAAAATACAACATATATTCCGTCGTATAACAGGAATAATTACAACCAGTGTGAAAGTAATGGGCATTTCTACTTTCCGGGCAACCTAGGCTTCACTCTAGGGCGTTTCTCCACCACATCGAATATCTACGGCACTAGAAGTCAACGCCAGAAGCATAAAATACAATATAAGTACAACAGTTTTTCAATCGTATAACTGGAATAATTGCAAACAGTGTGAAAGATATTGTCATTTCTACGTTGCGGGCATCCTAGGCTTCACTCTAGGGCATTGCTCCACCACATCGAATAGCTACGGCCTTAGGAGTCAACGCGAGAGGCATAAAATACAAAATAAATACAACAGTTTTTCCATCGTATAACAAGAATAATTGCAACCAGTGTGAAAGTGATGGTTATTTCTACGTTCCGGACAACCTAGGCTTCACTCTAGGGCGTTGCTTCACCAGATCGAATAGTTAGGGCATAGGAAGTCAACGCCAGAAGCATAAAATACAATACAAATACAACAGTTTTTCCCTTCTATAACAGGAATAATTGCAACCAGTGTGAAAGCTATGGTCATTTCTACGTTCCGGGCAACCTAGGCTTCACTCTAGGGCGTTGCTCCACCAGATCCAATAGTTAGGGCCTAAAAGGCAACGCCAGAATCATAAAATACGATATATGTACAACAGTTTCACCATCGGATAAAATGAATAATCGCAAACAGTGTGAAGGTAATGGTCATTTCTACGTTCCGGGCAACCTAGGCTTCACTCTAGTGCGTTGCTCCACCAGATCGAATAGTTGGGGCCTTAGAAGTCAATGCCTGAAGCATAAAATACTATATAAATACAACAGTCTTTCCACTGTATAATATGAGTAATTGCAAACAGTGTGGAAGTAATGGTCATTTCTACGTTCCGGGCAACCTAGGCTTCACTCTAGGGCGTTGCTCCACCACGTCGAATAGCCACGGCATTAGAATTCAACGCCTGAAGCATAAACTATAATATAAATACAACAGTTTTTCCATCGTATAACGGGAATAATTGCAACAAATGTGAACGTGATGGTCATTTCCACGTTCCGGGCAACCTAGGCTTCACTCCAGGGCGTTCCTCCACCAGATCCAATAGTTAGGGCCTAAGAAGTCAACGACAGAAGCATAAAATACACTAAAGGTACAACAGCTTTTCCATCGTATAACAGGAATAATTGCAACCAGAGTGAAGGTGATGGTCATTTCAACGTTCCGGGCAACCTAGGCTTCACCCTAGGGCGTTGCTCCACCAGATCGAATAGCTTAGGCCTTAGAAGTCAACGCCAGAAACATAAAATAGAATATAAATCCAACAGTTTTTCCATCCTATAACAGGAATAATTGCAACAAGCGTGAAGGTAATGGTCATTTCTACGTCCCGGGCAACCTAGGTTTTGCTCTAGGGCGTTGCTCCACCAGATCGAATAGCAAGGGACTTAGAAGTCAACGCCAGAAGCATAAAAAATAATAAAAATACAACAGTTTTTCCATTGTATAAAATGTATAATTGCAAGCAATGTGAAGGTAACGGTCACTTCTACGTTCCGGGCAACCTAGGCTTCACTCTAGAGCGTTGTTCCACCAGATCGCATGGTTAGGGCCGAAGAAGTCAACGCCAGGAGCATCAAATACAAAATAAATACAAAAGTTTTTCCACGGTATAAAAAGAATAATTGCAACCAGTATGAAAGTTATGGTCATTTCTACGTTCCGGGCAACCTAGGCTTCACCCTAGTGCGTTGCTCCACCAGATCGAATAGTTAGGTCCTAAGAAGTCAACGCCAGAAACAAAAAATACGATATATGTTCAACAGCTTTTCCATCGTATCAAACGAATAAGTGCAACCAGTGTGAAAGCAATGGCCATTTCTACGTTCCGGGCATTCTAGACTTAACTCTAGGGCGTTGCACTACCAGATCGAATAGCTACGGCCTTAGAAGTCAACGCCCGAAGCATAAAATACAATAAAAATACAACAGTTTTCCCATCGTATAACAGGAATAATAGCAACCAGAGTGAAGGTGATGGTCACTTCTAAGTTGCGGGCAACCTAGGCTTCACTCTAGAGCGTTGCACTACCAGATCGAATAGTTAGGACCTAAGAAGTCAACGCCAGAGGCATAAAATACAAAATGGATACAACAGTTTTTCCATCGTATAACAGGAATAATTGCAACCAGTGTGAAAGCGATCGTCATTTCTACGTTCCGGGCAACCTAGGCTTCACACTAGGGCGTTGTTCCACCAGATCGAATAGCTAGGGCCTAAAAAGTCAACGCCAGAACCATAAACTGCAATATAAATACAACAGTTATTCCCTTCTATAACAGGAATAATTGCAACCAGTGTGAAAGGTATGGTCATTTCTACGTTCCGGGCAGCCTAGGCTTCACTCTAGGGCATTGCTCCACCAAATCGAATAGCTACGGCCTTTGAAGTCAACGCCATAACTATAAAATACAATATAAATACAACACTCTTTCGATCGTATAAAACGAATAATTGCAATCAGTATGAAGGTTATGGTCATTTCTACGTTCCGGGCAATCTAGGCTTCTCTCTAGGGCGTTGCTCGAACAGATCGAATAGTTAGGGCCTAAGAAGTCAACGCCAGAAGCATAAACTGCAATATAAATACAACAGTTATTCCCTTCTATAACAGGAATAATTGCAACCAGTGTGAACGGTATGGTCATTTCTACGTTCCGGGCAACCTAGGCTTCTCTCTAGGGCGTTGCTCCACCAGATCGAATAGTTAGAGCCTAAGAAGTCAACGCCAGAAGCATAAAGTACAATAGAAATACAACAGTTTTTCCATCGTATAACAGGAATAATTACAACCAGTATGAAAGTTATGGTCACTTCTACGTTCCGGGCAACCTGGGTTTCACCAGAGGGCGTTGCTCGACCACATCGAATAGCTACGGCCTTAGAAGTCAATGCCAGACGCATAAAATACAATATAAATACAATAGTTTTTCCATCGTATAACAGGAATAATTGCAACCAGTGTGAAAGTGATGGTCATTTCTACGTTCCGGTCAACCTATGCTTCAGTCTAGGGCGTGATTCCCCCATATCGAATAGTTAGGGCCTAAGAAGCCTACGCCAGAAGCATAAAACACAATAAAAATACAAAAGTTTTTCCATCGAATATAATGTACATTTGCAAACAGTGTGAAAGTAACGGTCATTTCTACGTTCCAGGAAACCTAGGCTTCACTCTAGGGCGTTGCTCCACCAGATCGAATAGTTAGGGACTTAGAATTCGACGCCAGAAGCATAAAATACAACTTAAGTACAACAGTTTTTCCATCGTATAACAGGAATAATTGCAACCAGTGTGAAAGTGATGGTCATTTCTACGTTCCGGTCAACGTATGCTTCAGTCTAGGGCGTGGTTCCCCCATATCGAATAGTTAGGGCCTAAGAAGCCTACGCCAGAAGCATAAAATACAATATAACTACAACAGTTTTTCCATCTTATAAAATGAATAATTGAAACCAGTGCGAACGCAATGGCCATTTCTACGTTCCGGGGATCCTAGACTTAACACTGAGGCATTGCTCCACCAGATCGAAATTAGGGCCTTAGGAGTCAACGCCAGAAGCATAGAGTACAACAAAGATCCAACAGTTTGTCCATCGTATAATAGGAATAATAGCAACCAGTGTGAAGGTAATGGTCATTTCTACGTTCCGGGCAACCCAGGCTTCACCCTAGGGCGTTGCTCCAGCAGATCCAATAGTTAGGACCTTAGAAGTCAACGCCCGGAGCATAAAATACAGTAAAAATACCACAGTTTTTCCATCGTATAACAGGAATAATTGAAACCAGAGTGAAGGTAACGGTCACTTCTACGTTCCGGGCAACCTGGGCTTCACTCTAGAGCGTTGGACCACCAGGTCGAATAGTTAGGGCCTTAGAAAACAACTCCAGACGCATAAAATACAATATAAGTACAACAGTTTTTCCACGGTATAAAACGAATTATTGCAACCAGTATGAAAGTTATGGTCATTTCTACGTTCCGGGCAACCTAGGCTTCACCCTAGGGCGCTGCTCCACCATATCGAATAGTTAGGTCCTAAGAAGTCAACGCCATAACTATAAAAAACAATATAAATACAACAGTTTTTCCACTGTATAATATGAATAATTGCAGACAGTGTGGAAGTAATGGTTATTTCTACGTTCCGGGCAACCTAGGCTTCACTCTAGGGCGTTGCTCCACCACATCGAATAGCTACGGCCTTAGAAGTCAACGCCTGAAGCATAAAATATAGTATAAATACAACAGTTTTTCCATCGTATAACAGGAATTGTTGCAACCAGAGTGAAGGTGATGGTCATTTCTACGTCCGGGCAACCTAGGCTTCACTCTAGGGCGTTGCTCCACCAGATCGAATAGCTAGGGACTTAGAAGTCAGCGCTAGAAGCATAAAATAAAATAAAAATACAACAGTTTTTCCGTCGTATAAAACGAATAATTGCAACCAGTATGAATGTTATGGCCATTTCTACGTTCCGGGCAACCTAGGCTTCGCTCAAGGGCGTTGCTCCACCAGATCGAATAGTAAGGGACTTAGAAGTCAAAGCCAGAAGCATAAAATATTATAAAAATGCAACAGTTTTTCCACTGTATAATATGAATAATTGCAAGCAATGTGAAGGTAATGGTCATTTCTACGTTCCGGGCAACCTGGCCATCACTCTAGAGCGTTGCTCCACCAGATCGAATATTTGGGGCCTTAGAAGTCAACGCCCGATGCATAAATTCAAAATAAAGAGAACAGTTTTTCCATTGTATAAAACGAATAATTGCAACCAGTGTGAAAGTTATGGTCATTTCTACGTTCCGGGCAACCTAGGCTTCACGCTAGGGCGTTGCTCCACCACATCGAAAAGCTACGGCCTTAGGAGTCAACGCCAGAGGCATAACATAGAATATATGTAAAACAGTTTTTCCATCGTATAAAACGAATAATTGCAATCTGTATGAAGGTTATGGTCATTTCTACGTTCCCGGCAATCTATGCTTCTCTCTAGGGCGTCGCTCCAACAGATCGAATAGTTAGGGTCTAAGAAGTCAACGCCAGAAGCATAAACTGCAATATAAATACAACAGTTATTCGCTTGTATAACAGGAATAATTGCAAACAGTGTGAAAGTACAGGTCATTACTTCGTTCCGGGCAACCTAGACTACGCTCAAGGGCGTTGCTCCACCAGATCGAATAGCTATGGCCCTAGAAGTCAACGCCAGGAGCATCAAATACAAAATAAATACAACAGTTTTTCCACGGTATAAAACGAATAATTGCAACCAGTATGAAAGTTATGGTCATTTCTACGTTCCGGGCAACCTAGGCTTCACCCTAGGGCGCTGCTCCACCATATCGAATAGTTAGGTCCTAAGAAGTCAACGCCATAACTATAAAAAACAATATAAATACAACAGTTTTTCCACTGTATAATATGAATAATTGCAGACAGTGTGGAAGTAATGGTTATTTCTACGTTCCGGGCAACCTAGGCTTCACTCTAGGGCGTTGCTCCACCACATCGAATAGCTACGGCCTTAGAAGTCAACGCCTGAAGCATAAAATATAGTATAAATACAACAGCTTTTCCATCGTATAACAGGAATTGTTGCAACCAGAGTGAAGGTGATGGTCATTTCTACGTCCGGGCAACCTAGGCTTCACTCTAGGGCGTTGCTCCACCAGATCGAATAGCTAGGGACTTAGAAGTCAGCGCTAGAAGCATAAAATAAAATAAAAATACAACAGTTTTTCCATCGTATAAAACGAATAATTGCAACCAGTATGAATGTTATGGCCATTTCTACGTTCCGGGCAACCTAGGCTTCGCTCAAGGGCGTTGCTCCACCAGATCGAATAGTAAGGGACTTAGAAGTCAAAGCCAGAAGCATAAAATATTATAAAAATGCAACAGTTTTTCCACTGTATAATATGAATAATTGCAAGCAATGTGAAGGTAATGGTCATTTCTACGTTCCGGGCAACCTGGCCATCACTCTAGAGCGTTGCTCCACCAGATGGAATATTTGGGGCCTTAGAAGTCAACGCCCGATGCATAAATTCAAAATAAAGAGAACAGTTTTTCCATTGTATAAAACGAATAATTGCAACCAGTGTGAAAGTTATGGTCATTTCTACGTTCCGGGCAACCTAGGCTTCACGCTAGGGCGTTGCTCCACCACATCGAAAAGCTACGGCCTTAGGAGTCAACGCCAGAGGCATAACATAGAATATATGTAAAACAGTTTTTCCATCGTATAAAACGAATAATTGCAATCTGTATGAAGGTTATCGTCATTTCTACGTTCCCGGCAATCTAGGCTTCTCTCTAGGGCGTCGCTCCAACAGATCGAATAGTTAGGGTCTAAGAAGTCAACGCCAGAAGCATAAACTGCAATATAAATACAACAGTTATTCGCTTGTATAACAGGAATAATTGCAACCAGTGTGAAAGTAATGGTCATTTCTACGTTCCGGGCTACCTAGGTTTCGCTCTAGGGCGTTGCTCCACCAGATCGAATATTTGGGGCCTTAGAAGTCAACGCCCGATGCATAAATTCAAAATAAAGAGAACAGTTTTTCCATTGTATAAAACGAATAATTGCAACCAGTGTGAAAGTTATGGTCATTTCTACGTTCCAGGAAACCTAGGCTTCACTCTAGGGCGTTGCTCCACCAGATCGAATAGTTAGGGACTTAGAATTCGACGCCAGAAGCATAAAATACAACTTAAGTACAACAGTTTTTCCATCGTATAACAGGAATAATTGCAACCAGTGTGAAAGTGATGGTCATTTCTACGTTCCGGTCAACCTATGCTTCAGTCTAGGGCGTGGTTCCCCCATATCGAATAGTTAGGGCCTAAGAAGCCTACGCCAGAAGCATAAAATACAATATAACTACAACAGTTTTTCCATCTTATAAAATGAGTAATTGAAACCAGTGCGAACGCAATGGCCATTTCTACGTTCCGGGGATCCTAGACTTAACACTGAGGCATTGCTCCACCAGATCGAAATTAGGGCCTTAGGAGTCAACGCCAGAAGCATAGAGTACAACAAAGATCCAACAGTTTGTCCATAGTATAAAATGAGTAATTGCAACAAGTGTGATAGTGATGGTCATTTCTACGTTCCGTGCAACCTAGGCTTCACTCTAGGGCGTTACCCCACCAGGTCGGATAGTTAACGCCTTAGAAAACAACTCAAGACGCATAAAATACAATAAAGATACAACAGTTTTTCCATCGTATGAAAAGAATAATTGCAACCAGTGTGAAAGTAATGGTCATTTCTACGTTTCGGGCAACATAGGCTTCACTCTTGAACGTTGCTCCACCTGATCCAATAGATAGGGCCTAAGAAGTCAAAGCCAGAAGCATAAAATACAAAATAAATACAACAGTTTTTCCATCGTATAACAAGAATAATTGCAACCAGTGTGAAAGTGATGGTCATTTCTACATTCCGGGCAACCTAGGCTTCACTCTAGGGCGTTGCTCCACCGGATCGAATAGTTAGGGCCTAAGAAGTCAACGCCAGAAGCACCAAATACAAAATTAATACAACAGTTTTTCCATCGTATAAAACGAATAATTGCAACCAGTATGAAAGTTAAGGTCATTTCTACGTTCCGGGCAACCTAGGCTTCATTCTAGGGCGGTGCTCCACCAGATCGAATCGTTAGGGCCTAAGAAATCAACGCCAGAAGCATAAAATACGATATATGTACAGCAGTTTTTCCATCGTATAAAACGAATAATAGCAACCAGTGTGAAAGTAATGGCCATTTCTACGTTGCGGGCATCCTAGACTTAACTCTGTGGCATTGCTCCACCAGATCGAATACATAGGGCCTTAGAAGTCAACGCCAGAAGCATAAAGTACAATCAAAATCCAACAGTTTGTCCGTCGTATAACAGGAATAATTGAAACAAGCGTGAAGGTAACGGTCATTTCTACGTTCCTGGCGTCCTAGACTCAACTCTGAGGCATTGCTCCACCTGGTCGAATACATAGGGCCTTAGAAGTCAACGCCAGAAGTATGAAGTACAATCAAAGTCCAACAGTTTGTCCATCGTATAGCATGTATAATTGCAACCAGAGTGAAAGTAATGGTCATTTCTACGTTTCGGGCGACCTAGGCTCCAGTCTGGGGCGTTGCTCCACCAGATCGAATAGTTAGGACCTCAGAAGTCAAAGCCAGACGCAGAAAATACAATATAAATACAACAGTTTTTCCATCGTATAACGGGAATAATTGCAACAAATGTGAACGTGATGGTCATTTCCACGTTCCGGGCAACCTAGGCTTTGCTTTAAGGCGTTGCTCCAGAACATCGAATAGTTAGGGCCTCAGAAGTCAACGCCTGAAGCATAAAATACAATAAAAAGACAACATTTTTTTCATCGTATAACAGGAATAATTGCAACCAGTGTGAAAGTGATGGTCATTTCTGCGTTCCAGGCCCCATAGGCTTCACTCTTGGACGTTGCCCCACCAGATCGGATAGCTAGGACCTCAGAAGTCAAAGCCAGACGCAGAAAATACAATATAAATACAACAGTTTTTCCATCGTACAAAACGAATAATTGCAATCCGTATGAAAATTATGGTCATTTCTACGTTCCGGGCAACCTAGGCTTCACCCTAGGGCGTTGCTCCACCAGATCCAATAGTTAGGACCTAAGAAGTCAACGCCAGAAGCATAAAATACAAAATAGATACAACAGTTTTTCCACCATATAACAGGAATAATTGCAACCAGTGTGAAAGTGATGGTCATTTCTACGTTGCGGGCAACCTAGGCTTCACCCTAGGGCGTTGCTCCACCAGATCGAATAGTTAGGGACTTAGAATTCGACGCCAGAAGCATAAAATGCAACATAAGTACATCAGTTTTTCCATCGTATAACAGGAATAATTGCAACCAGTGTGAAAGTACAGGTCATTTCTACGTTCCTGGCAACCTAGTCTTCGCTCAAGGGCGTTGCTCCACCAGATCGAATAGCAAGGGACTTAGAAGTCAACGCCAGAAGCATAAAATATAATAAAAATACAACAGTTTTTCCATCGTATAAAATGCATAATTGCAAGCAATGTGAAGGCAACTGTCATTTCTACGTTCCGGGCAACCTAGGCTTCACTCTAGAGCGTTGCTCCACCCGATCGAATAGTTAGGGCCTTAGAAGTTAACGCCCGAAGCATAAGATACAACATAAATAGAACAGTTTTTCCATTGTACAAAACGAATAATTGCAGCCAGTGTGAAAGTTATGGTCCTTTCTACGTTCCGGGCAACCTAGGCTTCACTCCAGGGCGTTGTTCCACCAGGTCGAATGGTTAGGGCATAAGAAGTCAACGCCAGGAGCACCAAATACAAAATAAATACAGCAGTCTTTCCATCGTATAAATGAATAATTGCAACCAGTGTGTAAGATATGGACATCACTACGTTCCGGGCAACCTAGGCTTCTCTCTGGGGCGTTGCTCCACCAGATCGAATAGCTATGGCCTTAGATGTCAACGCCAGAAGCATTAAACACAACATAAATACAACAGATTTTCCACCGTATAACAGGAATAATTGCAAACAGTGTGAAAGATATGGTCATTCCTACGATACGGGCAACCTCGGCTTCACTCTAGGGCGTCGTTCCACCAAATCGAATATTTAGGGCCTAAGAAGTCTACGCCAGAAGCATAAAATACAATACAAGTACAACAGCTTTTCCATCGTATAACAGGAATAATTGTAACCAGTGTGTAAGATATGGACATTACTACGTTCCGGGCAACCTAGGCTTCACTCTAGGGCGTTGCTCGACCACATCGAATAGCTATGGCCTTAGAAGTCAACGCCAGAAGCATTAAATACAATATAAATACAACAGCTTTTCCACCGTGTAACAGGAATAATTGCAAACAGTGTGAAAGATATGGTCATTTCTACGTTCCTGCAACCTAGGCTTCACTCTAGAGAGTTGCTCCAACACATCGAATAGCTACGGCCTTAGAAGTCAACGCCAGACGAATAAAAAACAATATAAACACAATAGTTTTTCCATCGTATAAAACGAATAATTGCAACCAGTATGAAAGTTATGGTCATTTCTACGTTGCGGGAAACCTAGGCTTCACCCTAGGGCGTTGCTCCACCAGATAGAATAGTTAGGGACTTAGAATTCGACGCCAGAAGCATAAAATGCAACATAAGTACAACAGTTTTTCCATCGTATAACAGGAATAATTGCAACCAGTGTGAAAGTACAGGTCATTACTACGTTCCGGGCAACCTAGACTACGCTCAAGGGCGTTGCTCCACCAGATCGAATAGCAAGGGACTTAGAAGTCAACGCCAGAAGCATAAAATATAATAAAAATACAACAGTTTTTCCATCGTCTAAAATGTATAATTGCAAGCAATGTGAAGGCAACTGTCATTTCTACGTTCCGGGCAACCTAGGCTTCACTCTAGAGCGTTGCTCCACCAAATCGAATAGTTAGGGCCTTAGAAGTTAACGCCCGAAGCATAAAATACAAAATAAATAGAACAGTTTTTCCATTGTACAAAACGAATAATTGCAACCAGTGTGAAAGTTATGGTCCTTTCTACGTTCCGGGCAGCCTAGGCTTCACTCCAGGGCGTTGTTCCACCAGGTCGAATGGTTAGGGCATAAGAAGTCAACGCCAGGAGCACCAAATACAAAATAAATACAACAGTCTTTCCACCGTATAAAACGAATAATTGCAACCAGTGTGTAAGATATGGACATTACTACGTTCCGGGCAACCTAGGCTTCTCGCTAGGGCGTTGCACCACCAGATCGAATAGCTATGGCCTTAGAAGTCAACGCAAGAAGCATTAAATACAACATAAATACAACAGCTTTTCCACCGTATAACAGGAATAATTGCAAACAGTGTGAAAGTACAGGTCATTTCTACGTTCCGGGCAACCTAGGCTTCGCTCAAGGGCGTTGCTCCACCAGATCGAATAGCAAGGGACTTAGAAGTCAACGCCAGAAGCATAAAAAATAATAAAAATGCAACAGTTTTTCCATCGTATAAAACGAATAATTGCAACCAGTATGAATGTTATGGCCATTACTACGTTCCGGGCAACCTAGGCTTCGCTCAAGGGCGTTGCTCCACCAGATCCAATAGTTAGGACCTTAGAAGTCAGCGCCCGAAGCTTAAAATACGATAAAAATACAAAAGTTTTTCCATCGAATATAATGTACATTTGCAAACAGTGTGAAAGTAACGGTCATTTCTACGTTCCAGGAAACCTAGGCTTCACTTTAGGGCGTTGCTCCACCAGATCCAATTGTTAGGCCCTAAGAAGTCAGCGCCAGAAGCATAAAGTAAAATATAAATCCAACTGTAATTCCATCGTATAACAGGAATAATTACAACCAGTATGAAAGTTATGGTCATTTCTACGTTCCGGGCAACCTGGGCTTCACCGGAGGGCGTTGCTCCACCAGATCCAATAGTTAGGACCTAAGAAGTCAACGCCACAAGCATAAAATACAAAATGGTTACAAGAGTTTTTCCATCGTATAACAGGAATAATTGCAACCAGCGTGAAGGTGATGGCTATTTCTACGTTCCGGGCAACCTAGGCTTCACTCTAGGGCGTTGTTCCACCAGATCGAATAGCTAGGGCCTAAGAAGTCAACGCCAGAAGCATAAACTGCAATATAAGTACAACAGTTATTCCCTTGTATAACAGGAATAATTGCAACCAGTGTGAAAGTAATGGTCATTTCTACGTTCCGGGCTACCTAGGTTTCGCTCTAGGGCGTTGCTCCACCACATCGAATAGCTACGGCCTTTGAAGTCAACGCCATAACTATAAAATACAATATAAATACAACACTCTTTCGATCGTATAAAACGAATAATTGCAATCAGTATGAAGGTTATGGTCATTTCTACGTTCCGGGCAATCTAGGCTTCTCTCTAGGGCGTTGCTCGAACAGATCGAATAGTTAGGGCCTAAGAAGTCAACGCCAGAAGCATAAACTGCAATATAAATACAACAGTTATTCCCTTCTATAACAGGAATAATTGCAACCAGTGTGAAAGTGATGGTCATTTCTACGTTCCGGTCAAACTATGCTTCAGTCTAGGGCGTGATTCCCCCATATCGAATAGTTAGGGCCTAAGAAGCCTACGCCAGAAGCATAAAATACAATAAAAATACAAAAGTTTTTCCATCGAATATAATGTACATTTGCAAACAGTGTGAAAGTAACGGTCATTTCTACGTTCCAGGAAACCTATGCTTCACTCTAGGGCGTTGCTCCACCAGATCGAATAGTTAGGGACTTAGAATTCGACGCCAGAAGCATAAAATACAACTTAAGTACAACAGTTTTTCCATCGTATAACAGGAATAATTGCAACCAGTGTGAAAGTGATGGTCATTTCTACGTTCCGGTCAACCTATGCTTCAGTCTAGGGCGTGGTTCCCCCATATCGAATAGTTAGGGCCTAAGAAGCCTACGCCAGAAGCATAAAATACAATATAACTACAACAGTTTTTCCATCTTATAAAATGAGTAATTGAAACCAGTGCGAACGCAATGGCCATTTCTACGTTCCGGGGATCCTAGACTTAACACTGAGGCATTGCTCCACCAGATAGAAATTAGGGCCTTAGGAGTCAACGCCAGAAGCATAGAGTACAACAAAGATCCAACAGTTTGTCCATCGTATAATAGGAATAATAGCAACCAGTGTGAAGGTAATGGTCATTTCTACGTTCCGGGCAACCTAGGCTTCACCCTAGGGCGTTGCTCCAGCAGATCCAATAGTTAGGACCTCAGAAGTCAACGCCCGGAGCATAAAATACAGTAAAAATACCACAGTTTTTCCATCGTATAACAGGAATAATTGAAACCAGAGTGAAGGTGATGGTCACTTCTAAGTTCCGGGCAACCTAGGCTTCACTCTAGAGCGTTGGACCACCAGGTCGAATAGCTAGGGCCTTAGAAAACAACTACAGACGCATAAAATACAATATAAGTACAACAGTTTTTCCACGGTATAAAACGAATAATTGCAACCAGTATGAAAGTTATGGTCATTTCTACGTTCCGGGCAACCTAGGCTTCACTCTATGGCGTAGTTCCACCGGATCGAATAGTTAGGGCCTACCAAGTCAACGGCCGAAGCATAAAATACAATAAATGTACAACACTTTTTCCATCTTATAAAGCGAATAATTGCAACCAGTGTGAAAGTAGAGGCCATTTCCACGTTCCGGGCAACCTAGGCTTCACTGTGAGGCATTGCTGCACCAGATCGAAGAGTTAGGTCCTTAAAAATCAACGCCAGAAGCATAAAATACAATAAAAATACATCAGCTTTTCCATCGTATATAATGTATATTTGCAAACAGTGTAAAAGTTAAGGTCATTTCTACGTTCCGGGCAACCTTGGCTTAACTCCGGGGCGTTGCTCCACCAGATCGAATAGTTAGGTCCTAAGAAGTCAACGCCAGAAGCATTAAATACAATATAAATACAACAGTTTTTCCCTTGTATATAAGGAATAATTGCAAACATTGTGAAAGTAACGGTCATTTCTACGTTCGGAGCAACCTACGCTTCACTCTAGTGCGTTCCTCCAACAGATCGAATAGCTAGGGACTTAGAATTCAACGCCAGAAGCATAAAATACAACATAAGTACAACAGTTTTTCCATCGTATAAAAGGAATAATTGCGACCAGTGTGAAAGTACAGGTCATTTCTACGTTCCGGGCAACCCAGGCATCGCTTGAGGGCGTTGCTCCACCAGATCGAATAGCTAGGGACTTAGAAGTCAACGCCAGAAGCATAAAATACAATAAAAATACATCAGTTTTTCCATCGTATAAAAGGAATAATTGCAACCAGTGTGAAAGTAATGGTCATTTCTACGTTCCGGGCAACCTAGGCTTCACTCTTGGGCGTTGCTCCATCACATCGAATAGCTGCGGCCTCAGAAGTCAATGCCAGAAGCTTAAAACACAATATAAATACAACATTTTTTCCCTTGTATAACAGGAATAATTGCAACCAGTGTGAAAGCTATTGTCATTTCTACGTTCCGGGCAACCTAGGCTTCACTACAGGGCGGTGATCCACCAGATCAAATAGTTAGGGCCTTAGAAGTCAACGCCCGAAGCATAAAATACAAAATAAATGGAACAGTTTTTCCATTGTGTAAAACGAATAATTGCAACCAGTGTGAAAGTAACGGTCATTTCTACGTTCCGGGCAACCTAGGCTTCACCCTAGGGCGTTGCTCCACCATATCGAATAGCTAGGGCCTTAGAAGTCAACGCCCGAAGCATAAAATACAATAAATGTACAACACTTTTTCCATCTTATAAAGCGAATAATTGCAACCAGTGTGAAAGTAGAGGCCATTTCCACGTTCCGGGCAACCTAGGCTTCACTGTGAGGCATTGCTGCACCAGATCGAAGAGTTAGGGCCTTAGAAATCAACGCCATAAGCATAAAATACAAAATAAATACAACAGTCTTTCTATCGTATAAAACGAATAATTGCAAGCATTGTGAAAGTAACGGTCATTTCTACGTTCCGCGCAACATAGGCTTCACCCTAGGGCGTTGCTCCACCATATCGAATAGCTAGGGCCTTAGAACTCAGCGCTCGAAGCATAAAATACGATAAAAATACATCAGTTTTTCCATTGTATAACGGGAGTAGTTGCAACCAGAGTGAAAGTGACGGTCATTTCTACGTTCCGGGCGACCTATGCTTCACTCTGGGGCGTTGGTCCTCCAGATCGAATAGTTAGGGCCTAAGAAGTGAACGCCAGAGGCATAAAATACAATATAAATGCAATAGCTTTTCCATCGTCAAAAACGAATAATTGCTCGAGTGTGAAAGGTATGGTCATTTCTACGTTCCGGGCAACCTAGGCTTCACTCTATGGCGTAGTTCCACCAGATCGAATAGTTAGGGCCTAACAAGTCAACGGCAGAAGAATAAAATACGATAAATGTACAACACTTTTTCCATCTAATAAAGCGAATAATTGCAACCAGTGTGAAAGTAATGGCCATTTCCACGTTCCGGGCAACCTAGGCTTCACTCTGAGGAATTGCTGCACCAGATCGAAGAGTTAGGGCCTTAAAAATCAACGCCAGAAGCATAAAATACAATAAAAATACATCGGTTTTTCCATCGTATAAAAGGAATAATTGCAAGCAGTGTGAAAGTAAGGGTCATTTCTACGTTCCGGGCAACCTAGGCTTTACTCTAGAGCATTGCTCCACCAGATTGAATAGTTAGGGACTAAGAAGACAACGCCAGAAGCATAAAATACAGTATAAATACAACAGCTTTTCCATCGTATATAATGTATATTTGCAAACAGTGTAAAAGTTAAGGACATTTCTACGTTCCGGGCAACCTTGGCTTAACTCCGGGGCGTTGCTCCACCAGATCGAATAGTTAGGTCCTAAGAAGTCAACGCCAGAAGCATTAAATACAATATAAATACAACAGTTTTTCCATTGTGTAAAACGAATAATTGCAAACAGTGTGAAAGCAAAGGTCATTTCTACGTTCCGGGCAACCTAGGCTTAACTGTAGGGCGTTGCACCACCAGATCGAATAGTTAGGGCGTTAGAAGTCAACGCCCGAATCATGAAATACAAAATAAATAGAACAGTTTTTTCCTTGTATAGAACGAATAATTGCAACCAGCGTTAAAGTTATGGTCATTCCTACGTTCCGGGCAACCTTGGCTTAACTCCAGGGCGTTCCTCCACCAGATCGAATAGTTAGGGACTTTGAATACAACGCCAGAAGCATAAAATACAGTAGAAATGCAACAGCTTTTCCATCGCATAAAATGAATGATTGCAAACCGTGTGAAAGTTATGGTCATTTCTACTATCCGGGCAACCTAGGCTTAACTCCAGGGCGTTGTTCCACCAGATCGAATAGTTAGGGACTTTGAATACAACGTCAGAAGCATGAAATACAGTAAAAATGCAACAGTTTTTCCATCGTATAACAGGAAAGCTGCAACCAGTGTGAAAGTAACGGTCATTTCTACGTTCCGGGCAACCTAGCCTTCACTCGAGGGCGTTACTCCACCACATCGAATAGCTACTGCCTTAGAAGTCAACGCCAGAGGCATAAAATACAATATAAATAAAACAGCTTTTCAATCGTATAAAACGAGTAATTGCAAACTTTTTGAAAGTAACGGTCATTTCTACGTTCCGCGCAACCTAGGCTTCACTCTAGGTCGTTGCGTCACCAGATCCAATAGTTAGGTCCTAAGAAGTGAACGCCAGAATCATAAAATACAATAAAAATACAACAGTCTTTCAATCGTATAATAGGAATAATTGCAACCAGTGTGAAGGTAATGGTCATTACCACGTTCCGGGCAACCTAGGCTTCACACTAGGGCGTTGCTCCACCCGATCGAATAGTTAGGGCCTTAGAAGTTAACGCCCGAAGCATAAGATACAACATAAATAGAACAGTTTTTCCATTGTACAAAACGAATAATTGCAGCCAGTGTGAAAGTTATGGTCCTTTCTACGTTCCGGGCAACCTAGGCTTCACTCCAGGGCGTTGTTCCACCAGGTCGAATGGTTAGGGCATAAGAAGTCAACGCCAGGAGCACCAAATACAAAATAAATACAGCAGTCTTTCCATCGTATAAATGAATAATTGCAACCAGTGTGTAAGATATGGACATCACTACGTTCCGGGCAACCTAGGCTTCTCTCTGGGGCGTTGCTCCACCAGATCGAATAGCTATGGCCTTAGATGTCAACGCCAGAAGCATTAAACACAACATAAATACAACAGATTTTCCACCGTATAACAGGAATAATTGCAAACAGTGTGAAAGATATGGTCATTTCTACGATACGGGCAACCTCGGCTTCACTCTAGGGCGTCGTTCCACCAAATCGAATATTTAGGGCCTAAGAAGTCTACGCCAGAAGCATAAAATACAATACAAGTACAACAGCTTTTCCATCGTATAACAGGAATAATTGTAACCAGTGTGTAAGATATGGACATTACTACGTTCCGGGCAACCTAGGCTTCACTCTAGGGCGTTGCTCGACCACATCGAATAGCTATGGCCTTAGAAGTCAACGCCAGAAGCATTAAATACAATATAAATACAACAGCTTTTCCACCGTGTAACAGGAATAATTGCAAACAGTGTGAAAGATATGGTCATTTCTACGTTCCTGCAACCTAGGCTTCACTCTAGAGAGTTGCTCCAACACATCGAATAGCTACGGCCTTAGAAGTCAACGCCAGACGAATAAAAAACAATATAAGCACAATAGTTTTTCCATCGTATAAAACGAATAATTGCAACCAGTATGAAAGTTATGGTCATTTCTACGTTGCGGGAACCCTAGGCTTCACCCTAGGGCGTTGCTCCACCAGATAGAATAGTTAGGGACTTAGAATTCGACGCCAGAAGCATAAAATGCAACATAAGTACAACAGTTTTTCCATCGTATAACAGGAATAATTGCAACCAGTGTGAAAGTACAGGTCATTACTACGTTCCGGGCAACCTAGACTACGCTCAAGGGCGTTGCTCCACCAGATCGAATAGCAAGGGACTTAGAAGTCAACGCCAGAAGCATAAAATATAATAAAAATACAACAGTTTTTCCATCGTCTAAAATGTATAATTGCAAGCAATGTGAAGGCAACTGTCATTTCTACGTTCCGGGCAACCTAGGCTTCACTCTAGAGCGTTGCTCCACCAAATCGAATAGTTAGGGCCTTAGAAGTTAACGCCCGAAGCATAAAATACAAAATAAATAGAACAGTTTTTCCATTGTACAAAACGAATAATTGCAACCAGTGTGAAAGTTATGGTCCTTTCTACGTTCCGGGCAGCCTAGGCTTCACTCCAGGGCGTTGTTCCACCAGGTCGAATGGTTAGGGCATAAGAAGTCAACGCCAGGAGCACCAAATACAAAATAAATACAACAGTCTTTCCACCGTATAAAACGAATAATTGCAACCAGTGTGTAAGATATGGACATTACTACGTTCCGGGCAACCTAGGCTTCTCGCTAGGGCGTTGCACCACCAGATCGAATAGCTATGGCCTTAGAAGTCAACGCAAGAAGCATTAAATACAACATAAATACAACAGCTTTTCCACCGTATAACAGGAATAATTGCAAACAGTGTGAAAGTACAGGTCATTTCTACGTTCCGGGCAACCTAGGCTTCGCTCAAGGGCGTTGCTCCGCCAGATCGAATAGCAAGGGACTTAGAAGTCAACGCCAGAAGCATAAAATATAATAAAAATACAACAGTTTTTCCATCGTCTAAAATGTATAATTGCAAGCAATGTGAAGGCAACTGTCATTTCTACGTTCCGGGCAACCTAGGCTTCACTCTAGAGCGTTGCTCCACCAAATCGAATAGTTAGGGCCTTAGAAGTTAACGCCCGAAGCATAAAATACAAAATAAATAGAACAGTTTTTCCATTGTACAAAACGAATAATTGCAACCAGTGTGAAAGTTATGGTCCTTTCTACGTTCCGGGCAGCCTAGGCTTCACTCCAGGGCGTTGTTCCACCAGGTCGAATGGTTAGGGCATAAGAAGTCAACGCCAGGAGCACCAAATACAAAATAAATACAACAGTCTTTCCACCGTATAAAACGAATAATTGCAACCAGTGTGTAAGATATGGACATTACTACGTTCCGGGCAACCTAGGCTTCTCGCTAGGGCGTTGCACCACCAGATCGAATAGCTATGGCCTTAGAAGTCAACGCAAGAAGCATTAAATACAACATAAATACAACAGCTTTTCCACCGTATAACAGGAATAATTGCAAACAGTGTGAAAGTACAGGTCATTTCTACGTTCCGGGCAACCTAGGCTTCGCTCAAGGGCGTTGCTCCGCCAGATCGAATAGCAAGGGACTTAGAAGTCAACGCCAGAAGCATAAAAAATAATAAAAATGCAACAGTTTTTCCATCGTATAAAACGAATAATTGCAACCAGTATGAATGTTATGGCCATTACTACGTTCCGGGCAACCTAGGCTTCCCTCAAGGGCGTTGCTCCACCAGATCCAATAGTTAGGACCTTGGAAGTCAGCGCCCGAAGCTTAAAATACAATAAAAATACAAAAGTTTTTCCATCGAATATAATGTACATTTGCAAACAGTGTGAAAGTAACGGTCATTTCTACGTTCCAGGAAACCTAGGCTTCACTTTAGGGCGTTGCTCCACCAGATCCAATTGTTAGGACCTAAGAAGTCAGCGCCAGAAGCATAAAGTAAAATATAAATCCAACTGTAATTCCATCGTATAACAGGAATAATTACAACCAGTATGAAAGTTATGGTCATTTCTACGTTCCGGGCAACCTGGGCTTCACCGGAGGGCGTTGCTCCACCAGATCCAATAGTTAGGACCTAAGAAGTCAACGCCAGAAGCATAAAATACAAAATGGTTACAAGAGTTTTTCCATCGTATAACAGGAATAATTGCAACCAGCGTGAAGGTGATGGCTATTTCTACGTTCCGGGCAACCTAGGCTTCACTCTAGGGCGTTGTTCCACCAGATCGAATAGCTAGGGCCTAAGAAGTCAACGCCAGAAGCATAAACTGCAATATAAGTACAACAGTTATTCCCTTGTATAACAGGAATAATTGCAACCAGTGTGAAAGTAATGGTCATTTCTACGTTCCGGGCTACCTAGGTTTCGCTCTAGGGCGTTGCTCCACCACATCGAATAGCTAGGGCCTTTGAAATCAACTCCAGACGCATAAAATACAATTAAAATACAGCAGTTTTTTCATCGTATAACAGGAATAATTGCAACCAGTGTGAAAGTACAGGTCATTTCTACGTTCCGGGCAACCTAGGCTTCGCTCAAGGGCGTTGCTCCACCAGATCGAATAGCAAGGGACCTAGAAGTCAACGCCAGAAGCATAAAAAATAATAAAAATACAACAGTTTTTCCATTGTATAAAATGTATAATTGCAAGCAATGTGAAGGTAACGGTCACTTCTACGTTCCGGGCAACCTAGGCTTCACTCTAGAGCGTTGGACCACCAGGTCGAATACTTAGGGCCTTAGAAAACAACTCCAGACGCATAAAATACAATATAAGTACAACAGTTTTTCCACGGTATAAAACGAATTATTGCAACCAGTATGAAAGTTATGGTCATTTCTACGTTCCTGGCAACCTAGGCTTCACCCTAGGGCGTTGCTCCACCAGATAGAATAGTTAGGGACTTAGAATTCGACGCCAGAAGCATAAAATGCAACATAAGTACAACAGTTTTTCCATCGTATAACAGGAATAATTGCAAACAGTGTGAAAGTACAGGTCATTACTACGTTCCGGGCAACCTAGACTGCGCTCGAGGGCGTTGCTCCACCAGATCGAATAGCAAGGGACTTAGAAGTCAACGCCAGAAGCATAAAATATAATAAAAATACAACAGTTTTTCCATCGTATAAAATGTATAATTGCAAGCAATGTGAAGGCAACTGTCATTTCTACGCTCCGGGCAACCTAGGCTTCACTCTAGAGCGTTGCTCCACCAAATCGAATAGTTAGGGCCTTAGAAGTTAACGCCCGAAGCATAAAATACAAAATAGATAGAACAGTTTTTCCATTGTACAAAACGAATAATTGCAACCAGTGTGAAAGTTATGGTCCTTTCTACGTTCCGGGCAACCTAGGCTTCACTCCAGGGCGTTGTTCCACCAGGTCGAATGGTTAGGGCATATGAAGTCAACGCCAGGAGCACCAAATACAAAATAAATACAACAGTCTTTCCACCGTATAAAACGAATAATTGCAACCAGTGTGTAAGATATGGACATTACTACGTTCCGGGCAACCTAGGCTTCTCTCTAGGGCGTCGCTCCATCAGATCGAATAGCTATGGCCTTAGAAGTCAACGCAAGAAGCATTAAATACAACATAAATACAACAGCTTTTCCACCGTATAACAGGAATAATTGCAAACAGTGTGAAAGTTATGGTCATTTCTACATTCCGGGCAACCTAGGCTTCACCCTAGTGCGTTGCTCCACCAGATCGAATAGTTAGGTCCTAAGAAGTCAACGCCAGAAACAAAAAATACGATATATGTACAACAGCTTTTCCATCGTATCAAACGAATAAGTGCAACCAGTGTGAAAGCAATGGCCATTTCTACGTTCCGGGCATTCTAGACTTAACTCTAGGGCGTTGCACTACCAGATCGAATAGCTACGGCCTTAGAAGTCAACGCCCGAAGCATAAAATACAATAAAAATACAACAGTTTTCCCATCGTATAACAGGAATAATAGCAACCAGAGTGAAGGTGATGGTCACTTCTAAGTTGCGGGCAACCTAGGCTTCACTCTAGAGCGTTGCACTACCAGATCGAATAGTTAGGACCTAAGAAGTCAACGCCAGAGGCATAAAATACAAAATGGATACAACAGTTTTTCCATCGTATAACAGGAATAATTGCAACCAGTGTGAAAGCGATCGTCATTTCTACGTTCCGGGCAACCTAGACTTCACACTAGGGCGTTGTTCCACCAGATCGAATAGCTAGGGCCTAAAAAGTCAACGCCAGAAGCATAAACTGCAATATAAATACAACAGTTATTCCCTTCTATAACAGGAATAATTGCAACCAGTGTGAAAGGTATGGTCATTTCTACGTTCCGGGCAACCTAGGCTTCACTCTAGGGCATTGCTCCACCACATCGAATAGCTACGGCCTTTGAAGTCAACGCCATAACTATAAAATACAATATAAATACAACACTCTTTCGATCGTATAAAACGAATAATTGCAATCAGTATGAAGGTTATGGTCATTTCTACGTTCCGGGCAATCTAGGCTTCTCTCTAGGGCGTTGCTCGAACAGATCGAATAGTTAGGGCCTAAGAAGTCAACGCCAGAAGCATAAACTGCAATATAAATACAACAGTTATTCCCTTCTATAACAGGAATAATTGCAACCAGTGTGAAAGTGATGGTCATTTCTACGTTCCGGTCAACCTATGCTTCAGTCTAGGGCGTGATTCCCCCATATCGAATAGTTAGGGCCTAAGAAGCCTACGCCAGAAGCATAAAATACAATAAAAATACAAAAGTTTTTCCATCGAATATAATGTACATTTGCAAACAGTGTGAAAGTAACGGTCATTTCTACGTTCCAGGAAACCTATGCTTCACTCTAGGGCGTTGCTCCACCAGATCGAATAGTTAGGGACTTAGAATTCGACGCCAGAAGCATAAAATACAACTTAAGTACAACAGTTTTTCCATCGTATAAAAGGAATAATTGCGACCAGTGTGAAAGTACAGGTCATTTCTACGTTCCGGGCAACCCAGGCATCGCTTGAGGGCGTTGCTCCACCAGATCGAATAGCTAGGGACTTAGAAGTCAACGCCAGAAGCATAAAATACAATAAAAATACATCAGTTTTTCCATCGTATAAAAGGAATAATTGCAACCAGTGTGAAAGTAATGGTCATTTCTACGTTCCGGGCAACCTAGGCTTCACTCTTGGGCGTTGCTCCATCACATCGAATAGCTGCGGCCTTAGAAGTCAACTCCAGAAGCATAAAATACAATATAAATACAACAGCTTTTCCATCGCATAAAATGAATGATTGCAAACAGTGTGAAAGTTATGGTCATTTCTACGTTCCGGGCAACCTAGGCTTCACTCTAGGGCGTTTCTCCCCCACATCGAATAGTTACGGCCTCAGAAGTCAATGCCAGAAGCTTAAAACACAATATAAATACAACATTTTTTCCCTTGTATAACAGGAATAATTGCAACCAGTGTGAAAGCTATTGTCATTTCTACGTTCCGGGCAACCTAGGCTTCACTACAGGGCGGTGATCCACCAGATCAAATAGTTAGGGCCTTAGAAGTCAACGCCCGAAGCATAAAATACAAAATAAATGGAACAGTTTTTCCATTGTGTAAAACGAATAATTGCAACCAGTGTGAAAGTAACGGTCATTTCTACGTTCCGGGCAACCTAGGCTTCACCCTAGGGCGTTGCTCCACCATATCGAATAGCTAGGGCCTTAGAAGTCAACGCCCGAAGCATAAAATACAATAAATGTACAACACTTTTTCCATCTTATAAAGCGAATAATTGCAACCAGTGTGAAAGTAGAGGCCATTTCCACGTTCCGGGCAACCTAGGCTTCACTGTGAGGCATTGCTGCACCAGATCGAAGAGTTAGGGCCTTAGAAATCAACGCCATAAGCATAAAATACAAAATAAATACAACAGTCTTTCTATCGTATAAAACGAATAATTGCAAGCATTGTGAAAGTAACGGTCATTTCTACGTTCCGCGCAACATAGGCTTCACCCTAGGGCGTTGCTCCACCATATCGAATAGCTAGGGCCTTAGAACTCAGCGCTCGAAGCATAAAATACGATAAAAATACATCAGTTTTTCCATTGTATAACGGGAGTAGTTGCAACCAGAGTGAAAGTGACGGTCATTTCTACGTTCCGGGCGACCTATGCTTCACTCTGGGGCGTTGGTCCTCCAGATCGAATAGTTAGGGCCTAAGAAGTGAACGCCAGAGGCATAAAATACAATATAAATGCAATAGCTTTTCCATCGTCAAAAACGAATAATTGCTCGAGTGTGAAAGGTATGGTCATTTCTACGTTCCGGGCAACCTAGGCTTCACTCTATGGCGTAGTTCCACCAGATCGAATAGTTAGGGCCTAACAAGTCAACGGCAGAAGAATAAAATACGATAAATGTACAACACTTTTTCCATCTAATAAAGCGAATAATTGCAACCAGTGTGAAAGTAATGGCCATTTCCACGTTCCGGGCAACCTAGGCTTCACTCTGAGGAATTGCTGCACCAGATCGAAGAGTTAGGGCCTTAAAAATCAACGCCAGAAGCATAAAATACAATAAAAATAGATCGGTTTTTCCATCGTATAAAAGGAATAATTGCAAGCAGTGTGAAAGTAAGGGTCATTTCTACGTTCCGGGCAACCTAGGCTTTACTCTAGAGCATTGCTCCACCAGATTGAATAGTTAGGGACTAAGAAGACAACGCCAGAAGCATAAAATACAGTATAAATACAACAGCTTTTCCATCGTATATAATGTATATTTGCAAACAGTGTAAAAGTTAAGGACATTTCTACGTTAAGGCAACCTTGGCTTAACTCCGGGGCGTTGCTCCACCAGATCGAATAGTTAGGTCCTAAGAAGTCAACGCCAGAAGCATTAAATACAATATAAATACAACAGTTTTTCCATTGTGTAAAACGAATAATTGCAAACAGTGTGAAAGCAAAGGTCATTTCTACGTTCCGGGCAACCTAGGCTTAACTGTAGGGCGTTGCACCACCAGATCGAATAGTTAGGGCGTTAGAAGTCAACGCCCGAATCATGAAATACAAATTAAATAGAACAGTTTTTTCCTTGTATAGAACGAATAATTGCAACCAGCGTTAAAGTTATGGTCATTCCTACGTTCCGGGCAACCTTGGCTTAACTCCAGGGCGTTCCTCCACCAGATCGAATAGTTAGGGACTTTGAATACAACGCCAGAAGCATAAAATACAGTAGAAATGCAACAGCTTTTCCATCGCATAAAATGAATGATTGCAAACCGTGTGAAAGCTATGGTCATTTCTACTATCCGGGCAACCTAGGCTTAACTCCAGGGCGTTCTTCCACCAGATCGAATAGTTAGGGACTTTGAATACAACGTCAGAAGCATGAAATACAGTAAAAATGCAACAGTTTTTCCATCGTATAACAGGAAAGCTGCAACCAGTGTGAAAGTAACGGTCATTTCTACGTTCCGGGCAACCTAGCCTTCACTCGAGGGCGTTACTCCACCACATCGAATAGCTACTGCCTTAGAAGTCAACGCCAGAGGCATAAAATACAATATAAATAAAACAGCTTTTCAATCGTATAAAACGAGTAATTGCAAACTTTTTGAAAGTAACGGTCATTTCTACGTTCCGCGCAACCTAGGCTTCACTCTAGGTCGTTGCGTCACCAGATCCAATAGTTAGGTCCTAAGAAGTGAACGCCAGAATCATAAAATACAATAAAAATACAACAGTCTTTCAATCGTATAATAGGAATAATTGCAACCAGTGTGAAGGTAATGGTCATTACCACGTTCCGGGCAACCTCGGCTTCACACTAGGGCGTTGCTCCACCAGATTGAATAGTTAGGTCCTGAGAAGTCAACGCCAGAAGCATAAAATACAATATAAATACAACAGCTTTTCCGTCGTATAACAGGAATAATTGCAACCAGTGCGAAAGTGATGGCCATTTCTACGTGCCGGGCATCCTAGACCTAACTCTGAGGCATTGCTCCTTCGGACCGAAGGGTTAGGGCCTTAGAAGTAAACGCCGGTAGCATAAAATACAATATAGGTACAGAAGTTTTTCCATTGTATAACAGGAAGGATTGCAACCAGTGTGATAGTAATTGTCTCTTCTACGTTCCGGGCAACCTAGGCTTCACCCTAGGGCGTTGCTCCACCACATCGAATAGCTACGGCCTTAGAAGTCAGCGCCAGAAGCATAAAATACAATATAAATACAACAGTCTTTCCATTGTATAAAATGAAAAATTGCAACCAGTATGAAAGTTATGGTCATTTCTACGTTCCGGGCATCCTAGACTTAACTCTGAGGCATTGCTCCACCAGATCGAAGAGTTAGGGTCTTAGAGTTCAACGCCGGAAGCATAAAATACAATATAAATACAGAAGTTTTTACACTGTATAACAGGAATAATTGCAACCAGTGTGATAGTAATGGGCATTTCTACGTTCCGTGCAACCTAGGCTTCATTCTAGGGCGTTGTTCCACCAGAACGAACAGTTAGGGCCTAAGAAGTCAACGCCAGAAGCTTAAAATACAATATAAATCCAACAGTTTTTTCATCGTATAGCAGGAATAATTGCAACAAGCGTGAAGGTAATGGTCATTTCTACGTTCCGGGCAACCTAGGCTTCATTCTAGGGCGTTGTTCCACCAGATCGAACAGTTAGGGCCTAAGAAGTCAACGCCAGAAGCATAAAATACAAAATAAATACAATAGTTTTTCCATCGTCTAAAACTAATAATTGCGCGAGTGTGAAAGGTATGGTCATTTCTACGTTCCGGGCAACCTAGGCTTCACTCTAGGGCGTTGCTCCACCTGATTGAATAGCTAGGGCCTTAGAAGTCAACGCCAGAAGCATAAAATACAATATAAATGCAACAGTATTTCCATCGTACAACAGGAATAATTGCAACCAATGTGAAAGTAATGGTCGTTTCTACGTTCCGGGCAACCTGAGCTTCACTCTAGGGCGTCTCTCCACCACATCGAATAGCTGCGGCCTTAGAAGTCAACGCCAGAAGCATAAAATACAATATAAATAAAACAGTTTTTCCATCGTATAAAATGAGTAATTGCAAACTCTGTGAAAGTAAGGGTCATTTCTACGTTCCGGGCAACCTAGGCTTCACTCTAGGTCGTTGCGCCACCAGATCGAATAGTTAGGGCCAAAGAAGTCAACGCCAGAAGCATAAAGTATTAAAAAAATACAACAGTCTTTCCATCGTATAACAGGAATAATTGCAAGCAGTGTGAAGGTAATGGTCATTTCTACGTTCCGGGCAACCTAGGCTTCGCTCTAGGGTGTTGCTCCACCATATCGAATAGTTAGGGCCTTAGAAGTCAACGCCAGAAGCATAAAATACAAAATAAATACAACAGCCTTTCCATCGTATAAAACGAATAATTGCAACCAGTGTGAAAGTGATGGCCATTTCTACGTTCCGGGCAACCTAGGCGTCACTCTAGGGCGTTGCTCCACCCGATCCAATAGTTAGGTCCTAAGAAGTGAACTCCAGAATCATAAAATACAATAAAAATACAACAGTCTTTCAATCGCATAATAGGAATAATTGCAACCAGTGTGAAGGTAATGGTCATTACCACGTTCCGGGCAACCTAGGCTTCACTCTAGGGCGTTGCTCCACCAGATTGAATAGTTAGGTCCTGGGAAGTCAACGCCAGAAGCATAAAATACAATATAAATACAACAGCTTTTCCGTCGTATAACAGGAATAATTGCAACCAGCGTGAAAGTTATGGTGATTTCTTCGTTCCGGGCAACCTAGGCTTCACTCTAGGGTGTTGCTACACCAGATCGAATAGATACTGCCTTCGAAGTCAACGCCAGAAGCATAAAATACAATATAAATACAACAGATTTTCCATCGTACAACAGGAATAATTGCAACCAATGTGAAAGTAATGGTCGTTTCTACGTTCCGGGCAACCTGAGCTTCACTCTAGGGCGTCTCTCCACCACATCGAATAGCTGCGGCCTTAGAAGTCAACGCCAGAAGCATAAAATACAATATAAATAAAACAGTTTTTCCATCGTATAAAATGAGTAATTGCAAACTCTGTGAAACTAAGGGTCATTTCTACGTTCCGGGGAACCTAGGCTTCACTCTAGGTCGTTGCGCCACCAGATCGAATAGTTAGGGCCTAAGAAGTCAACGCCAGAAGCATAAAGTATTAAAAAAATACAACAGTCTTTCCATCGTATAACAGGAATAATTGCAAGCAGTGTGAAGGTAATGGTCATTTCTACGTTCCGGGCAACCTAGGCTTCGCTCTAGGGTGTTGCTCCACCATATCGAATAGTTAGGGCCTTAGAAGTCAACGCCAGAAGCATAAAATACAAAATAAATACAACAGACTTTCCATCGTATAAAACGAATAATTGCAACCAGTGTGAAAGTGATGGCCAATTCTACGTTCCGGGCAACCTAGGCTTCACTCTAGGGCGTTGCTCCACCAGATCCAATAGTTAGGTCCTTAGAAGTGAACGCCAGAATCATAAAATACAATAAAAATACAACAGTCTTTCAATCGTATAATAGGAATAATTGCAACCAGTGTGAAGGTAATGGTCATTACCACGTTCCGGGCAACCTAGGCTTCACTCTAGGGCGTTGCTCCACCAGATTGAATAGTTAGGTCCTGAGAAGTCTACGCCAGAAGCATAAAATACAATATAAATACAACAGCTTTTCCGTCGTATAACAGGAATAATTGCAACCAGTGCGAAAGTGATGGCCATTTCTACGTGCCGGGCATCCTAGACTTAACTCTGAGGCATTGCTCCTTCGGACCGAAGGGTTAGGGCCTTAGAAGTAAACGCCGGAAGCATAAAATACAATATAGGTACAGAAGTTTTTCCATTGTATAACAGGAAGAATTGCAACCAGTGTGATAGTAATTGTCTCTTCTACGTTCCGGGCAACCTAGGCTTCACCCTAGGGCGTTGCTCCACCACATCGAATAGCTACGGCCTTAGAAGTCAGCGCCAGAAGCATAAAATACAATATAAATACAACAGTCTTTCCATTGTATAAAATGAAAAATTGCAACCAGTGTGAATGTAATGGCCATTGCCACGTTCCGGGCAACCTAGACTTCACTCTAGGGCGTAGCTACACCAGATCGAATAGTTACGGCCTTAGAAGTCAACGCCAGAAGCATAAAGTACAATATACATACAACAGTTTTTCCATCGTACAACAGGAATAATTGCAACCAATGTGAAAGTAATGGTCTCTTCTACGTTCCGGGCAACCTAGGCTTCACCCTAGGGCGTTGCTCCACCACATCGAATAGCTACGGCCTTAGAAGTCAGCGCCAGAAGCATAAAATACAATATAAATACAACAGTCTTTCCATTGTATAAAATGAAAAATTGCAACCAGTGTGAATGTAATGGCCATTGCCACGTTCCGGGCAACCTAGGCTTCGCTATAGGTCGTTGCGCCACCAGATCGAAAAGTTAGGGCCTTAGAAGTCAACGCCAGAAGCATAAAATACAATAAAAGTACAACAGTTTTTCCATCGTATAGCATGAATAGTTGCAACCAGTGTGAAAGTAATGGTCATTTCTACGTTTCGGGCAACCTAGGCTCCACTTTAGGGCGTTGCTCCACCAAATCGAATATCTAGGGTCTTAGAAGTCAACGCCCGAAGCATAAAATACAATAAAAATACAACAGTTCTTCCATCGTATAGAACGAATAATTGCAACCAGTATGAAAGTTATGGTCATTTCTACGTTCCGGGCATCCTAGACTTAACTCTGAGGCATTGCTCCACCAGATCGAAGAGTTAGGGTCTTAGAGTTCAACGCCGGAAGCATAAAATACAATATAAATACAGAAGTTTTTACACTGTATAACAGGAATAATTGCAACCAGTGTGATAGTAATGGGCATTTCTACGTTCCGTGCAACCTAGGCTTCATTCTAGGGCGTTGTTCCACCAGAACGAACAGTTAGGGCCTAAGAAGTCAACGCCAGAAGCTTAAAATACAATATAAATCCAACAGTTTTTTCATCGTATAGCAGGAATAATTGCAACAAGCGTGAAGGTAATGGTCATTTCTACGTTCCGGGCAACCTAGGCTTCATTCTAGGGCGTTGTTCCACCAGATCGAACAGTTAGGGCCTAAGAAGTCAACGCCAGAAGCATAAAATACAAAATAAATACAATAGTTTTTCCATCGTCTAAAACTAATAATTGCGCGAGTGTGAAAGGTATGGTCATTTCTACGTTCCGGGCAACCTAGGCTTCACTCTAGGGCGTTGCTCCACCTGATTGAATAGCTAGGGCCTTAGAAGTCAACGCCAGAAGCATAAAATACAATATAAATGCAACAGTATTTCCATCGTATAACAGGAATAATTGCAACAGGCGTGAAGGTAATGGTCATTTCTACGTTCCTGGCAACCTAGGCTTCACTCTAGGGCGTTGCTCCAACAGATCGAATAGCTAGGGCCTTAGAAGTCAACACCAGAAGCATAAAATAAAATAAGAATACAAATGTTATTCCATCGTATAACAGGAATAACTACAACCAGTCTGATAGTAATGGGCATTTCTACATTCCGTGCAACCTAGGCTTCATTCTAGGGCATTGTTCCACCAGATCGAACGGTTAGGGCCAAAGAAGTCAACGCCAGAAGCATAAAATACAATATAAATACAACAGTTTTTCAATCGTCTAAAACGAATAATTGCGCCAGTGTGAAAGGTATGGTCATTTCTACGTTCCGGGCAACCTAGGCTTCACTCTAGGGCGTTGGTCCACCAGATCTAATAGTTAGGGCCTTAGATGTCAAAGGCAGAAGCATAAAATACGATATAAGTACATCAGCCTTTCTATCGTATGAAACGAATAATTACAACCAGTGTGAAACTAATGGCATTTCTACGTTCCTGGCATCGTAGTCTTAACTCTGAGGCATTGCTCCACCAGGTCGAATACATAGGGCCTTAGAAGTCAACGCCAGAAGCATAAAGTACAATAAAAATACAACTGCTTGTCCATCGTATAACAGGAATAATTGCAACCAGTGTAAAAGTAATGGTCATTTCTTCGTTCCGGGCAACCTGGGCGTAACTGTAGGGCGTTGCTCCACCAGATCGAATAGCTAGGGCCTTAGAAGTCAACACCAGAAGCATAAAATAAAATAAAAATACAACAGTTATTCCATCGTCTAACAGGAATAATTACAACCAGTGTGATAGTAATGGGCATATCTACGTTCCGTGCAACCTAGGCTTCACAGTAAGGCGTTGCTCCACCATGTCGAATAGTTAGGGCCTTAGAAAACAACGCCAGACGCATAAAACACAATAAAAATACACCAGCTTTTCCATTGTATAAAATGAATAATTGCAACCAGTGTGAAAGTAATGGTCTTTTCTACGTTCCGGGCAAGATAGGCTTCACACTTGGACGTTGCCTCACGAGATCGAATAGCAAGGACGTTAGAAGTCAACGCCAGAAGCATAAAATACAATAAAAGTACAACAGTTTTCCATCGTAAAGCATGAATAATTGCAACCAGTGTGAAAGTAATGGTCATTTCTCCGTTTCGGGCAACCTAGGCTCCACTCTAGGGCGTTGCTGCACCAAATCGAATAGCTAGGGCCATAGAAGTCAAAGCCCGTAGCATAAAATACAATAAAAATACAACAGTTTTTCCATCGTATAGAACGAATAATTGGAACCAGTATAAAAGTTATGGTCATTTCTACGTTCCGGGCAACCTAGGCTTAACCCTAGGGCGTAGCTCCACCAAATCGAATAGTTAGGGCCTAAGAAGTCAACGCCAGAAGCATAAAATACAATAGAAATACAACAGTTTTTCCATCGTATAAGAGGAATAATTGCAACCAGTGTGAAAGATATGGTCATTTCTACGATACGGGCAACCTAGGCTTCACTCTAGGGCGTCGTTCCACTTGATCGAATAGTTTGGGCCTAAGAAGTCTACGCCAGAAGCATAAAATACAATACAAATACAACAGCTTTTCCATCGTATAACAGGAATAATTGCAACCAGTGTGAATGGTATGGTCATTTCTACGTTCCGGGCAACCTAGGCTTCACTCTAGGGCGTTGCTCCACCACGTCGGATAGCTGCGGCCTTAGAAGTCAACGCCAGAAGCATAAAATACAATATAAATACAACAGTTTTTCCATTGTATAAAACGAATAATTGCAAACAGTATGAAAGTAATGGTCATTTCTACGTTCCGAGCAACCTAGGTTTCGCACTATGGCGTTGCTCCACCACATCGAATAGTTGGGGCCTTAGAAGTCAATGCCAGAAGCATAAAACACAATATAAATACAACCGTCTTTCCATCGTATAAAAGGAATAATTGCTACCAGAGTGAAGGTGATGGTCATTTCTAATTTCCGGGCAACCTAGGCTTCACCCTAGGGCGTTGCTCCACCAGATCGAATAGTTAGCGCCTAAGAAGTCAACGCCAGAAGCACAAAATACAATAGAAATACAACAGTTTTTCCATCGTATAGCAAGAATAACTGCAACCATTGTGAAAGTGATGGTCATTTCAGCATTCCGGGCAACCTAGGCTTCAGTCTAGGGCGTGGTTCCCCCAGATCGAATAGTTAGGGCCTAAGAAGCCTACGCCAGAAGCATAAAATACAATATAAATACCACAGTTTTTGCATCGTATAACAGGCATAATTGCAACCAGAGTGAAGGTGATGGTCATTTCTCAGTTCCGGGCAACCTAGGCATCACTATCGAGCGTTGCTCCACCAGATCGAATAGCTAGGACCTTAGAAGTCAATGCCAGAAGCACAAAATACAATACAAATACAACAGCTTTTCCATCGTATAACAGGAATAATTGCAAACAGTGTGAAAGGTATGGTCATTTCTACGTTCCGGGCAACCTAGGCTTCACTCTAGGGCGTTGCTCCACCACATCGAATAGCTGCGGCCTTACAAGTCAACACCAGAAGCATAAAATACAATATAGATAAAACAGTTTTTCAATCGTATAACAGGAATAATTGCAAATAGTGTGAAAGCTATGGTCATTTCTACGTTCCGGGCAACATAGGCTTCACTCTAGGGCGTTGCTCCACCACATCGAATAGTTAGTCCCTTAGAAGTCAATGCCAGAAGCATAAAATGCCATATAAATACAACAGTTTTTCCACTGTATGATATGAATAATTGCAAACAGTGTGGAAGTAATGGTCATTTCTACGTTCCGGGCAACCTAGGCTTCACTCTAGGGCGTTGCTCCACCACATCGAATAGCTACGGCCTTAGGAGTAAACGCCAGAGGCATAAAATACAAAATAAATACAACAGTTTTTCCATCGTATAACAAGAATAATTGCAACCAGTGTGAAAGTGATGGTCATTTCTACGTTCCGGGCAACCTAGGCTTCACCCTAGGGCGTTTCTCCACCACATCGAATAGCTACGGCCTTAGAAGTCAACGTCTGAAGCATAAAATATAATATAAATACAACAGTTTTTCCATCGTATAACAGGAATAATTGCAACCACTGTGAAAGACGTGGTCATTTCTACGTTCCGGGCAACCTAGGCTTCACTCTAGGGCGTTGTTCCACCACATCGAATAGCTACGGCCTTAGGAGTCAACGCCAGAGGCATAAAATACAAAATAAATACAACAGTTTTTCCATCGTATAACAAGAATAATTGCAACCAGTGTGAAAGTGATGGTCATTTCAGCATTCCGGGCAACCTAGGCTTCAGCCTAGGGCCATGCTCCACCAGATCGAATCGTTAGGGCCTAAGAAGTCAACGCCAGAAACATAAAATACAATATAAATACAACAGTTTTTCCCTTGTATAACAGGAATAATTGCAACCAGTGTGAAAGCTATGGTCATTTCTACGTTCCAGGCAACCTAGGCTTCACTCTAGGGCGTTGCTCCACCACATCGAATAGCTGCGGCCTTAGAAGTCAACGCCAGAAGCATAAAATACAATATAGTTAAAACAGTTCTTCAATCGTATAACAGGAATAGTTGCAAACAGTGTGAAAGCTATGGTCATTTCTGAGTTCCGGGCAACCTAGGCTTCACTCTAGGGCGTTGCTCCACCACATCGAATAGTTAGTCCCTTAGTAGTCAATGCCAGAAGCATAAAATGCCATATAAATACAACAGTTTTTCCACTGTATGATATGAATAATTGCAAACAGTGTGGAAGTAATGGTCATTTCTACGTTCCGGGCAACCTAGGCTTCACTCTAGGGCGTTGCTCCACCACATCGAATAGCTACGGCCCTAGAAGACAACGCCATAACTATAAAATACAATATAAATACAACAGCCTTTCCATCGTATAAAACAAATAATTGCAACCAGTCTGATAGTTATGGTCATTTCTACGTTCCGGGTAACCTAGGCTTCACCCTAGGGCGTTGCTCCACCAGATCGAATAGTTAGGGCCTAAGAAGTCAAAGCCAGAAGCATAAAATACGATATATGTACAACAGTTTTTCCATCGTATAAAATGAGTAATTGCAACCAGTGTGAAAGTAACGGCCATTTCTACGCTCCGGGCATCCTAGACTTAACACTGAAGCATTGCTCCACCAGATCGAATACATAGGGCCTTAGAAGTCAACGCCAGAAGCATAAAGTACATTAAAAATCCAACAGTCTCCATCGTATAACAGGAATAATTGCCACCAGAGTGAAAGTGATGGTCATTTCTGCATTCCGGGCAACCTAGGCTTCACTCTAGGGCGTGGTTCCCCCAGATCGAATAGTTAGGGCCTAAGAAGCCTACGCCAGAAGCATAAAATACAATATAAATACCACAGTTTTTCCATCGTATAACAGGAATAATTGCAACCAGAGTGAAGGTGATGGTCATTTCTCAGTTCCGACCAACGTAGGCATCACTATCGAGCGTTGCTCCACCAGATCGAATAGCTAGGACCTTAGAAGTCAACGCCAGAAGCACAAAATAAAATAAAAATACAACAGTTATTCCATCGTATAACAGGAATAATTACCACCAGTGTGAAAGTAATGGGCATTTCTGCGTTCTGTGCAACCTAGGCTTCACTCTAGGGCGTTGGTCCACCAGGCCGAATAGTTAGGGCCTTAGAAAACAACTCCAGACGCATAAAATACAATATAAATACAACAGTCTTTCCACGGTATAAAACGAATAATTGCAACTAGTATGAAAGTTACGGTCATTTCTACGTTCCGGGCAACCTAGGCTTCACACTAGGGCGTTGCTCCACCAGATCGAATAGTTAGGGCCTAAGAAGTCAACGCCAGAAGCATAAAATACAATACAAATACAACAGTTTTTCCATCGTATAACAGGTATAATTGCAACCAGCGTGAAAGATATGGTCATTTCTACGATACGGGCAACCTAGGCTTCACGCTAGAGCGTCGTTCCACCAGATCGAATAGTTAGGGCCTAAGAAGTCTACGCCAGAAGCATAAAATACAATACAAATACAACAGTTTTTCAATCTTATAACAGGAATAATTGCAAACAGTCTGAAAGATATGGTCATTTCTACGTTGCGAGCATCCTAGGCTTCACTCTAGGGCATTGCTCCACCACATCGAATAGCTACGGCCTTAGAAGTCAACGCCATAACTATAAAAAACAATATAAATACAACAGTTCTTCCACTGTATAAAATGAATAATTGCAAACAGTGTGGAGGTAATGGTCATTTCTACCTTCCGGGCAACCTAGGCTTCACTCTAGGGCGTTTCTCCACCACATCGAATAGCTACTGCCTTAAAAGTCAACGTCTGAAGCATAAAATATAATATAAATACAACAGTTCTTCCATCGTATCGAACGTATAATTGCAACCAGTATGAATGTTATGGTCATTTCTACGTTCCGGGCAACCTAGGCTTCACTCTAGGGCGTTGCTCCACCACATCGAATAGCTACGGCCTTAGGAGTAAACGCCAGAGGCATAAAATACAAAGTAAATACAACAGTTATTCCATCGTATAACAGGAATAATTACCACCAGTGTGAAAGTAATGGGCATTTCTACGTTCCGTGCAACCTAGGCTTCACTCTAGGGCGTTGGTCCATCAGGCCGAATAGTTAGGGCCTTAAAAAACAACTCCAGACGCACAAAATACAATATAAATACAACAGTCTTTCCACGGTATAAAACGAATAATTGCAACCAGTATGAAAGTTACGGTCACTTCTACGTTCCGGGCAACCTAGGCTTCACTCTAGGGCGTTGCTCCACCACATCGAATAGCTGCGGCCTTAGAAGTCAACGCCAGAAGCATAAAATACAATATAGTTAAAACAGTTTTTCAATCGTATAACAGGAATCATTGCAAACAGTGTGAAAGCTATGGTCATTTCTACGTTCCGGGCAACCTAGGCTTCACTCTAGGGTGTTGCTCCACCACATCGAATAGTTAGTCCCTTAGAAGTCAATGCCAGAAGCATAAAATGCCATATAAATACAACAGTTTTTCCACTGTATGATATGAATAATTGCAAACAGTGTGGAAGTAATGGTCATTTCTACGTTCCGGGCAACCTAGGCTTCACTCTAGGGCGTTTCTCCACCATATTGAATAGCTACGGCCTTAGAAGTCAACGTCAGAAGCATAAAATATAATATAAATACAACAGTTTTTCCATCGTATAACAGGAATAATTGCAACCAGTGTGAAAGACATGGTCAATTCTACGTTCCGGGAAACCTAGGCTTCATTCTAGGGCGTTGCTCCACCACATCGAATAGCTACGGCCTTAGGAGTCAACGCCAGAGGCATAAAATACAAAATAAATACAACAGTTTTTCCATCGTATAACAAGAATAATTGCAACCAGTGTGAAAGTGATGGTCATTTCTACATTCCGGGTAACCTAGGCTTCACTCTAGGGCCATGCTCCACCAGATCGAATAGTTAGGGCCTTAGAAGTCAACGCCAGAAGCATAAAATACAATATAAATACAACACTTTTTCCATCGTATAACAGGAATAATTACAACCAGTGTGAAAGTGATGGTCATTTCTACGTTCCGGGCAACCTAGGCTTCAGTCTAGGGCGTGGTTCCCCCAGATCGAGTAGTTAGGGCCTAAGAAGCCTACGCCAGAAGCATAAAATACAATATAAATACCACAGTTTTTCCATCGTATAACAGGAATAATTGCAACCAGAGTGAAGGTGATGGTCATTTCTCAGTTCCGACCAACGTAGGCATCACTATCGAGCGTTGCTCCACCTGATCGAATAGCTAGGACCTTAGAAGTCAACGCCAGAAGCACAAAATAAAATAAAAATACAACAGTTATTCCATCGTATAACAGGAATAATTACCACCAGTGTGAAAGTAATGGGCATTTCTACGTTCTGTGCAACCTAGGCTTCACTCTAGGGCGTTGGTCCACCAGGCCGAATAGTTAGGGCCTTAGAAAACAACTCCAGACGCATAAAATACAATATAAATACAACAGTCTTTCCACGGTATAAAACGAATAATTGCAACTAGTATGAAAGTTACGGTCATTTCTACGTTCCGGGCAACCTAGGCTTCACACTAGGGCGTTGCTCCACCAGATCGAATAGTTAGGGCCTAAGAAGTCAACGCCAGAAGCATAAAATACAATACAAATACAACAGTTTTTCCATCGTATAACAGGAATAATTGCAACCAGTGTGAATGATATGGCCATTTCTACGATACGGACAACCTAGGCTTCACGCTAGAGCGTCGTTCCACCAGATCGAATAGTTAGGGCCTAAGAAGTCTACGCCAGAAGCATAAAATACAATACAAATACAACAGTTTTTCAATCTTATAAGAGGAATAATTGCAAACAGTGTGAAAGATATGGTCATTTCTACGTTGCGAGCATCCTAGGGTTCACTCTAGGGCGTTTCTCCACCACATCGAATAGCTACTGCCTTAGAAGTCAACGTCTGAAGCATAAAATATAATATAAATACAACAGTTCTTCCACTGTATAAAATGAATAATTGCAACCAGTATGAATGTTATGGTCATTCCTACGTTCCGGGCAAAATAGGCTTCACTCTAGGGCGTTTCTCCACCACATCGAATAGCTACTGCCTTAAAAGTCAACGTCTGAAGCATAAAATATAATATAAATACAACAGTTCTTCCATCGTATCGAACGTATAATTGCAACCAGTATGAATGTTATGGTCATTTCTACGTTCCGGGCAACCTAGGCTTCACTCTAGGGCGTTGCTCCACCACATCGAATAGCTACGGCCTTAGGAGTAAACGCCAGAGGCATAAAATACAAAGTAAATACAACAGTTATTCCATCGTATAACAGGAATAATTACCACCAGTGTGAAAGTAATGGGCATTTCTACGTTCCGTGCAACCTAGGCTTCACTCTAGGGCGTTGGTCCATCAGGCCGAATAGTTAGGGCCTTAAAAAACAACTCCAGACGCACAAAATACAATATAAATACAACAGTCTTTCCACGGTATAAAACGAATAATTGCAACCAGTATGAAAGTTACGGTCACTTCTACGTTCCGGGCAACCTAGGCTTCACTCTAGGGCGTTGCTCCACCACATCGAATAGCTGCGGCCTTAGAAGTCAACGCCAGAAGCATAAAATACAATATAGTTAAAACAGTTTTTCAATCGTATAACAGGAATCATTGCAAACAGTGTGAAAGCTATGGTCATTTCTACGTTCCGGGCAACCTAGGCTTCACTCTAGGGTGTTGCTCCACCACATCGAATAGTTAGTCCCTTAGAAGTCAATGCCAGAAGCATAAAATGCCATATAAATACAACAGTTTTTCCACTGTATGATATGAATAATTGCAAACAGTGTGGAAGTAATGGTCATTTCTACGTTCCGGGCAACCTAGGCTTCACTCTAGGGCGTTTCTCCACCATATTGAATAGCTACGGCCTTAGAAGTCAACGTCAGAAGCATAAAATATAATATAAATACAACAGTTTTTCCATCGTATAACAGGAATAATTGCAACCAGTGTGAAAGACATGGTCAATTCTACGTTCCGGGAAACCTAGGCTTCATTCTAGGGCGTTGCTCCACCACATCGAATAGCTACGGCCTTAGGAGTCAACGCCAGAGGCATAAAATACAAAATAAATACAACAGTTTTTCCATCGTATAACAAGAATAATTGCAACCAGTGTGAAAGTGATGGTCATTTCTACATTCCGGGTAACCTAGGCTTCACTCTAGGGCCATGCTCCACCAGATCGAATAGTTAGGGCCTTAGAAGTCAACGCCAGAAGCATAAAATACAATATAAATACAACACTTTTTCCATCGTATAACAGGAATAATTACAACCAGTGTGAAAGTGATGGTCATTTCTACGTTCCGGGCAACCTAGGCTTCAGTCTAGGGCGTGGTTCCCCCAGATCGAGTAGTTAGGGCCTAAGAAGCCTACGCCAGAAGCATAAAATACAATATAAATACCACAGTTTTTCCATCGTATAACAGGAATAATTGCAACCAGAGTGAAGGTGATGGTCATTTCTCAGTTCCGACCAACGTAGGCATCACTATCGAGCGTTGCTCCACCTGATCGAATAGCTAGGACCTTAGAAGTCAACGCCAGAAGCACAAAATAAAATAAAAATACAACAGTTATTCCATCGTATAACAGGAATAATTACCACCAGTGTGAAAGTAATGGGCATTTCTACGTTCTGTGCAACCTAGGCTTCACTCTAGGGCGTTGGTCCACCAGGCCGAATAGTTAGGGCCTTAGAAAACAACTCCAGACGCATAAAATACAATATAAATACAACAGTCTTTCCACGGTATAAAACGAATAATTGCAACTAGTATGAAAGTTACGGTCATTTCTACGTTCCGGGCAACCTAGGCTTCACACTAGGGCGTTGCTCCACCAGATCGAATAGTTAGGGCCTAAGAAGTCAACGCCAGAAGCATAAAATACAATACAAATACAACAGTTTTTCCATCGTATAACAGGTATAATTGCAACCAGCGTGAAAGATATGGTCATTTCTACGATACGGGCAACCTAGGCTTCACGCTAGAGCGTCGTTCCACCAGATCGAATAGTTAGGGCCTAAGAAGTCTACGCCAGAAGCATAAAATACAATACAAATACAACAGTTTTTCAATATTATAACAGGAATAATTGCAAACAGTCTGAAAGATATGGTCATTTCTACGTTGCGAGCATCCTAGGCTTCACTCTAGGGCATTGCTCCACCACATCGAATAGCTACGGCCTTAGAAGTCAACGCCATAACTATAAAAAACAATATAAATACAACAGTTCTTCCACTGTATAAAATGAATAATTGCAAACAGTGTGGAGGTAATGGTCATTTCTACCTTCCGGGCAACCTAGGCTTCACTCTAGGGCGTTTCTCCACCACATCGAATAGCTACTGCCTTAAAAGTCAACGTCTGAAGCATAAAATATAATATAAATACAACAGTTTTTCCATCGTATCGAACGTATAATTGCAACCAGTATGAATGTTATGGTCATTTCTACGTTCCGGGCAACCTAGGCTTCACTCTAGGGCGTTGCTCCACCACATCGAATAGCTACGGCCTTAGGAGTAAACGCCAGAGGCATAAAATACAAAGTAAATACAACAGTTATTCCATCGTATAACAGGAATAATTACCACCAGTGTGAAAGTAATGGGCATTTCTACGTTCCGTGCAACCTAGGCTTCACTCTAGGGCGTTGGTCCATCAGGCCGAATAGTTAGGGCCTTAGAAAACAAGTCCAGACGCATAAAATACAATATAAATACAACAGTCTTTCCACGGTATAAAACGAATAATTGCAACCAGTATGAATGTTACGGTCATTTCTACGTTCCGGGCAACCTAGGCTTCACACTAGGGCGTTGCTCCACCAGATCGAATAGTTAGGGCCTAAGAAGTCAACGCCAGAAGCATAAAATACAATACAAATACAACAGTTTTTCCATCGTATAACAGGAATAATTGCAACCAGTGTGAATGATATGGCCATTTCTACGATACGGACAACCTAGGCTTCACGCTAGAGCGTCGTTCCACCAGATCGAATAGTTAGGGCCTAAGAAGTCTACGCCAGAAGCATAAAATACAATACAAATACAACAGTTTTTCAATCTTATAAGAGGAATAATTGCAAACAGTGTGAAAGATATGGTCATTTCTACGTTGCGAGCATCCTAGGGTTCACTCTAGGGCGTTTCTCCACCACATCGAATAGCTACTGCCTTAGAAGTCAACGTCTGAAGCATAAAATATAATATAAATACAACAGTTCTTCCATCGTATAGAACGTATAATTGCAACCAGTATGAATGTTATGGTCATTCCTACGTTCCGGGCAAAATAGGCTTCACTCTATGGCGTTGGTCCACCATATCCAATAGCTAGGGCCTAAGAAGTCAACGCCTGGAGCACCAAATACAAAATAAATACAACAGTCTTTCCATCGTATAAAACGAATAATTGCAACCAGTCTGATAGATATGGTCATTTCTACGTTCCGGGCAATCTAGGCTTCTCTCTAGGGCGTTGCTCCACCAGATAGAATAGTTAGGGCCAAAGAAGTCAATGCCAGAAGCATAAAATACGATATATGTACAACAGTTTTTCCATCGTATAAAATGAGTATTTGCAACCAGTGTGAAAGTAATGGCCATTTCTGCGATCCGGGCATCCTAGACTTAACACTGAGACATTGCTCCACCAGATCGAATACATAGGGCCTTGGAAGTCAACGCCAGAAGCATAAAGTACATTAAAAATCCAACAGTTTGTTCATCGTATAACAGGAATAATTGCCACCAGTGTGAAAGTGATGGTTATTTCTGCATTCCAGGCAACCTAGGAATCACTCTAGGGCCTTGCTCCTCCAGATAGAATAGTTAGGGCCTAACAAGTCAACGCCAGAAGCATAAAATACAATAGAAATACAACAGTTTTACCATCGTATAGCAGGAATAATTGCAACCAGTGTGAAAGATATGGTCATTTCTACGATACGGGCAACCTAGGCTGCACTCTAGGGCGTCGTTCCACCACATCGAATAGCTGCGGCCTTAGAAGTCAACGCCAGAAGCATAAAATACAATATAAATACAACAGTTTTTGAATCGTATAACAGGAATAATTGAAAACAGTGTGAAAGATATGGTCATTTCTACGTTTCGGGCATTCTAGGCTTCACTCTAGGGCATTGCTCCACCACATCGAATAGCTACGGCCTTAGAAGTGAACGCCATAACTATAAAAAAAAATATAGATACAACAGTTTTTCCATTGTATAAAATGAATAATTGCAAACAGTGAGGAAGTAATGGTCATTTCTACGTTCCGTGCAACCTAGGCTTCACTCTAGGGCGTTGCTCCACCAGATCGAATAGTTAGGGCCTACGAAGTCAACGCCAGAAGCATAAAATAAAATAAAAATACAACAGTTTTCCCTTGTATAACAGAAATAATTGCATCCAGTGTGCAAGTAATGGTCATTTCTACGATCCGGGAAACCTAGGCATCACTCTAGGGCGTTGTTCCACCAGAGCGAATAGTTAGGGCCTAAGAAGTCAACGCCTGAAGCATAAAATACAATATAAATACAACTGTCTTTCCATTGTATAAAACGAATAATTGCAACCAGTCTGATAGTTATGGTCATTTCTACATTCCGGGCAATCTAGGCTTCTCTCTAGGGCGTTGCTCCACCAGATCGAATAGCTGCGGCCTTAGGAGTCAACGCCAGAAGCATAAAATACAGTATAAATACAACAGTTTTTCAATCGTATAACAGGAATAATTGCAAACAGTGTGAAAGATATGGACATTTCTACGTTGCGGGCATCCTAGGCTTCACTCTAGGGCATTGCTCCAGCACATCGAATAGCTACGGCCTTAGAAGTCAACGCCATAACTATAAAAAACAGTACAAATACAACAGTTTTTCCATTGTATAAAATGAATAATTGCAAACAGTGCGGAGGTAATGGTCATTTCTACTTTCCGGGCAACATAGGCTTCACTCTAGGGCGTTCCTCCACCATATCGAATAGCTACGGCCTTAGAAGTCAACGTCTGCAGCATAAAATATAATATAAATACAACAGTTTTTCCATCGTATAACAGGAATAATTGCAACCAGTGTGAAAGACATGGTCAATTCTACGTTCCGGGCAACCTAGGCTTCATTCTAGGGCGTTGCTCCACCACCTCGAATAGCTACGGCCTTAGGTGTCAACGCCAGAGGCATAAAATACAAAATAAATACAACAGTTTTTCCATCGTATAACAAGAATAATTGCAACCAGTGTGAAAGTGATGGTCATTTCTACATTCCGGGTAACCTAGGCTTCACTCTAGGGCCATGCTCCACCAGATTGAATAGTTAGGGCGTAAGAAGTCAACGCCAGAAGCATAAAATACAATATAAATACAACAGTTTTTCCCTTGTATAACAGGAATAATTGCAACCAGTGTGAAAGCTATGGTCATTTCTACGTCCCGGGCAACCTAGGCTTCACTCTAGGGCGTTGCTCCACCGCATCGAATAGTTAGGGCCTTAGAAGTCAATGCCAGAAGCATAAAATGCCATATAAATACAACAGTTGTTCCTGTGTATAATATGAATAATTGCAAACAGTGTGGAAGTAATGGTCATTTCTACGTTCCGGGCAACCTAGGCTTCACTCTAGGGCGTTGCTTAACCACATCGAATAGCTGCGGCCCTAGAAGACAACGCCATAACTATAAAATACAATATAAGTACAACAGTCTATCCATCATATAAAACGAATAATTGCAACCAGTCTGATAGTTATGGTCATTTCTACGTTCCGGGCAATCTAGGCTTCTCTCTAGGGCGTTGCTCCACCAGATCGAATAGTTAGGGCCTAACAAGTCAACGCCAGAAGCATAAAATACAATAGAAATACAACAGTTTTACCATCGTATAACAGGAATAATTGCAACCAGTGTGAAAGATATGGTCATTTCTACGATACGGGCAACCTAGGCTGCACACTAGGGCGTCGTTCCACCACATCGAATAGCTGCGGCCTTAGAAGTCAACGCCAGAAGCATAAAATACAATATAAATACAACAGTTTTTGAATCGTATAACAGGAATAATTGCAAACAGTGTGAAAGATATGGTCATTTCTACGTTTCGGGCATCCTAGGCTTCACTCTAGGGCATTGCTCCACCACATCGAATAGGTACGGCCATAGAAGTGAACGCCATAACTATAAAAAACAATATAAATACAACAGTTTTTCCATTGTATAAAATGAATAATTGCAAACAGTGAGGAAGTAATGGTCATTTCTACGTTCCGTGCAACCTAGGCTTCACTCTAGGTCGTTGCTCCACCACATCGAATAGTTACGGCCTCAGGAGTCAACGGCAGAGGCATAAAATACAAAATAAATACAACAGTTTTTCCATCGTATAACAAGAATAATTGCAACCAGTGTGATAGTGATGGTCATTTCTACATTCCGGGCAACCTAGGTTTCACTCTAGGGCCATGCTCCACCAGATCGAATAGTTAGGGCCTAAGAAGTCAACGCCAGAAGCATAAAATACAATATAAATACAACAGTTTTTCCCTTGTATAACAGAAATAATTGCAACCAGTGTGAAAGCTATGGCCATTTCTACGTTCCGTGCAACCTAGGTTTCGGTCTATGGCGTAGCTCCACCACATCGAATTGTTAGGGCCTTAGAAGTCAATGCCAGAAGCATAAAATACAATATAAATACAACAGTTTTTCCATTGTATAAAATGAATAATTGCAAACAGTGAGGAAGTAATGGTCATTTCTACGTTCCGTGCAACCTACGCTTCACTCTAGGGCGTTGCTCCACCAGATCGAATAGTTAGGGCCTAAGAAGTCAACGCCAGAAGCATAAAATACAATATAAATACAACAGTTTTTCCCTTGTATAACAGAAATAATTGCAACCAGTGTGAAAGTTATGGTCATTTCTACGTTCCGGGCAACCTAGGCTTCACTCTAGGGCGTTGCTCCACCACATCGAATAGTTAGGGCCTTAGAAGTCAATGCCAGAAGCATAAAATACAATATAAATACAACAGTTTTTCCACTGTATAATATGAATAATTGCAAACAGTGTGGAAGTAATGGTCATTTCTACGTTCCGGGCAACCTAGCCTTCACTCTAGGGCGTTGGTCCACCAGATCCAATAGTTAGGGCCTAAGAAGTCAACGCCTGAAGCATAAAATACAAAATAAATACAACAGATTTTCCATCGTATAACAAGAATAATTGCTACCAGTGTGATAGTGATGGTCATTTCTACATTCCGGCCAACCTAAACTTCACTCTAGGGCCATGCTCCACCAGATCGAATAGTTAGGGCCTAAGAAGTCAACGCCAGAAGCATAAAATACAATATAAATACAACAGTTTTTCCCTTGTATGGCAGGAATGATTGCAACCAGTGTGAAAGCTATGGTCATTTCTACGTTCCGGGCAACCTAGAATTCACTCTAGGGCGTTGCTCAGCCACATCGAATAGTTAGGGCCTTAGAAGTCAATGCCAGAAGCACAAAATACAATATAAATACAACAGTTTTTCCACTGTATAATATGAATAATTGCAAACAGTGTGGAAGTAATGGTCATTTCTACGTTCCGGGCAACCTAGGCTTCACTCTAGGGCGTTGGTCCACCAGATCCAATAGTTAGGGCCTAAGAAGTCAACGCCAGGAGCACCAAATATAAAATAAATACAACAGTTTTTCCATCGTATAACAAGAATAATTGCAACCAGTGTGAAAGTAATGGTCATTTCTACATTCCGGGCAACCTAGGCTTGACTCTAGGGCGTTGCTCCACCGGATCGAATAGTTAGGGCCTAAGAAGTCAACGCCAGAAGCATAAAATACAACATAAGTACAGCAGTTTTTCCATCGTATAACAGGTATAATTGCAACCAGTGTGAAAGTACAGGTCATTTTTACGTTCCGGGCAACCTAGGCTTCGCTCAAGGGCGTTGCTCCACCACATCGAATAGTTAGGGCCTTAGAAGTCAACGCCTGAAGCATAAAATACAATAAAAATACAACATTTTTTTCATCGTATAACAGGAATAATTGCAACCAGTCTGAAAGATATGGTCATTTCTACGTTCCGGGCAACCTAGGCTTCACTCTAGGGCGTTGGTCCTCCACATCTAACAGTTAGGGCCTAAGAAGTCAACGCCAGAAGCACCAAATACAATATAAATACAACAGTTTTTCCATCGTATAAAACGAATAATTGCAACCAGGATGAAAGTTATGGTCATTTCTACATTCCGGGCGACCTAGGCTACACTCTAGGGCGTTGCTCCACCAGATCGAATAGTTAGGGCCTAAGAAGTCGACGCCAGAAGCATAAAATACAATATGAATACAACAGTTTTTCACTTGTATAACAGGAATAATTGCAACCAGTGTGAAAGCTATGGTCATTTCTACGTTCCGGGCAACCTAGGCTTCACTCTAGGACGTTGCTCCACGACATCGAATAGTTAGGGCCTTAGAAGTCAATGCCAGAAGCATAAAGTGCAATATAAATACAACAGTTTTTCCATCGTATAACAGGAACAATTGCAACCAGTGTGAAAGTACAGGTCATTTCTACGTTCCGCGCAACCTAGGCTTCACCCCTGGGCGTTGCTCCACCAGATCGAATAGTTACGGCCTAAGAAGTCAATGCCAGAAGCATAAAACACGATATATGTACAACAGTTTTTCCATCGCATAAAATGAGTAATTGCAACCAGTGTGAAAGTAACGGCCATTTCTACGTTCCGGGCATCCTAGACTTAACACTGAGGCATTGCTCCACCAGATCGAATACATAGGGCCTTAGAAGTCAACGTCAGAAGCATAAAGTACATTAAAAATCCAACAGTTTGTCCATCGTATAACAGGAATAATTGCCACCAGTGTGAAAGTGATGGTCATTTCTGCATTCCCGGCAACCTAGGCTTCACTGTAGGGCGTTGCTCCTCCAGATAGACTAGTTAGGGCCCAGGAAGTCAACGCCAGAAGCATAAAATACAATATAAATACAACAGTTTTTCACTTGTATAACAGGAATAATTGCAACCAGTGTGAACGCTATGGTCATTTCTACGTTCCGGGCAACGTAGGCTTCACTCTAGGGCGTCGCTCCACCACATCGAATAGCAGCAGCCTTAGAAGTCAACGCCAGAAGCATAAAATACAATATAAATACAACAGTTTTTCAATCGTATAACAGCAATAATTGCAAACAGTGTGAAAAATATGGTCATTTCTACGTTGCGGGCATCCTAGGCTTCACTCTGGGGCATTGCTCCACCACATCGAATAGCTACGGCCTTAGAAGTCAACGCCATAACTATAAAAAACAATATAAATACAACAGTTTCTCCATTGTATAAAATGAATAATTGCAAGCAGTGTGGAGGTAATGGTCATTTCTACTATCCGGGCAACCTAGGCTTCACTCTAGGGCGTTTCTCTACCACATCGAATAGCTACGCCCTTAGAAGTCAACGCCTGGAGCATAAAATATAATATAAGTACAACAGTTTTTCCATCGTATAACAGGAATAATTGCAACCAGTGTGAAAGACATGGTCATTTCTACGTTCCGGGCAACCTAGGCTTCACTCTAGGGCGTTGCTCCACCACATCGAATAGCTACGGCCTTAGGAGTCAACGCCAGAGGCATAAAATACAAAATAAATACAATAGTTTTTCGATCGTATAACAAGAATAATTGCAACCACTGTGAAAGTGATGCTCATTTCTACATTCCGGGCAACCTAGGCTACACTCTAGGGCGTTGCTCCGTCATATCGAATAGATAGGGCCTAAGAAGTCAACGCCAGAAGCATAAAGTACAATATAAATACAACAGTTTTTCACTTGTATAACAGGAATAATTGCAACCAGTGTGAAAGCTATGGTCATTTCTACGTTCCGGGCAACCTAGGCTTCACTCTAGGACGTTGCTCCACCACATCGAATAGTTAGGGCCTTAGAAGTCAACGCCAGAAGCATAAAATACAATATAAATACAGTAGTTTTTCCATCGTATAAAACGAGTAATTGCAACCAGTGTGAAAGTTATGGTCATTTCTACGTTCCGGGCATCCTAGGCTCCACCCTAGGGCGTTGCTCCACCTGATCGAATAGTTAGGGCCTAAGAAGTCAGCGCCAGAAGCATAAAATACGATATATGTACAACAGATTTACCATCGTATAAAATGAATAATCGCAAACAGTGTGAAGGTAATGGTCATTTCTACGTTCCGGGCAACCTAGGCTTCACCCTAGGGCGTTGTTCCACCAGAGCGAATAGTTAGGGCCTAAGAAGTCAACGCCTGAAGCATAAAGTACAATCAAAATCCAACAGTTTGTCCATCGTGTAGCTGGAATAATTGCAACCAGAGTGAAAGTAATGGTCATTTCCACGTTTCGGGCGACCTACGCTCCACTCTAGGGCGTTGCTCCACCAGATGGAATAGCTAGGTCCTTAGAAGTCAATGCCAGAAGCATAAAGTACAAAATAAATAGAACAGTTTTTCCATTGTATAAAACGAATATTTGAAACCAGTGTGAAAGTTATGGTCTTTTCAACGTTCCGGGCAACCTAGGCTTCAACCTAGGGCGTTGCTCCACCTGATCGAATAGTTAGGCCCTAAGAAGTCAACGCCAGAAGCATAAAATACGATATATGTACAACAGTTTTTCCATCGTATAACAGGAATAATTGCAACCAGTGTGAAAGACATGGTCATTTCTACGTTCCGGGCAACCTAGGCTTCACTCTAGGGCGTTGCTCCACCACATCGAATAGCTACGGCCTTAGGAGTCAACGCTAGAGGCATAAAATACAAAATAAATACAACAGTTTTTCGATCGTATAACAAGAATAATTGCAACCAGTGTGAAAAATATGGTCATTTCTACGTTGCGGGCATCCTAGGCTTCACTCTAGGGCATTGCTCCACCACATCGAATAGCTACGGCCTTAGAAGTCAACGCCATAACTATAAAAAACAATATAAATACAACAGTTTCTCCATTGTATAAAATGAATAATTGCAAACAGTGTGGAGGTAATGGTCATTTCTACTTTCCGGGCAACCTAGGCTTCACTCTAGGGCGTTTCTCCACCACATCGAATAGCTACGCCCTTAGAAGTCAACGCCTGAAGCATAAAATATAATATAAGTACAACAGTTTTTCCATCGTATATCTGGAATAATTGCAATCAGTGTGAAAGACATGGTCATTTCTACGTTCCGGCCAACCTAGGCTTCACTCTAGGGCGTTGCTCCACCAGATCGAATAGTTAGGGCCTAAGAAGTCAACGCCAGAAGCATAAAATACGATATATGTACAACAGTTTTGCCATCGTATAAAATGAATAATCGCAAACAGTGTGATGGTAATGGTCATTTCTATGTTCCGGGCAACCTAGGCTTCACTCTAGAGCGTTGCTCCACCAGATCGAATAGTTAGGGCGTTAGAAGTCAACGCCCGAAGCATAAAATACAAGATAAATAGAACAGTTTTTCCATTGTATAAAACGAATAATTGAAACCAGTGTGAAAGTTATGGTCATTTCTACGTTCCGCGCAACCTAGGGTTCACCCCTGGGCGTTGCTCCACCAGATCCAATAGTTAGGACCTAAGAAGTCAGCGCCAGAAGCATAAAATACAAAATAGATACAACAGCTTTTCCATCGTATATAATGTATATTTGCAAACAGTGTGAAGGCAATGGTCATTTCTACGTTCCGGGCAACCTAGGCTTCACCCTAGCGCGTTGCTCCACCGGATCGAATAGTTAGGGCCATAGAAGTCAACGCCCGAAGCATAAAATGCAAAATAAATTGAACAGTTTTTCCATTGTATAAAACGAATAATTGTAACCAGTGTGAAAGTTATGATCATTTCTACGTTCCGCGCAACCTAGGCTTCACCCCTGGGCGTTGCTCCACCAGATCGAATAGTGAGGGCCTAAGAAGTCAATGCCAGAAGCATAAAATGCAATATAAGTACAACAGTTTTTCCACTGTATAATATGAATAATTGCAAACAGTGTGGAAGTAATGGTCATTTCTACGTTCCGGGCAACCTAGGCTTCACTCTAGGGCGTTGGTCCACCAGATGCAATAGTTAGGGCCTAAGAAGTCAACGCCTGAAGCATAAAATACAATATAAATACAACAGTTTTTTCATTGTATGAAACGAATAATTGCAACCAGTATGAAAGTTATGGTCATTTCTACGTTCCGGGCAATCTAGGCTTCACTCTAGGGCGTTGCTCAACCACATCGAATAGTTAGGGCCTTAGAAGTCAACGCCAGAAGCACCAAATACAAAATTAATACAACAGTTTTTCCATCGTATAAAACGAATAATTGCAACCAGTATGAAAGTTATGGTCATTTCTACGTTCCGGGCAGCCTAGGCTTCACCCTAGGGCGTTGCTCCACCTGACCGAATAGTTAGGGCCTAAGAAGTCAACGCCAGAAGCATAAAATACGATATATGTATAACAGTTTTACCATCGTATAAAATGAATAATCGCAAACAGTGTGAAGGTAATGGTCACTTCTACGTTCCGCGCAGCCTAGGCTTCACCCCTGGGCGTTGCTCCACCAGATCCAATAGTTAGGACCTATGAAATCAGCGCCAGAAGCATAAAATACAAAATAGATACAACGGCTTTTCCATCGTATATAATGTATATTTGCAAACAGTGTGAAGTCAATGGCCATTTCTACGTTCCGGGCAACCTAGGCTCCACTCTAGGGCATTGCTCCAACAGATGGAATAGCTAGGGCCTTAGAAGTCAATGCCAGAAGCATAAAATGCAATATAAATACAACAGTTTTTCCATCGTATAAAACGAATAATTGCAACCAGTATGAAAGCTATGGTCATTTCTACGCTCCGGGCAATCTAGGCTTCACTCTAGGGCGTTGCTCAACCATATCGAATAGCTAGGGCCTTAGAAGTCAATGCCAGAAGCATAAAATACAATATAAATACAACAGTTTTTCCATCGTATAACAGGAATAATTGCAACCAGTGTGAAAGACATGGTCATTTCTACGTTCCGGGCAACCTAGGCTTCACTCTAGGGCGTTGCTCCACCACATCGAATAGCTACGGCCTTAGGAGTCAACGCCAGAGGCTTAAAATACAAAATAAATACAACAGTTTTTCCATCGTATAACAAGAATAATTGCAACCTGTTTGAAAGTGATGGTCATTTCAACATGCCGGGCAACCTAGGCTTCACTCTAAGGCTATGCTCCATCAGATCGAATAGTCAGTGCCTAAGAAGTCAACGCCAGAAGCATAAAATACAATATAAATGCAACAGTTTTTCCCTTGTATAACAGGAATAATTGCAACCAGTGTGAAAGCTATGGTCATTTCTACATTCCGGGCAACCTAGGCTACACTCTAGGGCGTTGCTCCACCAGATCGAATAGTTAGGGCCATAGAAGTCAACGCCCGAAGCATAAAATACAAAATAAATAGCACAGTTTTTCCACTGTATAAAACGAATAATTGAAACCAGTGTGAAAGTTATGGTCATTTCTACGTTCAAGCCAACCTAGGCATAACTACAGGGCGGTGCTCCACCAGTTCAAATAGATAGGCCCCAAGAAGTCAACGCCAGAAGCATAAAATACAATATAAATACAACAGCTTTTCCATCGTATATAATGTACATTTGCAAACAGTGTGAAAGTAACGGTCATTTCTACGTTCCGGGCAACCTAGGCTTCACGCTAGGGCGTTGCTCCACCAGACCGAATAGTTAGGGACTTAGAAATCAACGCCAGAAGCATAAAATACAACATAAGTACAACAGTTTTTCCATCGTATAACAGGAATAATTGCAACCAGTGTGAAAGTACAGGTCATTTTTACGTTCCGGGCAACCGAGGCTTCGCTCAAGGGCGTTGCTCCACCACATCGAATAGTCAGGGCCTTAGAAGTCAACGCCTGAAGCATAAAATACAATAAAAATACAACATCTTTTTCATCGTATAACAGGAATAATTGCAACCAGTCTGAAAGATATGGTCATTTCTGCGTTCCGGGCAACCTACGCTTCACTCTAGGGCGTTGGTCCTCCACATCTAACAGTTGGGGCCTAAGAAGTCAACCGCAGAAGCACCAAATACAAAATAAATACAACAGTTTTTCCATCGTATAAAACGAATAATTGCAACCAGTATGAAAGTTATGGTCATTTCTACGTTCCGGGCAACCTAGGCTTCACCCTAGGGCGCTGCTCCACCTGATCGAATGGGTAGGGCCTAAGAAGTCAACGCCAGAAGCATAAAATACGATATATGTACAACAGTTTTTCCATCGCATAATATGAGTAATTGCAACCAGTGTGAAAGTAACGGCCATTTCTACGTTGCGGGAATCCTAGACCTAACACTGAGACATTGCTCCACCAGATCGAATACATAGGGCCTTAGAAGTCAACGCCAGAAGCATAAAATACAACATAAGTACAACAGTTTTTCCATCGTATAACAGGAATAATTGCAACCAGTGTGAAAGTACAGGTCATTTTTACGTTCCGGGCAACCTAGGCTTCGCTCAAGGGCGTTGCTCCACCACATCGAATAGTTAGGGCCTTAGAAGTCAACGCCTGAAGCATAAAATACAATAAAAATACAACATTTTTTTCATCGTATAACAGGAATAATTGCAACCAGTCTGAAAGATATGGTCATTTCTACGTTCCGGGCAACCTAGGCTTCACTCTAGGGCGTTGGTCCTCCACATCTAACAGTTAGGGCCTAAGAAGTCAACGCCAGAAGCACCAAATACAATATAAATACAACAGTTTTTCCATCGTATAAAACGAATAATTGCAACCAGGATGAAAGTTATGGTCATTTCTACATTCCGGGCGACCTAGGCTACACTCTAGGGCGTTGCTCTACCAGATCGAATAGTTAGGGCCTAAGAAGTCGACGCCAGAAGCATAAAATACAATATGAATACAACAGTTTTTCACTTGTATAACAGGAATAATTGCAACCAGTGTGAAAGCTATGGTCATTTCTACGTTCCGGGCAACCTAGGCTTCACTCTAGGACGTTGCTCCACGACATCGAATAGTTAGGGCCTTAGAAGTCAATGCCAGAAGCATAAAGTGCAATATAAATACAACAGTTTTTCCATCGTATAACAAGAACAATTGCAACCAGTGTGAAAGTACAGGTCATTTCTACGTTCCGGGCAACCTAGGCTTCACTATAGGACGTTGCTCCACGACATCGAATAGTTAGGGCCTAAGAAGTCAACGCCTGAAGCATAAAGTACAATCAAAATCCAACAGTTTGTCCATGGTGTAGCTGGAATAATTGCAACCAGAGTGAAAGTAATGGTCATTTCCACGTTTCGGGCGACCTAGGCTCCACTCTAGGGCGTTGCTCCACCAGGTCGAATAGTTGGGGCCTTAGAAGTCAACGCCCGAAGCATAAAATACAAAATAAATAGAACAGTTTTTCCATTGTATAAAACGAACAATTGAAACCAGTGTGAAGGCTATGGTCATTTCTACGTTCCGCGCAACCTAGGCTTCACCCCTGGGCGTTGCTCCACCAGATCGAATAGTTACGGCCTAAGAAGTCAATGCCAGAAGCATAAAATACGATATATGTACAACAGTTTTTCCATCGCATAAAATGAGTAATTGCAACCAGTGTGAAAGTAACGGCCATTTCTACGTTCCGGGCATCCTAGACTTAACACTGAGGCATTGCTCCACCAGATCGAATACATAGGGCCTTAGAAGTCAACGTCAGAAGCATAAAGTACATTAAAAATCCAACAGTTTGTCCATCGTATAACAGGAATAATTGCCACCAGTGTGAAAGTGATGGTCATTTCTGCATTCCCGGCAACCTAGGCTTCACTGTAGGGCGTTGCTCCTCCAGATAGACTAGTTAGGGCCCAGGAAGTCAACGCCAGAAGCATAAAATACAATATAAATACAACAGTTTTTCACTTGTATAACAGGAATAATTGCAACCAGTGTGAACGCTATGGTCATTTCTACGTTCCGGGCAACGTAGGCTTCACTCTAGGGCGTCGCTCCACCACATCGAATAGCAGCAGCCTTAGAAGTCAACGCCAGAAGCATAAAATACAATATAAATACAACAGTTTTTCAATCGTATAACAGCAATAATTGCAAACAGTGTGAAAAATATGGTCATTTCTACGTTGCGGGCATCCTAGGCTTCACTCTGGGGCATTGCTCCACCACATCGAATAGCTACGGCCTTAGAAGTCAACGCCATAACTATAAAAAACAATATAAATACAACAGTTTCTCCATTGTATAAAATGAATAATTGCAAGCAGTGTGGAGGTAATGGTCATTTCTACTATCCGGGCAACCTAGGCTTCACTCTAGGGCGTTTCTCTACCACACCGAATAGCTACGCCCTTAGAAGTCAACGCCTGGAGCATAAAATATAATATCAGTACAACAGTTTTTCCATCGTATAACAGGAATAATTGCAACCAGTGTGAAAGACATGGTCATTTCTACGTTCCGGGCAACCTAGGCTTCACTCTAGGGCGTTGCTCCACCACATCGAATAGCTACGGCCTTAGGAGTCAACGCCAGAGGCATAAAATACAAAATAAATACAATAGTTTTTCGATCGTATAACAAGAATAATTGCAACCACTGTGAAAGTGATGCTCATTTCTACATTCCGGGCAACCTAGGCTACACTCTAGGGCGTTGCTCCGTCATATCGAATAGATAGGGCCTAAGAAGTCAACGCCAGAAGCATAAAATACAATATAAATACAACAGTTTTTCACTTGTATAACAGGAATAATTGCAACCAGTGTGAAAGCTATGGTCATTTCTACGTTCCGGGCAACCTAGGCTTCACTCTAGGACGTTGCTCCACCACATCGAATAGTTAGGGCCTTAGAAGTCAACGCCAGAAGCATAAAATACAATATAAATACAGTAGTTTTTCCATCGTATAAAACGAGTAATTGCAACCAGTGTGAAAGTTATGGTCATTTCTACGTTCCGGGCATCCTAGGCTCCACCCTAGGGCGTTGCTCCACCTGATCGAATAGTTAGGGCCTAAGAAGTCAGCGCCAGAAGCATAAAATACGATATATGTACAACAGATTTACCATCGTATAAAATGAATAATCGCAAACAGTGTGAAGGTAATGGTCATTTCTACGTTCCGGGCAACCTAGGCTTCACCCTAGGGCGTTGTTCCACCAGAGCGAATAGTTAGGGCCTAAGAAGTCAACGCCTGAAGCATAAAGTACAATCAAAATCCAACAGTTTGTCCATCGTGTAGCTGGAATAATTGCAACCAGAGTGAAAGTAATGGTCATTTCCCCGTTTCGGGCGACCTACGCTCCACTCTAGGGCGTTGCTCCACCAGATGGAATAGCTAGGTCCTTAGAAGTCAATGCCAGAAGCATAAAGTACAAAATAAATAGAACAGTTTTTCCATTGTATAAAACGAATATTTGAAACCAGTGTGAAAGTTATGGTCTTTTCAACGTTCCGCGCAACCTAGGCTTCACCCCTGGGCGTTGCTCCACCAGATCCAATAGTTAGGACCTAAGAAGTCAGCGCCAGAAGCATAAAATACAAAATAGATACAACAGCTTTTCCATCGTATATAATGTATATTTGCAAAGAGTGTGAAGGCAATGGTCATTTCTACGTTCCGGGCAACCTAGGCTTCAACCTAGGGCGTTGCTCCACCTGATCGAATAGTTAGGCCCTAAGAAGTCAACGCCAGAAGCATAAAATACGATATATGTACAACAGTTTTTCCATCGTATAACAGGAATAATTGCAACCAGTGTGAAAGACATGGTCATTTCTACGTTCCGGGCAACCTAGGCTTCACTCTAGGGCGTTGCTCCACCACATCGAATAGCTACGGCCTTAGGAGTCAACGCTAGAGGCATAAAATACAAAATAAATACAACAGTTTTTCGATCGTATAACAAGAATAATTGCAACCAGTGTGAAAAATATGGTCATTTCTACGTTGCGGGCATCCTAGGCTTCACTCTAGGGCATTGCTCCACCACATCGAATAGCTACGGCCTTAGAAGTCAACGCCATAACTATAAAAAACAATATAAATACAACAGTTTCTCCATTGTATAAAATGAATAATTGCAAACAGTGTGGAGGTAATGGTCATTTCTACTTTCCGGGCAACCTAGGCTTCACTCTAGGGCGTTTCTCCACCACATCGAATAGCTACGCCCTTAGAAGTCAACGCCTGAAGCATAAAATATAATATAAGTACAACAGTTTTTCCATCGTATATCTGGAATAATTGCAATCAGTGTGAAAGACATGGTCATTTCTACGTTCCGGCCAACCTAGGCTTCACTCTAGGGCGTTGCTCCACCAGATCGAATAGTTAGGGCCTAAGAAGTCAACGCCAGAAGCATAAAATACGATATATGTACAACAGTTTTGCCATCGTATAAAATGAATAATCGCAAACAGTGTGAAGGTAATGGTCATTTCTATGTTCCGGGCAACCTAGGCTTCACTCTAGAGCGTTGCTCCACCAGATCGAATAGTTAGGGCGTTAGAAGTCAACGCCCGAAGCATAAAATACAAGATAAATAGAACAGTTTTTCCATTGTATAAAACGAACAATTGAAACCAGTGTGAAAGTTATGGTCATTTCTACGTTCCGCGCAACCTAGGCTTCACCCCTGGGCGTTGCTCCACCAGATCCAATAGTTAGGACCTAAGAAGTCAGCGCCAGAAGCATAAAATACAAAATAGATACAACAGCTTTTCCATCGTATATAATGTATATTTGCAAACAGTGTGAAGGCAATGGTCATTTCTACGTTCCGGGCAACCTAGGCTTCACCCTAGCGCGTTGCTCCACCGGATCGAATAGTTAGGGCCATAGAAGTCAACGCCCGAAGCATAAAATGCAAAATAAATTGAACAGTTTTTCCATTGTATAAAACGAATAATTGTAACCAGTGTGAAAGTTATGATCATTTCTACGTTCCGCGCAACCTAGGCTTCACCCCTGGGCGTTGCTCCACCAGATCGAATAGTGAGGGCCTAAGAAGTCAATGCCAGAAGCATAAAATGCAATATAAGTACAACAGTTTTTCCACTGTATAATATGAATAATTGCAAACAGTGTGGAAGTAATGGTCATTTCTACGTTCCGGGCAACCTAGGCTTCACTCTAGGGCGTTGGTCCACCAGATGCAATAGTTAGGGCCTAAGAAGTCAACGCCTGAAGCATAAAATACAATATAAATACAACAGTTTTTTCATTGTATAAAACGAATAATTGCAACCAGTATGAAAGTTATGGTCATTTCTACGTTCCGGGCAATCTAGGCTTCACTCTAGGGCGTTGCTCAACCACATCGAATAGTTAGGGCCTTAGAAGTCAACGCCAGAAGCACCAAATACAAAATTAATACAACAGTTTTTCCATCGTATAAAACGAATAATTGCAACCAGTATGAAAGTTATGGTCATTTCTACGTTCCGGGCAGCCTAGGCTTCACCCTAGGGCGTTGCTCCACCTGACCGAATAGTTAGGGCCTAAGAAGTCAACGCCAGAAGCATAAAATACGATATATGTATAACAGTTTTACCATCGTATAAAATGAATAATCGCAAACAGTGTGAAGGTAATGGTCACTTCTACGTTCCGCGCAGCCTAGGCTTCACCCCTGGGCGTTGCTCCACCAGATCCAATAGTTAGGACCTATGAAATCAGCGCCAGAAGCATAAAATACAAAATAGATACAACAGCTTTTCCATCGTATATAATGTATATTTGCAAACAGTGTGAAGGCAATGGCCATTTCTACGTTCCGGGCAACCTAGGCTCCACTCTAGGGCATTGCTCCAACAGATGGAATAGCTAGGGCCTTAGAAGTCAATGCCAGAAGCATAAAATGCAATATAAATACAACAGTTTTTCCATCGTATAAAACGAATAATTGCAACCAGTATGAAAGCTATGGTCATTTCTACGCTCCGGGCAATCTAGGCTTCACTCTAGGGCGTTGCTCAACCATATCGAATAGCTAGGGCCTTAGAAGTCAATGCCAGAAGCATAAAATACAATATAAATACAACAGTTTTTCCATCGTATAACAGGAATAATTGCAACCAGTGTGAAAGACATGGTCATTTCTACGTTCCGGGCAACCTAGGCTTCACTCTAGGGCGTTGCTACACCACATCGGATAGCTACGGCCTTAGGAGTCAACGCCAGAGGCTTAAAATACAAAATAAATACAACAGTTTTTCCATCGTATAACAAGAATAATTGCAACCTGTTTGAAAGTGATGGTCATTTCAACATGCCGGGCAACCTAGGCTTCACTCTAAGGCTATGCTCCATCAGATCGAATAGTCAGTGCCTAAGAAGTCAACGCCAGAAGCATAAAATACAATATAAATGCAACAGTTTTTCCCTTGTATAACAGGAATAATTGCAACCAGTGTGAAAGCTATGGTCATTTCTACATTCCGGGCAACCTAGGCTACACTCTAGGGCGTTGCTCCACCAGATCGAATAGTTAGGGCCATAGAAGTCAACGCCCGAAGCATAAAATACAAAATAAATAGCACAGTTTTTCCACTGTATAAAACGAATAATTGAAACCAGTGTGAAAGTTATGGTCATTTCTACGTTCAAGCCAACCTAGGCATAACTACAGGGCGGTGCTCCACCAGTTCAAATAGATAGGCCCCAAGAAGTCAACGCCAGAAGCATAAAATACAATATAAATACAACAGCTTTTCCATCGTATATAATGTACATTTGCAAACAGTGTGAAAGTATCGGTCATTTCTACGTTCCGGGCAACCTAGGCTTCACTCTAGGGCGTTGCTCCACCAGACCGAATAGTTAGGGACTTAGAAATCAACGCCAGAAGCATAAAATACAACATAAGTACAACAGTTTTTCCATCGTATAACAGGAATAATTGCAACCAGTGTGAAAGTACAGGTCATTTTTACGTTCCGGGCAACCGAGGCTTCGCTCAAGGGCGTTGCTCCACCACATCGAATAGTTAGGGCCTTAGAAGTCAACGCCTGAAGCATAAAATACAATAAAAATACAACATCTTTTTCATCGTATAACAGGAATAATTGCAACCAGTCTGAAAGATATGGTCATTTCTGCGTTCCGGGCAACCTACGCTTCACTCTAGGGCGTTGGTCCTCCACATCTAACAGTTGGGGCCTAAGAAGTCAACCGCAGAAGCACCAAATACAAAATAAATACAACAGTTTTTCCATCGTATAAAACGAATAATTGCAACCAGTGTGAAAGTAACGGCCATTTCTACGTTGCGGGAATCCTAGACCTAACACTGAGACATTGCTCCACCAGATCGAATACATAGGGCCTTAGAAGTCAACGCCAGAAGCATAAAGTACATTAAAAATCCAACAGTTTGTCCATCGTATAACAGGAATAATTGCAACCAGTGTGAAAGTGATGGTCATTTCTACGTCCCGGGCAACCTAGGCTTCACTCTAGGCCGTTGCTCCACCAGATCGAATAGCTAGGGACTTAGAAGTCAACGCTAGAAGCATAAAATAAAATAAAAATACAACAGTTTTTCCATTGTATAAAACGAATAATTGCAACCAGTATGAATGTTATGGCCATTTCTACGTTCCGGGCAACCTAGGCTACACTCTAGGGCGTTGCTCCACCAGATCGAATAGTTAGGGCCTAAGAAGTCAACGTCAAAAGCACAAAATACAATATAAATACAACAGTTTTTCCCTTGTATAACAAGAATAATTGCAACCAGTGTGAAAGCTATGGTCATTTCTACGTTCCGGGCAACCTAGGCTTCACTCTAGGGCGTCGCTCCACCACATCGAATAGTTAGGGCCTTAGAAGTCAATGCCAGAAGCATAAAATGTCATATAAATACAACAGTTTTTCCATCGTATAACAAGAATAATTGCTACCAATGTGAAAGTGATGGTCATTTCTACATTCCGGGCAACCTAGGTTTCACTCTAGGGCCATGCTCCACCAGATCGAATAGTTAGGGCCTAAGAAGTCAACGCCAGAAGCATAAAATACAATATAAATACAACAGTTTTTCCCTTATATAACAGAAATAATTGCAACCAGTGTGAAAGCTATGGCCATTTCTACGTTCCGTGCAACCTAGGTTTCGGTCTATGGCGTAGCTCCAACATATCGAATTGTTAGGGCCTTAGAAGTCAATGCCAGAAGCATAAAATACAATATAAATACAACAGTTTTTCCATTGTATAAAATGAATAATTGCAAACAGTGAGGAAGTAATGGTCATTTCTACGTTCCGTGCAACCTACGCTTCACTCTAGGGCGTTGTTCCACCAGATCGAATAGTTAGGGCCTAAGAAGTCAACGCCAGAAGCATAAAATACAATATAAATACAACAGCTTTTCCATCGTATATAATGTACATTTGCAAACAGTGTGAAAGTAACGGTCATTTCTACGTTCCGCGTAACCTAGGCTTCACCCCTGGGCGTTGCTCCACCAGATCCAATAGTTAGGACCTATGAAATCAGCGCCAGAAGCATAAAATACAATATAAATACAACAGTTTTTCCATCGTATAACAAGAATAATTGCTACCAGTGTGAAAGTGATGGTCATTTCTACATTCCGGGCAACCTAGGGTTCACTCTAGGGCCATGCTCCACCAGATCGAATAGTTTGGGCCTAAGAAGTCAACGCCAGAAGCATAAAATACAATATAAATACAACAGTTTTTCCCTTATATAACAGAAATAATTGCAACCAGTGTGAAAGTTATGGCCATTTCTACGTTCCGTGCAACCTAGGTTTCGGTCTATGGCGTAGCTCCACCATATCGAATTGTTAGGGCCTTAGAAGTCAATGCCAGAAGCATAAAATACAATATAAATACAACAGTTTTTCCATTGTATAAAATGAATAATTGCAAACAGTGAGGAAGTAATGGTCATTTCTACGTTCCGTGCAACCTACGCTTCACTCTAGGGCGTTGCTCCACCAGATCGAATAGTTAGGGCCTAAGAAGTCAACGCCAGAAGCATAAAATACAATATAAATACAACAGTTTTTCCATTGTATAAAACGAATAATTGCAACCAGTATGAAAGTTATGGTCATTTCTACGTTCCGGGCAATCTAGGCTTCACTCTAGGGCGTTGCTCAACCACATCGAATAGTTAGGGCCTTAGAAGTCAACGCCAGAAGCACCAAATACAAAATTAATACAACAGTTTTTCCATCGTATAAAACGAATAATTGCAACCAGTATGAAAGTTATGGTCATTTCTACGTTCCGGGCAGCCTAGGCTTCACCCTAGGGCGTTGCTCCACCGGACCGAATAGTTAGGGCCTAAGAAGTCTACGCCAGAAGCATAAAATACGATATATGTACAACAGTTTTTCCATCGCATAAAACGAATAATTGCAACCAGTGTGAAAGTAATAGACATTTCTTCGTTGCGGGCATCCTAGACTTAACTCTGAGGCATTGCTACACCAGATCGAATACATCGGGCCTTAGAAGTCAACGCCAGAAGCATAAAGTACATTAAGCATCCAACAGTTTGTCCATGGTATAAAAGGAATAATTGCCACCAGTGTGAAAGTGACGGTCATTTCTGCATTCCGGGCAACCTAGGCTTCACTCTAGGGCGTTGCTCTTGCAGGTAGAATAGTTAGGGCCCAGGAAGCCAACGCCAGAAGCATAAAATACGATATATGTACAACAGTTTTTCCATCGTATAAAACGAATAATTGCAACCAGTGTGAAAGTAATAGACATTTCTTCGTTGCGGGCATCCTAGACTTAACTCTGAGGCATTGCTACACCAGATCGAATACATCGGGCCTTAGAAGTCAACGCCAGAAGTATAAAGTACAATCAAAATCCAACAGTTTGTCCATCGCATAGCTGGAATAATTGCAACCAAAGTGAAAGTAATGGTCATTTCCACGTTTCGGGCGACCTAGGCTCCACTCTAGGGCGTTGCTCCACCAGATGGAATAGCTAGGGCCTTAGAAGTCAATGCCAGAAGCATAAAATACAAAATAAATACAACAGTTTTACCATCGTATAAAATGAATAATCGCAAACAGTGTGAGGGTAATGGTCATTTCTACGTTCCGGGCAACCTAGGCTTCCCTCTAGGGCGTTGCTCCACCAGGTCGAATAGTTAGGGCCATAGAAGTCAACGCCCGAAGCATAAAATACAAAATAAATAGCACAGTTTTTCCACTGTATAAAACGAATAATTGAAACCAGTGTGAAAGTTATGGTCATTTCTACGTTCAAGCCAACCTCGGCATCACTACAGGGCGGTGCTCCACCAGTTCGAATAGATAGGCCCCAAGAAGTCAACGCCAGAAGCATAAAATACAATATAAATACAACAGCTTTTCCATCGTATATAATGTACATTTGCAAACAGTGTGAAAGTAACGGTCATTTCTACGTTCCGGGCAACCTACGCTTCACTCTAGGGCGTTGGTCCTCCACATCTAACAGTTGGGGCCTAAGAAGTCAACCGCAGAAGCACCAAATACAAAATTAATACAACAGTTTTTCCATCGTATAAAACGAATAATTGCAACCAGTATGAAAGTTATGGTCATTTCTACGTTCCGGGCAACCTAGGCTTCACCCTAGGGCGTTGCTCCACCGGACCGAATAGTTAGGGCCTAAGAAGTCAACGCCAGAAGCATAAAATACGATATATGTACAACAGTTTTACCATCGTATAAAATGAATAATCGCAAACAGTGTGAAGGTAATGGTCACTTCTACGTTCCGCGCAACCTAGGCTTCACCCCTGGGCGTTGCTCCACCAGATCCAATAGTTAGGACCTATGAAATCAGCGCCAGAAGCATAAAATACAATATGAATACAACAGTTTTTCACTTGTATAACAGGAATAATTGCAACCAGTGTGAAAGCTATGGTCATTTCTACGTTCCGGGCAACCTAGGCTTCACTCTAGGACGTTGCTCCACAACATCGAATAGTTAGGGCCTTGGAAGTCAATGCCAGAAGCATAAAATGCAATATAAATACAACAGTTTTTCCATCGTATAAAACGAATAATTGCAACCTGTGTGAAGGTACAGGTCATTTTTACGTTCCGGGCAACCTAGGTTTCACCCTAGGGCGTTGCTCCACCTGATCGAATAGTTAGGGCCTAAGAAGTCAACGCCAGGAGCATAAAATACGATATATGTACAACAGTTTTTCCATCGTATAAAACGAATAATTGCAACAAGTGTGAAATTCATAGCCATTTCTACGTTGCGGGCATCCTAGACTTAACTCTGAGGCATTGCTACACCAGACCGAATACATAGGGCCTTAGAAGTCAACGCCAGAGGTATAAAGTACAATCAAAATCCAACAGTTTGTCCATCGTATAGCTGGAATAATTGCAACCAGAGTGAAAGTAATGGTCATTTCTACGTTTCGGGCGACCTAGGCACCACTCTAGGGCATTGCTCCAACAGATGGAATAGCTAGGGCCTTAGAAGTCAATGCCAGAAGCATAAAATAGAAAATAAATACAACAGTTCTTCCATCGTATAACAAGAATAATTGCAACCAGTGTGAAAGTGATGGTCATTTCTACATTCCGGGCAACCTAGGCTTCACCCTAGGGCGCTGCTCCACCTGATCGAATAGTTAGGGCCTAAGAAGTCAACGCCAGAAGCATAAAATACGATATATGTACAACAGTTTTACCATCGTATAAAATGAATAATCGCAAACCGTGTGAAGGTGATGGTCATTTCTATATTCCGGGCAACCTAGGCTTCACTCTAGGGCGTTCCTCTACCAGATCGAATAGTTGGGGCCTTAGGAGTCAACTCCCGAAGCATAAAATACAAAATAAGTAGAACAGTTTTTCCATTGTATAAAACGAATAATTGGAACCGGTGTGAAAGTTATGGTCATTTCTACGTTCCGCGCAACCTAGGCTTCACCCTAGGGCGTTGCTCCACCTGATCGAATTGTTAGGGCCTAAGAAGTCAACGCCAGAAGCATAAAATACGACATATGTACAACAGTTTTTCCATCGTATAAAACGAATAATTGCAACCAGTGTGAAAGTAATAGCCATTTCTACGTTGCGGGCATCCTAGACTTAACTCTGAGGCATTGCTACACCAGATCGAATACATAGGGCCTTAGAAGTCAACGCCAGAAGTATAAAGTACAGTAAAAATCCAACAGTTTGTATATCGTATAGCTGGAATAATTGCAACCAGAGTCAAAGTAATGGTCATTTCTACGTTTCGGGCGACCTAGGCTCCACTCTAGGGTGTTGCTCCACCAGATGGAATAGCTTGGGCCTTAGAAGTGAATGCCAGAAGCATAAAATACAAAATAAATACAACAGTTTTTCCATCGTATAACAAGAATAATTGCAACAAGTGTGAAAGTGATGGTCACTTCTACATTCCGGGCAACCTAGGCTTGACTCTAGGGCGTTGTTCCACCAGAGCGATTAGTTAGGGCCTAAGAAGTCAACGCCTGAAGCATAAAATACAATATAAATACAACAGTTTTTCCATCGCATAAAACGAATAATTGCATCCAGTATGAAAGTTATGGTCATTTCTACGTTCCGGGCAACCTAGGCTTCACCCTAGGGCGTTGCTCCACCTGATCGAATAGTTAGGGCCTAAGAAGTCAACGCCAGGAGCATAAAATACGATATATGTACAACAGTTTTTCCATCGTATAAAACGAATAATTGCAACCAGTGTGAAATTCATAGACATTTCTACGTTGCGGGCATCCTAGACTTAACTCTGAGGCACTGCTACACCAGATCGAATACGTAGGGCCTTAGAAGTCAACGCCAGATGTATAAAGTACAATCAAAATCCAACAGTTTGTCCATCGTATAGCTGGAATAATTGCAACCAGAGTGAAAGTAATGGTCATTTCTACGTTTCGGGCGACCTAGGCTCCACTCTAGTGCATTGCTCCAACAGATGGAATAGCTAGGGCCTTAGAAGTCAATGTCAGAAGCATAAAATACAAAATAAATACAACAGTTTTTCCATCGTATAACAAGAATAATTGCAACCAGTGTGAAAGTGATGGTCATTTCTACATTCCGGGCAACCTAGGCTTCACTCTAGGGCGTTGCTCCACCGGATCGAATAGTTAGGGCCTAAGAAGTCAACGCCAGAAGCACCAAATACAAATTTAATACAACAGTTTTTCCATCGTATAAAACGAATAATTGCAACCAGTGTGAAAGTACAGGTCATTTCTACGTTCCGCGCAACATAGGCTTTACCCTAGGGCGTTGCTTCACCTGATCGAATAGTTAGGGCCTAAGAAGTCATCGCCAGAGGCATAAAATACGATATATGTACAACAGTTTTTCCATCGTATAAAACGAATAATTGCAACCAGTGTGAAAGTAATAGCCATTTCTACGTTGCGGGCATCCTAGGCTTAACTCTGAGTCATTGCTACACCAGATCGAATACATAGGGCCTTAGAAGTCAACGCCAGAAGTATAATGTACAATCAAAATCCAACAGTTTGTCCATCGTATAGCTGATATAATTGCAACCAGAGTGAAAGTAATGGTCATTTCTACGTTTCGGGCGACCTAGGCTCCACCCTAGGGCGTTGCTCCATCAGATGGAATAGCTAGGGACTTAGAAGTCAATGCCAGAAGCATAAAATACAAAATAAATACAACAGTTTTTCCATCGTATAACAAGAATAATTGCAACCAGTGTGAAAGTAATGGTCATTTCTACATTCCGGGCAACCTAGGCTTGACTCTAGGGCGTTGCTCCACCGGATCGAATAGTTAGGGCCTAAGAAGTCAACGCCAGAAGCATAAAATACAACATAAGTACAGCAGTTTTTCCATCGTATAACAGGAATAATTGCAACCAGTGTGAAAGTACAGGTCATTTTTACGTTCCGGGCAACCTAGGCTTCGCTCAAGGGCGTTGCTCCACCATATCGAATAGTTAGGGCCTTAGAAGTCAACGCCTGAAGCATAAAATACAATAAAAATACAACATTTTTTTCATCGTATAACAGGAATAATTGCAACCAGTCTGAAGGATATGGTCATTTCTACGTTCCGGGCAACCTAGGCTTCACTCTAGGGCGTTGGTCCTCCACATCTAACAGTTAGGGCCTAAGAAGTCAACGCCAGAAGCACCAAATACAATATAAATACAACAGTTTTTCCATCGTATAAAACGAATAATTGCAACCAGTATGAAAGTTATGGTCATTTCTACGTTCCGGGCAACCTAGGCTTCGCCCTAGGGCGTTGCTCCACCACATCGAATAGCTACGGCCTTAGCAGTCAACGCCAGAGGCATAAAATACAAAATAAATACAACAGTTTTTCCATCGTATAACAAGAATAATTGCAACCAGTGTGAAATTCATAGCCATTTCTACGTTGCGGGCATCCTAGACTTAACTCTGAGACATTGCTACACCAGATCGAATACATAGGGCCATAGAAGTCAACGCCAGAGGTATAAAGTACAAGCAAAATCCAACAGTTTGTCCATCGTATAGCTGGAATAATTGCAACCAGAGTGAAAGTGATGGTCATTTCTACGTTTCGGGCGACCTAGGCTCCACTCTAGGGCATTGCTCCAACAGATGGAATAGCTAGGGCCTTAGAAGTCAATGCCAGAAGCATAAAATAGAAAATAAATACAACAGTTTTTCCATCCTATAACAAGAATAATTGCAACCAGTGTGAAAGTGATGGTCATTTCTACATTCCGGGCAACCTAGGCTTGACTCTAGGGCGTTGCTCCACCGGATCGAATAGTTAGGGCCTAAGAAGTCAACGCCAGAAGCACCAAATACAAAATTAATACAACAGTTTTTCCATCGTATAAAACGAATAATTGCAACCAGTGTGAAAGTACAGGTCATTTCTACGTTCCGGGCAACCTAGGCTTCACTACAGGACGGTGCTCCACCAGATCAAATAATTAGGGCCTAAGAAGTCAACGCCAGAAGCATAAAATACAATATAAATAGAACAGTTTTTCCATTGTATAAAACGAATAATTGAAACCAGTGTGAAAGTTATGGTCATTTCTACGTTCCGCGCAACCTAGGCTTCACCCCTGGGCGTTGCTCCACCAGATCCAATAGTTAGGACCTAAGAAGTCAGCGCCAGAAGCATAAAATACAAAATAGATACAACAGCTTTTCCATCGTATATAATGTATAATTGCAAACAGTGTGAAGGCAATGGTCATTTCTACGTTCCGGGCAACCTAGGCTTCACCCTAGGGCGTTGCTCCACCTGATCGAATAGTTAGGGCCTAAGAAGTCAACGCCAGAAGCATAAAATACGATATATGTACAACAGTTTTACCGTCGTATAAAATGAATAATCGCAAACAGTGTGAAGGTAATGGTCAATTCTACATTCCGGGCAACCTAGGCTTCACTCTAGGGCGTTGCTCCACCAGATCGAATAGTTGGGGCCTTAGAAGTCAACGCCCGAAGCATAAAATACAAAATAAATAGAACAGTTTTTCCATTGTATAAAACGAACAATTGAAACCAGTGTGAAAGTTATGGTCATTTCTACGTTCCGCGCAACATAGGCTTCACTCTAGGGCGTTTCTCTACCACATCGAATAGCTACGCCCTTAGAAGTCAACTCCAGTAGCATAAAATACAATATAAATAAAACAGCTTTTCAATCGTATAAAATGAATGATTGCAAACAGTGTGAAAGTTATGGTCATTTCTACGTTCCGGGCAACCTCGGCTACACTCTAGGGCGTGGCTCCACCAGATCGAATATTTAGGTTCTTATAAGTCAGCGCCCGAACCATAAAATACAAAAAAGATGCAACAGTTTTTCCATCGTATAACATGAATAATTGCAACCAGTGTGAAGGTAATTTTCTTTTCTATGTTCCGGGCATCCTAGACTTAACACTGAGGCATTGCTCCACCAGATCGAAGAGTTAGGGCCTTAGAAGTCAGCGCCCGAAGCATAAAATACAATAAAGATGCAGCAGTTTTTCCATCGTATAACAGGAGTAATTGCAACCAGTGTGAAGGTAATGGTCTTTTCTATGTCCCGGGCAACCTAGACTTCACTCTAGGGCATTGCTCCACCACATCGAATAGCTACGGCCATAGAAGTCAACGCGAGAAGCATAAAATACGATATAAATACAATAGTTTTTCCATCGTATAACAGGAATAATTGCAAACAGTGTGAAAGATATGGTCATGTCTACGTTCCGGGCAACCTAGGCTTCACTCTAGGGCGTTGCTCCACCAGATCCAATAGTTAGGGCCTTAGAAGTCAACGCCCGAAGCATAAAATACAATACAAGCACGACAGTTATTCCATCGTATAACAGGAATAATTACAGCCAGTGTGAATGTAATGGGCAGTTCTACTTTCCGTGCAACCTAGGCTTCACTCTAGGGCGTTGCTCCACCAGGTCGAATAGTTAGGGCCTTAGAAAACAACTACAGACGCATAAAATACAATAAAAATACCACAGTTTTTTCATCATATAGAAAGAATAATTGCAACCAGTATGAAAGTAATGTTCATTTCTACGATCCGGGCAACCTAGGCATCACCCTAGGGCGTTGTTCCACCAGAGCGAATAGTTAGGGCCTAAGAAGTCATCGCCTGAAGCATAAAATACAATATAAATACAACAGCTTTTCCATCGTATAAACCTAATAATTGCAACCAGTATGAAAGTTATGGTCATTTCTACGTTCCGGGCAATCTAGGCTTCACTCTAGGGCGTTGCTCAACCACATCGAATAGTTAGGGCCTAAGCAGTCAACGCCAGAACCACCAAATACAAAATTAATACAACAGTTCTTCCATCGTATAAAAGGAATAATTGCAACCAGTATGAAAGTTATGGTCATTTCTACGTTCCGGACAACCTAGGCTTCACCCTAGGGCGTTGCTCCACCTGATCGAATAGTTAGGGCCTAAGAAGTCAACGCCAGAAGCATAAAATACGATGTATGTACAACAGTTTTACCATCGTATAAAACGGATAATCGCAAACAGTGTGAAGGTAATGGTCATTTCTACGTTCCGGGCAACCTAGGCTTCACTACAGGGCGGTGCTCCACCAGATCAAATAATTAGGGCCTAAGAAGTCAACGCCAGAAGCATAAAATACAATATAAATAGAACAGTTTTTCCATTGTATAAAACGAATAATTGAAACCAGTGTGAAAGTTATGGTCATTTCTACGTTCCGCGCAACCTAGGCTTCACCCCTGGGCGTTGCTCCACCAGATCCAATAGTTAGGACCTAAGAAGTCAGCGCCAGAAGCATAAAATACAAAATAGATACAACAGCTTTTCCATCGTATATAATGTATAATTGCAGACAGTGTGAAGGCAATGGTCATTTCTATGTTCCGGGCAACCTAGGCTTCACTCTAGGGCGTTGCTCCACCTGATCGAATAGTTAGGGCCTAAGGAGTCAACGCCAGAAGCATAAAATACGATATATGTACAACAGTTTTACCGTCGTATAAAATGAATAATCGCAAACAGTGTGAAGGTAATGGTCAATTCTACATTCCGGGCAACCTAGGCTTCACTCTAGGGCGTTGCTCCACCAGATCGAATAGTTGGGGCCTTAGAAGTCAACGCCCGAAGCATAAAATACAAAATAAATAGAACAGTTTTTCCATTGTATAAAACGAACAATTGAAACCAGTGTGAAAGTTATGGTCATTTCTACGTTCCGCGCAACCTAGGCTTCACTCTAGGGCGTTTCTCTACCACATCGAATAGCTACGCCCTTAGAAGTCAACTCCAGTAGCATAAAATACAATATAAATAAAACAGCTTTTCAATCGTATAAAATGAATGATTGCAAACAGTGTGAAAGTTATGGTCATTTCTACGTTCCGGGCAACCTCGGCTACACTCTAGGGCGTTGCTCCACCAGATTGAATATTTAGGTTCTTATAAGTCAGCGCCCGAACCATAAAATACAAAAAAGATGCAACAGTTTTTCCATCGTATAACATGAATAATTGCAACCAGTGTGAAGGTAATTTTCTTTTCTATGTTCCGGGCATCCTAGACTTAACACTGAGGCATTGCTCCACCAGATCGAAGAGTTAGGGCCTTAGAAGTCAGCGCCCGAAGCATAAAATACAATAAAGATGCAGCAGTTTTTCCATCGTATAACAGGAGTAATTGCAACCAGTGTGAAGGTAATGGTCTTTTCTATGTTCCGGGCAACCTAGACTTCACTCTAGGGCATTGCTCCACCACATCGAATAGCTACGGCCATAGAAGTCAACGCGAGAAGCATAAAATACGATATAAATACAATAGTTTTTCCATCGTATAACAGGAATAATTGCAAACAGTGTGAAAGATATGGTCATGTCTACGTTCCGGGCAACCTAGGCTTCACTCTAGGGCGTTGCTCCACCAGATCCAATAGTTAGGGCCTTAGAAGTCAACGCCCGAAGCATAAAATACAATACAAACACGACAGTTATTCCATCGTATAACAGGAATAATTACAGCCAGTGTGAATGTAATGGGCAGTTCTACTTTCCGTGCAACCTAGGCTTCACTCTAGGGCGTTGCTCCACCAGGTCGAATAGTTAGGGCCTTAGAAAACAACTACAGTCGCATAAAATACAATAAAAATACCACAGTTTTTTCATCATATAGAAAGAATAATTGCAACCAGTATGAAAGTAATGTTCATTTCTACGTTCCGGGCAACCTAGGCTTCACTCTATGGCGTTGCCGCACCAGATGGAATAGTTAGGTCCTACGAATTCAACGCCAGAAGCACTAAATACAATATAAATACAACAGCTTTTCCATCGTATCAAAAGTATAATTGCAACCAGTGTGAAAGTAATGGTCATTTCTACTTTCCGGGCAACCTAGGTTTCACTCTAGGGCGTTGCTCCACCAGATCGAATAGCGAAGGACTTAGAAGTAAACGCCAGAAGCATAAAAAAGAATAAAAATACAACAGTTATTCCATAGTATAACAGGAATAATTACAACCAGTGTGAAAGTAATGGGCATTTCTACGTTCCGTGCAACCGAGGCTTCACTCTAGGGCGTTGCTCCACCAGGTCGAATAGTTAGGGCCTTAGAAAACAGCTCCAGAGGCATAAAATACATTAAAAATACAACAGTTTTTCTATCGTATAAAAAGAATAATTGCAACCAATGTGAAAGTAATGGCCATTTCTACGTTGCGCGCAGCCTAGGGATCACTGTAGGGCGTTGCTCCACCAGATCCAATAGTTAGGTCCTTAGAAGTCAATGCCAGAAGCATAAAATGCAATATAAATACAACAGTTTTTCCACTGTATAATATGAATAATTGCAAACAGTGTGGAAGTAATGGTCCTTTCTACGTTCCGGGCAACCTAGGCTTCACTCTAAGGCGCTGCTCAACCACATCGAATAGCTACGGCCTTAGAAGTCAAGGCCATAACTATAAAAAACAATATAAATACAACAGTTTTTCCATTGTATAAAATGAATAATTGCAAACAGTGTGGAGGTAATGGTCATTTCTACTTTCCGGGCAACCTAGGCTTCACTCTAGGGCGTTTCTCCACCACATCGAACAGCTACGGCCTTAGAAGACAACGTCTGAAGCATAAAATACAAAATTAATACAACAGTTATTCCATCGTATAACATGAATAATTCCAACCAGTGTGAAGGTGATGGTCATTTCTACGTCCCGGGCAACCTAGGCTTCACTCTAGGGCGTTGCTACACCAGATCGAATAGGTAGGGCCTTAGAAGTCAACGCCCGAAGCATAAAATACAAAATTAATACAACAGTTATTCCATCGTATAACAGGAATAATTACAACCAGTGTGAAGGTGATGGTCATTTCTACGTCCCGGGCAACCTAGGCTTCACTCTAGGGCGTTGCTACACCAGATCGAATAGGTAGGGCCTTAGAAGTCAACACCAGAAGCATAAAATAAAATAAAAATACAACAGTTTTTCCATCGTATAAAAGGAATAATTGCAACCAGCGTGAAAGTAATGGCCATTTCTGCGTTCCGTGCAACCTAGGCTTCACTCTAGGGCGTTGCCCCACCACATCGATTAGCTACGGCCTTGGAAGTCAACGCCTGTAGCATAAAATACAATAAAAGTAGAACAGTTTTTTCATCGTATAACAGGAATAATTGCAAACAGTGTGAAAGTTATGGACATTTCTACGTTCCGGGCAACCTAGGCTTAACTGTAGGGCGTTGCTCCACCAGATCGCTTAGTTACGCACTTAGAATTTAACGCCAGAAGCATAAAATACCATAAAAATGCAACAGTTTTTCCATCGTATGACAGGAATAATTCCAACCAGTATGAAAGTACTGGTCATTTCTGTGTTCCGTGTAACCTAGGCTTCACTCTAGGGCGTTGCTCCACCAGATCGAATAGCTAGGGACTTAGAATTCAACCCCAGAAGAATAAAATACAACATAAGTACAACAGTTTCTCCATCGTATAAAATGTATAATTGCAACCAGTGTGAAAGTTATGGTCATTTCTACGTTCCGGGCAACCTAGTCTTAACTGTAGGGCGCTACTCCACCAGATCGCTTAGATACGGACTTAGAATTTAAAGCCAAAAGCATAAAATACCATAAAAATGCAACAGTTTTTCCATAGTATAACAGGAATAATTGCAACCAGTGTGAAAGTCCAGGTCACTTCTACGTTGTGGGCAACCTAGGCTTCGCTCTAGGGCGTTGCTCCACCACATCGAATAGTTAGGTCCTTAGAAGTCAATGCCAGAAGCATAAAATGCAATATAAATACAACAGTTTTTCCACTGTATAATATGAATAATTGCAAACAGTGTGGAAGTAATGGTCATTTCTACGTTCCGGGCAACCTAGGCTTGGCTCTAGGGCGTTGCTCCACCACATCGAATAGTTAGGTCCTTAGAAGTCAATGCCAGAAGCATAAAATGCAATATAAATACAACAGTTTTTCCACTGTATAATATGAATAATTGCGAACAGTGTGGAAGTAATGGTCATTTCTACGTTCCGGGCAACCTAGGCTTCACTCTAGGGCGCTGCTCAACCACATCGAATAGCTACGGCCCCAGAAGACAACGCCATAACTATAAAATACAATATAAATACAACAGCTTTTCCATCGTATATGATGTATATTTGGAAACAGTGTGAAAGTAAAGGTCATTTATACGTTCCGGGCAACCTAGGCTTCACTCTAGTGCGTTGCTCCACCAGATCGCATAGTTAGGGCCTTAGAAGTCAACGCCAGAAGCATAAAATACAATATAAATACAACAGTTTTTCAATCGTATAACAGGAATTATTGCAACCAGTGTGAAAGGTATGGTCATTTCTAAGTTGCGGGCATCCTAGGCTTCACTCTAGGGCATTGCTCCACCACATCGAATAGCTACGGCCTTAGAAGTCAAGGCCATAACTATAAAAAACAATATAAATACAACAGTTTTTCCATTGTATAAAATGAATAATTGCAAACAGTGTGGAGGTAATGGTCATTTCTACTTTCCGGGCAACCTAGGCTTCACTCTAGGGCGTTGCTACACCAGATCGAATAGGTAGGGCCTTAGAAGTCAACACCAGAAGCATAAAATAAAATAAAAATACAACAGTTTTTCCATCGTATAAAAGGAATAATTGCAACCGGCGTGAAAGTAATGGCCATTTCGGCGTTCCGGGCAACCTAGGCTTCACTCTAGGGCGTTGCCCCACCACATCGATTAGCTACGGCCTTAGAAGTCAACGCCTGAAGCATAAAATACAATAAAAGTAAAACAGTTTTTTCATCGTATAACAGGAATAATTGCAAACAGTGTGAAAGTTATGGACATTTCTACGTTCCGGGCAACCTAGGCTTAACTGTAGGGCGTTGCTCCACCAGATCGCTTAGTTACGGACTTAGAATTTAACGCCAGAAGCATAAAATACCATAAAAATGCAACAGTTTTTCCATCGTATGACAGGAATAATTGCAACCAGTATGAAAGTACTGGTCATTTCTATGTTCCGTGTAACCTAGGCTTCACTCTAGGGCGTTGCTCCACCAGATCGAATAGCTAGGGACTTAGAATTCAACCCCAGAAGAATAAAATACAACATAAGTACAACAGTTTCTCCATCGTATAAAATGTATAATTGCAACCAGTGGGAAAGTTATGGTCATTTCAACGTTCCGGGCAACCTAGTCTTAACTGTCGGGCGCTACTCCACCAGATCGCTTAGATACGGACTTAGAATTTAAAGCCAAAAGCATAAAATACCATAAAAATGCAACAGTTTTTCCATAGTATAACAGGAATAATTGCAACCAGTGTGAAAGTCCAGGTCACTTCTACGTTCTGGGCAACCTAGGCTTCGCTCTAGGGCGTTGCTCCACCACATCGAATAGTTAGGTCCTTAGAAGTCAATGCCAGAAGCATAAAATGCAATATAAATACAACAGTTTTTCCACTGTGTAATATGAATAATTGCAAACAGTGTGGAAGTAATGGTCATTTCTACGTTCCGGGCAACCTAGGCTTCGCTCTAGGGCGTTGCTCCACCACATCGAATAGTTAGGTCCTTAGAAGTCAATGCCAGAAGCATAAAATGCAATATAAATACAACAGTTTTTCCACTGTATAATATGAATAATTGCGAACAGTGTGGAAGTAATGGTCATTTCTACGTTCCGGGCAACCTAGGCTTCACTCTAGGGCGCTGCTCAACCACATCGAATAGCTACGGCCCTAGAAGACAACGCCATAACTATAAAATACAATATAAATACAACAGCTTTTCCATCGTATATGATGTATATTTGGAAACAGTGTGAAAGTAAAGGTCATTTATACGTTCCGGGCAACCTAGGCTTCACTCTAGTGCGTTGCTCCGCCAGATCGCATAGTTAGGGCCTTAGAAGTCAACGCCGGAAGCATAAAATACAATATAAATACAACAGTTTTTCAATCGTATAACAGGAATTATTGCAACCAGTGTGAAAGGTATGGTCATTTCTAAGTTGCGCGCATCCTAGGCTTCACTCTAGGGCATTGCTCCACCACATCGAATAGCTACGGCCTTAGAAGTCAAGGCCATAACTATAAAAAACAATATAAATACAACAGTTTTTCCATTGTATAAAATGAATAATTGCAAACAGTGTGGAGGTAATGGTCATTTCTACTTTCCGGGCAACCTAGGCTTCACTCTAGGGAGTTGCTCCACCAGATCGAATAGCTAGGGCCTTAGAAGTCAACGCCCGAAACATAAAATACAATAAAAATACAACAGATTTCCATCGTATAACGGGAATAATTTCAACAAATGTGAATGTGAAGGTCATTTCCACGTTCCTGGCAACCTAGGCTTCACTCTAGGGCGTTGGTCTACCAGATGCAATAGTTAGGGCCTAAGAAGTCAACGACAGAAGCATAAAATACGATAAGTATACAACAGCTTTGCCATCGTATAACAGGAATAATTGCAACTAGAGTGAAGGTGATTGTCATTTCTACGTTCCGGGCAACCTAGGCTTCACCCTAGGGCGTTGCTCCACTAGATCGAATAGCTAGGGCCTTAGAAGTCAACGCCAGAAGCATAAAATAAAATAAAAATGGAGCAGTTATTCCATCGTATAACGGGCATAATTGCAAACAGTGTGAAAGATATGGTCATTTCTACGTTGCGGGCATCCTAGGCTTCACTCTAGGGCATTGCTCCACCACATCGAATAGCTACGGCCTTAGAAGTCAACGCCATAACTATAAAAAACAATATAAATACAACAGTTTTTCCATTGTATAAAATGAATGATTGCAAACAGTGTGGAAGTAATGGTCATTTCTACTTTCCGGGCAACCTAGGCTTCACTCTAGGGCGTTGCTCCACCACATCGAATAGCTACGGCCTTAGAAGTCAACGCCTGAAGCATAAAATATAATATAAATACAACAGTTTTTCCATCGTATAACAAGAATAATTGCAACCAGTGTGAAAGGTATGGTCTTTTCTGCGTTCCGGGCAACCTAGGCTTCACTCTAGGTCGTTCCTCCACCACATCGAATAGCTGCGGCCTTAGGAGTCAACGCCAGAGGCATTAAATACAGAATAAATACAGCAGTTTTTCCATCGTATAACAAGAATAATAAACCAGTGTGAAACTGATGGTCATTTCTACATTCCGGGCAACCTAGGCTTCACTCTAGGGCGTTGCTCCACCAGATCGAATAGTTAGGGTCTAACAAGTCAACGCAAGAAGCATAAAATACAATATAAGTACAACAGTTTTTCCCTTGTATAACAGGAGTAAATGCAACCAGTGTGAAAGCTATGGTCATTTCTACGATCCGGGCAACCTAGGCTTCACTCTAGGGCGTTGCTCCACCACATCGCATAGTTAGGGCCTTAGAAGTCAATGCCAGAAGCATAAAATACAAAATAGATACAACAGCTTGTCCATCGTATATGATGTATATTTGGAAGCAGTGTGCAAGTAAAGGTCATTTCTACGTTCCGGGCAGCCTAGGCTTCACTACACGGCAGTGCTCCACCTGATCAAATAGTTAGGGCCTAAGAAGTCAACGCCAGAAGCATAAAATACAATATAAATACAACAGCTTTTCCATCGTATATAATGTATACTTGCAAACAGTGTGAAAGTAACGGTCATATCTACGTTCCGGGCAACCTAGGCTTCACTCTAGGGCGTTGCTCCACCAGATCGAATAGTTAGACTTAGAATTCGACGCCACAAGCATAAAATGCAACATAAGTACAACAGTTTTTCCATCGTATAACAGGAATAGTTGCAACCAGTGTAAAAGTACAGGTCATTTCTAGGTTCCGGGCAACCTCGGCTTCGCTCAAGGGAGTTGCTCCACCAGATCGAATAGCTAGGGCCTTAGAAGTCAACGCCCGAAACATAAAATACAATAAAAATACAACAGATTTCCATCGTATAACGGGAATAATTTCAACAAATGTGAACGTGAAGGTCATTTCCACGTTCCTGGCAACCTAGGCTTCACTCTAGGGCGTTGGTCTACCAGATCCAATAGTTAGGGCCTAAGAAGTCAACGACAGAAGCATAAAATACGATAAGAATACAACAGCTTTGCCATCGTATAACAGGAATAATTGCAACTAGAGTGAAGGTGATTGTCATTTCTACGTTCCGGGCAACCTAGGCTTCACCCTAGGGCGTTGCTCCACTAGATCGAATAGCTAGGGCCTTAGAAGTCAACGCCAGAAGCATAAAAGAAAATAAAAATAGAGCAGTTATTCAATCGTATAACTGGAATAATTGCAAACAGTGTGAAAGATATGGTCATTTCTACGTTGCGGGCATCCTAGGCTTCACTCTAGGGCATTGCTCCACCACATCGAATAGCTACGGCCTTAGAAGTCAACGCCATAACTATAAAAAACAATATAAATACAACAGTTTTCCATTGTATAAAATGAATGATTGCAAACAGTGTGGAAGTAATGGTCATTTCTACATTCCGGGCAACCTAGGCTTCACTCTAGGGCGTTGCTCCACCAGATCGAATAGTTAGGGTCTAAGAAGTCAACGCAAGAAGCATAAAATACAATATAAGTACAACAGTTTTTCCCTTGTATAACAGGAGTAAATGCAGCCAGTGTGAAGGCTATAGTCATTTCTACGTTCCGGGCAACCTAGGCTTCACTCTAGGGCGTTGCTCCACCACATCGCATAGTTAGGGCCTTAGAAGTCAATGCCAGAAGCATAAAATACAAAATAGATACAACAGCTTGACCATCGTATATGATGTATATTTGGAAGCAGTGTGCAAGCAAAGGTCATTTCTACGTTCCGGGCAGCCTAGGCTTCACTACACGGCAGTGCTCCACCAGATCAAATAGTTAGGGCCTAAGAAGTCAACGCCAGAAGCATAAAATACAATATAAATACAACAGCTTTTCCATCGTATATAATGTATACTTGCAAACAGTGTGAAAGTAACGGTCATTTCTACGTTCCGGGCTACCTAGGGTTCACTCTAGGGCGTTGCTCCACCAGATCGAATAGTTAGACTTAGAATTCGACGCCACAAGCATAAAATGCAACATAAGTACAACAGTTTTTCCATCGTATAACAGGAATAGTTGCAACCAGTGTAAAAGTACAGGTGATTTCTAGGTTCCGGGCAACCTCGACTTCGCTCAAGGGAGTTGCTCCACCAGATCGAATAGCTAGGGCCTTAGAAGTCAACGCCCGAAACATAAAATACAATAAAAATACAACAGATTTCCATCGTATAACGGGAATAATTTCAACAAATGTGAACGTGAAGGTCATTCCCACGTTCCGGGCAACCTAGGCTTCACCCTAGGGCGTTGCTCCACTAGATCGAATACCTATGGCCTTAGAAGTCAACGCCAGAAGCATAAAATAAAATAAAAATAGAGCAGTTATTCCAACGTATAACTGGAATAATTACAATCAGTGTGAAAGAAATGGACATTTCTACGTTCCGTGCAACGTAGACTTCACTCTAGGCCGTTGCTCCGCCAGGTCGAATAGTGGGGGCCTTAGAAAACAACTCCAGGCGCATAAAATACAATAAATATGCAACAGTTTTACCATCGTATAACTGGCATAATTGCAAGCAGTGTGAAAGATATGGTCATTTCTACGTTCGGTGCAACCTAGGCTTAACTCTAGGGCGTTGCTCCACAAGATCCAATAGCTAGGACCTTAGAAGTCAACGCCAGAAGCATAAAATACAATATAAATACAAAAGTTTTTCCATCGTATAAGAGGAATAATTGCCACCAGTGTGAAAGTGATAGTCATTTCTGTATTCCGGGCAACCTAGGCTTCACTCTAGGGCGTTGCTCCACCAGATCGAATAGTTAGGGCCTAAGAAGTCAACGCCAGGAGCATAAAATACAATATAAATACAACAGTTTTTCCCTTATATAACAGGAATAATTGCAACCAGTGTGAAATATATGGTCATTTCTACGATACGGGCAACCTAGGCTTCACTCTAGGTCGTCGTTCCATCAGATCGAATAGTTTGGGCCTAAGAAGTCTACGCCAGAAGCATAAAATACAATACAAATACAACAGCTTTTCCATCGTATTACAGGAATAATTGCAACCAGTGTGAAAGGTATGGTCATTTCTACGTTCCGGGCAACCTAGGCTTCACTCTAGGGCGTTGCTCCACCACATCGAATAGCTGCGGCCTTAGAAGTCAACGCCAGAAGCATAAAATACAATATAAATACAACAGTTTTTCCATCGTATAACAGGAATATTTGCAACCAGTGTGAAAGACATGGTCATTTCTACGCTCCGGGCAACCTAAGCTTCACTCTAGGGCGTTGCTCCACCACATCGAATAGCTACGGCCTTAGGAGTCAACGCGAGAGGCATAAAATACAAAATAAATACAACAGTTTTTCCATCATATAACAAGAATAATTGCAACCAGTGTGAAAGTTATGGTCATTTCTACGTTCCGGGCAACCTAGGCTTCACCCTAGGGCGTTGCTCCAATAGATCCAATAGTTAGGACCTTAGAAGTCAACGCCAGAAGCATAAAATACAATATAAATACAACAGGTTTTCAATCGTATAACAGGAATAATTGCAAACAGTGTGAAAGATATGGTCATTTCTACGTTCCGGGCAACCTAGGCTTCACTCCAGGGCGTTGCTCCACCAGATCGAATAGTTAGACCTAGAATTCGACGCCACAAGCATAAAATGCAACATAAGTTCAACAGTTTTTCCATCGTATAACAGGAATAGTTGCAACCAGTGTAAAAGTACAGGTCATTTCTAAGTTCCGGGCAACCTAGGCTTCGCTCAAGGGAGTTGCTCCACCAGATCGAATAGCTAGGGCCTTAGAAGTCAACGCCCGAAACATAAAATACAATAAAAATACAACAGATTTCCATCGTATAACGGGAATAATTTCAACAAATGTGAACGTGAAGGTCATTTCCACGTTCCTGGCAACCTAGGCTTCACTCTAGGGCGTTGGTCTACCGGATCCAATAGTTAGGGCCTAAGAAGTCAACGACAGAAGCATAAAATACGATAAGTATACAACAGCTTTGCCATCGTATAACAGGAATAATTGCAAATAGAGTGAAGGTGATTGTCATTTCTACGTTCCGGGCAACCTAGGCTTCACCCTAGGGCGTTGCTCCACTAGATCGAATAGCTAGGGCCTTAGAAGTCAACGCCAGAAGCATAAAATAAAATAAAAAAAAAGCAGTTATTCCATCGTATAACTGGAATAATTGCAAGCAGTGTGAAAGATATGGTCATTTCTACGTTGCGGGCATCCTAGGCTTCACTCTAGGGCATTGCTCCACCACATCGAATAGCTACGGCCTTAGAAGTCAACGCCATAACTATAAAAAACAATATAAATACAACAGTTTTCCATTGTATAAAATGAATGATTGCAAACAGTGTGGAAGTAATGGTCATTTCTACTTTCCGGGGAACCTAGGCTTCACTCTAGGGCGTTGCTCCACCACATCGAATAGCTACGGCCTTAGAAGTCAACGCCTGAAGCATAAAATATAATATAAATACAACAGTTTTTCCATCGTATAACAAGAATAATTGCAACCAGTGTGAAAGGTATGGTCTTTTCTGCGTTCCGGGCAACCTAGGCTTCACTGTAGGTCGTTGCTCCACCACATCGAATAGCTGCGGCCTTAGGAGTCAACGCCAGAGGCATAAAATACAGAATAAATACAGCAGTCTTTCCATCGTATAACAAGAATAATAAACCAGTGTGAAACTGATGGTCATTTCTACATTCCGGGCAACCTAGGCTTCACTCTAGGGCGTTGCTCCACCAGATCGAATAGTTAGGGTCTAAGAAGTCAACTCAAGAAGCATAAAATACAATATAAGTACAACAGTTTTTCCCTTGTATAACAGGAGTAAATGCAACCAGTGTGAAAGCTATGGTCATTTCTACGTTCCGGGCAACCTAGGCTTCACTCTAGGGCGTTGCTCCACCAGATCGAATAGTTAGGGTCTAAGAAGTCAACTCAAGAAGCATAAAATACAATATAAGTACAACAGTTTTTCCCTTGTATAACAGGAGTAAATGCAACCACTGTGAAAGCTATGGTCATTTCTACGTTCCGGGCAACCTAGGCTTCACTCTAGGGCGTTGCTCCACCACATCGCATAGTTAGGGCCTTAGAAGTCAATGCCAGAAGCATAAAATACAAAATAGATACAACAGCTTGTCCATCGTATATGATGTATATTTGGAAGCAGTGTGCAAGTAAAGGTCATTTCTACGTTCCGGGCAGCCTAGGCTTCACTACACGGCAGTGCTCCACCAGATCAAATAGTTAGGGCCTAAGAAGTCAACGCCAGAAGCATAAAATACAATATAAATACAACAGCTTTTCCATCGTATATAATGTATACTTGCAAACAGTGTGAAAGTAACGGTCATTTCTACGTTCCGGGCAACCTAGGCTTCACCTTATAGCGTTGCACCACCAGATCGAATAGCTAGGGCCTTAGAAGTCAACGCCAGAAGCATAAAATAAGATATAAATACAACAGTTATTCCACGGTATAAAACGAATAATTGCAACCAGTGTGAAAGTTATGGTCATTTCTACGTTCCGGGCAACCTAGGCTTCACTCTAGGGAGTTGCTATACCAGATCGAATAGCTACGGCCTTAGAAGTCAACTCCCGAAGCATAAAATACAATAAAAATACAACAGTTTTTCCATCGTATAACAGGAATAATAGCAACCAGAGTGAAGGTGATGGTCACTTCTAAGTGCCGGGCAACCTAGGCTTCACCCTAGACCATTGCGCCACCAGATCGAATAGCTGGGGCCTTAGAAGTCAACGCCAGAAGCATAAAATAGAATATAAATACAACAGTTATTCCATCGTATTACAGGAATAATTGCAACCAGTATGAAAGATATGGTCAATTCTACAACACGGGCAACCTAGGCTTCACTCTAGGGCGTTGCTCGACCACATCGAATAGCTATGGCCTTAGAAGTCAACGCCAGAAGCATTAAATACAATATAGATACAACAGTTTTTCCATCGTATTAAACGAATGATTGCAACCAGTATGAAGGTTATGGTCATTTCTACGTTCGGGGCATCCTAGACTTAACTCTAGGGCGTTCCTATACCAGATCGAATTGCTACGGCCTTAGAAGTCAACGCCCGAAGCATAAAATACAATAAAAATACCACAGCTTTTCCATCGTATAACAGGAATAATAGCAACCAGTGTGAAAGATATGGTCATTTCTAAGATCAGGGCAACCTAGGCTTCACTCCAGGGCGTTGCTGCACCACATCGAATAGCTACGGCCTTAGAAGTCAACGCCCGAAGCATAAAGTAGAATAAAAGTACAACAGTTTTTCCATCGTATAACAGGAATAATAGACACCAGAGTGAAGGTTATGGTCACTTCTAAGTTCCGGGCAACCTAGGCTTCACCCTATAGCGTTGCACCACCAGATCGAATAGCTAGGGCCTTAGAAGTCAACGCCAGAAGCATAAAATAAGATATAAATACAACAGTTATTCCACGGTATAAAACGAATAATTGCAACCAGTGTGAAAGTTATGGTCATTTCTACGTTCCGGGCAACCTAGGCTTCACTCTAGGGTGTTGCTATACCAGATCGAATAGCTACGGCCTTAGAAGTCAACTCCCGAAGCATAAAATACAATAAAAATACAACAGTTTTTCCATCGTATAACAGGCATAATAGCAACCAGAGTGAAGGTGATGGTCACTTCTACGTGCCGGGCAACCTAGGCTTCACCCTAGACCGTTGCGCCACCAGATCGAATCGCTGGGGCCTTAGAAGTCAACGCCAGAAGCATAAAATAGAATATAAATACAACAGTTATTCCATCGTATTACAGGAATAATTGCAACCAGTATGAAAGATATGGTCAATTCTACAATACGGGCAACCTAGGCTTCACTCTAGGGCGTTGCTCGACCACATCGAATAGCTATGGCCTTAGAAGTCAACGCCAGAAGCATTAAATACAATATAAATACAATAGTTTTTCCATCGTATTAAACGAATGATTGCAACCAGTATGAAAGTTATGGTCATTTCTACGATCAGGGCAACCTAGGCTTCACTCCAGGGCGTTGCTGCACCACATCGAATAGCTACGGCCTTAGAAGTCAACGCTAGAAGCATAAAATAAAAGAAAAATACAACAGCTTTTCCATCGTGTAAAACGAATAATTGCAACCAGTATGAAAGCTATGATCATTTATACGTTCCGGGCAACCTAGGCTTCACTCTAGGGCATTGTCCGACCAGATCGAATAGTTAGGGCCTAAGAAGTCAACGCCGGAAGCATAAAATACAATGTAAATACATCAGCTCTTCCATCGTATATAATGTATATTTGCAAACAGTGTGAAAGTAAAGGTCATTTCTACGTACCGGGCAACCTAGGTTTCGCTGTAGGGCGCTGCTCCGCCAGATCGAATAGCTAGGGACTTAGAAGTCAACCCCAGAAGCATAAAATACAATAAAAATGCAACAGTTTTTCCATCGTATAACAGGAAAGCTGCAACCAGTGTGAAAGTACTGGTCATTTCTATGTTCCGGGTAACCTAGGCTTCAGTCTAGGGCGCTGCTCCACCAGATCGAATAGCTAGGGACTTAGAATTCAACGCCAGAAGAATAAAATACAACATGGGTACCACAGTTTTTCCATCTTATAAAATGTATAACTGCAAGCAGTGTGAAGGTAATGGTCATTTCCACGTTACGGGCAACCTAGGCTTCACTCTAGAGCGTTCCTCCTCCAGACCGAATAGTTAGGGCCTTAGATGTCAATGCCCGAAGCATAAAATACAAAATAAATAGAACAGCTTTTCCATTGTATAAAACGAATAATTCCAACCAGTGTGAAAGATATGGTCATTTCTACTCTCTGGGCAACCTAGGCTTAACTCCAGGGCGTTGCTCCTGCAGATCGAATAGCTAGGGACTTTGAATACAACGCCAGAAGCATAAAATACAGTAAAAATGCAACAGCTTTTCCATCGTGTAACAGGAAAGCTGCAACCAGTGTGAAAGTACTGGTCATTTCTATGTTCCGGGTGACCTAGGATTCACTCTAGGGCATTGCTCCACCAGATGGAATAGCTAGGGACTTAGAATTCAACGCCAGAAGAACAAAATACAACATAAGTACAACAGTTTTTCCATCGTATAAAATGTATAATTGCAAGAAGTGTGAAGGTAATGGTCATTTCTACGTTCCGGGCAACCTAGGCTTCACTCTAGGGCGTGGCTTCACCAGATCGAATAGTTAGGGCCTTAGATGTCAACGCCCGAAGCATAAAATCTAAAATAAATAGAACATTTTTTCCATTGTATAAAACGAATAATTGCAACCAGTGTGAAAGTTATGGTCATTTCTACGTCACTAGCAGCCTAGGCTTCACTCTAGGGTGTTGTTCCACCAGATCGAATAGTTAGGGCCTTAGATGTCAACGCTCGAAGCATAAAATACAAAATAAATAGAACAGTTCTTCCATTGTATAGAACGAATTATTGCAACCAGTGTGAAAGTTATGGTCACTTCTACGTTTCCGGCAGCCTAGTCTTAACTGTAGGACGTTGCTCCACCAGATCGCATAGTTAGGGACTTAGAATTTAACGCCAGAAGCATAAAATGCAATAAAAATGCAACAGTTTTTCCATAGTATAACAGGAATAATTGCAACCGGTTTGAAAGTACAGGTCATATCTACGTTCCGGGCAACCCAGGCTTCGCTCTAGCTCATTGTTCCACCACATCGAATAGCTACGGCCTTAGAAGTCAACGCCATAACTATAAAAAACGATATAAATGCAACAGTTTTTCCATTGTATAAAATGAATAATTGCAACCAGAGTGGAGGTAATGGTCATTTGTACTTTCCGGGCAACCTAGGCTTCACTCTAGGGCGTTTCTCCACCACATCGAATAGCTACGGCCTTAGAAGTCAACGTCTGAAGCATAAAATATAATATAAATACTACAGTTTTTCAGTCGTATAACAGGAGTAATTGCAAACAGTGTGAAAGATATGGTTATTTCTACGTTCCGGGCATCCTAGGCTTCACTCTAGGGCATTGGTCCACCACATCGATTAGCTACGGCCTTAGAAGTCAACGCCATAACTATAAAAAACAATATAAATACAACAGTTTTTCCATCGTATAACAAGAATAATTGCAACCAGTGTGGTAGTGATGGTCATTTCTACATTCCGGGCAACCTAGTCTTCACTCTAGGGCGCTGGTCCACCAGGTCGTATTGTTAGGGCCTCAGAAAACAACTCCAGACGCAAAAAATACAATATAGGTACAACAGTTTTTCCGCGGTATAAAACGAATAATTGCAACCAGTATGAGAGTTATGGTCAGTTCTACGTTCCGGGCAACCTACGCTTCACCCTAGGGCGTTGCTCCACCAGATCGAATAGTTAGAGCCTAAGAAGACAACCCCAGAAGCATAAAATACAATAGAAATACAAAAGTTTTTCCATCGTATAACAGGAATAATTGTAATCAGTGTGAAAGGTATGGTCATTTCTCCGTTCCGGGCAACCTAGGCTTCACTCTAGGGCGTTGCTCCACCACATCGAATAGCTGCGGCCTTAGAAGTCAACGCCAGAACCATAAAATACAATATAAATACAACAGTTTATCAATCGCATAAAAGGAATAATTGCTAACAGTGTGAAAGTGATGGTCATTTCTGCATTCCGGGCAACCTAGGCTTCACTCTAGGGCGTTGCTCCTCCAGATAGAATAGTTAGGGCCCAGGAAGTCAACGCCAGAAGCATAAAATACAATATAAATACAACAGTTTTTCCCTTGTATAACAGGAATAATTGCAACCAGTGTGACAGGTAAGGTCATTTCTACGTTCCGGGCAACCTAGGCTTCACCCTAGGGCGTTGCTCCACCAGATCGAATAGTTAGGGCCTAAGAAGTCAACGCCAGAAGCATAAAATACAATAGAAATACAATAGTTTTTCCATCGTATAACAGGGATAATTGCAAACCGTGTGATAGATATGGTCATTTCTACGATACGGGCAACCTAGGCTTCACTCTAGGGCGTCGTTCCACCAGATGGAATAGCTACGGCCTTAGAAGTCAACGCCATAACTATAATAAACAGTATAAATACAACAGTTTTTCCATTGTATAAAATGAATAATTGAAAACAGTGTGGAGGTAATGGTCATTTCTACTTTCCGGGCAACCCAGGCTTCACTCTAGGGCGTTTCTCCACCACATCGAATAGCTACGGCCTTAGAAGTCAACGTCTGAAGCATAAAATATAATATAAATACAACAGTTTTACCATCGTATAACAGGAATATTTGCAACCAGTGTGAAAGACATGGTCATTTCCACGTTCCGGGCAACCTAGGCTTCACTCTAGGGCGATGTTCCACCACATCGAATAGTTACGGCCTTAGGAGTCAACGCCAGAGGCATAAAATACAATATAAATACAACAGTTTTTCCCTTGTATAAGAGGAATAATTGCAACCAGTGTGAAAGCTATGGTCATTTCTACGTTCCGGGCAATCTAGGCTTCTCTCTAGGGCGTCGTTCCACCAGATCGAATAGTTAGGGCCTAAGAAGTCTACGCCAGAAGCATAAAATACAACACAAATACAACAGCTTTTCCATCGTATAACAGGAATAATTGCAACCAGTGTGATAGGTATGGTCATTTCTACTTTCCGGGCAATCTAGGCTTCACTCTAGGGCGTTTCTCCACCACATCGAATAGCTACGGCCTTAGGAGTAAACGCCAGAGGTATAAAATACAAAATAAATACAACAGTTTTTCCATCGTATAACAAGAATAATTGCAACCAGTGTGAAAGTGATGGTCATTTCTACGTTCCGGGCAACCTAGGCTTCACTCTAGGGCGTTGTTCCTCCAGATCGAATAGCTAGGGCCTAAGAAGTGTACACCAGAAGCATAAAATACAATATAAATACAACAGCTTTTCCATCGTATAACAGGAATAATTGCAACCAGTGTGAAAGTGATGGTCATTTCTACGTTCCGGGCAACCTAGGCTTCAGTCTAGGGCGTGGTTTCCCCAGATCGAATAGTTAGGGCCTAAGAAGCCTACGCCAGAAGCATAAAATACAATATAAATACAACAGTTTTTCCATCGTATAACAAGAATAACTGCAACCATTGTGAAAGTGATGGTCATTTCTACGTTCCGGGCAACCTAGGCTTCACACGAGGGCGTTGCTCCACCACATCGAATAGCTACGGCCCTAGAAGACAGCGCCATAGCTATAAAATACAGTAGAAATAAAACAGTCTTTCCATCGTATAAAACGAATAATTGCAACCAGTCTGATAGTTATGGTCATTTCTACGTTCCGGGCAACCTAGGCTTCACCCGAGGGCGCTGCTCCACCAGATCGATTAGTTAGGGCCTAAGAAGTCAATGCCAGAAGCATAAAATACGATATATGTACAACAGCTTTTCCATCGTATAAAATGAGTAATTGCAACCAGTGTGAAAGTAACGGCCACTTCTACGTTCCGGGCATCCTAGACTTAACACTGAGGCATTGCTCCACCAGATCGAATACATAGGGCCTCAGAAGTCAACTCCAGAAGCATAAAGTACATTAAAAATACAACAGTCTCCATCGTATAACAGGAATAATTGCCACCAGTGTGAAAGTGATGGTCATTTCTGCATTCCGGGCAACCTAGGCTTCACTCTAGGGCCATGCTCCACCAGATCGAATAGTTAGGGCCTAAGAAGTCAACGCCAGAAGCACAAAATACAATATAAATACAACAGTTTTTCCATTGTATAAAACGACTAATTGCAACCAGTATGAAAGTTATGGTTATTTCTACGTTCAGGGCAACCTAGGCTTCACCCTAGGGCGTTGCTCCAGCAGATCGAATTGTTAGGGCCTATGAAGTCAACGCCAGAAGCATAAAATACGATATATGTACAACAGTCTTCCCATCGTATAAAACGAATAATTGCAACCAGTCTGATAGTTATGGTCATTTCTACGTTCCGGGCAATCTAGGCTTCTCTCTAGGGCGTCGTTCCACCAGATCGAATAGTTAGGGCCTAAGAAGTCTACGCCAGAAGCATAAAATACAATACAAATACAACAGCTTTTCCATCGTATAACAGGAATATTTGCAACCAGTGTGAAAGACATGGTCATTTCTACGTTCCGGGCAACCTAGGCTTCACTCTAGCGCGTTGCTCCACCACATCGTATAGCTACGGCCTTAGCAGTCAACGCCAGAGGCATAAAATACAATATAAATACAACACTTTTTCCATCGTATAACAGGAATAATTGCAAACAGTGTGAAAGATATGGTCATTTCTACGTTGCGGGCATCCTAGGCTTCACTCTAGGGCATTGCTCCACCACATCGAATAGCTACGGCCTTAGAAGTCTACGCCATAGCTATGAAAAACAATATAAATACAACAGTTTTTCCATTGTATAAAATGAATAATTGCAAACAGTGTAAGGGTAATGGTCATTTCTACTTTCCGGGCAACCTAGGCTTCACTCTAGGGCGTTTCTCCACCACATCGAATTGCTGCGGCCTTAGAAGTCAACGTCTGAAGCATACAATATAACATAAATACAACAGTTTTTCCATCGTATAACAGGAATAATTGCAACCAGTGTGAAAGCTATGGTCATATCTACGTTCCGGGCAACCTAGGCTTCACTCTAGGGCGTTGCTCCTCCACATCGAATAGTTAGGGCCTTAGAAGTCAATGCCAGAAGCATAAAATACAATATAAATACAACAGTTTTTAACTGTATAATATGAATAATTGCAAACAGTGTGGAAGTAATGGTCATTTCTACGATCCGGGCAACCTAGGCATCACTCTAGGGCGTTGTTCAACCAGAGCGAATAGTTAGGGCCTAAGAAGTCAAGGCCTGAAGCATACAATACGATATATGTACAACAGTCTTTCCATCGTATAAAACGAATAATTGCAACCAGTCTGATAGTTATGGTCATTTCTACGTTCCGGGCAATCTAGGCTTCTCTCTAGGGCGTCGTTCCACCAGATCGAATAGTTAGGGCCTAAGAAGTCTACGCCAGAAGCATAAAATACAACACAAATACAACAGCTTTTCCATCGTATAACAGGAATAATTGCAACCAGTGTGAAAGGTATTGTCATTTCTACTTTCCGTGCAATCTAGGCTTCACTCTAGGGCGTTTCTCCACCACATCGATTAGCTGCGGCCCTAGAAGTCAACGCCAGAAGCATAAAACACAATATAGATGAAACAGTTTTTCAATCGTATAACAGGAATAATTGCAAACAGTGTGAAAGATATGGTCATTTCTATGTTGCGGGCATCCTAGGCTTCACTCTAGGGCATTTCTCCACCACATCGAATAGCTACGGCCTTAGAAGTCAACGCCATAACTATAAAAAACAATATAAATACAACAGTTTTTCCATTGTATAAAATGAATAATTGCAAACAGTGTGGAGGTAATGGTCATTTCTACTTTCCGGGCAACCTAGGCTTCACTCTAGGGCGTTTCTCCACCACATCGAATAGCTACGGCCTTAGAAGTCAACGTCTGAAGCATACAATATAATCTAAATACAACAGTTTTTCCATCGTATAACAGGAATATTTGCAACCAGTGTGAAAGTGATGGTCATTTCTACGTTCCGGGCAACCTAGGCTTCACTCTAGGGCGTTGTTCCTCCAGATCGAATAGCTAGGGCCTAAGAAGTGTACACCAGAAGCATAAAATACAATATAAATACAACAGCTTTTCCATCGTATAACAGGAATAATTGCAACCAGTGTGAAAGTGATGGTCATTTCTACGTTCCGGGCAACCTAGGCTTCAGTCTAGGGCGTGGTTCCCCCAGATCGAATAGTTAGGGCCTAAGAAGCCTACGCCAGAAGCATAAAATACGATATATGTACAACAGCTTTTCCATCGTATAAAATGAGTAATTGCAACCAGTGTGAAAGTAACGGCCATTTCTACGTTCCGGGCATCCTAGACTTAACACTGAGGCATGGCTCCACCAGATCGAATACATAGGGCCTCAGAAGTCAACGCCAGAAGCATAAAGTACATTAAAAATACAACAGTCTCCATCGTATAACAGGAATAATTGCCACCAGTGTGAAAGTGATGGTCATTTCTGCATTCCGGGCAACCTAGGCTTCACTCTAGGGCCATGCTCCACCAGATCGAATAGTTAGGGCCTAAGAAGTCAACGCCAGAAGCATAAAATACAATATAAATACAACAGTTTTTCCCTTGTATAAGAGGAATAATTGCAACCAGTGTGAAAGCTATGGTCATTTCTACGTTCCGGGCAATCAAGGCTTCACTCTAGGACGTTGCTGCACCACATCGAATAGTTAGGGCCTTAGAAGTCAATGCCAGAAGCATAAGATGCAATATAAATACAACTGTTTTTCCACTGTATAATATGAATAATTGCAAACAGTGTGAAAGATATGGTCATTTCTACGCTGCGGGCATCCTAGGCTCCACTCTAGGGCGTTGCTCAACCTCATCCAATCGCTACGGCCCTAGAACACAACGCCATAACTATAAAATACAATATAAATACAACAGTCGTTCCATCGTATAAAACGAGTAATTGCAACCAGTCTGATAGTTATGGTCATTTCCACGTTCCGGGCAACCTAGGCTTCACCCTAGGGCGCTGCTCCACCAGATCGAATAGTTAGGGCCTATGAAGTCAGCGCCAGAAGCATACAATACGATATATGTACAACAGTCTTTCCATCGTATAAAACGAATAATTGCAACCAGTCTGATAGTTATGGTCATTTCTACGTTCCGGGCAATCTAGGCTTCTCTCTAGGGCGTCGTTCCACCAGATCGAATAGTTAGGGCCTAAGAAGTCTACGCCAGAAGCATAAAATACAACACAAATACAACAGCTTTTCCATCGTATAACAGGAATAATTGCAACCAGTGTGAAAGGTATGGTCATTTCTACTTTCCGGGCAATCTAGGCTTCACTCTAGGGCGTTTCTCCACCACATCGAATAGCTACGGCCTTAGGAGTAAACGCCAGAGGTATAAAATACAAAATAAATACAACAGTTTTTCCATCGTATATCAAGAATAATTGCAACCAGTGTGAAAACTATGGTCATATCTACGTTCCGGGCAACCTAGGCTTCACTCTAGGGCGTTGCTCCACCACATCGAATAGTTAGGGCCTTAGTAGTCAATGCCAGAAGCATAAAATACAATATAAATACAACAGTTTTTCCACTCTATAATATGAGTAATTGCAAACAGTGTGGAAGTAATGGTCATTTCTACGTTCCGGGCAAGGTAGGCTTCACTCTAGGGCGTTGGTCCACCAGATCCAATAGTTAGCGCCTAAGAAGTCAACGCCAGGAGCACCAAATACAAAATAAATACAACAGTTTTTCCATCGTATAAAACGAATAATTGCATCCAGTGTGCAAGTAATGGTCATTTCTACGATCCGGGGAACCTAGGCATCACTCTAGGGCGTTATTCAACCAGAGCGAATAGTTAGGGCCTAAGTAGTCAACGCCTGAAGCATAAAATACAATATAAATACAACAGTTTTTCCATTGTATAAAACGACTAATTGCAACCAGTATGAAAGTTATGGTTATTTCTACGTTCAGGGCAACCTAGGCTTCACCCTAGGGCGTTGCTCCAGCAGATCGAATAGTTAGGGCCTATGAAGTCAACGCCAGAAGCATCAAATACTATATATGTACAACAGTCTTCCCATCGTATAAAACGAATAATTGCAACCAGTCTGATAGTTATGGTCATTTCTACGTTCCGGGCAATCTAGGCTTCTCTCTAGGGCGTCGTTCCACCAGATCGAATAGTTAGGGCCTAAGAAGTCTACGCCAGAAGCATAAAATACAATACAAATACAACAGCTTTTCCATCGTATAACAGGAATATTTGCAACCAGTGTGAAAGACATGGTCATTTCTACATTCCGGGCAACCTAGGCTTCACTCTAGGGCCATGCTCCACCAGATCGAATAGTTAGGGCCTACGAAGTCAACGCCAGAAGCATAAAATACAATATAAATGCAACAGTTTTTCCCTTGTATAACAGGAATAAATGCAACCAGTGTGTAAGCTATGGTCACTTCTACGTTCCGGGCAGCCTAGGCTTCGCTCTAGGGCGTTGCTCCACCACATCGAATAGTTAGGGCCTTAGAAGTCAATGCCAGAAACATTAAATGCCATAAAAATACAACAGTTGTTCCACTGTATAATACGAATAATTGCAAACAGTGTGGAAGTAATGGCCATTTCTACGTATCGGGCAACCTATGCTTCAGTCTAGGGCGTTGCTCAACCACATCGAATAGCTACGGCCCTAGAAGACAACGCCATAACTATAAAATACAATATAAATACAACAGTCTTTCCATCTCATAAAACGAATAATTGCAAACAGTCTGATAGTTATGGTCATTTCTACGTTCCGGGCAACCTAGGCTTCACTCTAGGGCGTTGCTCCACCAGATCGAATGGTTAGGGCCTAAGAAGTCAACGCCAGAAGCATAAAATACAATAAAAATACAACAGTTTTTCCCTTGTATAACAGAAATAATTGCAACCAGTATGAATGTTATGGTCATTTCTACGTTCCGGGCAACCTAGGCTTCACTCTAGGGCGTTGGTCCGCCAGATCCAATAGCTACGGCCCTAGAAGACAACGCCATAACTATAAAATACAATATAAATACAACAGTCTTTCCATCGTATAAAACGAGTAATTGCAACCAGTGTGAAAGCTATGGTCATTTCTACGTTCCGGGCAACCAAGGCTTCACTCTAGGGCGTTGCTCCACCACATCGAATAGCTGCGGCCTTAGAAGTCAACGCCAGAAGCATAAAATACAATATAAATACAACACTTTTTCCATCGTATAACAGGAATAATTGCAAACAGTGTGAAAGATATGGTCATTTCTACGTTGCGGGCATCCTAGGCTTCACTCTAGGGCATTGCTCCACCACATCGAATAGCTACGGCCTTAGAAGTCAACGCCATAACTATGAAAAACAATATAAATACAACAGTTTTTCCATTGTATAAAATGAATAATTGCAAACAGTGTAAGGGTAATGGTCATTTCTACTTTCCGGGCAACCTAGGCTTCACTCTAGGGCGTTTCTCCACCACATCGAATTGCTGCGGCCTTAGAAGTCAACGTCTCAAGCATACAATATAACATAAATACAACAGTTTTTCCATCGTATAACAGGAATAATTGCAACCAGTGTGAAAGCTATGGTCATATCTACGTTCCGGGCAACCTAGGCTTCACTCTAGGGCGTTGCTCCTCCACATCGAATAGTTAGGGCCTTAGAAGTCAATGCCAGAAGCATAAAATACAATATAAATACAACAGTTTTTAACTGTATAATATGAATAATTGCAAACAGTGTGGAAGTAATGGTCATTTCTACGATCCGGGCAACCTAGGCATCACTCTAGGGCGTTGTTCAACCAGAGCGAATAGTTAGGGCCCAAGAAGTCAAGGCCTGAAGCATACAATACGATATATGTACAACAGTCTTTCCATCGTATAAAACGAATAATTGCAACCAGTCTGATAGTTATGGTCATTTCTACGTTCCGGGCAATCTAGGCTTCTCTCTAGGGCGTCGTTCCACCAGATCGAATAGTTAGGGCCTAAGAAGTCTACGCCAGAAGCATAAAATACAACACAAATACAACACCTTTTCCATCGTATAACAGGAATAATTGCAAACAGTGTGGAGGTAATGGTCATTTCTACTTTCCGGGCAACCTAGGCTTCACTCTAGGGCGTTTCTCCACCACATCGAATAGCTACGGCCTTAGAAGTCAACGTCTGAAGCATACAATATAATATAAATACAACAGTTTTTCCATCGTATAACAGGAATATTTGCAACCAGTGTGAAAGTGATGGTCATTTCTACGTTCCGGGCAACCTAGGCTTCACCCTAGGGCGTTGTTCCTCCAGATCGAATAGCTAGGGCCTAAGAAGTGTACACCAGAAGCATAAAATACAATATAAATACAACAGCTTTTCCATCGTATAACAGGAATAATTGCAACCAGTGTGAAAGTGATGGTCATTTCTACGTTCCGGGCAACCTAGGCTTCAGTCTAGGGCGTGGTTCCCCCAGATCGAATAGTTAGGGCCTAAGAAGCCTACGCCAGAAGCATAAAATACGATATATGTACAACAGCTTTTCCATCGTATAAAATGAGTAATTGCAACCAGTGTGAAAGTAACGGCCATTTCTACGTTCCGAGCATCCTAGACTTAACACTGAGGCATTGCTCCACCAGATCGAATACATAGGGCCTTAGAAGTCAACGCCAGAAGCATAAAGTACATTAAAAATACAACAGTCTCCATCGTGTAACAGGAATAATTGCCACCAGTGTGAAAGTGATGGTCATTTCTGCATTCCGGGCAACCTAGGCTTCACTCTAGGGCCATGCTCCACCAGATCGAATAGTTAGGTCCTAAGAAGTCAACGCCAGAAGCATAAAATACAATATAAATACAACAGTTTTTCCCTTGTATAACAGGAATAATTGCAACAAGTATGAAAGCTATGGTCATTTATACGTTTCGGGCAACCTAGGCTTCACTATAGGGCGTTGCTCCACCACATCGAATAGCTGCGGCCTTAGAAGTCAACGCCAGAAGCATAAAATACAATATAAATACAACAGTTTTTCAATCGTATAACAGGAATAATTGCAAACAGTGTGAAAAATATGGTCATTTCTACGTTGCGGGCAACCTAGGCATCACTCTAGGGCATTGCTCCACCACATCGAATAGCTACGGCCTTAGAAGTCAACGCCATAACTATAAAAAACAATATAAATACAACAGTTTTTCCCTTGTATAACAGGAATAAATGCAACCAGTGTGTAAGCTATGGTCACTTTTACGTTCCGGGCAGCCTAGGCTTCGCTCTAGGGCGCTGCTCCACCACATCGAATAGTTAGGGCCTTAGAAGTCAATGCCAGAAACATTAAATGACATAAAAATACAACAGTTGTTCCACTGTATAATACGAATAATTGCAAACAGTGTGGAAGTAATGGCCATTTCTACGTATCGGGCAACCTATGCTCCAGTCTAGGGCGTTGCTCAACCACATCGAATAGCTACGGCCCTAGAAGACAACGCCATAACTATAAGATACAATATAAATACAACAGTCTTTCCATCTCATAAAACGAATAATTGCAACCAGTCTGATAGTTATGGTCATTTCTACGTTCCGGGCAACCTAGGCTTCACTCTAGGGCGTTGCTCCACCAGATCGAATGGTTAGGGCCTAAGAAGTCAACGCCAGAAGCATAAAATACAATAAAAATACAACAGTTTTTCCCTTGTATAACAGAAATAATTGCAACCAGTATGAATGTTATGGTCATTTCTACGTTCCGGGCAACCTAGGCTTCACTCTAGGGCGTTGGTCCGCCAGATCCAATAGCTACGGCCCTAGAAGACAACGCCATAACTATAAAATACAATATAAATACAACAGTCTTTCCATCGTATAAAACGAGTAATTGCAACCAGTGTGAAAGCTATGGTCATTTCTACGTTCCGGGCAACCAAGGCTTCACTCTAGGGCGTTGCTCCACCACATCGAATAGCTGCGGCCTTAGAAGTCAACGCCAGAAGCATAAAATACAATATAAATACAACACTTTTTCCATCGTATAACAGGAATAATTGCAAACAGTGTGAAAGATATGGTCATATCTACGTTGCGGGCATCCTAGGCTTCACTCTAGGGCATTGCTCCAGCACATCGAATAGCTACGGCCTTAGAAGTCAACGCCATAACTATGAAAAACAATATAAATACAACAGTTTTTCCATTGTATAAAATGAATAATTGCAAACAGTGTAAGGGTAATGGTCATTTCTACTTTCAGGGCAACCTAGGCTTCACTCTAGGGCGTTTCTCCACCACATCGAATTGCTGCGGCCTTAGAAGTCAACGTCTGAAGCATACAATATAACATAAATACAACAGTTTTTCCATCGTATAACAGGTATAATTGCAACCAGTGTGAAAGCTATGGTCATATCTACGTTCCGGGCAACCTAGGCTTCACTGTAGGGCGTTGCTCCTCCACATCGAATAGTTAGGGCCTTAGAAGTCAATGCCAGAAGCATAAAATACAATATAAATACAACAGTTTTTAACTGTATAATATGAATAATTGCAAACAGTGTGGAAGTAATGGTCATTTCTACGATCCGGGCAACCTAGGCATCACTCTAGGGCGTTGTTCAACCAGAGCGAATAGTTAGGGCCTAAGAAGTCAAGGCCTGAAGCATACAATACGATATATGTACAACAGTCTTTCCGTCGTATAAAACGAATAATTGCAACCAGTCTGATAGTTATGGTCATTTCTACGTTCCGGGCAATCTAGGCTTCTCTCTAGGGCGTCGTTCCACCAGATCGAATAGTTAGGGCCTAAGAAGTCTACGCCAGAAGCATAAAATACAACACAAATACAACAGATTTTCCATCGTATAACAGGAATAATTGCAACCAGTGTGAAAGGTATTGTCATTTCTACTTTCCGTGCAACCTAGGCTTCACTCTAGGGCGTTGCTCCACCACATCGAATAGCTACGGCCTTAGGAGTAAACGCCAGAGGCATAAAATACAAAATAAATACAACAGTTTTTCCATCGTATAAAAAGAGTAATTGCAACCAGTGTGAAAGTGATGGTCATTTCTACGTTCCGGGCAACCTAGGCTTCACTCTAGGGCGTTGTTCCTCCAGATCGAATAGCTAGGGCCTAAGAAGTGTACACCAGAAGCATAAAATACAATATAAATACAACAGCTTTTCCATCGTATAACAGGAATAATTGCAACCAGTGTGAAAGTGATGGTCATTTCTACGTTCCGGGCAACCTAGGCTTCAGTCTAGGGCGTGGTTCCCCCAGATCGAATAGTTAGGGCCTAAGAAGCCTACGCCAGAAGCATAAAATACAATATAAATACAACAGTTTTTCCATCGTATAACAAGAATAACTGCAACCAGTGTGAAAGCTATGGTCATTGCTACGTTCCGGGCAACCTACGCTTCACTCTAGGGCGTTGCTCCACCACATCGAATAGCTGCGGCCTTAGAAGTCAACGCCAGAAGCACAAAATAAAGTAAAAATACAACAGTTATTCCATCGTATAACAGGAATAATTACCACCAGTGTGAACGTAATGGGCATTTCTACGTTACGTGCAACCTAGGCTTCACTTTAGGGCCATGCTCCACCAGATCGAATAGTTAGGTCCTAAGAAGTCAACGCCAGAAGCATAAAATACAATATAAATACAACAGCTTTTCCCTTGTATAACAGGAATAATTGCAACAAGTATGAAAGCTATGGTCATTTATACGTTTCGGGCAACCTAGGCTTCACTATAGGGCGTTGCTCCACCACATCGAATAGCTGCGGCCTTAGAAGTCAACGCCAGAAGCATAAAATACAATATAAATACAACTGTTTTTCAATCGTATAACAGGAATAATTGCAAACAGTGTGAAAAATATGGTCATTTCTACGTTGCGGGCAACCTAGGCATCACTCTAGGGCATTGCTCCACCACATCGAATAGCTACGGCCTTAGAAGTCAACGCCATAACTATAAAAAACAATATAAATACAACAGTTTTCCCATTGTATATAATGAATAATTGCAAACAGTGTGGAGGTAATGGTCATTTCTACTTTCCGGGCAAGCTGGGCTTCACCCTAGGGCGTTGTTCCACCAGAGCGAATAGTTAGGGCCTAAGAAGTCAACGCCTGAAGCATAAAGTACAATCAAAATCCAACAGTTTCTAAATCGTATAGCTGGAATAATTGCAACCAGAGTGAAAGTAATGGCCATTTCCACGTTTCGGGCGACCTAGGCTCCACTCTAGGGCGTTGCTCCACCAGATGGAATAGCTAGGGCCATACAAGTCAACGCCCGAAGCATAAAATACAAAATAAATAGAACAGCTTTTCCATTGTATAAAACGACTAATTGACACCAGTGTGAAAGTTATGGTCATTTCCACGTTCCGGGCAACCTAGGCTTCACTACAGGGCGGTGCTCCACCGGATCAAATAGTTAGGGCCTAAGAAGTCAACGCCAGAAGCATAAAATACGCTATATGTACAACAGTTTTACCATCGTATAAGATGAATAATCGCAAACCGTGTGAAGGTGATGGTCATTTCTATGTTCCGGGCAACCTAGGCTTCACTCTAGGGCGTTGCTCCACCAGATCGAATAGTTGGGGCGTTAGGAGTCAACGGCCGAAGCATAAAATACAAAATAAGTAGAACAGTTTTTCCAATGTATAAAACGAATAATTGAAACCAGTGTGAAAGCTATGGTCATTTCTACGTTCCGCGCAACCTAGGCTTCACCCTAGGGCGTTGCTCCACCTGATCGAATAGTTAGGGCTTAAGAAGTCAACGCCAGAAGCATAAAATACGATATATGTACAACAGTTTTTCCATCGTATAAAACGAATAATTGCAACCAGTGTGAAAGTAATAGCCATTTCTACGTTGCGGGCATCCTAAACTTAACGCTGAGGCATTGCTACACCAGATCGAATACATAGGGCCTTAGAAGTCATCGCCAGAAGTATAAAGTACAATCAAAATCCACCAGTTTGTCCATCGTATAGCTGGAATAATTGCAACCAGAGTGAAAGTAATGGTCATTTCTACGTTTCGGGTGACCTAGGCTCCACTCTAGGGCGTTGCTCCACCAGATGGAATAGCTAGGGCCTTAGAAGGCAATGCCAGAAGCATAAAATACAATAAAAATGCAACAGTTTTTTCATCGTATAACAGGAATAACTGCAACCAGTGTTAAAGTACAGGTCATTTCTACGTTCCGGGCAACTTATGCTTCACTACAGGGCGGTGCTCCACCAGATCCAATAGTTAGGGCCTAAGAAGTCAACGACAGAAGCACCAAATACAAAATAAATACAACAGTTTTTCCACTGTATAAAACGAATAATTGGAGCCAGTGTAAAATTTATAGTCATTTCTACGTTCCGCGCAACCTAGACTTCACCCCAGGGCCTTGCTCCACCAGATCCAATAGTTCGGACCTAAGAAGTCAGCGCCAGAAGCATAAAATACAAAATAGATACAACAGCTTTTCCATCGTATATAATGTATATTTGCAAGCAGTGTGAAGGTAATGGTCCTTTCTACGTTCCGCGCAACCTAGGCTTCACTCCAGGGCGTTGCTCCACCAGATCGAATAGATAGGGCCTTAGAAGTCAACGCCAGAAGCATAAAATACAATATAAATACAATAGTTTTACCATCGTATAAAACGAGTAATTGCAACCAGTGTGAAAGTTATGGTCATTTCTACGTTCCGGGCATCCTAGCCTTCACCCTAGGGCGTTGCTCCACCTGATCGAATAGTTAGGGCCTAAGAAGTCAGCGCCAGAATCATAAAATACGATATATGTACAACAGTTTTTCCATCGTATAACAGGAATAATTGCAACCGCTGTGAAAGACATGGTCATTTCTACGTTCCGGGCAACCTAGGCTTCACTCTAGGGCGTTGCTCCACCACATCGAATAGTTACGGCCTTAGGACTCAACGCCGGAGGCATAAAATACAAAATAAATACAACAGTCTTTCGATCGTATAACAAGAATAATTGCAACCAGTGTGAAAGTGATGGTCATTTCTACATTCCGGGCAACCTAGGCTACACTCTAGGGCGTTGCTCCGCCAGATCGAATAGATAGGGCCTAAGAAGTCAACGCCAGAAGCATAAAATACAATATAAATACAACAGTTTTTCACTTGTATAACAGGAATAATTGCAACTAGTGTGAAAGCTGTGGATATTTCCACGTTCCGGGCTACCTACGCTCCACCCTAGGGCGTTGCTCCACCTGATCGAATAGTTAGGGCCTAAGAAGTCAACGCCAGAAGCATAAAATACGATATATGTGCAACAGTTTTGCCATCGTATAAAATGAATAATCGCAAACAGTGTGAAGGTAATGGTCATTTCTATGTTCCGGGCAACCTAGGCTTCACTCTAGGGCGTTGCTCCACCAGATCGAATAGTTAGGGCCTTAGAAGTCAACGCCCGAAGCATAAAATAGAAAATAAATAGAACAGTTTTTCCATTGTATAAAACTAATAATTGAAACCAGTGTGAAAGTTATGGTCATTTCTACGTTCCGCGCAACCTACACTTCACCCCTGGGCGTTGCTCCACCAGATCCAATGGTTAGGACCTAAGAAGTCAGCGCCAGAAGCATAAAATACAAAATTGATACAACAGCTTCTCCATCGTATATAACGTATATTTGCAAGCAGTGTGAAGGTAATGGTCATTTCTACGTTCCGCGCAACCTAGGCTTCACTCCAGGGCGTTGCTCCACCAGATCGAATAGTTAGGGCCTTAGAAGTCAACGCCAGAAGCATAAAATACAATATAAATACAATAGTTTTTCCATCGTATAAAACTAGTAATTGCAACCAGTGTGAAAGTTATGGTCATTTCTACGTTCCGGGCATCCTAGGCTTCACCCTAGGGCGTTGCTCCACCTGATCGAATAGTTAGGGCCTAAGAAGTCAACGCCAGAAGCATAAAATACGATATATGTGCAACAGTTTTGCCATCGTATAAAATGAATAATCGCAAACAGTGTGAAGGTAATGGTCATTTCTACGTTCCGGGCAACCTAGGCTTCACAGTAGGGCGTTGTTCCACCAGTGCGAATAGTTAGGGCCTAAGAAGTCAACGCCTGAAGCAAAAAATACAATATAAATACAACAGTTTTTCCATCGTATAAAACGAATAATTGCAACCAGTATGAAAGTTATGGACATTTCTACGTTCCGGGCAACCTAGGCTTCACTCTAGGGCGTTGCTCAATCACGTCGAATAGTTAGGGCCTAAGAAGTCAACGCCTGAAGCATAAAATACAATATAAATACAACAGTTTTTCCATCGTATAAAACGAATAATTGAAACCAGTATGAAAGATATGGCCATTTCTACGTTCCGGGCAACCTAGGCTTCACTCTAGGGCGTTGACCCTCCACATCTAACAGTTAGGGCATAAGAAGTCAACGCCAGAAGCACCAAATACAAAATAAATACAACAGTTTTTCCATCGTATAAAACGAATAATTGCAACCAGTATGAAAGCTTTGGTCATTTCTACGTTCCGGGCAACCTACGCTTCACCCTAGGGCGTTGCTCCACCTGATCGAATAGTTAGGGCCTAAGAAGTCAACGCCAGAAGCATAAAATACGATATATGTACAACAGTTTTACCATCGTATAAAATGAATAATCGCAAACCGTGTGAAGGTGATGGTCATTTCTATATTCCGGGCAACCTAGGCTTCACTCTAGGGCGTTGCTCCACCAGATCGAATAGTTGGGGCCTTAGGAGTCAACGGCCGGAGCATAAAATACAAAATAAGTAGAACAGTTTTTCCATTGTATAAAACGAATAATTGAAACCAGTGTGAAAGTTGTGGTCATTTCTACGTTCCGCGCAACCTAGGCTTCACTCTATGGCGTTGCTCCACCTGATCGGATAGTTAGGGCCTAAGAAGTCAACGCCAGAAGCATAAAATACGATATATGTACAACAGTTTTTACATCGTATAAAACGAATAATTGCAACCAGTGTGAAAGTAACAGCCATTTCTACGCTGCGGGCATCCCAGACTTAACTCTGAGGCATTGCTACACCAGATCGAATGCATAGGGCCTTAGAAGTCAACTCGAGAAGTATAAAGTACAATCAAAATCCAACAGTTTGTCCATCGTATAGCTGGAATAATTGCAACCAGAGTGAAAGCAATGGTCATTTCTACGTTTCGGGCGACCTAGGCTCCACTATAGGGCGTTGCTCCACCAGATGGAATAGCTAGGGCCTTAGAAGTCAATGCCAGAAGCATAAAATACAAAATAAATACAACAGTTTTTCCATTGTATAACACGAATAATTGCAACCAGTATGAAAGTTATGGTCATTTCTACGTTCCGGGCAACCTAGGCTTCACCCTAGGGCGTTGCTCCACCTGATCCAATAGATAGGGCCTAAGAAGTCAACGCCAGAAGCATAAAATACAAAATAGATACAACAGCTTTTCCATCGTATATAATGTATATTTGCAAGCAGTGTGAAGGTAATGGTCCTTTCTACGTTCCGCGCAACCTAGGCTTCACTCCAGGGCGTTGCTCCACCAGATCGAATAGATAGGGCCTTAGAAGTCAACGCCAGAAGCATAAAATACAATATAAATACAATAGTTTTACCATCGTATAAAACGAGTAATTGCAACCAGTGTGAAAGTTATGGTCATTTCTACGTTCCGGGCATCCTAGCCTTCACCCTAGGGCGTTGCTCCACCTGATCGAATAGTTAGGGCCTAAGAAGTCAGCGCCAGAATCATAAAATACGATATATGTACAACAGTTTTTCCATCGTATAACAGGAATAATTGCAACCGCTGTGAAAGACATGGTCATTTCTACGTTCCGGGCAACCTAGGCTTCACTCTAGGGCGTTGCTCCACCACATCGAATAGTTACGGCCTTAGGACTCAACGCCGGAGGCATAAAATACAAAATAAATACAACAGTTTTTCGATCGTATAACAAGAATAATTGCAACCAGTGTGAAAGTGATGGTCATTTCTACATTCCGGGCAACCTAGGCTACACTCTAGGGCGTTGCTCCGCCAGATCGAATAGATAGGGCCTAAGAAGTCAACGCCAGAAGCATAAAATACAATATAAATACAACAGTTTTTCACTTGTATAACAGGAATAATTGCAACTAGTGTGAAAGCTGTGGATATTTCCACGTTCCGGGCTACCTACGCTCCACCCTAGGGCGTTGCTCCACCTGATCGAATAGTTAGGGCCTAAGAAGTCAACGCCAGAAGCATAAAATACGATATATGTGCAACAGTTTTGCCATCGTATAAAATGAATAATCGCAAACAGTGTGAAGGTAATGGTCATTTCTATGTTCCGGGCAACCTAGGCTTCACTCTAGGGCGTTGCTCCACCAGATCGAATAGTTAGGGCCTTAGAAGTCAACGCCCGAAGCATAAAATAGAAAATAAATAGAACAGTTTTTCCATTGTATAAAACTAATAATTGAAACCAGTGTGAAAGTTATGGTCATTTCTACGTTCCGCGCAACCTACACTTCACCCCTGGGCGTTGCTCCACCAGATCCAATGGTTAGGACCTAAGAAGTCAGCGCCAGAAGCATAAAATACAAAATTGATACAACAGCTTCTCCATCGTATATAACGTATATTTGCAAGCAGTGTGAAGGTAATGGTCATTTCTACGTTCCGCGCAACCTAGGCTTCACTCCAGGGCGTTGCTCCACCAGATCGAATAGTTAGGGCCTTAGAAGTCAACGCCAGAAGCATAAAATACAATATAAATACAATAGTTTTTCCATCGTATAAAACTAGTAATTGCAACCAGTGTGAAAGTTATGGTCATTTCTACGTTCCGGGCATCCTAGGCTTCACCCTAGGGCGTTGCTCCACCTGATCGAATAGTTAGGGCCTAAGAAGTCAACGCCAGAAGCATAAAATACGATATATGTGCAACAGTTTTGCCATCGTATAAAATGAATAATCGCAAACAGTGTGAAGGTAATGGTCATTTCTACGTTACGGGCAACCTAGGCTTCACAGTAGGGCGTTGTTCCACCAGTGCGAATAGTTAGGGCCTAAGAAGTCAACGCCTGAAGCAAAAAATACAATATAAATACAACAGTTTTTCCATCGTATAAAACGAATAATTGCAACCAGTATGAAAGTTATGGACATTTCTACGTTCCGGGCAACCTAGGCTTCACTCTAGGGCGTTGCTCAATCACGTCGAATAGTTAGGGCCTAAGAAGTCAACGCCTGAAGCATAAAATACAATATAAATACAACAGTTTTTCCATCGTATAAAACGAATAATTGAAACCAGTATGAAAGATATGGCCATTTCTACGTTCCGGGCAACCTAGGCTTCACTCTAGGGCGTTGACCCTCCACATCTAACAGTTAGGGCATAAGAAGTCAACGCCAGAAGCACCAAATACAAAATAAATACAACAGTTTTTCCATCGTATAAAACGAATAATTGCAACCAGTATGAAAGCTTTGGTCATTTCTACGTTCCGGGCAACCTACGCTTCACCCTAGGGCGTTGCTCCACCTGATCGAATAGTTAGGGCCTAAGAAGTCAACGCCAGAAGCATAAAATACGATATATGTACAACAGTTTTACCATCGTATAAAATGAATAATCGCAAACCGTGTGAAGGTGATGGTCATTTCTATATTCCGGGCAACCTAGGCTTCACTCTAGGGCGTTGCTCCACCAGATCGAATAGTTGGGGCCTTAGGAGTCAACGGCCGGAGCATAAAATACAAAATAAGTAGAACAGTTTTTCCATTGTATAAAACGAATAATTGAAACCAGTGTGAAAGTTGTGGTCATTTCTACGTTCCGCGCAACCTAGGCTTCACTCTATGGCGTTGCTCCACCTGATCGGATAGTTAGGGCCTAAGAAGTCAACGCCAGAAGCATAAAATACGATATATGTACAACAGTTTTTACATCGTATAAAACGAATAATTGCAACCAGTGTGAAAGTAACAGCCATTTCTACGCTGCGGGCATCCCAGACTTAACTCTGAGGCATTGCTACACCAGATCGAATGCATAGGGCCTTAGAAGTCAACTCGAGAAGTATAAAGTACAATCAAAATCCAACAGTTTGTCCATCGTATAGCTGGAATAATTGCAACCAGAGTGAAAGCAATGGTCATTTCTACGTTTCGGGCGACCTAGGCTCCACTATAGGGCGTTGCTCCACCAGATGGAATAGCTAGGGCCTTAGAAGTCAATGCCAGAAGCATAAAATACAAAATAAATACAACAGTTTTTCCATTGTATAACACGAATAATTGCAACCAGTTTGAAAGTTATGGTCATTTCTACGTTCCGGGCAACCTAGGCTTCACCCTAGGGCGTTGCTCCACCTGATCCAATAGATAGGGCCTAAGAAGTCAACGCCAGAAGCATAAAATACAAAATAAATACAACAGTTTTTCCATCGTATTAAACGAATAATTGCAACCAGTATGAAAGCTTTGGTCATTTCTACGTTCCGGGCAATCTACGCTTCACCCTAGGGCGTTGCTCCACCTGATCGAATAGTTAGGGCCTAAGAGGTCAACGCCAGAAGCATAAAATACGATATATGTACAACAGTTTTACCATCGTATAAAATGAATAATCGCAAACCGTGTGAAGGTGATGGTCATTTCTATATTCCGGGCAACCTAGGCTTCACTCTAGGGCGTTGCTCCACCAGATGGAATAGCTAGGGCCTTAGAAGTCAATGCCAGAAGCATAAAATACAAAATAAATACAACAGTTTTTCCATTGTATAAAACGAATAATTGAAACCAGTGTGAAAGTTATGGTCATTTCCACGTTCCGGGCAACCTACGCTTCACCCTAGGGCGTTGCTCCACCTGATCGAATAGTTAGGGCCTAAGAAGTCAACGCCAGAAGCATAAAATACGATATATGTACAACAGTTTTTCCATCGTATAAAATGAGTAATTGCAACAAGTGTGATAGTGATGGTCATTTCTACGTTCCGTGCAACCTAGGCTTCACTCTAGGGCGTCGCCCCACCAGGTCGGATAGTTAAGGCCTTAGAAAACAACTCTAGACACATAAAATACAATAAATATACAACAGTTTTTCCATCGTATGAAAAGAATAATTGCAACCAGTGTGAAAGTAATGGCCATTTCTACGTTTCGTGCAACATAGGCTTCACTCTTGGACGTTGCCTCACGAGATCGAATAGTTCGGGCCTTAGAAGTCAACGCCCGAAGAACAAAATACAATATAAGTACAACAGTTTTTCCATCGTATAAAATGAATAATAGCATACAGTGTGAAAGTAATGGTCATTTCTACGTTCCGGACAACCTAGGCTTCACTCTAGGGCGTAGCTCCACCACATCGAATGGCTACGGCCTTTGAAGTAAACGCCTGAAGCCTAAAATACAAGAAAAATACCACAGTTTTTCCATCGTATAACAGGAATAATTGCATCATCTGTGAAGATAATGGTCATTTCTACGTTCCGGGCAACCTAGGCTTCGCTCCAGGGCGTTGCTCCAACAGATCGAATATATAGGGCCTAAGGAGTCAGCGCCAAAAGCGTAAAATACAATATAAATACAACAGTTTTTCCATCGTATAAAACGTATAATTGCATTCAGTGTGAAAGTAATGGTCATATCTACGCTTCGGGCAATCTAGGCTTGACGTTAGGGCGTTGCTCCGCCAGACCGAAGAGGTAGGGCCATAGCAGTCAGTGCCCGAAGCATTAGATACGGTAAAGGTATAACAGATTTTCCATCGTATAACAGGAATAATTGCAAACAGTGTGAAAGTAATGGACATTTCTACGTTTCAGGCAACCCAGCCTCCACTCTAGGGCGTTGCTCCACCAAATCCAAAAGTTAGGGCCATAGAAGTGAATGCCAAATGCATAAAATACAGTATAAATAGATCAGTTTTTCCATTGTGTAAAACGAATAATTGCAACCAGTGTGAAAGTTATGGTCATTTCAACGTTCCGGGCAACCTAGGCTTCACTCTAGGGCGCTGCTGCGCCATATCGAATAGCTAGGGCCTTAGAAGTCAACGCCAGAAGCATAAAATACAATGTAAATACAACAGCTTTTCCATCGTATAAAATGAATAATTGCAAACAGTGTGAAAGTAATGGTCATTTCTACGTTCCGGGCAACCTAGGCTTCACTCTAGGGCGTTGCTCCGCCAGATCGAATAGCTAGGGCCTTAGAAGTCAACGCGAGAAGCATAAAATACAATATAAGTACAACAGCTTTTCCATCGTATAAAATGAATAATTGCAAACAGTGTGAAAGTAATGCTCATTTCTACGCTCCGGTAAACCTAGGCTTCACTCTAGGGCGTTGCTCCACCAGATCGAATAGTTAGGACCTTAGAAATCAACGCCAGAAGCATAAAATACGATATACGTACATTAGTTTTTCCATCGTATAAAACGGATAATTGCATCCAGTGTGAAAGTTATGGTCATTTCTACGCTTCGTGCAACCTAGGCTTCACTCTAGGGCGTTGCTCCACCACATCGAATAGCTACGGCCTTAGAAGTCAACGCCAGAAGCATAAAACATGATACAAATCCAACAGCTTTCCATCGTATAACAGGAATAATTCCAAACAGTGTGAAGGTAATGGTCATTTCTACGCTCCCGTCAACCTAGGCTTCACTCTAGGGCGTTGCTCCACCACATCGAATAGTTAGGGCCTTAAAAGTCAACGCCAGAAGCATAAAATACCATATAAATACAACAGTTTTTCCATCGTATAACGAGAATAATTGCAACCAGTGTGAAAGTCATGGTCATTTCCTCGTACCGGGCCACCTAGGCTTCACTCTAGGGCGTTGGTCCACCAGATCCAATAGTTAGGGCCTAAGAAGTCAACGCCAGAAGCACCAAATACAAAATAAATACAACAGTTTTTCCATCGTATAAAACGAATAATTGCAACCAGTGTGAAATTAATGGTCATATCTACGTTCCGAACAATCTAGGCTTGAATCTAGGGCGTTGCTCCACCAGATCGAAGAGGTAGGGCCATAGAAGTCAATTTCCGAAGCATAAAATACGTTAAAGATATAACAGTTTATCCATCGTATAACAGGAGTAATTGCAACCAGTGTGAAAGTAATGGTCATGTCTACGTTCCGGGCAATCTAGGCTTGACTCTAGGGCGTTGCTCCACCAGATCGAAGAGGTAGGGCCATAGAAGTCAATGACCGAAGCATAAAATACAATAAAGATATAACAGTTTTTCCATAGTATAAAATGAGTAATTGCAACAAGTGTGATAGTGATGGTCATTTCTACGTTCCGTGCAACCTAGGCTTCACTCTAGGGCGTTACCCCACCAGGTCGGATAGTTAACGCCTTAGAAAACAACTCAAGACGCATAAAATACAATAAAGATACAACAGTTTTTCCATCGTATGAAAAGAATAATTGCAACCAGTGTGAAAGTAATGGTCATTTCTACGTTTCGGGCAACATAGGCTTCACTCTTGAACGTTGCTCCACCTGATCCAATAGATAGGGCCTAAGAAGTCAAAGCCAGAAGCATAAAATACAAAATAAATACAACAGTTTTTCCATCGTATAACAAGAATAATTGCAACCAGTGTGAAAGTGATGGTCATTTCTACATTCCGGGCAACCTAGGCTTCACTCTAGGGCGTTGCTCCACCGGATCGAATAGTTAGGGCCTAAGAAGTCAACGCCAGAAGCACCAAATACAATATAAATACAACAGTTTTTCCATCGTATAAAACGAATAATTGCAACCAGTATGAAAGTTATGGTCATTTCTACGTTCCGGGCAATCTAGGCTTCACTCTAGGGCGTTGCTCAACCACATCGAATAGTTAGGGCCTAAGAAGTCAACGCCTGAAGCATAAAATACAATATAAATACAACAGTTTTTCCATCGTATAAAACGAATAATTGAAACCAGTATGAAAGATATGGTCATTTCTACGTTCCGGGCAACCTAGGCTTCACTCTAGGGCGTTGGCCCTCCACATGTAACAGTTAGGGCATAAGAAGTCAACGCCGGAAGCACCAAATACAAAATAAATACAACAGTTTTTCCATCGTATAAAACGAATAATTGCAACCAGTATGAAAGCTTTGGTCATTTCTACGTTCCGGGCAACCTACGCTTCACCCTAGGGCGTTGCTCCACCTGATCGAATAGTTAGGGCCTAAGAAGTCAACGCCAGAAGCATAAAATACGATATATGTACAACAGTTTTACCATCGTATAAAATGAATAATCGCAAACCGTGTGAAGGTGATGGTCATTTCTATATTCCGGGCAACCTAGGCTTCACTCTAGGGCGTTGCTCCACCATATCGAATAGTTGGGGCCTTAGGAGTCAACGGCCGGAGCATAAAATACAAAATAAGTAGAACAGTTTTTCCATTGTATAAAACGAATAATTGAAACCAGTGTGAAAGTTATGGTCATTTCTACGTTCCGCGCAACCTAGGCTTCACCCTATGGCGTTGCTCCACCTGATCGGATAGTTAGGGCCTAAGAAGTCAACGCCAGAAGCATAAAATACGATATATGTACAACAGTTTTTCCATCGTATAAAACGAATAATTGCAACCAGTGTGAGAGTAATAGCCATTTCTACGTTGCGAGCATCCTACACTTAACTCTGAGGCATTGCTACACCAGATCGAATGCATAGGTCCTTAGAAGTCAACTCCAGAAGTATAAAGTACAATCAAAATCCAACAGTTTGTCCATCGTATAGCTGGAATAATTGCAACCAGAGTGAAAGCAATGGTCATTTCTACGTTTCGGGCGACCTAGGCTCCACTATAGGGCGTAGCTCCACCATATGGAATAGCTAGGGCCTTAGAAGTCAATGCCAGAAGCATAAAATACAAAATAAATACAACAGCTTTTCCATGGTATATAATGTACAATTGCAAACAGTGTGAAAGTAACGGTCATTTCTACCTTCCGGGCAACCTAGGCTTCACTCTAGGGCTTTGGTCCAACACATCCAACAGTTAGGGCTTAAGAAGTCAACGCCAGAAGCACCAAATACAAAATAAACACAACAGTTTTTCCATAGTATAAAACGAATACTTGCAACCAGTATGAAAGTTGTGGTCATTTCTACGTTCCGTGCAATCTAGGCTTCACTCTAGGGCGTTGCTCAACCACATCGAATAGTTAGGGCCGTAGAAGTCAATGCCAGAAGCATAAAATACAATATAAATACAACAGTTTTTCCACTGTATGATATGAATAATTGCAAACAGTATGAAAGTTATGGTCATTTCCACGTTCCGGGCAACCTAGGCTTCACTATAGGGCGGTGCTCCACCAGATCGAATAGTTAGGGCCTAAGAAGTCTACGCCAGAAGCATAAAATACAATACAAATACAACAGCTTTTCCATCGTATGTAATGTACATTTGCAAACAGTGTGAAAGTAACGGTCATTTCTACGTTCCGGGCAACCTAGGCTTCACTCTAGGGCGCTGCTCCACCAGATCGAATTGTTGGGGCGTTAGGAGTCAACGGCCGAAGCATAAAATACAAAATAAGTAGAACAGTTTTTCCACTGTATAAAACGAATAATTGAAACCAGTGTGAAAGCTATGGTCATTTCTACGTTTCGCGCAACCTAGGCTTCACCCTAGGGCGTTGCTCCACCTGATCGAATAGTTAGGGCCTAAGAAGTCAGCGCCAGAAGCATAAAATACGATATATGTACAACAGTTTTTCCATCGTATAAAACGAGTAATTGCAACCAGTGTGAAAGTTATGGTCATTTCTACGTTCCGGGCATCCTAGCCTTCACCCTAGGGCGTTGCTCCACCTGATCGAATAGTTAGGGCCTAAGAAGTCAGCGCCAGAAGCATAAAATACGATATATGTACAACAGTTTTTCCATCGTATAACAGGAGTAATTGCAACCGGTGTGAAAGACATGGTCATTTCTACGTTCCGGGCAACCTAGGCTTCACTCTAGGGCGTTGCTCCACCACATCGAATAGCCACGGCCTTAGGAGTCAACGCCAGAGGCATAAAATACGATATATGTACAACAGTTTTTCCATCGTATAAAATGAATAATCGCAAGCAGTGTGAAGGTACTGGTCATTTCTACGTTCCGGGCAACCTAGGCTTCACCCTAGGGCGTTGTTCCACCAGAGCGAATAGTTAGGGCCTAAGAAGTCAACGCCTGAAGCATAAAATACAATATAAATACAACAGTTTTTCCATCGTATAAAACGAATAATTGCAACCAGTATGAAAGTTATGGTCATTTCTACGTTCCGGGCAATCTAGGCTTCACTCTAGGGCGTTGCTCAACCACATCGAATAGTTAGGGCCTAAGAAGTCAACGCCTGAAGCATAAAATACAATATAAATACAACAGTTTTTCCATCGTATAAAACGAATAATTGAAACCAGTATGAAAGATATGGCCATTTCTACGTTCCGGGCAACCTAGGCTTCACTCTAGGGCGTTGACCCTCCACATCTAACAGTTAGGGCATAAGAAGTCAACGCCAGAAGCACCAAATACAAAATAAATACAACAGTTTTTCCATCGTATAAAACGAATAATTGCAACCAGTATGAAAGCTTTGGTCATTTCTACGTTCCGGGCAACCTACGCTTCACCCTAGGGCGTTGCTCCACCTGATCGAATAGTTAGGGCCTAAGAAGTCAACGCCAGAAGCATAAAATACGATATATGTACAACAGTTTTACCATCGTATAAAATGAATAATCGCAAACCGTGTGAAGGTGATGGTCATTTCTATATTCCGGGCAACCTAGGCTTCACTCTAGGGCGTTGCTCCACCAGATCGAATAGTTGGGGCCTTAGGAGTCAACGGCCGGAGCATAAAATACAAAATGAGTAGAACAGTTTTTCCATTGTATAAAACGAATAATTGAAACCAGTGTGAAAGTTGTGGTCATTTCTACGTTCCGCGCAACCTAGGCTTCACTCTATGGCGTTGCTCCACCTGATCGGATAGTTAGGGCCTAAGAAGTCAACGCCAGAAGCATAAAATACGATATATGTACAACAGTTTTTACATCGTATAAAACGAATAATTGCAACCAGTGTGAAAGTAACAGCCATTTCTACGTTGCGGGCATCCCAGACTTAACTCTGAGGCATTGCTACACCAGATCGAATGCATAGGGCCTTAGAAGTCAACTCGAGAAGTATAAAGTACAATCAAAATCCAACAGTTTGTCCATCGTATAGCTGGAATAATTGCAACCAGAGTGAAAGCAATGGTCATTTCTACGTTTCGGGCGACCTAGGCTCCACTATAGGGCGTTGCTCCACCAGATGGAATAGCTAGGGCCTTAGAAGTCAATGCCAGAAGCATAAAATACAAAATAAATACAACAGTTTTTCCATTGTATAACACGAATAATTGCAACCAGTATGAAAGTTATGGTCATTTCTACGTTCCGGGCAACCTAGGCTTCACCCTAGGGCGTTGCTCCACCTGATCCAATAGATAGGGCCTAAGAAGTCAACGCCAGAAGCATAAAATACAAAATAAATACAACAGTTTTTCCATCGTATAACAAGAATAATTGCAACCAGTGTGAAAGTGATGGTCATTTCTACATTCCGGGCAACCTAGGCTTCACTCTAGGGCGTTGCTCCACCGGATCGAATAGTTAGGGCCTAAGAAGTCAACGCCAGAAGCACCAAATACAAAATTAATACAACAGTTTTTCCATCGTATAAAACGAATAATTGCAACCAGTATGAAAGTTACGGTCATTTCTACGTTCCGGGCAACCTAGGCTTCACCCTAGGGCGTTGCTCCACCTGATCGAATAGTTAGGGCCTAAGAAGTCAACGCCAGAAACATAAAATACGATATATGTACAACAGTTTTTCCATCGTATAAAATGAATAATCGCAAGCAGTGTGAAGGTAATGGTCATTTCTACGTTCCGGGCAACCTAGGCTTCACCCTAGGGCGTTGTTCCACCAGAGCGAATAGTTAGGGCCTAAGAGGTCAACGCCTGAAGCATAAAATACAATATAAATACAACAGTTTTTCCATCGTATAAAACGAATAATTGCAACCAGTATGAAAGTTATGGTCATTTCTACGTTCCGGGCAACCTAGGCTTCACTCTAGGGCGTTGCTCAACCACATCGAATAGTTAGGGCCTAAGAAGTCAACGCCTGAAGCATAAAATACAATATAAATACAACAGTTTTTCCATCGTATAAAACGAATAATTGAAACCAGTATGAAGGATATGGTCATTTCTACGTTCCGGGCAACCTAGGCTTCACTCTAGGGCGTTGGCCCTCCACATCTAACAGTTAGGGCATAAGAAGTCAACGCCAGAAGCACCAAATACAAAATAAATTCAACAGTTTTTCCATCGTATTAAACGAATAATTGCAACCAGTATGAAAGCTTTGGTCATTTCTACGTTCCGGGCAACCTACGCTTCACCCTAGGGCGTTGCTCCACCTGATCGAATAGTTAGGGCCTAAGAGGTCAACGCCAGAAGCATAAAATACGATATATGTACAACAGTTTTACCATCGTATAAAATGAATAATCGCAAACCGTGTGAAGGTGATGGTCATTTCTATATTCCGGGCAACCTAGGCTTCACTCTAGGGCGTTGCTCCACCAGATGGAATAGCTAGGGCCTTAGAAGTCAATGCCAGAAGCATAAAATACAAAATAAATACAACAGTTTTTCCATTGTATAAAATGAGTAATTGCAACAAGTGTGATAGTGATGGTCATTTCTACGTTCCGTGCAACCTAGGCTTCACTCTAGGGCGTCGCGCCACCAGGTCGGATAGTTAAGGCCTTAGAAAACAACTCTAGACACATAAAATACAATAAATATACAACAGTTTTTCCATCGTATGAAAAGAATAATTGCAACCAGTGTGAAAGTAATGGCCATTTCTACGTTTCGTGCAACATAGGCTTCACTCTTGGACGTTGCCTCACGAGATCGAATAGTTCGGGCCTTAGAAGTCAACGCCCGAAGAACAAAATACAATATAAGTACAACAGTTTTTCCATCGTATAAAATGAATAATAGCATACAGTGTGAAAGTAATGGTCATTTCTACGTTCCGGACAACCTAGGCTTCACTCTAGGGCGCAGCTCCACCACATCGAATGGCTACGGCCTTTGAAGTAAACGCCTGAAGCCTAAAATACAAGAAAAATACCACAGTTTTTCCATCGTATAACAGGAATAATTGCATCATCTGTGAAGATAATGGTCATTTCTACGTTCCGGGCAACCTAGGCTTCGCTCCAGGGCGTTGCTCCAACAGATCGAATATATAGGGCCTTAGGAGTCAGCGCCAAAAGCGTAAAATACAATATAAATACAACAGTTTTTCCATCGTATAAAACGTATAATTGCATTCAGTGTGAAAGTAATGGTCATATCTACGCTTCGGGCAATCTAGGCTTGACGTTAGGGCGTTGCTCCGCCAGACCGAAGAGGTAGGGCCATAGCAGTCAGTGCCCGAAGCATTAGATACGGTAAAGGTATAACAGTTTTTCCATCGTATAACAGGAATAATTGCAAACAGTGTGAAAGTAATGGACATTTCTACGTTTCAGGCAACCCAGCCTCCACTCTAGGGCGTTGCTCCACCAAATCCAAAAGTTAGGGCCATAGAAGTGAATGCCAAATGCATAAAATACAGTATAAATAGATCAGTTTTTCCATTGTGTAAAACGAATAATTGCAACCAGTGTGAAAGTTATGGTCATTTCAACGTTCCGGGCAACCTAGGCTTCACTCTAGGGCGCTGCTGCGCCATATCGAATAGCTAGGGCCTTAGAAGTCAACGCCAGAAGCATAAAATACAATGTAAATACAACAGCTTTTCCATCGTATAAAATGAATAATTGCAAACAGTGTGAAAGTAATGGTCATTTCTACGTTCCGGGCAACCTAGGCTTCACTCTAGGGCGTTGCTCCGCCAGATCGAATAGCTAGGGCCTTAGAAGTCAACGCGAGAAGCATAAAATACAATATAAGTACAACAGCTTTTCCATCGTATAAAATGAATAATTGCAAACAGTGTGAAAGTAATGGTCATTTCTACGCTCCGGTAAACCTAGGCTTCACTCTAGGGCGTTGCTCCACCAGATCGAATAGTTAGGACCTTAGAAATCAACGCCAGAAGCATAAAATACGATATACGTACATTAGTTTTTCCATCGTATAAAACGGATAATTGCATCCAGTGTGAAAGTTATGGTCATTTCTACGCTTCGTGCAACCTAGGCTTCACTCTAGGGCGTTGCTCCACCACATCGAATAGCTACGGCCTTAGAAGTCAACGCCAGAAGCATAAAACATGATACAAATCCAACAGCTTTCCATCGTATAACAGGAATAATTCCAAACAGTGTGAAGGTAATGGTCATTTCTACGCTCCCGTCAACCTAGGCTTCACTCTAGGGCGTTGCTCCACCAGATCGAATAGTTAGGGCCTAAGAAGTCAACGCCAGAAGCACCAAATACAAAATAAATACAACAGTTTTTCCATCGTATAAAACGAATAATTGCAACCAGTGTGAAATTAATGGTCATATCTACGTTCCGAACAATCTAGGCTTGAATCTAGGGCGTTGCTCCACCAGATCGAAGAGGTAGGGCCATAGAAGTCAATTTCCGAAGCATAAAATACGTTAAAGATATAACAGTTTATCCATCGTATAACAGGAGTAATTGCAACCAGTGTGAAAGTAATGGTCATGTCTACGTTCCGGGCAATCTAGGCTTGACTCTAGGGCGTTGCTCCACCAGATCGAAGAGGTAGGGCCATAGAAGTCAATGACCGAAGCATAAAATACAATAAAGATATAACAGTTTTTCCATAGTATAAAATGAGTAATTGCAACAAGTGTGATAGTGATGGTCATTTCTACGTTCCGTGCAACCTAGGCTTCACTCTAGGGCGTTACCCCACCAGGTCGGATAGTTAACGCCTTAGAAAACAACTCAAGACGCATAAAATACAATAAAGATACAACAGTTTTTCCATCGTATGAAAAGAATAATTGCAACCAGTGTGAAAGTAATGGTCATTTCTACGTTTCGGGCAACATAGGCTTCACTCTTGAACGTTGCTCCACCTGATCCAATAGATAGGGCCTAAGAAGTCAAAGCCAGAAGCATAAAATACAAAATAAATACAACAGTTTTTCCATCGTATAACAAGAATAATTGCAACCATTGTGAAAGTGATGGTCATTTCTACATTCCGGGCAACCTAGGCTTCACTCTAGGGCGTTGCTCCACCGGATCGAATAGTTAGGGCCTAAGAAGTCAACGCCAGAAGCACCAAATACAAAATAAGTAGAACAGTTTTTCCATTGTATAAAACGAATAATTGAAACCAGTGTGAAGGTAAAGGTCATTTCTACGATCCGCGCAACCTAGGCTTCACTCCAGGGCGTTGCTCCACCAGATCGAATAGCTAGGGCCTTAGAAGTCAACGCCAGAAGCATAAAATACAATATAAATACAATAGTTTTTCCATTGTATAAAACGAGTAATTGAAACCAGTGTGAGAGTTATGGTCATTTCTACGTTCCGCGCAACCTACACTTCACCCCTGGGCGTTGCTCCACCAGATCCAATGGTTAGGACCTAAGAAGTCAGCGACAGAAGCATAAAATACAAAATAGATACAACAGCTTCTCCATCGTATATAACGTATATTTGCAAGCAGTGTGAAGGTAATGGTCATTTCTACGTTCCGCGCAACCTAGGCTTCACTCCAGGGCGTTGCTCCACCAGATCGAATAGTTAGGGCCTAAGAAGTCAACGCCAGAAACATAAAATACGATATATGTACAACAGTTTTTCCACCGTATAAAATGAATAATCGCAAGCAGTGTGAAGGTAATGGTCATTTCTACGTTCCGGGCAACCTAGGCTTCACCCTAGGGCGTTGTTCCACCAGAGCGAATAGTTAGGGCCTAAGAAGTCAACGCCTGAAGCATAAAATACAATAGAAATACAACAGTTTTTCCATCGTATAAAACGAATAATTGCAACCAGTATGAAAGTTATGGTCATTTCTACGTTCCGGGCAACCTAGGCTTCACTCTAGGGCGTTGCTCAACCACATCGAATAGTTAGGGCCTAAGAAGTCAACGCCAGAAGCACCAAATACAAAATTAATACAACAGTTTTTCGATAGTATAAAACGAATTATTGCAACCAGTATGAAAGTTATGGCCATTTCTACGTTCCGGGTAACCTAGGCTTCACCCTAGGGCGTTGCTCCACCTGATCGAATAGTTAGGGCCTAAGAAGTCAACGCCAGAAGCATAAAATACGATATATGTACAACAGTTTTACCATCGTATAAAATGAATAATCGCAAACAGTGTGAAGGTAATGGTCATTTCTACGTTCCGGGCAACCTAGGCCTCACCCTAGGGCGTTGTTCCTCCAGAGCGAATAGTTTGGGCCTAAGAAGTCAACGCCTGAAGCATAAAGTACAATCAAAATCCAACAGTTTGTCCATTGTATAGCTGGAATAATTGCAACCAGAGTGAAAGTAATGGTCATTTCCACGTTTCGGGCGACCTAGGCTACACTCTAGGGCGTTGCTCCACCAGATGGCATAGCTAGGGCCATAGAAGTCAACGCCCGAAGCATAAAATACAAAATAAATACAACAGCTTTTCCATGGTATATAATGTACATTTGCAAACAGTGTGAAAGTAACGGTCATTTCTACGTTCCGGGCAACCTAGGCTTCACTCTAGGGCTTTGGTCCAACACATCCAACAGTTAGGGCTTAAGAAGTCAACGCCAGAAGCACCAAATACCAAATAAACACAACAGTTTTTCCATAGTATAAAACGAATAATTGCAACCAGTATGAAAGTTGTGGTCATTTCTACGTTCCGTGCAATCTAGGCTTCACTCTAGGGCGTTGCTCAACCACATCGAATAGTTAGGGCCGTAGAAGTCAATGCCAGAAGCATAAAATACAATATAAATACAACAGTTTTTCCACTGTATGATATGAATAATTGCAAACAGTATCAAAGTTATGGTCATTTCCACGTTCCGGGCAACCTAGGCTTCACTACAGGGCGGTGCTCCACCAGATCAAATAGTTAGGGCCTAAGAAGTCAACGCCAGAAGCATAAAATACAATATAAATACAACAGCTTTTCCATCGTATGTAATGTACATTTGCAAACAGTGTGAAAGTAACGGTCATTTCTACGTTCCGGGCAACCTAGGCTTCACTCTAGGGCGCTGCTCCACCAGATCGAATAGTTGGGGCGTTAGGAGTCAACGGCCGAAGCATAAAATACAAAATAAGTAGAACAGTTTTTCCACTGTATAAAACGAATAATTGAAACCAGTGTGAAAGCTATGGTCATTTCTACGTTTCGCGCAACCTAGGCTTCACCCTAGGGCGTTGCTCCACCTGATCGAATAGTTAGGGCCTAAGAAGTCAACGCCAGAAGCATAAAATACGATATATGTACAACAGTTTTTCCATCGTATAAAACGAATAATTGCAACCAGTGTGAAAGTAATAGCCATTTCTACGTTGCGGGCATCCTAAACTTAACGCTGAGGCATTGCTACACCAGATCGAATACATAGGGCCTTAGAAGTCATCGCCAGAAGTATAAAGTACAATCAAAATCCAACAGTTTTTCCATCGTATAACAGGAATAACTGCAACCAGTGTGAAAGTACAGGTCATTTCTACGTTCCGGGCAACTTATGCTTCACTACAGGGCGCTGCTCCACCAGATCCAATAGTTAGGGCCTAAGAAGTCAACGACAGAAGCACCAAATACAAAATAAATACAACAGCTTTTCCATCGTATATAATGTATATTTGCAAGCAGTGTGAAGGTAATGGTCATTTCTACGTTCCGCGCAACCTAGGCTTCACTCCAGGGCGTTGCTCCACCTGATCGAATAGCTAGGGCCTTAGAAGTCAACGCCAGAAGCATAAAATACAATATAAATACAAAGTTTTTCCATCGTATAAAACGAGTAATTGCAACCAGTGTGAAAGTTATGGTCATTTCTACGTTCCGGGCATCCTAGCCTTCACCCTAGGGCGTTGCTCCACCTGATCGAATAGTTAGGGCCTAAGAAGTCAGCGCCAGAAGCATAAAATACGATATATGTACAACAGTTTTTCCATCGTATAACAGGAGTAATTGCAACCGGTGTGAAAGACATGGTCATTTCTACGTTCCGGGCAACCTAGGCTTCACTCTAGGGCGTTGCTCCACCACATCGAATAGCCACGGCCTTAGGAGTCAACGCCAGAGGCATAAAATACGATATATGTACAACAGTTTTTCCATCGTATAAAATGAATAATCGCAGGCAGTGTGATGGTACTGGTCATTTCTACGTTCCGGGCAACCTAGGCTTCACCCTAGGGCGTTGTTCCACCAGAGCGAATAGTTAGGGCCTAAGAAGTCAACGCCTGAAGCATAAAATACAATATAAATACAACAGTTTTTCCATCGTATAAAACGAATAATTGCAACCAGTATGAAAGTTATGGTCATTTCTACGTTCCGGGCAATCTAGGCTTCACTCTAGGGCGTCGCTCAACCACATCGAATAGTTAGGGCCTAAGAAGTCAACGCCTGAAGCATAAAATACAATATAAATACAACAGTTTTTCCATCGTATAAAACGAATAATTGAAACCAGTATGAAAGATATGGTCATTTCTACGTTCCGGGCAACCTAGGCTTCACTCTAGGGTGTTGGCCCTCCACATGTAACAGTTAGGGCATAAGAAGTCAGCGCCAGAAGCACCAAATACAAAATAAATACAACAGTTTTTCCATCGTATAAAACGAATAATTGCAACCAGTATGAAAGCTTTGGTCATTTCTACGTTCCGGGCAACCTACGCTTCACCCTATGGCGTTGCTCCACCTGATCGAATAGTTAGGGCCTAAGAAGTCAACGCCAGAAGCATAAAATACGATATATGTACAACAGTTTTACCATCGTATAAAATGAATAATCGCAAACCGTGTGAAGGTGATGGTCATTTCTATATTCCGGGCAACCTAGGCTTCACTCTAGGGCGTTGCTCCACCAAATCGAATAGTTGGGGCCTTAGGAGTCAACGGCCGGAGCATAAAATACAAAATAAGTAGAACAGTTTTTCCATTGTATAAAACGAATAATTGAAACCAGTGTGAAAGTTATGGTCACTTCTACGTTCCGCGCAACCTAGGCTTCACCCTATGGCGTTGCTCCACCTGATCGGATAGTTAGGGCCAAATACAAAATTAATACAACAGTTTTTCCATCGTATAAAACGAATAATTGCAACCAGTATGAAAGTTACGGTCATTTCTACGTTCCGGGCAACCTAAGCTTCACCCTAGGGCGTTGCTCCTCCTGATCGAATAGTTAGGGCCTAAGAAGTCAACGCCAGAAACATAAAATACGATATATGTACAACAGTTTTTCCATCGTATAAAATGAGTAATTGCAACAAGTGTGATAGTGATGGTCATTTCTACGTTCCGTGCAACCTAGGCTTCACTCTAGGGCGTCACCCCACCAGGTCGGATAGCTAACGCCTTAGAAAACAACTCAAGACGCATAAAATATAATAAAGATACAACAGTTTTTCCATCGTATGAAAAGAATAATTGCAACCAGTGTGAAAGTAATGGTCATTTCTACGTTTCGGGCAACATAGGCTTCACTCTTGGACGTTGCCTCACGAGATCGAATAGCTAGGACCTTAGAAGTCAACGCCAGAAGCATAAAATACAGTAAAAGTACAACAGTTTTTCCATCGTATAGCATGAATAATTGCAACCAGTGTGAAAGTAATGGTCATTTCTACGTTTCGGGCAACACAGGATACACTCTAGGGCGTTGCTCCACCAGATCGAAGAGGTAGGGCCATAGAAATCAATGCCCGAAGCATAAAATACGATAAAGATATAACAGTTTTTCCATCGTATAAAATGAGTAATTGCAACAAGTGTGATAGTGATGGTCATTTCTACGTTCCGTGCAACCTAGGCTTCACTCTAGGGCGTCGCCCCACCAGGTCGGATAGTTAACGCCTTAGAAAACAACTCTAGACACATAAAATACAATAAATATTCAACAGTTTTTCCATCGTATGAAAAGAATAATTGCAACCAGTGTGAAAGTAATGGTCATTTCTACGTTTCGGGCAACATAGGCTTCACTCTTTGACGTTGCCTCACGAGATCGAATAGTTAGGGCCTTAGAAGTCAACGCCCGAAGCATTAAATACAAAATTAATAGAACAGTTTTTCCATTGCATAAAGCGAATAATTGCAACCAGTGTGAAAGTGATGGCCATTTCCACGTCCCGGGCGAACTAGGCACCTCTCTAGGGCGTTGCTCCACCAGATCGAATAGCTAGGGACTTAGAATTCAACGCCCGAAGAACAAAATACATTATAAGTACAACAGTTTTTCCATCGTATAAAATGCATAATAGCATACAGTGTGAAAGTAATGGTCATTTCTACGTTTCGGGCAATCTAGGCTTGACGCTAGGGCGTTGCTCCGCCAGACCGAAGAGGTAGGGCCATAGCAGTCAATGCCCGAAGCATAAAATACGATAAAGGTATAACAGTTTTTCCATCGTATAACAGGAATAATTGCAAACAGTGTGAAAGTAATGGACATTTCTACGTTTCAGGCAACCTAGGCCCCACTCTAGGGCGTTGCTCCACCATATCGAACAGTTAGGGCCCAAGAACTTAACGCCCGAATCGTAAAGTACAATAAAAATACAACAGCTTTTCCATCGTATAAAACGGATAATTGCAACCAGTGTGAAAGTTATGGTCATTTCGACGTTCTGAGCAACCTCAGCTTGACTCCAGGTCGTTGCTCCACCAGATCGAATAGTTAGGGCCTTAGAAGTCAACGCCCAGAGCATAAAATACAATAGAGATACAATAGTTTTTCCATCGTATAAAATGAATAATTGCAAACAGTGTGAAGGTAATAGTCATTTCTACGCTCCGGTAAACCTAGGCTTCACTCTAGGGCGTTGCTCCACCAGATCGAGTAGTTAGGGCCTTAGACGTCAACGCCAGAAGCATAAAATGCAATATAAATACAACACTTTTTCCATCGCATACAATTAACGATTGCAAACATTGTGAAAGTAACGGTCATTTCTACGTTCCGGGCAACCTAGGCTTCACTCTAGGGCGATGCTCCACCGGACCGAATATTTAGGGCCTAAGAAGTCAACGCCAGAAGCATAAAATACAATAAAAATACAACAGTTTTTCCATAGTATAACAGGAATAATTGCAAACAGTGTGAAAGTAATGGTCATTTCTACGTTCTTGGCAATCTAGACTTCACTCTAGGGCGTTGCTCCACCGGATCGAATAGTTAGGGCCTTAGAAGTCAACGCCCGAAGCATAAAATATAAAATTAATAGAACAGTTTTTCCATTGTATAAAACGAATGATTGCAACCAGAGTGAAACTTACGGTCATTTCAACGTTCCGTGCAACATAGGCTGCACTCTAGGGCGTTACTCCACCACATCGATTAGCTACGGCCTTGGAAGTCAACGCCAGAAGCATAAAATACAATAAAAATACAACAGTTTTTCCATCGTATACTATTAATGATTGCAGACATTGTGAAAGTAACGGTCATTTCTACGTTCCGGGCAACCTAGGCTTCACTCTAGGGCGACGCTCCACCGGATCGAATATTTAGGGCCTAAGAAGTCAACGCCAGAAGCATAAAATACAATAAAAATACAACAGTTTTTCCATCATATAAAACGAATAATAGCAACCAGTGTAAAAGTAATGGTCATTTCTACGTTCCGGGCAACAAAGGCTTCATTCTAGAGCGTTGTTCCACCAGATCGAACTGTTAGGGCCTAAGAAGACAACGCCAGAAGCATAAAATACAATACAAATACAGCAGCTTTTCCATGGTATATAATGTACATTTGCAAACAGTGTGAAAGTAACGGACATTTCTACGTTCCGGGCAACCTAGGCTTCACTCTAGGGCTTTGGTCCAACACATCCAACAGTTAGGGCTTAAGAAGTCAACGCCAGAAGCACCAAATACAAAATAAACGCAACAGTTTTTCCATCGTATAAAACGAATAATTGCAACCAGTATGAAAGTTGCGGTCATTTCTACGTTCCGTACAATCTAGGCTTCACTCTAGGGCGTTGCTCAACCACATCGAATAGTTAGGGCCGTAGAAGTCAATGCCAGAAGCATAAAATACAATATAAATACAACAGTTTTTCCACTGTATAATATGAATAATTGCAAACAGTATGAAAGTTATGGTCAGTTCCACGTTCCGGGCAACCTAGGCTTCACTACAGGGCGGTGCTCCACCAGATCAAATGGTTAGGGCCTAAGAAGTCAACGCCAGAAGCATAAAATACAATATAAATACAACAGCTTTTCCATCGTATGTAATGTACATTTGCAAACAGTGTGAAAGTAACGGTCATTTCTACGTTCCGGGCAACCTAGGCTTCACTCTAGGGCGTTGGCCCTCCACATCTAACAGTTAGGGCCTAAGAAGTCAACGCCAGAAGCACCAAATTCAAAATACGTACAACAGTATTTCCACCGTATAAAACGAATAATTGCAACCAGTATGAAAGTTTTGGTCATTTCTACGTTCCGTGCAACATAGGCTGCACTCTAGGGCGTTGCTCCACCACATCGATTAGTTACGGCCTTAGAAGTCAACGCCAGAAGAATAAAATACAATATAAATACAACAGTTTTTCCATCGTATAAAATGAATAATTGCAAACAGTGTGAAAGTAATGGTCATTTCTACGTTCCGGGCAATCTAGACTTCACTCTAGGGCGTTGCTTCACTGGATCGAATAGTTAGGGCCTAAGAAGTCAACGCCAGATGCATAAAATACAATATAAATACAACAGCTTTTCCATCGTCTAAAACGAATAATTGCAACCAGTGTGAAAGTAAGGGCCATTTCAGCGTTACGGGCATCCTAGACTTAACTCTGAGGCATTGCTCCACCAGATCGAATAGATAGGGCCTAAGAGGTCAACGCCAGAAGCATAGAATACAATAAAAATACAACAGTTTTTCCATAGTATAACAGGAATAATTGCAAACAGTGTGAAAGTAATGGTCATTTCTACGTTCCGGGCAATCTAGACTTCTCTCTCGGGCGTTGCTCCACCGGATCGAATAGTTAGGGCCTTAGAAGTCAACGCCCGAAGCATAAAATAGAAAATTAATAGAACAGTTTTTCCATTGTATAAAACGAATGATTGCAACCAGAGTGAAACTTATAGTCATTTCTACGTTCCGTGCAACATAGGCTGCACTCTAGGGCGTTGCTCCACCACATCGAATAGTCAGGGCCTTAAGAGTCAATGCCAGAAGCATAAAATACAATATAAATACATCAGTTTTTCCATCGTACACAATTAATGATTGCAAACATTGTGAAAGTAACGGTCATTTCTACGTTCCGGGCAACCTAGTCTTCACTCTAGGGCGACGCTCCACCGGATCGAATATTCAGGGCCTAAGAAGTCAACGCCAGAAGCATAAAATACAATAAAAATACAACAGTTTTTCCATCATATAAAGCGAATAATAGCAACCAGTGTAAAAGTAATGGTCATTTCTACGTTCCGGGCATCCTAAACTTAACGCTGAGGCATTGCTACACCAGATCGAATACATAGGGCCTTAGAAGTCATCGCCAGAAGTATAAAGTACAATCAAAATCCAACAGTTTTTCCATCGTATAACAGGAATAACTGCAACCAGTGTGAAAGTACAGGTCATTTCTACGTTCCGGGCAACTTATGCTTCACTACAGGGCGCTGCTCCACCAGATCCAATAGTTAGGGCCTAAGAAGTCAACGACAGAAGCACCAAATACAAAATAAATACAACAGCTTTTCCATAGTATAAAACGAATAATTGCAACCAGTATGAAAGTTGTGGTCATTTCTACGTTCCGTGCAATCTAGGCTTCACTCTAGGGCGTTGCTCAACCACATCGAATAGTTAGGGCCGTAGAAGTCAATGCCAGAAGCATAAAATACAATATAAATACAACAGTTTTTCCACTGTATGATATGAATAATTGCAAACAGTATGAAAGTTATGGTCATTTCCACGTTCCGGGCAACCTAGGCTTCACTACAGGGCGGTGCTCCACCAGATCAAATAGTTAGGGCCTAAGAAGTCAACGCCAGAAGCATAAAATACAATATAAATACAACAGCTTTTCCATCGTACGTAATGTACATTTGCAAACAGTGTGAAAGTAACGGTCATTTCTACGTTCCGGGCAACCTAGGCTTCACTCTAGGGCGCTGCTCCACCAGATCGAATAGTTGGGGCGTTAGGAGTCAACGGCCGAAGCATAAAATACAAAATAAGTAGAACAGCTTTTCCACTGTATAAAACGAATAATTGAAACCAGTGTGAAAGCTATGGTTAGTTCTACGTTTCGCGCAACCTAGGCTTCACCCTAGGGCGTTGCTCCGCCTGATCGAATAGTTAGGGCCTAAGAAGTCAACGCCAGAAGCATAAAATACGATATATGTACAACAGTTTTTCCATCGTATAAAACGAATAATTGCAACCAGTGTGAAAGTAATAGCCATTTCTACGTTGCGGGCATCCTAAACTTAACGCTGAGGCATTGCTACACCAGATCGAATACATAGGGCCTTAGAAGTCATCGCCAGAAGTATAAAGTACAATCAAAATCCAACAGTTTTTCCATCGTATAACAGGAATAACTGCAACCAGTGTGAAAGTACAGGTCATTTCTACGTTCCGGGCAACTTATGCTTCACTACAGGGCGCTGCTCCACCAGATCCAATAGTTAGGGCCTAAGAAGTCAACGACAGAAGCACCAAATACAAAATAAATACAACAGCTTTTCCATCGTATATAATGTATATTTGCAAGCAGTGTGAAGGTAATGGTCATTTCTACGTTCCGCGCAACCTAGGCTTCACTCTAGGGCGTTGCTCCACCAAATCGAATAGTTGGGGCCTTAGGAGTCAACGGCCGGAGCATAAAATACAAAATAAGTAGAACAGTTTTTCCATTGTATAAAACGAATAATTGAAACCAGTGTGAAAGTTATGGTCATTTCTACGTTCCGCGCAACCTAGGCTTCACCCTATGGCGTTGCTCCACCTGATCGGATAGTTAGGGCCAAATACAAAATTAATACAACAGTTTTTCCATCGTATAAAACGAATAATTGCAACCAGTATGAAAGTTACGGTCATTTCTACGTTCCGGGCAACCTAGGCTTCACCCTAGGGCGTTGCTCCTTCTGATCGAATAGTTAGGGCCTAAGAAGTCAACGCCAGAAACATAAAATACGATATATGTACAACAGTTTTTCCATCGTATAAAATGAGTAATTGCAACAAGTGTGATAGTGATGGTCATTTCTACGTTCCGTGCAACCTAGGCTTCACTCTAGGGCGTCACCCCACCAGGTAGGATAGCTAACGCCTTAGAAAAGAACTCAAGACGCATAAAATATAATAAAGATACAACAGTTTTTCCATCGTATGAAAAGAATAATTGCAACCAGTGTGAAAGTAATGGTCATTTCTACGTTTCGGGCAACATAGGCTTCACTCTTGGACGTTGCCTCACGAGATCGAATAGCTAGGACCTTAGAAGTCAACGCCAGAAGCATAAAATACAGTAAAAGTACAACAGTTTTTCCATCGTATAGCATGAATAATTGCAACCAGTGTGAAAGTAATGGTCATTTCTACGTTTCGGGCAACACAGGATACACTCTAGGGCGCTGCTCCACCAGATCGAAGAGGTAGGGCCATAGAAATCAATGCCCGAAGCATAAAATACGATAAAGATATAACAGTTTTTCCATCGTATAAAATGAGTAATTGCAACAAGTGTGATAGTGATGGTCATTTCTACGTTCCGTGCAACCTAGGCTTCACTCTAGGCCGTCGCCCCACCAGGTCGGATAGTTAACGCCTTAGAAAACAACTCTAGACACATAAAATACAATAAATATACAACAGTTTTTCCATCGTATGAAAAGAATAATTGCAACCAGTGTGAAAGTAATGGTCATTTCTACGTTTCGGGCAACATAGGCTTCACTCTTGGACGTTGCCTCACGAGATCGAATAGTTAGGGCCTTAGAAGTCAACGCCCGAAGCATTAAATACAAAATTAATAGAACAGTTTTTCCATTGCATAAAGCGAATAATTGCAACCAGTGTGAAAGTGATGGCCATTTCCACGTCCCGGGCGAACTAGGCACCTCTCTAGGGCGTTGCTCCACCAGATCGAATAGCTAGGGACTTAGAATTCAACGCCCGAAGAACAAAATTCATTATAAGTACAACAGTTTTTCCATCGTATAAAATGAATAATAGCATACAGTGTGAAAGTAATGGTCATTTCTACGTTTCGGGCAATCTAGGCTTGACGCTAGGGCGTTGCTCCGCCAGACCGAAGAGGTAGGGCCATAGCAGTCAATGCCCGAAGCATAAAATACGATAAAGGTATAACAGTTTTTCCATCGTATAACAGGAATAATTGCAAACAGTGTGAAAGTAATGGACATTTCTACGTTTCAGGCAACCTAGGCCCCACTCTAGGGCGTTGCTCCACCATATCGAACAGTTAGGGCCCAAGAACTTAACGCCCGAATCGTAAAGTACAATAAAAATACAACAGCTTTTCCATCGTATAAAACGGATAATTGCAACCAGTGTGAAAGTTATGGTCATTTCGACGTTCCGAGCAACCTCAGCTTGACTCCAGGTCGTTGCTCCACCAGATCGAATAGTTAGGGCCTTAGAAGTCAACGCCCAGAGCATAAAATACAATAGAGATACAATAGTTTTTCCATCGTATAAAATGAATAATTGCAAACAGTGTGAAGGTAATAGTCATTTCTACGCTCCGGCAAACCTAGGCTTCACTCTAGGGCGTTGCTCCACCAGATCGAGTAGTTAGGGCCTTAGACGTCAACGCCAGAAGCATAAAATGCAATATAAATACAACACTTTTTCCATCGCATACAATTAACGATTGCAAACATTGTGAAAGTAACGGTCATTTCTACGTTCCGGGCAACCTAGGCTTCACTCTAGGGCGATGCTCCACCGGACCGAATATTTAGGGCCTAAGAAGTCAACGCCAGAAGCATAAAATACAATAAAAATACAACAGTTTTTCCATAGTATAACAGGAATAATTGCAAACAGTGTGAAAGTAATGGTCATTTCTACGTTCTTGGCAATCTAGACTTCACTCTAGGGCGTTGCTCCACCGGATCGAATAGTTAGGGCCTTAGAAGTCAACGCCCGAAGCATAAAATATAAAATTAATAGAACAGTTTTTCCATTGTATAAAACGAATGATTGCAACCAGAGTGAAACTTACGGTCATTTCAACGTTCCGTGCAACATAGGCTGCACTCTAGGGCGTTACTCCACCACATCGATTAGCTACGGCCTTAGAAGTCAACGCCAGAAGCATAAAATACAATAAAAATACAACAGTTTTTCCATCGTATACTATTAATGATTGCAGACATTGTGAAAGTAACGGTCATTTCTACGTTCCGGGCAACCTAGGCTTCACTCTAGGGCGACGCTCCACCGGATCGAATATTTAGGGCCTAAGAAGTCAACGCCAGAAGCATAAAATACAATAAAAATACAACAGTTTTTCCATCATATAAAACGAATAATAGCAACCAGTGTAAAAGTAATGGTCATTTCTACGTTCCGGGCAACAAAGGCTTCATTCTAGAGCGTTGTTCCACCAGATCGAACTGTTAGGGCCTAAGAAGACAACGCCAGAAGCATAAAATACAATACAAATACAGCAGCTTTTCCATGGTATATAATGTACATTTGCAAACAGTGTGAAAGTAACGGACATTTCTACGTTCCGGGCAACCTAGGCTTCACTCTAGGGCTTTGGTCCAACACATCCAACAGTTAGGGCTTAAGAAGTCAACGCCAGAAGCACCAAATACAAAATAAACACAACAGTTTTTCCATCGTATAAAACGAATAATTGCAACCAGTATGAAAGTTGCGGTCATTTCTACGTTCCGTACAATCTAGGCTTCACTCTAGGGCGACGCTCCACCGGATCGAATATTTAGGGCCTAAGAAGTCAACGCCAGAAGCATAAAATACAATAAAAATACAACAGTTTTTCCATCATATAAAACGAATAATAGCAACCAGTGTAAAAGTAATGGTCATTTCTACGTTCCGGGCAACAAAGGCTTCATTCTAGAGCGTTGTTCCACCAGATCGAACTGTTAGGGCCTAAGAAGACAACGCCAGAAGCATAAAATACAATACAAATACAGCAGCTTTTCCATGGTACATAATGTACATTTGCAAACAGTGTGAAAGTAATGGTCATTTCTACGTTCTTGGCAATCTAGACTTCACTCTAGGGCGTTGCTCCACCGGATCGAATAGTTAGGGCCTTAGAAGTCAACGCCCGAAGCATAAAATATAAAATTAATAGAACAGTTTTTCCATTGTATAAAACGAATGATTGCAACCAGAGTGAAACTTACGGTCATTTCAACGTTCCGTGCAACATAGGCTGCACTCTAGGGCGTTACTCCACCACATCGATTAGCTACGGCCTTAGAAGTCAACGCCAGAAGCATAAAATACAATAAAAATACAACAGTTTTTCCATCGTATACTATTAATGGTTGCAGACATTGTGAAAGTAACGGTCATTTCTACGTTCCGGGCAACCTAGGCTTCACTCTAGGGCGACGCTCCACCGGATCGAATATTTAGGGCCTAAGAAGTCAACGCCAGAAGCATAAAATACAATAAAAATACAACAGTTTTTCCATCATATAAAACGAATAATAGCAACCAGTGTAAAAGTAATGGTCATTTCTACGTTCCGGGCAACAAAGGCTTCATTCTAGAGCGTTGTTCCACCAGATCGAACTGTTAGGGCCTAAGAAGACAACGCCAGAAGCATAAAATACAATACAAATACAACAGCTTGTGCATGGTATATAATGTACATTTGCAAACAGTGTGAAAGTAACGGACATTTCTACGTTCCGGGCAACCTAGGCTTCACTCTAGGGCTTTGGTCCAACACATCCAACAGTTAGGGCTTAAGAAGTCAACGCCAGAAGCACCAAATACAAAATAAACACAACAGTTTTTCCATCGTATAAAACGAATAATTGCAACCAGTATGAAAGTTGCGGTCATTTCTACGTTCCGTACAATCTAGGCTTCACTCTAGGGCGTTGCTCAACCACATCGAATAGTTAGGGCCGTAGAAGTCAATGCCAGAAGCATAAAATACAATATAAATACAACAGTTTTTCCACTGTATAATATGAATAATTGCAAACAGTATGAAAGTTATGGTCAGTTCCACGTTCCGGGCAACCTAGGCTTCACTACAGGGCGGTGCTCCACCAGATCAAATAGTTAGGGCCTAAGAAGTCAACGCCAGAAGCATAAAATACAATATAAATACAACAGCTTTTCCATCGTATGTAATGTACATTTGCAAACAGTGTGAAAGTAACGGTCATTTCTACGTTCCGGGCAACCTAGGCTTCACTCTAGGGCGTTGGCCCTCCACATCTAACAGTTAGGGCCTAAGAAGTCAACGCCAGAAGCACCAAATACAAAATACGTACAACAGTATTTCCACCGTATAAAACGAATAATTGCAACCAGTATGAAAGTTTTGGTCATTTCTACGTTCCGTGCAACATAGGCTGCACTCTAGGGCGTTGCTCCACCACATCGATTAGTTACGGCCTTAGAAGTCAACGCCAGAAGAATAAAATACAATATAAATACAACAGTTTTTCCATCGTATAAAATGAATAATTGCAAACAGTGTGAAAGTAATGGTCATTTCTACGTTCCGGGCAATCTAGACTTCACTCTAGGGCGTTGCTTCACTGGATCGAATAGTTAGGGCCTAAGAAGTCAACGCCAGATGCATAAAATACAATATAAATACAACAGCTTTTCCATCGTCTAAAACGAATAATTGCAACCAGTGTGAAAGTAATGGCCATTTCAGCGTTACGGGCATCCTAGACTTAACTCTGAGGCATTGCTCCACCAGATCGAATAGATAGGGCCTAAGAGGTCAACGCCAGAAGCATAGAATACAATAAAAATACAACAGTTTTTCCATAGTATAACAGGAATAATTGCAAACAGTGTGAAAGTAATGGTCATTTCTACGTTCCGGGCAATCTAGACTTCACTCTCGGGCGTTGCTCCACCGGATCGAATAGTTAGGGCCTTAGAAGTCAACGCCCGAAGCATAAAATAGAAAATTAATAGAACAGTTTTTCCATTGTATAAAACGAATGATTGCAACCAGAGTGAAACTTATAGTCATTTCTACGTTCCGTGCAACATAGGCTGCACTCTAGGGCGTTGCTCCACCACATCGAATAGTCAGGGCCTTAAGAGTCAATGCCAGAAGCATAAAATACAATATAAATACATCAGTTTTTCCATCGTACACAATTAATGATTGCAAACATTGTGAAAGTAACGGTCATTTCTACGTTCCGGGCAACCTAGTCTTCACTCTAGGGCGACGCTACACCGGATCGAATATTCAGGGCCTAAGAAGTCAACGCCAGAAGCATAAAATACAATAAAAATACAACAGTTTTTCCATCATATAAAGCGAATAATAGCAACCAGTGTAAAAGTAATGGTCATTTCTACGTTCCGGGCAGCCAAGGCTTCATTCTAGGGCGTTGTTCCACCAGATCGAACAGTTAGGGCCTAAGAAGACAACGCCAGAAGCATAAAATACAATACAAATACAACAGTTTTTCCATCGTATAAAATGAATAATTGCAACCAGTGTGAAACTAATGGTCATTTCTACGTTCCGGGCAATCTAGACTTCACTCTAGGGCGTTGCTCCACCAGATGGAATAGTTAGGTCCTAAGAAGACAACGCCAGAAGCATAAAATACAATATAAATACAACAGCTTTTCCATCGTATAAAATCAATAATTGCAACCAGTGTGAAACTAATGGCCATTTCAACGTTACGTGTATCCTAGACTTAACTCTGAGGCATTGCTCCACCAGATCGAATAGATAGGGCCTTAGAAGTCAACGCCAGAAGCATAAAGTACAATAAAAATCGATCAGTTTTTCTATCGTATAACAGGAATAATTGCAACCAGAGTGAAAGTGATGGTCATGTCTACGTTCCGGGCGACCTAGGCTACACTCTAGGGTGTTGCTCCACCAGATCGGATAGCTAGGGCCTTAGAAGTCCACGCCAGAGGCATAAAATACAAAATTAATACAACAGTTTTTCCATTGTATAAAACGAATGATTGCAACCAGAGTGAAACTTATAGTCATTTCTACGTTCCGTGCAACATAGGCTGCACTCTAGGGCGTTGCTCCACCACATCGAGTAGTTAGGGCCTTAAAAGTCAATGCCAGAAGAATAAAATACAATATAAATACAACAGTTTTTCCATCGTATAGCATGAATAATTGAAACCAGAGTGAAAGTGATGGCCATTTCTACATTCCGGGCAACCTTGGCTTCATTCCTGGTCGTTGTTCTACCAGATCGAACAGTTAGGGCCTAAGAAGTCAACGCCAGAAGCATAAAATACAATATAAATAAAACAGCTTTCAATCGTATAAAATGAATAATTGCAAACAGTGTGAAAGTAATGGTCATTTCTACGTTCCGGGCAATCTAGACTTCACTCTAGGGCGCTGCTTCACTGGATCGAATAGTTAGGGCCTAAGAAGTCAACGCCAGATGCATAAAATACAATATAAATACAACAGCTTTTCCATCGTCTAAAACGAATAATTGCAACCAGTGTGAAAGTAATGGCCATTTCAGCGTTACGGGCATCCTAGACTTAACTCTGAGGCATTGCTCCACCAGATCGAATAGATAGGGCCTAAGAGGTCAACGCCAGAAGCATAGAATACAATAAAAATACAACAGGTTTTCCATAGTATAAAATGAATAATTGCAACCAGTGTGAAACTAATGGTCATTTCTACGTTCCGGGCAATCTAGACTTCACTCTAGGGCGTTGCTCCACCAGATGGAATAGTTAGGTCCTAAGAAGACAACGCCAGAAGCATAAAATACAATATAAATACAACAGCTTTTCCATCGTCTAAAACGAATAATTGCAACCAGTGTGAAAGTAATGGCCATTTCAGCGTTACGGGCATCCTAGACTTAACTCTGAGGCATTGCTCCACCAGATCGAATAGATAGGGCCTAAGAGGTCAACGCCAGAAGCATAGAATACAATAAAAATACAACAGTTTTTCCATAGTATAACAGGAATAATTGCAAACAGTGTGAAAGTAATGGTCATTTCTACGTTCCGGGCAATCTAGACTTCACTCTCGGGCGTTGCTCCACCGGATCGAATAGTTAGGGCCTTAGAAGTCAACGCCCGAAGCATAAAATAGAAAATTAATAGAACAGTTTTTCCATTGTATAAAACGAATGATTGCAACCAGAGTGAAACTTATAGTCATTTCTACGTTCCGTGCAACATAGGCTGCACTCTAGGGCGTTGCTCCACCACATCGAATAGTCAGGGCCTTAAGAGTCAATGCCAGAAGCATAAAATACAATATAAATACATCAGTTTTTCCATCGTACACAATTAATGATTGCAAACATTGTGAAAGTAACGGTCATTTCTACGTTCCGGGCAACCTAGTCTTCACTCTAGGGCGACGCTCCACCGGATCGAATATTCAGGGCCTAAGAAGTCAACGCCAGAAGCATAAAATACAATAAAAATACAACAGTTTTTCCATCATATAAAGCGAATAATAGCAACCAGTGTAAAAGTAATGGTCATTTCTACGTTCCGGGCAGCCAAGGCTTCATTCTAGGGCGTTGATCCACCAGATCGAACAGTTAGGGCCTAAGAAGACAACGCCAGAAGCATAAAATACAATACAAATACAACAGTTTTTCCATCGTATAAAATGAATAATTGCAACCAGTGTGAAACTAATGGTCATTTCTACGTTCCGGGCAATCTAGACTTCACTCTAGGGCGTTGCTCCACCAGATGGAATAGTTAGGTGCTAAGAAGACAACGCCAGAAGCATAAAATACAATATAAATACAACAGCTTTTCCATCGTATAAAATCAATAATTGCAACCAATGTGAAACTAATGGCCATTTCAACGTTACGTGCATCCTAGACTTAACTCTGAGGCATTGCTCCACCAGATCGAATAGATAGGGCCTTAGAAGTCAACGCCAGAAGCATAAAGTACAATAAAAATCGATCAGTTTTTCTATCGTATAACAGGAATAATTGCAACCAGAGTGAAAGTGATGGTCATTTCTACGTTCCGGCCGACCTAGGCTACACTCTAGGGTGTTGCTCCACCAGATCGGATAGCTAGGGCCTTAGAAGTCAACGCCAGAGGCATAAAATACAAAATTAATAGAACAGTTTTTCCATTGTATAAAACGAATGATTGCAACCAGAGTGAAACTTATAGTCATTTCTACGTTCCGTGCAACATAGGCTGCACTCTAGGGCGTTGCTCCACCACATCGAGTAGTTAGGGCCTTAAAAGTCAATGCCAGAAGAATAAAATACAATATAAATACAACAGTTTTTCCATCGTATAGCATGAATAATTGAAACCAGAGTGAAAGTGATGGCCATTTCTACGTTCCTCGCAACCTACGCTTCACAGAGCGTTGTTCCACCAGATCCTATAGCTACGGCCTTAGAAGTCAACGCCAGAAGCGTAAAATACAATATAAATAAAACAGCTTTTCAATCGTATAAAATGAGTAATTGCAAACTCTGTGAAAGTAAGGGTCATTTCTACGTTCCGGGCAATCTGGGCAACACTCGAGGGCGCTGCTCTACCAGATCGAATTGTTAGGGCCTTACAAGTGAACGCCAGAAGCATAAAATACAATATAAATACTACTGTTTTTCCATCGTATAAAACGGATAATTGCAACCAGTGTGAGAGTTATGGTCATTTCTACGTTCCGGGCAACCTAGGCTTTACTCTAGGGCGTTGCTACACCAGATCGAATAGTTACGGAATTAGAAGTCAACGCCAGAAGCATAAAATACAATAAAAATACAACAGTTTTTCCATCGTATGGCATGAATAATTGAAACCAGTGTGAAAGTGATGGCCATTTCTTCATTCCGGGCAACCTTGGCTTCATTCTAGGTCGTTGTTCTACCAGATCGAACAGTTAGGGCCTAAGAAGTCAACGCCAGGAGCATAAAATACAATATAAATACAACAGTTTTTCCATCGTATACAATTAATGATTGCAAACATTGTGAAAGTAACGGTCATTTCTACGTTCCGGGCAACCTAGGCCTCACTCTAGGTCGTTGTCCACCAGATCGAATGGATAGGGCCTAAGTAGTCAACGCCATAAGCATAAAATATAATAAAAATACAACAGCCTTTCCATCGTATAACAGGAGTAATTGCAACCAGTGTGAAGGTAATGGTCATTTCTACGTTCCGGGCAACCTAGGCTTCACTCTAGGGCGCTGGTCCACCTGGTCGTATTGTTAGGGCCTCAGAAAACAACTCCAGACGCAAAAAATACAATATAGGTACAACAGTTTTTCCACGGTATAAAACGAATAATTGCAACCAGTATGAGAGTTATGGTCAGTTCTACGTTCCGGGCAACCTACGCTTCACCCTAGGGCGTTGCTCCACCAGATCGAATAGTTAGAGCCTAAGAAGACAACGCCAGAAGCATAAAATACAATAGAAATACAACAGTTTTTCCATCGTATAACAGGAATAATTGTAATCAGTGTGAAAGTGATGGTCATTTCTACATTCCGGGCAACCTAGTCTTCACTCTAGGGCGTTGCTCAACCACATCGAACAGCTACGGCCTTAGAAGTCAACGCCATAACTATAAAATACAATATAAATACAACAGTTTTTCCATGGTATAAAATGAATAATTGCAAACAGTGCGGAAGTAATGGTTATTTCTACGTTCCGGGCAACCTAGGCTTCACGCTAGGGCGTTGCTCCACCACATCGAATAGCTACGGCATTAGGAGTCAACGCCAGAGGCAAAAGATACAATATAAGCACAACAATATTTCCATCGTATAAAATGTATAATTGCAAGCAGTGGGAAGGTAATGGTCATTTCTACGTTCTGGGAAACACAGGCTTCACTCTAGAGCGTTGCTCCACCAGATCGAATAGTTAGGGCCTTAGAAGTCAACGCCCGTAGCATAAAATACAAAATAAATGGAACAGTTTTTCCATTGTATAAAACGAATAATTGCAACCAGTGTGAAAGCTATGGTAATTTATACGTTCCGGGCAACCTAGGCTTCACTCTAGGGCATTGTCCCACCAGATCGAATAGTTAGGGCCTAAGAAGTGAACGCCAGAAGCATAAAATACAATATAAATACAACAGCTCTTCCATCGTATATAATGTATATTTGCAGACAGTGTGAAAGTAAAGGTCATTTCTACGTACCGGGCAACCTAGGTTTCGCTGTAGGGCGCTGCTCCACCAGATCGAATAGCTAGGGAGTTAGAAGTCAACCCCAGAAGCATAAAATACAATAAATATACAACAGTTTTTCCATCGTATGAAAAGAATAATTGCAACCAGTGTGAAAGTAATGGTCATTTCTACGTTTCGGGCAACATAGGCTTCACTCTTGGACGTTGCCTCACGAGATCGAATAGTTAGGGCCTTAGAAGTCAACGCCCGAAGCATTAAATACAAAATTAATAGAACAGTTTTTCCATTGCATAAAGCGAATAATTGCAACCAGTGTGAAAGTGATGGCCATTTCCACGTCCCGGGCGAACTAGGCACCTCTCTAGGGCGTTGCTCCACCAGATCGAATAGCTAGGGACTTAGAATTCAACGCCCGAAGAACAAAATTCATTATAAGTACAACAGTTTTTCCATCGTATAAAATGAATAATAGCATACAGTGTGAAAGTAATGGTCATTTCTACGTTTCGGGCAATCTAGGCTTGACGCTAGGGCGTTGCTCCGCCAGACCGAAGAGGTAGGGCCATAGCAGTCAATGCCCGAAGCATAAAATACGATAAAGGTATAACAGTTTTTCCATCGTATAACAGGAATAATTGCAAACAGTGTGAAAGTAATGGACATTTCTACGTTTCAGGCAACCTAGGCCCCACTCTAGGGCGTTGCTCCACCATATCGAACAGTTAGGGCCCAAGAACTTAACGCCCGAATCGTAAAGTACAATAAAAATACAACAGCTTTTCCATCGTATAAAACGGATAATTGCAACCAGTGTGAAAGTTATGGTCATTTCGACGTTCCGAGCAACCTCAGCTTGACTCCAGGTCGTTGCTCCACCAGATCGAATAGTTAGGGCCTTAGAAGTCAACGCCCAGAGCATAAAATACAATAGAGATACAATAGTTTTTCCATCGTATAAAATGAATAATTGCAAACAGTGTGAAGGTAATAGTCATTTCTACGCTCCGGCAAACCTAGGCTTCACTCTAGGGCGTTGCTCCACCAGATCGAGTAGTTAGGGCCTTAGACGTCAACGCCAGAAGCATAAAATGCAATATAAATACAACACTTTTTCCATCGCATACAATTAACGATTGCAAACATTGTGAAAGTAACGGTCATTTCTACGTTCCGGGCAACCTAGGCTTCACTCTAGGGCGATGCTCCACCGGACCGAATATTTAGGGCCTAAGAAGTCAACGCCAGAAGCATAAAATACAATAAAAATACAACAGTTTTTCCATAGTATAACAGGAATAATTGCAAACAGTGTGAAAGTAATGGTCATTTCTACGTTCTTGGCAATCTAGACTTCACTCTAGGGCGTTGCTCCACCGGATCGAATAGTTAGGGCCTTAGAAGTCAACGCCCGAAGCATAAAATATAAAATTAATAGAACAGTTTTTCCATTGTATAAAACGAATGATTGCAACCAGAGTGAAACTTACGGTCATTTCAACGTTCCGTGCAACATAGGCTGCACTCTAGGGCGTTACTCCACCACATCGATTAGCTACGGCCTTAGAAGTCAACGCCAGAAGCATAAAATACAATAAAAATACAACAGTTTTTCCATCGTATACTATTAATGATTGCAGACATTGTGAAAGTAACGGTCATTTCTACGTTCCGGGCAACCTAGGCTTCACTCTAGGGCGACGCTCCACCGGATCGAATATTTAGGGCCTAAGAAGTCAACGCCAGAAGCATAAAATACAATAAAAATACAACAGTTTTTCCATCATATAAAACGAATAATAGCAACCAGTGTAAAAGTAATGGTCATTTCTACGTTCCGGGCAACAAAGGCTTCATTCTAGAGCGTTGTTCCACCAGATCGAACTGTTAGGGCCTAAGAAGACAACGCCAGAAGCATAAAATACAATACAAATACAGCAGCTTTTCCATGGTATATAATGTACATTTGCAAACAGTGTGAAAGTAACGGACATTTCTACGTTCCGGGCAACCTAGGCTTCACTCTAGGGCTTTGGTCCAACACATCCAACAGTTAGGGCTTAAGAAGTCAACGCCAGAAGCACCAAATACAAAATAAACACAACAGTTTTTCCATCGTATAAAACGAATAATTGCAACCAGTATGAAAGTTGCGGTCATTTCTACGTTCCGTACAATCTAGGCTTCACTCTAGGGCGACGCTCCACCGGATCGAATATTTAGGGCCTAAGAAGTCAACGCCAGAAGCATAAAATACAATAAAAATACAACAGTTTTTCCATCATATAAAACGAATAATAGCAACCAGTGTAAAAGTAATGGTCATTTCTACGTTCCGGGCAACAAAGGCTTCATTCTAGAGCGTTGTTCCACCAGATCGAACTGTTAGGGCCTAAGAAGACAACGCCAGAAGCATAAAATACAATACAAATACAGCAGCTTTTCCATGGTATATAATGTACATTTGCAAACAGTGTGAAAGTAATGGTCATTTCTACGTTCTTGGCAATCTAGACTTCACTCTAGGGCGTTGCTCCACCGGATCGAATAGTTAGGGCCTTAGAAGTCAACGCCCGAAGCATAAAATATAAAATTAATAGAACAGTTTTTCCATTGTATAAAACGAATGATTGCAACCAGAGTGAAACTTACGGTCATTTCAACGTTCCGTGCAACATAGGCTGCACTCTAGGGCGTTACTCCACCACATCGATTAGCTACGGCCTTAGAAGTCAACGCCAGAAGCATAAAATACAATAAAAATACAACAGTTTTTCCATCGTATACTATTAATGGTTGCAGACATTGTGAAAGTAACGGTCATTTCTACGTTCCGGGCAACCTAGGCTTCACTCTAGGGCGACGCTCCACCGGATCGAATATTTAGGGCCTAAGAAGTCAACGCCAGAAGCATAAAATACAATAAAAATACAACAGTTTTTCCATCATATAAAACGAATAATAGCAACCAGTGTAAAAGTAATGGTCATTTCTACGTTCCGGGCAACAAAGGCTTCATTCTAGAGCGTTGTTCCACCAGATCGAACTGTTAGGGCCTAAGAAGACAACGCCAGAAGCATAAAATACAATACAAATACAGCAGCTTTTGCATGGTATATAATGTACATTTGCAAACAGTGTGAAAGTAACGGACATTTCTACGTTCCGGGCAACCTAGGCTTCACTCTAGGGCTTTGGTCCAACACATCCAACAGTTAGGGCTTAAGAAGTCAACGCCAGAAGCACCAAATACAAAATAAACACAACAGTTTTTCCATCGTATAAAACGAATAATTGCAACCAGTATGAAAGTTGCGGTCATTTCTACGTTCCGTACAATCTAGGCTTCACTCTAGGGCGTTGCTCAACCACATCGAATAGTTAGGGCCGTAGAAGTCAATGCCAGAAGCATAAAATACAATATAAATACAACAGTTTTTCCACTGTATAATATGAATAATTGCAAACAGTATGAAAGTTATGGTCAGTTCCACGTTCCGGGCAACCTAGGCTTCACTACAGGGCGGTGCTCCACCAGATCAAATAGTTAGGGCCTAAGAAGTCAACGCCAGAAGCATAAAATACAATATAAATACAACAGCTTTTCCATCGTATGTAATGTACATTTGCAAACAGTGTGAAAGTAACGGTCATTTCTACGTTCCGGGCAACCTAGGCTTCACTCTAGGGCGTTGGCCCTCCACATCTAACAGTTAGGGCCTAAGAAGTCAACGCCAGAAGCACCAAATACAAAATACGTACAACAGTATTTCCACCGTATAAAACGAATAATTGCAACCAGTATGAAAGTTTTGGTCATTTCTACGTTCCGTGCAACATAGGCTGCACTCTAGGGCGTTGCTCCACCACATCGATTAGTTACGGCCTTAGAAGTCAACGCCAGAAGAATAAAATACAATATAAATACAACAGTTTTTCCATCGTATAAAATGAATAATTGCAAACAGTGTGAAAGTAATGGTCATTTCTACGTTCCGGGCAATCTAGACTTCACTCTAGGGCGTTGCTTCACTGGATCGAATAGTTAGGGCCTAAGAAGTCAACGCCAGATGCATAAAATACAATATAAATACAACAGCTTTTCCATCGTCTAAAACGAATAATTGCAACCAGTGTGAAAGTAATGGCCATTTCAGCGTTACGGGCATCCTAGACTTAACTCTGAGGCATTGCTCCACCAGATCGAATAGATAGGGCCTAAGAGGTCAACGCCAGAAGCATAGAATACAATAAAAATACAACAGTTTTTCCATAGTATAACAGGAATAATTGCAAACAGTGTGAAAGTAATGGTCATTTCTACGTTCCGGGCAATCTAGACTTCACTCTCGGGCGTTGCTCCACCGGATCGAATAGTTAGGGCCTTAGAAGTCAACGCCCGAAGCATAAAATAGAAAATTAATAGAACAGTTTTTCCATTGTATAAAACGAATGATTGCAACCAGAGTGAAACTTATAGTCATTTCTACGTTCCGTGCAACATAGGCTGCACTCTAGGGCGTTGCTCCACCACATCGAATAGTCAGGGCCTTAAGAGTCAATGCCAGAAGCATAAAATACAATATAAATACATCAGTTTTTCCATCGTACACAATTAATGATTGCAAACATTGTGAAAGTAACGGTCATTTCTACGTTCCGGGCAACCTAGTCTTCACTCTAGGGCGACGCTACACCGGATCGAATATTCAGGGCCTAAGAAGTCAACGCCAGAAGCATAAAATACAATAAAAATACAACAGTTTTTCCATCATATAAAGCGAATAATAGCAACCAGTGTAAAAGTAATGGTCATTTCTACGTTCCGGGCAGCCAAGGCTTCATTCTAGGGCGTTGTTCCACCAGATCGAACAGTTAGGGCCTAAGAAGACAACGCCAGAAGCATAAAATACAATACAAATACAACAGTTTTTCCATCGTATAAAATGAATAATTGCAACCAGTGTGAAACTAATGGTCATTTCTACGTTCCGGGCAATCTAGACTTCACTCTAGGGCGTTGCTCCACCAGATGGAATAGTTAGGTCCTAAGAAGACAACGCCAGAAGCATAAAATACAATATAAATACAACAGCTTTTCCATCGTATAAAATCAATAATTGCAACCAGTGTGAAACTAATGGCCATTTCAACGTTACGTGTATCCTAGACTTAACTCTGAGGCATTGCTCCACCAGATCGAATAGATAGGGCCTTAGAAGTCAACGCCAGAAGCATAAAGTACAATAAAAATCGATCAGTCTTTCTATCGTATAACAGGAATAATTGCAACCAGAGTGAAAGTGATGGTCATGTCTACGTTCCGGGCGACCTAGGCTACACTCTAGGGTGTTGCTCCACCAGATCGGATAGCTAGGGCCTTAGAAGTCAACGCCAGAGGCATAAAATACAAAATTAATACAACAGTTTTTCCATTGTATAAAACGAATGATTGCAACCAGAGTGAAACTTATAGTCATTTCTACGTTCCGTGCAACATAGGCTGCACTCTAGGGCGTTGCTCCACCACATCGAGTAGTTAGGGCCTTAAAAGTCAATGCCAGAAGAATAAAATACAATATAAATACAACAGTTTTTCCATCGTATAGCATGAATAATTGAAACCAGAGTGAAAGTGATGGCCATTTCTACATTCCGGGCAACCTTGGCTTCATTCCTGGTCGTTGTTCTACCAGATCGAACAGTTAGGGCCTAAGAAGTCAACGCCAGAAGCATAAAATACAATATAAATAAAACAGCTTTCAATCGTATAAAATGAATAATTGCAAACAGTGTGAAAGTAATGGTCATTTCTACGTTCCGGGCAATCTAGACTTCACTCTAGGGCGTTGCTTCACTGGATCGAATAGTTAGGGCCTAAGAAGTCAACGCCAGATGCATAAAATACAATATAAATACAACAGCTTTTCCATCGTCTAAAACGAATAATTGCAACCAGTGTGAAAGTAATGGCCATTTCAGCGTTACGGGCATCCTAGACTTAACTCTGAGGCATTGCTCCACCAGATCGAATAGATAGGGCCTAAGAGGTCAACGCCAGAAGCATAGAATACAATAAAAATACAACAGGTTTTCCATAGTATAAAATGAATAATTGCAACCAGTGTGAAACTAATGGTCATTTCTACGTTCCGGGCAATCTAGACTTCACTCTAGGGCGTTGCTCCACCAGATGGAATAGTTAGGTCCTAAGAAGACAACGCCAGAAGCATAAAATACAATATAAATACAACAGCTTTTCCATCGTCTAAAACGAATAATTGCAACCAGTGTGAAAGTAATGGCCATTTCAGCGTTACGGGCATCCTAGACTTAACTCTGAGGCATTGCTCCACCAGATCGAATAGATAGGGCCTAAGAGGTCAACGCCAGAAGCATAGAATACAATAAAAATACAACAGTTTTTCCATAGTATAACAGGAATAATTGCAAACAGTGTGAAAGTAATGGTCATTTCTACGTTCCGGGCAATCTAGACTTCACTCTCGGGCGTTGCTCCACCGGATCGAATAGTTAGGGCCTTAGAAGTCAACGCCCGAAGCATAAAATAGAAAATTAATAGAACAGTTTTTCCATTGTATAAAACGAATGATTGCAACCAGAGTGAAACTTATAGTCATTTCTACGTTCCGTGCAACATAGGCTGCACTCTAGGGCGTTGCTCCACCACATCGAATAGTCAGGGCCTTAAGAGTCAATGCCAGAAGCATAAAATACAATATAAATACATCAGTTTTTCCATCGTACACAATTAATGATTGCAAACATTGTGAAAGTAACGGTCATTTCTACGTTCCGGGCAACCTAGTCTTCACTCTAGGGCGACGCTCCACCGGATCGAATATTCAGGGCCTAAGAAGTCAACGCCAGAAGCATAAAATACAATAAAAATACAACAGTTTTTCCATCATATAAAGCGAATAATAGCAACCAGTGTAAAAGTAATGGTCATTTCTACGTTCCGGGCAGCCAAGGCTTCATTCTAGGGCGTTGATCCACCAGATCGAACAGTTAGGGCCTAAGAAGACAACGCCAGAAGCATAAAATACAATACAAATACAACAGTTTTTCCATCGTATAAAATGAATAATTGCAACCAGTGTGAAACTAATGGTCATTTCTACGTTCCGGGCAATCTAGACTTCACTCTAGGGCGTTGCTCCACCAGATGGAATAGTTAGGTGCTAAGAAGACAACGCCAGAAGCATAAAATACAATATAAATACAACAGCTTTTCCATCGTATAAAATCAATAATTGCAACCAATGTGAAACTAATGGCCATTTCAACGTTACGTGCATCCTAGACTTAACTCTGAGGCATTGCTCCACCAGATCGAATAGATAGGGCCTTAGAAGTCAACGCCAGAAGCATAAAGTACAATAAAAATCGATCAGTTTTTCTATCGTATAACAGGAATAATTGCAACCAGAGTGAAAGTGATGGTCATTTCTACGTTCCGGCCGACCTAGGCTACACTCTAGGGTGTTGCTCCACCAGATCGGATAGCTAGGGCCTTAGAAGTCAACGCCAGAGGCATAAAATACAAAATTAATAGAACAGTTTTTCCATTGTATAAAACGAATGATTGCAACCAGAGTGAAACTTATAGTCATTTCTACGTTCCGTGCAACATAGGCTGCACTCTAGGGCGTTGCTCCACCACATCGAGTAGTTAGGGCCTTAAAAGTCAATGCCAGAAGAATAAAATACAATATAAATACAACAGTTTTTCCATCGTATAGCATGAATAATTGAAACCAGAGTGAAAGTGATGGCCATTTCTACGTTCCTCGCAACCTACGCTTCACAGAGCGTTGTTCCACCAGATCCTATAGCTACGGCCTTAGAAGTCAACGCCAGAAGCGTAAAATACAATATAAATAAAACAGCTTTTCAATCGTATAAAATGAGTAATTGCAAACTCTGTGAAAGTAAGGGTCATTTCTACGTTCCGGGCAATCTGGGCAACACTCGAGGGCGCTGCTCTACCAGATCGAATTGTTAGGGCCTTACAAGTGAACGCCAGAAGCATAAAATACAATATAAATACTACTGTTTTTCCATCGTATAAAACGGATAATTGCAACCAGTGTGAGAGTTATGGTCATTTCTACGTTCCGGGCAACCTAGGCTTTACTCTAGGGCGTTGCTACACCAGATCGAATAGTTACGGAATTAGAAGTCAACGCCAGAAGCATAAAATACAATAAAAATACAACAGTTTTTCCATCGTATGGCATGAATAATTGAAACCAGTGTGAAAGTGATGGCCATTTCTTCATTCCGGGCAACCTTGGCTTCATTCTAGGTCGTTGTTCTACCAGATCGAACAGTTAGGGCCTAAGAAGTCAACGCCAGGAGCATAAAATACAATATAAATACAACAGTTTTTCCATCGTATACAATTAATGATTGCAAACATTGTGAAAGTAACGGTCATTTCTACGTTCCGGGCAACCTAGGCCTCACTCTAGGTCGTTGTCCACCAGATCGAATGGATAGGGCCTAAGTAGTCAACGCCATAAGCATAAAATATAATAAAAATACAACAGCCTTTCCATCGTATAACAGGAGTAATTGCAACCAGTGTGAAGGTAATGGTCATTTCTACGTTCCGGGCAACCTAGGCTTCACTCTAGGGCGCTGGTCCACCTGGTCGTATTGTTAGGGCCTCAGAAAACAACTCCAGACGCAAAAAATACAATATAGGTACAACAGTTTTTCCACGGTATAAAACGAATAATTGCAACCAGTATGAGAGTTATGGTCAGTTCTACGTTCCGGGCAACCTACGCTTCACCCTAGGGCGTTGCTCCACCAGATCGAATAGTTAGAGCCTAAGAAGACAACGCCAGAAGCATAAAATACAATAGAAATACAACAGTTTTTCCATCGTATAACAGGAATAATTGTAATCAGTGTGAAAGTGATGGTCATTTCTACATTCCGGGCAACCTAGTCTTCACTCTAGGGCGTTGCTCAACCACATCGAACAGCTACGGCCTTAGAAGTCAACGCCATAACTATAAAATACAATATAAATACAACAGTTTTTCCATGGTATAAAATGAATAATTGCAAACAGTGCGGAAGTAATGGTTATTTCTACGTTCCGGGCAACCTAGGCTTCACGCTAGGGCGTTGCTCCACCACATCGAATAGCTACGGCATTAGGAGTCAACGCCAGAGGCAAAAGATACAATATAAGCACAACAATATTTCCATCTTATAAAATGTATAATTGCAAGCAGTGGGAAGGTAATGGTCATTTCTACGTTCTGGGAAACACAGGCTTCACTCTAGAGCGTTGCTCCACCAGATCGAATAGTTAGGGCCTTAGAAGTCAACGCCCGTAGCATAAAATACAAAATAAATGGAACAGTTTTTCCATTGTATAAAACGAATAATTGCAACCAGTGTGAAAGCTATGGTAATTTATACGTTCCGGGCAACCTAGGCTTCACTCTAGGGCATTGTCCCACCAGATCGAATAGTTAGGGCCTAAGAAGTGAACGCCAGAAGCATAAAATACAATATAAATACAACAGCTCTTCCATCGTATATAATGTATATTTGCAGACAGTGTGAAAGTAAAGGTCATTTCTACGTACCGGGCAACCTAGGTTTCGCTGTAGGGCGCTGCTCCACCAGATCGAATAGCTAGGGAGTTAGAAGTCAACCCCAGAAGCATAAAATACAATAAAAATACAACAGTTTTTCCATCGTATAAAATGTATAATTGCAAGGACTGTGAAGGCAATGGTCATTTCTACTCTCTGGGCAACCTAGGCTTAACTCCAGGGCGTTGCTCCTCCAGATCGAATAGCTAGGGACTTTGAATACAACGCCAGAAGCATAAAATACAGTAAAAATGCAACAGCTTTTCCATCGTGTAACAGGAAAGCTGCAACCAGTGTGAAAGTACTGGTCATTTCTATGTTCCGGGTGACCTAGGATTCACTCTAGGGCATTGCTCCACCAGATGGAATAGCTAGGGACTTAGAATTCAACGCCAGAAGAACAAAATACAACATAAGTACAACAGTTTTTCCATCGTATAAAATGTATAATTGCAAGAAGTGTGAAGGTAATGGTCATTTCTACGTTCCGGGCAACCTAGGCTTCACTCTAGCTCATTGTTCTACCACATCGAATAGCTACGGGCTTAGAAGTCAACGCCATAACTATAAAAAACGATATAAATGCAACAGTTTTTCCATTGTATAAAATGAATAATTGCAACCCGAGTGGAGGTAATGGTCATTTGTACTTTCCGGGCAACCTAGGCTTCACTCTAGGGCGTTTCTCCACCACATCGAATAGCTACGGCCTTAGAAGTCAACGTCTGAAGCATAAAATATAATATAAATACTACAGTTTTTCCATCGTATAACAGGAATAATTGCAACCAGTGTGAAAGACATGGTCATTTCTACGTTCCGGGCAACCTAGGCTTCACTCTAGGGCGTTGCTCCACCACATCGAATAGCTTCGACCTTAGGAGTCAACGCCAGAGGCATATAATACAAAATAAATACAACAGTTCTTCCATCGTATAACAAGAATAATTGAAACCAGTGTGAAAGTGATGGTCATTTCTAAATTCCGGGCAACCTAGTCTTCACTCTAGGGCGTTGCTCCACCAGATCGAATAGTTAGGGCCTAAGAAGTCAACGCCAGAAGCATAAAATACACAATAAATAAAACAGTTTTTCCCTTGTATAACAGGAATAATTGCAACCAGTGTGCAAGCTGTGGTCATTTATACGTTCCGGGCAACCTGGGCTTCACTCTAGGGCGGTGCTCCACCACATCGAATAGTTAGGGCCTTAGAAGTCAATGCCAGAAGCATAAAATGCCATATAAATACAACAGTTTTTGCACTGTATATAATGAATAATTGCAAACAGTGTGGAAGTAATGGTCATTTGTACTTTCCGGCCAACCTAGTCTTCACTCTAGGGTGTTGCTCAACCACGTCGAATAGCTACGGCCTTAGAAGTCAACGCCATAACTATAAAATACAATATAAATACAACAGTTTTTCCATTGTATAAAATGAATAATTGCAAGCAGTGTGAAGGTAATGGTCGTTTCCACGTTACGGGCAACCTAGGCTTCACTCTAGAGCGTTCCTCCTCCAGACCGAATAGTTAGGGCCTTAGATGTCAACGCCCGAAGCATAAAATACAAAATAAATAGAACAGCTTTTCCATTGTATAAAACGAATAATTGCAACCAGTGTGAAAGTTATGGTCATTTCTACTCTCTGGGCAACCTAGGCTTAACTCCAGGGCGTTGCTCCTCCAGATCGAATAGCTAGGGACTTTGAATACAAGGCCAGAAGCATAAAATACAGTAAAAATGCAACAGCTTTTCCATCGTGTAACAGGAAAGCTGCAACCAGTGTGAAAGTACTGGTCATTTCTATGTTCCGGGTGACCTAGGATTCACTCTAGGGCATTGCTCCACCAGATGGAATAGCTAGGGACTTAGAATTCAACGCCAGAAGAACAAAATACAACATTAGTACAACAGTTTTTCCATCGTATAAAATGTATAATTGCAAGAAGTGTGAAGGTAATGGTCATTTCTACTTTCCGGGCAACCTAGGCTTCACTCTAGGCCGTTTCTCCACCACATCGAATAGCCACGGCCTTCGAAGTCAACGTCTGAAGCATAAAATATAATATAAATACAACAGTTTTTCCATCGTGTAACAGGAATAATTGCAACCAGTGTGAAAGACATGGTCATTTCTACGTTCCGGGCAACCTAGGCTTCACTCTAGGGCGTTGCTCCACCACATCGAATAGCTACGGCCTTAGGAGTCAACGCCAGAGGCACAAAATACAAAATAAATACAACAGTTTTTCCACCGTATAACAAGAATAATTGCAACGAATGTGAAAGTGATGGTCATTTCAGCATTCCGGGCAACCTAGGCTTCACACTAGGGCCATGCTCCACCAGATCGAATAGTTAGGGCCTAAGAAGTCAACGCCAGAAGCACAAAATACAATATAAATACAACAGTCTTTCCCTTATATAACAGGAATAATTGCAACCAGTGTGAAAGCTATGGTCATTTCTACGTTCCGGGCAAACTAGCCTTCACTCTAGGGCGTTGCTCCCCCACATCGAATAGCTGCGGCATTAGAAGTCAACGTCAGAAGCATAAAATACAATATAAATACAACACTTTTTCCATCGTATAACAGGAATAATTGCAACCAGTGTGAAAGACATGGTCATTTCTACGTTCCGGGCAAACTAGGCTTCCCTCTAGGGCGTTGCTCCACCACATCGAATAGCTACGGCCTTAGGAGTAAACGACAGAGGCATAAAATACAATATAAATACCACAGTATTTCCATCGTATAACAGGAATAATTGCAACCAGAGTGAAGGTGATGGTCATTTCTAAGTTCCGGGCAACCTAGGCTTCACTCTAGAGCGTTGCTCCACCAGATCGAATAGCTAGGACCAGAGAAGTCAACGCCAGAAGCACAAAATAAAATAAAAATACAACAGTTATTCCATCGTATAACAGGAATAATTAGAACCACTGTGAAAGTAATGGGCATCTCTACGTTCCGTGCAACCTAGGCTTCACTCTAGGGCGCTGGTCCACCAGGCCGAATAGTTATGACCTTAGAAAACAACTCCAGACGCATAAAATACAATATAAATACAACAGTTTTTCCACGGTATAAAACGAATGATTGCAACAGATATGATAGTTATGGTCATTTCTACGTACCGGGCAACCTAGGCTTCACTCTAGGGCGTTGCTCCACGAGATCGTATAGTTAGGGCCTAACAAGTCAACGCCAGAAGCATAAAATACAATATAAATACAACAGTTTTTCCCTTGTATAACAGGAATAATTGCAACCAGTGTGAAAGCTATGGTCATTTCTACGTTCCGGGCAACCTAGGCTTCACTCTAGGGCGTTGCTCCACCACATCGAATAGTTAGGGCCTTAGAAGTCAATGCCAGAAGCATAAAATGCCATATAAATACAAGAGTTTTTCCACTGTATGATATGAATAATTGCAAACAGTATGGAAGTAATGGGCATTTCGACGTTCCGTGCAACCTAGGCTTCACTCTAGGGCGTCGGTCCACCAGGCCGAATAGTTAGGGCCTTAGAAAACAACTCCAGACGCATAAAATACAATATAAATACAACAGCCTTTCCACGGTATAAAACGAATAATTGCAACCAGTATGAAAGTTACGGTCATTTCTACGTTCCGGGCAACCTAGGCTTCACTCTAGGGCATTGCTCCACCACATCGAATACCTACGGGCTTTGAAGTCAACGCCTGAAACATAAAATATAATAAAAGTACAACAGTTTTTCCATCGTATAACAGGAATAATTGCAACCAGTGTGAAAGACATGGTCATTTCTACATTCCGGGCAACCTAGGCTTCACTCTAGGGCGTTGCTCCACCACTTCGAATAGCTACGGCCTTAGGAGTCAACGCCAGCGGCATAAAATACAAAATAAGTACAACAGTGTTTCCACCGTATAACAAGAATAATTGCAACCAGTGTGAAAGTGATGGTCATTTCTACATTCCGGGCAACCTAGGCTACACTCTAGGGCGTTGCTCCACCAGATCGAATAGTTAGGGCCTAAGAAGTCAACGCCAGCAGCATAAAATACAATATAAATACTACAGTTTTTCCCTTGTATAACAGAAATAATTGCAACCAGTGTGAAAACTATGGTCATATCTACGTTCCGGGCAACCTAGGCTTCACTCTAGGGCGTTGCTCGACCACATCGAATAGTTAGGGCCTTAGAAGTCAATGCCAGAAGCATAAAATACAATATAAATACAACAGTTTTTCCACTGTATAATATGAGTAACTGCAAACAGTGTGGAAGTAATGGTCATTTCTACGTTCCGGGCAAGCTAGGCTTCACTCTAGGGCGTTGGTCCACCAGATCGAATAGCTAGGGCCTAAGAAGTGTACACCAGAAGCATAAAATACAATATAAATACAACAGTCTTTCCACGGTATAAAACGAATAATTGCAACCAGTATGAAAGTTACGGCCATTTCTACGTTCCGGGCAACCTAGGCTTCACTCTAGGGCATTGCTCCACCACATCGAATACCAACGGGCTTTGAAGTCAACGCCTGAAACATAAAATATAATAAAAGTACAACAGTTTTTCCATCGTATAACAGGAATAATTGCAACCAGTGTGAAAGACATGGTCATTTCTACATTCCGGGCAACCTAGGCTTCACTCTAGGGCGTTGCTCCACCACTTCGAATAGCTACGGCCTTAGGAGTCAACGCCAGCGGCATAAAATACAAAATAAGTACAACAGTGTTTCCACCGTATAACAAGAATAATTGCAACCAGTGTGAAAGTGATGGTCATTTCTACATTCCGGGCAACCTAGGCTACACTCTAGGGCGTTGCTCCACCAGATCGAATAGTTAGGGCCTAAGAAGTCAACGCCAGCAGCATAAAATACAATATAAATACTACAGTTTTTCCCTTGTAGAACAGAAATAATTGCAACCAGTGTGAAAACTATGGTCATATCTACGTTCCGGGCAACCTAGGCTTCACTCTAGGGCGTTGCTCGACCACATCGAATAGTTAGGGCCTTAGAAGTCAATGCCAGAAGCATAAAATACAATATAAATACAACAGTTTTTCCACTGTATAATATGAGTAACTGCAAACAGTGTGGAAGTAATGGTCATTTCTACGTTCCGGGCAACCTGGGCTTCACTCTAGGGCGGTGCTCCACCACATCGAATAGTTAGGGCCTTAGAAGTCAATGCCAGAAGCATAAAATGCCATATAAATACAACAGTTTTTGCACTGTATATAATGAATAATTGCAAACAGTGTGGAAGTAATGGTCATTTGTACTTTCCGGCCAACCTAGTCTTCACTCTAGGGTGTTGCTCAACCACGTCGAATAGCTACGGCCTTAGAAGTCAACGCCATAACTATAAAATACAATATAAATACAACAGTTTTTCCATTGTATAAAATGAATAATTGCAAGCAGTGTGAAGGTAATGGTCGTTTCCACGTTACGGGCAACCTAGGCTTCACTCTAGAGCGTTCCTCCTCCAGACCGAATAGTTAGGGCCTTAGATGTCAACGCCCGAAGCATAAAATACAAAATAAATAGAACAGCTTTTCCATTGTATAAAACGAATAATTGCAACCAGTGTGAAAGTTATGGTCATTTCTACTCTCTGGGCAACCTAGGCTTAACTCCAGGGCGTTGCTCCTCCAGATCGAATAGCTAGGGACTTTGAATACAAGGCCAGAAGCATAAAATACAGTAAAAATGCAACAGCTTTTCCATCGTGTAACAGGAAAGCTGCAACCAGTGTGAAAGTACTGGTCATTTCTATGTTCCGGGTGACCTAGGATTCACTCTAGTGCATTGCTCCACCAGATGGAATAGCTAGGGACTTAGAATTCAACGCCAGAAGAACAAAATACAACATTAGTACAACAGTTTTTCCATCGTATAAAATGTATAATTGCAAGAAGTGTGAAGGTAATGGTCATTTCTACTTTCCGGGCAACCTAGGCTTCACTCTAGGCCGTTTCTCCACCACATCGAATAGCCACGGCCTTCGAAGTCAACGTCTGAAGCATAAAATATAATATAAATACAACAGTTTTTCCATCGTGTAACAGGAATAATTGCAACCAGTGTGAAAGACATGGTCATTTCTACGTTCCGGGCAACCTAGGCTTCACTCTAGGGCGTTGCTCCACCACATCGAATAGCTACGGCCTTAGGAGTCAACGCCAGAGGCATAAAATACAAAATAAATACAACAGTTTTTCCACCGTATAACAAGAATAATTGCAACGAATGTGAAAGTGATGGTCATTTCAGCATTCCGGGCAACCTAGGCTTCACACTAGGGCCATGCTCCACCAGATCGAATAGTTAGGGCCTAAGAAGTCAACGCCAGAAGCACAAAATACAATATAAATACAACAGTCTTTCCCTTATATAACAGGAATAATTGCAACCAGTGTGAAAGCTATGGTCATTTCTACGTTCCGGGCAAACTAGCCTTCACTCTAGGGCGTTGCTCCCCCACATCGAATAGCTGCGGCATTAGAAGTCAACGTCAGAAGCATAAAATACAATATAAATACAACACTTTTTCCATCGTATAACAGGAATAATTGCAACCAGTGTGAAAGACATGGTCATTTCTACGTTCCGGGCAAACTAGGCTTCCCTCTAGGGCGTTGCTCCACCACATCGAATAGCTACGGCCTTAGGAGTAAACGACAGAGGCATAAAATACAATATAAATACCACAGTATTTCCATCGTATAACAGGAATAATTGCAACCAGAGTGAAGGTGATGGTCATTTCTAAGTTCCGGGCAACCTAGGCTTCACTCTAGAGCGTTGCTCCACCAGATCGAATAGCTAGGACCAGAGAAGTCAACGCCAGAAGCACAAAATAAAATAAAAATACAACAGTTATTCCATCGTATAACAGGAATAATTAGAACCACTGTGAAAGTAATGGGCATCTCTACGTTCCGTGCAACCTAGGCTTCACTCTAGGGCGCTGGTCCACCAGGCCGAATAGTTATGACCTTAGAAAACAACTCCAGACGCATAAAATACAATATAAATACAACAGTTTTTCCACGGTATAAAACGAATGATTGCAACAGATATGATAGTTATGGTCATTTCTACGTTCCGGGCAACCTAGGCTTCACTCTAGGGCGTTGCTCCACGAGATCGTATAGTTAGGGCCTAACAAGTCAACGCCAGAAGCATAAAATACAATATAAATACAACAGTTTTTCCCTTGTATAACAGGAATAATTGCAACCAGTGTGAAAGCTATGGTCATTTCTACGTTCCGGGCAACCTAGGCTTCACTCTAGGGCGTTGCTCCACCACATCGAATAGTTAGGGCCTTAGAAGTCAATGCCAGAAGCATAAAATGCCATATAAATACAAGAGTTTTTCCACTGTATGATATGAATAATTGCAAACAGTATGGAAGTAATGGGCATTTCGACGTTCCGTGCAACCTAGGCTTCACTCTAGGGCGTCGGTCCACCAGGCCGAATAGTTAGGGCCTTAGAAAACAACTCCAGACGCATAAAATACAATATAAATACAACAGCCTTTCCACGGTATAAAACGAATAATTGCAACCAGTATGAAAGTTACGGTCATTTCTACGTTCCGGGCAACCTAGGCTTCACTCTAGGGCATTGCTCCACCACATCGAATACCTACGGGCTTTGAAGTCAACGCCTGAAACAGAAAATATAATAAAAGTACAACAGTTTTTCCATCGTATAACAGGAATAATTGCAACCAGTGTGAAAGACATGGTCATTTCTACATTCCGGGCAACCTAGGCTTCACTCTAGGGCGTTGCTCCACCACTTCGAATAGCTACGGCCTTAGGAGTCAACGCCAGCGGCATAAAATACAAAATAAGTACAACAGTGTTTCCACCGTATAACAAGAATAATTGCAACCAGTGTGAAAGTGATGGTCATTTCTACATTCCGGGCAACCTAGGCTACACTCTAGGGCGTTGCTCCACCAGATCGAATAGTTAGGGCCTAAGAAGTCAACGCCAGCAGCATAAAATACAATATAAATACTACAGTTTTTCCCTTGTATAACAGAAATAATTGCAACCAGTGTGAAAACTATGGTCATATCTACGTTCCGGGCAACCTAGGCTTCACTCTAGGGCGTTGCTCGACCACATCGAATAGTTAGGGCCTTAGAAGTCAATGCCAGAAGCATAAAATACAATATAAATACAACAGTTTTTCCACTGTATAATATGAGTAACTGCAAACAGTGTGGAAGTAATGGTCATTTCTACGTTCCGGGCAAGCTAGGCTTCACTCTAGGGCGTTGGTCCACCAGATCGAATAGCTAGGGCCTAAGAAGTGTACACCAGAAGCATAAAATACAATATAAATACAACAGTCTTTCCACGGTATAAAACGAATAATTGCAACCAGTATGAAAGTTACGGCCATTTCTACGTTCCGGGCAACCTAGGCTTCACTCTAGGGCATTGCTCCACCACATCGAATACCAACGGGCTTTGAAGTCAACGCCTGAAACATAAAATATAATAAAAGTACAACAGTTTTTCCATCGTATAACAGGAATAATTGCAACCAGTGTGAAAGACATGGTCATTTCTACATTCCGGGCAACCTAGGCTTCACTCTAGGGCGTTGCTCCACCACTTCGAATAGCTACGGCCTTAGGAGTCAACGCCAGCGGCATAAAATACAAAATAAGTACAACAGTGTTTCCACCGTATAACAAGAATAATTGCAACCAGTGTGAAAGTGATGGTCATTTCTACATTCCGGGCAACCTAGGCTACACTCTAGGGCGTTGCTCCACCAGATCGAATAGTTAGGGCCTAAGAAGTCAACGCCAGCAGCATAAAATACAATATAAATACTACAGTTTTTCCCTTGTAGAACAGAAATAATTGCAACCAGTGTGAAAACTATGGTCATATCTACGTTCCGGGCAACCTAGGCTTCACTCTAGGGCGTTGCTCGACCACATCGAATAGTTAGGGCCTTAGAAGTCAATGCCAGAAGCATAAAATACAATATAAATACAACAGTTTTTCCACTGTATAATATGAGTAACTGCAAACAGTGTGGAAGTAATGGTCATTTCTACGTTCCGGGCAAGCTAGGCTTCACTCTAGGGCGTTGGTCCACCAGATCGAATAGCTAGGGCCTAAGAAGTGTACACCAGAAGCATAAAATACAATATAAATACAACAGTCTTTCCACGGTATAAAACGAATAATTGCAACCAGTATGAAAGTTACGGTCATTTCTACGTTCCGGGCAACCTAGGCTTCACTCTAGGGCATTGCTCCACCACATCGAATACCAACGGGCTTTGAAGTCAACGCCTGAAACATAAAATATAATAAAAGTACAACAGTTTTTCCATCGTATAACAGGAATAATTGCAACCAGTGTGAAAGACATGGTCATTTCTACATTCCGGGCAACCTAGGGTTCACTCTAGGGCGTTGCTCCACCACTTCGAATAGCTACGGCCTTAGGAGTCAACGCCAGTGGCATAAAATACAAAATAAGTACAACAGTGTTTCCACCGTATAACAAGAATAATTGCAACCAGTGTGAAAGTGATGGTCATTTCTACATTCCGGGCAACCTAGGCTACACTCTAGGGCGTTGCTCCACCAGATCGAATAATTAGGGCCTAAGAAGTCAACGCCAGAAGCATGAAATACAATATAAATACAACAGTTTTTCCCTTGTATAACAGAAATAATTGCAACCAGTGTGAAAGCTATGGTCATTTCTGCGTTCCGAGCAACGTAGGTTTCGCTCTATGGCGTAGCTCCACCACATCGAATAGTTAGGGCCTTAGAAGTCAATGCCAGGGGCATAAAATACAATATAAATACAACAGTTTTTCCATTGTATAAAATAAATAATTGTAAACAGTGAGGAAGTAATGGTCACTTCTACGTTCCGTGCAACCTAGGCTTCACTCTAGGGTGTGGCTCCACCAGATCGAATAGTTAGGGCCTAAGAAGCCAACGCCAGCAGCATAAAATACAATATAAATACTCTAGTTTTTCCCTTGTATAACAGAAATAATTGCAACCAGTGTGAAAACTATGGTCATATCTACGTTCCGGGCAACCTAGGCTTCACTCTAGGGCGTTGCTCCACCACATCGAATAGTTAGGGCCTTAGAAGTCAATGCCAGGAGCATAAAATACAATATAAATACAACAGTTTTTCCACTGTATAATATGAGTAACTGCAAACAGTGTGGAAGTAATGGTCATTTCTACGTTCCGGGCAAGCTAGGCTTCACTCTAGGGCGTTGGTCCACCACATCGAATAGCTAGGGCCTAAGAAGTGTACACCAGAAGCATAAAATACAATATAAATACAACAGCTTTTCCATCGTATAACAGGAATAATTGCAACCAGTGTGAAAGTGATGGTCATTTCTACGTTCCGGGCAACCTAGGCTTCAGTCTAGGGCGTGGTTCCCCCAGATCGAATAGTTAGGGCCTAAGAAGCCCTACGCCAGAAGCATAAAATACGATATATGTACAACAGCTTTTCCATCGTATAAAATGAGTAATTGCAACCAGTGTGAAAGTAACGGCCATTTCTACGTTCCGGGCATCCTAGACTTAACACTGAGGCATTGCTCCACCAGATCGAATACATAGGGCCTTAGAAGTCAACGCCAGAAGCATAAAGTACATTAAAAATACAACAGTCTCCTTCGTATAACAGGAATAATTGCCACCAGTGTGAAAGTGAGGGTCATTTCTGTATTCCGGGCAACCTAGGCTTCACTCTAGGGCCATGCTCCACCAGATCGAATAGTTAGGGCCTAAGAAGTCAACGCCAGAAGCACAAAATACAATATAAATACTACAGTTTTTCCCTTGAATAACAGAAATAATTGCAACCAGTGTGAAAACTATGGTCATATCTACGTTCCGGGCAACCTAGGCTTCACTCTAGGGCGTTGCTCCACCACATCGAATAGTTAGGGCCTTAGAAGTAAATGCCAGAAGCATAAAATACAATATAAATACAACAGTTTTTCCACTCTATAATATGAGTAATTGCAAACAGTGTGGAAGTAATGGTCATTTCTACGTTCCGGGCAAGGTAGGCTTCACTCTAGGGCGTTGGTCCACCAGATCCAATAGTTAGCGCCTAAGAAGTCGACGCCAGGAGCACCAAATACAAAATAAATACAACAGTTTTTCCATCGTATAAAACGAATAATTGCATCCAGTGTGCAAGTAATGGTCTTTTCGACGATCCGGGGAACCTAGGCATCACTCTAGGGCGTTATTCAACCAGAGCGAATAGTTAGGGCCTAAGTAGTCAACGCCTGAAGCATTAAATACAATATAAATACAACTGTTTTTCCATTGTATAAAACGACTAATTGCAACCAGTATGAAAGTATGGTTATTTCTACGTTCAGGGCAACCTAGGCTCCACTCTAGGGCGTTGCTCCTCCAGATAGAATAGTTAGGGCACAGGAAGTCAACGCCAGAAGCATAAAATACGATATAAATACAACAGTTTTTCCCTTGTATAACAGGAATAATTGCAACCAGTGTGATAGGTAAGGTCATTTCTACGTTCCGGGCAACCTAGGCTTCACCCTAGGGCGTTGCTCCACCAGATCGAATAGTTAGGGCCTAAGAAGTCAACGCCAGAAGCATAAAATACAATAGAAATACAACAGTTTTTCCATCGTATAACAGGAATAATTGCAAACCGTGTGATAGATATGGTCATTTCTACGATACGGGCAACCTAGGCTTCACTCTAGGGCGTCGTTCCACCAGATGGAATAGCTACGGCCTTAGATGTCAACGCCATAACTATAAAAAACAGTATAAATATAACAGTTTTTCCATTGTATAAAATGAATAATTGAAAACAGTGTGGAGGTAATCGTCATTTCTACCTTCCGGGCAACCTAGGCTTCACTCTAGGGCGTTTCTCCACCACATCGAATAGCTACGGCCTTAGAAGTCAACGTCTGAAGCATAAAATATAATATAAATACAACAGTTTTACCATCGTATAACAGGAATATTTGCAACCAGTGTGAAAGACATGGTCATTTCTACGTTCCGGGCAACCTAGGCTTCACTCTAGGGCGATGTTCCACCACATCGAATAGCTACGGCCTTAGGAGTCAACGCCAGAGGCATAAAATACAAAATAAATACAACAGTTTTTCCATCGTTTAACAAGAATAATTGCAACCAGTGTGAAGGTGATGGTCATTTCTCAGTTCCGGGCAACCTAGGCTTCACTATCGAGCGTTGCTCCACCAGATCGAATAGCCAGGACCTTAGAAGCCAACGCCAGAAGCACAAAATAAAATAAAAATACCACAGTTATTCCATCGTATAACAGGAATAATTACCACCAGTGTGAAAGTAATGGGCATTTCTACGTTCCGTGCAACCTAGGCTTCACTCTAGGGCGTCGGTCCACCAGGCCGAATAGTTAGGGCCTTAGAAAACAACTCCAGACGCATAAAATACAATATAAATACAGCAGTCTTTCCACGGTATAAAACGAATAATTGCAACCAGTATGAAAGTTACGGTCATTTCTACGTTCCGGGCAACCTAGGCTTCACTCTAGGGCATTGCTCCACCACATCGAATACCTACGGGCTTTGAAGTCAACGCCTGAAACATAAAATATAATAAAGGTACAACAGTTTTTCCATCGTATAACAGGAATAATTGCAACCAGTGTGAAAGACATGGTCATTTCTACATTCCGGGCAACCTAGGCTTCACTCTAGGGCGTTGCTCCACCACTTCGAATAGCTACGGCCTTAGGAGTCAACGCCAGCGGCATAAAATACAAAATAAATACAACAGTTTTTCCACCGTATAACAAGAATAATTGCAACCAGTGTGAAAGTGATGGTCATTTCTACATTCCGGGCAACCTAGGCTACACTCTAGGGCGTTGCTCCACCAGATCGAATAGTTAGGGCCTAAGAAGTCAACGCCAGAAGCATAAAATACAATATAAATACAACAGTTTTTCCCTTGTATAACAGAAATAATTGCAACCAGTGTGAAAGCTATGGTCATTTCTGCGTTCCGAGCAACGTAGGTTTCGCTCCATGGCGTAGCTCCACCACATCGAATAGTTAGGGCCTTAGAAGTCAATGCCAGGAGCATAAAATACAATATAAATACAACAGTTTTTCCATTGTATAAAATGAATAATTGCAAACAGTGAGGAAGTAATGGTCACTTCTACGTTCCGTGCAACCTAGGCTTCACTCTAGGGCGTTGCTCCACCAGTTCGAATAGTTAGGGCCTAAGAAGTCAACGCCAGCAGCATAAAATACAATATAAATACTACAGTTTTTCCCTTGTATAACAGAAATAATTGCAACCAGTGTGAAAACTATGGTCATATCTACGTTCCGGGCAACCTAGGCTTCACTCTAGGGCGTTGCTCCACCACATCGAATAGTTAGGGCCTTAGAAGTCAATGCCAGAAGCATAAAATACAATATAAATACAACAGTTTTTCCACTGTATAATATGAGTAATTGCAAACAGTGTGGAAGTAATGGTCATTTCTACGTTCCGGGCAAGCTAGGCTTCACTCTAGGGCGTTGGTCCACCAGATCCAATTGTTAGCGCCTAAGAAGTCAACGCCAGGAGCACCAAATACAAAATAAATACAACAGTTTTTCCATCCTATAGAACGAATAATTGCATCCAGTGTGCAAGTAATGGTCATTTCTACGTTCCGGGCAACCTAGGCTTCACCCTAGGGCGTTGCTCCACCAGATCGAATAGTTAGGGCCTAAGAAGTCAATGCCAGAAGCATAAAATACGATATATGTACAACAGCTTTTCCATCGTATAAAATGAGTAATTGCAACCAGTGTGAAAGTAACGGCCATTTCTACGTTCCGAGCATCCTAGACTTAACACTGAGGCATCGCTCCACCAGATCGAATGCATAGGGCCTTAGAAGTCAACGCCAGAAGCATAAAGTACATTAAAAATACAACAGTCTCCATCGTATAACAGGAATAATTGCCACCAGTGTGAAAGTGATGGTCATTTCTGCATTCCGGGCAACCTAGGCTTCACTCTAGGGCCATGCTCCACCAGATCGAATAGTTAGGGCCTAAGAAGTCAACGCCAGAAGCATAAAAAACAATATAAATACAACAGTTTTTCCCTTGTATAACAGGAATAATTGCAACAAGTATGAAAGCTATGGTAATTTATACGTTCCGGGCAACCTAGGCTTTACTCTAGGGCGTTGCTCCACGACATCGAATAGCTACGGCCTTAGGAGTCAACGCCAGAGGCATAAAATGCAAAATAAATACAACAGTTGTTCGATCGTATAACAAGAATAATTGCAACCAGTGTGAGAGTGATGGTCATTTCTACATTCCGGGCAACCTAGGCTACACTCTAGGGCGTTGCTCCGCCAGATCGAATAGATAGGGCCTAAGAAGTCAACGCCAGAAGCATAAAATACAATATAAATACAACAGTTTTTCTCTTGTATAACAGGAATAATTGCAACCAGTGTGAAAGCTATGGTCATTTCTACGTTCCGCGCAACCTAGGCTTCACCCTATGGCGTTATTCCACCTGATCGAATAGTTAGGGCCGAAGAAGTCCACGCCTGAAGCATAAAATACAATATAAATACAACAGTTTTTCCATCGTATAAAACGAATAATTGCTACCAGTATGAAAGTTATGGTCATTTGAACGTTCCGGGCAATCTAGGCTTCACTCTAGGGCGTTGCTCAACCACATCGAATAGTTAGGGCCTAACAAGTCAACGCCTGAAGCATAAAATACAATATAAATACAACAGTTTTTCCATCGTATAAAACGAATAATTGCAACCAGTATGAAAGATATGGTCATTTCTACGTTCCGGCCAAACTAGGCTTCACTCTAGGGCGTTGGCCCTCTACATCTAACAGTTAGCGCCTAAGAAGTCAACGCCAGAAGCATAAAATACGATATATGTACAACAGTTTTACCATCGTATAAAATGAATAATCGCAAACAGTGTGAAGGTAATGGTCATTTCTACGTTCCGGGCAACCTAGGCTTCACCCTAGGGCGTTGTTCCACCAGAGCGAATAGTTAGGGCCTAAGAAGTCAACGCCTGAAGCATAAAGTACAATCAAAATCCAACAGTTTGTCCATCGTATAGCTGGAATAATTGCAACCAGAGTGAAAGTAATGGTCATTTCCACGTTTCGGGCGACCTAGGCTCCACTCTAGGGCGATGCTCCACCAGATGGAATAGCTAGGGCCATACAAGTCAACGCCCGAAGCATAAAATACAAAATAAATAGAACAGCTTTTCCATTGTATAAAACGATTAATTGAAACCAGTGTGAAAGTTATGGTCATTTCCACGTTCCGGGCAACCTAGGCTTCACTACAGGGCGGTGCTCCACCGGATCAAATAGTTAGGGCCTAAGAAGTCAACGCCAGAAGCATAAAATACAATATAAATACAACAGATTTTCCATGGTATATAATGATCATTTGCAAACAGTGTGAAAGTAACGGTCATTTCTACGTTCCGGGCAACCTAGGCTTCACTCTAGGGCTTTGGTCCAACACATCCAACAGTTAGGGCCTAAGAAGTCAACGCCAGAAGCACCAAATACAAAATAAACACAACAGTTTTTCCATCGTATAAAACGAATAATTGCAACCAGTATGTAAGTTGTGGTCATTTCTACGTTCCGGGCAATCTAGGCTTCACTCTAGGGCGTTGCTCAACCACATCGAATAGTTAGTGCCGTAGAAGTCAATGCCAGAAGCATAAAATACAATATAAATGCAACAGTTTTTCCACTGTATAATATGAATAATTGCAAACAGTATGAAAGTTATGGTCATTTCCACGTTCCGGGCAACCTAGGCTTCACTACAGGGCGGTGCTCCACCAGATCAAATAGTTAGGGTCTAAGAAGTCAACGCCAGAAGCATAAAATACAATATAAATACAACAGCTTTTCCATCGTATGTAATGTACATTTGCAAACAGTGTGAAAGTAACGGTCATTTCTACGTTCCGGGCAACCTAGGCTTCACTCTAGGGCGTCGGCCCTCCACATCTAACAGTTAGGGCCTAAGAAGTCAACGCCAGAAGCACCAAATACAAAATAAATACAACAGTATTTCCATCGTATAAAACGAATAATTGCAACCAGTATGAAAGTTTTGGTCATTTCTACGTTCCGGGCAACCTAGGCTTCACCCTCGGGCGTTGCTCCACCTGATCGAATAGTTAGGGCCTAAGAAGTCAACGCCAGAAGCATAAAATACGCTATATGTACAACAGTTTTACCATCGTATAAGATGAATAATCGCAAACCGTGTGAAGGTGATGGTCATTTCTATATTCCGGGCAACCTAGGCTTCACTCTAGGGCGTTGCTCCACCAGATCGAATAGTTGGGGCGTTAGGAGTCAACGGCCGAAGCATAAAATACAAAATAAGTAGAACAGTTTTTCCACTGTATAAAACGAATAATTGAAACCAGTGTGAAAGCTATGGTCATTTCTACGTTCCGCGCAACCTAGGCTTCACCCTAGGGCGTTGCTCCACCTGATCGAATAGTTAGGGCCTAAGAAGTCAACGCCAGAAGCATAAAATACGATATATGTACAACAGTTTTTCCATCGTATAAAACGAATAATCGCAAACAGTGTGAAGGAAATGGTCATTTCTACGTTCCGGGCATCCTAGGCTTCACCTTAGGGCGTTGTTCCACCAGAGCGAATAGTTAGGGCCTAAGATGTCAACGCCTGCAGCATAAAGTACAATCAAAGTCCAACAGTTTGTCCATCGTATAGCTGGAATAATTTTAACCAGAGTGAAGATAATGGTCATTTCCACGTTTCGGGCGACCTAGGCTCCACTCTAGGGCATTACTCCACCAGATGGAATAGCTAGGGCATTAGAAGTCAATGCCAGAAGCATAAAATACAAAATAAATACAACAGTTTTACCATCGTATAAATAGAATAATCGCAAACAGTGTGAAGGTAATGGTCATTTCTACGTTCCGGGCAACCTAGGCTTCACTCTAGGGCGTTGGTCCACCAGATCGAATAGTTAGGGCCATAGAAGTCAACGGTCGAAGCATAAAATACAAAATAAGTAGAACAGTTTTTCCATTGTATAAAACGAATAATTGAAACCAGTGTGAAAGTTATGTTCATTTCTACGTTCCGCGCAACCTAGGCTTCACCCTATGGCCTTATTCCACCTGATCGAATAGTTAGGGCCGAAGAAGTCCACGCCTGAAGCATAAAATACAATATAAATACAACAGTTTTTCCATCGTATAAAACGAATAATTGCTACCAGTATGAAAGTTATGGTCATTTCAACGTTCCGGGCAATCTAGGCTTCACTCTAGGGCGTTGCTCAACCACATCGAATAGTTAGGGACTAAGAAGTCAACGCCAGAAGCACCAAATACAAAATTAATACAACAGTTTTTCCATCGTATAAAACGAATAATTGCAACCAGTATGAAAGTTATGGTCATTTCTATATTCCGGGCACCCTAGGCTTCACTCTAGGGCGTTGCTCCACCAGATCGAATAGTTGGGGCGTTAGGAGTCAACGGCCGAAGCATAAAATACAAAATAAGTAGAACAGTTTTTCCACTGTATAAAACGAATAATTGAAACCAGTGTGAAAGCTATGGTCATTTCTACGTTCCGCGCAACCTAGGCTTCACCCTAGGGCGTTGCTCCACCTGATCGAATAGTTAGGGCCTAAGAAGTCAACGCCAGAAGCATAAAATACGATATATGTACAACAGTTTTTCCATCGTATAAAACGAATAATCGCAAACAGTGTGAAGGAAATGGTCATTTCTACGTTCCGGGCAACCTAGGCTTCACCTTAGGGCGTTGTTCCACCAGAGCGAATAGTTAGGGCCTAAGATGTCAACGCCTGCAGCATAAAGTACAATCAAAGTCCAACAGTTTGTCCATCGTATAGCTGGAATAATTTTAACCAGAGTGAAGGTAATGGTCATTTCCACGTTTCGGGCGACCTAGGCTCCACTCTAGGGCATTACTCCACCAGATGGAATAGCTAGGGCATTAGAAGTCAATGCCAGAAGCATAAAATACAAAATAAATACAACAGTTTTACCATCGTATAAATAGAATAATCGCAAACAGTGTGAAGGTAATGGTCATTTCTACGTTCCGGGCAACCTAGGCTTCACTCTAGGGCGTTGGTCCACCAGATCGAATAGTTAGGGCCATAGAAGTCAACGGTCGAAGCATAAAATACAAAATAAGTAGAACAGTTTTTCCATTGTATAAAACGAATAATTGAAACCAGTGTGAAAGTTATGTTCATTTCTACGTTCCGCGCAACCTAGGCTTCACCCTATGGCCTTATTCCACCTGATCGAATAGTTAGGGCCGAAGAAGTCCACGCCTGAAGCATAAAATACAATATAAATACAACAGTTTTTCCATCGTATAAAACGAATAATTGCTACCAGTATGAAAGTTATGGTCATTTCAACGTTCCGGGCAATCTAGGCTTCACTCTAGGGCGTTGCTCAACCACATCGAATAGTTAGGGACTAAGAAGTCAACGCCAGAAGCACCAAATACAAAATTAATACAACAGTTTTTCCATCGTATAAAACGAATAATTGCAACCAGTATGAAAGTTATGGTCATTTCTATATTCCGGGCAACCTAGGCTTCACTCTAGGGCGTTGCTCCACCAGATCGAATAGTTGGGGCGTTAGGAGTCAACGGCCGAAGCATAAAATACAAAATAAGTAGAACAGTTTTTCCACTGTATAAAACGAATAATTGAAACCAGTGTGAAAGCTATGGTCATTTCTACGTTCCGCGCAACCTAGGCTTCACCCTAGGGCGTTGCTCCACCTGATCGAATAGTTAGGGCCTAAGAAGTCAACGCCAGAAGCATAAAATACGATATATGTACAACAGTTTTTCCATCGTATAAAACGAATAATCGCAAACAGTGTGAAGGAAATGGTCATTTCTACGTTCCGGGCAACCTAGGCTTCACCTTAGGGCGTTGTTCCACCAGAGCGAATAGTTAGGGCCTAAGATGTCAACGCCTGCAGCATAAAGTACAATCAAAGTCCAACAGTTTGTCCATCGTATATCTGGAATAATTTTAACCAGAGTGAAGGTAATGGTCATTTCCACGTTTCGGGCGACCTAGGCTCCACTCTAGGGCGTTGCTCCACCAGATGGAATAGCTAGGGCCTTAGAAGTCAATGCCAGAAGCATAAAATACAAATTAAATACAACAGTTTTACCATCGTATAAATAGAATAATCGCAAACAGTGTGAAGGTAATGGTCATTTCTACGTTCCGGGCAACCTAGGCTTCACTCTAGGGCGTTGGTCCACCAGATCGAATAGTTAGGGCCATAGAAGTCAACGGTCGAAGCATAAAATACAAAATAAGTAGAACAGTTTTTCCATTGTATAAAACGAATAATTGAAACCAGTGTGAAAGTTATGTTCATTTCTACGTTCCGCGCAACCTAGGCTCCACCCTAGGGCGTTGCTCCACCTGATCGAATAGTTAGGGCCGAAGAAGTCCACGCCTGAAGCATAAAAGACGATATATGTACAACAGTTTTTCCATCGTATAAAACGAATAATCGCAAACAGTGTGAAGGAAATGGTCATTTCTACGTTCCGGGCAACCTAGGCTTCACCTTAGGGCGTTGTTCCACCAGAGCGAATAGTTAGGGCCTAAGATGTCAACGCCTGCAGCATAAAGTACAATCAAAGTCCAACAGTTTGTCCATCGTATAGCTGGAATAATTTTAACCAGAGTGAAGGTAATGGTCATTTCCACGTTTCGGGCGACCTAGGCTCCACTCTAGGGCGTTGCTCCACCAGATGGAATAGCTAGGGCCTTAGAAGTCAATGCCAGAAGCATAAAATACAAATTAAATACAACAGTTTTACCATCGTATAAATAGAATAATCGCAAACAGTGTGAAGGTAATGGTCATTTCTACGTTCCGGGCAACCTAGGCTTCACTCTAGGGCGTTGGTCCACCAGATCGAATAGTTAGGGCCATAGAAGTCAACGGTCGAAGCATAAAATACAAAATAAGTAGAACAGTTTTTCCATTGTATACAACGAATAATTGAAACCAGTGTGAAAGTTATGTTCATTTCTACGTTCCGCGCAACCTAGGCTCCACCCTATGGCCTTATTCCACCTGATCGAATAGTTAGGGCCGAAGAAGTCCACGCCTGAAGCATAAAATACAATATAAATACAACAGTTTTTCCATCGTATAAAACGAATAATTGCAACCATTATGAAAGTTATGGTCATTTCTACGTTCCGGGCATTCTAGGCTTCACTCTATGGCGTTGCTCAACCACATCGAATAGTTAGGGCCGTAGAAGTCAATGCCAGAAGCATAAAATACAATATAAATACAACAGTTTTTCCACTGTATAATATGAATAATTGCAAACAGTATGAAAGTTATGGTCTTTTCCACGTTCCGGGCAACCTAGGCTTCACTACAGGGCGGTGCTCCACCAGATCCAATAGTTAGGGCCTAAGAAGTCAACGCCAGAAGCATAAAATACAATATAAATACAACAGCTTTTCCATCGTATGTAATGTACATTTGCAAACAGTGTGAAAGTAACGGTCATTTCTACGTTCCGGGCAACCTAGGCTTCACTCTAGGGCGTTGGCCTTCCATTTCTAACAGTTATGGCCTAAGAAGTCAACGCCAGAAGCACCAAATGCAAAATAAATACAACAGTATTTCCACCGTATAAAACGAATAATTGCAACCAGTATGAAAGTTTTGGTCATTTCTACGTTCCGGGCAACCTAGTCTTCACCCTCGGGCGTTGCTCCACCTGATCGAATAGTTAGGGCCTAAGAAGTCAACGCCAGAAGCATAAAATACGATATATGTACAACAGTTTTACCATCGTATAAAATGAATAATCGCAAACCGTGTGAAGGTGATGGTTATTTCTATATTCCGGGCAACCTAGGCTTCACTCTAGGGCGCTGCTCCACCAGATCGAATAGTTGGGACGTTAGGAGTCAACGGCCGAAGCATAAAATACAAAATAAGTAGAACAGTTTTTCCACTGTATAAAACGAATAATTCAAACCAGTGTGAAAGCTATGGTCATTTCTACGTTTGGCGCAACCTAGGCTTCACCCTAGGGCGTTGCTCCACCTGATCGAATAGTTAGGGCCTAAGAAGTCAACGCCAGAAGCATAAAATACGATATATGTACATCAGTTTTTCCATCGTATAAAACGAATAATTGCAACCAGTGTGAAAGTAATAGCCATTTCTACGTTGCGGGCATCCTAAACTTAACGCTGAGGCATTGCTACACCAGATCGAATACATAGGGCGTTAGAAGTCATCGCCAGAAGTATAAAGTACAATCAAAATCCAACAGTTTGTCCACCGCATAGCTGGAATAATTGCAACCAGAGTGAAAGTAATGGTCATTTCTACGTTTCGGGCGACCTAGGCTCCACTCTAGGGCGATGCTCCACCACATGGAATAGCTAGGGCCTTAGAAGTCAATGCCAGAAGCATAAAATACAATAAAAATGCAACAGTTTTTCCATCGTATAACAGGAATAACTGCAACCAGTGTGAAAGTACAGGTCATTTCTACGTTCCGGGCAACTTATGCTTCACTACAGGGCGGTGCTCCACCAGATCCAATAGTTAGGGCCTAAGAAGTCAACGACAGAAGCACCAAATACAAAATAAATACAACAGCTTTTCCATCGTATATAATGTATATTTGCAAGCAGTGGGAAGGTAATGGTCATTTCTACGTTCCGCGCAACCTAGGCTTCACTCCAGGGCGTTGCTCCACCAGATCGAATAGCTAGGGCCTTAGAAATCAACGCCAGAAGCATAAAATACGATATATGTACAATAGTTTTTCCATCGTATAAAATGAGTAATTGCAACAAGTGTGATAGTGATGGTCATTTCTACGTTCCGTGCAACCTAGGCTTCACTCTAGGGCGTCGCCCCACCAGGTCGGATAGTTAAGGCCTTAGAAAACAACTCTAGACACATAAAATACAATAAATATACAACAGTTTTTCCATCGTATGAAAAGAATAATTGCAACCAGTGTGAAAGTAATGGTCATTTCAACGTACGGGGCAACCTAGGCTCCACTCTAGGGCGTTGCTCCACCACATCGAATAGTCAGGGCCTTAAGAGTCAATGCCAGAAGCATAAAATACAATATAAATACAACAGTTTTTCCATCGTATACAATTAATGATTGCAAACATAGTGAAAGTAACGGCCATTTCTACGTTCCGGGCAACCTAGGCTTCACTCTAGGGCGATGGTCCACCGAATCGAATATATAGGGCCTAAGAAGACAACGCCAGAAGCATAAAATACAATAAAAATACAACAGTTTTTCCATCGTATAGCATGAATAATTGCAACCAGAGTGAAAGTAATGGTCATTTCTACGTTTCGGGCAACCTAGGCTTCTCTCTAGGGCGTTGCCCCACCAGATCGAATAGCTAGGGTCTTAGAAGTCAACGCCCGAAACATAAAATACAATATAAATACAACAGTTTTTCCATCGTATAACAGGAATAGTTGCAAACAGTGTGAAAGTGATGGCCATTTCTATGTTCCGGGTAACCTAGGCTACACTCTAGGGCGTTGCTCCACCAGATCGAATAGCTAGGGCCATAGAAGTCAACGCCCGAAGCACAAAATACAAAATTAAAAGAACAGTTTTTCCATTGTATAAAACGTATGATTGGAACCAGAGTGAAACTTATGGTCATTTCTACGTTCCGTGCAACATAGGCTGCACTATAGGGCGTTGCTCTACCACATCGATTAGCTACGGCCTTAGAAGTCAACGCCAGAAGCATAAAATACAATATAAATACAACAGCTTTTCCATCGTCTAAAACGAATAATTGCAACCAGTGTGAAAGTAATGGCCATTTCAACGTTACTGGCATCCTAGACATAACTTTGAGGCATTGCTCCAACAGATCGGATAGATAGGGCCTTAGAAGTCAACGCCAGAAGCATACAGTACAATAAAAATCCAACAGTTTTTCCATCGTATAACAGGAATAATTGCAAACAGTGTGAAGGTAATAGTCATTTCTACGCGACGGTCAACCCAGGCTTCACTCTAGGGCGTTGCTCCACCAGATCGAATAGTTAGGGCCTTAGACGTCAACGCCAGAAGCATAAAATAAAATAAAAATACAACTGTTGTTCCATCGTATATCAGGAATAATTACAACCAGTGTGTAAGTAATAGGCATTTCTACGTTCCGTGCAACCTAGGCTTCCCTCTAGGGCGTTGCTACACCAGGTCGGATAGTTAGGGCCTTAGAAAACAACTCCAGACGCATAAAATACAATAAAAGTACATCAGTTTTTCCATCGTATAACACGAATAATTGCAACCAGAGTGAAAGTGATGGTCATTTCTACGTTCCGGGCGACCTAGGCTACACTCTAGGGCGTTGCTCCACCCGATCGGATAGCTAGGGCCTTAGAAGTCAACGCCCGAAGCATAAAATACAAAATTAATAGAACAGTTTTTCCATTGTATAAAACGAATGATTGCAACCAGAGTGAAGCTTATGGTCATTTCTACGTTCCGTGCAACATAGGCTGCACTCTAGGGCGTTGCTCCACCACATCGATTAGTTACGGCCTTAGAAGCCAACGCCAGAAGCATAAAATACAATATAAATACAACAGTTTTTCCATCGTATAACAGGAATAATTGCAAACAGTGTGAAAGTGATGGCCATTTCTACGTTCCGGGCAACCTTGACTTCATTCTACGTCGTCGTTCCACCAGATCGAATAGCTACGTCCTTAGAAGTCAACGCCAGAAGCATAAAATGCAATATAGGTGCGACAGATCTTCCATCGTATAAAATGAATAGTTGCAATCAGTGCGAAAATAATGTATCTTTTCTACGTTCCGTGCAACATAGGCTTGACTCTAGGACGTTGCTCCACCAGACCGAATAGGTAGGGCCATAGAAGTCATAGCCCGAATAAAAGAATACAATATAAATACAACAGTTTTTCTATCGTATAAAATGAATAATTGCAAACAGTGTGAAAGTAATGGTCACTTCTACGGCTCGGGCAACTGAGGCTTCACTCTATGGCGTTGTTCTACCAGATCGAATAGCTACGGCCTTAGAAGTCAACGCCAGAAGCATAAAATACAATATAAATACAACAGTTTTTCCATCGTATACAATTAATGATTGCAAACATTGTGAAAGTAACGGTCATTTCTACGTTCCGGGCAACCTAGGCCTCACTCTAGGGCGATGCCCCACCGGATCGAATATTTAGGGCCTAAGAAGTCAACACCAGAAGCATAAAATACAATAAAAATACAACAGTTTTTCCATGGTATAACAGGAATAATTGCAAACAGTGTGAAAGTAATGGTCATTTCTACGTTCCGGGCAATCTAGACTTCACTCTAGGGCGTTGCGCCACCGGATCGAATAGTTAGGGCCTTAGAAGTCAACGCCCGAAGCATTAAATGTAAAATTAATAGAACAGTTTTTCTATTGTATAAAACGAATGATTGCCACCAGATTGAAACTTATGGTCATTTCAACGTTCCGTGCCACATAGGCTGCACTCTAGTGCGTTGCTCCACCACATCGATTAGCTACGGCCTTAGAAGTCAACGCCAGGAGCATAAAATACAATATAAATACAACAGTTTTTCCATCGTATAACAGGAATAGTTGCAAACTGTGTGAAAGTAATGGTCTTTTCTACGTTCCGGGCAGCCTAGGCTTCACTCTAGGACGTTGCTCCACCAGATGGAATAGTTAGGTCCTAAGAAGTCAACGCCAGAAGCATAAAATACAATAAAAATACAACAGTTTTTCCATCATATAAAACGAATAATAGCAACCAGTGTAAAAGTAATGGTCATTTCTACGTTCCGGTCAACAAAGGCTTCATTCTAGGGCGTTGTTCCACCAGATCGAACAGTTAGGGCCTAAGAAGACAACGCCAGAAGCATAAAATACAATACAAATACAACAGTTTTTCCATCGTATAAAATGAATAATTGCAACCAGTGTGAAACTAATGGTCATTTCTACGTTCCGGGCAATCTAGACTTCACTCTAGGGCGTTGCTCCACCAGATGGAATCGTTAGGTCCTAAGATGACAACGCCAGAAGCATAAAATACAATATAAATGCAACAGCTTTTCCATCGTATAAAATCAATAATTGCAACCAGTGTGAAACTAATGGCCATTACAACGTTACGTGCATCCTAGACTTAACTCTGAGGCATTGCTCCACCAGATCGAATAGATAGGGCCTTAGAAGTCAACGCCGGAAGCATAAAGTACAATAAAAATCGATCAGTTTTTCAATAGTATAACAGGAATAATTGCAACCAGAGTGAAACTTATGGTCATTTCTACGTTCCGTGCCACATAGGCTGCACTCTAGGGCGTTGCTCCACCACATCGAATAGTCAGGGCCTTAAGAGTCAACGCCAGAAGCATAAAATACAATATAAATACAACTGTTTTTCCATCGTATACAATTAACGATTGCAAACATTGTGAAAGTAACGGCCATTTCTACGTTCCGGGCAACCTAGGCTTCACTCTAGGGCGATGCTCCACCGGATCGAATATTTAGGGCCTAAGAAGTCAACGCCAGAAGCATAAAATACAATAAAAATACAACAGTTTTTCCATCGTATAGCATGAATAATTGCAAACAGTGTGAAAGTGATGGCCATTTCTACGTTCCGGGCAACCTTGGCTTCATTCTAGGGCGTTCTTCCACCAGATCGAACAGCTAGGGCCTAAGAAGTCAACGCCAGAAGCATAAAATACAATATAAATACAACAGTTTTTCCATCATATAAAACGAATAATAGCAACCAGTGTAAAGGTAATGGTCATTTCTACGTTCCGGGCGACCTAGGCTACACTCTAGGGTGTGGCTCCACCAGATCGGATAGCTAGGGCCTTAGAAGTCAACGCCAGAGGCATAAAATACAAAATTAATAGAACAGTTTATCCATTGCATAAAACGAATGATTGCAACCAGAGTGAAACTTATGGTCATTTCTACGTTCCGTGCAACATAGGCTGCACTCTAGGGCGTTGCTCCACCACATCGAATAGTCAGGGCCTTAAGAGTCAATGCCAGAAGCATAAAATACAATATAAATACAACAGCTTTTCCATCGTCTAAAACGAATAATTGCAACCAGTGTGAAAGTAATGGCCATTTCAGCGTTACGGGCATCCCAGACTTAACTCTGAGGCATTGCTCCACCAGATCGAATAGATAGGGCCTTAGAAGTCAACGCCAGAAGCATAAAATACAATAAAAATACAACAGTTTTTCCACCGTATAGCATGAATAATTGAAACCAGTGTGAAAGTGATGGCCATTTCTACATTCCGGGCAACCTTGGCTTCATTCTAGGTCGTTTTTCTACCAGATCGAACAGTTAGGGCATAACAAGTCAACGCCAGAAGCATAAAATACAATATAAATACAGCAGTTTTTCCATCGTATACAATTAATGATTGCAAACATTGTGAAAGTAACGGTCATTTCTACGTTCCGGGAAACCTAGGCCTCACTCTAGGGCGATGCTCCACCAGATCGAATATCTAGGGCCTAGGAAGTCAACGCCAGAAGCATAAAATACAATAAAAATACAACAGCTTTTCCATAGTATAACAGGAATAATTGCAAACAGTGTGAAAGTAATGGTCATTTCTACGTTCCGGGCAATCTAGACTTCACTCTAGGGCGTTGCTCCACCGAGTCGAATGTTTAGGGCCTAAGAAGTCAACAGCAGAAGCATAAAATACAATAAAAATACAACAGTTTTTCCATCGTATAGCATGAATAATTGAAACCAGCGTGAAAGTGATGGCCATTTCTACGTTCCGGGCAACCTAGGCTTCACTCTAGGGCGTTGCGCCACCACATCGAATAGTTAGGGCCTTAAAAGTCAATGCCAGAAGAATAAAATACAAAATTAATACAACAGTTTTTCCATCGTATAAAATGAATAATCGCAAGCAGTGTGAAGGTAATGGTCATTTCTACGTTCCGGGCAACCTAGGCTTCACCCTAGGGCGTTGTTCCACCAGAGCGAATAGTTAGGGCCTAAGAAGTCAACGCCTGAAGCATAAAATACAATATAAATACAACAGTTTTTCCATTGCATAAAACGAATGATTGCAACCAGAGTGAAACTTATGGTCATTTCTACGTTCCGTGCAACATAGGCTGCACTCTAGGGCGTTGCTCCACCACATCGAATAGTCAGGGCCTTAAGAGTCAATGCCAGCAGCATAAAATACAATATAAATACAACAGCTTTTCCATCGTCTAAAACGAATAATTGCAACCAGAGTGAAAGTGATGGTCATTTCTACGTTCCGGGCGCCCTAGGCTACACTCTAGGGCGTTGCTCCACCAGGTCGAATAGCTAGGACCTTAGAAGTCAACGCCCGAAGCATAAAATACAAAATTAATAGAACAGTTTTTCCATTTTATAAAACGAATGATTGCAACCAGAGTGAAACTTATGGTCATTTATACGTTCCGTGCAACACAGGCTGCACTCTTGGGCATTGCTCCACCACATCGACTAGCTACGGCCATAGCAGTCAACGCCAGAAGCATAAAATACAATATAAATACAACAGTTTTTCCAACGTATACAATTAATGATTGCAAACATTGTGAAAGTAACGGTCATTTCTACGTTCCGGGCAACCTAGGCCTCACTCTAGGGCAATGCTCCACCGGATCGAATATTTAGGGCCTAAGAAGTCAACGCCAGAAGCATAAAATACAATAAAAATACAACAGTTTTTCCATAGTATAGCAGGAATAATTGCAAACAGTGTGAAAGTAATGGTCATTTCTACGTTCCGGGCAATCTAGACTTCACTCTAGGGCGTTGCTCCACCGGATCGAATAGTTAGGGCCTTAGAAGTCAACGCCCGAAGCATAAAATAGAAAATTAATAGAACAGTTTTTCCATTGCATAAAACGAATGATTGCAACCAGAGTGAAACTTATGGTCATTTCAACGTTCCGTGCCACATAGGCTGCACTCTAGTGCGTTGCTCCACCACATCGATTAGCTACGGCCTTAGGAGTCAACGCCAGAAGCATAAAATACAATATAAATACAACAGGTCTTCCATCGTATACTATTAATGATTGCAAACATTGTGAAAGTAACGGTCATTTCTACGTTCCGGGCAACCTAGTCTTCACTCTAGGGCGACGCTCCACCGGATCGAATATTCAGGGCCTAAGAAGTCAACGCCAGAAGCGTAAAATACAATAAAAATACAACAGTTTTTCCATCATATAAAACGAATAATAGCAACCAGTGTAAAAGTAATGGTCATTTCTACGTTCCGGGCAACCAAGGCTTTATTCTAGGGCGTTGTTCCACCAGATCGAACAGTTAGGGCCTAAGAAGACAACGCCAGAAGCATAAAATACAATACAAATACAACAGTTTTTCCATCGTATAAAATGAATAATTGCAAACTGTGTGAAAGTAATGGTCTTTTCTACGTTCCGGGCAACCTAGGCTTCACTCTAGGACGTTGCTCCACCAGATGGAATAGTTAGGTCCTAAGAAGACAACGCCAGAAGCATAAAATACAATAAAAATACAACAGTTTTTAAATCATATAAAACGAATAATAGCAACCAGTGTAAAAGTAATGGTCATTTCTACGTTCCGGGCAACCTAGGCTTCATTCTAGGGCGTTGTTCCACCAGATCGAACAGTTAGGGCCTAAGAAGACAACGCCAGAAGCATAAAATACAATACAAATACAACAGTTTTTCCATCGTATAAAATCAATAATTGCAACCAGTGTGAAACTAATGGCCATTTCAACGTTACGTGCATCCTAGACTTTACTCTGAGGCATTGCTCCACCAGATCGAATAGATAGGGCCTTAGAAGTCAACGCCAGAAGCATAAAGTACAATAAAAATCGATCAGTTTTTATATCGTATAACAGGAATAATTGCAACCAGAGTGAAAGTGATGGTCATTTCTACGTTCCGGGCGACCTAGGCTACACTCTAGGGTGTTGCTCCACCAGATCGGATAGCTAGGGCCTTAGAAGTCAACGCCAGAGGCATAAAATACAAAATTAATAGAACAGTTTTTCCATTGTATAAAACGAATGATTGCAACCAGAGTGAAACTTATAGCCATTTCTACGTTCCGTGCAACATAGGCTGCACTCTAGGGCGTTGCTCCACCACCTCGAATAGTCAGGGCCTTAAGAGTCTATGCCAGAAGCATAAAATACAATATAAATACAACAGTTTTTCCATCGTACACAATTAATGATTGCAAACATTGTGAAAGTAACGGCCATTTCTACGTTCCGGGCAACCTAGGCTTCACTCTAGGGCGATGCTCCACCGGATCGAATATATAGGGCCTAAGAAGTCAACGCCAGAAGCATAAAATACAATATAAATACAACAGTTTTTCCATCGTATAACAGGAATAGTTGCAAACAGTGTGAAAGTGATGGCCATTTCTACGTTCCGGGCAACCTTGGCTTCATTCTAGGGCGTTCTTCCACCAGATCGAACAGCTAGGGCCTAAGAAGTCAACGCCAGAAGCATAAAATACAATATAAATACAACAGTTTTTCCATCATATAAATCGAATAATAGCAACCAGTGTAAAGGTAATGGTCATTTCTACGTTCCGGGCGACCTAGGCTACACTCTAGGGTGTGGCTCCACCAGATCGGATAGCTAGGGCCTTAGAAGTCAACGCCAGAGGCATAAAATACAAAATTAATAGAACAGTTTATCCATTGCATAAAACGAATGATTGCAACCAGAGTGAAACTTATGGTCATTTCTACGTTCCGTGCAACATAGGCTGCACTCTAGGGCGTTGCTCCACCACATCGAATAGTCAGGGCCTTAAGAGTCAATGCCAGAAGCATAAAATACAATATAAATACAACAGCTTTTCCATCGTCTAAAACGAATAATTGCAACCAGTGTGAAAGTAATGGCCATTTCAGCGTTACGGGCATCCCAGACTTAACTCTGAGGCATTGCTCCACCAGATCGAATAGATAGGGCCTTAGAAGTCAACGCCAGATGCATAAAGTACAATAAAAATCCAACAGTTTTTCCATCGCATAACAGGAATAATTGCAAACAGTGTGAAGGTAATAATCATTTCTACGCTCCGGTAAACCTAGGCTTCACTCTAGGGCGTTGCTCTACCAGATCGAGTAGTTAGGCCCTAAGAAGTCAACGCCAGAAGCATAAAATGCAATATAAATACAACACTTTTTCCATCGCATACAATTAACGATTGCAAACATTGTGAAAGTAACGGTCATTTCTACGTTCCGGGCAACCTAGGCTTCACTCTAGGGCGATGCTCCACCGGACCGAATATTTAGGGCCTAAGAAGTCAACGCCAGAAGCATAAAATACAATAAAAATACAACAGTTATTCCATAGTATAACAGGAATAATTGCAAACAGTGTGAAAGTAATGGTCATTTCTACGTTCCGGGCAATCTAGACTTCACTCTAGGGCGTTGCTCCACCGAATCGAATATTTAGGGCCTAAGAAGTCAACGCCAGAAGCATAAAATAAAATAAAAATACAACAGTTGTTCCATCGTATATCAGGAATAATTACAACCAGTGTGTAAGTAGTAGGCATTTCTACGTTCCGTGCAACCTAGGCTTCCCTCTAGGGCGTTGCTACACCAGGTCGGATAGTTAGGGCCTTAGAAAACAACTCCAGACGCATAAAAAACAATAAAAGTACATCAGTTTTTCCATCGTATAACAGGAATAATTGCAACCAGAGTGAAAGTGATGGTCATTTCTACGTTCCGGGCGAGCTAGGCTACACTCTAGGGCGTTGCTCCGCCAGATCGGATAGCTAGGGCCTTAGAAGTCAACGCCCGAAGCATAAAATACAAAATTAATAGAACAGTTTTTCCATTGTATAAAACGAATGATTGCAACCAGAGTGAAACTTATGGTCATTTCTACGTTCCGTGCAACATAGGCTGCACTCTAGGGCGTTGCTCCACCACATCGATTAGTTACGGCCTAAGAAGTCAACGCCAGAAGCATAAAATACAATATAAATACAACAGTTTTTCCAGCGTATACAATTAACGATTGCAAACATTGTGAAAGTAACGGTCATTTCTACGTTCCGGGCAACCTAGGCCTCACTCTAGGGCGATGCTCCACCGGATCGAATATTTACGGCCTAAGAAGTCAACGCCAGAAGCATAAAATACAATAAAAATACAACAGTTTTTCCATCGTATAGCATGAATAATTGCAACCAGTGTGAAAGTAATGGTCATTTCTACGTTCCGGGCAATCTAGACTTCACTCTAGGGCGTTGCTCCACTGGATCGAATAGTTAGGGCCTAAGAAGTCAACGCCAGATGCATAAAATACAATATAAATACAACAGCTTTTCCATCGTCTAAAACGAATAATTGCAACCAGTGTGAAAGTAATGGCCATTTCAGCGTTACGGGCATCCCAGACTTAACTCTGAGGCATTGCTCCACCAGATCGAATAGATAGGGTCTTAGAAGTCAACGCCAGAAGCATAAAGTACAATAAAAATCCAACAGTTTTTCCATCGCATAACAGGAATAATTGCAAACAGTGTGAAGGTAATAATCATTTCTACGCTCCGGTAAACCTAGGCTTCACTCTAGGGCGTTGCTCTACCAGATCGAGTAGTTAGGCCCTAAGAAGTCAACGCCAGAAGCATAAAATGCAATATAAATACAACACTTTTTCCATCGCATACAATTAACGATTGCAAACATTGTGAAAGTAACGGTCATTTCTACGTTCCGGGCAACCTAGGCTTCACTCTAGGGCGATGCTCCACCGGACCGAATATTTAGGGCCTAAGAAGTCAGCGCCAGAAGAATATAATACAATAAAAATACAACAGTTTTTCCATAGTATAACAGGAATAATTGCAAACAGTGTGAAAGTAATGGTCATTTCTACGTTCCGGGCAATCTAGACTTCACTCTAGGGCATTGGTCCACCGGATCGAATAGTTAGGGCCTTAGAAGTCAACGCCAGAAGCATAAAATACAATATAAATACAACAGTTTTTCCATCATATAAAACGAATAATAGCAACCAGTGTAAAGGTAATGGTCATTTCTACGTTCCGGGCAACCTAGGCTTCACTCCAGGGCGTTGCACCACCAGATCGAATAGTTAGGGAATTTGAATACAACGCCAGAAGCATAAAATACATTAAAGATGCAACAGTTTTTCCATTGTATAATAGGAGTAACTGCAACCAGTGTGAAAGTACTGGTCATTTCTACGCTCCGGGCAACCTAGGCTTAACTGTAGGGCGTTGCTCCTCCAGATCGTATAGTTCGGGATGTAGAATTTAACGCCAGAAGCATAAAATACAATAAAAATGCAACAGTTTTTCCATCGTACGACAGGAATAATTGCAACCAGTGTGAAAGTACTGTACATTTCTATGTTTCGTGTAACCTAGGCTTCACTGTAGGGCGTTGCTCCACCAGATCAAATAGCTAGGGACTTAGAATTCAACCCCAGAAGAATAAAATACAACATAAGTACAACAGTTTTTCCATCGTATAAAATGTATAATTGCATCCAGTGTGAAAGTTATGGTCATTTCTACGTTCCGGGCAACCTAGGCTTAACTGTAGGGCGTTGCTCCACCAGATCGCTTAGTTACGTACTTAGAATTTAACGCCAGAAGGATAAAATACCAAAAAATGCAACAGTTTTTCCATCGTATGACAGGAATAATTGCAACCAGTGTGAAAGTACTGGTCATTTTTATGTTCCGGGCAACCTAGGCCTCACTCTAGGGCGTTGCTCCACCAGGTGGAATAGCTAGGGACTTAGAAGTTAGCGCCAGAAGCATAAAATACAAAATAACTAGAGCAGTTTTTCCATCGTATAAAACGAATAATTGCAACCAGTGTGAAAGTTATGGTCATTTCTACGTTCCGGGCAACCTAGACTTCACTCTAGGGCGTTGATCCACCAGGTCGAATAGTCGGGGCCTTAGAAAACAGCTCCAGACGCATAAAATACATAAAAATACAACTGCTTTACCATCGTATAACTGGCATAATTGCAACCAGTGTGAAAGATATGGTCATTTCTACGTTCTGGGCAACCTAGGCTTCACTCTAGGGCGTTGGTCCACCGCATCCTATAGTTAGGGCCTAAGAAGTCAAGGCCAGAAGCACCAAATACAAAATAAATACAACAGCTCTTCCATCGTATAAAACGAATAATTGCAATGAGTGTGAAAGTAATGGTCATTTCTACGTTCCGGGCAACCTAGGCTTCACTCTAGGGCGTTGTTGCACCACACCGAATAGCTACGGCCTTAGAAGTCACCGCCAGAAGCATAAAATACAACATAAATACAACAGTTTTTCCATCGTATAACAGGAATAATTGCAACCAGTGTGAAAGACATGGTCATTTCCACATTCCGGGCACCCTAGGCTTCACTCTAGTGCGTTGCTCCACCAGATCGAATAGTTAGGGCCTTAGAAGTCAACGCCAGAACCATAAAATACAACATAAATACAACAGTTTTTCAATCGTATAACAGGAATAATTGCAAACAGTGTGAAAGATATGGTCATTTCTACGTTCCGGGCAACCTAGGCTTCACCCTAGGCGTTGCTCCACCAGATCCAATAGTTAGGGCCTAAGAAGTCAACGCCAGAAGCATAAAGTACAATAAAAATCCAACAGTTTGTCCGTTGTATAACAGGAACAATTGCAACCAGTGTGAAAGTAATGGTCATTTCTACGTTCCGGGCAACCTAGGTTTCGGTCTAGGGCGTTGCTCCACCACATCGAATAGCTACGGCCTAAGAAGTCAGCGCCCGAAACATAAAATACAATAAAAATGCAACAATTTTTCCATCGTATAACAGGAATAACTGCAACCAGTGTGAAAGTACGGGTCATTTATACATTCCGGGCATCCTACACCTCAGTCTAGGGCATTGTTCCACCATATGGAATAGCTAGGGACTTAGAAGTTAGCGACAGAAGCATAAAATACAAAATAACTAGAACAGTTTTTCCATCGTATAAAACGAATAATTGCAATCAGTATGAAGGTTATGGTCATTTCAACGTTCCGGGCAATCTAGGCTTCTCCCTAGGGCGTTGCCCCACCAGATCGTATAGTTAGGGCCTTAGAAGTCAACGCCAGAAGCATAAAATGCAATAGAAATACAACATTTTTTCCATCGTATAACAGGAATAATTGCAACCAGTGTGAAATATACGGTCATTTCTACGATACGGGCAACCTAGGCTTCACTCTAGGGCGTCGTCCCACCAGATCGAATAGTTAGCGCCTAAGAAGTCTACGCCAGAAGCATAAAATACAATACAAATACAACAGTTATTCCATCGTATAACGGGAATAATTGCAACCAGTGTGAAAGTTATGGACATTTCCACGTTCCGGGCAACCTTGGCTTAACTGTAGGACGTTGCTCCACCAGATCGCTTAGTTACGGACTTAGAATTTAACGCCAGAAGCATAAAATACCATAAAAATGCAACAGTTTTTCCATCGTATGACAGGAATAATTGCAACCAGTGTAAAAGTACTGGTCATTTCTACGTTCCGGGCAACCTAGGCTTCAGTCTAGGGCGTCATTCCCCCAGATCGAATCGTTAGGGCCTAAGAAGCCTACGCCAGAAGCATAAAATACAATATAAATATCAAGGTTTTTCCATCGTATAACAGGAATAATTGCAACCAGAGTGAAGGTGATGGTCTTTTCTAAGTTCCGGGCAACCTACGCTTCACTCTAGAGCGTTGCTCCACCAGATCGAATAGCTAGGACCTTAGAAGTCAACGCCAGAAGCACAAAATAAAATAAAAATCCAACAGTTATTCCATCGTATAACAGGAATAATTACAACCAGTGTGAAAGTAATGGGCATTTCTACGTTCCGTGCAACCTAGGCTTCACTCTAGGGCGTTGGTCCACCAGGTCGAATAGTTAGGGCCTTAGAAAACAACTCCAGACGCATAAAATACAATATAAATACAACAGTTTTTCCACGGTATAAAACGAATAATTGCAACCAGTATGAAAGTTATGGTCATTTCTACGTTCCGGGCAACCTAGGCTTCAGTCTAGGGTGTGGTTTCCCTGGATCGAATAGTTAGGGCCTAAGAAGCCTACGCCAGAAGCATAAAATACAATATAAATACCACAGTTTTTCAATCGTATAACAGGAATAATTGCAACCAGTATGAAAGCTATGGTCCTTTCTACGTTCCGGGCAACCTAGGCTTCACCCTAGGGCGTTGCTCCACCAGATCGAATAGTTAGGGCCTAAGAAGTCAACGCCAGAAGCATAAAATACAATACAATTACAACAGTTTTTCCATCGTATAACAGGAATAATTGCAACCAGTGTGAAAGATATGGTCATCTCTACGATACGGGCAACCTAGGCTTCACTCTAGGGCGTCGTTCCATCAGATCGAATAGTTAGGGCCTAAGAAGTCTACGCCAGAAGCATAAAATACAATACAAATACAACAGTTTTTCAATCTTATAACAGGAATAATTGCAAACAGTCTGAAAGATATGGTCATTTCTACGATGCGAGCATCCTAGGCTTCACTCTAGGGCATTGCTCCACCACATCGAATAGCTACGGGCTTAGAAGTCAACGCCATAACTATAAAAAACAATATAAATACAACAGTTTTTCCACTGTATAAAATGAATAATTGCAAACTGTGTGGAGGTAATGGTCATTTCTACCTTCCGGGCAACCTAGGCTTCAGTCTAGGGCGTTTCTCCACCACATCGAATAGCTACTGCATTAGAAGTCAACGTCTGAAGCATAAAATATAATATAAATACAACAGTTTTTCCATCGTATAACAGGAATAATTGCAACCAGTGTGAAAGTGATGGTCATTTCTACATTCCGGGCAACCTAGGCTTCACTCTAGGGCGTTGCTCCACCAGATCGTATAGTTAGGGCCTAACAAGTCAACGCCAGAAGCATAAAATACAATATAAATACAACAGTTTTTCCCTTGTATAACAGGAATAATTGCAACCAGTGTGAAAGCTATGGTCATTTCTACGTTCCGGGCAACCTAGGCTTCACTCTAGGGCGTTGCTCCACCACATCGAATAGTTAGGGCCTTAGAAGTCAATGCCAGAAGCATAAAATGCCATATAAATACGACAGTCTTCCCATCGTATAAAACGAATAATTGCAACCAGTCTGATAGTTATGGTCATTTCTACGTTCCGGGCAATCTAGGCTTCTCTCTAAGGCGTCGTTCCACCAGATCGAATAGTTAGGGCCTAAGAAGTCTACGCCAGAAGCATAAAATACAATACAAATACAACAGCTTTTCCATCGTATAACAGGAATAATTGCAACCAGTGTGAAAGGTATGGCCATTTCTACTTTCAGGGCAATCTATGCTTCACTCTAGGGCATTGATCCACCACATCGAATAGCTACGGCCTTAGAAGTCAACGCCATAACTATAAAAAACGATATAAATACAACAGTTTTTCCACTGTATAAAATGAATAATTGCAAACAGTGTGGAGGTAATGGTCATTTCTACCTTCCGGGCAACCTAGGCTTCACTCTAGGGCGTTTCTCCACCACATCGAATAGCTACTGCCTTAGAAGTCAACGTCTGAAGCATAAAATACAATATAAATACAACAGTTTATCCATTGTATAAAACGAATAATTGCAACCAGTATGAAAGTTATGGTTATTTCTACGTTCAGGGCAACCTAGGCTTCTCTCTAGGGTGTCGTTCCACCAGATTGAATAGTTAGGGTCTAAGAAGTCTACGCCAGAATCATAAAATACAATACAAATACAACTGCTTTTCCATCGTATAACAGGAATAATTGCAACCAGTGTGAAAGGTATGGCCATTTCTACTTTCCGGGCAATCTAGGCTTCACTCTAGGGCGTTTCTCCACCACATCGAATAGCTGCGGCCTTAGAAGTCAACGCCAGGAGCATAAAACACAATATAGATAAAACAGTTTTTCAATCGTATAACAGGAATAATTGCAAACAGTGTGAAAGATTGGTCATTTCTATGTTGCGAGAATCCTAGGCTTCACTCTAGGGCATTGATCCACCACATCGAATAGCTACGGCCTTAGAAGTCAACGCCATAACTATAAAAAACAATATAAATACAACAGTTTTTCCACTGTATAAAATGAATAATTGCAAACAGTGTGGAGGTAATGGTCATTTCTACCTTCCGGGCAACCTAGGCTTCACTCTAGGGCGTTCCTCCACCACATCGAATAGCTACTGCCTTAGAAGTCAACGTCTGAAGCATAAAATATAATATAAAGACAACAGTTTTTCCATCGTATGAAACGTATAATTGCAACCAGTATGAATGTTATGGTCATTCCTACGTTCCGGGCAACCTAGGCTTTACCCTAGGGCGTTGGTCCACCAGATCCAATAGCTAGGGCCCAAGAAGTCAACGCCAGGAGCACCAAATACAAAATAAATACAACAGCTATTCCATCGTATAAAACGAATAATTGCAACATGTATGAAAGCTATGGTCATTTATACGTTCCGGGCAACCTAGGCTTCACTCTAGGGCGTTGCTCAACCACATCGAATAGCTACGGCCCTAGAAGACAACGCCATAACTATAAAATACAATATAAATACAACACTCTATCCATCGTATAAAACGAATAATTGCAACCAGTCTGATAGTTATGGTCATTTCTACGTTCCGGGCAACCTAGGCTTCACTCTAGGGCGTTGCTCCACCAGATCGTATTATTAGGGCCTAACAAGTCAACGCCAGAAGCATAAAATACAATATAAATACAACAGTTTTTCCATCGTATAACAGGAATAATTGCAACCAGTGTGAAAGACATGGTCTTTTCTACGTTCCGGGCAATCTAGGCTTAACTCTAGGGCGTTGCTCCACCACATCGAATAGTTAGGGCCTTAGAAGTCAATGCCAGAAGCATAAAATGCCATATAAATACAACAGTTTTTCCACTGTACGATATGAATAATTGCAAACAGTGTGGAAGTAATGGTCATTTCTACGTTCCGTGCAAACTAGGCTTCACTCTAGGGCGTTGCTCCACCAGATCGAATAGTTAGTGCCTAAGAAATCAACGCCAGAAGCATAAAATACGATATATGTACAACAGTCTTCCCATCGTATAAAACGAAAAATTGCAACCAGTCTGATAGTTATGGTCATTTCTACGTTCCGGGCAATCTAGGCTTCACTCTAGGGCGTTGCTCCACCACATCGAATAGTTAGGGCCTTAGAAGTCAATGCCAGAAGCATAAAATGCCATATAAATACAACAGTTTTTCCACTGTATAGTATGAATAATTGCAAACAGTGTGGAAGTAATGGTCATTTCTACGTTCCGGGCAAGCTAGGCTTCACTCTAGGGCGTTGGTCCACCAGATCCAATAGTTAGGGCCTAAGAAGTCAACGCCAGGAGCACCAAATACAAAATAAATGCAACAGTTTTTCCATCGTATAAAACGAATAATTGCATCCAGTGCGCAAGTAATGGTCATTTCTACGATCCGGGTAACCTAGGCATCACTCTAGGGCGTTGTTCAACCAGAGCGAATAGTTAGGGCCTAAGAAGTCAACGCCAGAAGCATAAAATACAATATAAATACAACAGCTTTACCATCGTATAACAGGAATAATTGCAACCAGTGTGAAAGATATGGTCATTTCCACATTCCGGGCACCCTAGGCTTCACTCTAGTGCGTTGCTCCACCAGATCGAATAGTTAGGGCCTTAGAAGTCAACGCCAGAACCATAAAATACAACATAAATACAACAGTTTTTCAATCGTATAACAGGAATAATTGCAAACAGTGTGAAAGATATGGTCATTTCTACGTTCCGGGCAACCTAGGCTTCACCCTAGGCGTTGCTCCACCAGATCCAATAGTTAGGGCCTAAGAAGTCAACGCCAGAAGCATAAAGTACAATAAAAATCCAACAGTTTGTCCGTTGTATAACAGGAACAATTGCAACCAGTGTGAAAGTAATGGTCATTTCTACGTTCCGGGCAACCTAGGTTTCGGTCTAGGGCGTTGCTCCACCACATCGAATAGCTACGGCCTAAGAAGTCAGCGCCCGAAACATAAAATACAATAAAAATGCAACAATTTTTCCATCGTATAACAGGAATAACTGCAACCAGTGTGAAAGTACGGGTCATTTATACATTCCGGGCATCCTACACCTCAGTCTAGGGCATTGTTCCACCATATGGAATAGCTAGGGACTTAGAAGTTAGCGACAGAAGCATAAAATACAAAATAACTAGAACAGTTTTTCCATCGTATAAAACGAATAATTGCAATCAGTATGAAGGTTATGGTCATTTCAACGTTCCGGGCAATCTAGGCTTCTCCCTAGGGCGTTGCCCCACCAGATCGTATAGTTAGGGCCTTAGAAGTCAACGCCAGAAGCATAAAATGCAATAGAAATACAACATTTTTTCCATCGTATAACAGGAATAATTGCAACCAGTGTGAAATATACGGTCATTTCTACGATACGGGCAACCTAGGCTTCACTCTAGGGCGTCGTCCCACCAGATCGAATAGTTAGCGCCTAAGAAGTCTACGCCAGAAGCATAAAATACAATACAAATACAACAGTTATTCCATCGTATAACGGGAATAATTGCAACCAGTGTGAAAGTTATGGACATTTCCACGTTCCGGGCAACCTTGGCTTAACTGTAGGACGTTGCTCCACCAGATCGCTTAGTTACGGACTTAGAATTTAACGCCAGAAGCTTAAAATACCATAAAAATGCAACAGTTTTTCCATCGTATGACAGGAATAATTGCAACCAGTGTAAAAGTACTGGTCATTTCTACGTTCCGGGCAACCTAGGCTTCAGTCTAGGGCGTCATTCCCCCAGATCGAATCGTTAGGGCCTAAGAAGCCTACGCCAGAAGCATAAAATACAATATAAATATCAAGGTTTTTCCATCGTATAACAGGAATAATTGCAACCAGAGTGAAGGTGATGGTCTTTTCTAAGTTCCGGGCAACCTACGCTTCACTCTAGAGCGTTGCTCCACCAGATCGAATAGCTTGGACCTTAGAAGTCAACGCCAGAAGCACAAAATAAAATAAAAATCCAACAGTTATTCCATCGTATAACAGGAATAATTACAACCAGTGTGAAAGTAATGGGCATTTCTACGTTCCGTGCAACCTAGGCTTCACTCTAGGGCGTTGGTCCACCAGGTCGAATAGTTAGGGCCTTAGAAAACAACTCCAGACGCATAAAATACAATATAAATACAACAGTTTTTCCACGGTATAAAACGAATAATTGCAACCAGTATGAAAGTTATGGTCATTTCTACGTTCCGGGCAACCTAGGCTTCAGTCTAGGGTGTGGTTTCCCTGGATCGAATAGTTAGGGCCTAAGAAGCCTACGCCAGAAGCATAAAATACAATATAAATACCACAGTTTTTCAATCGTATAACAGGAATAATTGCAACCAGTATGAAAGCTATGGTCCTTTCTACGTTCCGGGCAACCTAGGCTTCACCCTAGGGCGTTGCTCCACCAGATCGAATAGTTAGGGCCTAAGAAGTCAACGCCAGAAGCATAAAATACAATACAAATACAACAGTTTTTCCATCGTATAACAGGAATAATTGCAACCAGTGTGAAAGATATGGTCATCTCTACGATACGGGCAACCTAGGCTTCACTCTAGGGCGTCGTTCCATCAGATCGAATAGTTAGGGCCTAAGAAGTCTACGCCAGAAGCATAAAATACAATACAAATACAACAGTTTTTCAATCTTATAACAGGAATAATTGCAAACAGTCTGAAAGATATGGTCATTTCTACGATGCGAGCATCCTAGGCTTCACTCTAGGGCATTGCTCCACCACATCGAATAGCTACGGGCTTAGAAGTCAACGCCATAACTATAAAAAACAATATAAATACAACAGTTTTTCCACTGTATAAAATGAATAATTGCAAACTGTGTGGAGGTAATGGTCATTTCTACCTTCCGGGCAACCTAGGCTTCAGTCTAGGGCGTTTCTCCACCACATCGAATAGCTACTGCATTAGAAGTCAACGTCTGAAGCATAAAATATAATATAAATACAACAGTTTTTCCATCGTATAACAGGAATAATTGCAACCAGTGTGAAAGTGATGGTCATTTCTACATTCCGGGCAACCTAGGCTTCACTCTAGGGCGTTGCTCCACCAGATCGTATAGTTAGGGCCTAACAAGTCAACGCCAGAAGCATAAAATACAATATAAATACAACAGTTTTTCCCTTGTATAACAGGAATAATTGCAACCAGTGTGAAAGCTATGGTCATTTCTACGTTCCGGGCAACCTAGGCTTCACTCTAGGGCGTTGCTCCACCACATCGAATAGTTAGGGCCTTAGAAGTCAATGCCAGAAGCATAAAATGCCATATAAATACGACAGTCTTCCCATCGTATAAAACGAATAATTGCAACCAGTCTGATAGTTATGGTCATTTCTACGTTCCGGGCAATCTAGGCTTCTCTCTAAGGCGTCGTTCCACCAGATCGAATAGTTAGGGCCTAAGAAGTCTACGCCAGAAGCATAAAATACAATACAAATACAACAGCTTTTCCATCGTATAACAGGAATAATTGCAACCAGTGTGAAAGGTATGGCCATTTCTACTTTCAGGGCAATCTATGCTTCACTCTAGGGCATTGATCCACCACATCGAATAGCTACGGCCTTAGAAGTCAACGCCATAACTATAAAAAACGATATAAATACAACAGTTTTTCCACTGTATAAAATGAATAATTGCAAACAGTGTGGAGGTAATGGTCATTTCTACCTTCCGGGCAACCTAGGCTTCACTCTAGGGCGTTTCTCCACCACATCGAATAGCTACTGCCTTAGAAGTCAACGTCTGAAGCATAAAATACAATATAAATACAACAGTTTATCCATTGTATAAAACGAATAATTGCAACCAGTATGAAAGTTATGGTTATTTCTACGTTCAGGGCAACCTAGGCTTCTCTCTAGGGTGTCGTTCCACCAGATTGAATAGTTAGGGTCTAAGAAGTCTACGCCAGAAGCATAAAATACAATATAAATACAACAGTTTTTCCATCGTATAACAGGAATTATTGCAACCAGTGTGAAAGATATGGTCATTTCTACGATACGGGCAACCTAGGCTGCACTCTAGGGCGTCGTTCCACCACATCGAATAGCTGCGGCCTTAGAAGTCAACGCCAGAAGCATAAAATGCCATATAAATACAACAGTTGTTCCACTGTACAATATGAATAATTGCAAACAGTGTGGAAGTAATGGTCATTTCTACGTACCGGGCAACCTAGGCTTCACACTGGGGCGTTGCTCAACCACATGGGATAGCTACGTCCCTAGAAGACAACGCCATAACTATAAAATACAATATAAATACAACAGTCTATCCATCGTATAAAACGAATAATTGCAACCAGTCTGATAGTTATGGTCATTTCTACGTTCCGGGCAACCTAGGCTTCACCCTAGGGCGTTGCTCCACCAGATCGAATAGTTAGGGCCTAAGAAGTCAATGCCAGAAGCATAAAACACGATATATGTACAACAGTTTTTCCATCGCATAAAATGAGTAATTGCAACCAGTGTGAAAGATGTGGTCATTTCAACGTTCCGGGCAACCTAGGCTTCACTCTAGGGCGTTGCTCCACCACATCGAATAGTTAGGGCCTTAGAAGTCAATGTCAGAAGCATAAAATGCCATATAAATACAACAGTTTTTCCGCTGTATGATATGAGTATTTGCAAACAGTGTGGAAGTAATGGTCATTTCTACGTTCCGGGCAAAATAGGCTTCACTCTAGGGCGTTGCGCAACCACATCGAATAGCTACGGCCCTAGAACACAACGCCATAACTATAAAATACAATATAAATAGAACAGTCTTTCCATCGTATAGAACGAATAATTGCAACCAGTCTGATAGTTATGGTCATTTCTACGTTCCGGGCAACCTAGGCTTCAGCCTAGGGCGTTGCTCCGCCATATAGAATAGTTAGGGCCTAAGAAGTCAATGCCAGAAGCATAAAATACGATATAAATACAACAGTTTTTCCAGTGTATAACAGGAATAATTGCAACCAGTGTGAATGGTATGGTCATTTCTACGTTCGGGGCAACCTAGGCTTCACTCTAGGGCATTGCTCCACCACATCGAATAGCTACGGCCTTAGAAGTCAACGCCAGAAGCACAAAATAAAATAAAAATACAACAGTTATTCCATCGTCTAACAGGAATAATTACAACCAGTGTGAAAGTAATGGGCATTTCTACGTTCCGTGCAACCTAGGCTTCACTCTAGGGCCATGCTCCCCCAGATCGAATAGTTAGGGCCTAAGAACTCAACGCCAGATGCATAAAATACAATATAAATACAACAGTTTTTCCATTGTATAAAATGAATAATTGCAAACAGTGAGGAAGTAATGGTCACTTCTACGTTCCGTGCAACCTAGGCTTCACTCTAGGGCGTTGCTCCACCAGATCGAATAGTTAGGGCCTAAGAAGTCAACGCCAGAAGCATAAAATACAAAATAAATACTACAGTTTTTCCCTTGTATAACAGAAATAATTGCAACCAGTGTGAAAGCTATGGTCATATCTACGTTCCGGGCAACCTAGGCTTCACTCTAGGGCGTTGCTCCACCACATCGAATAGTTACGGCCTTAGAAGTCAATGCCAGAAGCATAAAATACAATATAAATACAACAGTTTTTCCACTGTATAATATGAATAATTGCAAACAGTGTGGAAGTAATGGTCATTTCTACGTTCCGGGCAAGCTAGGCTTCACTCTAGGGCGTTGGTCCACCAGATCCAATAGTTAGGGCCTAAGAAGTCAACGCCAGGAGCACCAAATACAAAATAAATACAACAGTTTTTCCATCGTATAAAACGAATAATTGCATCCAGTGTGCAAGAAATGGTCATTTCTACGTTCCGGGCAATCTAGGCTTCTCTCTAGGGCGTCGTTCCACCAGATCGAATAGTTAGTGTCTAAGAAGTCTACGCCAGAAGCATAAAATACAATACAAATACAACAGCTTTTCCATCGTATAACAGGAATAATTGCAACCAGTGTGAAAGGTATTGTCATTTCTACTTTCCGGGCAATCTAGGCTTCACTCTAGGGCGTTTCTCCTCCACATCGAATAGTTGCGGCCTTAGAAGTCAACGCCAGAAGCATAAAACACAATATAGATAAAACAGTTTTGCAATCGTATAACAGGAATAATTGCAAACAGTGTGAAAGATATTGTCAGTTCTACGTTGCGGGCATCCTAGGCTTCACTCTAGGACATTGCTCCACCACATCGAATAGCTACGGCCTTAGAAGTCAACGCCATAACTATGAAAAACAATATAAATACAATAGTTTTTCCATTGTATAAAATGAATAATTGCAAACAGTGTGGAGGTAATGGTCATTTCTACTTTCCGGGCAACCTAGGCTTCACTCTAGGGCGTTTCTCTGCCACATCGAATAGCTACGGCCTTAGAAGTCAACGTCTGAAGCATACAATATAATATAAATACAACAGTTTTTCCATCGTATAACAGGAATAATTCCAACCAGTGTGAAAGCTATGGTCATATCTACGTTCCGGGCAACCTAGGCTTCACTCTAGGGCGTTGGTCCACCAGATCCAATAGTTAGGGCCTAAGAAGTCAACGCCAGGAGCACCAAATACAAAATAAATAAAACAGTTTTTCCATCGTATAAAACGAATAATTGCATCCAGTGTGCAAGAAATGGTCATTTCTACGTTCCGGGCAATCTAGGCTTCTCTCTAGGGCGTCGTTCCACCAGATCGAATAGTTAGGGTCTAAGAAGTCTACGCCAGAAGCATAAAATACAATACAAATACAACAGCTTTTCCATCGTATAACAGGAATAATTGCAACCAGTGTGAAAGGTATTGTCATTTCTACTTTCCGGGCAATCTAGGCTTCACTCTAGGGCGTTTCTCCTCCACATCGAATAGTTGCGGCCTTAGAAGTCAACGCCAGAAGCATAAAACACAATATAGATAAAACAGTTTTGCAATCGTATAACAGGAATAATTGCAAACAGTGTGAAAGATATTGTCAGTTCTACGTTGCGGGCATCCTAGGCTTCACTCTAGGACATTGCTCCACCACATCGAATAGCTACGGCCTTAGAAGTCAACGCCATAACTATGAAAAACAATATAAATACAATAGTTTTTCCATTGTATAAAATGAATAATTGCAAACAGTGTGGAGGTAATGGTCATTTCTACTTTCCGGGCAACCTAGGCTTCACTCTAGGGCGTTTCTCTGCCACATCGAATAGCTACGGCCTTAGAAGTCAACGTCTGAAGCATACAATATAATATAAATACAACAGTTTTTCCATCGTATAACAGGAATAATTGCAACCAGTGTGAAAGCTATGGTCATATCTACGTTCCGGGCAACCTAGGCTTCACTCTAGGGCGTTGGTCCACCAGATCCAATAGTTAGGGCCTAAGAAGTCAACGCCAGGAGCACCAAATACAAAATAAATAAAACAGTTTTTCCATCGCATAAAACGAATAATTGCATCCAGTGTGCAAGTAATGGTCATTTCTACGATCCGGGCAACCTAGGCATCACTCTAGGGCGTTGTTTAACCAGAGCGAATAGTTAGGGCCTAAGAAGTCAACGCCTGAAGCATAAAATACAATATAAATACAACAGTTTTTCCATTGTATAAAACGAATAATTGCAACCAGTATGAAAGTTATGGTTATTCCTACGTTCAGGGCAACCTAGGCTTCACTCTAGGGCGTTGCTCCTCCAGATAGAATAGTTAGGGCCCAGGCAGTCAACGCCAGGAGCATAAAATACAATAGAAATGCACCAGTTTTTCCATCGTATAACAGGAATAATTGCAACCAGTGTGAAAGATATGGTCATTTCTACGATACGGGCAACCTAGGCTTCACTCTAGGGCGTTGCTCCACCACATCGAATAGCTGCGGCCTTAGAAGTCAACGCCAGAAGCATAAAATACAATATAAATACAACAGTTTTTCAATCGTATAACAGGAATAATTGCAAACAGTGTGAAAGCAATGGTCATTTCTACGTTCCGGGCAACCTAGGCTTCACTCTAGGGCCATGCCCCCCAGATCGAATAGTTAGGGCCTAAGAACTCAACGCCAGATGCATAAAATACAATATAAATACAACAGTTTTTCCATTGTATAAAATGAATAATTGCAAACAGTGAGGAAGTAATGGTCACTTCTACGTTCCGTGCAACCTAGGCTTCACTCTAGGGCGTTGCTCCACCAGATCGAATAGTTAGGGCCTAAGAAGTCAACGCCAGAAGCATAAAATACAAAATAAATACTACAGTTTTTCCCTTGTATAACAGAAATAATTGCAACCAGTGTGAAAGCTATGGTCATATCTACGTTCCGGGCAACCTAGGCTTCACTCTAGGGCGTTGCTCCACCACATCGAATAGTTACGGCCTTAGAAGTCAATGCCAGAAGCATAAAATACAATATAAATACAACAGTTTTTCCACTGTATAATATGAATAATTGCAAACAGTGTGGAAGTAATGGTCATTTCTACGTTCCGGGCAAGCTAGGCTTCACTCTAGGGCGTTGGTCCACCAGATCCAATAGTTAGGGCCTAAGAAGTCAACGCCAGGAGCACCAAATACAAAATAAATACAACAGTTTTTCCATCGTATAAAACGAATAATTGCATCCAGTGTGCAAGAAATGGTCATTTCTACGTTCCGGGCAATCTAGGCTTCTCTCTAGGGCGTCGTTCCACCAGATCGAATAGTTAGTGTCTAAGAAGTCTACGCCAGAAGCATAAAATACAATACAAATACAACAGCTTTTCCATCGTATAACAGGAATAATTGCAACCAGTGTGAAAGTGATGGTCATTTCTACGTTCCGGGCAACCTAGGCTTCAGTCTAGGGCGTTGCTCCACCACATCGAATAGCTGCGGCCTTAGAAGTCAACGCCAGAAGCATAAAATACAATATAAATACAACACTTTTTCCATCGTATAACAGGAATAATTGCAACCAGTGTGAAAGTGATGGTCATTTCTACGTTCCGGGCAACCTAGGCTTCAGTCTAGGGCGTGGTTCCCCCAGATCGAATAGTTAGGGCCTAAGAAGCCTACGCCAGAAGCATAAAATACAATATAAATACCACAGTTTTTCCATCGTATAACAGGAATAGTTGCAACCAGAGTGAAGGTGATGGTCATTTCTCAGTTCCGGGGAACCTAGGCTTCACTATCGAGCGTTGCTCCACCAGATCGAATAGCTAGGACCTTAGAAGTCAACGCCAGAAGCACAAAATAAAATAAAAATACAACAGTTATCCCATCGTATAACAGGAATAATTACCACCAGTGTGAAAGTAATGGGCATTTCTATGTTCCCTGCAACCTAGGCTTCCCTCTAGGGCGTTGGTCCACCAGTGCGAATAGTTAGCGCCTTAGAAAACAACTCCAGACGCATAAAATACAATATAAATACAACAGTCTTTCCACGGTATAAAACGAATAATTGCAACCAGTATGAAAGTTACGGTCATTTCTACGTTCCGGGCAACCTAGGCTTCACCCTAGGGCGTTGCTCCACCAGATCGAATAGTTAGTGTCTAAGAAGTCTACGCCAGAAGCATAAAATACAATACAAATACAACAGCTTTTCCATCGTATAACAGGAATAATTGCAACCAGTGTGAAAGGTATTGTCATTTCTACTTTCCGGGCAATCTAGGCTTCACTCTAGGGCGTTTCTCCTCCACATCGAATAGTTGCGGCCTTAGAAGTCAACGCCAGAAGCATAAAACACAATATAGATAAAACAGTTTTGCAATCGTATAACAGGAATAATTGCAAACAGTGTGAAAGATATTGTCAGTTCTACGTTGCGGGCATCCTAGGCTTCACTCTAGGACATTGCTCCACCACATCGAATAGCTACGGCCTTAGAAGTCAACGCCATAACTATGAAAAACAATATAAATACAATAGTTTTTCCATTGTATAAAATGAATAATTGCAAACAGTGTGGAGGTAATGGTCATTTCTACTTTCCGGGCAACCTAGGCTTCACTCTAGGGCGTTTCTCTGCCACATCGAATAGCTACGGCCTTAGAAGTCAACGTCTGAAGCATACAATATAATATAAATACAACAGTTTTTCCATCGTATAACAGGAATAATTCCAACCAGTGTGAAAGCTATGGTCATATCTACGTTCCGGGCAACCTAGGCTTCACTCTAGGGCGTTGGTCCACCAGATCCAATAGTTAGGGCCTAAGAAGTCAACGCCAGGAGCACCAAATACAAAATAAATAAAACAGTTTTTCCATCGTATAAAACGAATAATTGCATCCAGTGTGCAAGAAATGGTCATTTCTACGTTCCGGGCAATCTAGGCTTCTCTCTAGGGCGTCGTTCCACCAGATCGAATAGTTAGGGTCTAAGAAGTCTACGCCAGAAGCATAAAATACAATACAAATACAACAGCTTTTCCATCGTATAACAGGAATAATTGCAACCAGTGTGAAAGGTATTGTCATTTCTACTTTCCGGGCAATCTAGGCTTCACTCTAGGGCGTTTCTCCTCCACATCGAATAGTTGCGGCCTTAGAAGTCAACGCCAGAAGCATAAAACACAATATAGATAAAACAGTTTTGCAATCGTATAACAGGAATAATTGCAAACAGTGTGAAAGATATTGTCAGTTCTACGTTGCGGGCATCCTAGGCTTCACTCTAGGACATTGCTCCACCACATCGAATAGCTACGGCCTTAGAAGTCAACGCCATAACTATGAAAAACAATATAAATACAATAGTTTTTCCATTGTATAAAATGAATAATTGCAAACAGTGTGGAGGTAATGGTCATTTCTACTTTCCGGGCAACCTAGGCTTCACTCTAGGGCGTTTCTCTGCCACATCGAATAGCTACGGCCTTAGAAGTCAACGTCTGAAGCATACAATATAATATAAATACAACAGTTTTTCCATCGTATAACAGGAATAATTGCAACCAGTGTGAAAGCTATGGTCATATCTACGTTCCGGGCAACCTAGGCTTCACTCTAGGGCGTTGGTCCACCAGATCCAATAGTTAGGGCCTAAGAAGTCAACGCCAGGAGCACCAAATACAAAATAAATAAAACAGTTTTTCCATCGCATAAAACGAATAATTGCATCCAGTGTGCAAGTAATGGTCATTTCTACGATCCGGGCAACCTAGGCATCACTCTAGGGCGTTGTTTAACCAGAGCGAATAGTTAGGGCCTAAGAAGTCAACGCCTGAAGCATAAAATACAATATAAATACAACAGTTTTTCCATTGTATAAAACGAATAATTGCAACCAGTATGAAAGTTATGGTTATTCCTACGTTCAGGGCAACCTAGGCTTCACTCTAGGGCGTTGCTCCTCCAGATAGAATAGTTAGGGCCCAGGCAGTCAACGCCAGGAGCATAAAATACAATAGAAATGCACCAGTTTTTCCATCGTATAACAGGAATAATTGCAACCAGTGTGAAAGATATGGTCATTTCTACGATACGGGCAACCTAGGCTTCACTCTAGGGCGTTGCTCCACCACATCGAATAGCTGCGGCCTTAGAAGTCAACGCCAGAAGCATAAAATACAATATAAATACAACAGTTTTTCAATCGTATAACAGGAATAATTGCAAACAGTGTGAAAGCAATGGTCATTTCTACGTTCCGGGCAACCTAGGCTTCACTCTAGGGCCATGCCCCCCAGATCGAATAGTTAGGGCCTAAGAACTCAACGCCAGATGCATAAAATACAATATAAATACAACAGTTTTTCCATTGTATAAAATGAATAATTGCAAACAGTGAGGAAGTAATGGTCACTTCTACGTTCCGTGCAACCTAGGCTTCACTCTAGGGCGTTGCTCCACCAGATCGAATAGTTAGGGCCTAAGAAGTCAACGCCAGAAGCATAAAATACAAAATAAATACTACAGTTTTTCCCTTGTATAACAGAAATAATTGCAACCAGTGTGAAAGCTATGGTCATATCTACGTTCCGGGCAACCTAGGCTTCACTCTAGGGCGTTGCTCCACCACATCGAATAGTTACGGCCTTAGAAGTCAATGCCAGAAGCATAAAATACAATATAAATACAACAGTTTTTCCACTGTATAATATGAATAATTGCAAACAGTGTGGAAGTAATGGTCATTTCTACGTTCCGGGCAAGCTAGGCTTCACTCTAGGGCGTTGGTCCACCAGATCCAATAGTTAGGGCCTAAGAAGTCAACGCCAGGAGCACCAAATACAAAATAAATACAACAGTTTTTCCATCGTATAAAACGAATAATTGCATCCAGTGTGCAAGAAATGGTCATTTCTACGTTCCGGGCAATCTAGGCTTCTCTCTAGGGCGTCGTTCCACCAGATCGAATAGTTAGTGTCTAAGAAGTCTACGCCAGAAGCATAAAATACAATACAAATACAACAGCTTTTCCATCGTATAACAGGAATAATTGCAACCAGTGTGAAAGGTATTGTCATTTCTACTTTCCGGGCAATCTAGGCTTCACTCTAGGGCGTTTCTCCTCCACATCGAATAGTTGCGGCCTTAGAAGTCAACGCCAGAAGCATAAAACACAATATAGATAAAACAGTTTTGCAATCGTATAACAGGAATAATTGCAAACAGTGTGAAAGATATTGTCAGTTCTACGTTGCGGGCATCCTAGGCTTCACTCTAGGACATTGCTCCACCACATCGAATAGCTACGGCCTTAGAAGTCAACGCCATAACTATGAAAAACAATATAAATACAATAGTTTTTCCATTGTATAAAATGAATAATTGCAAACAGTGTGGAGGTAATGGTCATTTCTACTTTCCGGGCAACCTAGGCTTCACTCTAGGGCGTTTCTCTGCCACATCGAATAGCTACGGCCTTAGAAGTCAACGTCTGAAGCATACAATATAATATAAATACAACAGTTTTTCCATCGTATAACAGGAATAATTCCAACCAGTGTGAAAGCTATGGTCATATCTACGTTCCGGGCAACCTAGGCTTCACTCTAGGGCGTTGGTCCACCAGATCCAATAGTTAGGGCCTAAGAAGTCAACGCCAGGAGCACCAAATACAAAATAAATACAATAGTTTTTCCATCGTATAAAACGAATAATTGCATCCAGTGTGCAAGAAATGGTCATTTCTACGTTCCGGGCAATCTAGGCTTCTCTCTAGGGCGTTGCGCAACCACATCGAATAGCTGCGGCCCTAGAAGACAACGCCATAACTATAAAATACAATATAAATAGAACAGTCTTTCCATCGTATAAAACGAATAATTGCAACCAGTCTGATAGTTATGGTCATTTCTACGTTCCGAGCAACCTAGGCTTCACTCTAGGGCGTTGCTCCACCACATCGAATAGCTGCGGCCTTAGAAGTCAACGCCAGAAGCATAAAATACAATATAAATACAACACTTTTTCCATCGTATAACAGGAATAATTGCAACCAGTGTGAAAGTGATGGTCATTTCTACGTTCCGGGCAACCTAGGCTTCAGTCTAGGGCGTGGTTCCCCCAGATCGAATAGTTAGGGCCTAAGAAGCCTACGCCAGAAGCATAAAATACAATATAAATACCACAGTTTTTCCATCGTATAACAGGAATAGTTGCAACCAGAGTGAAGGTGATGGTCATTTCTCAGTTCCGGGGAACCTAGGCTTCACTATCGAGCGTTGCTCCACCAGATCGAATAGCTAGGACCTTAGAAGTCAACGCCAGAAGCACAAAATAAAATAAAAATACAACAGTTATCCCATCGTATAACAGGAATAATTACCACCAGTGTGAAAGTAATGGGCATTTCTATGTTCCCTGCAACCTAGGCTTCCCTCTAGGGCGTTGGTCCACCAGTGCGAATAGTTAGCGCCTTAGAAAACAACTCCAGACGCATAAAATACAATATAAATACAACAGTCTTTCCACGGTATAAAACGAATAATTGCAACCAGTATGAAAGTTACGGTCATTTCTACGTTCCGGGCAACCTAGGCTTCACCCTAGGGCGTTGCTCCACCAGATCGAATAGTTAGGGCCTAAGAAGTCAACGTCAGAAGCATAAAATACAATACAAATACAACAGTTTTTCCATCGTATAGCAGGAATAATTGCAACCAGTGTGAAAGCTATGGTCATTTCTACGTTCCGGGCAACCTAGGCTTCACTCTAGGGCGTTGCTCCACCACATCGAATAGTTAGGGCCTTAGAAGTCAATGCCAGAAGCATAAAATACAAAATAAATACTACAGTTTTTCCCTTGTATAACAGAAATAATTGCAACCAGTGTGAAAGCTATGGTCATATCTACGTTCCGGGCAACCTAGGCTTCACTCTAGGGCGTTGCTCCACCACATCGAATAGTTACGGCCTTAGAAGTCAATGCCAGAAGCATAAAATACAATATAAATACAACAGTTTTTCCACTGTATAATATGAATAATTGCAAACAGTGTGGAAGTAATGGTCATTTCTACGTTCCGGGCAAGCTAGGCTTCACTCTAGGGCGTTGGTCCACCAGATCCAATAGTTAGGGCCTAAGAAGTCAACGCCAGGAGCACCAAATACAAAATAAATACAACAGTTTTTCCATCGTATAAAACGAATAATTGCATCCAGTGTGCAAGAAATGGTCATTTCTACGTTCCGGGCAATCTAGGCTTCTCTCTAGGGCGTCGTTCCACCAGATCGAATAGTTAGTGTCTAAGAAGTCTACGCCAGAAGCATCAAATACAATACAAATACAACAGCTTTTCCATCGTATAACAGGAATAATTGCAACCAGTGTGAAAGGTATTGTCATTTCTACTTTCCGGGCAATCTAGGCTTCACTCTAGGGCGTTTCTCCTCCACATCGAATAGTTGCGGCCTTAGAAGTCAACGCCAGAAGCATAAAACACAATATAGATAAAACAGTTTTGCAATCGTATAACAGGAATAATTGCAAACAGTGTGAAAGATATTGTCAGTTCTACGTTGCGGGCATCCTAGGCTTCACTCTAGGACATTGCTCCACCACATCGAATAGCTACGGCCTTAGAAGTCAACGCCATAACTATGAAAAACAATATAAATACAATAGTTTTTCCATTGTATAAAATGAATAATTGCAAACAGTGTGGAGGTAATGGTCATTTCTACTTTCCGGGCAACCTAGGCTTCACTCTAGGGCGTTTCTCTGCCACATCGAATAGCTACGGCCTTAGAAGTCAACGTCTGAAGCATACAATATAATATAAATACAACAGTTTTTCCATCGTATAACAGGAATAATTCCAACCAGTGTGAAAGCTATGGTCATATCTACGTTCCGGGCAACCTAGGCTTCACTCTAGGGCGTTGGTCCACCAGATCCAATAGTTAGGGCCTAAGAAGTCAACGCCAGGAGCACCAAATACAAAATAAATAAAACAGTTTTTCCATCGTATAAAACGAATAATTGCATCCAGTGTGCAAGAAATGGTCATTTCTACGTTCCGGGCAATCTAGGCTTCTCTCTAGGGCGTCGTTCCACCAGATCGAATAGTTAGGGTCTAAGAAGTCTACGCCAGAAGCATAAAATACAATACAAATACAACAGCTTTTCCATCGTATAACAGGAATAATTGCAACCAGTGTGAAAGGTATTGTCATTTCTACTTTCCGGGCAATCTAGGCTTCACTCTAGGGCGTTTCTCCTCCACATCGAATAGTTGCGGCCTTAGAAGTCAACGCCAGAAGCATAAAACACAATATAGATAAAACAGTTTTGCAATCGTATAACAGGAATAATTGCAAACAGTGTGAAAGATATTGTCAGTTCTACGTTGCGGGCATCCTAGGCTTCACTCTAGGACATTGCTCCACCACATCGAATAGCTACGGCCTTAGAAGTCAACGCCATAACTATGAAAAACAATATAAATACAATAGTTTTTCCATTGTATAAAATGAATAATTGCAAACAGTGTGGAGGTAATGGTCATTTCTACTTTCCGGGCAACCTAGGCTTCACTCTAGGGCGTTTCTCTGCCACATCGAATAGCTACGGCCTTAGAAGTCAACGTCTGAAGCATACAATATAATATAAATACAACAGTTTTTCCATCGTATAACAGGAATAATTGCAACCAGTGTGAAAGTTATGGTCATATCTACGTTCCGGGCAACCTAGGCTTCACTCTAGGGCGTTGGTCCACCAGATCCAATAGTTAGGGCCTAAGAAGTCAACGCCAGGAGCACCAAATACAAAATAAATAAAACAGTTTTTCCATCGTATAAAACGAATAATTGCATCCAGTGTGCAAGTAATGGTCATTTCTACGATCCGGGCAACCTAGGCATCACTCTAGGGCGTTGTTTAACCAGAGCGAATAGTTAGGGCCTAAGAAGTCAACGCCTGAAGCATAAAATACAATATAAATACAACAGTTTTTCCATTGTATAAAACGAATAATTGCAACCAGTATGAAAGTTATGGTTATTCCTACGTTCAGGGCAACCTAGGCTTCACCCTAGGGCGTTGCTCCACCAGATCGAATAGTTAGGGTCTATGAAGTCAACGCCAGAAGCATAAAATACGATATATGTACAACAGTCTTTCCATCGTATAAAACGAATAATTGCAACCAGTCTGATAGTCATGGTCATTTCTACGTTCCGGGCAATCTAGGCTTCTCTCTAGGGCGTTTCTCCACCACATCGAATAGCTACGGCCTTAGAAGTCAACGTGTGAAGCATAAAATATAATATATATACAACAGTTTTTCCATCGTATCACAGGAATAATTGCAACCAGTGTGAAAGGCATGGTCATTTCTACGTTCCGGGCAACCTAGGCTTCACTCTAGGGCGTTGTTCCACCAAATGGAATAGCTACGGCCTTAGGAGTCAGCGCCAGAGGCATAAAACACAAAATAAATACAACAGTTTTTCCATCGTATAACAAGAGTAATTGCAACCAGTGTGAACGTGATGGTCATTTCAGCATTCCGGGCAACCTAGGCTTCACTCTAGGGCCATGCTCCACCAGATCGAATAGTTAGGGCCTAAGAAGTCAACGCCAGAAGCATAAAATACAATATAAATACAACAGTTTTTCCCTTGTATAACAGGAATAATAGCAACCAGTGTGAAAGGTATGGTCATTTCTACGTTCCGGGCAACCTAGGCTTCACTCTAGGGCGTTGCTCCATCACATCGAATAGCTGCGGCCTTAGAAGTCAACGCCAGAAGCATAAAATACAATATAAATACAACACTTTTTCCATCGTATAGCAGGAATAATTGCAACCAGTGTGAAAGCTATGGTCATTTCTACGTTCCGGGCAACATACGCTTCACTCTAGGGCGTTGCTCCACCACATCGAATAGTTAGGGCCTTAGAAGTCAATGCCAGAAGCATAAAATGCCATATAAATACAACAGTTTTTCCACTGTATGATATGAGTAATTGCAAACAGTGTGGAAGTAATGGTCATTTCTACGTTCCGGGCAACCTAGGCTTCACTCTAGGGCGTTGCGCAACCACATCGAATAGCTACGGCCCTAGAAGACAACGCCATAACTATAAAATACAATATAAATAGAACAGTCTTTCCATCGTATAAAACGAATAATTGCAACCAGTCTGATAGTTATGGTCATTTCTACGTTCCGAGCAACCTAGGCTTCACTCTAGGGCGTTGCTCCACCACATCGAATAGCTGCGGCCTTAGAAGTCAACGCCAGAAGCATAAAATACAATATAAATACAACACTTTTTCCATCGTATAACAGGAATAATTGCAACCAGTGAGAAAGTGATGGTCATTTCTACGTTCCGGGCAACCTAGGCTTCAGTCTAGGGCGTGGTTCCCCCAGATCGAATAGTTAGGGCCTAAGAAGCCTACGCCAGAAGCATAAAATACAATATAAATACCACAGTTTTTCCATCGTATAACAGGAATAGTTGCAACCACAGTGAAGGTGATGGTCATTTCTCAGTTCCGGGGAACCTAGGCTTCACTATCGAGCGTTGCTCCACCAGATCGAATAGCTAGGACCTTAGAAGTCAACGCCAGAAGCACAAAATAAAATAAAAATACAACAGTTATCCCATCGTATAACAGGAATAATTACCACCAGTGTGAAAGTAATGGGCATTTCTATGTTCCCTGCAACCTAGGCTTCCCTCTAGGGCGTTGGTCCACCAGTGCGAATAGTTAGCGCCTTAGAAAACAACTCCAGACGCATAAAATACAATATAAATACAACAGTCTTTCCACGGTATAAAACGAATAATTGCAACCAGTATGAAAGTTACGGTCATTTCTACGTTCCGGGCAACCTAGGCTTCACCCTAGGGCATTGCTCCACCAGATCGAATAGTTAGGGCCTAAGAAGTCAACGTCAGAAGCATAAAATACAATACAAATACAACAGTTTTTCCATCGTATAGCAGGAATAATTGCAACCAGTGTGAAAGCTATGGTCATTTCTACGTTCCGGGCAACCTAGGCTTCACTCTAGGGCGTTGCTCCACCACATCGAATAGTTAGGGCCTTAGAAGTCAATGCCAGAAGCATAAAATGCCATATAAATACAACAGTTTTTCCACTGTATGATATGAGTAATTGCAAACATTGTGGAAGTAATGGTCATTTCTACGTTCCGGGCAACCTAGGCTTCACTCTAGGGCGTTGCGCAACCACATCGAATAGCTACGGCCCTAGAAGACAATGCCATAACTATAAAATACAATATAAATAGAACAGTCTTTCCATCGTATAAAACGAATAATTGCAACCATTCTGATAGTTATGGTCATTTCTACGTTCCGAGCAACCTAGGCTTCACCCTAGGGCGTTGCTCCGCCATATCGAATAGTTAGGGCCTAAGAAGTCAATGCCAGAAGCATAAAATACGATATATGTACAACAGTTTTTCCATCGTATAACAGGAATAATTGCAACCAGTGTGAAAGATATGGTCATTTCTACGATACGGGCAACCTAGGCTTTACTCTAGGGCGTTGCTCCACCACATCGAATAGCTACGGCCTTAGGAGTCAGCGCCAGAGGCATAAAACACAAAATAAATACAACAGTTTTTCCATCGTATAACAAGAGTAATTGCAACCAGTGTGAAAGTGATGGTCATTTCAGCATTCCGGGCAACCTAGGCTTCACTCTAGGGCCATGCTCCACCAGATCGAATAGTTAGGGCCTAAGAAGTCAACGCCAGAAGCATAAAACACAAAATAAATACAACAGTTTTTCCATCGTATAACAAGAGTAATTGCAACCAGTGTGAAAGTGATGGCCATTTCAGCATTCCGGGCAACCTAGGCTTCACTCTAGGGCGTTGCTCAACCACATCGAATAGCTAGGGCCTTAGAAGTCAACGCCATAACTATAAAATACAATAAAAATACAACAGTTTTTCCATCGTATAAAATGTATAATTGCAAGGACTTTGAAGGCAATGGTCATTTCTACGTTCCGGGCAACCTAGGCTTCACCCTAGGGCGTTGCTCCACCAGATCGAATAGTTAGGGCCTAAGAAGTCAACGTCAGAAGCATAAAATACAATACAAATACAACAGTTTTTCCATCGTATAGCAGGAGTAATTGCAACCAGTGTGAAAGCTATGGTCTTTTCTACGTTCCGGGCAACATAGGCTTCACTCTAGGGCGTTGCTCCACCACATCGAATAGTTAGGGCCTTAGAAGTCAATGCCAGAAGCATAAAATGCCATATAAATACAACAGTTTTTCCACTGTATGATATGAGTAATTGCAAACAGTGTGGAAGTAATGGTCATTTCTACGTTCCGGGCAACCTAGGCTTCACTCTAGGGCGTTGCGCAACCACATCGAATAGCTACGGCCCCAGAAGACAACGCCATAACTATAAAATACAATATAAATAGAACAGTCTTTCCATCGTATAAAACGAATAATTGCAACCAGTCTGATAGTTATGGTCATTTCTACGTTCCGAGCAACCTAGGCTTCACTCTATGGCGTTGCTCCACCACATCGAATAGCTGCGGCCTTAGAAGTCAACGCCAGAAGCATAAAATACAATATAAATGCAACACTTTTTCCATCGTATAACAGGAATAATTGCAACCAGTGTGAAAGTGATGGTCATTTCTACGTTCCGAGCAACCTAGGCTTCACCCTAGGGCGTTGCTCCGCCATATCGAATAGTTAGGGCCTAAGAAGTCAATGCCAGAAGCATAAAATACGATATATGTACAACAGTTTTTCCATCGTATAACAGGAATAATTGCAACCAGTGTGAAAGATATGGTCATTTCTACGATACGGGCAACCTGGGCTTTACTCTAGGGCGTTGCTCCACCACATCGAATAGCTGCGGCCTTAGAAGTCAACGCCAGAAGCATAAAATACAATATAAATACAACACTTTTTCAATCGTATAACAGGAATAATTGCAAACAGTGTGAAAGCTATGGTCATTTCTACGTTCCGGGCAACCTAGGCTTCACTCTAGGGCCATGCTCCACCAGATCGAATAGTTAGGGCCTAAGAATTCAACGCCAGATGCATAAAATACAATATAAATACAACAGTTTTTCCCTTGTATAACAGGAATAATTGCAACCAGTGTGAAAGCTATGGTCATTTCTACGTTCCGGGCAACCTAGGCTTCACTCTAGGGCGTTGCTCCACCACATCGAATAGCTGCGGCCTTAGAAGTCAACGCCAGAAGCACAAAATAAAATAAAAATACAACAGTTATTCCATCGTATAACAGGAATAATTACTACCAGTGTGAAAGTAATGGGCATTTCTACTTTCCGTGCAACCTAGGCATCACTCTAGGGCGTTGGTCCACCAGGCCGAATAGTTAGGGCCTTAGAAAACAACTCCAGACGCATAAAATACAATATAAATACAACAGTCTTTCCACGGTATAAAACGAATAATTGCAACCAGTATGAAAGTTACGGTCATTTCTACGTTCCGGGCAACCTAGGCTTCACCCTATCGCGATGCTCCACCAGATCGAATAGTTAGGGCCTAAGAAGTCAACGCCAGAAGCATAAAATACAATACAAATACAACAGTTTTTCAATCTCATAACAGGAATAATTGCAAACAGTGTGAAAGATATGGTCATTTCTACGTTGCGAGCATACTAGGCTTCACTCTAGGGCATTGCTCCACCACATCGAATAGCTACGGCCTTAGAAGTCAACGCCATAACTATAAAAAACAATATACATACAACAGTTTTTCCACTGTATAAAATGAATAATTGCAAACAGTGTGGAGGTAATGGTCATTTCTACCTTCCGTGCAACCTAGGCTTCACCCTAGGGCGTTTCTCCACTACATCGTATAGCTACTGCCTTAGAAGTCAACGTCTGAAGCTTAAAATATAATATAAATACAACAGTTTTTCCATCATATAAAACGTATAATTGCAACCAGTATGAATGTTATGGTCATTCCTACGTTCCGGGCAACCTAGGCTTCACTCTAGGGCGTTGGTCCACCAGATCCAATAGCTAGGGCCTAAGAAGTCAACGCCAGGAGCACCAAATACAAAATAAATACAACAGCCTTTCCATCGTATAAAACGAATAATTGCAACAAGTATGAAAGCTATGGTCATTTATACGTTCCGGGCAACCTAGGCTTCACTCTAGGGCGTTGCTCAACCACATCGAATAGCTACGGCCCTAGAAGACAACGCCATAACTATAAAATACAATATAAATACAACAGTCTTCCCATCGTATAAAACGAATAATTGCAACCAGTCTGATAGTTATGGTCATTTCTACGTTCCGGGCAATCTAGGCTTCTCTCTAGGGCGTTGCTCCACCAGATCGAATAGTTAGGGCCTAACAAGTCAACGCCAGAAGCATAAAATACAATATAAATACAACAGCTTTACCATCGTATAACAGGAATAATTGCAACCAGTGTGAAAGATGTGGTCATTTCTACGTTCCGGGCAACCTAGGCTTCACTCTAGGGCGTTGCTCCACCATATCGAATAGTTAGGGCCTAAGAAGTCAATGCCAGAAGCATAAAATACGGTATATGTACAACAGTTTTTCCATCGTATAAAATGAGTAATTGCAACCAGTGTGAAAGTAATGGCCATTTCTGCGTTCCGGGCATCCTAGACTTAACACTGAGACATTGCTCCACCAGATCGAATACATAGGGCCTTAGAAGTCAACGCCAGAAGCATAAAATACAATATAAATACAACAGCTTTTCCCTTGTATAACAGGAATAATTGCAACCAGTTTGAAAGGTATGGTCATTTCTACGTTCCGCGCAACCGAGGCTTCACTCTAGGGCGTTGCTCCACCACATCGAATAGCTCCGGCCTTAGAAGTCAACGCCACAAGCATAAAATACAATATAAATACAACAGTTTTTCCATCGTATAACAGGAATAATTGCAACCAGTGTGAAATACATGGTCTTTTCTACGTTCCGGGCAACCTAGGCTTCACTACAGGGCGTTGCTCCACCACATCGAATAGCTACGGCCTTAGGAGTCAGCGCCAGAGGCATAAAATACATAATAAATACAACAGTTTTTCCATCGTATAGCAGGAATAATTGCAACCAGTGTGAAAGCTATGGTCATTTCTACGTTCCGGGCAACATAGGCTTCACTCTAGGGCGTTGCTCCACCACATCGAATAGTTACGGCCTTAGAAGTCAATGCCAGAAGCATAAAATGCCATATAAATACAACAGTTTTTCCACTGTATGATATGAGTAATTGCAAACAGTGTGGAAGTAATGGTCATTTCTACGTTCCGGGCAACCTAGGCTTCACTCTAGGGCGTTGCGCAACCACATCGAATAGCTACGGCCCTAGAAGACAACGCCATAACTATAAAATACAATATAAATAGAACAGTCTTTCCATCGTATAAAACGAATAATTGCAACCAGTCTGATAGTTATGGTCATTTCTACGTTCCGAGCAACCTAGGCTTCACTCTAGGGCGTTGCTCCACCACATCGAATAGCTGCGGCCTTAGACGTCAACGCCAGAAGCATAAAATACAATATAAATACAACACTTTTTCCATCGTATAACAGGAATAATTGCAACCAGTGTGAAAGTGATGGTCATTTCTACGTTCCAGGCAACCTAGGCTTCAGTCTAGGGCGTGGTTCCCCCAGATCGAATAGTTAGGGCCTACGAAGCCTACGCCAGAAGCATAAAATACAATATAAATACCACAGTTTTTCCATCGTATAACAGGAATAATTGCAACCAGAGTGAAGGTGATGGTCATTTCTCAGTTCCGGGCAACCTAGGCTTCACTATCGAGCGTTGCTCCTCCAGATCGAATAGCTAGAACCTTAGAAGTCAACGCCAGAAGCACAAAATAAAATAAAAATACAACAGTTATTCCATCGTATAACAGGAATAATTACCACCAGTGTGAAAGTAATGGGCATTTCTACGTTCCGTGCAACCTAGGCTTCCCTCTAGGGCGTTGGTCCACCAGTCCGAATAGTTAGGGCCTTAGAAAACAACTCCAGACGCATAAAATACAATATAAATACAACAGTCTTTCCACGGTATAAAACGAATAATTGCAACCAGTATGAAAGTTACGGTCATTTCTACGTTCCGGGCAACCTAGGCTTCACCCTAGGGCGTTGCTCCACCAGATCGATTAGTTAGGGCCTAAGAAGTCAACGTCAGAAGCATAAAATACAATACAAATACAACAGTTTTTCCATCGTATAGCAGGAATAATTGCAACCAGTGTGAAAGCTATGGTCATTTCTACGTTCCGGGCAACCTAGGCTTCACTCTAGGGCGTTGCTCCACCACATCGAATAGTTAGGGCCTTAGAAGTCAATGCTAGAAGCATAAAATGCCATATAAATACAACAGTTTTTCCACTGTATGATATGAATAATTGCAAACAGTGTGGAAGTAATGGTCATTTCTACGTTCCGGGCAACCTAGGCTTCACTCTAGGGCGTTGCGCAACCACATCGAATAGCTACGGCCCTAGAAGACAACGCCATAACTATAAAATACAATATAAATAGAACAGTCTTTCCATCGTATAAAACGAATAATTGCAACCAGTCTGATAGTTATGGTCATTTCTACGTTCCGAGCAACCTAGGCTTCACCCTAGGGCGTTGCTCCGCCATATCGAATAGTTAGGGCCTAAGAAGTCAATGCCAGAAGCATAAAATACGATATATGTACAACAGTTTTTCCATCGTATAAAATGAGTAATTGCAACCAGTGTGAAAATAACGGCCATTCCTACATTCCGGGCATCCTAGACTTAACACTGAGGCATTGCTCCACCAGATCGAGTACATAGGGCCTTAGAAGTCACCGCCAGAAGCATAAAGTACATTAAAACTCCAACAGTTTGTCCATCGTATAACAGGAATAATTGCCACCAGTGTGAAGGTAATGGTCATTTCTGCATTCCGGGCAACCTAGGCTTCACTCTAGGGCGTTGCTCCTCCAGATAGAATAGTTAGGGCCCAGGCAGTCAACGCCAGAAGCATAAAAAACAATATAAATACAACAGTTTTTCCCGTGCATAACAGGAATAATTGCAACCAGTGTGAATGGTATGGTCATTTCTACGTTCCGGGCAACCTAGGCTTCACTCTAGGGCATTGCTCCACCACATCGAATAGCCACGGCCTTAGAAGTCACCGCCAGAAGCACAAAATAAAATAAAAATACAAGAGTTATACCATCGTATAACAGGAATAATTACAACCAGTGTGAAAGTAATGGGCATTTCTACGTTCCGTGGAACCTAGCCTTCACTCTAGGGCGTTGGTCCACCAGGCCGAATAGTTAGAGCCTTAGAAAACAACTCCAGACGCATAAAATAGAATATAAATACAACAGTTTTTCCACGGTATAAAACGAATAATTGCAACCAGTATGAAAGGTATGCTCATTTCTACGTTCCGGGCAACCTAGGCTCCACCCTAGGGCGTTGCTCCACCAGATCGAATAGTTAGGGCCTAAGAAGTCAACGCCAGATTCATAAAATACAATAGAAATACAACAGTTTTTCCATCGTATAACAGGAATAATTGCAAACAGTGTGAAAGCTATGGTCATTTCTACGTTCCGGGCAACCTAGGCTTCAGTCTAGGGCGTGGTTCCCCCAGATCGAATAGTTAGGGCCTAAGAAGCCTACGCCAGAGGCACAAAATACAATATAAATACCACAGTTTTTCCACCGTATAACAGGAATAATTGCAACCAGAGTGAAGGTGATGGTCATTTCTCAGTTCCGGGCAACCTAGGCTTCACTATCGAGCGTTGCTCCACCAGATCGAATAGCTAGGACCTTAGAAGTCAACGCCAGAAGCACAAAATAAAACAAAAATACAACAGTTATTACATCGTATAACAGGAATAATTACCACCAGTGTGAAAGTAATGGGCATTTCTACGTTCCGTGCAACCTAGGCTTCACTCTAGGGCGTTGGTCCACCAGGCCGAATAGTTAGGGCCTTAGAAAACAACTCCAGACGCATAAAATACAATATAAATACAACAGTCTTTCCACGGTATAAAACGAATAATTGCAACCAGTATGAAAGTTACGGTCATTTCTACGTTCCGGGCAACCTGGGCTTCACTCTAGGTCGTTTCTCCACCACATCGAATAGCTACTGCCTTAGAAGTCAACGTCTGAAGCATAAAATATAATATAAATACAACAGTTTTTCCATCGTATAAAACGCATAATTGCAACCAGTATGAATGTTATGGTCATTCCTACGTTCCGGGCAACCTAGGCTTCACTCTAGGGCGTTGGTCCACCAGATCCACTAGCTAGGGCCTAAGAAGTCAACGCCAGGAGCACCAAATACAAAATAAATACAACAGCTTTTCCATCGTATAAAACGAATAATTGCAACAAGTATGAAAGCTATGGTCATTTATACGTTCCGGGCAACCTAGGCTTCACTCTAGGGCGTTGCTCAAACACATCGAATAGCTACGGCCCTAGAAGACAACGCCATAACTATAAAATACAATATAAATACAACAGTCTTTCCATCGTATAAAACGAATAATTGCAACCAGTCTGATAGTTATGGTCATTTCTACGTTCCGGGCAATCTAGGCTTCTCTCTAGGGCGTTTCTCCACCACATCGAATAGCTACGGCCTTAGAAGTCAACGTGTGAAGCATAAAATATAATATAAATACAACAGTTTTTCCATCGTATAACAGGAATAATTGCAACCAGTGTGAAAGGCATGGTCATTTCTACGTTCCGGGCAACCTAGGCTTCACTCTAGGGCGTTGTTCCACCAAATCGAATAGCTACGGCCTTAGGAGTCAGCGCCAGAGGCATAAAACACAAAATAAATACAACAGTTTTTCCATCGTATATCAAGAGTAATTGCAACCAGTGTGAAAGTAATGGGCATTTCAGCATTCCGGGCAACCTAGGCTTCACTCTAGGGCCATGCTCCACCAGATCGAATAGTTCGGGCCTAAGTAGTCAACGCAAGAAGCATAAAATACAATATAAATACAACAGTTTTTCCCTTGTATAACAGGAATAATAGCAACCAGTGTGAAAGGTATGGTCATTTCTACGTTCCGGGCAACCTAGGCTTCACTCTAGGGCGTTGCTCCATCACATCGAATAGCTGCGGCCTTAGAAGTCAACGCCAGAAGCATAAAATACAATATAAATACAACACTTTTTCCATCGTATAACAGGAATAATTGCAACCAGTGTGAAAGTGATGGTCATTTCTACGTTCCGGGCAACCTAGGCTTCACTCTAGGGCGTTGCTCCACCACATCGAATAGTTAGGGCCTTAGAAGTCAATGCCAGAAGCATAAAATGCCATATAAATACAACAGTTTTTCCACTGTATGATATGAGTAATTGCAAACAGTGTGGAAGTAATGGTCACTTCTACGTTCCGGGCAACCTAGGCTTCACTCTAGGGCGTTGCGCAACCACATCGAATAGCTACGGCCCTAGAAGACAACGCCATAACTATAAAATACAATATAAATAGAACAGTCTTTCCATCGTATAAAACGAATAATTGCAACCAGTCTGATAGTTATGGTCATTTCTACGTTCCGAGCAACCTAGGCTTCACCCTAGGGCGTTGCTCCGCCATATCGAATAGTTAGGGCCTAAGAAGTCAATGCCAGAAGCATAAAATACGATATATGTACAACAGTTTTTCCATCGTATAACAGGAATAATTGCAACCAGTGTGAAAGATATGGTCATTTCTACGATACGGGCAACCTAGGCTTTACTCTAGGGCGTTACTCCACCACATCGAATAGCTGCGGCCTTAGAAGTCAACGCCAGAAGCATAAAATACAATATAAATACAACAGTTTTTCAATCGTATAACAGGAATAATTGCAAACAGTGTGAAAGCTATGGTCATTTCTACGCTCCAGGCAACCTAGGCTTCACTCTAGGGCCATGCTCCACCAGATCGAATAGTTAGGGCCTAAGAATTCAACGCCAGATGCATAAAATACAATATAAATACAACAGTTTTTCCCTTGTATAACAGGAATAATTGCAACCAGTGTGAAAGCTATGGTCATTTCTACGTTCCGGGCAACCTAGGCTTCACTCTAGGGCGTTGCTCCACCACATCGAATAGCTGCGGCCTTAGAAGTCAACGCCAGAAGCACAAAATAAAATAAAAATACAACAGTTATTCCATCGTATAACAGGAATAATTACTACCAGTGTGAAGGTAATGGGCATTTCTACTTTCCGTGCAACCTAGGCATCACTCTAGGGCGTTGGTCCACCAGGCCGAATAGTTAGGGCCTTAGAAAACAACTCCAGACGCATAAAATACAATATAAATACAACAGTCTTTCCACGGTATAAAACGAATAATTGCAACCAGTATGAAAGTTACGGTCATTTCTACGTTCCGGGCAACCTAGGCTTCACCCTATCGCGTTGCTCCACCAGATCGAATAGTTAGGGCCTAAGAAGTCAACGCCAGAAGCATAAAATACAATACAAATACAACAGTTTTTCAATCTCATAACAGGAATAATTGCAAACAGTGTGAAAGATATGGTCATTTCTACGTTGCGAGCATCCTAGGCTTCACTCTAGGGCATTGCTCCACCACATCGAATAGCTGCGGCCTTAGAAGTCAACGCCATAACTATAAAAAACAATATAAATACAACAGTTTTTCCACTGTATAAAATGAATAATTTCAAACAGTGTGGAGGTAATGGTCATTTCTACCTTCCGGGCAACCTAGGCTTCACTCTAGGTCGTTTCTCCACCACATCGAATAGCTACTGCCTTAGAAGTCAACGTCTGAAGCATAAAATATAATATAAATACAACAGTTTTTCCATCGTATAAAACGTATAATTGCAACCAGTATGAATGTTATGGTCATTCCTACGTTCCGGGCAACCTAGGCTTCACTCTAGGGCGTTGGTCCACCAGATCCACTAGCTAGGGCCTAAGAAGTCAACGCCAGGAGCACCAAATACAAAATAAATACAACAGCTTTTCCATCGTATAAAACGAATAATTGCAACAAGTATGAAAGCTATGGTCATTTATACGTTCCGGGCAACCTAGGCTTCACTCTAGGGCGTTGCTCAAACACATCGAATAGCTACGGCCCTAGAAGACAACGCCATAACTATAAAATACAATATAAATACAACAGTCTTTCCATCGTATAAAACGAATAATTGCAACCAGTCTGAAAGTTATGGTCATTTCTACGTTCCGGGCAACCTAGGCTTCACTCTAGAGCGTTGCTCCACCACATCGAATAGCTGCGGCCTTAGAAGTCAACGCCAGAAGCATAAAATGCAGTATAAATACAACACTTTTCATCGTATAACAGGAATAATTGCAACCAGTGTGAAAGTGATGGTCATTTCTACGTTCCGGGCAACCTGGGCTTCACCCTAGGGCGCTGCTCCACCAGATCGAATAGTTAGGGCCTAAGAAGTCAACGTCAGAAGCATAAAATACAATACAAATACAACAGTTTTTCCATCGTATAGCAGGAATAATTGCAACCAGTGTGAAAGATATGGTCATTTCTACAATACGGGCAACCTAGTCTTCACGCTAGAGCGTCGTTCCACCAGATCGAATAGTTAGGGCCTAAGAAGTCTACGCCAGAAGCATAAAATACAATACAAATACAACAGTTTTTCAATCTTATAACAGGAATAATTGCAAACAGTGTGAAAGATATGGTCATTTCTACGTTGCGAGCATACTAGGCTTCACTCTAGGGCATTGCTCCACCACATCGAATAGCTACGGCCTTAGAAGTCAACGCCATAACTATAAAAAACAATATACATACAACAGTTTTTCCACTGTATAAAATGAATAATTGCAAACAGTGTGGAGGTAATGGTCATTTCTACCTTCCGGGCAACCTAGGCTTCACCCTAGGGCGTTTCTCCACTACATCGTATAGCTACTGCCTTAGAAGTCAACGTCTGAAGATTAAAATATAATATAAATACAACAGTTTTTCCATCATATAAAACGTATAATTGCAACCAGTGTGAATGTTATGGTCATTCCTACGTTCCGGGCAACCTAGGCTTCACTCTAGGGCGTTGGTCCACCAGATCCAATAGCTAGGGCCTAAGAAGTCAACGCCAGGAGCACCAAATACAAAATAAATACAACAGCTTTTCCATCGTATAAAACGAATAATTGCAACAAGTATGAAAGCTATGGTCATTTATACGTTCCGGGCAACCTAGGCTTCACTCTAGGGCGTTGCTCAACCACATCGAATAGCTACGGCCCTAGAAGACAACGCCATAACTATAAAATACAATATAAATACAACAGTCTTCCCATCGTATAAAACGAATAATTGCAACCAGTCTGATAGTTATGGTCATTTCTACGTTCCGGGCAATCTAGGCTTCTCTCTAGGGCGTTGCTCCACCAGATCGAATAGTTAGGGCCTAACAAGTCAACGCCAGGAGCATAAAATACAATATAAATACAACAGCTTTACCATCGTATAACAGGAATAATTGCAACCAGTGTGAAAGATGTGGTCATTTCTACGTTCCGGGCAACCTAGGCTTCACTCTAGGGCGTTGCTCCACCATATCGAATAGTTAGGGCCTAAGAAGTCAATGCCAGAAGCATAAAATACGATATATGTACAACAGTTTTTCCATCGTATAAAATGAGTAATTGCAACCAGTGTGAAAGTAATGGCCATTTCTGCGTTCCGGGCATCCTAGACTTAACACTGAGACATTGCTCCACCAGATCGAATACATAGGGCCTTAGAAGTCAACGCCAGAAGCATAAAGTACATTAAAAATCCAACAGTTTGTCCATCGAATAACATGAATAATTGCCACCAGTGTGAAAGTGATGGTTATTTCTGCATTCCAGGCAACCTAGGAATCACTCTAGGGCGTTGCTCCTCCAGATAGAATAGTTAGGGCCCAGGAAGTCAACGCCAGAAGCATAAAATACAATATAAATACAACAGCTTTTCCCTTGTATAACAGGAATAATTGCAACCAGTTTGAAAGGTATGGTCATTTCTACGTTCCGCGCAACCGAGGCTTCACTCTAGGGCGTTGCTCCACCACATCGAATAGCTCCGGCCTTAGAAGTCAACGCCACAAGCATAAAATACAATATAAATACAACAGTTTTTCCATCGTATAACAGGAATAATTGCAACCAGCGTGAAAGACATGGTCTTTTCTACGTTCCGGGCAACCTAGGCTTCACTATAGGGCGTTGCTCCACCACATCGAATAGCTACGGCCTTAGGAGTCAGTGCCAGAGGCATAAAATACATAATAAATACAACAGTTTTTCCATCGTATAGCAGGAATAATTGCAACCAGTGTGAAAGCTATGGTCATTTCTACGTTCCGGGCAACATAGGCTTCACTCTAGGGCGTTGCTCCACCACATCGAATAGTTAGGGCCTTAGAAGTCAATGCCAGAAGCATGAAATGCCATATAAATACAACAGTTTTTCCACTGTATGATATGAGTAATTGCAAACAGTGTGAAAGTGATGGTCATTTCTACGTTCCGGGCAACCTAGGCTTCAGTCTAGGGCGTGGTTCCCCCAGATCGAATAGTTAGGGCCTAAGAAGCCTCCGCCAGAAGCATAAAATACAATATAAATACCACAGTTTTTCCATCGTATAACAGGAATAATTGCAACCAGAGTGAAGGTGATGGTCATTTCTCAGTTCCGGGCAACCTAGGCTTCACTATCGAGCGTTGCTCCACCAGATCGAATAGCTAGGACCTTAGAAGTCAACGCCAGAAGCACAAAATAAAATAAAAATACAACAGTTATTCCATCGTATAACAGGAATAATTACCACCAGTGTGAAAGTAATGGGCATTTCTACGTTCCGTGCAACCTAGGCTTCCCTCTAGGGCGTTGGTCCACCAGTCCGAATAGTTAGGGCCTTAGAAAACAACTCCAGACGCATAAAATACAATATAAATACAACAGTCTTTCCACGGTATAAAACGAATAATTGCAACCAGTATGAAAGTTACGGTCATTTCTACGTTCCGGTCAACCTAGGCTTCACCCTAGGGCGTTGCTCCACCAGATCGAATAGTTAGGGCCTAAGAAGTCAACGTCAGAAGCATAAAATACAATACAAATACAACAGTTTTTCCATCGTATAGCAGGAATAATTGCAACCAGTGTGAAAGCTATGGTCATTTCTACGTTCCGGGCAACCTAGGCTTCACTCTAGGGCGTTGCTCCACCACATCGAATAGTTAGGGCCTTAGAAGTCAATGCTAGAAGCATAAAATGCCATATAAATACAACAGTTTTTCCACTGTATGATATGAATAATTGCAAACAGTGTGGAAGTAATGGTCATTTCTACGTTCCGGGCAACCTAGGCTTCACTCTAGGGCATTGCTCCACCACATCGAATAGCCACGGCCTTAGAAGTCAACGCCAGAAGCACAAAATAAAAAAAAAATACAAGAGTTATACCATCGTATAACAGGAATAATTACAACCAGTGTGAAAGTAATGGGCATTTCTACGTTCCGTGGAACCCAGGCTTCACTCTAGGGCGTTGGTCCACCAGGCCGAATAGTTAGAGCCTTAGAAAACAACTCCAGACGCATAAAATAGAATATAAATACAACAGTTTTTCCACGGTATAAAACGAATAATTGCAACCAGTATGAAAGGTATGCTCATTTCTACGTTCCGGGCAACCTAGGCTCCACCCTAGGGCGTTGCTCCACCAGATCGAATAGTTAGGGCCTAAGAAGTCAACGTCAGATTCATAAAATACAATAGAAATACAACAGTTTTTCCATCGTATAACAGGAATAATTGCAAACAGTGTGAAAGCTATGGTCATTTCTACGTTCCGGGCAACCTAGGCTTCAGTCTAGGGCGTGGTTCCCCCAGATCGAATAGTTAGGGCCTAAGAAGCCTACGCCAGAGGCATAAAATACAATATAAATACCACAGTTTTTCCATCGTATAACAGGAATAATTGCAACCAGAGTGAAGGTGATGGTCATTTCTCAGTTCCGGGCAACCTAGGCTTCACTATCGAGCGTTGCTCCACCAGATCGAATAGCTAGGACCTTAGAAGTCAACGCCAGAAGCACAAAATAAAATAAAAATACAACAGTTATTACATCGTATAACAGGAATAATTACCACCAGTGTGAAAGTAATGGGCATTTCTACGTTCCGTGCAACCTAGGCTTCACTCTAGGGCGTTGGTCCACCAGGCCGAATAGTTAGGGCCTTAGAAAACAACTCCAGACGCATAAAATACAATATAAATACAACAGTCTTTCCACGGTATAAAACGAATAATTGTAACCAGTATGAAAGTTACGGTCATTTCTACGTTCCGGGCAACCTGGGCTTCACCCTAGGGTGTTGCTCCACCAGATCGAATAGTTAGGGCCTAAGAAGTCAACGTCAGAAGCATAAAATACAATACAAATACAACAGTTTTTCCATCGTATAGCAGGAATAATTGCAACCAGTGTGAAAGATATGGTCATTTCTACTATACGGGCAACCTAGTCTTCACGCTAGAGCGTCGTTCCACCAGATCGAATAGTTAGGGCCTAAGAAGTCTACGCCAGAAGCGTAAAATACAATACAAATACAACAGTTTTTCAATCTTATAACAGGAATAATTGCAAACAGTGTGAAAGATATGGTCATTTCTACGTTGCGAGCATCCTAGGCTTCACTCTAGGGCATTGCTCCACCACATCGAATAGCTACGGCGTTAGAAGTCAACGCCATAACTATAAAAAACAATATACATACAACAGTTTTTCCACTGTATAAAATGAATAATTGCAAACAGTGTGGAGGTAATGGTCATTTCTACCTTCCGGGCAACCTAGGCTTCACCCTAGGGCGTTTCTCCACTACATCGTATAGCTACTGCCTAAGAAGTCAACGTCTGAAGCTTAAATAAAATATAAATACAACAGTTTTTCCATCATATAAAACGTATAATTGCAACCAGTATGAATGTTATGGTCATTCCTACGTTCCGGGCAACCTAGGCTTCACTCTAGGGCGTTGGTCCACCAGATCCAATAGCTAGGGCCTAAGAAGTCAACGCCAGGAGCACCAAATACAAAATAAATACAACAGCTTTTCCATCGTATAAAACGAATAATTGCAACAAGTATGAAAGCTATGGTCATTTATACGTTCCGGGCAACCTAGGCTTCACTCTAGGGCGTTGCTCAACCACATCGAATAGCTACGGCCCTAGAAGACAACGCCATAACTATAAAATACAATATAAATACAACAGTCTTCCCATCGTATAAAACGAATAATTGCAACCAGTCTGATAGTTATGGTCATTTCTACGTTCCGGGCAATCTAGGCTTCTCTCTAGGGCGTTGCTCCACCAGATCGAATAGTTAGGGCCTAACAAGTCAACGCCAGGAGCATAAAATACAATATAAATACAACAGCTTTACCATCGTATAACAGGAATAATTGCAACCAGTGTGAAAGATGTGGTCATTTCTACGTTCCGGGCAACCTAGGCTTCACTCTAGGGCGTTGCTCCACCATATCGAATAGTTAGGGCCTAAGAAGTCAATGCCAGAAGCATAAAATACGATATATGTACAACAGTTTTTCCATCGTATAAAATGAGTAATTGCAACCAGTGTGAAAGTAATGGCCATTTCTGCGTTCCGGGCATCCTAGACTTAACACTGAGACATTGCTCCACCAGATCGAATACATAGGGCCTTAGAAGTCAACGCCAGAAGCATAAAGTACATTAAAAATCCAACAGTTTGTCCATCGAATAACATGAATAATTGCCACCAGTGTGAAAGTGATGGTTATTTCTGCATTCCAGGCAACCTAGGAATCACTCTAGGGCGTTGCTCCTCCAGATAGAATAGTTAGGGCCCAGGAAGTCAACGCCAGAAGCATAAAATACAATATAAATACAACAGCTTTTCCCTTGTATAACAGGAATAATTGCAACCAGTTTGAAAGGTATGGTCATTTCTACGTTCGGCGCAACCGAGGCTTCACTCTAGGGCGTTGCTCCACCACATCGAATAGCTCCGGCCTTAGAAGTCAACGCCACAAGCATAAAATACAATATAAATACAACAGTTTTTCCATCGTATAACAGGAATAATTGCAACCAGTGTGAAAGACATGGTCTTTTCTACGTTCCGGGCAACATAGGCTTCACTATAGGGCGTTGCTCCACCACATCGAATAGCTACGGCCTTAGGAGTCAGCGCCAGAGGCATAAAATACATAATAAATACAACAGTTTTTCCATCGTATAGCAGGAATAATTGCAACCAGTGTGAAAGCTATGGTCATTTCTACGTTCCGGGCAACATAGGCTTCACTCTAGGGCGTTGCTCCACCACATCGAATAGTTAGGGCCTTAGAAGTCAATGCCAGAAGCATAAAATGCCATATAAATACAACAGTTTTTCCACTGTATGATATGAGTAATTGCAAACAGTGTGGAAGTAATGGTCATTTCTACGTTCCGGGCAACCTAGGCTTCACTCTAGGGCGTTGCGCAACCACATCGAATAGCTACGGCCCTAGAAGACAACGCCATAACTATAAAATACAATATAAATAGAACAGTCTTTCCATCGTATAAAACGAATAATTGCAACCAGTCTGATAGTTATGGTCATTTCTACGTTCCGAGCAACCTAGGCTTCACTCTAGGGCGTTGCTCCACCACATCGAATAGCTGCGGCCTTAGAAGTCAACGCCAGAAGCATAAAATACAATATAAATACAACACTTTTTCCATCGTATAACAGGAATAATTGCAACCAGTGTGAAAGTGATGGTCATTTCTACGTTCCGGGCAACCTAGGCTTCAGTCTAGGGCGTGGTTCCCCCAGATCGAATAGCTAGGGCCTAAGAAGCCTCCGCCAGAAGCATAAAATACAATATAAATACCACAGTTTTTCCATCGTATAACAGGAATAATTGCAACCAGAGTGAAGGTGATGGTCATTTCTCAGTTCCGGGCAACCTAGGCTTCACTATCGAGCGTTGCTCCACCAGATCGAATAGCTAGGACCTTAGAAGTCAACGCCAGAAGCACAAAATAAAATAAAAATACAACAGTTATTCCATCGTATAACAGGAATAATTACCACCAGTGTGAAAGTAATGGGCATTTCTACGTTCCGTGCAACCTAGGCTTCCCTCTAGGGCGTTGGTCCACCAGTCCGAATAGTTAGGGCCTTAGAAAACAACTCCAGACGCATAAAATACAATATAAATACAACAGTCTTTCCACGGTATAAAACGAATAATTGCAACCAGTATGAAAGTTACGGTCATTTCTACGTTCCGGTCAACCTAGGCTTCACCCTAGGGCGTTGCTCCACCAGATCGAATAGTTAGGGCCTAAGAAGTCAACGTCAGAAGCATAAAATACAATACAAATACAACAGTTTTTCCATCGTATAGCAGGAATAATTGCAACCAGTGTGAAAGCTATGGTCATTTCTACGTTCCGGGCAACCTAGGCTTCACTCTAGGGCGTTGCTCCACCACATCGAATAGTTAGGGCCTTAGAAGTCAATGCTAGAAGCATAAAATGCCATATAAATACAACAGTTTTTCCACTGTATGATATGAATAATTGCAAACAGTGTGGAAGTAATGGTCATTTCTACGTTCCGGGCAACCTAGGCTTCACTCTAGGGCATTGCTCCACCACATCGAATAGCCACGGCCTTAGAAGTCAACGCCAGAAGCACAAAATAAAATAAAAATACAAGAGTTATACCATCGTATAACAGGAATAATTACAACCAGTGTGAAAGTAATGGGCATTTCTACGTTCCGTGGAACCTAGGCTTCACTCTAGGGCGTTGGTCCACCAGGCCGAATAGTTAGAGCCTTAGAAAACAACTCCAGACGCATAAAATAGAATATAAATACAACAGTTTTTCCACGGTATAAAACGAATAATTGCAACCAGTATGAAAGGTATGCTCATTTCTACGTTCCGGGCAACCTAGGCTCCACCCTAGGGCGTTGCTCCACCAGATCGAATAGTTAGGGCCTAAGAAGTCAACGTCAGATTCATAAAATACAATAGAAATACAACAGTTTTTCCATCGTATAACAGGAATAATTGCAAACAGTGTGAAAGCTATGGTCATTTCTACGTTCCGGGCAACCTAGGCTTCAGTCTAGGGCGTGGTTCCCCCAGATCGAATAGTTAGGGCCTAAGAAGCCTACGCCAGAGGCATAAAATACAATATAAATACCACAGTTTTTCCATCGTATAACAGGAATTATTGCAACCAGAGTGAAGGTGATGGTCATTTCTCAGTTCCGGGCAACCTAGGCTTCACTATCGAGCGTTGCTCCACCAGATCGAATAGCTAGGACCTTAGAAGTCAACGCCAGAAGCACAAAATAAAATAAAAATACAACAGTTATTACATCGTATAACAGGAATAATTACCACCAGTGTGAAAGTAATGGGCATTTCTACGTTCCGTGCAACCTAGGCTTCACTCTAGGGCGTTGGTCCACCAGGCCGAATAGTTAGGGCCTTAGAAAACAACTCCAGACGCATAAAATACAATATAAATACAACAGTCTTTCCACGGTATAAAACGAATAATTGCAACCAGTATGAAAGTTACGGTCATTTCTACGTTCCGGGCAACCTGGGCTTCACCCTAGGGTGTTGCTCCACCAGATCGAATAGTTAGGGCCTAAGAAGTCAACGTCAGAAGCATAAAATACAATACAAATACAACAGTTTTTCCATCGTATAGCAGGAATAATTGCAACCAGTGTGAAAGATATGGTCATTTCTACTATACGGGCAACCTAGTCTTCACGCTAGAGCGTCGTTCCACCAGATCGAATAGTTAGGGCCTAAGAAGTCTACGCCAGAAGCGTAAAATACAATACAAATACAACAGTTTTTCAATCTTATAACAGGAATAATTGCAAACAGTGTGAAAGATATGGTCATTTCTACGTTGCGAGCATCCTAGGCTTCACTCTAGGGCATTGCTCCACCACATCGAATAGCTACGGCGTTAGAAGTCAACGCCATAACTATAAAAAACAATATACATACAACAGTTTTTCCACTGTATAAAATGAATAATTGCAAACAGTGTGGAGGTAATGGTCATTTCTACCTTCCGCGCAACCTAGGCTTCACCCTAGGGCGTTTCTCCACTACATCGTATAGCTACTGCCTAAGAAGTCAACGTCTGAAGCTTAAATAAAATATAAATACAACAGTTTTTCCATCATATAAAACGTATAATTGCAACCAGTATGAATGTTATGGTCATTCCTACGTTCCGGGCAACCTAGGCTTCACTCTAGGGCGTTGGTCCACCAGATCCAATAGCTAGGGCCTAAGAAGTCAACGCCAGGAGCACCAAATACAAAATAAATACAACAGCTTTTCCATCGTATAAAACGAATAATTGCAACAAGTATGAAAGCTATGGTCATTTATACGTTCCGGGCAACCTAGGCTTCACTCTAGGGCGTTGCTCAACCACATCGAATAGCTACGGCCCTAGAAGACAACGCCATAACTATAAAATACAATATAAATACAACAGTCTTCCCATCGTATAAAACGAATAATTGCAACCAGTCTGATAGTTATGGTCATTTCTACGTTCCGGGCAATCTAGGCTTCTCTCTAGGGCGTTGCTCCACCAGATCGAATAGTTAGGGCCTAACAAGTCAACGCCAGGAGCATAAAATACAATACAAATACAACAGCTTTACCATCGTATAACAGGAATAATTGCAACCAGTGTGAAAGATGTGGTCATTTCTACGTTCCGGGCAACCTAGGCTTCACTCTAGGGCGTTGCTCCACCATATCGAATAGTTAGGGCCTAAGAAGTCAATGCCAGAAGCATAAAATACGATATATGTACAACAGTTTTTCCATCGTATAAAATGAGTAATTGCAACCAGTGTGAAAGTAATGGCCATTTCTGCGTTCCGGGCATCCTAGACTTAACACTGAGACATTGCTCCACCAGATCGAATACATAGGGCCTTAGAAGTCAACGCCAGAAGCATAAAGTACATTAAAAATCCAACAGTTTGTCCATCGAATAACATGAATAATTGCCACCAGTGTGAAAGTGATGGTTATTTCTGCATTCCAGGCAACCTAGGAATCACTCTAGGGCGTTGCTCCTCCAGATAGAATAGTTAGGGCCCAGGAAGTCAACGCCAGAAGCATAAAATACAATATAAATACAACAGCTTTTCCCTTGTATAACAGGAATAATTGCAACCAGTTTGAAAGGTATGGTCATTTCTACGTTCCGCGCAACCGAGGCTTCACTCTAGGGCGTTGCTCCACCACATCGAATAGCTCCGGCCTTAGAAGTCAACGCCACAAGCATAAAATACAATATAAATACAACAGTTTTTCCATCGTATAACAGGAATAATTGCAACCAGCGTGAAAGACATGGTCTTTTCTACGTTCCGGGCAACCTAGGCTTCACTATAGGGCGTTGCTCCACCACATCGAATAGCTACGGCATTAGGAGTCAGCGCCAGAGGCATAAAATACATAATAAATACAACAGTTTTTCCATCGTATAGCAGGAATAATTGCAACCAGTGTGAAAGCTATGGTCATTTCTACGTTCCGGGCAACCTAGGCTTCACTCTAGGGCGTTGCTCCACCACATCGAATAGTTAGGGCCTTAGAAGTCAATGCTAGAAGCATAAAATGCCATATAAATACAACAGTTTTTCCACTGTATGATATGAATAATTGCAAACAGTGTGGAAGTAATGGTCATTTCTACGTTCCGGGCAACCTAGGCTTCACTCTAGGGCATTGCTCCACCACATCGAATAGCCACGGCCTTAGAAGTCAACGCCAGAAGCACAAAATAAAATAAAAATACAACAGTTATTACATCGTATAACAGGAATAATTACCACCAGTGTGAAAGTAATGGGCATTTCTACGTTCCGTGCAACCTAGGCTTCACTCTAGGGCGTTGGTCCACCAGGCCGAATAGTTAGGGCCTTAGAAAACAACTCCAGACGCATAAAATACAATATAAATACAACAGTCTTTCCACGGTATAAAACGAATAATTGCAACCAGTATGAAAGTTACGGTCATTTCTACGTTCCGGGCAACCTGGGCTTCACCCTAGGGTGTTGCTCCACCAGATCGAATAGTTAGGGCCTAAGAAGTCAACGTCAGAAGCATAAAATACAATACAAATACAACAGTTTTTCCATCGTATAGCAGGAATAATTGCAACCAGTGTGAAAGATATGGTCATTTCTACTATACGGGCAACCTAGTCTTCACGCTAGAGCGTCGTTCCACCAGATCGAATAGTTAGAGCCTAAGAAGTCTACGCCAGAAGCGTTAAATACAATACAAATACAACAGTTTTTCAATCTTATAACAGGAATAATTGCAAACAGTGTGAAAGATATGGTCATTTCTACGTTGCGAGCATCCTAGGCTTCACTCTAGGGCATTGCTCCACCACATCGAATAGCTACGGCGTTAGAAGTCAACGCCATAACTATAAAAAACAATATACATACAACAGTTTTTCCACTGTATAAAATGAATAATTGCAAACAGTGTGGAGGTAATGGTCATTTCTACCTTCCGGGCAACCTAGGCTTCACCCTAGGGCGTTTCTCCACTACATCGTATAGCTACTGCCTAAGAAGTCAACGTCTGAAGCTTAAATAAAATATAAATACAACAGTTTTTCCATCATATAAAACGTATAATTGCAACCAGTATGAATGTTATGGTCATTCCTACGTTCCGGGCAACCTAGGCTTCACTCTAGGGCGTTGGTCCACCAGATCCAATAGCTAGGGCCTAAGAAGTCAACGCCAGGAGCACCAAATACAAAATAAATACAACAGCTTTTCCATCGTATAAAACGAATAATTGCAACAAGTATGAAAGCTATGGTCATTTATACGTTCCGGGCAACCTAGGCTTCACTCTAGGGCGTTGCTCAACCACATCGAATAGCTACGGCCCTAGAAGACAACGCCATAACTATAAAATACAATATAAATACAACAGTCTTCCCATCGTATAAAACGAATAATTGCAACCAGTCTGATAGTTATGGTCATTTCTACGTTCCGGGCAATCTAGGCTTCTCTCTAGGGCGTTGCTCCACCAGATCGAATAGTTAGGGCCTAACAAGTCAACGCCAGGAGCATAAAATACAATACAAATACAACAGCTTTACCATCGTATAACAGGAATAATTGCAACCAGTGTGAAAGATGTGGTCATTTCTACGTTCCGGGCAACCTAGGCTTCACTCTAGGGCGTTGCTCCACCATATCGAATAGTTAGGGCCTAAGAAGTCAATGCCAGAAGCATAAAATACGATATATGTACAACAGTTTTTCCATCGTATAAAATGAGTAATTGCAACCAGTGTGAAAGTAATGGCCATTTCTGCGTTCCGGGCATCCTAGACTTAACACTGAGACATTGCTCCACCAGATCGAATACATAGGGCCTTAGAAGTCAACGCCAGAAGCATAAAGTACATTAAAAATCCAACAGTTTGTCCATCGAATAACATGAATAATTGCCACCAGTGTGAAAGTGATGGTTATTTCTGCATTCCAGGCAACCTAGGAATCACTCTAGGGCGTTGCTCCTCCAGATAGAATAGTTAGGGCCCAGGAAGTCAACGCCAGAAGCATAAAATACAATATAAATACAACAGCTTTTCCCTTGTATAACAGGAATAATTGCAACCAGTTTGAAAGGTATGGTCATTTCTACGTTCCGCGCAACCGAGGCTTCACTCTAGGGCGTTGCTCCACCACATCGAATAGCTCCGGCCTTAGAAGTCAACGCCACAAGCATAAAATACAATATAAATACAACAGTTTTTCCATCGTATAACAGGAATAATTGCAACCAGCGTGAAAGACATGGTCTTTTCTACGTTCCGGGCAACCTAGGCTTCACTATAGGGCGTTGCTCCACCACATCGAATAGCTACGGCATTAGGAGTCAGCGCCAGAGGCATAAAATACATAATAAATACAACAGTTTTTCCATCGTATAGCAGGAATAATTGCAACCAGTGTGAAAGCTATGGTCATTTCTACGTTCCGGGCAACCTAGGCTTCACTCTAGGGCGTTGCTCCACCACATCGAATAGTTAGGGCCTTAGAAGTCAATGCTAGAAGCATAAAATGCCATATAAATACAACAGTTTTTCCACTGTATGATATGAATAATTGCAAACAGTGTGGAAGTAATGGTCATTTCTACGTTCCGGGCAACCTAGGCTTCACTCTAGGGCATTGCTCCACCACATCGAATAGCCACGGCCTTAGAAGTCAACGCCAGAAGCACAAAATAAAATAAAAATACAAGAGTTATACCATCGTATAACAGGAATAATTACAACCAGTGTGAAAGTAATGGGCATTTCTACGTTCCGTGGAACCCAGGCTTCACTCTAGGGCGTTGGTCCACCAGGCCGAATAGTTAGAGCCTTAGAAAACAACTCCAGACGCATAAAATAGAATATAAATACAACAGTTTTTCCACGGTATAAAACGAATAATTGCAACCAGTATGAAAGGTATGCTCATTTCTACGTTCCGGGCAACCTAGGCTCCACCCTAGGGCGTTGCTCCACCAGATCGAATAGTTAGGGCCTAAGAAGTCAACGTCAGATTCATAAAATACAATAGAAATACAACAGTTTTTCCATCGTATAACAGGAATAATTGCAAACAGTGTGAAAGCTATGGTCATTTCTACGTTCCGGGCAACCTAGGCTTCAGTCTTGGGCGTGGTTCCCCCAGATCGAATAGTTAGGGCCTAAGAAGCCTACGCCAGAGGCATAAAATACAATATAAATACCACAGTTTTTCCATCGTATAACAGGAATAATTGCAACCAGAGTGAAGGTGATGGTCATTTCTCAGTTCCGGGCAACCTAGGCTTCACTATCGAGCGTTGCTCCACCAGATCGAATAGCTAGGACCTTAGAAGTCAACGCCAGAAGCACAAAATAAAATAAAAATACAACAGTTATTACATCGTATAACAGGAATAATTACCACCAGTGTGAAAGTAATGGGCATTTCTACGTTCCGTGCAACCTAGGCTTCACTCTAGGGCGTTGGTCCACCAGGCCGAATAGTTAGGGCCTTAGAAAACAACTCCAGACGCATAAAATACAATATAAATACAACAGTCTTTCCACGGTATAAAACGAATAATTGCAACCAGTATGAAAGTTACGGTCATTTCTACGTTCCGGGCAACCTGGGCTTCACCCTAGGGTGTTGCTCCACCAGATCGAATAGTTAGGGCCTAAGAAGTCAACGTCAGAAGCATAAAATACAATACAAATACAACAGTTTTTCCATCGTATAGCAGGAATAATTGCAACCGGTGTGAAAGATATGGTCATTTCTACTATACGGGCAACCTAGTCTTCACGCTAGAGCGTCGTTCCACCAGATCGAATAGTTAGGGCCTAAGAAGTCTACGCCAGAAGCGTAAAATACAATACAAATACAACAGTTTTTCAATCTTATAACAGGAATAATTGCAAACAGTGTGAAAGATATGGTCATTTCTACGTTGCGAGCATCCTAGGCTTCACTCTAGGGCATTGCTCCACCACATCGAATAGCTACGGCGTTAGAAGTCAACGCCATAACTATAAAAAACAATATACATACAACAGTTTTTCCACTGTATAAAATGAATAATTGCAAACAGTGTGGAGGTAATGGTCATTTCTACCTTCCGGGCAACCTAGGCTTCACCCTAGGGCGTTTCTCCACTACATCGTATAGCTGCTGCCTAAGAAGTCAACGTCTGAAGCTTAAATAAAATATAAATACAACAGTTTTTCCATCATATAAAACGTATAATTGCAACCAGTATGAATGTTATGGTCATTCCTACGTTCCGGGCAACCTAGGCTTCACTCTAGGGCGTTGGTCCACCAGATCCAATAGCTAGGGCCTAAGAAGTCAACGCCAGGAGCACCAAATACAAAATAAATACAACAGCTTTTCCATCGTATAAAACGAATAATTGCAACAAGTATGAAAGCTATGGTCATTTATACGTTCCGGGCAACCTAGGCTTCACTCTAGGGCGTTGCTCAACCACATCGAATAGCTACGGCCCTAGAAGACAACGCCATAACTATAAAATACAATATAAATACAACAGTCTTCCCATCGTATAAAACGAATAATTGCAACCAGTCTGATAGTTATGGTCATTTCTACGTTCCGGGCAATCTAGGCTTCTCTCTAGGGCGTTGCTCCACCAGATCGAATAGTTAGGGCCTAACAAGTCAACGCCAGGAGCATAAAATACAATATAAATACAACAGCTTTACCATCGTATAACAGGAATAATTGCAACCAGTGTGAAAGATGTGGTCATTTCTACGTTCCGGGCAACCTAGGCTTCACTCTAGGGCGTTGCTCCACCATATCGAATAGTTAGGGCCTAAGAAGTCAATGCCAGAAGCATAAAATACGATATATGTACAACAGTTTTTCCATCGTATAAAATGAGTAATTGCAACCAGTGTGAAAGTAATGGCCATTTCTGCGTTCCGGGCATCCTAGACTTAACACTGAGACATTGCTCCACCAGATCGAATACATAGGGCCTTCGAAGTCAACGCCAGAAGCATAAAGTACATTAAAAATCCAACAGTTTGTCCATCGAATAACATGAATAATTGCCACCAGTGTGAAAGTGATGGTTATTTCTGCATTCCAGGCAACCTAGGAATCACTCTAGGGCGTTGCTCCTCCAGATAGAATAGTTAGGGCCCAGGAAGTCAACGCCAGAAGCATAAAATACAATATAAATACAACAGCTTTTCCCTTGTATAACAGGAATAATTGCAACCAGTTTGAAAGGTATGGTCATTTCTACGTTCGGCGCAACCGAGGCTTCACTCTAGGGCGTTGCTCCACCACATCGAATAGCTCCGGCCTTAGAAGTCAACGCCACAAGCATAAAATACAATATAAATACAACAGTTTTTCCATCGTATAACAGGAATAATTGCAACCAGTGTGAAAGACATGGTCTTTTCTACGTTCCGGGCAACCTAGGCTTCACTATAGGGCGTTGCTCCACCACATCGAATAGCTACGGCCTTAGGAGTCAGCGCCAGAGGCATAAAATACATAATAAATACAACAGTTTTTCCATCGTATAGCAGGAATAATTGCAACCAGTGTGAAAGCTATGGTCATTTCTACGTTCCGGGCAACATAGGCTTCACTCTAGGGCGTTGCTCCACCACATCGAATAGTTAGGGCCTTAGAAGTCAATGCCAGAAGCATAAAATGCCATATAAATACAACAGTTTTTCCACTGTATGATATGAGTAATTGCAAACAGTGTGGAAGTAATGGTCATTTCTACGTTCCGGGCAACCTAGGCTTCACTCTAGGGCGTTGCGCAACCACATCGAATAGCTACGGCCCTAGAAGACAACGCCATAACTATAAAATACAATATAAATAGAACAGTCTTTCCATCGTATAAAACGAATAATTGCAACCAGTCTGATAGTTATGGTCATTTCTACGTTCCGAGCAACCTAGGCTTCACTCTAGGGCGTTGCTCCACCACATCGAATAGCTGCGGCCTTAGAAGTCAACGCCAGAAGCATAAAATACAATATAAATACAACACTTTTTCCATCGTATAACAGGAATAATTGCAACCAGTGTGAAAGTGATGGTCATTTCTACGTTCCGGGCAACCTAGGCTTCAGTCTAGGGCGTGGTTCCCCCAGATCGAATAGTTAGGGCCTAAGAAGCCTCCGCCAGAAGCATAAAATACAATATAAATACCACAGTTTTTCCATCGTATAACAGGAATAATTGCAACCAGAGTGAAGGTGATGGTCATTTCTCAGTTCCGGGCAACCTAGGCTTCACTATCGAGCGTTGCTCCACCAGATCGAATAGCTAGGACCTTAGAAGTCAACGCCAGAAGCACAAAATAAAATAAAAATACAACAGTTATTCCATCGTATAACAGGAATAATTACCACCAGTGTGAAAGTAATGGGCATTTCTACGTTCCGTGCAACCTAGGCTTCCCTCTAGGGCGTTGGTCCACCAGTCCGAATAGTTAGGGCCTTAGAAAACAACTCCAGACGCATAAAATACAATATAAATACAACAGTCTTTCCACCGTATAAAACGAATAATTGCAACCAGTATGAAAGTTACGGTCATTTCTACGTTCCGGTCAACCTAGGCTTCACCCTAGGGCGTTGCTCCACCAGATCGAATAGTTAGGGCCTAAGAAGTCAACGTCAGAAGCATAAAATACAATACAAATACAACAGTTTTTCCATCGTATAGCAGGAATAATTGCAACCAGTGTGAAAGCTATGGTCATTTCTACGTTCCGGGCAACCTAGGCTTCACTCTAGGGCGTTGCTCCACCACATCGAATAGTTAGGGCCTTAGAAGTCAATGCTAGAAGCATAAAATGCCATATAAATACAACAGTTTTTCCACTGTATGATATGAATAATTGCAAACAGTGTGGAAGTAATGGTCATTTCTACGTTCCGGGCAACCTAGGCTTCACTCTAGGGCATTGCTCCACCACATCGAATAGCCACGGCCTTAGAAGTCAACGCCAGAAGCACAAAATAAAATAAAAATACAAGAGTTATACCATCGTATAACAGGAATAATTACAACCAGTGTGAAAGTAATGGGTATTTCTACGTTCCGTGGAACCTAGGCTTCACTCTAGGGCGTTGGTCCACCAGGCCGAATAGTTAGAGCCTTAGAAAACAACTCCAGACGCATAAAATAGAATATAAATACAACAGTTTTTCCACGGTATAAAACGAATAATTGCAACCAGTATGAAAGGTATGCTCATTTCTACGTTCCGGGCAACCTAGGCTCCACCCTAGGGCGTTGCTCCACCAGATCGAATAGTTAGGGCCTAAGAAGTCAACGTCAGATTCATAAAATACAATAGAAATACAACAGTTTTTCCATCGTATAACAGGAATAATTGCAAACAGTGTGAAAGCTATGGTCATTTCTACGTTCCGGGCAACCTAGGCTTCAGTCTAGGGCGTGGTTCCCCCAGATCGAATAGTTAGGGCCTAAGAAGCCTACGCCAGAGGCATAAAATACAACATAAATACCACAGTTTTTCCATCGTATAACAGGAATAATTGCAACCAGAGTGAAGGTGATGGTCATTTCTCAGTTCCGGGCAACCTAGGCTTCACTATCGAGCGTTGCTCCACCAGATCGAATAGCTAGGACCTTAGAAGTCAACGCCAGAAGCACAAAATAAAATAAAAATACAACAGTTATTACATCGTATAACAGGAATAATTACCACCAGTGTGAAAGTAATGGGCATTTCTACGTTCCGTGCAACCTAGGCTTCACTCTAGGGCGTTGGTCCACCAGGCCGAATAGTTAGGGCCTTAGAAAACAACTCCAGACGCATAAAATACAATATAAATACAACAGTCTTTCCACGGTATAAAACGAATAATTGCAACCAGTATGAAAGTTACGGTCATTTCTACGTTCCGGGCAACCTGGGCTTCACCCTAGGGTGTTGCTCCACCAGATCGAATAGTTAGGGCCTAAGAAGTCAACGTCAGAAGCATAAAATACAATACAAATACAACAGTTTTTCCATCGTATAGCAGGAATAATTGCAACCAGTGTGAAAGATATGGTCATTTCTACTATACGGGCAACCTAGTCTTCACGCTAGAGCGTCGTTCCACCAGATCGAATAGTTAGGGCCTAAGAAGTCTACGCCAGAAGCGTAAAATACAATACAAATACAACAGTTTTTCAATCTTATAACAGGAATAATTGCAAACAGTGTGAAAGATATGGTCATTTCTACGTTGCGAGCATCCTAGGCTTCACTCTAGGGCATTGCTCCACCACATCGAATAGCTACGGCGTTAGAAGTCAACGCCATAACTATAAAAAACAATATACATACAACAGTTTTTCCACTGTATAAAATGAATAATTGCAAACAGTGTGGAGGTAATGGTCATTTCGACCTTCCGGGCAACCTAGGCTTCACCCTAGGGCGTTTCTCCACTACATCGTATAGCTACTGCCTAAGAAGTCAACGTCTGAAGCTTAAATAAAATATAAATACAACAGTTTTTCCATCATATAAAACGTATAATTGCAACCAGTATGAATGTTATGGTCATTCCTACGTTCCGGGCAACCTAGGCTTCACACTAGGGCGTTGGTCCACCAGATCCAATAGCTAGGGCCTAAGAAGTCAACGCCAGGAGCACCAAATACAAAATAAATACAACAGCTTTTCCATCGTATAAAACGAATAATTGCAACAAGTATGAAAGCTATGGTCATTTATACGTTCCGGGCAACATAGGCTTCACTCTAGGGCGTTGCTCAACCACATCGAATAGCTACGGCCCTAGAAGACAACGCCATAACTATAAAATACAATATAAATACAACAGTCTTCCCATCGTATAAAACGAATAATTGCAACCAGTCTGATAGTTATGGTCATTTCTACGTTCCGGGCAACCTAGGCTTCAGTCTAGGGCGTGGTTCCCCCAGATCGAATAGTTAGGGCCTAAGAAGCCTCCGCCAGAAGCATAAAATACAATATAAATACCACAGTTTTTCCATCGTATAACAGGAATAATTGCAACCAGAGTGAAGGTGATGGTCATTTCTCAGTTCCGGGCAACCTAGGCTTCACTATCGAGCGTTGCTCCACCAGATCGAATAGCTAGGACCTTAGAAGTCAACGCCAGAAGCACAAAATAAAATAAAAATACAACAGTTATTCCATCGTATAACAGGAATAATTACCACCAGTGTGAAAGTAATGGGCATTTCTACGTTCCGTGCAACCTAGGCTTCCCTCTAGGGCGTTGGTCCACCAGTCCGAATAGTTAGGGCCTTAGAAAACAACTCCAGACGCATAAAATACAATATAAATACAACAGTCTTTCCACCGTATAAAACGAATAATTGCAACCAGTATGAAAGTTACGGTCATTTCTACGTTCCGGTCAACCTAGGCTTCACCCTAGGGCGTTGCTCCACCAGATCGAATAGTTAGGGCCTAAGAAGTCAACGTCAGAAGCATAAAATACAATACAAATACAACAGTTTTTCCATCGTATAGCAGGAATAATTGCAACCAGTGTGAAAGCTATGGTCATTTCTACGTTCCGGGCAACCTAGGCTTCACTCTAGGGCGTTGCTCCACCACATCGAATAGTTAGGGCCTTAGAAGACAATGCTAGAAGCATAAAATGCCATATAAATACAACAGTTTTTCCACTGTATGATATGAATAATTGCAAACAGTGTGGAAGTAATGGTCATTTCTACGTTCCGGGCAACCTAGGCTTCACTCTAGGGCATTGCTCCACCACATCGAATAGCCACGGCCTTAGAAGTCAACGCCAGAAGCACAAAATAAAATAAAAATACAAGAGTTATACCATCGTATAACAGGAATAATTACAACCAGTGTGAAAGTAATGGGTATTTCTACGTTCCGTGGAACCTAGGCTTCACTCTAGGGCGTTGGTCCACCAGGCCGAATAGTTAGAGCCTTAGAAAACAACTCCAGACGCATAAAATAGAATATAAATACAACAGTTTTTCCACGGTATAAAACGAATAATTGCAACCAGTATGAAAGGTATGCTCATTTCTACGTTCCGGGCAACCTAGGCTCCACCCTAGGGCGTTGCTCCACCAGATCGAATAGTTAGGGCCTAAGAAGTCAACGTCAGATTCATAAAATACAATAGAAATACAACAGTTTTTCCATCGTATAACAGGAATAATTGCAAACAGTGTGAAAGCTATGGTCATTTCTACGTTCCGGGCAACCTAGGCTTCAGTCTAGGGCGTGGTTCCCCCAGATCGAATAGTTAGGGCCTAAGAAGCCTACGCCAGAGGCATAAAATACAATATAAATACCACAGTTTTTCCATCGTATAACAGGAATAATTGCAACCAGAGTGAAGGTGATGGTCATTTCTCAGTTCCGGGCAACCTAGGCTTCACTATCGAGCGTTGCTCCACCAGATCGAATAGCTAGGACCTTAGAAGTCAACGCCAGAAGCACAAAATAAAATAAAAATACAACAGTTATTACATCGTATAACAGGAATAATTACCACCAGTGTGAAAGTAATGGGCATTTCTACGTTCCGTGCAACCTAGGCTTCACTCTAGGGCGTTGGTCCACCAGGCCGAATAGTTAGGGCCTTAGAAAACAACTCCAGACGCATAAAATACAATATAAATACAACAGTCTTTCCACGGTATAAAACGAATAATTGCAACCAGTATGAAAGTTACGGTCATTTCTACGTTCCGGGCAACCTGGGCTTCACCCTAGGGTGTTGCTCCACCAGATCGAATAGTTAGGGCCTAAGAAGTCAACGTCAGAAGCATAAAATACAATACAAATACAACAGTTTTTCCATCGTATAGCAGGAATAATTGCAACCAGTGTGAAAGATATGGTCATTTCTACTATACGGGCAACCTAGTCTTCACGCTAGAGCGTCGTTCCACCAGATCGAATAGTTAGGGCCTAAGAAGTCTACGCCAGAAGCGTAAAATACAATACAAATACAACAGTTTTTCAATCTTATAACAGGAATAATTGCAAACAGTGTGAAAGATATGGTCATTTCTACGTTGCGAGCATCCTAGGCTTCACTCTAGGGCATTGCTCCACCACATCGAATAGCTACGGCGTTAGAAGTCAACGCCATAACTATAAAAAACAATATACATACAACAGTTTTTCCACTGTATAAAATGAATAATTGCAAACAGTGTGGAGGTAATGGTCATTTCGACCTTCCGGGCAACCTAGGCTTCACCCTAGGGCGTTTCTCCACTACATCGTATAGCTACTGCCTAAGAAGTCAACGTCTGAAGCTTAAATAAAATATAAATACAACAGTTTTTCCATCATATAAAACGTATAATTGCAACCAGTATGAATGTTATGGTCATTCCTACGTTCCGGGCAACCTAGGCTTCACACTAGGGCGTTGGTCCACCAGATCCAATAGCTAGGGCCTAAGAAGTCAACGCCAGGAGCACCAAATACAAAATAAATACAACAGCTTTTCCATCGTATAAAACGAATAATTGCAACAAGTATGAAAGCTATGGTCATTTATACGTTCCGGGCAACATAGGCTTCACTCTAGGGCGTTGCTCAACCACATCGAATAGCTACGGCCCTAGAAGACAACGCCATAACTATAAAATACAATATAAATACAACAGTCTTCCCATCGTATAAAACGAATAATTGCAACCAGTCTGATAGTTATGGTCATTTCTACGTTCCGGGCAATCTAGGCTTCTCTCTAGGGCGTTGCTCCACCAGATAGAATAGTTAGGGCCCAGGCAGTCAACGCCAGAAGCATAAAAAACAATATAAATACAACAGTTTTTCCCGTGTGTAACAGGAATAATTGCAACCAGTGTGAAAGGTATGGTCATATCTACGTTCCGGGCAACCTAGGGTTCACCCTAGGGCGTTGCTCCACCAGATCAAATAGTTAGGGCCTAAGAAGTCAACGCCAGAAGCATAAAATACAATAGAAATACAACAGTTTTTCCATCGTATAACAGGAATAATTACAACCAGTGTGAAGGATATGGTCATTTCTACGATACGGGCAACCTAGGCTTCACTCTAGGGCGTTGCTCCTCCAGATAGAATAGTTAGGGCCCAGGCAGTCAACGCCAGAAGCATAAAAAACAATATAAATACAACAGTTTTTCCCATGTATAACAGGAATAATTGCAACCAGTGTGAATGGTATGGTCATTTCTACGTTCCGGGCAACCTAGGCTTCACTCTAGGGCATTGCTCCACCACATCGAATAGCTACGGCCTTAGAAGTCAACGCCAGAAGCACAAAATAAAATAAACATACAAGAGTTATTCCATCGTCTAACAGGAATAATTACAACCAGTGTGAAAGTAATAGGCATTTCAACGTTCCGTGCAACCTAGGCTTCACACTAGGGCGGTGGTCCACCAGGCCGAATAGTTAGGGCCTTAAAAAACAACTCCAGACGCATAAAATACAATATAAATACAACAGTTTTTCCACGGTATAAAACGAATAATTGCAACCAATATGAAAGTTATGCTCATTTCTACGTTCCGGGCAACCTAGGCTTCACCCTAGGGCGTTGCTCCACCAGATCGAATAGTTAGGGCCTAAGAAGTCAACGCCAGAAGCATAAAATACAATACAAATACAACAGTTTTTCCATCGTATAAAACGAATAATTGCAACCAGTCTGATAGTTATGGTCATTTCTACGTTCCGGGCAATCTAGGCTTCTCTCTAGGGCGTTGCCCCACCAGATCGAATAGTTAGGGCCTAACAAGTCAACGACAGAAGCATAAAATACAATATAAATACAACAGCTTTACCATCGTATAACAGGAATAATTGCAACCAGTGTGAAAGATGTGGTCATTTCTACGATACGGGCAACCTAGGCTGCACTCTAGGGCGTCGTTCCACCACATCGAACAGATGCGGCCTTAGAAGTCAACGCCAGGAGCATAAAATGCCATATAAATACAACAGTTGTTCCACTGTATAATATGAATAATTGCAAACAGTGTGGAAGTAATGGTCATTTCTACGTACCGGGCAACCTAGGCTTCACACTAGGGCGTTCCTCAACCACATCGGATAGCTACGGCGCTAGAAGACAACGCCATAACTATAAAATAAAATATAAATACAACAGTCTATCCATCGTATAAAACGAATAATTGCAACCAGTCTGATAGTTATGGTCATTTCTACGTTCCGGGCAACCTAGGCTTCACTCTAGGGCGTCGTTCCACCAGATGGAATAGCTACGGCCTTAGAAGTCAACGCCATAACTATAAAAAACAGTATAAATACAACAGTTTTTCCATTGTATAAAATGGATAATTGCAAACAGTGTGGAGGTAATGGTCATTTCTACTTTCCGGGCAACCTAGGCTTCACTCTAGGGCGTTTCTCCACCACATCGAATAGCTACGGCCTTAGAAGTCAACGTCTGAAGCATAAAATATAATATAAATACAACAGTTTTTCCATCGTATAACACGAATAATTGCAACCAGTGTGAAAGACATGGTCATTTCTACGTTCCGGGCAACCTAGGCTTCACTCTAGTGCGTTGTTCCACCACATCGAATAGCTACGGCCTTAGGAGTCAACGCCAGAGGCATAAAATACAAAATAAATACAACAGTTTTTCCATCGTATAACAAGAATAATTGCAACCAGTGTGAAAGTGATGGTCATTTCAGCATTCCGGGCAACCTAGGCTTCACTCTAGGGCCATGCTCCACCAGATCGAATAGTTAGGGCCTAAGAATACAACGCCAGATGCATAAAATACAATATAAATACAACAGTTTTTCCCTTGTATAACAGGAATAATTGCAACCATTGTGAAAGCTATGGTCATTTCTACGTTCCGGGCAACCTAGGCTTCACTCTAGGGCGTTGCTCCACCACATCGAATAGCTGCTGCCTTAGAAGTCAACGCCAGAAGCATAAAATACAATATAAATACAACACTTTTTCCATCGTATAGCAGGAATAATTGCAACCAGTGTGAAAGTGATGGTCATTTCTACGTTCCGGGCAACCTAGGCTTCAGTCTAGGGCGTGGTTCCCCCAGATCGAATAGTTAGGGCCTAAGAAGCCTACGCCAGAAGCATAAAATACAATCTAAATACCACAGTTTTTCCATCGTATGACAGAAATAATTGCAACCAGAGTGAAGGTGATGGTCATTTCTCAGTTCCGGGCAACCTAGGCTTCACTATCGAGCGTTGCTCCACCAGATCAAATAGCTAGGACCTTAGAAGTCAACGCCAGAAGCACAAAACAAAATAAAAATACAACAGTTATTCCATCGTATAACAGGAATAATTACCACCAGTGTGAAAGTAACGGGCATTTCTACGTTCCGTGCAGCCTAGGCTTCACTCTAGGGCGTTGGTCCACCAGGCCGAATAGTTAGGGCCTTAGAAAACAACTCCAGACGCATAAAATACAATACAAATACAACAGTTCTTCCATCGTATAACAGGAATAATTGCAATCAGTGTGAAAGATATGGTCATTTCTACGATACGGGCAACCTAGGCTTCACGCTAGAGCGTCGTTCCACCAGATCGAATAGTTAGGGCCTAAGAAGTCTACGCCAGAAGCATAAATTACAATACAAATACAACAGTTTTTCAATCTTATAACAGGAATAATTGCAAACAGTGTGAAAGATATGGTCAGTTCTACGTTGCGAGCATCCTAGGCTTCACTCTAGGGCATTGATCCACCACATCGAATAGCTACGGCCTTAGAAGTCAACGCCATAACTATAAAAAACAATATAAATACAACAGTCTTACCACTGTATAAAATGAATAATTGCAAACAGTGTGGAGGTAATGGTCATTTCTACCTTCCGGGCAACCTAGGCTTCACTCTAGGGCGTTTCTCCACCACATCGAATAGCTACTGCCTTAGAAGTCAACGTCTGAAGCATAAAATGTAATATAAACACAACAGTTTTTCCATCGTATAAAACGTATAATTGCAACCAGTATGAATGTTATGGTCATTCCTACGTTCCGGGCAACCTAGGCTTCACCCTAGGGCGTTGGTCCACCAGATCCAATAGCTAGGGCCGACGAAGTCAACGCCAGGAGCACCAAATACAAAATAAATACAACAGCTATTCCATCGTATAAAACGAATAATTGCAACAAGTATGAAAGCTATGGTCATTTATACGTTCCGGGCAACCTAGGCTTCACTCTAGGGCGTTGCTCAAACACATCGAATAGCTACGGCCCTAGAAGACAACGCCATAACTATAAAATACAATATAAATACAACAGTCTTTCCATCGTATAAAACGAATAATTGCAACCAGTCTGATAGTTATGGTCACTTCTACGTTCCGGGCAATCTAGGTTTCTCTCTAGGGCGTTGCTCCACCAGATCGAATAGTTAGGGCCTAACAAGTCAACGCCAGAAGCATAAAATACAATATAAATACAACAGCTTTACCATCGTATAACAGGAATAATTGCAACCAGAGTGAAAGATATGGTCATTTCTACGATACGGGCAACCTAGGCTGCACTCTAGGGCGTCGTTCCACCACATCGAATAGCTGCGGCCTCAGAAGTCAACGCCAGAAGCATAAAATGCCATATAAATACAACAGTTCTTCCACTGTATAATATGAATAATTGCAAACAGCGTGGAAGTAATGGTCATTTCTACGTACCGGGCAACCTAGGCTTCACACTAGGGCGTTGCTCAACCACATGGGATAGCTACGTCCCTAGAAGACAACGCCATAACTATAAAATACAATATAAATACAACAGCCTATCCATCGTATAAAACGAATAATTGCAACCAGTCTGATAGTTATGGTCATTTCTACGTTCCGGGCAACCTAGGCTTCACTCTAGGGCGTTGCTCCTCCAGATAGAATAGTTAGGGCCCAGGAAGTCAACGCTAGAAGCATAAAATACAATATAAATACAACAGTTTTTCCCTTGTATAACAGGAATAATTGCAACCAGTGTGAAAGGTATGGTCATTTCTACGTTCCGGACAACCTAGGTTTCACCCTAGGGCGTTGCTCCACCAGATCGAATAGTTAGGGCCTAAGAAGTCAACGCCAGAAGCATAAAATACAATAGAAATACAACAGTTTTTCCCTCGTATAACAGGAATAATTGCAAACCGTGTGATAGATATGGACATTTCTACGATACGGGCAACCTAGGCTCCACTCTAGGGCGTCGATCCACCAGATGGAATAGCTACGGCCTTAGAAGTCAACGCCAGAAGCATAAAATGCCATATAAATACAACAGTTGTTCCACTGCATAATATGAATAATTGCAAACAGTGTGAAAGATATGGTCATTTCTACGTTGCGAGCATCCTAGGCTTCAGTCTAGGGCATTGCTCCACCACATCGAATAGCTACGGCGTTAGAAGTCAACGCCATAACTATAAAAAACAATATACATACAACAGTTTTTCCACTGTATAAAATGAATAATTGCAAACAGTGTGGAGGTAATGGTCATTTCTACCTTCCGGGCAACCTAGGCTTCACCCTAGGGCGTTTCTCCACTACATCGTATAGCTACTGCCTAAGAAGTCAACGTCTGAAGCTTAAATAAAATATAAATACAACAGTTTTTCCATCATATAAAACGTATAATTGCAACCAGTATGAATGTTATGGTCATTCCTACGTTCCGGGCAACCTAGGCTTCACTCTAGGGCGTTGGTCCACCAGATCCAATAGCTAGGGCCTAAGAAGTCAACGCCAGGAGCACCAAATACAAAATAAATACAACAGCTTTTCCATCGTATAAAACGAATAATTGCAACAAGTATGAAAGCTATGGTCATTTATACGTTCCGGGCAACCTAGGCTTCACTCTAGGGCGTTGCTCAACCACATCGAATAGCTACGGCCCTAGAAGACAACGCCATAACTATAAAATACAATATAAATACAACAGTCTTCCCATCGTATAAAACGAATAATTGCAACCAGTCTGATAGTTATGGTCATTTCTACGTTCCGGGCAATCTAGGCTTCTCTCTAGGGCGTTGCTCCACCAGATAGAATAGTTAGGGCCCAGGCAGTCAACGCCAGAAGCATAAAAAACAATATAAATACAACAGTTTTTCCCGTGTGTAACAGGAATAATTGCAACCAGTGTGAAAGGTATGGTCATATCTACGTTCCGGGCAACCTAGGGTTCACCCTAGGGCGTTGCTCCACCAGATCAAATAGTTAGGGCCTAAGAAGTCAACGCCAGAAGCATAAAATACAATAGAAATACAACAGTTTTTCCATCGTATAGCAGGAATAATTACAACCAGTGTGAAGGATATGGTCATTTCTACGATACGGGCAACCTAGGCTTCACTCTAGGGCGTTGCTCCTCCAGATAGAATAGTTAGGGTCCAGGCAGTCAACGCCAGAAGCATAAAAAACAATATAAATACAACAGTTTTTCCCATGTATAACAGGAATAATTGCAACCAGTGTGAATGGTATGGTCATTTCTACGTTCCGGGCAACCTAGGCTTCACTCTAGGGCATTGCTCCACCACATCGAATAGCTACGGCCTTAGAAGTCAACGCCAGAAGCACAAAATAAAATAAACATACAAGAGTTATTCCATCGTCTAACAGGAATAATTACAACCAGTGTGAAAGTAATAGGCATTTCAACGTTCCGTGCAACCTAGGCTTCACACTAGGGCGGTGGTCCACCAGGCCGAATAGTTAGGGCCTTAAAAAACAACTCCAGACGCATAAAATACAATATAAATACAACAGTTTTTCCACGGTATAAAACGAATAATTGCAACCAATATGAAAGTTATGCTCATTTCTACGTTCCGGGCAACCTAGGCTTCACCCTAGGGCGTTGCTCCACCAGATCGAATAGTTAGGGCCTAAGAAGTCAACGCCAGAAGCATAAAATACAATACAAATACAACAGTTTTTCCATCGTATAAAACGAATAATTGCAACCAGTCTGATAGTTATGGTCATTTCTACGTTCCGTGCAATCTAGGCTTCTCTCTAGGGCGTTGCCCCACCAGATCGAATAGTTAGGGCCTAACAAGTCAACGACAGAAGCATAAAATACAATATAAATACAACAGCTTTACCATCGTATAACAGGAATAATTGCAACCAGTGTGAAAGATGTGGTCATTTCTACGATACGGGCAACCTAGGCTGCACTCTAGGGCGTCGTTCCACCACATCGAACAGATGCGGCCTTAGAAGTCAACGCCAGGAGCATAAAATGCCATATAAATACAACAGTTGTTCCACTGTATAATATGAATAATTGCAAACAGTGTGGAAGTAATGGTCATTTCTACGTACCGGGCAACCTAGGCTTCACACTAGGGCGTTCCTCAACCACATCGGATAGCTACGGCGCTAGAAGACAACGCCATAACTATAAAATACAATATAAATACAACAGTCTATCCATCGTATAAAACGAATAATTGCAACCAGTCTGATAGTTATGGTCATTTCTACGTTCCGGGCAACCTAGGCTTCACTCTAGGGCGTCGTTCCACCAGATGGAATAGCTACGGCCTTAGAAGTCAACGCCATAACTATAAAAAACAGTATAAATACAACAGTTTTTCCATTGTATAAAATGGATAATTGCAAACAGTGTGGAGGTAATGGTCATTTCTACTTTCCGCGCAACCTAGGCTTCACTCTAGGGCGTTTCTCCACCACATCGAATAGCTACGGCCTTAGAAGTCAACGTCTGAAGCATAAAATATAATATAAATACAACAGTTTTTCCATCGTATAACACGAATAATTGCAACCAGTGTGAAAGACATGGTCATTTCTACGTTCCGGGCAACCTAGGCTTCACTCTAGTGCGTTGTTCCACCACATCGAATAGCTACGGCCTTAGGAGTCAACGCCAGAGGCATAAAATACAAAATAAATACAACAGTTTTTCCATCGTATAACAAGAATAATTGCAACCAGTGTGAAAGTGATGGTCATTTCAGCATTCCGGGCAACCTAGGCTTCACTCTAGGGCCATGCTCCACCAGATCGAATAGTTAGGGCCTAAGAATTCAACGCCAGATGCATAAAATACAATATAAATACAACAGTTTTTCCCTTGTATAACAGGAATAATTGCAACCATTGTGAAAGCTATGGTCATTTCTACGTTCCGGGCAACCTAGGCTTCACTCTAGGGCGTTGCTCCACCACATCGAATAGCTGCTGCCTTAGAAGTCAACGCCAGAAGCATAAAATACAATATAAATACAACACTTTTTCCATCGTATAGCAGGAATAATTGCAACCAGTGTGAAAGTGATGGTCATTTCTACGTTCCGGGCAACCTAGGCTTCAGTCTAGGGCGTGGTTCCCCCAGATCGAATAGTTAGGGCCTAAGAAGCCTACGCCAGAAGCATAAAATACAATATAAATACTACAGTTTTTCCCTTGTATAACAGAAATAATTGCAACCAGTGTGAAAGCTATGGTCATATCTACGTTCCGGGCAACCTAGGCTTCACTCTAGGGCGTTGCTCCACCACATCGAATAGTTAGGGCCTAAGAAGTCAATGCCAGAAGCATAAAGTACAATATAAATACAACAGTTTTTCCACTGTATTGTATGAATAATTGAAAACAGTGTGGAAGTAATGGTCATTTCTACGTTCCGGGCAAGCTAGGCTTCACTCTAGAGCGTTGGTCCACCAGATCCAATAGTTAGGGCCTAAGAAGTCAACGCCAGGAGCACCAAATACAAAATAAATACAACAGTTTTTCCATCGTATAAAAAGAATAATTGCATCCAGTGTGCAAGTAATGGTCATTTCTACGATCCGGGGAACCTAGGCATCACTCTAGGGCGTTGTTCAACCTGAGCGAATAGTTAGGGCCTAAGAAGTCAACGCCTGAAGCATAAAATACAATATAAATACAACAGTTTTTCCATTGTATAAAACGAATAATTGCAACCAGTATGAAAGTTATGGTTATTTCTACGTTCAGGGCAACCTAGGCTTCACCCTAGGGCGTTGCTCCACCAGATCGAATAGTTAGGGCCTATGAAGTCAACGCCAGAAGCATAAAATACGATATATGTACAACAGTCTTCCCATCGTATAAAACGAATAATTGCAACCAGTCTGATAGTTATGGTCATTTCTACGTTCCGGGCAATCTAGGCTTCTCCCTAGGGCGTCGTTCCACCAGATTGAGTAGTTAGGGTCTAAGAAGTCTACGCCAGAAGCATAAAATACAATACAAATACAACAGCTTTTCCATCGTATAACAGGAATAATTGCAACCAGTGTGAAAGGTATGGTCATTTCTACTTTCCGGGCAATCTAGGCTTCACTCTAGGGCGTTTCTCCACCACATCGAATAGCTGCGGCCTTAGAAGTCAACGCCAGAAACATAAAACACAATATTGATAAAACAGTTTTTCAATCGTATAACAGGAATAATTGCAAACAGTGTGAAAGATATGGTCATTTCTACGTTGCGGGCATCCTAGGCTTCACTCTAGGGCATTGCTCCACCACATCGAATAGCTACGGCCTTAGAAGTCAACGCCATAACTATGAAAAACAATATAAATACAATAGATTTTCCATTGTATAAAATGAATAATTGCAAACAGTGTGGAGGTAATGGTCATTTCTACTTTCCGGGCAACCTAGGTTTCACTTTAGGGCGTTTCTCCGCCACGTCGAATAGCTACGGCCTTAGAAGTCAACGTCTGAAGCATAAAATATAACATAAATACAACAGTTTTTCCATCGTATAAAACGAATAATTGCATCCAGTGTGCAAGTAATGGTCATTTCTACGATCCGGGCAACCTAGGCATCACTCTAGGGCGTTGTTCAACCAGAGCGAATAGTTAGGGCCTAAGAAGTCAACGCCTGAAGCATAAAATACAATATAAATACAACAGTTATTCCATTGTATAAAACGAATAATTGCAACCAGTAAGAAAGTTATGGTTATTCCTACGTTCAGGGTAACCTAGGCTTCACCCTAGGGCGTTGCTCCACCAGATCGAATAGTTAGGGCCTATGAAGTCAACGCCAGAAGCATAAAATACGATATATGTACAACAGCCTTTCCATCGTATAAAACGAATAATTGCAACCAGTCTGATAGTTATGGTCATTTCTACGTTCCGGGCAACCTAGGCTTCACCCTAGGGCGTTGCTCCGCCATATCGAATAGTTAGGGCCTAAGAAGTCAATGCCAGAAGCATAAAATACGAAATATGTACAACAGTTTTTCCATCGTATAAAATGAGTAATTGCAACCAGTGTGAAAGTAACGGCCATTCCTACGTTCCGGGCATCTTAGACTTAACACTGAGGCATTGCTCCACCAGATCGAATACATAGGGCCTTAGAAGTCAACGCCAGAAGCATAAAGTACATTAAAACTCCAACAGTTTGTCCATCGTATAACAGGAATAATTGCCACCAGTGTGAAAGTGATGGTCACTTCTGCATTCCGAGCAACCTAGGCTTCACTCTAGGGCGTTGCTTCTCCAGATAGAATAGTTAGGGCCCAGGCAGTCAACGCCAGAAGCATAAAAGACAATATAAATACAACAGTTTTTCCCGGGTATAACAGGAATAATTGCAACCAGTGTGAATGGTATGGTCATTTCTACGTTCCGGGCAACCTAGGCTTCACTCTAGGGTATTGCTCCACCACATCGAATAGCCACGGCCTTAGAAGTCAACGCCAGAAGCTCAAAATAAAATAAAAATACAAGAGTTATTCCATCGTATAACAGGAATAATTACAACCAGTGTGAAAGATATGGTCATTTCTACGATACGGGCAACCTAGGCTTCGCTCTAGGGCGTTGCTCCTCCAGATAGAATAGTTAGGGCCCAGGCAGTCAACGCCAGAAGCATAAAAAACAATATAAATACAACAGTTTTTCCCGTGTGTAACAGGAATAATTGCAACCAGTGTGAATGGTATGTTCATTTCTACGTTCCGGGCAACCTAGGCTTCACTCTAGGGCATTGCTCCACCACATCGAATAGCTACGGCCTTAGAAGTCAACGCCAGAAGCACAAAATAAAATAAAAATACAAGAGTTATTCCATCGTCTAACAGGAATAATTACAACCAGTGTGAAAGTAATGGGCATTTCTACGTTCCGTGCAACCTAGGCTTCACTCCAGGGCGTTGGTCCACCAGGCCGAATAGTTAGGGCCTTAGAAAACAACTCCAGACGCATAAAATACAATATAAATACAACAGTTTTTCCACGGTATAAAACGAATAATTGCAACCAGTATGAAAGTTATGCTCATTTCTACGTTCCGCGCAACCTAGGCTTCACCCTAGGGCGTTGCTCCACCAGATCGAATAGTTAGGCCCTAAGAAGTCAACGCCAGAAGCATAAAATACAGTAGGAATACACCAGTTTTTCCATCGTATAACAGGAATAATTGCACCAGTGTGAAAGATATGGTCATTTCTACGATACGGGCAACCTAGGCTTCACTCTAGGGCCTTGCTTCACCACATCGAATAGCTGCGGCCTTAGAAGTCAACGCCAGAAGCATAAAATGCAATATAAATACAACAGTTTTTCAATCGTATAACAGGAATAATTGCAAACAGTGTGAAAGCTATGGTCATTTCTACGTTCCAGGCAACCTAGGCTTCACTCTAGGGCGTTGCTCCACCACATCGAATAGTTAGTCCCTTAGAAGTCAATGCCAGAAGCATAAAATGCCATATAAATACAACAGTTTTTCTACTGTATGATATGAATAATTGCAACCAGTGTGAAAGGTATGGTCATATCTACGTCACGGGCAACCTAGGCTTCACTCTAGGGCGTTGCTCCACCAGATCGAATAGTTAGGGCCTAAGAAGTCGACGCCAGAAGCATAAAATACAACATAAATACAACAGTTTTTCCCTTGTATAACAGAAATAATTGCAACCAGTGTGAAAGCTATGGTCATTTCTACGTTCCGGGCAACCTAGGCTTCACACTAGGGCGTTGGTCCACCAGACCCAATAGTTAGGGCCTAAGAAGTCAACGCCAGGAGCACCAAATACAAAATAAATACAACAGTTTTTCCATCGTATAAAACGATAACTGCATCCAGTGTGCAAGTAATGGTCATTTCTACGATCCGGGCGACCTAGGCATGACTCTAGGGCATTGTTCCACCAGAGCGAATAGTTAGGGCCTAAGAAGTCAACGCCTGAAGCATAAAATACAATAGAAATACAACAGTTTTACCATCGTATAACAGGAATAGTTGCAACCAGTGTGAAAGGTATGGTCATTTCTACGATACCGGCAACCTAGGCTGCACCCTAGGGCGTCGTTCCACCAGATCGAATAGTTAGGGCCTAGGAAGTCTACGCCAGAAGCATAAAATACAATACAAATACAACAGCTTTTCCATCGTATAACAGGAATAATTGCAACCAGTGTGAAAGGTATGGTCATTTCTACTTTCCGGGCAATCTAGGCTTCACTCCAGGGCGTTTTTCCACCACATCGAATAGCTGCGGCCTTAGAAGTCAACGCCAGAAGCATAAAATGCCATACAAATGCAACAGTTGTTCCACTGTATAATACGAATAACTGCAAACATTGTGGAAGTAATGGTCATTTCTACGTTCCGGGCAACCTAGGCTTCACTCTAGGGCGTTGCTCAACCACATTGAATAGCTACGGCCCTAGAAGACAACGCCCTAAATATAAAATACAATATAAACACAACAGTCTATGCACCGTATAAAACGAATAATTGCAACCAGTCTGATAGTTATGGTCATTTCTACGTTCCGGGCAACCTAGACTTCACCCTAGGGCGTTGCTCCACCAGATCGAATAGTTAGGGCCTAAGAAATCAATGCCAGAAGCATAAAATACGATATATGTACAACTGTTTTTCCATCGCATAAAATGAGTAATTGCAACCAGTGTGAAAGTAACGGCCATTTCTACGTTCCGGGAATCCTAGACTTAACATTGAGACATTGCTCCACCAGATCGAATACATAGGGCCTTAGAAGTCAACGCCAGAAGCATAAAGTACATTAAAAATCCAACAGTTTGTCCATCGTATAACAGGAATAATTGCCACCAGTGTGAAAGTGATGGTCATTTCTGCATTCCGGGCAACCTAGGCTTCACCCTAGGGAGTTGCTCCTCCAGATAGAATAGTTAGGGCCCAGGAAGTCAACGCCAGAAGCATAAAATACAATATAAATACAACAGTTTTTCCCTTGTATAACAGGAATAATTGCAACCAGTGTGAAAGGTATGGTCATTGCTACGTTCCGGGCAACCTAGGCTTCACTCTAGGGCGTTGCTCCACCACATCGAATAGCTCCGTCCTTAGAAGTCAACGCCTGAAGCATAAAATACAATTTAAATACAACAGTTCTTGAATCGTATAACAGGAATAGTTGCAAACAGTCTGAAAGATATGGTCATTTCTACGTTGCGGCCATCCTAGGCTTCACTCTAGGGCATTGCTCCACCACATCGAATAGCTACGGTCTTAGAAGTCAACGCCATAACTATAAAAAACAATATAAATACAACAGTTTTACCATCGTATAACAGGAATAATTGCAACCAGTAAGAAAGTTATGGTTATTCCTACGTTCAGGGTAACCTAGGCTTCACCCTAGGGCGTTGCTCCACCAGATCGAATAGTTAGGGCCTATGAAGTCAACGCCAGAAGCATAAAATACGATATATGTACAACAGCCTTTCCATCGTATAAAACGAATAATTGCAACCAGTCTGATAGTTATGGTCATTTCTACGTTCCGGGCAACCTAGGCTTCACCCTAGGGCGTTGCTCCGCCATATCGAATAGTTAGGGCCTAAGAAGTCAATGCCAGAAGCATAAAATACGATATATGTACAACAGTTTTTCCATCGTATAAAATGAGTAATTGCAACCAGTGTGAAAATAACGGCCATTCCTACGTTCCGGGCATCTTATACTTAACACTGAGGCATTGCTCCACCAGATCGAATACATAGGGCCTTAGAAGTCAACGCCAGAAGCATAAAGTACATTAAAACTCCAACAGTTTGTCCATCGTATAACAGGAATAATTGCCACCAGTGTGAAAGTGATGGTCACTTCTGCATTCCGAGCAACCTAGGCTTCATTCTAGGGCGTTGCTTCTCCAGATAGAATAGTTAGGGCCCAGGCAGTCAACGCCAGAAGCATAAAAGACAATATAAATACAACAGTTTTTCCCGGGTATAACAGGAATAATTGCAACCAGTGTGAATGGTATGGTCATTTCTACGTTCCGGGCAACCAAGGCTTCACTCTAGGGTATTGCTCCACCACATCGAATAGCCACGGCCTTAGAAGTCAACGCCAGGAGCTCAAAATAAAATAAAAATACAAGAGTTATTCCATCGTATAACAGGAATAATTACAGCCAGTGTGAAAGATATGGTCATTTCTACGATACGGGCAACCTAGGCTTCGCTCTAGGGCGTTGCTCCTCCAGATAGAATAGTTAGGGCCCAGGCAGTCAACGCCAGAAGCATAAAAAACAATATAAATACAACAGTTTTTCCCGTGTGTAACAGGAATAATTGCAACCAGTGTGAATGGTATGTTCATTTCTACGTTCCGGGCAACCTAGGCTTCACTCTAGGGCATTGCTCCACCACATCGAATAGCTACGGCCTTAGAAGTCAACGCCAGAAGCACAAAATAAAATAAAAATACAAGAGTTATTCCATCGTCTAACAGGAATAATTACAACCAGTGCGAAAGTAATGGGCATTTCTACGTTCCGTGCAACCTAGGCTTCACTCCAGGGCGTTGGTCCACCAGGCCGAATAGTTAGGGCCTTAGAAAACAACTCCAGACGCATAAAATACAATATAAATACAACAGTTTTTCCACGGTATAAAACGAATAATTGCAACCAGTATGAAAGTTATGTTCATTTCTACGTTCCGCGCAACCTAGGCTTCACCCTAGGGCGTTGCTCCACCAGATCGAATAGTTAGGCCCTAAGAAGTCAACGCCAGAAGCATAAAATACAGTAGAAATACACCAGTTTTTCCATCGTATAACAGGAATAATTGCACCAGTGTGAAAGATATGGTCATTTCTACGATACGGGCAACCTAGGCTTCACTCTAGGGCGTTGCTTCACCACATCGAATAGCTGCGGCCTTAGAAGTCAACGCCAGAAGCATAAAATGCAATATAAATACAACAGTTTTTCAATCGTATAACAGGAATAATTGCAAACAGTGTGAAAGCTATGGTCATTTCTACGTTCCAGGCAACCTAGGCTTCACTCTAGGGCGTTGCTCCACCACATCGAATAGTTAGTCCCTTAGAAGTCAATGCCAGAAGCATAAAATGCCATATAAATACAACAGTTTTTCTACTGTATGATATGAATAATTGCAACCAGTGTGAAAGGTATGGTCATATCTACGTCACGGGCAACCTAGGCTTCACTCTAGGGCGTTGCTCCACCAAATCGAATAGTTAGGGCCTAAGAAGTCGACGCCAGAAGCATAAAATACAACATAAATACAACAGTTTTTCCCTTGTATAACAGAAATAATTGCAACCAGTGTGAAAGCTATGGTCATTTCTACGTTCCGGGCAACCTAGGCTTCACACTAGGGCGTTGGTCCACCAGACCCAATAGTTAGGGCCTAAGAAGTCAACGCCAGGAGCACCAAATACAAAATAAATACAACAGTTTTTCCATCGTATAAAACGATAACTGCATCCAGTGTGCAAGTAATGGTCATTTCTACGATCCGGGCGACCTAGGCATGACTCTAGGGCATTGTTCCACCAGAGCGAATAGTTAGGGCCTAAGAAGTCAACGCCTGAAGCATAAAATACAATAGAAATACAACAGTTTTACCATCGTATAACAGGAATAGTTGCAACCAGTGTGAAAGGTATGGTCATTTCTACGATACCGGCAACCTAGGCTGCACCCTAGGGCGTCGTTCCACCAGATCGAATAGTTAGGGCCTAGGAAGTCTACGCCAGAAGCATAAAATACAATACAAATACAACAGCTTTTCCATCGTATAACAGGAATAATTGCAACCAGTGTGAAAGGTATGGTCATTTCTACTTTCCGGGCAATCTAGGCTTCACTCCAGGGCGTTTTTCCACCACATCGAATAGCTGCGGCCTTAGAAGTCAACGCCAGAAGCATAAAATGCCATACAAATGCAACAGTTGTTCCACTGTATAATACGAATAACTGCAAACATTGTGGAAGTAATGGTAATTTCTACGTTCCGGGCAACCTAGGCTTCACTCTAGGGCGTTGCTCAACCACATTGAATAGCTACGGCCCTAGAAGACAACGCCCTAAATATAAAATACAATATAAACACAACAGTCTATGCACCGTATAAAACGAATAATTGCAACCAGTCTGATAGTTATGGTCATTTCTACGTTCCGGGCAACCTAGACTTCACCCTAGGGCGTTGCTCCACCAGATCGAATAGTTAGGGCCTAAGAAATCAATGCCAGAAGCATAAAATACGATATATGTACAACTGTTTTTCCATCGCATAAAATGAGTAATTGCAACCAGTGTGAAAGTAACGGCCATTTCTACGTTCCGGGAATCCTAGACTTAACATTGAGACATTGCTCCACCAGATCGAATACATAGGGCCTTAGAAGTCAACGCCAGAAGCATAAAGTACATTAAAAATCCAACAGTTTGACCATCGTATAACAGGAATAATTGCCACCAGTGTGAAAGTGATGGTCATTTCTGCATTCCGGGCAACCTAGGCTTCACCCTAGGGAGTTGCTCCTCCAGATAGAATAGTTAGGGCCCAGGAAGTCAACGCCAGAAGCATAAAATACAATATAAATACAACAGTTTTTCCCTTGTATAACAGGAATAATTGCAACCAGTGTGAAAGGTATGGTCATTGCTACGTTCCGGGCAACCTAGGCTTCACTCTGGGGCGTTCCTCCACCACGTCGAATAGCTACGGTCTTAGAAGTCAACGCCATAACTATAAAAAACAATATAAATACAACAGTTTTACCATCGTATAACAGGAATAATTGCAACCAGTGTGAAAGATATGGTCATTTCTACGATACGGGCAACCTAGGCTGCACTCTAGGGCGTCGTTCCACCAGATCGAATAGTTAGGGCCTAAGAAGTCAACGCCAGAAGCATAAAATACAATATAAATACAACAGTTTTTCAATCCTATAACAGGAATAATTGCAAACAGTGTGAAAAATATGGTCATTTCTACGTTGCGGGCATCCTAGGCTTCACTCTAGGGCATTGCTCCACCACATCGAATAGCTACGGCCTTAGAAGTCAACGCCACAACTATAAAAAACAATATAAATACAACAGATTTTCCATTGTATAAAATGAATAATTGCAAACAGTGTAGAGGTAATGGCCATTTCTACTTTCCGGGCAACCTAGGCTTCACTCTAGGGCGTTTCTCCACCACATCGAATAGCTACGCCCTTAGAAGTCAACGCCTGAAGCATAAAATATAATATAAATACAACAGTTTTTCCATTGTATAAAACGAATAATTGCAACCAGTGTGAAAGTTATGGTCTTTTCTACGTTCCGGGCAACCTAGGTTTCACTCTTGTGCGTTGCTCCACCTCATCGGTCAGCTACGGCCTTTGAAGTCAACTCCAGAAGCATAAAATACAATATAAATACAACATTTTTCGCATCGTATAAAACGAATAATTGCAACCTGTATGAAAGTTATGGTCATTTCCACGTTCCGGGCAACCTAGGCTTCACTCTATGGCGTTGCTCCACCACATCGAATAGCTATGGCCTTAGGAGTCAACGCCAGAGGCATAAAATACAAAATAAAGACAACAGTTTTTCGATCGTATAACAAGAATAATTGCAACCAGTGTGAAAGTGATGGTCATTTCTACATTCCGGGCAACCTAGGCTACACTCTAGGGCGTTGCTCCGCCAGATCGAATAGATAGGGCCTAAGAAGTCAACGCCAGAAGCATAAAATACAATATAAATACAACAGTTTTTCACTTGTATAACAGGAATAATTGCAACCAGTGTGAAAGCTATGGTCATTTCTACGTACCGGGCAATCTAGGCTTCACTCTAGGGCGTTGCTCCACCACATCGAATAGCTGCGGCCTTAGAAGTCAACGCCAGAAGCATAAAATACAATATAAATACAACAGTTTTTCAATCGTATAACAGGAATAATTGCTAACAGTGTGAAAAATATGGTCATTTCTACGTTCCAGGCGACCTAGGCTCCACTCTAGGGCGTTGCTCCACCAGATGGAATAGCTAGGGCCTTAGAAGTCAATGCCAGAAGCATAAAATACAAAATAAATACAACAGTTTTACCATCGTATAAAATGAATAATCGCAAACAGTGTGAAGGTAATGGTCATTTCTACGTTCCGGGCAACCTAGGCTTCACTCTAGGGCGTTGCTCCACCTCATCGAGTAGCTACGGCCTTAGAAGTCAACGCCAGAAGCATAAAATACAATATAAATACAACAGTTTTTCCATCGTATAACAGGAAAAATTCCAACCAGTGTGAAATTTATGGTCACTTCTACGTTCCGGGCAACCTCGGCTTCACCCTAGGGTGTTGCTCTACCAGATCGAATAGATAGGGCCTAAGAAGTCAACGCCAGAAGCATAAAGTACAATAAAAATCCAACAGTTTTTCCATCGCATAACAGGAATAATTGCAAACACTGTGAAGGTAATAGTCATCTCTACGCTCCGGTAAACCTAGGCTTCACTCTAGGGCGTTGCTCCACCAGATCGAGTAGTTAGGGCCTTAGACGTCAACGCCAGAAGCATAAAATAAAATAAAAATACAACACTTTTTCCATCGCACTCAATTAATGATTGCAAACATTGTGAAGGTAACGGTCATTTCTACGTTCCGGGCAGCCTATTCTTCACTCTAGGGCGATGCTCCACCGGACCGAATATTTAGGGCCTAAGAAGTCAACGCCAGAAGCATAAAATACAATAAAAATACAACAGTTTTTCCATAGTATTACAGGAATAATTGCAAACAGTGTGAAAGTAATGGTCATTTCTACGTTCCGGGCAATCTAGACTTCACTCTAGGGCGTTGCTCCACCGGATCGAATAGTTAGGGCCTTAGCAGTCAACGCCCGAAGCATAAATTATAAAATTAATGGAACAGTTATTCCATTGCATAAAACGAATGATTGCAACCAGAGTGAAACTTATGGTCATTTCTACGTTCCGTGCAACATAGGATGCACTCTAGGGCGTTGCTCCACCACATCGATTAGCTACGGCCTTAGAAGTCAACGCCAGAAGCATAAAATACAATATAAATACAACAGCTTTTCCATCGTCTAAAACGAATAATTGCAACCAGTGTGAAAGTAATGGCCATTTCAACGTTACGGGCATCCTAGACTTAACTCTGAGGCATTGCTCCACCAGATGGGATAGACAGGGCCTTAGAAGTCAACGCCAGAAGCATACAGTACAATAAAAATCCAACATTTTTTCCATCGTATAACAGGAATAATTGCAAACAGTGTGAAGGTGATGGTCATTTCTACGCTCCGGTCAACCCAGGCTTCACTCTAGGGCGTTGCTCCACCAGATCGAATAGTTAGGGCCTTAGACGTCAACGCCAGAAGCATAAAATAAAATAAAAATACAACAGTTGTTCCATCGTATATCAGGAATAATTACAACCTGTGTGAAAGTAACAGGCATTTCTACGTTCCGTGCAACCTAGGCTTCCCTCTAGGGCGTTGCTACACCAGGTCGGATAGTTAGGGCCTTAGAAAACAACTCCAGACGCATAAAATACAATAAATGTACATCAGTTTTTCCATCGTATAACAGGAATAATTGCAACCAGAGTGAAAGTGATGGTCATTTCTACGTTCCGGGCGACCTAGGCTACACTCTAGGGCGTTGCTCGACCAGATCGGATAGCTAGGGCCTTAGAAGTCAACGCCCGAAGCATAAAATACAATAAAAATACAACAGTTTTTCCATCGTATAAAAGGAATGATTGCAACCAGTGTGAAAGTAATGGACATTTTTACGTTCCCAGCCACCTAGGCTTCACTCTAGGGCGTTGTTCCTCCAGATCGAATAGCTAGGGCCTAAGAAGTCTACAGCAGAAGGATAAAATACAATATAAATACAACAGTTTTTCCATCGTATAACAGGAATAATTGCAACCAGAGTGAATGTGTTGGTCATTTCTAAGTTCCGGGCAACCTAGGCTTCACTCTAGAGCGTTGCTCCACCAGATCGAATAGCTAGGACCTTAGAAGTCAACGCCAGAAGCACAAAATAAAATAAAAATACAAGAGTTATTCCATCGTATAACAGGAATAATTGCAAACAGTGTGAAAGATATGGTCATTTTTACGTTGCGGGCATCCTAGGCTTCACTCTAGGGCATTGCTCCACCACATCGAATAGCTACGGCCTTAGAAGTCAACGCCATAACTATAAAAAACGATATAAATACAACAGTTTTTCCATTGTATAACAGGAATAATTGCAACCAGTGTGAAAGTGATGGTCATTTCTACGTTCCGGGCAACCTAGGCTTCACTCTAGAGCGTTGCTCCACCAGATCGAATAGCTAGGACCTTAGAAGTCAACGCCAGAAGCACAAAATAAAATAAAAATACAAGAGTTATTCCATCGTATAACAGGAATAATTACAACCTGTGTGAAAGTAATGGGCATTTCTACGCTCCGTGCAACCTAGGCTTCACTCTAGGGCGTTGGTCCACCCGGCCGAATAGTTAGGGCCTTAGAAAACAACTCCAGACTCATCAAATACAATATAAATACAACAGTTTTTCCACGGTATAAAACGAATAATTGCAACCAGTATGAAAGTTATGGTCATTTCTACGTTACGGGCAACCTAGGCTTCACCCTAGGGCGTTACTCCACCAAATCGAATAGTTAGGGCCTAAGAAGTCAACGCCAGAAGCATAAAATACAAAATAAATACAACAGTTTTTCCATCGTATAACAAGAATAATTGCAACCAGTGTGAGAGTGGTGGTCATTTCTACATTCCGGGAAACCTAGGCTTCACTCTAGGGCGTTGCTCCACCAGATCGAATACATAGTGCCATAGAAGTCAACGCCAGAAGCATAAAGTGCATTACAAATCCAACAGTTTGTCCATCGTATAACAGGAGTAATTGCCACCAGTGTGAAAGTGATGGTCATTTCTGCATTCCGGGCAACCTCGGCTTCACTCTAGGGCGTTGCTCCTCCAGATAGAATAGTTAGGGCCCAGGAAGTCAACGCCAGAAGCATAAAATACGATATATGTACAACAGTTTTGCCATCGTATAAAATGAATAATCGCAAACAGTGTGAAGGTAATGGTCATTTCTATGTTCCGGGCAACATAGGCTTCACTCTAGGGCGTTGCTCCACCAGATCGAATAGTTAGGGCCTAAGAAGTCAATGCCAGAAGCATAAAATACGATATATGTACAACAGTTTTTCCATCGCATAAAATGAGTAATTGCAACCAGTGTGAAAGTAACGGACATTTCTACGTTCCGGGCATCCTAGACTTAACACTGAGGCATTGCTCCACCAGATCGAATACATAGGGCCTTAGAAGTCAACGCCAGAAGCATAAAGTACATTAAAAATCCAACAGTTTGTCCATCGTATAACAGGAATAATTGCCACCAGTGTGAAAGTGATGGTCATTTCTGCATTCCGGGCAACCTAGGCTTCACTCTAGGGCGTTGCTCCTCCAGATAGAATAGTTAGGGCCCAGGAAGTCAACGCCAGAAGCATAAAATACAATATAAATACAACAGTTTTTCACTTGTATAACAGGAATAATTGCAACCAGTGTGAAAGCTATGGTCATTTCTACGTACCGGGCAATCTAGGCTTCACTCTAGGGCGTTGCTCCACCACATCGAATAGCTGCGGCCTTAGAAGTCAACGCCAGAAGCATAAAATACAATATAAATACAACAGTTTTTCAATCGTATAACAGGAATAATTGCTAACAGTGTGAAAAATATGGTCATTTCTACGTTCCAGGCGACCTAGGCTCCACTCTAGGGCGTTGCTCCACCAGATGGAATAGCTAGGGCCTTAGAAGTCAATGCCAGAAGCATAAAATACAAAATAAATACAACAGTTTTACCATCGTATAAAATGAATAATCGCAAACAGTGTGAAGGTAATGGTCATTTCTACGTTCCGCGCAACCTAGGCTTCAGCCCAGGGCGTTGCTCCACCAGATCGAATAGTTAGGGCCTTAGAAGTCAACGCCAGAAGCATAAAATACGATATATTTACAACAGTTTTACCATCGTATAAAATGAATAATCGCAAACAGTGTGAAGGTAATGGTCATTTCTACGTTCCGGGCAACCTAGGCTTCACCCTAGGGCGTTGTTCCACCAGAGCGAATAGTTAGGGCCTAAGAAGTCAACGCCTGAAGCATAAAGTACAATCAAAATCCAACAGTTTGTCCATCGTATAGCTGGATTAATTGCAACCAGAGTGAAAGTAATGGTCATTTCCACGTTTCGGGCGACCTAGGCTCCACTTTAGGGCGTTGCTCCACCAGATCGAATAGTTAGGGCCATAGAAGTCAAAGCCCGAAGCATAAAATACAAAATAAATAGAACAGTTTTTCCATTGTATAAAACGAACAATTGAAACCAGTGTGAAAGTTATGGTCATTTCTACGTTCCGCGCAACCTAGGCTTCACTCCTGGGCGTTGCTCCACCAGATCGAATAGTTAGGGCCTAAGAAGTCAATGCCAGAAGCATAAAATACGATATATGTACAACAGTTTTTCCATCGCATAAAATGAGTAATTGCAACCAGTGTGAAAGTAACGGACATTTCAACGTTCCGGGCATCCTAGACTTAACACTGAGGCATTGCTCCACCAGATCGATTACATAGGGCCTTAGAAGTCAACGCCAGAAGCATAAAATACAATATAAATACAACAGTTTTTCAATCGTATAACAGGAATAATTGCAAACAGTGTGAAAAATATGGTCATTTCTACGTTGCGGGCATCCTAGGCTTCACTCTAGGGCATTGCTCCACCACATCGAATAGCTACGGCCTTAGAAGTCAACGCCATAACTATAAAAAACAATATAAATACAGCAGTACCTCCATTGTATAAAATGAATAATTGCAAACAGTGTGGAGGTAATGGTCATTTCTACTTTCCGGGCAACCTAGGCTTCACTCTAGGGCGTTTCTCCACCACATCGAATAGCTACGCCCTTAGAAGTCAACGCCTGAAGCATAAAATATAATATAAGTACAACAGTTTTTCCATCGTATAACAGGAATAATTGCAACCAGTGTGAAAGACATGGTCATTTCTACGTTCCGGGCAACCTAGGCTTCACTCTAGGGCGTTGATCCACCACATCGAATAGCTACGGCCTTTGGAGTCAACGCCAGAGGCATAAAATACAAAATAAATACAACAGTTTTTCGATCGTATAACAAGAATAATTGCAACCAGTGTGAAAGTGATGGTCATTTCTACATTCCGGGCAACCTATGCTACACTCTAGGGCGTTGCTCCGCCAGATCGAATAGATAGGGCCTAAGAAGTCAACGCCAGAAGCATAAAATACAATATAAATACAACAGTTTTTCACTTGTATAACAGGAATAATTGCAACCAGTGTGAAAGCTATGGTCATTTCTGCGTTCCGGGCAACCTAGGCTTCACTCTAGGACGTTGCTCCACCACATCGAATAGTTAGGGCCTTAGAAGTCAACGCCAGAAGCATAAAATACAATATAAATACAATAGTTTTTCCATCGTATAAAACGAGTAATTGCAACCAGTGTGAAAGTTATGGTTATTTCTACGTTCCGGGCATCCTAGGCTTCACCCTAGGGCGTTGCTCCACCTGATCGAATAGTTAGGGCCTAAGAAGTCAGCGCCAGAAGCATAAAATACAAAATAAATACAACAGTTTTACCATCGTATAAAATGAATAATCGCAAACAGTGTGAACGTAATGGTCATTTCTACGTTCCGGGTAACCCAGGCTTCACTCTAGGGCGTTGCTACACCAGATCGAATAGTTAGGGCCATAGAAGTCAACGCCCGAAGCATAAAATACAAAATAAATAGAACAGTTTTTCCATTGTATAGAACGAATAATTGAAACCAGTGTGAAAGTTATGGTCATTTCCACGTTCCGGGCAACCTATGCTTCACCCTAGGGCGTTGCTCCACCTGATCGAATAGTTAGGGCCTAAGAAGTCAACGCCAGAAGCATAAAATACGATATATGTACAACAGTTTTGCCATCGTATAAAATGAATAATCGCAAACAGTGTGAAGGTAATGGTCATTTCTATGTTCCGGGCAACCTAGGCTTCACTCTAGGGCGTTGCTCCACCGGATCGAATAGTTAGGGCCTAAGAAGTCAATGCCAGAAGCATAAAATACGATATATGTACAACAGTTTTTCCATCGCATAAAATGAGTAATTGCAACCAGTGTGAAAGTAACGGACATTTCTACGTTCCCGGCATCCTAGACTTAACACTGAGGCATTGCTCCACCAGATCGAATACATAGGGCCTTAGAAGTCAACGCCAGAAGCATAAAGTACATTAAAAATCCAACAGTTTGTCCATCGTATAACAGGAATAATTGCCACCAGTGTGAAAGTGATGGTCATTTCTGCATTCCGGGCAACCTAGGCTTCACTCTAGGGCGTTGCTCCTCCAGATAGAATAGTTAGGGCCCAGGAAGTCAACGCCAGAAGCATAAAATACAATATAAATACAACAGTTTTTCACTTGTACAACAGGAATAATTGCAACCAGTGTGAAAGCTATGGTCATTTCTACGTTCCGGGCAACTTAGGCTTCACTCTAGGGCGTTGCTCCACCACATCGAATAGCTGCGGCCTTAGAAGTCAACGCCTGAAGTATAAAATATAATATAAGTACAACAGTTTTTCCATCGTATAACAGGAATAATTGCAACCAGTGTGAAAGACATGGTCATTTCTACGTTCCGGGCAACCTAGGCTTCACTCTAGGGCGTTGCTCCACCACATCGAATAGCGACGGCCTTAGGAGTCAACGCCCGAGGCATAAAATACAAAATAAATACAACAGTTTTTCGATCGTATAACAAGAATAATAGCAACCAGTGTGAAAGTGATGGTCATTTCTACATTCCGGGCAACCTAGGCTACACTCTAGGGCGTTGCTCCGCCAGATCGAATAGATAGGGCCTAAGAAGTCAACGCCAGAAGCATAAAATACAATATAAATACAACAGTTTTTCACTTGTATAACAGGAATAATTGCAACCAGTGTGAAAGCTATGGTCATTTCTACGTACCGGGCAATCTAGGCTTCACTCTAGGACGTTGCTCCACCACATCGAATAGTTAGGGCATCAGAAGTCAATGCCAGAAGCATAAAATGCAATATAAATACAACTGTTTTTCCATCGTTTAAAACGAATAATTGCAACCAGTGTGGAAGTAATGGCCATTTCAGCGTTACGGGCATCCTAGACTTAACTCTGAGGCATTGCTCCACCAGATCGAATAGATAGGGCCTTAGAAGTCAACGCCAGAAGCATAAAGCACAATAAAAATCCAACAGTTTTTCCATCGCATAACAGGAATAATTGCAAACAGTGTGAAGGTAATAGTCATTTCTACGCTCCGGTAAACCTAGGCTTCACTCTAGGGCGTCGTTCCACCACATCGAATAGCTGCGGCCTTAGAAGTCAACGCCAGAAGCATAAAATACAAAATAAATACAACAGTTTTACCATCGTATAAAATGAATAATCGCAAACAGTGTGAAGGTAATGGTCATTTCTACGTTCCGGGCAACCTAGGCTTCACCCTAGGGCGTTGCTCCACCAGATCGAATAGTTAGGGCCATAGAAGTCAACGCCCGAAGCATAAAATACAAAATAAATAGAACAGTTTTTCCATTGTATAGAACGAATAATTGAAACCAGTGTGAAAGTTATGGTCATTTCCACGTTCCGGGCAACCTATGCTTCACCCTAGGGCGTTGCTCCACCTGATCGAATAGTTAGGGCCTAAGAAGTCAACGCCAGAAGCATAAAATACGATATATGTACAACAGTTTTGCCATCGTATAAAATGAATAATCGCAAACAGTGTGAAGGTAATGGTCATTTCTATGTTCCGGGCAACCTAGGCTTCACTCTAGGGCGTTGCTCCACCGGATCGAATAGTTAGGGCCTAAGAAGTCAATGCCAGAAGCATAAAATACGATATATGTACAACAGTTTTTCCATCGCATAAAATGAGTAATTGCAACCAGTGTGAAAGTAACGGACATTTCTACGTTCCGGGCATCCTAGACTTAACACTGAGGCATTGCTCCACCAGATCGAATACATAGGGCCTTAGAAGTCAACGCCAGAAGCATAAAGTACATTAAAAATCCAACAGTTTGTCCATCGTATAACAGGAGTAATTGCCACCAGTGTGAAAGTGATGGTCATTTCTGCATTCCGGGCAACCTTGGCTTCAGTCTAGGGCGTTGCTCCACCACATCGACTAGCTACGGCCTTAGAAGTCAACGCCATAACTATAAAGAACAATATAAATACAACAGTTCTTCCATTGTATAAAATGAATAATTGCAACCAGTGTGAAAGACATGGTCATTTCTACGTTCCGGGCAACCTAGGCTTCACTGTAGGGCGTTGCTCCAACACATCGAATAGCTACGGCCTTAGGAGTCAACGCCAGAGGCATAAAATACAAAATAAATACAACAGTTTTTCCATCGTATAAAACGAATAATTGCAACCAGTACGAAAGTTGTGGTCATTTCTACGTTGCGGGCAACCTAGGCTTCACCCTAGGGCGTTGCTCCACCGGATCCAATATTTAGGGCCTAAGAAGTCAACGCCAGAAGCATAAAATACTATAAAAATACAACAGTTTTTCCATCGTATAGCATGAATAATTGAAACCAGTGTGAAAGTGATGGCCATTTCTAAATTCCGGGTAACCTTGGCTTCATTCTAGGTGGTTGTTCTACCAGATCGTACAGTTAGGGCCTAGGAAGTCAACGCCAGAAGCATAAAATACAATATAAATACAACAGTTTTTCCATCGTATAAAATGAATAATTGCAAACAGTGTGAAACTAATGGTCATTTCTACGTTCCGGGAAACCTAGGCTTCACTCTAGGGCGTTGCGCCACCACATCGAATAGTTAGGGCCTTAAAAGTCAACGCCAGAAGAATAAAATACAATATAAATACAACAGTATTTCCATCGTATAAAATGAATAATTGCAAACAGTGTGAAAGTAATGGTCATTTCTACGTTCCGGGCAATCTAGACTTCACTCTAGGGCGTTGCTCCACTGGATCGAATAGTTAGGGCCTAAGAAGTCAACGCCAGAAGCATAAAGTACAATAAAAATACAACAGTTTTTCCATCGTATAACAGGAATAATTGCAAACAGTGTGAAAGTGATGGCCATTTCTACGTTCCGGGCAACCTTGGCTTCATTCTAGGTCGTCGTTCCACCCGATCGAATAGCTACGTCCTTAGAAGTCAACGCCAGAAGCATAAAATACAATATAAATGCGACAGATCTTCCATCGTATAAAATGAATAGTTGCAATCAGTGCGAAAATAATGTATCTTTTCTACGTTCCGTGCAACCTAGGCTTGACTCTGGGGCGTTGCTCCACCAGATCGAATAGGTAGGGCCATAGAAGTCAATGCCCGAATAAAAGAATACAATATAAATACAACAGTTTTTCTATCGTATAAAATGAATAATTGCAAACAGAGTGAAAGTAATGGTCACTTCTACTGCTCGGGCAACTGAGGCTTCACTCTATGGCGTTGTTCTACCAGATCGAATAGCTACGGCCTTAGAAGTCAACGCCAGAAGCATAAAATACAATATAAATACAACAGTTTTTCCATCGCATACAATTAATGATTGCAAACATTGTGAAAGTAACGGTCATTTCTACGTTCCGGGCAACTTAGGCCTCACTCTAGGGCGATGCTCCACCGGATCGAATATTTAGGGCCTAAGAAGTCAACACCAGAAGCATAAAATACAATAAAAATACAACAGTTTTTCCATCGTACAGCATGAATAATTGAAACCAGAGTGAAAGTGATGGCCATTTCTACTTTCCGGGCAACCTTGGCTTCATTCTAGGTCGTTGTTCCACCAGGTCGAACAGTTAGGGCCTAAGAAGTCAACGCCAGAAGCATAAAATACAATACAAATACAACAGTTTTTCCATCGTATAAAATGAATAATTGCAAACAGTGTGAAACTAATGGTCATTTCTACGTTCCGGGCAACCTAGGCTTCACTCTAGGGCGTTGCTCTACCAGATCGAATACATAGTGCCATAGAAGTCAACGCCAGAAGCATAAAGTACATTAAAAATCCAACAGTTTGTCCATCGTATAACGGGAGTAATTGCCACCAGTGTGAAAGTGATGGTCATTTCTGCATTCCGGGCAACCTAGGCTTCACTCTAGGGCGTTGCTCCTCCAGATAGAATGGTTAGGCCCAGGAAGTCAACGCCAGAAGCATAAAATAAAATATAAATACAACAGTTTTTCCCTTGTATAACAGGAATAATTGCAACCAGTGTGAAAGGTATGGTCATTTCTACGTTCCGGGCAACCTAGGCTTCAGTCTAGGGCATGGTTCCCCCAGATCGAATAGTTAGGGCCTAAGAAGCCTACGCCAGAAGCATAAAATACAATATAAACACCACAGTTTTTCCATCGTATAACGGGAATAATTGCAACCAGAGTGAAGGTGATGGTCATTTCTAAGTTCCGGGCAACCTAGGCTTCACTCTAGAGCGTTGCTCCACCAGATCGAATAGCTAGCACCTTAGAAGTCAACGCCAGAAGCACAAAATAAAATAAAAATACAAGAGTTATTCCATCGTATAACAGGAATAATTACAACCAGTGTGAAAGTAATGGGCATTTCTACGCTCCGTGCAACCTAGGCTTCACTCTAGGGCGTTGGTCCACCCGGCCGAATAGTTAGGGCCTTAGAAAACAACTCCAGACTCATAAAATACAATATAAATACAACAGTTTTTCCACGGTATAAAACGAATAATTGCAACCAGTATGAAAGTTATGGTCATTTCTACGTTACGGGTAACCTAGGCTTCACCCTAGGGCGTTGCTCCACCAAATCGAATAGTTAGGGCCTAAGAAGTCAACGCCAGAAGCATAAAATACAAAATAAATACAACAGTTTTTCCATCGTATAACAAGAATAATTGCAACCAGTGTGAGAGTGATGGTCATTTCTACATTCCGGGAAACCTAGGCTTCACTCTAGGGCGTTGCTCCACCAGATCGAATACATAGTGCCATAGAAGTCAACGCCAGAAGCATAAAGTACATTAAAAATCCAACAGTTTGTCCATCGTATAACAGGAGTAGTTGCCACCAGTGTGAGAGTGATGGTCATTTCTGCATTCCGGGCAACCTAGGCTTCACTGTAGGGCGTTGCTCCTCCAGATAGAATAGTTAGGGCCCAGGAAGTCAACGCCAGAAGCATAAAATAAAATATAAATACAACAGTTTTTCCCTTGTATAACAGGAATAATTGCAACCAGTGTGAAAGGTATGGTCATTTCTACGTTCCGGGCAACCTAGGCTTCACTCTAGGGCGTTGCTCCACCACATCGGATAGCTGCGGCCTTAGAAGTCAACGCCAGAAGCATAAAATACAATATAAATACAACAGCTTTTCAATCGTATAACAGGAATAATTGCAACCAGTGTGAAAGACATGGTCCTTTCTACGTTCCGGGCAACCTAGGCTTCACTCTAGGGCGTTGCTCCAACACATCGAATAGCTACGGCCTTAGGAGTCAACGCCAGAGGCATAAAATACAAAATAAATACAACAGTTTTTCCATCGTATAGAACGAATAATTGAAACCAGTGTGAAAGTTATGGTCATTTCCACGTTCCGGGCAACCTATGCTTCACCCTAGGGCGTTGCTCCACCTGATCGAATAGTTAGGGCCTAAGAAGTCAACGCCAGAAGCATAAAATACGATATATGTACAACAGTTTTGCCATCGTATAAAATGAATAATCGCAAACAGTGTGAAGGTAATGGTCATTTCTATGTTCCGGGCAACCTAGGCTTCACTCTAGGGCGTTGCTCCACCGGATCGAATAGTTAGGGCCTAAGAAGTCAATGCCAGAAGCATAAAATACGATATATGTACAACAGTTTTTCCATCGCATAAAATGAGTAATTGCAACCAGTGTGAAAGTAACGGACATTTCTACGTTCCCGGCATCCTAGACTTAACACTGAGGCATTGCTCCACCAGATCGAATACATAGGGCCTTAGAAGTCAACGCCAGAAGCATAAAGTACATTAAAAATCCAACAGTTTGTCCATCGTATAACAGGAATAATTGCCACCAGTGTGAAAGTGATGGTCATTTCTGCATTCCGGGCAACCTAGGCTTCACTCTAGGGCGTTGCTCCTCCAGATAGAATAGTTAGGGCCCAGGAAGTCAACGCCAGAAGCATAAAATACAATATAAATACAACAGTTTTTCACTTGTACAACAGGAATAATTGCAACCAGTGTGAAAGCTATGGTCATTTCTACGTTCCGGGCAACTTAGGCTTCACTCTAGGGCGTTGCTCCACCACATCGAATAGCTGCGGCCTTAGAAGTCAACGCCTGAAGTATAAAATATAATATAAGTACAACAGTTTTTCCATCGTATAACAGGAATAATTGCAACCAGTGTGAAAGACATGGTCATTTCTACGTTCCGGGCAACCTAGGCTTCACTCTAGGGCGTTGCTCCACCACATCGAATAGCGACGGCCTTAGGAGTCAACGCCAGAGGCATAAAATACAAAATAAATACAACAGTTTTTCGATCGTATAACAAGAATAATAGCAACCAGTGTGAAAGTGATGGTCATTTCTACATTCCGGGCAACCTAGGCTACACTCTAGGGCGTTGCTCCGCCAGATCGAATAGATAGGGCCTAAGAAGTCAACGCCAGAAGCATAAAATACAATATAAATACAACAGTTTTTCACTTGTATAACAGGAATAATTGCAACCAGTGTGAAAGCTATGGTCATTTCTACGTACCGGGCAATCTAGGCTTCACTCTAGGACGTTGCTCCACCACATCGAATAGTTAGGGCATCAGAAGTCAATGCCAGAAGCATAAAATGCAATATAAATACAACTGTTTTTCCATCGTTTAAAACGAATAATTGCAACCAGTGTGGAAGTAATGGCCATTTCAGCGTTACGGGCATCCTAGACTTAACTCTGAGGCATTGCTCCACCAGATCGAATAGATAGGGCCTTAGAAGTCAACGCCAGAAGCATAAAGCACAATAAAAATCCAACAGTTTTTCCATCGCATAACAGGAATAATTGCAAACAGTGTGAAGGTAATAGTCATTTCTACGCTCCGGTAAACCTAGGCTTCACTCTAGGGCGTCGTTCCACCACATCGAATAGCTGCGGCCTTAGAAGTCAACGCCAGAAGCATAAAATACAAAATAAATACAACAGTTTTACCATCGTATAAAATGAATAATCGCAAACAGTGTGAAGGTAATGGTCATTTCTACGTTCCGGGCAACCTAGGCTTCACCCTAGGGCGTTGCTCCACCAGATCGAATAGTTAGGGCCATAGAAGTCAACGCCCGAAGCATAAAATACAAAATAAATAGAACAGTTTTTCCATTGTATAGAACGAATAATTGAAACCAGTGTGAAAGTTATGGTCATTTCCACGTTCCGGGCAACCTATGCTTCACCCTAGGGCGTTGCTCCACCTGATCGAATAGTTAGGGCCTAAGAAGTCAACGCCAGAAGCATAAAATACGATATATGTACAACAGTTTTGCCATCGTATAAAATGAATAATCGCAAACAGTGTGAAGGTAATGGTCATTTCTATGTTCCGGGCAACCTAGGCTTCACTCTAGGGCGTTGCTCCACCGGATCGAATAGTTAGGGCCTAAGAAGTCAATGCCAGAAGCATAAAATACGATATATGTACAACAGTTTTTCCATCGCATAAAATGAGTAATTGCAACCAGTGTGAAAGTAACGGACATTTCTACGTTCCGGGCATCCTAGACTTAACACTGAGGCATTGCTCCACCAGATCGAATACATAGGGCCTTAGAAGTCAACGCCAGAAGCATAAAGTACATTAAAAATCCAACAGTTTGTCCATCGTATAACAGGAGTAATTGCCACCAGTGTGAAAGTGATGGTCATTTCTGCATTCCGGGCAACCTTGGCTTCAGTCTAGGGCGTTGCTCCACCACATCGACTAGCTACGGCCTTAGAAGTCAACGCCATAACTATAAAGAACAATATAAATACAACAGTTCTTCCATTGTATAAAATGAATAATTGCAACCAGTGTGAAAGACATGGTCATTTCTACGTTCCGGGCAACCTAGGCTTCACTGTAGGGCGTTGCTCCAACACATCGAATAGCTACGGCCTTAGGAGTCAACGCCAGAGGCATAAAATACAAAATAAATACAACAGTTTTTCCATCGTATAAAACGAATAATTGCAACCAGTACGAAAGTTGTGGTCATTTCTACGTTGCGGGCAACCTAGGCTTCACCCTAGGGCGTTGCTCCACCGGATCCAATATTTAGGGCCTAAGAAGTCAACGCCAGAAGCATAAAATACTATAAAAATACAACAGTTTTTCCATCGTATAGCATGAATAATTGAAACCAGTGTGAAAGTGATGGCCATTTCTAAATTCCGGGTAACCTTGGCTTCATTCTAGGTGGTTGTTCTACCAGATCGTACAGTTAGGGCCTAGGAAGTCAACGCCAGAAGCATAAAATACAATATAAATACAACAGTTTTTCCATCGTATAAAATGAATAATTGCAAACAGTGTGAAACTAATGGTCATTTCTACGTTCCGGGAAACCTAGGCTTCACTCTAGGGCGTTGCGCCACCACATCGAATAGTTAGGGCCTTAAAAGTCAACGCCAGAAGAATAAAATACAATATAAATACAACAGTATTTCCATCGTATAAAATGAATAATTGCAAACAGTGTGAAAGTAATGGTCATTTCTACGTTCCGGGCAATCTAGACTTCACTCTAGGGCGTTGCTCCACTGGATCGAATAGTTAGGGCCTAAGAAGTCAACGCCAGAAGCATAAAGTACAATAAAAATACAACAGTTTTTCCATCGTATAACAGGAATAATTGCAAACAGTGTGAAAGTGATGGCCATTTCTACGTTCCGGGCAACCTTGGCTTCATTCTAGGTCGTCGTTCCACCCGATCGAATAGCTACGTCCTTAGAAGTCAACGCCAGAAGCATAAAATACAATATAAATGCGACAGATCTTCCATCGTATAAAATGAATAGTTGCAATCAGTGCGAAAATAATGTATCTTTTCTACGTTCCGTGCAACCTAGGCTTGACTCTGGGGCGTTGCTCCACCAGATCGAATAGGTAGGGCCATAGAAGTCAATGCCCGAATAAAAGAATACAATATAAATACAACAGTTTTTCTATCGTATAAAATGAATAATTGCAAACAGAGTGAAAGTAATGGTCACTTCTACTGCTCGTTCAACTGAGGCTTCACTCTATGGCGTTGTTCTACCAGATCGAATAGCTACGGCCTTAGAAGTCAACGCCAGAAGCATAAAATACAATATAAATACAACAGTTTTTCCATCGCATACAATTAATGATTGCAAACATTGTGAAAGTAACGGTCATTTCTACGTTCCGGGCAACTTAGGCCTCACTCTAGGGCGATGCTCCACCGGATCGAATATTTAGGGCCTAAGAAGTCAACACCAGAAGCATAAAATACAATAAAAATACAACAGTTTTTCCATCGTACAGCATGAATAATTGAAACCAGAGTGAAAGTGATGGCCATTTCTACTTTCCGGGCAACCTTGGCTTCATTCTAGGTCGTTGTTCCACCAGGTCGAACAGTTAGGGCCTAAGAAGTCAACGCCAGAAGCATAAAATACAATACAAATACAACAGTTTTTCCATCGTATAAAATGAATAATTGCAAACAGTGTGAAACTAATGGTCATTTCTACGTTCCGGGCAACCTAGGCTTCACTCTAGGGCGTTGCTCTACCAGATCGAATACATAGTGCCATAGAAGTCAACGCCAGAAGCATAAAGTACATTAAAAATCCAACAGTTTGTCCATCGTATAACGGGAGTAATTGCCACCAGTGTGAAAGTGATGGTCATTTCTGCATTCCGGGCAACCTAGGCTTCACTCTAGGGCGTTGCTCCTCCAGATAGAATGGTTAGGCCCAGGAAGTCAACGCCAGAAGCATAAAATAAAATATAAATACAACAGTTTTTCCCTTGTATAACAGGAATAATTGCAACCAGTGTGAAAGGTATGGTCATTTCTACGTTCCGGGCAACCTAGGCTTCAGTCTAGGGCATGGTTCCCCCAGATCGAATAGTTAGGGCCTAAGAAGCCTACGCCAGAAGCATAAAATACAATATAAACACCACAGTTTTTCCATCGTATAACGGGAATAATTGCAACCAGAGTGAAGGTGATGGTCATTTCTAAGTTCCGGGCAACCTAGGCTTCACTCTAGAGCGTTGCTCCACCAGATCGAATAGCTAGCACCTTAGAAGTCAACGCCAGAAGCACAAAATAAAATAAAAATACAAGAGTTATTCCATCGTATAACAGGAATAATTACAACCAGTGTGAAAGTAATGGGCATTTCTACGCTCCGTGCAACCTAGGCTTCACTCTAGGGCGTTGGTCCACCCGGCCGAATAGTTAGGGCCTTAGAAAACAACTCCAGACTCATAAAATACAATATAAATACAACAGTTTTTCCACGGTATAAAACGAATAATTGCAACCAGTATGAAAGTTATGGTCATTTCTACGTTACGGGTAACCTAGGCTTCACCCTAGGGCGTTGCTCCACCAAATCGAATAGTTAGGGCCTAAGAAGTCAACGCCAGAAGCATAAAATACAAAATAAATACAACAGTTTTTCCATCGTATAACAAGAATAATTGCAACCAGTGTGAGAGTGATGGTCATTTCTACATTCCGGGAAACCTAGGCTTCACTCTAGGGCGTTGCTCCACCAGATCGAATACATAGTGCCATAGAAGTCAACGCCAGAAGCATAAAGTACATTAAAAATCCAACAGTTTGTCCATCGTATAACAGGAGTAGTTGCCACCAGTGTGAGAGTGATGGTCATTTCTGCATTCCGGGCAACCTAGGCTTCACTGTAGGGCGTTGCTCCTCCAGATAGAATAGTTAGGGCCCAGGAAGTCAACGCCAGAAGCATAAAATAAAATATAAATACAACAGTTTTTCCCTTGTATAACAGGAATAATTGCAACCAGTGTGAAAGGTATGGTCATTTCTACGTTCCGGGCAACCTAGGCTTCACTCTAGGGCGTTGCTCCACCACATCGGATAGCTGCGGCCTTAGAAGTCAACGCCAGAAGCATAAAATACAATATAAATACAACAGCTTTTCAATCGTATAACAGGAATAATTGCAACCAGTGTGAAAGACATGGTCCTTTCTACGTTCCGGGCAACCTAGGCTTCACTCTAGGGCGTTGCTCCAACACATCGAATAGCTACGGCCTTAGGAGTCAACGCCAGAGGCATAAAATACAAAATAAATACAACAGTTTTTCCATCGTATAAAACGAATAATTGCAACCAGTATGAAAGTAATGGACATTTCTACGTTCCGGGCAATCTAGACTTCACTCTAGGGCGTTGCTCCACTGGATCGAATAGTTAGGGCCTAAGAAATCAACGCCAGATGCATAAAATACAATATAAATACAACAGCTTTTCCATCGTCTAAAACGAATAATTGCAACCAGTGTGGAAGTAATGGCCATTTCAGCGTTACGGGCATCCTAGACTTAACTCTGAGGCATTGCTCCACCAGATCGAATAGATAGGGCCTTAGAAGCCAACGCCAGAAGCATAAAGTACAATAAAAATCCAACAGTTTTTCCATCGCATAACAGGAATAATTGCAAACAGTGTGAAGGTAATAGTCATTTCTACGCTCCGGTAAACCTAGGCTTCACTCTAGGGCGTCGTTCCACCACATCGAATAGCTGCGGCCTTAGAAGTCAACGCCAGAAGCATAAAATACAATATAAATACAACAGTTTTTGAATCGTATAACAGGAATAAACGCAAACAGTGTGAAAGATATGGTCATTTCTACGTTTAGGGCAACCTAGGCCTCACTCTAGGGCGATGCTCCACCGGATCGAATATTTAGGGCCTAAGAAGTCAACGCCAGAAGCATAAAATACAATAAAAATACAACAGTTTTTCCATCGTATAACAGGAATAATTGCAAACAGTGTGAAAGTGATGGCCATTTCTACATTCCGGGCAACCTTGGCTTCATTCTAGGTCGTCGTTCCACCAGATCGAATAGCTATGTCCTTAGAAGTCAACGCCAGAAGCATAAAATACAATATAAATGCGACAGATCTTCCATCGTATAAAATGAATAGTTGCAATCAGTGCGAAAATAATGTATCTTTTCTACGTTCCGTGCAACCTAGGCTTGACTCTGGGGCGTTGCTCCACCAGATCGAATAGGTAGGGCCATAGAAGTCAATGCCCGAATAAAAGAATACAATATAAATACAACAGTTTTTCTATCGTATCAAATGAATAATTGCAAACAGTGTGAAAGTAATGGTCACTTCTACTGCTCGGGCAACTGAGGCTTCACTCTATGGCGTTGTTCTACCAGATCGAATAGCTACGGCCTTAGAAGTCAACGCCAGAAGCATAAAATACAATATAAATACAACAGTTTTTCCATCGTATACAATTAATGATTGCAAACATTGTGAAAGTAACGGTCATTTCTACGTTCCGGGCAACTTAGGCCACACTCTAGGGCGATGCTCCACCGGATCGAATATTTAGGGCCTAAGAAGTCAACGCCAGAAGCATAAAATACAATAAAAATACAACAGGTTTTCCATCGTATAGCATGAATAATTGAAAGCAGTGTGAAAGTGATGGCCATTTCTAAATTCCGGGTAACCTTGGCTTCATTCTAGGTCGTTGTTCTACCAGACCGTACAGTTAGGGCCTAGGAAGTCAACGCCAGAAGCTTAAAATACAATATAAATACAACAGTTTTTCCATCGTATAAAATGAATAATTGCAAACAGTGTGAAACTAATGGTCATTTATACGTTCCGGGAAACCTAGGCTTCACTCTAGGGCGTTGCGCCACCACATCGAATAGTTAGGGCCTTAAAAGCCAACGCCAGAAGAATAAAATACAATGTAAATACAACAGTATTTCCATCGTATAAAATGAATAATTGCAAACAGTGTGAAAGTAATGGTCATTTCTACGTTCCGGGCAATCTAGACTTCACTCTAGGGCGTTGCTCCACTGGATCGAACAGTTAGGGCCTAAGAAATCAACGCCAGATGCATAAAATACAATAAAAGTACATCAGTTTTTCCATCGTATAACAGGAATAATTGCAACCAGAGTGAAAGTGATGGTCATTTCTACGTTCCCAGCCACCTAGGCTTCACTCTAGGGCGTTGTTCCTCCAGATCGAATAGCTAGGGCCTAAGAAGTCTACAGCAGAAGGATAAAATACAATATAAATACAACAGTTTTTCCATCGTATAACAGGAATAATTGCAACTAGAGTGAAGGTGTTGGTCATTTCTAAGTTCCGGGCAACCTAGGCTTCACTCTAGAGCGTTGCTCCACCAGATCGAATAGCTAGGACCTTAGAAGTCAACGCCAGAAGCACAAAATAAAATAAAAATACAAGAGTTATTCCATCGTATAACAGGAATAATTACAAACAGTGTGAAAGATATGGTCATTTCTACGTTGCGGGCATCCTAGGCTTCACTCTAGGGCATTGCTCCACCACATCGAATAGCTACGGCCTTAGAAGTCAACGCCATAACTATAAAAAACGATATAAATACAACAGTTTTTCCATTGTATAACAGGAATAATTGCAACCAGTGTGAAAGTGATGGTCATTTCTACGTTCCGGGCAACCTAGGCTTCAGTCTAGGGCATGGTTCCCCCAGATCGAATAGTTAGGGCCTAAGAAGCCTACGCCAGAAGCATAAAATACAATATGAACACCACAGTTTTTCCATCGTATAACGGGAATAATTGCAACCAGAGTGAAGGTGATGGTCATCTCTGCATTCCGGGCAACCTAGGCTTCACTCTAGAGCGTTGCCCCACAAGATCGAATAGCAAGGACCTTAGAAGTCAACGCCAGAAGCACAAAATAAAATAAAAATACAAGAGTTATTCCATCGTATAACAGGAATAATTACAACCTGTGTGAAAGTAATGGGCATTTCTACGCTCCGTGCAACCTAGGCTTCACTCTAGGGCGTTGGTCCACCCGGCCGAATAGTTAGGGCCTTAGAAAACAACTCCAGACTCATCAAATACAATATAAATACAACAGTTTTTCCACGGTATAAAACGAATAATTGCAACCAGTATGAAAGTTATGGTCATTTCTACGTTACGGGCAACCTAGGCTTCACCCTAGGGCGTTACTCCACCAAATCGAATAGTTAGGGCCTAAGAAGTCAACGCCAGAAGCATAAAATACAAAATAAATACAACAGTTTTTCCATCGTATAACAAGAATAATTGCAACCAGTGTGAGAGTGATGGTCATTTCTACATTCCGGGAAACCTACGCTTCACTCTAGGGCGTTGCTCCACCAGATCGAATACATAGTGCCATAGAAGTCAACGCCAGAAGCATAAAGTACATTAAAAATCCAACAGTTTGTCCATCGTATAACAGGAGTAATTGCCACCAGTGTGAAAGTGATGGTCATTTCTGCATTCCGGGCAACCTCGGCTTCACTCTAGGGCGTTGCTCCTCCAGATAGAATAGTTAGGGCCCAGGAAGTCAACGCCAGAAGCATAAAATAAAATATAAATACAACAGTTTTTCCCTTGTATAACAGGAATAATTGCAACCAGTGTGAAAGGTATGGTCATTTCTACGTTCCGGGCAACCTAAGCTTCACTCTAGGGCGTTGCTCCACCTCATCGGAGAGCTGCGGCCTTAGAAGTCAACGCCAGAAGCATAAAATACAATAAAAGTACATCAGTTTTTCCATCGTATAACAGGAATAATTGCAACCAGTGTGAAAGGTATGGTCATTTCTACGTTCCGGGCAACCTAGGCTTCACTCTAGGGCGTTGCTCCTCCAGATAGAATAGTTAGGGCCCAGGAAGTCAACGCCAGAAGCATAAAATAAAATATAAATACAACAGTTTTTCCCTTGTATATCAGGAATAATTGCAACCAGTGTGAAAGGTATGGTCATTTCTACGTTCCGGGCAACCTAGGCTTCACTCTAGGGCGTTGCTCCACCACATCGGATAGCTGCGGCCTTAGAAGTCAACGCCAGAAGCATAAAAAACAATATAAATACAACAGTTTTTCAATCGTATAACAGGAATAATTGCAAACAGTGTGAAAGATATGGTCATTTCTACGTTGCGGGCATCCTAGGCTTCACTCTAGGGCATTGCTCCACCACATCGAATAGCTACGGCCTTATAAGTCAACGCCATAACTATAAAAAGCAATATAAATACAACAGTTTTTCCATTGTATAACAGGAATAATTGCAGCCAGTGTGAAAGTGATGGTCATTTCTACGTTCCGGGCAACCTAGGCTTCACTCTAGGACGTTGCTCCAACACATCGAATAGCTACGGCCTTAGGAGTCAACGCCAGAGGCATAAAATACAAAATAAATCCAACAGTTTTTCCATCGTATAACAAGAATAATTGCAGCCATTGTGAAAGTGATGGTCATTTCTACATTCCGAGCAGCCTAGGCTTCTCTCTAGGGCGTTGTTCCTCCAGATCGAATTGCTAGGGCCTAAGAAGTCTACACCAGAAGCATAAAATACAACATAAATACAACAGTTTTTCCATCGTATAACAGGAATAAATGCAACCAGTGTGAAAGTGATGGTCATTTCTACGGTCCGGGCAACCCCGGCTTCACTCTAGGGCGCTGTTCCACCAGATCGAGTAGTTAGGGCCTTAGAAGTCAACGCCAGAAGCATAAAATCAAAATTAATACAACAGTTTTTCCATTGTATAAAACGAATAATTGCAACCAGTGTGAAAGTGATGGTCATTTCTACGTTCCGGGCAACCCAGGCTTCACTCTAGGGCGCTGTTCCACCAGATCGAATAGTTAGGGCCTTAGAAGTCAACGCCAGAAGCATAAAATACAGTATAAATACAACAGTTTTTCCATCGTATGAAACGAATAATTGCAACCAGTATGAAAGCTATGGTCATTTCTACGTTCGGAGCAACCTAGGCTTCACTCTAGGGCGTTGCTCCACCAGATCGAATGGTTAGGGCCTAAGAAGACAACGCCAGAAGCATAAAATACAATATAAATACAACAGTTTTTCCATCATATAAAACGAATAATAGCAACCAGTGTGAATGTTATAATCATTTCTACGTTCCGCCAAACCTATGCTTCACTCTAGGGCGTTGCTCCACCAGATCGAATAGTTAGGGCCTTAGAAGTCAACGCCCGAAGCATAAAATACAAAATTAATAGAACAGTTTTTCCATTGTATAAGACGAATAATTGCCACCAGTGTGAAAGTGATGGTCATTTCTGCATTCCGGGCAACCTAGGCTTCACTCTAGGGCGTTGCTCCTCCAGATGGAATAGTTAGGGCCTAAGAAGTCAACTCCAGAAGCATAAAATACAACATAAGTACAACAGTTTTTCCATCGTATAAAATGAATAATTGCAAACATTGTGAAAGTAACGGTCATTTCTACGTTCCGGGCAACCTTGGCTTCACTCTAGGGCGTTGCTACACCAGATCGAACTGTTAGGGCCTAAGAAGTCAACGCCAGAAGCTTAAAATACAATATAAATACAACAGTTTTTCCATCATATAAAACGAATAATAGCAACCAGGGTGAAAGCTATGGTCATTTCTACGTTCGGAGCAACCTAGGCTTCACTCTAGGGCGTTGCTCCACCAGATCGAATAGTTAGGGCCTTAGAAGTCAACGCCCGAAGCATAAAATACAAAATTAATAGAACAGTTTTCCATTGTATAAGACGAATAATTGCAACCAGTGTGAAAGTGATGGTCATTTCTACGTTCCGGGCAACCCAGGCTTCACTCTAGGGCGCTGTTCCACCAGATCGAATAGTTAGGGCCTTAGAAGTCAACACCAGAAGCCTAAAATACAGTATAAATAAAACAGCTTTTTCATCGTGTGAAACGAATAATTGCAACCAGTATGAAAGCTATGGTCATTTCTACGTTCGGTGCAACCTAGGCCTCACTCTAGGGCGTTGCTCCACCAGATCGGATGGTTAGTGCCTAAGAAGTCAACGCCAGAAGCATAAAATACAATAAAAATACAACAGTTTTTCCATCGTATAGCATGAATTATTGCAACCAGAGTGAAAGTAATGGTCATGTCTACGTTTCGGGCATCCTAGGCATCACTCTAGGGCGTTGCTCCACCAGATCGAATGCATAGGGCTTATGAAGTCAACGCTAGAAGCATAAAATACAATATAAATACAACAGTCTTTCCATCGTATAAAAAGAATAATTGCAACCAGTGTGAAAGTAATGGTCATATCTACGTTCCGGGCAACCTAGGCTTGACACTATGGCGTTGCTCCACCAGATCGAACAGTCGGGGCCTTGGCAGTCAACGCCCGAAGCATTAAATACAAAATTAATAGAACAGTTTTTCCATTGCATGAAACTAATAATTGCAACCAGTGTGAAAGTTATGGTCATATCTACGTTCCGTGCAACCTTGGCTTCACTCTAGGGCGCTGCTCCACCAAATCGAATAGCTACGGCCATAGGAGTCAACGCCAGAAGCATAAAAAGCAATATACGTACAACAGTTTTTCCATCGTATAAAATGAATAATTGCAGACATTGTGAAAGTAACGGTCATTTCTACGTTCCGGGAAACCTTGGCTTCACTCTAGGGCGTTGCTACACCAGATCGAACTGTTAGGGCCTAAGAAGTCAACTCCAGAAGCATAAAATACAATATAAGTACAAAAGATTTTCCATCGTATAGAATGAATAATTACAAACAGTGTGAAAGTAATGGTCATTTCTACGTTCCGGGTAATCTAGGCTTCACTCTAGCGCGTTGCTCCACCAGATCAAATAGTTAGGGCCTTAGAAGTCAACGCCCGACGCATAAAATACAATAAAAATACGACAGTTTTTCCATCGTACAACAGGAATAATTACAACCAGAGTGAAGGTGATGGACATTTCTACGCTCCGGGCAACCTAGGATTCACACTAGGGCGTTGCTCCACCAGATCGAATAGTTAGGGCCTTAGAAGTCAACGCCCGAAGCATAAAATACAAAATCAATAAAACAGCTTTTCAATTGTATAAAACGAATAATTGCAACCAGTGTGAATGTTGTGGTCATTTCTACGTGCCGTGCAACCTAGGTTTTGCTCCAGGGCGTTGCTCCACCACATCGAATAGTTAGGGCCTTATAAGTCAACGCCAGACGCATAAAGTACAGTATAAATACAACAGTTTCTCCATCGTATAAAACGAATATTTGCAACCAGTATGTATGTTAGGGTCATTTGTACGTTCGGAGCAACCTAGGCTTCACTCTAGGGCGTTGCTCCACCAGATCGAATAGTTAGGGCCTAAGAAGTCTACGCCAGAAGCATAAAATACAATAAAAATACAACAGTTTTTCTATCGTATAGCATGAATAATTGCAGCCAGAGTGAAAGTAATGGTCATGTCTACGTTTCGGGCATCCTAGGCTTCACTCTAGGGCGTTGCTCAACCAGATCGAATAGCTAGGGCCTTAGAAGTCGACGCCCGAAACATAAAATACAGTAAAAATACAACAGTTTTTCCAGCGTATAACGGGAATAATTGCAACCAGTGTCAAAGAGATGGTCATTTCTACGTTCTGGGCAACCAAGGCTTCACTCTGGGGCGTTGGTCCACCAGTTCCAATAGTTAGGGCCTAAGATGTCAACGCCAGAAGCACCAAATTCAAAATAAATGCAACAGTTTTTCCATCGTATAAAACGAATAATTGCAGCCAGTGTGAAAGTAATGGTCATATCTACGTTCCGGGCAACCTAGGCTTGACACTAGGGCCTTGCTCCAACAGATCGAATTGTTGGGGCCTTAGAAGTCAACGCCCGAAGCATTAAATACAAAATTAATAGAACAGTTTTTCCATTGCATGAAACTAATAATTGCAACCAGTGTGAAAGTTATGGTCATATCTACGTTCCGTGCAACCTTGGCTTCACTCTAGGGCGCTGCTCCACCAAATCGAATAGCTACGGCCATAGGAGTCAACGCCAGAAGCATAAAAAGCAATATACGTACAACAGTTTTTCCATCGTATAAAATGAATAATTGCAGACATTGTGAAAGTAACGGTCATTTCTACGTTCCGGGAAACCTTGGCTTCACTCTAGGGCGTTGCTACACCAGATCGAACTGTTAGGGCCTAAGAAGTCAACTCCAGAAGCATAAAATACAATATAAGTACAAAAGATTTTCCATCGTATAGAATGAATAATTACAAACAGTGTGAAAGTAATGGTCATTTCTACGTTCCGGGTAATCTAGGCTTCACTCTAGCGCGTTGCTCCACCAGATCAAATAGTTAGGGCCTTAGAAGTCAACGCCCGACGCATAAAATACAATAAAAATACGACAGTTTTTCCATCGTACAACAGGAATAATTACAACCAGAGTGAAGGTGATGGACATTTCTACGCTCCGGGCAACCTAGGATTCACACTAGGGCGTTGCTCCACCAGATCGAATAGTTAGGGCCTTAGAAGTCAACGCCCGAAGCATAAAATACAAAATCAATAAAACAGCTTTTCAATTGTATAAAACGAATAATTGCAACCAGTGTGAATGTTGTGGTCATTTCTACGTGCCGTGCAACCTAGGTTTTGCTCCAGGGCGTTGCTCCACCACATCGAATAGTTAGGGCCTTATAAGTCAACGCCAGACGCATAAAGTACAGTATAAATACAACAGTTTCTCCATCGTATAAAACGAATATTTGCAACCAGTATGTATGTTAGGGTCATTTGTACGTTCGGAGCAACCTAGGCTTCACTCTAGGGCGTTGCTCCACCAGATCGAATAGTTAGGGCCTAAGAAGTCTACGCCAGAAGCATAAAATACAATAAAAATACAACAGTTTTTCTATCGTATAGCATGAATAATTGCAGCCAGAGTGAAAGTAATGGTCATGTCTACGTTTCGGGCATCCTAGGCTTCACTCTAGGGCGTTGCTCAACCAGATCGAATAGCTAGGGCCTTAGAAGTCGACGCCCGAAACATAAAATACAGTAAAAATACAACAGTTTTTCCAGCGTATAACGGGAATAATTGCAACCAGTGTCAAAGAGATGGTCATTTCTACGTTCTGGGCAACCAAGGCTTCACTCTGGGGCGTTGGTCCACCAGTTCCAATAGTTAGGGCCTAAGATGTCAACGCCAGAAGCACCAAATTCAAAATAAATGCAACAGTTTTTCCATCGTATAAAACGAATAATTGCAGCCAGTGTGAAAGTAATGGTCATATCTACGTTCCGGGCAACCTAGGCTTGACACTAGGGCCTTGCTCCAACAGATCGAATTGTTGGGGCCTTAGAAGTCAACGCCCGAAGCATTAAATACAAAATTAATAGAACAGTTTTTCCATTGCAAGAAACGAATAATTGCAACCAGTGTGAAAGCTATGGTCATATCTACGTTCCGTGCAACCTTGGCTTCACTCTAGGGCGTTCCTCCACCAAATCGAATAGCTACGGCCATAGAAGTCAACGCCAGAAGCATAAAAAGCAATATAAATACAACAGTCTTTCCATCGTGTAAAATGAATAATTGCAAACATTGTGAAAGTAACGGTCATTTCTGCGTTCCAGGCAACCTTGGCTGCACTCTAGGGCGTTGCTCCACCAGATCGAATAGTTAGGGCCTTCGAAGTCAACGCCAGATGCATAAAATACAATGTACATACAACAGTTTTTCCAGCGTATAACGGGAATAATTGCAACCAGAGTGAAAGTAATGGTCATTTCTACGTTCGGAGCAGCCTAGGCTTCATTCTAGGGCGTTGGTCCACCAGATCCAATAGCTAGTGCCTAAGAAGTCAACGCCAGAAGCACCAAATACAAAATAAATGCAACAGTGTTTCCATCGTATAAAACGAATAATTGCAACCAGTGTGAAAGTAATGGTCATATCTACGTTCCGGGCAACATAGGCTTGATACTATGGCGTTGCTCAACCAGATCGAATAGTCGGAGCCTTGGCTGACAACGCCCGAAGCATTAAATACAAAATTAATAGAACAGTTCTTCCATTGCATGAAACGAATAATTGCAACCAGTGTGAAAGTTATGGTCATATCTACGTTCCGTGCAACCTTGGCTTCACTCTAGGGCGCTGCTCCACCAAATCGAATAGCTACGGCCATAGGAGTCAGCGTCAGAAGCATAAAAAGCAATATAAGTATAACAGCTTTCCATCGTATAAAATGAATAATTGCAAACATTGAGAAAGTAACGGTCATTTCTACGTTCCGGGCAACCTTGGCTTCACTCTAGGGCGTTGCTACACCAGATCGAACTGTTAGGGTCTAAGAAGTCAACGCCCGAAGCATAAAACACAAAATAAATAGAACAGTTTTTCCATTGTATAAAACGAACAATTGAAACCAGTGTGAAAGTTATGGTCATTTCTACGTTCCACGCAGCCTAGGCTTCACTCTAGGGCGCTGTTCCACCAGATCGAATAGTTAGGGCCTTAGAAGTCAACGCCAGAAGCATAAAATACAGTATAAATACAACAGTTTTTCCATCGTATGAAACGAATAATTGCAACCAGTATGTAAGCTATGGTCATTTCTACGTTCGGAGCAACCTAGGCTTCACTCTAGGGCGTTGCTCTACCAGATCGAATAGTTAGGGCCTTAGAAGTCAACGCCCGAAGCATAAAATACAAAATTTATAGAACAGTTTTTCCATTGTATAAGACGAATAATTGCAACCAGTGTGAAAGTGATGGTCATTTCTACGTTCCGGGCAACCCAGGCTTCACTCTAGGGCGCTGTTCCACCAGATCGAATAGTTAGGGCCTTAGAAGTCAACACCAGAAGCCTAAAATACAGTATAAATACAACAGTTTTTTCAGCGTGTGAAACGAATAATTGCAACCAGTATGAAAGCTATGGTCATTTCTACGTTCGGAGCAACCTAGGCCTCACTCTAGGGCGTTGCTCCACCAGATCGGATGGTTAGTGCCTAAGAAGTCAACGCCAGAAGCATAAAATACAATAAAAATACAACAGTTTTTCCATCGTATAGCATGAATTATTGCAACCAGAGTGAAAGTAATGGTCATGTCTACGTTTCGGGCATCCTAGGCTTCACTCTAGGGCGTTGCTCCACCAGATCGAATGCATAGGGCCTATGAAGTCAACGCCCGAAGCATTAAATACAAAATTAATACAACAGTTTTTCCATTGCATGAAACTAATAATTGCAACCAGTGTGAAAGTTATGGTCATATCTACGTTCCGTGCAACCTTGGCTTCACTCTAGGGCGCCGCTCCACCAAATCGAATAGCTACGGCCGTAGGAGTCAACGCCAGAAGCATAAAAAGCAATATACGTACAACAGTTTTTCCATCGTATAAAATGAATAATTGCAAACATTGTGAAAGTAACGGTCATTTCTACGTTCCGGGAAACCTTGGCTTCACTCTAGGGCGTTGCTACACCAGATCGAACTGTTAGGGCCTAAGAAGTCAACTCCAGAAGCATAAAATACAATATAAGTACAACAGATTTTCCATCGTATAGAATAAATAATTACAAACAGTGTGAAAGTAATGGTCATCTCTACGTTCCGGGTAATCTAGGCTTCACTCTAGGGCGTTGCTCCACCAGATCAAATAGTTAGGGCCTTAGAAGTCAACGCCCGACGCATAAAATACAATAAAAATACGACAGTTTTTCCATCGTACAACAGGAATAATTACAACCAGAGTGAAGGTGATGGACATTTCTACGCTCCGGGCAACCTAGGATTCACACTAGGGCGTTGCTCCACCAGATCGAATAGTTAGGGCCTTAGAAGTCAACGCCCGAAGCATAAAATACACAATCAATAAAACAGCTTTTCAATTGTATAAAACGAATAATTGCAACCAGTGTGAATGTTGTGGTCATTTCTACGTACCGTGCAACCTAGGTTTTGCTCCAGGGCGTTGCTCCACCACATCGAATAGTTAGGGCCTTATAAGTCAACGCCAGACGCATAAAGTACAGTATAAATACAACAGTTTCTCCATCGTATAAAACGAATATTTGCAACCAGTATGTATGTTAGGGTCATTTGTACGTTCGGAGCAAACTAGGCTTCACTCTAGGGCGTTGCTCCACCAGATCGAATAGTTAGGGCCTAAGAAGTCTACGCCAGAAGCATAAAATACAATAAAAATACAACAGTTTTTCTATCGTATAGCATGAATAATTGCAGCCAGAGTGAAAGTAATGGTCATGTCTACGTTTCGGGCATCCTAGGCTTCACTCTAGGGCGTTGCTCAACCAGATCGAATAGCTAGGGCCTTAGAAGTCGACGCCCGAAACATAAAATACAGTAAAAATACAACAGTTTTTCCAGCGTATAACGGGAATAATTGCAACCAGTGTCAAAGAGATGGTCATTTCTACGTTCTGGGCAACCAAGGCTTCACTCTAGGGCGTTGGTCCACCAGTTCCAATAGTTAGGGCCTAAGATGTCAACGCCAGGAGCACCAAATTCAAAATAAATGCAACAGTTTTTACATCGTATAAAACGAATAATTGCAGCCAGTGTGAAAGTAATGGTCATATCTACGTTCCGGGCAACCTAGGCTTGACACTAGGGCCTTGCTCCAACAGATCGAATTGTTGGGGCCTTAGAAGTCAACGCCCGAAGCATTAAATACAATGTACATACAACAGTTTTTCCAGCGTATAACGGGAATAATTGCAACCAGAGGGAAAGTAATTGTCATTTCTACGTTCGGAGCAGCCTAGGCTTCATTCTAGGGCGTTGGTCCACCCGATCCAATAGTTAGGGCCTAAGAAGTCAACGCCAGAAGCACCAAATACAAAATAAATGCAACAGTTTTTCCATCGTATAAAACGAATAATTGCAACCAGTGTGAAAGTAATGGTCATATCTACGTTCCGGGCAACATAGGCTTCACTCTAGGGCGTTGCTCCACCACATCGAATAGCGACGGCCTTAGGAGTCAACGCCAGAGGCATAAAATACAAAATAAATACAACAGTTTTTCGATCGTATAACAAGAATAATTGCAACCAGTGTGAAAGTGATGGTCATTACTACGTTCCGGGCAACCTAGGCTTCACTCTAGGGCGTTGCTCCACCACATCGAATAGCGACGGCCTTAGGAGTCAACGCCATTGGCATAAAATACAAAATAAATACAACAGTTTTTCGATCGTATAACAAGAATAATTGCAACCAGTGTGAAAGTGATGGTCATTTCTACATTCCGGGCAACCTAGGCTACACTCTAGGGCGTTGCTCCGCCAGATCGAATAGATAGGGCCTGAGAAGTCAACGCCAGAAGCATAAAATACAATATAAATACAACAGTTTTTCACTTGTATAACAGGAATAATTGCAACCAGTGTGAAAGCTATGGTCATTTCTACGTACCGGGCAATCTAGGCTTCACTCTAGGACGTTGCTCCACCACATCGAATAGTTAGGGCATCAGAAGTCAATGCCAGAAGCCTAAAATGCAATATAAATACAACTGTTTTTCCACTGTATAATATGAATAATTGCAAACAGTGTGAAAGATATGGTCATTTCTACGTTCCGCGCAACCTAGGCTTCACCCTAGGGCGTTGCTCCACCTGAACGAATAGTTAGGGCCTAAGAAGTCAACGCCAGAAGCATAAAATACGATATATGTACAACAGTTTTTCCATCGTATAAAACGAATAATTGCAACCAGTGTGAAAGTAATAGCCATTTCTACGTTGCGGGCATCCTAGACTTAACTCTGAGGCATTGCTACACCAGATCGAAAACATAGGGCCTTAGAAGCCAACGCCAGAAGTATAATGTACATTAAAAATTCAACAGTTTGTCCATCGTATAACAGGAATAATTGCCTCCAGTGTGAAAGTGATGGTCATTTCTGCATTCCGCGAAACCTAGACTTCACTCTAGGGCGTTGCTCCTCCAGATAGAATAGTTAGGGCCCAGGAAGTCAACGCCAGAAGCATAAAATACAATATAAATACAACAGTTTGCCACTTGTATAACAGGAATAATTGCAACCAGTGTGAAAGCTATGGTCATTACTACGTTCCGGGCAACCTAGGCTTCACTCTAGGGCGTTGCTCCACCACATCGAATAGCTGCAGCCTTAGAAGTCAACGCCAGAAGCATAAAATACAATATAAATACAACAGTTTTTCAATCGTATAACAGGAATAATTGCAAACAGTGTGAAAAATATGGTCATTTGTACGTTGCGGGCATCCTAGGCTTCACTCTAGGGCATTGCTCCACCACATCGAATAGCTACTGCCTTAGAAGTCAACGCCATAACTATAAAAAACAATATAAATACAACAGTTTCTCCATTGTATAAAATGAATAATTGCAAACAGTGTGGAGGTAATGGTCATTTCTACTTTCCGGGCAACCTAGGCTTCAATCTAGGGCGTTTCTCCACCACATCGAATAGCTACGCCCTTAGAAGTCAACGCCTGAAGCATAAAATATTATATAAGTACAACAGTTTTTCGGTCGTATAACAGGAATAATTGCAACCAGTGTGAAAGGCATGGTCATTTCTACGTTCCAGGCAACCTAGGCTTCACTCTAGGGCGTTGCTCCACCACATCGAATAGTTAGGGCCCAAGAACTTAACGCCAGAAGCGTAAAGTACAATAAAAATACAACAGCTTTTCCATCGTATAAAACGTATAATTGCAACCAGTGTGAAAGTTATGGTCATTTCTACGTTCCGGGCAACCTCGGCTTGACTCCAGGTCGTTGCTCCACCAGGTCGAATAGCTAGGGCCTTAGAAGTCACCGCCCGAAGCATAAAATACAATAAAGGTACAATAGTTTTTCCATCGTATAAAATGAATAATTGCAAACACTGTGAAGGTACTGGTCATTTCTACATTCCGGGTAACCTAGGCTTCACTTTAGGGCGTTGCTCCGCCAGATCGAATAGCTAGGGACTTAGAAGTCAACGCCAGAAGCATAAAATACAATATAAGTACAAAAGTTTTTCCATCGTATAAAATGAATAATTGCAAACAGTGTGAAAGTAATGGTCATTTCTACGTTCCGGGTAATCTAGGCTTCACTCTAGAGAGTTGCTCCACCAGATCGAATAGTTAGGGCCTAAGAAGTTAACGCCAGAAGCATATAATACGATATATGTACAACAGCTTTTCCATCGTATAAAACGAATAATTGCAACCTGTGTGAAAGTAATGGTCATTACTACGTTCCGGGCAACCTAGGCATCACTCTAGGGCGTTGTGCCACCAGATCGAATAGTTAGGGCCTAAGAAGTCAACGCCGGAAGCATAAAATACGATATAAATACAACAGTTTCTCCACCGTATAAAACGAATAATTGCAACCAGTATGCAAGTTATGGTCATTTCTACGTTCCGGGCAACCTAGGCTTCACACTAGGGCGTTGCTCCACCAGATCGAATAGTTAGGGCCTTAGAAAACAACTCCAGACTCATAAAATACAATATAAATACAACAGTTTTTCCACGGTATAAAACGAATAATTGCAACCAGTATGAAAGTTATGGTCATTTCTACGTTACGGGTAACCTAGGCTTCACCCTAGGGCGTTGCTCCACCAAATCGAATAGTTAGGGCCTAAGAAGTCAACGCCAGAAGCATAAAATACAAAATAAATACAAAAGTTCTTCCATCGTATAACAAGAATAATTGCAACCAGTGTGAGAGTGATGGTCATTTCTACATTCCGGGAAACCTAGGCTTCACTCTAGGGCGTTGCTCCACCAGATCGAATACATAGTGCCATAGAAGTCAACGCCAGAAGCATAAAGTACATTAAAAATCCAACAGTTTGTCCATCGTATAACAGGAGTAATTGCCACCAGTGTGAGAGTGATGGTCATTTCTGCATTCCGGGCAACCTAGGCTTCACTCTAGGGCGTTGCTGCTCCAGATAGAATAGTTAGGGCCCAGGAAGTCAACGCCAGAAGCATAAAATAAAATATAAATACAACAGTTTTTCCCTTGTATAACAGGAATAATTGCAACCAGTGTGAAAGGTATGGTCATTTCTACGTTCCGGGCAACCTAGGCTTCACTCTTGGGCGTTGCTCCACCACATCGGATAGCTGCGGCCTTAGAAGTCAACGACAGAAGCATAAAATACAATATAAATACAACAGCTTTTCAATCGTATAACAGGAATAATTGCAACCAGTGTGAAAGACATGGTCCTTTCTACGTTCCGGGCAACCTAGGCTTCACTCTAGGGCGTTGCTCCAACACATCGAATAGCTACGGCCTTAGGAGTCAACGCCAGAGGCAGAAAATACAAAATAAATACAACAGTTTTTCCATCGTATAAAACGAATAATTGCAACCAGTATGAAAGTTATGGTCATTTCTACGTTCCGGGCAACCTAGGCTTCACCCTAGGGCGTTGCTCCACCGGATCGAATATTTAGGGCCTAAGAAGTCAACGCCAGAAGCATAAAATACAATAAAAATACAACAGTTTTTCCATCGTATAACAGGAATAATTGCAAACAGTGTGAAAGTGATGGCCATTTCTACGTTCCGGGCAACCTTGGCTTCATTCTAGGTCGTCGTTCCACCAGATCGAATAGCTACGTCCTTAGAAGTCAACGCCAGAAGCATAAAATACAATATAAATGCGACAGATCTTCCATCGTATAAAATGAATAGTTGCAATCAGTGCGAAAATAATGTATCTTTTCTACGTTCCGTGCAACCTAGGCTTGCCTCTAGGGCGTTGCTCCACCAGATCGAATAGGTAGGGCCATAGAAGTCAATGCCCGAATAAAAGAATACAATATAAATACAACAGTTTTTCTATCGTATAAAATGAATAATTGCAAACAGTGTGAAAGTAATGGTCACTTCTACTGCTCGGGCAACTGAGGCTTCACTCTATGGCGTTGTTCTACCAGATCGAATAGCTACGGCCTTAGAAGTCAACGCCAGAAGCATAAAATACAATATAAATACAACAGTTTTTCCATCGTATAAAATGAATAATTGCAAACAGTGTGAAACTAATGGTCATTTCTACGTTCCGGGCAACCTAGGCCTCACTCTAGGGCGATGCTCCACCGGATCGAATATTTAGGGCCTAAGAAGTCAACACCAGAAGCATAAACTACAATAAAAATGCAACAGTTTTTCCATCGTATAGCATGAATAATTAAACCAGAGTGAAAGTGATGGCCCTTTCTACCTTCCGGGCAACCTTGGCTTCATTCTAGGTCGTTGTTCTACCAGATCGAACAGTTAGGGCCTAAGAAGTCAACGCCAGAAGCATAAAATACAATATAAATACAACAGTTTTTCCATCGTATGACAGGAATAATTGCAAACAGTGTGAAAGTAATGGTCATTTCTACGTTCCGGGCAATCTAGACTTCACTCTAGGGCGTTGCTCCACTGGATCGCATAGTTAGGGCCTAAGAAGTCTACGCCAGAAGCATAAAATACAATACAAATACAACAGTTTTTCAATCTTATAACAGGAATAATTGCAAACAGTCTGAAAGATATGGTCATTTTTACGTTGCGAGCATCCTAGGCTTCACTCTAGGGCGTTGCTCCACCACATCGAATAGCTCCGGCCTTAGAAGTCAACGCCAGAAGCATAAAATACAATATAAATACAACAGTTTTTGAATCGTATATCAGGAATAATTGCAAACAGTGTGAAAGATATGGTCATTTCTACGTTGCGGGCAACCTAGGCTTCACTCAGGGCCGTTGCTCCACCAGATCGAATAGCTAGGGGCTTAGAAGTCAAAGCTAGAAGCATAAAATAAAATAAAAATACAACAGCTTTTCCATCGTATAGAACGTATAATTGCAACCAGTATGAATGTTATGGTCATTCCTACGTTCCGGGCAACCTAGGCTTCACTCTAGGGTGTTGGTCCACGAGATCCAATAGCTAGGGCTCAAGAAGTCAACGCCAGGAGCACCAAATACAAAATAAATACAACAGCTTTTCCATCGTATAAAACGAATAATTGCAACCAGTATGAAAGCTATGGTCATTTATACGTTCCAGGCAACCTAGGAATCACGCTAGGGCGTTGCTCCACCAGATCGAATAGTTAGGGCCTAACGAGTCAACGCCAGAAGCATAAAATACATTAGAAATACAACAGTTTTACCATCGTATAGCAGGAATAATTGCAACCAGTTTGAAAGATATGGTCATTTCTACGATACGGGCAACCTAGGCTGCACTCTAGGGCGTCGTTCCACCACATCGAATAGCTACGTCCTTAGAAGTCAACGCCAGAAGCATAAAATACAATATAAATGCGACAGATCTTCCATCGTATAAAATGAATAGTTGCAATCAGTGCGAAAATAATGTATCTTTTCTACGTTCCGTGCAACCTAGGCTTGCCTCTAGGGCGTTGCTCCACCAGATCGAATAGGTAGGGCCATAGAAGTCAATGCCCGAATAAAAGAATACAATATAAATACAACAGTTTTTCTATCGTATAAAATGAATAATTGCAAACAGTGTGAAAGTAATGGTCACTTCTACTGCTCGGGCAACTGAGGCTTCACTCTATGGCGTTGTTCTACCAGATCGAATAGCTACGGCCTTAGAAGTCAACGCCAGAAGCATAAAATACAATATAAATACAACAGTTTTTCCATCGTATAAAATGAATAATTGCAAACAGTGTGAAACTAATGGTCATTTCTACGTTCCGGGCAACCTAGGCCTCACTCTAGGGCGATGCTCCACCGGATCGAATATTTAGGGCCTAAGAAGTCAACACCAGAAGCATAAACTACAATAAAAATGCAACAGTTTTTCCATCGTATAGCATGAATAATTAAACCAGAGTGAAAGTGATGGCCCTTTCTACCTTCCGGGCAACCTTGGCTTCATTCTAGGTCGTTGTTCTACCAGATCGAACAGTTAGGGCCTAAGAAGTCAACGCCAGAAGCATAAAATACAATATAAATACAACAGTTTTTCCATCGTATGACAGGAATAATTGCAACCAGAGTGAAGGTGTTGGACATTTCTAAGTGCCGGGCAACCTAGGCTTCACTCTAGAGCGTTGCTCCACCAGATCGAATAGCTAGGACCTTAGAAGTCAACGCCAGAAGCACAAAATAAAATAAAAATACAAGAGTTATTCCATCGTATAACAGGAATAATTGCAAACAGTGTGAAAGATATGGTCATTTCTACGTTGCGGGCATCCTAGGCTTCACTCTAGGGCATTGCTCCACCACATCGAATAGCTAGGGCCTTAGAAGTCAACGCCATAACTATAAAAAACGATATAAATACAACAGTTTTTCCATTGTATAACAGGAATAATTGCAACCAGTGTGAAAGTGATGGTCATTTCTACGTTCCGGGCAACCTAGGCTTCAGTCTAGGGCATGGTTCCCCCAGATCGAATAGTTAGGGCCTAAGAAGCCTACGCCAGAAGCATAAAATACAATATAAACACCACAGTTTTTCCATCGTATAACGGGAATAATTGCAACCAGTGTGAGGGTGATGGTCATTTCTACATTCCGGGAAACCTAGGCTTCACTCTAGGGCGTTGCTCCACCAGATCGAATACATAGTGCCATAGAAGTCAACGCCAGAAGCATAAAGTACATTAAAAATCCAACAGTTTGTCCATCGTATAACAGGAGTAATTGCCACCAGTGTGAAAGTGATGGTCATTTCTGCATTCCGGGCAACCTCGGCTTCACTCTAGGGCGTTGCTCCTCCAGATAGAATAGTTAGGGCCCAGGAAGTCAACGCCAGAAGCATAAAATAAAATATAAATACAACAGTTTTTCCCTTGTATAACAGGAATAATTGCAACCAGTGTGAAAGGTATGGTCATTTCTACGTTCCGGGCAACCTAGGCTTCACTCTAGGGCGTTGCTCCACCTCATCGGATAGCTGCGGCCTTAGAAGTCAACGCCAGAAGCATAAAATACAATAAAAGTACATCAGTTTTTCCATCGTATAACAGGAATAATTGCAACCAGTGTGAAAGGTATGGTCATTTCTACGTTCCGGGCAACCTAGGCTTCACTCTAGGGCGTTGCTCCTCCAGATAGAATAGTTAGGGCCCAGGAAGTCAACGCCAGAAGCATAAAATAAAATATAAATACAACAGTTTTTCCCTTGTATATCAGGAATAATTGCAACCAGTGTGAAAGGTATGGTCATTTCTACGTTCCGGGCAACCTAGGCTTCACTCTAGGGCGTTGCTCCACCACATCGGATAGCTGCGGCCTTAGAAGTCAACGCCAGAAGCATAAAATACAATATAAATACAACAGTTTTTCAATCGTATAACAGGAATAATTGCAAACAGTGTGAAAGATATGGTCATTTCTACGTTGCGGGCATCCTAGGCTTCACTCTAGGGCATTGCTCCACCACATCGAATAGCTACGGCCTTATAAGTCAACGCCATAACTATAAAAAGCAATATAAATACAACAGTTTTTCCATTGTATAACAGGAATAATTGCAACCAGTGTGAAAGTGATGGTCATTTCTACGTTCCGGGCAACCTAGGCTTCACTCTGGGGCGTGGTTCCCCCAGATCGAATAGTTAGGGCCTAAGAAGCCTACGCCAGAAGCATAAAATACAATATAAATGCCACAGTTTTTCCATCGTATAACAGGAATAATTGCAACCAGAGTGAAGGTGATGGCCATTTCTAAGCTCCGGGCAACCTAGGCTTCACTCTAGGGCGTTGCTCCACCGGATCGAATAGCTAGGACCTTAGAAGTCAACGCCAGAAGCACAAAATAAAATAAAAATACAAGAGTTATTCCATCGTATAACAGGAATAATTGCAAACAGTGTGAAAGATATGGTCATTTCTACGTTGCGGGCATCCTAGGCTTCACTCTAGGGCATTGCTCCACCACATCGAATAGCTACGGCCTTAGAAGTCAACGCCATAACTATAAAAAGCAATATAAATACAACAGTATTTCCATTGTATAACAGGAATAATTGCAAACAGTGTGAAAGTAATGGTCATTTCTACGTTCCGGGCAATCTAGACTTCACTCTAGGGCGTTGCTCCACTGGATCGCATAGTTAGGGCCTAAGAAGTCTACGCCAGAAGCATAAAATACAATACAAATACAACAGTTTTTCAATCTTATAACAGGAATAATTGCAAACAGTCTGAAAGATATGGTCATTTTTACGTTGCGAGCATCCTAGGCTTCACTCTAGGGCGTTGCTCCACCACATCGAATAGCTCCGGCCTTAGAAGTCAACGCCAGAAGCATAAAATACAATATAAATACAACAGTTTTTGAATCGTATATCAGGAATAATTGCAAACAGTGTGAAAGATATGGTCATTTCTACGTTGCGGGCAACCTAGGCTTCACTCAGGGCCGTTGCTCCACCAGATCGAATAGCTAGGGGCTTAGAAGTCAAAGCTAGAAGCATAAAATAAAATAAAAATACAACAGCTTTTCCATCGTATAGAACGTATAATTGCAACCAGTATGAATGTTATGGTCATTCCTACGTTCCGGGCAACCTAGGCTTCACTCTAGGGTGTTGGTCCACGAGATCCAATAGCTAGGGCTCAAGAAGTCAACGCCAGGAGCACCAAATACAAAATAAATACAACAGCTTTTCCATCGTATAAAACGAATAATTGCAACCAGTATGAAAGCTATGGTCATTTATACGTTCCAGGCAACCTAGGAATCACGCTAGGGCGTTGCTCCACCAGATCGAATAGTTAGGGCCTAACGAGTCAACGCCAGAAGCATAAAATACATTAGAAATACAACAGTTTTACCATCGTATAGCAGGAATAATTGCAACCAGTTTGAAAGATATGGTCATTTCTACGATACGGGCAACCTAGGCTGCACTCTAGGGCGTCGTTCCACCACATCGAATAGCTGCGGCCTTAGAAGTCAACGCCAGAAGCATAAAATACAATATAAATACAACAGTTTTTGAATCGTATAACAGGAATAATTGCAAACAGTGTGAAAGATATGGTCATTTCTACGTTTCGGGCAACCTAGGCCTCACTCTAGGGCGATGCTCCACCGGATCGAATATTTAGGGCCTAAGAAGTCAACGCCAGAAGCATAAAATACAATAAAAATACAACAGTTTTTCCATCGTATAACAGGAATAATTGCAAACAGTGTGAAAGTGATGGCCATTTCTACGTTCCGGGCAACCTTGGCTTCATTCTAGGTCGTCTTTCCACCAGATCGAATAGCTACGTCCTTAGAAGTCAACGCCAGAAGCATAAAATACAATATAAATGCGACAGATCTTCCATCGTATAAAATGAATAGTTGCAATCAGTGCGAAAATAATGTATCTTTTCTACGTTCCGTGCAACCTAGGCTTGACTCTCGGGCGTTGCTCCACCAGATCGAATAGGTAGGGCCATAGAAGTCAATGCCCGAATAAAAGAATACAATATAAATACAACAGTTTTTCTATCGTATAAAATGAATAATTGCAAACAGTGTGAAAGTAATGGTCACTTCTACTGCTCGGGCAACTGAGGCTTCACTCTATGGCGTTGTTCTACCAGATCGAATAGCTACGGCCTTAGAAGTCAACGCCAGAGGCATAAAATACAGTATAAATACAACAGTTTTTCCATCGTATAAAATGAATAATTGCAAACAGTGTGAAACTAATGGTCATTTCTACGTCCCGGGCAACCTAGGCTTCACTCTAGGGCGTTGCGCCACCACATCGAATAGTTAGGGCCTTAAAAGTCAATGCCAGAGGAATAAAATACAATATAAATACAACAGTTTTTCCATCGTATAAAATGAATAATTGCAAACAGTGTGAAAGTAATGGTCATTTCTACGTTCCGGGCAATCTCGACTTCACTCTAGGGCGTTGCTCCACTGGATGGAATAGTTAGGGCCTAAGAAGTCAACGCCAGATGCATAAAATACAATATAAATGCAACAGCTTTTCCATCGTCTAAAACGAATAATTGCAACCAGTGTGAAAGTAATGGCCATTTCAGCGTTACGGGCATCCTAGACTTAACTCTAAGGCATTGCTCCACCAGATCGAATAGATAGGGCCTTAGAAGTCAACGCCAGAAGCATAAAGAACAATAAAAATCCAACGGTTTTTCCATCGCGTAACAGGAATAATTGCAAACAGTGTGAAGGTAATAGTCATGTCTACGCTCCGGTAAACCTTGGCTTCACTCTAGGGCGTTGCTCCACCAGATCGAGTAGTTAGGGCCTTAGACGTCAACGCCAGAAGCATAAAATAAAATAAAAATACAACACTTTTTCCATCGCACTCAATTAATGATTGCAAACATTGTGAAAGTAACGGTCATTTCTACGTTCCGGGCAACCTAGGCTTCACTCTAGGGCGATGCTCCACCGGACCGAATATTTAGGGCCTTAGAAAACAACTCCAGACGCATAAAATACAATAAAAGTACATCAGTTTTTCCATCGTATAACAGGAATAATTGCAACCAGAGTGAAAGTGATGGTCATTTCTACGTTCCGGGCGACCTAGGCTACACTCTAGGGCGTTGCTCCACCAGATCGGATAGCTAGGGCCTTAGAAGTCAACGCCCGAAGCATAAAATACAATAAAAATACAACAGTTTTTCCATCGTATAAAAGGAATAATTGCAACCAGTGTGAAAGTAACGGCCATTTCTACGTTCCGGGCATCCTAGACTTAACACTGAGGCATTGCTCCACTAGATCGAATACATAGGGCCTTAGAAGTCAACGCCAGAAGCATAAAGTACATTAAAAATCCAACAGTTTGTCCATCGTATAACAGGAATAATTGCCACCAGTGTGAAAGTGATGGTCATTTCTGCATTCCGGTCAACCTAGGCTTCACTCTAGGGCGTTGCTCCTCCAGATAGAGTAGCTAGGGCCCAGGAAGTCAACGCCAGAAGCATAAGATACAATATAAATACAACAGTTTTTCCCTTGTATATCAGGAATAATTGCAACCAGTGTGAAAGGTATGGTCATTTCTACGTTCCGGGCAACCTAGGCTTCACTCTAGGGCGTTGCTCCACCACATCGGATAGCTGCGGCCTTAGAAGTCAACGCCAGAAGCATAAAATACAATATAAATACAACAGTTTTTCAATCGTATAACAGGAATAATTGCAAACAGTGTGAAAGATATGGTCACTTCTACGTTGCGGGCATCCTAGGCTTCACTCTGGGGTGTGGTTCTCCCAGATCGAATAGTTAGGGCCTAAGAAGCCTACGCCAGAAGCATAAAATACAATATAAATGCCACAGTTTTTCCATCGTATAACAGGAATAATTGCAACCAGAGTGAAGGTGATGGCCAGTTCTAAGTTCCGGGCAACCTAGGCTTCACTCTAGAGCGTTTTTCCACCAGATCGAATAGCTAGGACCTTAGAAGTCAACGCCAGAAGCACAAAATAAAATAAAAATACAAGAGTTATTCCATCGTATAACAGGAATAATTGCAAACAGTGTGAAAGTAATGGTCATTCCTACGTTCCGGGCAATCTAGACTTCACTCTAGGGCGTTGCTCCACCGGATCGAATAGTTAGGGCCTTAGAAGTCAACGCCCGAACCATAAAATACAAAATTAATACAACAGTTTTACCATTGTATAAAACGAGTGATTGCAACCCGAGTGAAACTTATGGTCATTTCTACGATCCGTGCAACATAGGATGCACTCTAGGGCGTTGCTCCACCACATCGATTAGCTACGGCCTTAGAAGTCAACGCCAGAAGCATAAAATACAATATAAATACAACAGCTTTTCCATCGTCTAAAACGAAGAACTGCAAGCAGTGTGAAAGTAATGGCCATTTCAACGTTACGGGCATCCTAGACTTAACTCTGAGGCATTGCTCCGCCAGATCGAATAGATAGGGCCTTAGAAGTCAACGCCAGAATCATACAGTACAATAAGAATCCAACAGTTTTTCCATCGTATAACAGGAAAAATTGCAAACAGTGTGAAGGTAATAGTCAGTTCTACGCTCCGGTCAACCTAGGCTTCACTCTAGGGCGTTGCTCCACCAGATCGAATAGTTAGGGCCTTAGAAGTCAACGCCAGAAGCATAAAATAAAATAAAAATACAACAGTTGTTCCATCGTATAACAGGAATAATTACAACCTGTGTGAAATTAATGGGCACTTCTACGTTCCGTGCAACCTAGGCTTCACTCTAGGGCGTTGCTCCACCAGGTCGGATAGTTAGAGCCTTAGAAAACAACTCCAGACGCATAAAATGCAAAATTAATAGAACAGTTTTTCCATTGTATAAAACGAATGATTGCAACCAGAGTGAAACTTATGGTCATTTCTACGTTCTGGGCAACCTAGGCCTCACTCTAGGGCGATGCTCCACCGGATCGAATATTTAGGGCCTAAGAAGTCAACGCCAAAAGCATAAAATACAATAAAAATACAACAGTTTTTCCATCGTATAGCATGAATAATTGCAACCAGAGTGAAAGTAATGGTCATTTCTTCGTTCCGGGCAACCTAGGCTTCACTCTAGGGCGTTGCACCACCACATCGAATAGTTAGGGCCTTAAAAGTCAACGCCAGAAGCATAAAGTACAATAAAAATCCAACAGTTTTTCCATCGCATAACAGGAATAATTGCAAACAGTGTGAAGGTAATAGTCATTTCTACGCTCCGGTAAACCTAGGCTTCACTCTAGGGCGTTGCTCCACCAGATCGAGTAGTTAGGGCCTTAGACGTCAATGCCAGAAGCATAAAATAAAATAAAAATACAACACTTTTTCCATCGCACTCAATTAATGATTGCAAACATTGTGAAGGTAACGGTCATTTCTACGTTCCGGGCAACCTAGGCTTCACTCTAGAGCGTTGCTCCACCAGATCGAATAGCTAGGACCTTAGAAGTCAACGCCAGAAGCACAAAATAAAATAAAAATACAAGAGTTATTCCATCGTATAACAGGAATAATTGCAAACAGTGTGAAAGTAATGGTCATTTCTACGTTCCGGGCAATCTAGACTTCACTCTAGGGCGTTGCTCCACCGGATCGAATAGTTAGGGCCTTAGAAGTCAACGCCCGAACCATAAAATACAAAATTAATACAACAGTTTTACCATTGTATAAAACGAGTGATTGCAACCCGAGTGAAACTTATGGTCATTTCTACGATCCGTGCGACATAGGATGCACTCTAGGGCGTTGCTCCACCACATCGATTAGCTACGGCCTTAGAAGTCAACGCCAGAAGCATAAAATACAATATAAATACAACAGCTTTTCCATCGTCTAAAACGGAGAACTGCAACCAGTGTGAAAGTAATGGCCATTTCAACGTTACGGGCATCCTAGACTTAACTCTGGGGCATTGCTCCGCCAGATCGAATAGATAGGGCCTTAGAAGTCAACGCCAGAATCATACAGTACAATAAGAATCCAACAGTTTTACCATCGTATAACAGGAAAAGTTGCAAACAGTGTGAAGGTAATAGTCAGTTCTACGCTCCGGTCAACCTAGGCTTCACTCTAGGGCGTTGCTCCACCAGATCGAATAGTTAGGGCCTTAGAAGTCAACGCCAGAAGCATAAAATAAAATAAAAATACAACAGTTGTTCCACCGTATAACAGGAATAATTACAACCTGTGTGAAATTAATGGGCATTTCTACGTTCCGTGCAACCTAGGCTTCACTCTAGGGCGTTGCTCCACCAGGTCGGATAGTTAGAGCCTTAGAAAACAACTCCAGACGCATAAAATGCAAAATTAATAGAACAGTTTTTCCATTGTATAAAACGAATGATTGCAACCAGAGTGAAACTTATGGTCATTACTACGTTCTGGGCAACCTAGGCCTCACTCTAGGGCGATGCTCCACCGGATCGAATATTTAGGGCCTAAGAAGTCAACGCCAAAAGCATAAAATACAATAAAAATACAACAGTTTTTCCATCGTATAGCATGAATATTTGCAACCAGAGTGAAAGTAATGGTCATTTCTACGTTCCGGGCAACCTAGGCATCACTCTAGGGCGTTGCACCACCACATCGAATAGTTAGGGCCTTAAAAGTCAACGCCAGAAGCATAAAATAAAATAAAAATACAACACTTTTTCCATCGCACTCAATTAATGATTGCAAACATTGTGAAGGTAACGGTCATTTCTACGTTCCGGGCAACCTATTCTTCACTCTAGGGCGATGCTCCACCGGGCCGAATATTTAGGGCCTAAGAAGTCAACGCCAGAAGCATAAAATACAATAAAAATACAACAGTTTTTCCATAGTATAACAGGAATAATTGCAAACAGTGTGAAAGTAATGGTCATTTCTACGTTCCGGGCAATCTAGACTTCACTCTAGGGCGTTGCTCCACCGGATCGAATAGTTAGGGCCTTAGAAGTCAACGCCCGAAGCATAAAATATAAAATTAATAGAACAGTTTTTCCATTGTATAAAACGAATGATTGCAACCAGAGTGAAACTTATGGTCATTTCTACGTTCCGTGCAACATAGGATGCACTCTAGGGCGTTGCTCCACCACATCGATTAGCTACGGCCTTAGAAGTCAACGCCAGAAGCATAAAATACAATATAAATACAACAGCTTTTCCATCGTCTAAAACGAATAATTGCAACCAGTGTGAAAGTAATGGCCATTTCAACGTTACGGGCATCCTAGACTTAACCCTGAGGCATTGCTCCACCAGATGGGATAGATAGGGCCTTAGAAGTCAACGCCAGAAGCATACAGTACAATAAAAATCCAACAGTTTTTCCATCGTATAACAGGAATAATTGCAAACAGTGTGAAGGTGATAGTCATTTCTACGCTCCGCTCAACCCAGGCTTCACTCTAGGGCGTTGCTCCACCAGATCGAATAGTTAGGGCCTTAGACGTCAACGCCAGAAGCATAAAATAAAATAAAAATACAACAGTTGTTCCATCGTATATCAGGAATAATTACAACCGGTGTGAAAGTAATAGGCATTTCTACGTTCCGTGCAACCTAGGCTTCCCTCTAGGGCGTTGCTACACCAGGTCGGATAGTTAGGGCCTTAGAAAACAACTCCAGACGCATAAAATACAATAAAAGTACATCAGTTTTTCCATCGTATAACAGGAATAATTGCAACCAGAGTGAAAGTGATGGCCATTTCTACGTTCCGGGCAACCTTGGCTTCATTCTAGGTCGTCGTTCCACCAGATCGAATAGCTACGTCCTTAGAAATCAACGCCAGAAGCATAAAATACAATATAAATGCGACAGATCTTCCATCGTATAAAATGAATAGTTGCAATCAGTGCGAAAATAATGTATCTTTTCTACGTTCCGTGCAACCTAGGCTTTACTCTCGGGCGTTGCTCCACCAGATCGAATAGGTAGGGCCATAGAAGTCAATGCCCGAATAAAAGAATACAATATAAATACAACAGTTTTTCTATCGTATAAAATGAATAATTGCAAACAGTGTGAAAGCAATGGTCACTTCTACTGCTCGGGCAACTGAGGCTTCACTCTATGGCGTTGTTCTACCAGATCGAATAGCTACGGCCTTAGAAGTCAACGCCAGAGGCATAAAATACAATATAAATACAACAGTTTTTCCATCGTATAAAATGAATAATTGCAAACAGTGTGAAACTAATGGTCATTTCTACGTCCCGGGCAACCTAGGCTTCACTCTAGGGCGTTGCGCCACCACATCGAATAGTTAGGGCCTTAAAAGTCAATGCCAGAGGAATAAAATACAATATAAGTACAACAGTTTTTCCATCGTATAAAATGAATAATTGCAAACAGTGTGAAAGTAATGGTCATTTCTACGTTCCGGGCAATCTCGACTTCACTCTAGGGCGTTGCTCCACTGGATGGAATAGTTAGGGCCTAAGAAGTCAACGCCAGATGCATAAAATACAATATAAATGCAACAGCTTTTCCATCGTCTAAAACGAATAATTGCAACCAGTGTGAAAGTAATGGCCATTTCAGCGTTACGGGCATCCTAGACTTAAGTCTAAGGCATTGCTCCACCAGATCGAATAGATAGGGCCTTAGAAGTCAACGCCAGAAGCATAAAGAACAATAAAAATCCAACGGTTTTTCCATCGCGTAACAGGAATAATTGCAAACAGTGTGAAGTTAATAGTCATGTCTACGCTCCGGTAAACCTTGGCTTCACTCTAGGGCGTTGCTCCACCAGATCGAGTAGTTAGGGCCTTAGACGTCAACGCCAGAAGCATAAAATAAAATAAAAATACAACACTTTTTCCATCGCACTCAATTAATGATTGCAAACATTGTGAAAGTAACGGTCATTTCTACGTTCCGGGCAACCTAGGCTTCACTCTAGGGCGATGCTCCACCGGACCGAATATTTAGGGCCTTAGAAAACAACTCCAGACGCATAAAATACAATAAAAGTACATCAGTTTTTCCATCGTATAACAGGAATAATTGCAACCAGAGTGAAAGTGATGGTCATTTCTACGTTCCGGGCGACCTAGGCTACACTCTAGGGCGTTGCTCCACCAGATCGGATAGCTAGGGCCTTAGAAGTCAACGCCCGAAGCATAAAATACAATAAAAATACAACAGTTTTTCCATCGCATAACAGGAATAATTGCAAACAGTGTGAAGGTAATAGTCATTTCTACGCTCCGGTAAACCTAGGCTTCACTCTAGGGCGTTGCTCCACCAGATCGAGTAGTTAGGGCCTAAGAAGTCAACGCCAGAAGCATAAAATACAATAAAAATACAACAGTTTTTCCATCGTATAACAGGAATAATTGCAAACAGTGTGAAAGTGTTGGCCATTTCTACGTTCCGGGCAACCTTGGCTTCATTCTAGGTCGTCGTTCCACCAGATCGAATAGCTACGTCCTTAGAAGTCAACGCCAGAAGCATAAAATACAATATAAATGCGACAGATCTTCCATCGTATAAAATGAATAGTTGCAATCAGTGCGAAAATAATGTATCTTTTCTACGTTCCGTGCAACCTAGGCTTGACTCTAGGTCGTTGCTCCACCAGATCGAATAGGTAGGGCCATAGAAGTCAATGCCCGAATAAAAGAATACAATATAAGTACAACAGTTTTTCTATCGTATAAAATGAATAATTGCTAACAGTGTGAAAGTAATGGTCACTTCCACGGCTCGGGCAACTGAGCCTTCACTCTATGGCGTTGTTCTACCAGATCGAATAGCTACAGCCTTAGAAGTCAACGCCAGAAGCATAAAATACAATATAAATACAACAGTTTTTCCATCGTATACAATTAATGATTGCAAACATTGTGAAAGTTACGGTCACTTCTACGTTCCGTGCAACCTAGGCTTCCCTCTAGGGCGTTGCTACACCAGGTCGGATAGTTAGGGCCTTAGAAAACAACTCCAGACGCATAAAATACAATATAAATACAACAGTTTTTCCATTGTATAAAACGAATGATTGCAACCAGAGTGAAACTTATGGTCATTTCTACGTTCCGTGCAACATAGGATGCACTCTAGGGCGTTGCTCCACCACATCGATTAGCTACGGCCTTAGAAGTCAACGCCAGAAGCATAAAATACAATATAAATACAACAGCTTTTCCATCGTCTAAAACGAATAATTGCAACCAGTGTGAAAGTAATGGCCATTTCAACGTTACGGGCATCCTAGACTTAACTCTGAGGCATTGCTCCACCAGATGGGATAGATAGGGCCTTAGAAGTCAACGCCAGAAGCAAAAAGTACATTAAAAATCCAACAGTTTGTCCATCGTATAACAGGAGTAATTGCCACCAGTGTGAAAGTTATGGTCATTTCTGCATTCCGGGCAACCTAGGCTTCACTCTAGGGCGTTGCTCCTCCAGATAGAATAGTTAGGGCCCAGGAAGTCAACGCCAGAAGCATAAAATAAAATATAAATGCAACAGTTTTTCCCTTGTATAACAGGAATAATTGCAACCAGTGTGAAAGGTATGGTTATTTCTACGTTCCGGGCAACCTAGGCTTCACTCTAGGGCGTTGCTCCACCAGATCGAATAGCTAGGTCCTTAGAAGTCAACGCCAGAAGCACAAAATAAAATAAATATACAAGAGTTATTCCATCGTATAACAGGAATAATTGCAACCAGTGTGAAAGGTATGGTCATTTCTACGTTCCGGGCAACCTAGGCTTCACTCTAGGGCGTGGCTCCACCACATCGAATATCTGCGGCCTTAGAAGTCAACGCCAGAAGCATAAAATACAATATAAATACAACAGTTTTTCAATCGTATAACAGGAATAATTGCAAACAGTGTGAAAGATATGGTCATTTCTACGTTGCGGGCATCCGAGGCTTCACTCTAGGGCATTGCTCCACCACATCGAATAGCTACGGCCTTAGAAGTCAACGCCATAACTATAAAAAACAATATAAATACAACAGTTTTTCACTTGTATAACAGGAATAATTGCAACCAGTGTGAAAGCTATGGTCATTTCTACGTTCCGGGCAACCTAGGCTTCACTCTAGGACGTTGCTCCACCACTTCGAATAGTTAGGGCCTTAGAAGTCAACGCCAGAAGCATAAAATACAATATAAATACAATAGTTTTTCCATCGTATAAAACGAGTAATTGCAACCAGTGTGAAAGTTATGGTTATTTCTACGTTCCGGGCATCCTAGGCTTCACCCTAGGGCGTTGCTCCACCTGATCGAATAGTTAGGGCCTAAGAAGTCAACGCCTGAAGCATAAAATATAATATAAGTACAACAGTTTTTCCATCGTATAACAGGAATAATTGCAACCAGTGTGAAAGACATGGTCATTTCTACGTTCCGGGCAACCTAGGCTTCACTCTAGGGCGTTGCTCCACCACATCGCATAGCTGCGGCCTTAGAAGTCAGCGCCAGAAGCATAAAATACAATATAAATACAATAATTTTTCCATCGCATAAAATGAGTAATTGCAACCAGTGTGAAAGTAACGGACATTTCTACGTTCCGGGCATCCTAGACTTAACACTGAGGCATTGCTCCACCAGATCGAATACATAGGGCCTTTGAAGTCAACGCCAGAAGCATAAAGTACATTAAAAATCCAACAGTTTGTCCATCGTATAACAGGAATAATTGCCACCAGTGTGAAAGTGATGGTCCTTTCTGCATTCCGGGCAACCTAGGCTTCACTCTAGGGCGTTGCTCCACCAGATCGAATAGTTAGGGCCTTAGAAGTCAACGCCAGAAGCATAAAATACAATATAAATACAATAGTTTTTCCATCGTATAAAACGAGTAATTGCAACCAGTGTGAAAGTTATGGTTATTTCTACGTTCCGGGCATCCTAGGCTTCACCCTAGGGCGTTGCTCCACCTGATCGAATAGTTAGGGCCTAAGAAGTCAGCGCCAGAAGCATAAAATACGATATATGTACAACAGTTTTACCATCGTATAAAATGAATAATCGCAAACAGTGTGAAGGTAATGGTCATTTCTACGTTCCGGGCAACCTAGGCTTCACCCTAGGGCGTTGTTCCACCAGAGCGAATAGTTAGGGCCTAAGAAGTCAACGCCTGAAGCATAAAGTACAATCAAAATCCAACAGTTTGTCCATCGTATAGCTGGAATAATTGCAACCAGAGTGAAAGGTATGGTCATTTCCACGTTTCGGGCGACCTAGGCTCCACTCTAGGGCGTTGCTCGACCAGATGGAATAGCTAGGTCCTTAGAAGTCAATGCCAGGAGCATAAAATACAAAATAAATACAACAGTTTGACCATCGTATAAAATGAATAATCGCAAACAGTGTGAAGGTAATGGTCATTACTACGTTCCGGGCATCCTAGGCTTCACTCTAGGGCGTTGCTCCACCAGATCGAATAGTTAGGGCCTAAGAAGTCAACGCCAGGAGCATAAAATACGATATATGTACAACAGTTTTGCCATCGTATAAAATGAATAATCGCAAACAGTGTGAAGGTAATGGTCAATTCTACATTCCGGGCAACCTAGGCTTCACTCTAGGGCGATGCTCCAGCAGATCGAATAGTTGGGGCCTTAGAAGTCAACGCCCGAAGCATAAAATACAAAATAAATAGAACAGTTTTTCCATTGTATAAAACGAACAATTGAAACCAGTGTGAAAGTTATGGTCATTTCTACGTTCCGCGCAACCTAGGCTTCACCCCTGGGCGTTGCTCCACCAGATCGAATAGTTAGGGCCTAAGAAGTCAATGCCAGAAGCATGAAATACGATATATGTACAACAGTTTTTCCATCGTATAAAATGAATAATCGCAAACAGTGTGAAGGTAATGGTCATTTCTGCATTCCGGGCAACCTAGGCTTCACTCTAGGGCGTTGCTCCTCCAGATAGAATAGTTAGGGCCCAGGAAGTCAACGCCAGAAGCATAAAATAAAATATAAATGCAACAGTTTTTCCCTTGTATAACAGGAATAATTGCAACCAGTGTGAAAGATATGGTTATATCTACGTTCCGGGCAACCTAGGCTTCACTCTAGGGCGTTGCTCCACCACATCGGATAGCTGCGGCCTTAGAAGTCAACGCCAGAAGCATAAAATACAATATAAATACAACAGTTTTTCAATCGTATAACAGGAATAATTGCAAACAGTGTGAAAGATATGGTCATTTCTACGTTGCGGGCATCCTAGGCTTCACTCTAGGGCATTGCTCCACCACATCGAATAGCTGCGGCCTTAGAAGTCAACGCCATAACTATAGAGAACAATATAAATACAACAGTTTTTCCATTGTATAAAATGAATAATTGCAAACAGTGTGGAGGTAGTGGCCATTTCTACTTTCCGGGCAACCTAGGCTCCACTCTAGGCCGTTTCTCCACCACATCGAATAGCTACTGCCTTAGAAGTCAACGTCTGAAGCATAAAATATAATATAAATACAACAGTTTTTCCATCGTATAACACGAATAATTGCAACCAGTGTGAAAGATATGGTCATTTCTTCGATACGGGCAACCTAGGCTGCACTCCAGGGCGTCGTTCCACCACATCGAATAGCTGCGGCCTTAGAAGTCAACGCCAGAAGCATAAAATACAATATAAATACAACAGTTTTTGAATCGTATAACAGGAATAATTGCAAACAGTGTGAAAGATATGGTCATTTCTACGTTCCGGGCAACCTAGGCTACACTCTAGGGCGTGGCTCCACCACATCGAATAGCTAGGGCCTTAGAAGTCAATGCCAGAAGCATAAAATGCCATATAAATACAACAGTTGTTCCACTGCATAATATGGATAATTGCAAACAGTGTGGATGTAATGGTCATTTCTACGTTCCGGGCAACCTAGGCTTCACTCTAGGCTGTTGGTCCACCAGATCCATTAGTTAGGGCCTAAGAAGTCAACGCCAGGAGCGCCAAATACAAAATAAATACAACAGTTTTTCCATCGTATAAAACGACTAATTGCAACCAGTGAGCAAGTAATGGTCATTTCTACGATCCGGGCAACCTAGGCTTCACTCTAGGGCGTTGCTCCACCAGATCGAATAGTTAGGGCCTTAGAAGTCTACACCAGAAGCATAAAATACAACATAAATCCAACAGTTTTTCCATCGTATAACAGGAATAATTGCATCCAGTGTGAAAGTGATGGTCATTTCTACGTTCCGGGCAACCTAGGCTTCAGTCTAGGGCGTGGTTCCCCCAGATCGAATAATTAGGGCCTAAGAAGCCTACGCCAGAAGCATAAAATACAATTAAATACCACAGTATTTCCATCGTATAACAGGTATAATTGCAACCAGAGTGAAGGTGATGGTCATTTCTAAGTTCCGGGCAACCTAGGCTTCACTCTAGAGCGTTGCTCCACCAGATCGAATAGCTAGGACCTTAGAAGTCAACGCCAGAAGCATAAAGTACATTAAAAATCCAACAGTTTGTCCATCGTATAACAGGAGTAATTGCCACCAGTGTGAAAGTTATGGTCATTTCTGCATTCCGGGCAACCTAGGCTTCACTCTAGGGCGTTGCTCCTCCAGATAGAATAGTTAGGGCCCAGGAAGTCAACGCCAGAAGCATAAAATAAAATATAAATGCAACAGTTTTTCCCTTGTATAACAGGAATAATTGCAACCAGTGTGAAAGGTATGGTTATTTCTACGTTCCGGGCAACCTAGGCTTCACTCTAGGGCGTTGCTCCACCACATCGGATAGCTGCGGCCTTAGAAGTCAACGCCAGAAGCATAAAATACAATATAAATACAACAGTTTTTCAATCGTATAACAGGAATAATTGCAAACAGTGTGAAAGATATGGTCATTTCTACGTTGCGGGCATCCTAGGCTTCACTCTAGGGCATTGCTCCACCACATCGAATAGCTGCGGCCTTAGAAGTCAACGCCATAACTATAGAGAACAATATAAATACAACAGTTTTTCCATTGTATAAAATGAATAATTGCAAACAGTGTGGAGGTAGTGGCCATTTCTACTTTCCGGGCAACCTAGGCTCCACTCTAGGCCGTTTCTCCACCACATCGAATAGCTACTGCCTTAGAAGTCAACGTCTGAAGCATAAAATATAATATAAATACAACAGTTTTTCCATCGTATAACACGAATAATTGCAAACAGTGTGAAAGATATGGTCATTTCTACGTTCCGGGCAACCTAGGCTACACTCTAGGGCGTGGCTCCACCACATCGAATAGCTAGGGCCTTAGAAGTCAATGCCAGAAGCATAAAATGGCATATAAATACAACAGTTGTTCCACTGCATAATATGGATAATTGCAAACAGTGTGGATGTAATGGTCATTTCTACGTTCCGGGCAACCTAGGCTTCACTCTAGGCTGTTGGTCCACCAGATCCATTAGTTAGGGCCTAAGAAGTCAACGCCAGGAGCGCCAAATACAAAAATACATACAACAGTTTTTCCATCGTATAAAACGACTAATTGCAACCAGTGAGCAAGTAATGGTCATTTCTACGATCCGGGCAACCTAGGCTTCACTCTAGGGCGTTGCTCCACCACATCGAATAGCTACGGCCTTAGGAGTCAACGCCAGAGGCATAAAATACAAAATAAATAAAACAGTTTTTGCATCGTATAACAAGAATAATTGCAGCCAGTGTGAAAGTGATGGTCATTTCTATATTCCGGGCAACCTAGGCTACACTCTAGGGCGTTGCTCCACCAGATCGAATAGTTAGGGCCTAAGAAGTCAACGCCAGAAGCATAAAATACAATATAAATACAACAGTTTTTCACATGTATAACAGGAATAATTGCAACCAGTGTGAAAGCTATGGTCATTTCTACGTTCCGGGTAACCTAGGCTTCACTCTAGGACGTTGCTCCACCACGTCGAATAGATAGGGCCTTAGAAGTCAATGCGAGAAGCATAAAATGCAATATAAATACAACAGTTTTTCCACTGTATAATATGAATAATTGCAACCAGTCTGATAGTTATTGTCATTTCCACGTTCCGGGCAACCTAGGCTTCACCCTAGGGCGCTGCTCCACCAGATCCAATAGCTAGGGCCTAAGAAGTCAACGCCAGGAGCACCAAATACAAAATAAATACAACAGTTTTTCCATCGTATAAAACGAATAATTGCAACCAGTATGAAAGTTATGGTCATTTATACGTTCCGGGCAACCTAGGCTTCACCCTAGGGCGTTGCTCCACCTGGTCGAATCGTTAGGGCCTAAGAAGTCAACGCCAGAAGCATAAAATACAATATAAATACAACAGTTTTTCAATCGTATAACAGGAAGAATTGCAAACAGTGTGAAAAATATGGTCATTTCTACGTTGCGGGCATCCTAGGCTTCACTCTAGGGCATTGCTCCACCACATCGAATAGCTACGGCCTTATAAGTCAACGCCATAACTATAAAAAACAATATAAATACAACAGTTTCTCCATTGTGTAAAATGAATAATTGCAAACAGTGTGGAGGTAAGGGTCATTTCTACTTTCCGGGCAACCTAGGCTTCACTCTAGGGCGTTTCTCCACCACATCGAATAGCTACGCCCTTAGAAGTCAACGCCTGAAGCATAAAATATAATATAATTACAACAGTTTTTCCATCGTATAACAGGAATAATTGCAACCAGTGTGAAAGTGATGGTCATTTCTACATTCCGGGCAACCTAGGCTTGACTCTAGGGCGTTGCTCCACCAGATCGAATAGTTAGGGACTTAGAATTCGACGCCAGAAGCATAAAATACAACATAAGTACAATAGTTTTTCCATCGTATAACAGGAATAATTGCAACCAGTGTGAAAGTACAGGTCATTTTTACGTTCCGGGCAACCTAGGCTTCACTCTAGGGCGTTGGCCCTCCACATCTAACAGTTAGGGCATAAGAAGTAAACGCCAGAAGCACCAAATACAAAATAAATACAACAGTTTTTAAATCGTATAAAGCGAATAATTGCAACCAGTATGAAAGCTATGGTCATTTCTACGTTCCGGGCAACCTAGGCTTGACACTATGGCGTTGCTCCACCAGATCGAATAGTCGGGGCCTTGGCAGTCAACGCCCGAAGCATTAAATACAAAATTAATAGAACAGTTTTTCCATTGCATGAAACTAATAATTGCAACCAGTGTGAAAGTTATGGTTATATCTACGTTTCGTGCAACCTTGGCTTCACTCTAGGGCGCTGCTCCACCAAATCGAATAGCTACGGCCATAGGAGTCAACGCCAGAAGCATAAAAAGCAATATACGTACAACAGTTTTTCCATCGTATAAAATGAATAATTGCAAACATTGTGAAAGTAACGGTCGTTTCTACGTCCCGGGATACCTTGGCTTCACTCTAGGGCATTGCTACACCAGATCGAACTGTTAGGGCCTAAGAAGTCAACTCCAGAAGCATAAAATACAAAATAGATACAACAGCTTTTCCACCGTATATAATGTATATTTGCAAACAGTGTGAAGGCAATGGTCGTTTCTACGTTCCGGGCAACCTAGGCTTCACCCTAGGGCGTTGCTCCACCTGATCGAATAGTTAGGGCCTAGAAGTCAACGCCAGAAGCATAAAATACAATATACGTGCAACAGTTTTTCCATCGTATAAAATGAATAATTGCAACCAGTGTGAAAGTGATGGTCATTTCTACGGTCCGGGCAACCCCGGCTTCACTCTAGGGCGCTGTTCCACCAGATCGAATGGTTAGGGCCTTAGAAGTCAACGCCAGAAGCATAAAATACAAAATTAATAGAACAGTTTTTCCATTGTATAAGACGAATAATTGCCACCAGTGTGAAAGTGATGGTCATTTCTGCATTCCGGGCAACCTAGGCTTCACTCTAGGGCGTTGCTCCTCCAGATGGAATAGTTAGGGCCTAAGAAGTCAACTCCAGAAGCATAAAATACAACATAAGTACAACAGTTTTTCCATCGTATAAAATGAATAATTGCAAACATTGTGAAAGTAACGGTCATTTCTACGTTCCGGGCAACCTTGGCTTCACTCTAGGGCGTTGCTACACCAGATCGAACTGTTAGGGCCTAAGACGTCAACGCCAGAAGCTTAAAATACAATATAAATACAACAGTTTTTCCATCATATAAAACGAATAATAGCAACCAGGGTGAAAGTTGTGATCATTTCTATGTTCCGCGCAACCTATGCTTCACTCTAGGGCGTTGCTCCACCAGATCGAATAGTTAGGGCCTTAGAAGTCAACGCCCGAAACATAAAATACAAAATTAATAGAACAGTTTTTCCGTTGTATAAAACGAATAATTGCAACCAGTGTGAAAGTGATGGTCATTTCTACGGTCCGGGCAACCCCGGCTTCACTCTAGGGCGCTGTTCCACCAGATCGAATAGTTAGGGCCTTAGAAGTCAACGCCAGAAGCATAAAATACAGTATAAATACAACAGTTTTTCCATCGTATGAAACGAATAATTGCAACCAGCATGAAAGCTATGGTCATTTCTACGTTCGGAGCAACCTAGGCTTCACTCTAGGGCGTTGCTCCACCAGATCGAATAGTTAGGGCCTTAGAAGTCAACGCCCGAAGCATAAAATACAAAATTAATAGAACAGTTTTTCCATTGTATAAGACGAATAATTGCAACCAGTGTGAAAGTGATGGTCATTTCTACGTTCCGGGCAACCCAGGCTTCACTCTAGGGCGCTGTTCCACCAGATCGAATAGTTAGGGCCTTAGAAGTCAACACCAGAAGCCTAAAATACAGTATAAATACAACAGTTTTTTCATCGTGTGAAACGAATAATTGCAATCAGTATGAAAGCTATGGTCATTTCTACGTTCGGAGCAACCTAGGCCTCACTCTAGGGCGTTGCTCCACCAGATCGGATGGTTAGTGCCTAAGAAGTCTACACCAGAAGCATAAAATACAACATAAATCCAACAGTTTTTCCATCGTATAACAGGAATAATTGCATCCAGTGTGAAAGTGATGGTCATTTCTACGTTCCGGGCAACCTAGGCTTCAGTCTAGGGCGTGGTTCCCCCAGATCGAATAATTAGGGCCTAAGAAGCCTACGCCAGAAGCATAAAATACAATTAAATACCACAGTATTTCCATCGTATAACAGGTATAATTGCAACCAGAGTGAAGGTGATGGTCATTTCTAAGTTCCGGGCATCCTAGGCATCACTCTAGAGCGTTGCTCCACCAGATCGAATAGCTAGGACCTTAGAAGTCAACGCCAGAAGCACAAAATAAAATAAAAATACAACAGTTATTACATCGTATAAAAGGAATAATTACAACCAGTGTGAAAGTAATGGGCATTTCTACGTTCCGTGCAACCTAGGCTTCACTCCAGGGCGTTGGTCCACCAGCTCGAATAGTTAGGGCCTTAGAAAACAACTCCAGACGCATAAAATACAATATAAATGCAACAGTTTTTCCACGGTATAAAACGAATAATTGCAACCAGTATGAAAGTTATGGTCATCTCTACGTTCCGGGCAACCTAGGCTTCACCCTAGGGCGTTGCTGCACCAGATCGCATAGTTAGGGCCTAAGAAGTCAATGCCAGAAGCATAAAATACGAAATATGTACAACAGTTTTTCCATCGTATAAAATGAGTAATTGCAACTAGTGTGAAGGTAACGGCCATTTCTACATTCCGGGCATCCTAGACTTAACACTGAGGCATTGCTCCACCAGATCTAATACATAGGGCCTTAGAAGTCAACGCCAGAAGCATAAAGTACATTAAAAATCCAACAGTTTGTCCATCGTATAACAGGAGTAATTGCCACAAGTGTGAAAGTTATGGTCACTTCTGCATTCCGGGCAACCTAGGCTTCACTCTAGGGCGTTGCTCCTCCAGATAGAATAGTTAGGGCCCAGGAAGTCAACGCCAGAAGCATAAAATAAAATATAAATGCAACACTTTTTCCCTTGTATAACAGGAATAATTGCAACCAGTGTGAAAGGTATGGTTATTTCTACGATCCGGGCAACCTAGGCTTCACTCTAGGGCGTTGCTCCACCACATCGGATAGCTACGGCCTTAGGAGTCAACGCCAGAGGCATAAAATACAAAATAAATACAACAGTCTTTCCATCGTATAACAAGAATAATTGCAGCCATTGTGAAAGTGATGGTCATTTCTACATTCCGAGCAGCCTAGGCTTCACTCTAGGGCGTTGTTCCTCCAGATCGAATTGCTAGGGCCTAAGAAGTCAACGCCAGAAGCATAAAATACAATATAAATACAACAGTTTTTCAATCGTATAACAGGAATAATTGCAAACAGTGTGAAAGATATGGTCATTTCTACGTTGCGGGCATCCTAGGCTTCACTCTAGGGCATTGCTCCACCACATCGAATAGCTGCGGCCTTAGAAGTCAACGCCATAACTATAGAGAACAATATAAATACAACAGTTTTTCCATTGTATAAAATGAATAATTGCAAACAGTGTGGAGGTAGTGGCCATTTCTACTTTCCGGGCAACCTAGGCTCCACTCTAGGCCGTTTCTCCACCACATCGAATAGCTACTGCCTTAGAAGTCAACGTCTGAAGCATAAAATATAATATATATACAACAGTTTTTCCATCGTATAACACGAATAATTGCAACCAGTGTGAAAGATATGGTCATTTCTACGATACGGGCAACCTAGGCTGCACTCTAGGGCGTCGTTCCACCACATCGAATAGCTGCGGCCTTAGAAGTCAACGCCAGAAGCATAAAATACAATATAAATACAACAGTTTTTGAATCGTATAACAGGAATAATTGCAAACAGTGTGAAAGATATGGCCATTTCAACGTTCCGGGCAACCTAGGCTACACTCTAGGGCGTGGCTCCACCACATCGAATAGCTAGGGCCTTAGAAGTCAATGCCAGAAGCATAAAATGCCATATAAATACAACAGTTGTTCCACTGCATAATATGGATAATTGCAAACAGTGTGGATGTAATGGTCATTTCTACGTTCCGGGCAACCTAGGCTTCACTCTAGGCTGTTGGTCCACCAGATCCATTAGTTGGGGCCTAAGAAGTCAACGCCAGGAGCGCCAAATACAAAATAAATACAACAGTTTTTCCATCGTATAAAACGACTAATTGCAACCAGTGAGCAAGTAATGGTCATTTCTACGATCCGGGCAACCTAGGCTTCACTCTAGGGCGTTGCTCCACCACATCGAATAGCTACGGCCTTAGGAGTCAACGCCAGAGGCATAAAATACAAAATAAATAAAACAGTTTTTCCATCGTATAACAAGAATAATTGCAGCCAGTGTGAAAGTGATGGTCATTTCTATATTCCGGGCAACCTAGGCTACACTCTAGGGCGTTGCTCCACCAGATCGAATAGTTAGGGCCTAAGAAGTCAACGCCAGAAGCATAAAATACAACATAAATACAACAGTTTTTCCATCGTATAACAGGAATAAATGCAACCAGTGTGAAAGTGATGGTCATTTCTACGTTCCGGGCAACCTAGGCTTCAGTCTAGGGCGTGGTTTCCCCAGATCGAATAATTAGGGCCTAAGAAGCCTACGCCAGAAGCATAAAATACAATATAAATACCACAGTATTTCCATCGTATAACAGGTATAATTGCAACCAGAGTGAAGGTGACGGTCATTTCTAAGTTCCGGGCAACCTAGGCTTCACTCTAGAGCGTTGCTCCACCAGATCGAATAGCTAGGACCTTAGAAGTCAACGCCAGAAGCATAAAGTACATTAAAAATCCAACAGTTTGTCCATCGTATAACAGGAGTAATTGCCACCAGTGTGAAAGTTATGGTCATTTCTGCATTCCGGGCAACCTAGGCTTCACTCTAGGGCGTTGCTCCTCCAGATAGAATAGTTAGGGCCCAGGAAGTCAACGCCAGAAGCATAAAATAAAATATAAATGCAACAGTTTTTCCCTTGTATAACAGGAATAATTGCAACCAGTGTGAAAGGTATGGTTATTTCTACGTTCCGGGCAACCTAGGCTTCACTCTAGGGCGTTGCTCCACCACATCGGATAGCTGCGGCCTTAGAAGTCAACGCCAGAAGCATAAAATACAATATAAATACAACAGTTTTTCAATCGTATAACAGGAATAATTGCAAACAGTGTGAAAGATATGGTCATTTCTACGTTGCGGGCATCCTAGGCTTCACTCTAGGGCATTGCTCCACCACATCGAATAGCTGCGGCCTTAGAAGTCAATGCCATAACTATAGAGAACAATATAAATACAACAGTTTTTCCATTGTATAAAATGAATAATTGCAAACAGTGTGGAGGTAGTGGCCATTTCTACTTTCCGGGCAACCTAGGCTCCACTCTAGGCCGTTTCTCCACCACATCGAATAGCTACTGCCTTAGAAGTCAACGTCTGAAGCATAAAATATAATATATATACAACAGTTTTTCCATCGTATAACACGAATAATTGCAACCAGTGTGAAAGATATGGTCATTTCTACGATACGGGCAACCTAGGCTGCACTCTAGGGCGTCGTTCCACCACATCGAATAGCTGCGGCCTTAGAAGTCAACGCCAGAAGCATAAAATACAATATAAATACAACAGTTTTTGAATCGTATAACAGGAATAATTGCAAACAGTGTGAAAGATATGGTCATTTCTACGTTCCGGGCAACCTAGGCTACACTCTAGGGCGAGGCTCCACCACATCGAATAGCTAGGGCCTTAGAAGTCAATGCCAGAAGCATAAAATGCCATATAAATACAACAGTTGTTCCACTGCATAATATGGATAATTGCAAACAGTGTGGATGTAATGGTCATTTCTACGTTCCGGGCAACCTAGGCTTCACTCTAGGCTCTTGGTCCACCAGATCCATTAGTTAGGGCCTAAGAAGTCAACGCCAGGAGCGCCAAATACAAAATAAATACAACAGTTTTTCCATCGTATAAAACGACTAATTGCAACCAGTGAGCAAGTAATGGTCATTTCTACGATCCGGGCAACCTAGGCTTCACTCTAGGGCGTTGCTCCACCACATCGAATAGCTACGGCCTTAGGAGTCAACGCCAGAGGCATAAAATACAAAATAAATAAAACAGTTTTTCCATCGTATAACAAGAATAATTGCAGCCAGTGTGAAAGTGATGGTCATTTCTATATTCCGGGCAACCTAGGCTACACTCTAGGGCGTTGCTCCACCAGATCGAATAGTTAGGGCCTAAGAAGTCAACGCCAGAAGCATGAAATACAATATAAATACAACAGTTTTTCACATGTATAACAGGAATAATTGCAACCAGTGTGAAAGCTATGGTCATTTCTACGTTCCGGGTAACCTAGGCTTCACTCTAGGACGTTGCTCCACCACGTCGAATAGATAGGGCCTTAGAAGTCAATGCGAGAAGCATAAAATGCAATATAAATACAACAGTTTTTCCACTGTATAATATGAATAATTGCAACCAGTCTGATAGTTATTGTCATTTCCACGTTCCGGGCAACCTAGGCTTCACCCTAGGGCGCTGCTCCACCAGATCCAATAGCTAGGGCCTAAGAAGTCAACGCCAGGAGCACCAAATACAAAATAAATACAACAGTTTTTCCATCGTATAAAACGAATAATTGCAACCAGTATGAAAGTTATGGTCATTTATACGTTCCGGGCAACCTAGGCTTCACCCTAGGGCGTTGCTCCACCTGATCGAATCGTTAGGGCCTAAGAAGTCAACGCCAGAAGCATAAAATACAATATAAATACAACAGTTTTTCAATCGTATAACAGGAAGAATTGCAAACAGTGTGAAAAATATGGTCATTTCTACGTTGCGGGCATCCTAGGCTTCACTCTAGGGCATTGCTCCACCACATCGAATAGCTACGGCCTTATAAGTCAACGCCATAACTATAAAAAACAATATAAATACAACAGTTTCTCCATTGTGTAAAATGAATAATTGCAAACAGTGTGGAGGTAAGGGTCATTTCTACTTTCCGGGCAACCTAGGCTTGACTCTAGGGCGTTGCTCCACCAGATCGAATAGTTAGGGACTTAGAATTCGACGCCAGAAGCATAAAATACAACATAAGTACAATAGTTTTTCCATCGTATAACAGGAATAATTGCAACCAGTGTGAAAGTACAGGTCATTTTTACGTTCCGGGCAACCTAGGCTTCACTCTAGGGCGTTGGCCCTCCACATCTAACAGTTAGGGCATAAGAAGTAAACGCCAGAAGCACCAAATACAAAATAAATACAACAGTTTTTAAATCGTATAAAGCGAATAATTGCAACCAGTATGAAAGCTATGGTCATTTCTACGTTCCGGGCAATCTAGGCTTCACTCTAGGGCGTTGCTCAACCACATCGAATAGTTAGGGCCTAAGAAGTCAACGCCAGAAGCACCAAATACAAAATTAATACAACAGTTTTTCCTTCGTATAAAACGAATAATTGCAACCAGTATGAAAGTTATGGTCATTTCTACGTTCCGGGCTACCTGGGCTTCACCCTAGGGCGTTGCTCCACCACATCGAATAGCTGCGGCCTTAGAAGTCAACGCCAGAAGCATAAAATACAATATAAATACAACAGTTTTTCAATCGTATAACAGGAAGAATTGCAAACAGTGTGAAAAATATGGTCATTTCTACGTTACGGGCATCCTAGGCTTCACTCTAGGGCATTGCACCACCACATCGAATAGCTACGGCCTTAGAAGTCAACGCCATAACTATAAAAAACAATATAAATACAGCAGTTTCTCCATTGTGTAAAATGAATAATTGCAAACAGTGTGGAGGTAAGGGTCATTTCTACTTTCCGGGCAACCCAGGCTTCACTCTAGGGCGCTGTTCCACCAGATCGAATAGTTAGGGCCTTAGAAGTCAACGCCAGAAGCCTAAAATACAGTATAAATACAGCAGATTTTCATCGTGTGAAACGAATAATTGCAACCAGTATGAAAGCTATGGTGATTTCTACGTTCGGAGCAACCTAGGCCTCACTCTAGGGCGTTGCTCCACCAGATCGGATGGTTAGTGCCTAAGAAGTCAACGCCAGAAGCATAAAATACAATAAAAATACAACAGTTTTTCCATCGTATAGCAAGAATAATTGCAACCAGAGTGAAAGTAATGGTCATGTCTACGTTTCGGGCATCCTAGGCTTCACTCTAGTGCGTTGCTCCACCAGATCGAATGGATAGGGCCTATGAAGTCAACGCTAGAAGCATAAAATACAATATAAATACAACAGTTTTTCCATCGCATAAAAAGAATAATTGCAACCAGTGTGAAAGTAATGGTCATATCTACGTTCCGGGCAACCTAGGCTTGACACTATGGCGTTGCTCCACCAGATCGAATAGTCGGGGCCTTGGCAGTCAACGCCCGAAGCATTAAATACAAAATTAATAGAACAGTTTTTCCATTGCATGAAACTAATAATTGCAACCAGTGTGAAAGTTATGGTTATATCTACGTTTCGTGCAACCTTGGCTTCACTCTAGGGCGCTGCTCCACCAAATCGAATAGCTACGGCCATAGGAGTCAACGCCAGAAGCATAAAAAGCAATATACGTACAACAGTTTTTCCATCGTATAAAATGAATAATTGCAAACATTGTGAAAGTAACGGTCGTTTCTACGTCCCGGGATACCTTGGCTTCACTCTAGGGCATTGCTACACCAGATCGAACTGTTAGGGCCTAAGAAGTCAACTCCAGAAGCATAAAATACAAAATAGATACAACAGCTTTTCCACCGTATATAATGTATATTTGCAAACAGTGTGAAGGCAATGGTCGTTTCTACGTTCCGGGCAACCTAGGCTTCACCCTAGGGCGTTGCTCCACCTGATCGAATAGTTAGGGCCTAGAAGTCAACGCCAGAAGCATAAAATACAATATACGTGCAACAGTTTTTCCATCGTATAAAATGAATAATTGCAACCAGTGTGAAAGTGATGGTCATTTCTACGGTCCGGGCAACCCCGGCTTCACTCTAGGGCGCTGTTCCACCAGATCGAATAGTTAGGGCCTTAGAAGTCAACGCCAGAAGCATAAAATACAGTATAAATACAACAGTTTTTCCATCGTATGTAACGAATAATTGCAACCAGTATGAAAGCTATGGTCATTTCTACGTTCGGAGCAACCTAGGCTTCACTCTAGGGCGTTGCTCCACCAGATCGAATAGTTAGGGCATTAGAAGTCAACGCCCGAAGCATAAAATACAAAATTAATAGAACAGTTTTTCCATTGTATAAGACGAATAATTGCAACCAGTGTGAAAGTGATGGTCATTTCTACCTTCCGGGCAACCCAGGCTTCACTCTAGGGCGCTGTTCCACCAGATCGAATAGTTAGGGCCTTAGAAGTCAACACCAGAAGCCTAAAATACAGTATAAATACAACAGTTTTTTCATCGTGTGAAACGAATAATTGCAACCAGTATGAAAGCTATGGTCATTTCTACGTTCGGAGCAACCCCGGCTTCACTCTAGGGCGCTGTTCCACCAGATCGAATGGTTAGGGCCTTAGAAGTCAACGCCAGAAGCATAAAATACAAAATTAATAGAACAGTTTTTCCATTGTATAAGACGAATAATTGCCACCAGTGTGAAAGTGATGGTCATTTCTGCATTCCGGGCAACCTAGGCTTCACTCTAGGGCGTTGCTCCTCCAGATGGAATAGTTAGGGCCTAAGAAGTCAACTCCAGAAGCATAAAATACAACATAAGTACAACAGTATTTCCATCGTATAAAATGAATAATTGCAAACATTGTGAAAGTAACGGTCATTTCTACGTTCCGGGCAACCTTGGCTTCACTCTAGGGCGTTGCTACACCAGATCGAACTGTTAGGGCCTAAGAAGTCAACGCCAGAAGCTTAAAATACAATATAAATACAACAGTTTTTCCATCATATAAAACGAATAATAGCAACCAGGGTGAAAGTTGTGATCATTTCTATGTTCCGCGCAACCTATGCTTCACTCTAGGGCGTTGCTCCACCAGATCGAATAGTTAGGGCCTTAGAAGTCAACGCCCGAAACATAAAATACAAAATTAATAGAACAGTTTTTCCGTTGTATAAAACGAATAATTGCAACCAGTGTGAAAGTGATGGTCATTTCTACGGTCCGGGCAACCCCGGCTTCACTCTAGGGCGCTGTTCCACCAGATCGAATAGTTAGGGCCTTAGAAGTCAACGCCAGAAGCATAAAATACAGTATAAATACAACAGTTTTTCCATCGTATGAAACGAATAATTGCAACCAGCATGAAAGCAATGGTCATTTCTACGTTCGGAGCAACCTAGGCTTCACTCTAGGGCGTTGCTCCACCAGATCGAATAGTTAGGGCCTTAGAAGTCAACGCCCGAAGCATAAAATACAAAATTAATAGAACAGTTTTTCCATTGTATAAGACGAATAATTGCAACCAGTGTGAAAGTGATGGTCATTTCTACGTTCCGGGCAACCCAGGCTTCACTCTAGGGCGCTGTTCCACCAGATCGAATAGTTAGGGCCTTAGAAGTCAACACCAGAAGCCTAAAATACAGTATAAATACAACAGTTTTTTCATCGTGTGAAACGAATAATTGCAACCAGTATGAAAGCTATGGTCATTTCTACGTTCGGAGCAACCTAGGCCTCACTCTAGGGCGTTGCTCCACCAGATCGGATGGTTAGTGCCTAAGAAGTCAACGCCAGAAGCATAAAATACAATAAAAATACAACAGTTTTTCCATCGTATAGCATGAATTATTGCAACCAGAGTGAAAGTAATGGTCATGTCTACGTTTCGGGCATCCTAGGCTTCACTCTAGGGCGTTGCTCCACCAGATCGAATAGTTAGGGCCTTCGAAGTCAACGCCAGATGCATAAAATACAATGTACATACAACAGTTTTTCCAGCGTATAACGGGAATAATTGCAACCAGAGTGAAAGTAATGGTCATTTCTACGTTCGGAGCAGCCTAGGCTTCATTCTAGGGCGTTGGTCCACCAGATCCAATAGTTAGGGCCTAAGAAGTCAACGCCAGAAGCACCAAATACAAAATAAGTGCAACAGTTTTTCCATCGTATAAAACGAATAATTGCAACCAGTGTGAAAGTAATGGTCATATCTACGTTCCGGGCAACATAGGCTTGACACTATGGCGTTGCTCAACCAGATCGAATAGTCGGAGCCTTGGCAGACAACGCCCGAAGCATTAAATACAAAATTAATAGAACAGTCCTTCCATTGCATGAAACGAATAATTGCAACCAGTGTGAAAGTTATGGTCATATCTACGTTCCGTGCAACCTTGGCTTCACTCTAGGGCGCTGCTCCACCAAATGGAATAGCTACGGCCATAGGAGTCAGCGTCAGAAGCATAAAAAGCAATATAAGTATAACAGCTTTCCATCGTATAAAATGAATAATTGCAAACATTGTGAAAGTAACGGTCATTTCTACGTTCCGGGCAACCTTGGCTTCACTCTAGGGCGTTGCTACACCAGATCGAACTGTTAGGGTCTAAGAAGTCAACGCCAGAAGCTTAAAATACAATATAAATACAACAGCTTTTCCATCATATAAAACGAATAATAGCAACCAGGGTGAAAGCTGTGATCATTTCTATGTTCCGCGCAACCTATGCTTCACTCTAGGGCGTTGCTCCACCAGATCGAATAGTTAGGGCCTAAGAAGTCTACGCCAGAAGCATAAAATACAATAAAAATACAACAGTTTTTCTATCGTATAGCACGAATAATTGCAGCCAGAGTGAAAGTAATGGTCATGTCTACGTTTCGGGCTTCCTGGGCTTCACTCTAGGGCGTTGCTCAACCAGATCGAATAGCTAGGGCCTTAGAAGTCGACGCCCGAAACATAAAATACAGTAAAAACACAACAGTTTGTCCATCGTATAACAGGAATAATTACAATCAGAGTGAAGGTGATGGACATTTCTACGCTCCGGGCAACCTAGAATTCACACCAGGGCGTTGCTCCACCTGGTCGAATAGTTGGGGCCTTAGAAGTCAACGCCCGAAGCATAAAATACAAAATAAATAGAACAGTTTTTCCATTGTATAAAACGAACAATTGAAACCAGTGTGAAAGTTATGGTCATTTCTACGTTCCACGCAACCTAGGCTTCACCCCTGGGCGTTGCTCCACCAGATCGAATAGCTAGGGCCTAAGAAGTCAATGCCAGAAGCATAAAATACGATATATGTACAACAGCTTTCCATCGCATAAAATGAGTAATTGCAACCAGTGTGAAAGTAACGGACATTTCTACGTTCCGGGCATCCTAGACTTAACACTGAGGCATTGCTCCACCAGATCTAATACATAGGGCCTTAGAAGTCAACGCCAGAAGCATAAAGTACATTAAAAATCCAACAGTTTGTCCATCGTATAACAGGAATAATTGCCACCAGTGTGAAAGTGATGGTCATTACTGCATTCCGGGCAACCTAGGCTTCACTCTAGGGCGTTGCCCCTCCAGATGGAATAGTTAGGGCCTAAGAAGTCAACTCCAGAAGCATAAAATACAACATAAGTACAACAGTTTTTCCATCGTATAAAATGAATAATTGCAAACATTGTGAAAGTAACGGTCATTTCTACGTTCCGGGCAACCTTGGCTTCACTGTAGGGCGTTGCTACACCAGATCGAACTGTTAGGGCCTAAGAAGTCAACGCCAGAAGCTTAAAATACAATATAAATACAACAGTTTTTCCATCATATAAAACGAATAATAGCAACCAGGGTGAAAGTTGTGATCATTTCTATGTTCCGCGCAAACTATGCTTCACTCTAGGGCGTTGCTCCACCAGATCGAATAGTTAGGGCCTTAGAAGTCAACGCCCGAAACATAAAATACAAAATTAATAGAACAGTTTTTCCGTTGTATAAAACGAATAATTGCAACCAGTGTGAAAGTGATGGTCATTTCTACGGTCCGGGCAACCCCGGCTTCACTCTAGGGCGCTGTTCCACCAGATCGAATAGTTAGGGCCTTAGAAGTCAACGCCAGAAGCATAAAATACAAAATTAGTACAACAGTTTTTCCATTGTATAAAACGAATAATTGCAACCAGTGTGAAAGTGATGGTCATTTCTACGTTCCGGGCAACCCAGGCTTCACTCTAGGGCACTGTTCCACCAGATCGAATAGTTAGGGCCTTAGAAGTCAACGCCAGAAGCATAAAATACAGTATAAATACAACAGTTTTTCCATCGTATGAAACGAATAATTGCAACCAGTATGAAAGCTATGGTCATTTCTACGTTCGGAGCAACCTAGGCTTCACTCTAGGGCGTTGCTCCACCAGGTCGAATGGTTAGGGCCTAAGAAGTCAACGCCAGAAGCATAAAATACAATATAAATACAACAGTTTTTCCATCATATAAAACGAATAATAGCAACCAGTGTGAATGTTATGATCATTTCTACGTTCCGCGCAACCTATGCTTCACTCTAGGGCGTTGCTCCACCAGATCGAATAGTTAGGGCCTTAGAAGTCAACGCCCGAAGCATAAAATACAAAATTAATAGAACAGTTTTTCCATTGTATAAGACGAATAATTGCCACCAGTGTGAAAGTGATGGTCATTTCTGCATCCGGGCAACCTAGGCTTCACTCTAGGGCGTTGCTCCTCCAGATGGAATAGTTAGGGCCTAAGAAGTCAACTCCAGAAGCATAAAATACAACATAAGTACAACAGTTTTTCCATCGTATAAAATGAATAATTGCAAACATTGTGAAAGTAACGGTCATTTCTACGTTCCGGGCAACGTTGGCTTCACTCTAGGGCGTTGCTACACCAGATCGAACTGTTAGGGCCTAAGAAGTCAACGCCAGAAGCTTAAAATACAATATAAATACAACAGTTTTTCCATCATATAAAACGAATAATAGCAACCAGGGTGAAAGTTGTGATCATTTCTATGTTCCGCGCAACCTATGCTTCACTCTAGGGCGTTGCTCCACCAGATCGAATAGTTAGGGCCTTAGAAGTCAACGCCCGAAACATAAAATACAAAATTAATAGAACAGTTTTTCCGTTGTAAAAAACTAATAATTGCAACCGGTGTAAAAGTGATGGTCATTTCTACGGTCCGGGCAACCCCGGCTTCACTCTAGGGCGCTGTTCCACCAGATCGAATAGTTAGGGCCTTAGAAGTCAACGCCAGAAGCATAAAATACAGTATAAATACAACAGTTTTTCCATCGTATGTAACGAATAATTGCAACCAGTATGAAAGCTATGGTCATTTCTACGTTCGGAGCAACCTAGGCTTCACTCTAGGGCGTTGCTCCACCAGATCGAATAGTTAGGGCATTAGAAGTCAACGCCCGAAGCATAAAATACAAAATTAATAGAACAGTTTTTCCATTGTATAAGACGAATAATTGCAACCAGTGTGAAAGTGATGGTCATTTCTACGTTCCGGGCAACCCAGGCTTCACTCTAGGGCGCTGTTCCACCAGATCGAATAGTTAGGGCCTTAGAAGTCAACACCAGAAGCCTAAAATACAGTATAAATACAACAGTTTTTTCATCGTGTGAAACGAATAATTGCAACCAGTATGAAAGCTATGGTCATTTCTACGTTCGGAGCAACCTAGGCCTCACTTTAGGGCGTTGCTCCACCAGATCGGATGGTTAGTGCCTAAGAAGTCAACGCCAGAAGCATAAAATACAATAAAAATACAACAGTTTTTCTATCGTATAGCATGAATAATTGCAGCCAGAGTGAAAGTAATGTTCATGTCTACGTTTCGGGCATCCTAGGCTTCACTGTAGGGCGTTGCTCAACCAGATCGAATAGCTAGGGCCTTAGAAGTCGACGCCCGAAACATAAAATACAGTAAAAATACAACAGTTTTTCCAGCGTATAACGGGAATAATTGCAACCAGTGTCAAAGAGATGGTCATTTCTACGTTCTGGGCAACCAAGGCTTCACTCTAGGGCGTTGGTCCACCAGTTCCAATAGTTAGGGCCTAAGATGTCAACGCCAGAAGCACCAAATTCAAAATAAATGCAACACTTTTTCCATCGTATAAAACGAATAATTGCTGCCAGTGTGAAAGTAATGGTCATATCTACGTTCCGGGCAACCTAGGCTTGACACTAGGGCCTTGCTCCAACAGATCGAATTGTTGGGGCCTTAGAAGTCAACGCCCGAAGCATTAAATACAAAATTAATAGAACAGTTTTTCCATTGCAAGAAACGAATAATTGCAACCAGTGTGAAAGTTATGGTCATATCTACGTTCCGTGCAACCTTGGCTTCACTCTAGGGCGTTGCTCCACCAAATCGAATAGCTACGGCCATAGAAGTCAACGCCAGAAGCATAAAAAGCAATATAAATACAACAGCCTTTCCATCGTGTAAAATGAATAATTGCAAACATTGTGAAAGTAACGGTCATTTCTGCGTTCCAGGCAACCTTGGCTGCACTCTAGGGCGTTGCTCCACCAGATCGAATAGTTAGGGCCTTCGAAGTCAACGCCAGATGCATAAAATACAATGTACATACAACAGTTTTTCCAGCGTATAACGGGAATAATTGCAACCAGAGTGAAAGTAATGGTCATTTCTACGTTCGGAGCAGCCTAGGCTTCATTCTAGGGCGTTGGTCCACCAGATCCAATAGTTAGGGCCTAAGAAGTCAACGCCAGAAGCACCAAATACAAAATAAATGCAACAGTTTTTCCATCGTATAAAACGAATAATTGCAACCAGTGTGAAAGTAATGGTCATATCTACGTTCCGGGCAACATAGGCTTGACACTATGGCGTTGCTCAACCAGATCGAATAGTCGGAGCCTTGGCAGACAACGCCCGAAGCATTAAATACAAAATTAATAGAACTGTTCTTCCATTGCATGAAACGAATAATTGCAACCAGTGTGAAAGTTATGGTTATATCTACGTTTCGTGCAACCTTGGCTTCACTCTAGGGCGCTGCTCCACCAAATCGAATAGCTACGGCCATAGGAGTCAACGCCAGAAGCATAAAAAGCAATATACGTACAACAGTTTTTCCATCGTATAAAATGAATAATTGCAAACATTGTGAAAGTAACGGTCATTTCTACGTTCCGGGATACCTTGGCTTCACTCTAGGGCATTGCTACACCAGATCGAACTGTTAGGGCCTAAGAAGTCAACTCCAGAACCATAAAATACAAAATAGATACAACAGCTTTTCCACCGTATATAATGTATATTTGCAAACAGTGTGAAGACAATGGTCATTTCTACGTTCCGGGCAACCTAGGCTTCACCCTAGGGCGTTGCTCCACCTGATCGAATAGTTAGGGCCAGAATTCAACGCCAGAAGCATAAAATACAATAAAAATACGACAGTTTTTCCATCGTACAACAGGAATAATTACAACCAGAGTGAAGGTGATGGACATTTCTACGCTCCGGGCGACCTAGGATTCACACTAGGGCGTTGCTCCACCAGATCGAATAGTTAGGGCCTTAGAAGTCAACGCCCGAAGCATAAAATACAAAATCAATAAAACAGCTTTTCAATTGTATAAAACGAATAATTGCAACCAGTGTGAATGTTGTCGTCATTTCTACGTGCCGTGCAACCTAGGTTTTGCTCCAGGGCGTTGCTCCACCACATCGAATAGTTAGGGCCTTATAAGTCAACGCCAGACGCATAAAGTACAGTATAAATACAACAGTTTCTCCATCGTATAAAACGAATATTTGCTACCAGTATGTATGTTAGGGTCATTTGTACGTTCGGAGCAACCTAGGCTTCACTCTAGGGCGTTGCTCCACCAGATCGAATAGTTAGGGCCTAAGAAGTCTACGCCAGAAGCATAAAATACAATAAAAATACAACAGTTTTTCTATCGTATAGCATGAATAATTGCAGCCAGAGTGAAAGTAATGTTCATGTCTACGTTTCGGGCATCCTAGGCTTCACTGTAGGGCGTTGCTCAACCAGATCGAATAGCTAGGGCCTTAGAAGTCGACGCCCGAAACATAAAATACAGTAAAAATACAACAGTTTTTCCAGCGTATAACGGGAATAATTGCAACCAGTGTCAAAGAGATGGTCATTTCTACGTTCTGGGCAACCAAGGCTTCACTCTAGGGCGTTGGTCCACCAGTTCCAATAGTTAGGGCCTAAGATGTCAACGCCAGAAGCACCAAATTCAAAATAAATGCAACACTTTTTCCATCGTATAAAACGAATAATTGCTGCCAGTGTGAAAGTAATGGTCATATCTACGTTCCGGGCAACCTAGGCTTGACACTAGGGCCTTGCTCCAACAGATCGAATTGTTGGGGCCTTAGAAGTCAACGCCCGAAGCATTAAATACAAAATTAATAGAACAGTTTTTCCATTGCAAGAAACGAATAATTGCAACCAGTGTGAAAGTTATGGTCATATCTACGTTCCGTGCAACCTTGGCTTCACTCTAGGGCGTTGCTCCACCAAATCGAATAGCTACGGCCATAGAAGTCAACGCCAGAAGCATAAAAAGCAATATAAATACAACAGCCTTTCCATCGTGTAAAATGAATAATTGCAAACATTGTGAAAGTAACGGTCATTTCTGCGTTCCAGGCAACCTTGGCTGCACTCTAGGGCGTTGCTCCACCAGATCGAATAGTTAGGGCCTTCGAAGTCAACGCCAGATGCATAAAATACAATGTACATACAACAGTTTTTCCAGCGTATAACGGGAATAATTGCAACCAGAGTGAAAGTAATGGTCATTTCTACGTTCGGAGCAGCCTAGGCTTCATTCTAGGGCGTTGGTCCACCAGATCCAATAGTTAGGGCCTAAGAAGTCAACGCCAGAAGCACCAAATACAAAATAAATGCAACAGTTTTTCCATCGTATAAAACGAATAATTGCAACCAGTGTGAAAGTAATGGTCATATCTACGTTCCGGGCAACATAGGCTTGACACTATGGCGTTGCTCAACCAGATCGAATAGTCGGAGCCTTGGCAGACAACGCCCGAAGCATTAAATACAAAATTAATAGAACTGTTCTTCCATTGCATGAAACGAATAATTGCAACCAGTGTGAAAGTTATGGTTATATCTACGTTTCGTGCAACCTTGGCTTCACTCTAGGGCGCTGCTCCACCAAATCGAATAGCTACGGCCATAGGAGTCAACGCCAGAAGCATAAAAAGCAATATACGTACAACAGTTTTTCCATCGTATAAAATGAATAATTGCAAACATTGTGAAAGTAACGGTCATTTCTACGTTCCGGGATACCTTGGCTTCACTCTAGGGCATTGCTACACCAGATCGAACTGTTAGGGCCTAAGAAGTCAACTCCAGAACCATAAAATACAAAATAGATACAACAGCTTTTCCACCGTATATAATGTATATTTGCAAACAGTGTGAAGACAATGGTCATTTCTACGTTCCGGGCAACCTAGGCTTCACCCTAGGGCGTTGCTCCACCTGATCGAATAGTTAGGGCCAGAATTCAACGCCAGAAGCATAAAATACAATAAAAATACGACAGTTTTTCCATCGTACAACAGGAATAATTACAACCAGAGTGAAGGTGATGGACATTTCTACGCTCCGGGCGACCTAGGATTCACACTAGGGCGTTGCTCCACCAGATCGAATAGTTAGGGCCTTAGAAGTCAACGCCCGAAGCATAAAATACAAAATCAATAAAACAGCTTTTCCATTGTATAAAACGAATAATTGCAACCAGTGTGAATGTTGTGGTCATTTCTACGTGCCGTGCAACCTAGGTTTTGCTCCAGGGCGTTGCACCACCACATCGAATAGTTAGGGCCTTATAAGTCAACGCCAGACGCATAAAGTACAGTATAAATACAACAGTTTCTCCATCGTATAAAACGAATATTTGCAACCAGTATGAATGTTAGGGTCATTTGTACGTTCGGAGCAACCTAGGCTTCACTCTAGGGCGTTGCTCCACCAGATCGAATAGTTAGGGCCTAAGAAGTCTACGCCAGAAGCATAAAATACAATAAAAATACAACAGTTTTTCTATCGTATAGCACGAATAATTGCAGCCAGAGTGAAAGTAATGGTCATGTCTACGTTTCGGGCATCCTGGGCTTCACTCTAGGGCGTTGCTCAACCAGATCGAATAGCTAGGGCCTTAGAAGTCGACGCCCGAAACATAAAATACAGTAAAAACACAACAGTTTGTCCATCGTATAACAGGAATAATTACAACCAGAGTGAAGGTGATGGACATTTCTACGCTCCGGGCAACCTAGAATTCACACTAGGGCGTTGCTCCACCTGGTCGAATAGTTGGGGCCTTAGAAGTCAACGCCCGAAGCATAAAATACAAAATAAATAGAACAGTTTTTCCATTGTATAAAACGAACAATTGAAACCAGTGTGAAAGTTATGGTCATTTCTACGTTCCACGCAACCTAGGCTTCACCCCTGGGCGTTGCTCCACCAGATCGAATAGTTAGGGCCTAAGAAGTCAATGCCAGAAGCATAAAATACGATATATGTACAACAGCTTTCCATCGCATAAAACGAGTAATTGCAACCAGTGTGAAAGTAACGGACATTTCTACGTTCCGGGCATCCTAGACTTAACACTGAGGCATTGCTCCACCAGATCTAATACATAGGGCCTTAGAAGTCAACGCCAGAAGCATAAAGTACATTAAAAATCCAACAGTTTGTCCATCGTATAACAGGAATCATTGCCACCAGTGTGAAAGTGATGGTCATTTCTGCATTCCGGGCAACCTAGGCCTCACTCTAGGGCGTTGCCCCTCCAGATGAAATAGTTAGGGCCTAAGAAGTCAACGCCAGAAGCTTAAAATACAATATAAATACAACAGTTTTTCCATCATATAAAACGAATAATAGCAACCAGGGTGAAAGTTGTGATCATTTCTATGTTCCGCGCAACCTATGCTTCACTCTAGGGCGTTGCTCCACCAGATCGAATAGTTAGGGCCTTAGAAGTCAACGCCCGAAACATAAAATACAAAATTAATAGAACAGTTTTTCCGTTGTATAAAACGAATAATTGCAACCAGTGTGAAAGTGATGGTCATTTCTACGGTCCGGGCAACCCCGGCTTCACTCTAGGGCGCTGTTCCACCAGATCGAATAGTTAGGGCCATAGAAGTCAACGCCAGAAGCATAAAAAGCAATATAAATACAACAGTCTTTCCATCGTGTAAAATGAATAATTGCAAATATTGTGAAAGTAACGGTCATTTCTGCGTTCCAGGCAACCTTGGCTGCACTCTAGGGCGTTGCTCCACCAGATCGAATAGTTAGGGCCTTCGAAGTCAACGCCAGATGCATAAAATACAATGTACATACAACAGTTTTTCCAGCGTATAACGGGAATAATTGCAACCAGAGTGAAAGTAATGGTCATTTCTACGTTCGGAGCAGCCTAGGCTTCATTCTAGGGCGTTGCTCCACCAGATCCAATAGTTAGGGCCTAAGAAGTCAACGCCAGAAGCACCAAATACAAAATAAATGCAACAGTTTTTCCATCGTATAAAACGAATAATTGCAACCAGTTTGAAAGTAATGGTCATATCTACGTTCCGGGCAACATAGGCTTGACACTATGGCGTTGCTCAACCAGATCGAATAGTCGGAGCCTTGGCAGACAACGCCCGAAGCATTAAATACAAAATTAATAGAACTGTTCTTCCATTGCATGAAACGAATAATTGCAACCAGTGTGAAAGTTATGGTTATATCTACGTTTCGTGCAACCTTGGCTTCACTCTAGGGCGCTGCTCCACCAAATCGAATAGCTACGGCCATAGGAGTCAACGCCAGAAGCATAAAAAGCAATATACGTACAACAGTTTTTCCATCGTATAAAATGAATAATTGCAAACATTGTGAAAGTAACGGTCATTTCTACGTTCCGGGATACCTTGGCTTCACTCTAGGGCATTGCTACACCAGATCGAACTGTTAGGGCCTAAGAAGTCAACTCCAGAACCATAAAATACAAAATAGATACAACAGCTTTTCCACCGTATATAATGTATATTTGCAAACAGTGTGAAGACAATGGTCATTTCTACGTTCCGGGCAACCTAGGCTTCACCCTAGGGCGTTGCTCCACCTGATCGAATAGTTAGGGCCAGAAGTCAACGCCAGAAGCATAAAATACAATAAAAATACGACAGTTTTTCCATCGTACAACAGGAATAATTACAACCAGAGTGAAGGTGATGGACATTTCTACGCTCCGGGCGACCTAGGATTCACACTAGGGCGTTGCTCCACCAGATCGAATAGTTAGGGCCTTAGAAGTCAACGCCCGAAGCATAAAATACAAAATCAATAAAACAGCTTTTCCATTGTATAAAACGAATAATTGCAACCAGTGTGAATGTTGTGGTCATTTCTACGTGCCGTGCAACCTAGGTTTTGCTCCAGGGCGTTGCACCACCACATCGAATAGTTAGGGCCTTATAAGTCAACGCCAGACGCATAAAGTACAGTATAAATACAACAGTTTCTCCATCGTATAAAACGAATATTTGCAACCAGTATGAATGTTAGGGTCATTTGTACGTTCGGAGCAACCTAGGCTTCACTCTAGGGCGTTGCTCCACCAGATCGAATAGTTAGGGCCTAAGAAGTCTACGCCAGAAGCATAAAATACAATAAAAATACAACAGTTTTTCTATCGTATAACACGAATAATTGCAGCCAGAGTGAAAGTAATGGTCATGTCTACGTTTCGGGCATCCTGGGCTTCACTCTAGGGCGTTGCTCAACCAGATCGAATAGCTAGGGCCTTAGAAGTCGACGCCCGAAACATAAAATACAGTAAAAACACAACAGTTTGTCCATCGTATAACAGGAATAATTACAACCAGAGTGAAGGTGATGGACATTTCTACGCTCCGGGCAACCTAGAATTCACACTAGGGCGTTGCTCCACCTGGTCGAATAGTTGGGGCCTTAGAAGTCAACGCCCGAAGCATAAAATACAAAATAAATAGAACAGTTTTTCCATTGTATAAAACGAACAATTGAAACCAGTGTGAAAGTTATGGTCATTTCTACGTTCCACGCAACCTAGGCTTCACCCATGGGCGTTGCTCCACCAGATCGAATAGTTAGGGCCTAAGAAGTCAATGCCAGAAGCATAAAATACGATATATGTACAACAGCTTTCCATCGCATAAAATGAGTAATTGCAACCAGTGTGAAAGTAACGGACATTTCTACGTTCCGGGCATCCTAGACTTAACACTGAGGCATTGCTCCACCAGATCTAATACATAGGGCCTTAGAAGTCAACGCCAGAAGCATAAAGTACATTAAAAATCCAACAGTTTGTCCATCGTATAACAGGAATCATTGCCACCAGTGTGAAAGTGATGGTCATTTCTGCATTCCGGGCAACCTAGGCTTCACTCTAGGGCGTTGCCCCTCCAGATGAAATAGTTAGGGCCTAAGAAGTCAACGCCAGAAGCTTAAAATACAATATAAATACAACAGTTTTTCCATCATATAAAACGAATAATAGCAACCAGGGTGAAAGTTGTGATCATTTCTATGTTCCGCGCAACCTATGCTTCACTCTAGGGCGTTGCTCCACCAGATCGAATAGTTAGGGCCTTAGAAGTCAACGCCCGAAACATAAAATACAAAATTAATAGAACAGTTTTTCCGTTGTATAAAACGAATAATTGCAACCAGTGTGAAAGTGATGGTCATTTCTACGGTCCGGGCAACACCGGCTTCACTCTAGGGCGCTGTTCCACCAGATCGAATAGTTAGGGCCATAGAAGTCAACGCCAGAAGCATAAAAAGCAATATAAATACAACAGTCTTTCCATCGTGTAAAATGAATAATTGCAAATATTGTGAAAGTAACGGTCATTTCTGCGTTCCAGGCAACCTTGGCTGCACTCTAGGGCGTTGCTCCACCAGATCGAATAGTTAGGGCCTTCGAAGTCAACGCCAGATGCATAAAATACAATGTACATACAACAGTTTTTCCAGCGTATAACGGGAATAATTGCAACCAGAGTGAAAGTAATGGTCATTTCTACGTTCGGAGCAGCCTAGGCTTCATTCTAGGGCGTTGCTCCACCAGATCCAATAGTTAGGGCCTAAGAAGTCAACGCCAGAAGCACCAAATACAAAATAAATGCAACAGTTTTTCCATCGTATAAAACGAATAATTGCAACCAGATTGAAAGTAATGGTCATATCTACGTTCCGGGCAACATAGGCTTGACACTATGGCGTTGCTCAACCAGATCGAATAGTCGGAGCCTTGGCAGACAACGCCCGAAGCATTAAATACAAAATTAATAGAACAGTTCTTCCATTGCATGAAACGAATAATTGCAACCAGTGTGAAAGTTATGGTCATATCTACGTTCCGTGCAACCTTGTCTTCACTCTAGGGCGCTGCTCCACCAAATCGAATAGCTACGGCCATAGGAGTCAGCGTCAGAAGCATAAAAAGCAATATAAGTATAACAGCTTTCCATCGTATAAAATGAATAATTGCAAACGTTGTGAAAGTAACGGTCATTTCTACGTTCCGGGATACATTGGCTTCACTCTAGGGCATTGCTACACCAGATCGAACTGTTAGGGCCTAAGAAGTCAACTCCAGAACCATAAAATACAAAATAGATACAACAGCTTTTCCACCGTATATAATGTATATTTGCAAACAGTGTGAAGACAATGGTCATTTCTACGTTCCGGGCAACCTAGGCTTCACCCTAGGGCGTTGCTCCACCTGATCGAATAGTTAGGGCCAGAAGTCAACGCCAGAAGCATAAAATACAATAAAAATACGACAGTTTTTCCATCGTACAACAGGAATAATTACAACCAGAGTGAAGGTGATGGACATTTCTACGCTCCGGGCAACCTAGGATTCACACTAGGGCGTTGCTCCACCAGATCGAATAGTTAGGGCCTTAGAAGTCAACGCCCGAAGCATAAAATACAAAATCAATAAAACAGCTTTTCCATTGTATAAAACGAATAATTGCAACCAGTGTGAATGTTGTGGTCATTTCTACGTGCCGTGCAACCTAGGTTTTGCTCCAGGGCGTTGCACCACCACATCGAATAGTTAGGGCCTTATAAGTCAACGCCAGACGCATAAAGTACAGTATAAATACAACAGTTTCTCCATCGTATAAAACGAATATTTGCAACCAGTATGAATGTTAGGGTCATTTGTACGTTCGGAGCAACCTAGGCTTCACTCTAGGGCGTTGCTCCACCAGATCGAATAGTTAGGGCCTAAGAAGTCTACGCCAGAAGCATAAAATACAATAAAAATACAACAGTTTTTCTATCGTATAGCACGAATAATTGCAGCCAGAGTGAAAGTAATGGTCATGTCTACGTTTCGGGCATCCTGGGCTTCACTCTAGGGCGTTGCTCAACCAGATCGAATAGCTAGGGCCTTAGAAGTCGACGCCCGAAACATAAAATACAGTAAAAACACAACAGTTTGTCCATCGTATAACAGGAATAATTACAACCAGGGTGAAGGTGATGGACATTTCTACGCTCCGGGCAACCTAGAATTCACACTAGGGCGTTGCTCCACCTGGTCGAATAGTTGGGGCCTTAGAAGTCAACGCCCGAAGCATAAAATACAAAATAAATAGAACAGTTTTTCCATTGTATAAAACGAACAATTGAAACCAGTGTGAAAGTTATGGTCATTTCTACGTTCCACGCAACCTAGGCTTCACCCCTGGGCGTTGCTCCACCAGATCGAATAGTTAGGGCCTAAGAAGTCAATGCCAGAAGCATAAAATACGATATATGTACAACAGCTTTCCATCGCATAAAATGAGTAATTGCAACCAGTGTGAAAGTAACGGACATTTCTACGTTCCGGGCATCCTAGACTTAACACTGAGGCATTGCTCCACCAGATCTAATACATAGGGCCTTAGAAGTCAACGCCAGAAGCATAAAGTACATTAAAAATCCAACAGTTTGTCCATCGTATAACAGGAATCATTGCCACCAGTGTGAAAGTGATGGTCATTTCTGCATTCCGGGCAACCTAGGCTTCACTCTAGGGCGTTGCCCCTCCAGATGGAATAGTTAGGGCCTAAGAAGTCAACGCCAGAAGCTTAAAATACAATATAAATACAACAGTTTTTCCATCATATGAAACGAATAATAGCAACCAGGGTGAAAGTTGTGATCATTTCTATGTTCCGCGCAACCTATGCTTCACTCTAGGGCGTTGCTCCACCAGATCGAATAGTTAGGGCCTTAGAAGTCAACGCCCGAAACATAAAATACAAAATTAATAGAACAGTTTTTCCGTTGTATAAAACGAATAATTGCAACCAGTGTGAAAGTGATGGTCATTTCTACGGTCCGGGCAACCCCGGCTTCACTCTAGGGCGCTGTTCCACCAGATCGAATAGTTAGGGCCTTAGAAGTCAACGCCAGAAGCATAAAAAGCAATATAAATACAACAGTCTTTCCATCGTGTAAAATGAATAATTGCAAATATTGTGAAAGTAACGGTCATTTCTGCGTTCCAGGCAACCTTGGCTTCACTCTAGGGCGTTGCTACACCAGATCGAACTGTTAGGGTCTAAGAAGTCAACGCCAGAAGCATAAAATACAATAAAAATACAACAGTCTTTCCATCGTATAGCATGAATAATTGCAACCAGAGTGAAAGTAATGGTCATGTCTACGCTTCGGGCATCCTAGGCTTCACTCTAGGGCGTTGCTCCACCAGATCGAGTGGATAGGGCCTATGAAGTCAACGCTAGAAGCATAAAATACAATATAAATACAACAGTTTTTCCATCGTATAAAATGAATAATTACAAACAGTGTGAAAGTAATGGTCATTTCTACGTTCCGGGCAATCTAGGCTTCACTCTAGGGCGCTGCTCCACCAGATCAAATAGTCAGGGCCTTAAAAGTCAACGCCCGAAACATAAAATACAGTAAAAATACAACAGTTTTTCCAGCGTATAACGGGAATAATTGCAACCAGTGTCAAAGTGATGGTCATTTCTACGTTCTGGGCAACCAAGGCTTCACTCTAGGGCGTTGGTCCACCAGTTCCAATAGTTAGGGCCTAAGATGTCAACGCCAGAAGCACCAAATTCAAAATAAATGCAATAGTTTTTCCATCGTATAAAACGAATAATTCCAGCCAGTGTGAAAGTAATGGTCATATCTACGTTCCGTGCAACCTAGGCTTGACACTAGGGCCTTGCTCCACCAGACCGAATTGTAGGGGCCTTAGAAGTCAACGCCCGAAGCATTAAATACAAAATTAATAGAACAGTTTTTCCATTGTAAGAAACGAATAATTGCAACCAGTGTGAAAGTTATGGTCATATCTACGTTCCGTGCAACCTTGGCTTCACTCTAGGGCGTTGCTCCACCAAATCGAATAGCTACGGCGATAGAAGTCAACGCCAGTAGCATAAAAAGCAATATGAATACAACAGTCTTTCCATCGTGTAAAATGAATAATTGCAAACATTGTGAAAGTAACGGTCATTTCTGCGTTCCAGGCAACCTTGGCTGCACTCTAGGGCGTTGCTCCACCAGATCGAATAGTTAGGGCCTTCGAAGTCAACGCCAGATGCATAAAATACAATGTACATACAACAGTTTTTCCAGCGTATAACGGGAATAATTGCAACCAGAGTGAAAGTAATGGTCATTTCTACGTTCGGAGCAGCCTAGGCTTCATTCTAGGGCGCTATTCCACCAGATCGAATAGTTAGGGCCTTAGAAGTCAACGCCAGAAGGATAAAATACAGTATAAATACAACAGTTTTTCCATCGTATGAAACGAATAATTGCAACCAGTATGAAAGCTATGGTCATTTCTACGTTCCGGGCAACCCAGGCTTCACTCTAGGGCGCTGTTCCACCAGATCGAATAGTTAGGGCCTTAGAAGTCAACGCCAGAAGCCTAAAATACAGTATAAATACAACAGTTTTTTCATCGTATAAAAAGAATAATTGCAACCAGTGTGAAAGCAATGGTCATATCTACGTTCCGGGCAACCTAGGCTTGACACTATGGCGTTGCTCCACCAGATCGAATAGTCGGGGCCTTGGCAGTCAACGCCCGAAGCATTAAATACAAAATTAATAGAACAGTTTTTCCATTGCATGAAACTAATAATTGCAACCAGTGTGAAAGTTATGGTCATATCTACGTTCCTCGCAACCTTGGCTTCACTCTAGGGCGCTGCTCCACCAAATCGAATAGCTAGGGCCATAGGAGTCAACGCCAGAAGCATAAAAAGCAATATACGTACAACAGTTTTTCCATCGTATAAAATGAATAATTGCAAACATTGTGAAAGTAACGGTCATTTCTACGTTCCGGGAAACCTTGGCTTCACTCTAGGGCGTTGCTATACCAGGTCGAACTGTTAGGGCCTAAGAAGTCAACGCCAGAAGCATAAAATACAATATAAATACAACAGTTTTTCCATCGTATAAAACGAATAATAGCAACCAGTGTGAAAGTTATGATCATTTCTACGTTCCGCGCAACCTATGCTTCACTCTAGGGCGTTGCTCCACCAGATCGAATAGTTAGGGCCTTAGAAGTCAACGCCCGAAGCATAAAATACAAAATTAATAGAACAGTTTTTCCATTGTATAAAACGAATAATTGCAACCAGTGTGAAAGTGATGGTCATTTCTACGTTCAGGGCAACCTAGGCTTCACTCTAGGGCGTCGCTCCACCAGATCGAATGGTTAGGGACTAAGAAGTCAACGCCAGAAGCGTAAAATACAATAAAAATACAACAGTTCTTCCATCGTATAGCATGAATAATTGCAACCAGAGTGAAAGTAATGGTCATGTCTACGTTTCGGGCATCCCAGGCTTCACTGTAGGGCGTTGCTCCACCAGATCGAATAGATAGGTCCTTAGAAGTCGACGCCCGAAATATAAAATACAGTAAAAATACAACAGTTTTTCCAGCGTATAACGGGAATAATTGCAACCAGTGTCAAAGTGACGGTCATTTCCACGTTCCGGGCAACCTTGGCTTCACTCTAGGGCGTTGCTACACCAGATCGAACTGTTAGGGCCTAAGAAGTCAACGCCAGAAGCTTAAAATACAATATAAATACAACAGTTTTTCCATCATATAAAACGAATAATAGCAACCAGTGTGAAAGTTATGATCATTTCTACGTTCCGCGCAACCTATGCTTCACTCTAGGGCGTTGCTCCACCAGATCGAATAGTTAGGGCCTTAGAAGTCAACGCCAGAAGCATAAAATACACTATAAATACAACAGTTTTTCCATCGTATGAAACGAATAATTGCAACCAGTATGAAAGCTATGGTCATTTCTACGTTCGGAGCAACCTAGGCTTCACTCTAGGGCGTTGCTCCACCAGATCGAATGGTTAGGGTCTAAGAAGTCAACGCCAGAAGCATAAAATACAATATAAATACAACAGTTTTTCCATCATATAAAACGAATAATAGCAACCAGTGTGAAAGTTATGATCATTTCTACGTTCCGCGCAACCTATGCTTCACTCTAGGGCGTTGCTCCACCAGATCGAATAGTTAGGGCCTTAGAAGTCAACGCCAGAAGCATAAAATACAAAATTAATAGAACAGTTTTTCCATTGTATAAGACGAATAATTGCAACCAGTGTGAAAGTGATGGTCATTTCTACGTTCCGGGCAACCCAGGCTTCACTCTAGGGCGCTGTTCCACCAGATCGAATAGTTAGGGCCTTAGAAGTCAACACCAGAAGCCTAAAATACAATAAAAATGCAACAGTTTTTCCATCGTATAGCATGAATAATTGCAACCAGAGTGAAAGTAATGGTCATGTCTACGTTTCGGGCATCCTAGGCTTCACTCTAGGGCGTTGCTCCACCAGATCGAATGCATAGGGCCTATGAAGTCAACGTTAGAAGCATAAAATACAATATAAATACAACAGTTTTTCCATCGTATAAAAAGAATAATTGCAACCAGTGTGAAAGTAATGGTCACTTCTACGTTCCGGGCATCCTAGACTTAACTCTGAGGCATCGCACCACCAGATCTAATACATAGGGCCTTAGAAGTCAACGCCAGAAGCATAAAGTACAATAAAAATCCAACAGTTTGTTCACCGTATAACAGGAATAATTGCAACCAGTGTGAAAGTAATTGTCATTTCCACGTTACGGGCAACCTAGGCTTCGCTCTTGGGCGTTGCACCACCACATCGAATAGTTAGAGCCTAAGAAGTCAACGCCAGAAGCATAAAATACAATATAAATACAACAGCTTTTCCATCGTATAAAATGAATAATTGCAAACAGTGTGAAAGTAATGGTCATTTCAACGTTCCGGGCAACCTAGGCTTCACTCTGGGGCGTTGCTCAACCATATCGAATAGTTAGGGCCCAAGAACTTAACGCCAGAAGCGTAAAGTACAATAAAAATACAACAGCTTTTCCATCGTATAAAACGGATAATTGCAACCAGTGTGACAGTTATGGTCATTTCTACGTTCCGGGCAACCTCGGCTTGACTCCAGGTCGTTGCTCCACCAGATCGAATAGTTAGGGCCTTAGAAGTCGACGTCCGAAATATAAAATACAGTAAAAATACAACAGTTTTTCCAGCGTATAACGGGAATAATTGCAACCAGTGTCAAAGTGACGGTCATTTCCACGTTCCGGGCAACCTTGGCTTCACTCTAGGGCGTTGCTACACCAGATCGAACTGTTAGAGCCTAAGAAGTCAACGCCAGAAGCTTAAAATACAATATAAATACAACAGTTTTTCCATCATATAAAACGAATAATAGCAACCAGGGTGAAAGTTGTGATCATTTCTATGTTCCGCGCAACCTATGCTTCACTCTAGGGCGTTGCTCCACCAGATCGAGTAGTTAGGGCCTTAGAAGTCAACGGCCGAAACATAAAATACAAAATTAATAGAACAGTTTTTCCGTTGTATAAAACGAATAATTGCAACCAGTGTGAAAGTGATGGTCATTTCTACGGTCCGGGCAACCCCGGCTTCACTCTAGGGCGCTGTTCCACCAGATCGAATAGTTAGGGCCTTAGAAGTCAACGCCAGACGCATAAAATACAAAATTAATACAACAGTTTTTCCATTGTATAAAACGAATAATTGCAACCAGTGTGAAAGTGATGGTCATATCTACGTTCCGGGCAACCCAGGCTTCACTCTAGGGCGCTGTTCCACCAGATCGAATAGTTAGGGCCTTAGAAGTCAACGCCAGAAGCATAAAATACACTATAAATACAACAGTTTTTCCATCGTATGAAACGAATAATTGCAACCAGTATGAAAGCTATGGTCATTTCTACGGTCGGAGCAACCTAGGCTTCACTCTAGGGCGTTGCTCCACCAGATCGAATGGTTAGGGCCTAAGAAGTCAACGCCAGAAGCATAAAATACAATATAAATACAACAGTTTTTCCATCATATAAAACGAATAATAGCAACCAGTGTGAAAGTTATGATCATTTCTACGTTCCGCGCAACCTATGCTTCACTCTAGGGCGTTGCTCCACCAGATCGAATAGTTAGGGCCTTAGAAGTCAACGCCAGAAGCATAAAATACAAAATTAATAGAACAGTTTTTCCATTGGATAAGACGAATAATTGCAACCAGTGTGAAAGTGATGGTCATTTCTACGTTCCGGGCAACCCAGGCTTCACTCTAGGGCGCTGTTCCACCAGATCGAATAGTTAGGGCCTTAGAAGTCAACACCAGAAGCCTAAAATACAATAAAAATGCAACAGTTTTTCCATCGTATAGCATGAATAATTGCAACCAGAGTGAAAGTAATGGTCATGTCTACGTTTCGGGCATCCTAGGCTTCACTCTAGGGCGTTGCTCCACCAGATCGAATGCATAGGGCCTATGAAGTCAACGTTAGAAGCATAAAATACAATATAAATACAACAGTTTTTCCATCGTATAGCATGAATAATTGCAACCAGTGTGAAAGTAATTGTCATTTCCACGTTACGGGCAACCTAGGCTTCGCTCTAGGGCGTTGCACCACCACATCGAATAGTTAGAGCCTTAGAAGTGAATGCCAGATGCATAAAATACAATATAAATAGAACAGTTTTTCCATTGTATAAAACGAATAATTGCAACCAGTGTGATAGTTACGGTCATTTCTACGCTCCGGGCAACCCAGGCTGCACTCTAGCGCGTTGCTCGTCCAGATCGAATAGTTAGTGCCTTAGAAGTCAACGCCCGAAGCATAAAATAGAAAATATATAGAACAGTTTTTCCATTGTATAAAACGAATAATTGCAACCAGTGTGAAAGTTATCGTCATTTCTACGTTTCGGGCATCCTGGGCTTCACTCTAGGGCGTTGCTCAACCAGATCGAATAGCTAGGGCCTTAGAAGTCGACGCCCGAAACATAAAATACAGTAAAAACACAACAGTTTGTCCATCGTATAACAGGAATAATTACAACCAGAGTGAAGGTGATGGACATTTCTACGCTCCGGGCAACCTAGAATTCACACTAGGGCGTTGCTCCACCTGGTCGAATAGTTGGGGCCTTAGAAGTCAACGCCCGAAGCATAAAATACAAAATAAATAGAACAGTTTTTCCATTGTATAAAACGAACAATTGAAACCAGTGTGAAAGTTATGGTCATTTCTACGTTCCACGCAACCTAGGCTTCACCCATGGGCGTTGCTCCACCAGATCGAATAGTTAGGGCCTAAGAAGTCAATGCCAGAAGCATAAAATACGATATATGTACAACAGCTTTCCATCGCATAAAATGAGTAATTGCAACCAGTGTGAAAGTAACGGACATTTCTACGTTCCGGGCATCCTAGACTTAACACTGAGGCATTGCTCCACCAGATCTAATACATAGGGCCTTAGAAGTCAACGCCAGAAGCATAAAGTACATTAAAAATCCAACAGTTTGTCCATCGTATAACAGGAATCATTGCCACCAGTGTGAAAGTGATGGTCATTTCTGCATTCCGGGCAACCTAGGCTTCACTCTAGGGCGTTGCCCCTCCAGATGAAATAGTTAGGGCCTAAGAAGTCAACGCCAGAAGCTTAAAATACAATATAAATACAACAGTTTTTCCATCATATAAAACGAATAATAGCAACCAGGGTGAAAGTTGTGATCATTTCTATGTTCCGCGCAACCTATGCTTCACTCTAGGGCGTTGCTCCACCAGATCGAATAGTTAGGGCCTTAGAAGTCAACGCCCGAAACATAAAATACAAAATTAATAGAACAGTTTTTCCGTTGTATAAAACGAATAATTGCAACCAGTGTGAAAGTGATGGTCATTTCTACGGTCCGGGCAACACCGGCTTCACTCTAGGGCGCTGTTCCACCAGATCGAATAGTTAGGGCCATAGAAGTCAACGCCAGAAGCATAAAAAGCAATATAAATACAACAGTCTTTCCATCGTGTAAAATGAATAATTGCAAATATTGTGAAAGTAACGGTCATTTCTGCGTTCCAGGCAACCTTGGCTGCACTCTAGGGCGTTGCTCCACCAGATCGAATAGTTAGGGCCTTCGAAGTCAACGCCAGATGCATAAAATACAATGTACATACAACAGTTTTTCCAGCGTATAACGGGAATAATTGCAACCAGAGTGAAAGTAATGGTCATTTCTACGTTCGGAGCAGCCTAGGCTTCATTCTAGGGCGTTGCTCCACCAGATCCAATAGTTAGGGCCTAAGAAGTCAACGCCAGAAGCACCAAATACAAAATAAATGCAACAGTTTTTCCATCGTATAAAACGAATAATTGCAACCAGATTGAAAGTAATGGTCATATCTACGTTCCGGGCAACATAGGCTTGACACTATGGCGTTGCTCAACCAGATCGAATAGTCGGAGCCTTGGCAGACAACGCCCGAAGCATTAAATACAAAATTAATAGAACAGTTCTTCCATTGCATGAAACGAATAATTGCAACCAGTGTGAAAGTTATGGTCATATCTACGTTCCGTGCAACCTTGTCTTCACTCTAGGGCGCTGCTCCACCAAATCGAATAGCTACGGCCATAGGAGTCAGCGTCAGAAGCATAAAAAGCAATATAAGTATAACAGCTTTCCATCGTATAAAATGAATAATTGCAAACGTTGTGAAAGTAACGGTCATTTCTACGTTCCGGGATACATTGGCTTCACTCTAGGGCATTGCTACACCAGATCGAACTGTTAGGGCCTAAGAAGTCAACTCCAGAACCATAAAATACAAAATAGATACAACAGCTTTTCCACCGTATATAATGTATATTTGCAAACAGTGTGAAGACAATGGTCATTTCTACGTTCCGGGCAACCTAGGCTTCACCCTAGGGCGTTGCTCCACCTGATCGAATAGTTAGGGCCAGAAGTCAACGCCAGAAGCATAAAATACAATAAAAATACGACAGTTTTTCCATCGTACAACAGGAATAATTACAACCAGAGTGAAGGTGATGGACATTTCTACGCTCCGGGCAACCTAGGATTCACACTAGGGCGTTGCTCCACCAGATCGAATAGTTAGGGCCTTAGAAGTCAACGCCCGAAGCATAAAATACAAAATCAATAAAACAGCTTTTCCATTGTATAAAACGAATAATTGCAACCAGTGTGAATGTTGTGGTCATTTCTACGTGCCGTGCAACCTAGGTTTTGCTCCAGGGCGTTGCACCACCACATCGAATAGTTAGGGCCTTATAAGTCAACGCCAGACGCATAAAGTACAGTATAAATACAACAGTTTCTCCATCGTATAAAACGAATATTTGCAACCAGTATGAATGTTAGGGTCATTTGTACGTTCGGAGCAACCTAGGCTTCACTCTAGGGCGTTGCTCCACCAGATCGAATAGTTAGGGCCTAAGAAGTCTACGCCAGAAGCATAAAATACAATAAAAATACAACAGTTTTTCTATCGTATAGCACGAATAATTGCAGCCAGAGTGAAAGTAATGGTCATGTCTACGTTTCGGGCATCCTGGGCTTCACTCTAGGGCGTTGCTCAACCAGATCGAATAGCTAGGGCCTTAGAAGTCGACGCCCGAAACATAAAATACAGTAAAAACACAACAGTTTGTCCATCGTATAACAGGAATAATTACAACCAGGGTGAAGGTGATGGACATTTCTACGCTCCGGGCAACCTAGAATTCACACTAGGGCGTTGCTCCACCTGGTCGAATAGTTGGGGCCTTAGAAGTCAACGCCCGAAGCATAAAATACAAAATAAATAGAACAGTTTTTCCATTGTATAAAACGAACAATTGAAACCAGTGTGAAAGTTATGGTCATTTCTACGTTCCACGCAACCTAGGCTTCACCCCTGGGCGTTGCTCCACCAGATCGAATAGTTAGGGCCTAAGAAGTCAATGCCAGAAGCATAAAATACGATATATGTACAACAGCTTTCCATCGCATAAAATGAGTAATTGCAACCAGTGTGAAAGTAACGGACATTTCTACGTTCCGGGCATCCTAGACTTAACACTGAGGCATTGCTCCACCAGATCTAATACATAGGGCCTTAGAAGTCAACGCCAGAAGCATAAAGTACATTAAAAATCCAACAGTTTGTCCATCGTATAACAGGAATCATTGCCACCAGTGTGAAAGTGATGGTCATTTCTGCATTCCGGGCAACCTAGGCTTCACTCTAGGGCGTTGCCCCTCCAGATGGAATAGTTAGGGCCTAAGAAGTCAACGCCAGAAGCTTAAAATACAATATAAATACAACAGTTTTTCCATCATATGAAACGAATAATAGCAACCAGGGTGAAAGTTGTGATCATTTCTATGTTCCGCGCAACCTATGCTTCACTCTAGGGCGTTGCTCCACCAGATCGAATAGTTAGGGCCTTAGAAGTCAACGCCCGAAACATAAAATACAAAATTAATAGAACAGTTTTTCCGTTGTATAAAACGAATAATTGCAACCAGTGTGAAAGTGATGGTCATTTCTACGGTCCGGGCAACCCCGGCTTCACTCTAGGGCGCTGTTCCACCAGATCGAATAGTTAGGGCCTTAGAAGTCAACGCCAGAAGCATAAAAAGCAATATAAATACAACAGTCTTTCCATCGTGTAAAATGAATAATTGCAAATATTGTGAAAGTAACGGTCATTTCTGCGTTCCAGGCAACCTTGGCTTCACTCTAGGGCGTTGCTACACCAGATCGAACTGTTAGGGTCTAAGAAGTCAACGCCAGAAGCATAAAATACAATAAAAATACAACAGTCTTTCCATCGTATAGCATGAATAATTGCAACCAGAGTGAAAGTAATGGTCATGTCTACGCTTCGGGCATCCTAGGCTTCACTCTAGGGCGTTGCTCCACCAGATCGAGTGGATAGGGCCTATGAAGTCAACGCTAGAAGCATAAAATACAATATAAATACAACAGTTTTTCCATCGTATAAAATGAATAATTACAAACAGTGTGAAAGTAATGGTCATTTCTACGTTCCGGGCAATCTAGGCTTCACTCTAGGGCGCTGCTCCACCAGATCAAATAGTCAGGGCCTTAAAAGTCAACGCCCGAAACATAAAATACAGTAAAAATACAACAGTTTTTCCAGCGTATAACGGGAATAATTGCAACCAGTGTCAAAGTGATGGTCATTTCTACGTTCTGGGCAACCAAGGCTTCACTCTAGGGCGTTGGTCCACCAGTTCCAATAGTTAGGGCCTAAGATGTCAACGCCAGAAGCACCAAATTCAAAATAAATGCAATAGTTTTTCCATCGTATAAAACGAATAATTCCAGCCAGTGTGAAAGTAATGGTCATATCTACGTTCCGTGCAACCTAGGCTTGACACTAGGGCCTTGCTCCACCAGACCGAATTGTAGGGGCCTTAGAAGTCAACGCCCGAAGCATTAAATACAAAATTAATAGAACAGTTTTTCCATTGTAAGAAACGAATAATTGCAACCAGTGTGAAAGTTATGGTCATATCTACGTTCCGTGCAACCTTGGCTTCACTCTAGGGCGTTGCTCCACCAAATCGAATAGCTACGGCGATAGAAGTCAACGCCAGTAGCATAAAAAGCAATATGAATACAACAGTCTTTCCATCGTGTAAAATGAATAATTGCAAACATTGTGAAAGTAACGGTCATTTCTGCGTTCCAGGCAACCTTGGCTGCACTCTAGGGCGTTGCTCCACCAGATCGAATAGTTAGGGCCTTCGAAGTCAACGCCAGATGCATAAAATACAATGTACATACAACAGTTTTTCCAGCGTATAACGGGAATAATTGCAACCAGAGTGAAAGTAATGGTCATTTCTACGTTCGGAGCAGCCTAGGCTTCATTCTAGGGCGCTATTCCACCAGATCGAATAGTTAGGGCCTTAGAAGTCAACGCCAGAAGGATAAAATACAGTATAAATACAACAGTTTTTCCATCGTATGAAACGAATAATTGCAACCAGTATGAAAGCTATGGTCATTTCTACGTTCCGGGCAACCCAGGCTTCACTCTAGGGCGCTGTTCCACCAGATCGAATAGTTAGGGCCTTAGAAGTCAACGCCAGAAGCCTAAAATACAGTATAAATACAACAGTTTTTTCATCGTATAAAAAGAATAATTGCAACCAGTGTGAAAGCAATGGTCATATCTACGTTCCGGGCAACCTAGGCTTGACACTATGGCGTTGCTCCACCAGATCGAATAGTCGGGGCCTTGGCAGTCAACGCCCGAAGCATTAAATACAAAATTAATAGAACAGTTTTTCCATTGCATGAAACTAATAATTGCAACCAGTGTGAAAGTTATGGTCATATCTACGTTCCTCGCAACCTTGGCTTCACTCTAGGGCGCTGCTCCACCAAATCGAATAGCTAGGGCCATAGGAGTCAACGCCAGAAGCATAAAAAGCAATATACGTACAACAGTTTTTCCATCGTATAAAATGAATAATTGCAAACATTGTGAAAGTAACGGTCATTTCTACGTTCCGGGAAACCTTGGCTTCACTCTAGGGCGTTGCTATACCAGGTCGAACTGTTAGGGCCTAAGAAGTCAACGCCAGAAGCATAAAATACAATATAAATACAACAGTTTTTCCATCGTATAAAACGAATAATAGCAACCAGTGTGAAAGTTATGATCATTTCTACGTTCCGCGCAACCTATGCTTCACTCTAGGGCGTTGCTCCACCAGATCGAATAGTTAGGGCCTTAGAAGTCAACGCCCGAAGCATAAAATACAAAATTAATAGAACAGTTTTTCCATTGTATAAAACGAATAATTGCAACCAGTGTGAAAGTGATGGTCATTTCTACGTTCAGGGCAACCTAGGCTTCACTCTAGGGCGTCGCTCCACCAGATCGAATGGTTAGGGACTAAGAAGTCAACGCCAGAAGCGTAAAATACAATAAAAATACAACAGTTCTTCCATCGTATAGCATGAATAATTGCAACCAGAGTGAAAGTAATGGTCATGTCTACGTTTCGGGCATCCCAGGCTTCACTGTAGGGCGTTGCTCCACCAGATCGAATAGATAGGTCCTTAGAAGTCGACGCCCGAAATATAAAATACAGTAAAAATACAACAGTTTTTCCAGCGTATAACGGGAATAATTGCAACCAGTGTCAAAGTGACGGTCATTTCCACGTTCCGGGCAACCTTGGCTTCACTCTAGGGCGTTGCTACACCAGATCGAACTGTTAGGGCCTAAGAAGTCAACGCCAGAAGCTTAAAATACAATATAAATACAACAGTTTTTCCATCATATAAAACGAATAATAGCAACCAGTGTGAAAGTTATGATCATTTCTACGTTCCGCGCAACCTATGCTTCACTCTAGGGCGTTGCTCCACCAGATCGAATAGTTAGGGCCTTAGAAGTCAACGCCAGAAGCATAAAATACACTATAAATACAACAGTTTTTCCATCGTATGAAACGAATAATTGCAACCAGTATGAAAGCTATGGTCATTTCTACGTTCGGAGCAACCTAGGCTTCACTCTAGGGCGTTGCTCCACCAGATCGAATGGTTAGGGTCTAAGAAGTCAACGCCAGAAGCATAAAATACAATATAAATACAACAGTTTTTCCATCATATAAAACGAATAATAGCAACCAGTGTGAAAGTTATGATCATTTCTACGTTCCGCGCAACCTATGCTTCACTCTAGGGCGTTGCTCCACCAGATCGAATAGTTAGGGCCTTAGAAGTCAACGCCAGAAGCATAAAATACAAAATTAATAGAACAGTTTTTCCATTGTATAAGACGAATAATTGCAACCAGTGTGAAAGTGATGGTCATTTCTACGTTCCGGGCAACCCAGGCTTCACTCTAGGGCGCTGTTCCACCAGATCGAATAGTTAGGGCCTTAGAAGTCAACACCAGAAGCCTAAAATACAATAAAAATGCAACAGTTTTTCCATCGTATAGCATGAATAATTGCAACCAGAGTGAAAGTAATGGTCATGTCTACGTTTCGGGCATCCTAGGCTTCACTCTAGGGCGTTGCTCCACCAGATCGAATGCATAGGGCCTATGAAGTCAACGTTAGAAGCATAAAATACAATATAAATACAACAGTTTTTCCATCGTATAAAAAGAATAATTGCAACCAGTGTGAAAGTAATGGTCACTTCTACGTTCCGGGCATCCTAGACTTAACTCTGAGGCATCGCACCACCAGATCTAATACATAGGGCCTTAGAAGTCAACGCCAGAAGCATAAAGTACAATAAAAATCCAACAGTTTGTTCACCGTATAACAGGAATAATTGCAACCAGTGTGAAAGTAATTGTCATTTCCACGTTACGGGCAACCTAGGCTTCGCTCTTGGGCGTTGCACCACCACATCGAATAGTTAGAGCCTAAGAAGTCAACGCCAGAAGCATAAAATACAATATAAATACAACAGCTTTTCCATCGTATAAAATGAATAATTGCAAACAGTGTGAAAGTAATGGTCATTTCAACGTTCCGGGCAACCTAGGCTTCACTCTGGGGCGTTGCTCAACCATATCGAATAGTTAGGGCCCAAGAACTTAACGCCAGAAGCGTAAAGTACAATAAAAATACAACAGCTTTTCCATCGTATAAAACGGATAATTGCAACCAGTGTGACAGTTATGGTCATTTCTACGTTCCGGGCAACCTCGGCTTGACTCCAGGTCGTTGCTCCACCAGATCGAATAGTTAGGGCCTTAGAAGTCGACGTCCGAAATATAAAATACAGTAAAAATACAACAGTTTTTCCAGCGTATAACGGGAATAATTGCAACCAGTGTCAAAGTGACGGTCATTTCCACGTTCCGGGCAACCTTGGCTTCACTCTAGGGCGTTGCTACACCAGATCGAACTGTTAGAGCCTAAGAAGTCAACGCCAGAAGCTTAAAATACAATATAAATACAACAGTTTTTCCATCATATAAAACGAATAATAGCAACCAGGGTGAAAGTTGTGATCATTTCTATGTTCCGCGCAACCTATGCTTCACTCTAGGGCGTTGCTCCACCAGATCGAGTAGTTAGGGCCTTAGAAGTCAACGGCCGAAACATAAAATACAAAATTAATAGAACAGTTTTTCCGTTGTATAAAACGAATAATTGCAACCAGTGTGAAAGTGATGGTCATTTCTACGGTCCGGGCAACCCCGGCTTCACTCTAGGGCGCTGTTCCACCAGATCGAATAGTTAGGGCCTTAGAAGTCAACGCCAGACGCATAAAATACAAAATTAATACAACAGTTTTTCCATTGTATAAAACGAATAATTGCAACCAGTGTGAAAGTGATGGTCATATCTACGTTCCGGGCAACCCAGGCTTCACTCTAGGGCGCTGTTCCACCAGATCGAATAGTTAGGGCCTTAGAAGTCAACGCCAGAAGCATAAAATACACTATAAATACAACAGTTTTTCCATCGTATGAAACGAATAATTGCAACCAGTATGAAAGCTATGGTCATTTCTACGGTCGGAGCAACCTAGGCTTCACTCTAGGGCGTTGCTCCACCAGATCGAATGGTTAGGGCCTAAGAAGTCAACGCCAGAAGCATAAAATACAATATAAATACAACAGTTTTTCCATCATATAAAACGAATAATAGCAACCAGTGTGAAAGTTATGATCATTTCTACGTTCCGCGCAACCTATGCTTCACTCTAGGGCGTTGCTCCACCAGATCGAATAGTTAGGGCCTTAGAAGTCAACGCCAGAAGCATAAAATACAAAATTAATAGAACAGTTTTTCCATTGGATAAGACGAATAATTGCAACCAGTGTGAAAGTGATGGTCATTTCTACGTTCCGGGCAACCCAGGCTTCACTCTAGGGCGCTGTTCCACCAGATCGAATAGTTAGGGCCTTAGAAGTCAACACCAGAAGCCTAAAATACAATAAAAATGCAACAGTTTTTCCATCGTATAGCATGAATAATTGCAACCAGAGTGAAAGTAATGGTCATGTCTACGTTTCGGGCATCCTAGGCTTCACTCTAGGGCGTTGCTCCACCAGATCGAATGCATAGGGCCTATGAAGTCAACGTTAGAAGCATAAAATACAATATAAATACAACAGTTTTTCCATCGTATAGCATGAATAATTGCAACCAGTGTGAAAGTAATTGTCATTTCCACGTTACGGGCAACCTAGGCTTCGCTCTAGGGCGTTGCACCACCACATCGAATAGTTAGAGCCTTAGAAGTGAATGCCAGATGCATAAAATACAATATAAATAGAACAGTTTTTCCATTGTATAAAACGAATAATTGCAACCAGTGTGATAGTTACGGTCATTTCTACGCTCCGGGCAACCCAGGCTGCACTCTAGCGCGTTGCTCGTCCAGATCGAATAGTTAGTGCCTTAGAAGTCAACGCCCGAAGCATAAAATAGAAAATATATAGAACAGTTTTTCCATTGTATAAAACGAATAATTGCAACCAGTGTGAAAGTTATCGTCATTTCTACGTTCCGGGCAACTTAGGCTTCACTCTAGGTCGTTGCTCCACCACATCGAATAGTTAGGGGTTTAGAAGTCAACGCCAGAAGCATAAAATATAATATAAATACAACAGTTTTTCCAACGTATAACAGGAATAATTGCAACCAGTGTGAAAGATATGGTCATTTCTACGTTCCGGGCAACCTAGGCTTTATTCTAGGGCGTTGGCCCACCAGATCCAATAGCTAGGGCCTACGAAGTCAACGGCAGAAGCACCAAATGCAAAATAAATACAACAGTTTTTGCATCGTATAAAACGTATAATTGCAGCCAGTGTGAATGTAATGGTCATTTCTACGTTCCGGGTAACCTAGGCTTCTTCCTAGGGCGTTGGTCCACCAGATTCAATAGTTAGGGCCTTAGAAGTCAACGCCCGAACCATAAAATACAGAATAAATACAACAGTTTTTCCATTGTATAGAACGAATAATTGCAACCAGTGTGAAAATTATCGTCATTTCTGTGTTCCGGGCAATCTAGGCTTCACTCTAGGGCGTTTCTCCACCAGATCGAATAGTTAGGGCCTAAGAAGTCAACGCCAGATGCCTGAAATACAGTATAAATACAACAGGTTTTCCTTGGTATAGCATGAATAATTGCAAACAGTGTGAAAGTAATGGTCATTTCTACGTGTCGAGCAACCTATGCTTCACTCTAGGGCGCTGCTCCGCCAGATCGAATAGCTAGGGCCTTAGAAGTCAACGCCAGAAGCATAAAATACAATATAAATACAACAGCTTTTCCATCGTATAAAATGAATAATTGCAAACAGTGTGAAAGTAATGGTCATTTCAACGTTCCGGGCAACCTAGGCTTCACTCTGGGGCGTTGCTCAACCATATCGAATAGTTAGGGCCCAAGAACTTAACGCCAGAAGCGTAAAGTACAATAAAAATACAACAGCTTTTCCATCGTATAAAACGGATAATTGCAACCAGTGTGAAAGTTATGGTCATTTCTACGTTCCGGGCAACCTCGGCTTGACTCCAGGTCGTTGCTCCACCAGATCGAATAGTTAGGGCCTTAGAAGTCAACGCCCGAAGCATAAAATACAATAAAGGTACAATAGTTTTTCCATCGTATAAAATGAATAATTGCATACAGTGTGAAGGTACTGGTCATTTCTATGTTCCGGGCAACCTTGGCTTCACTCTAGGGCGTTGCTACACCAGATCGAACTGTTAGGGCCTAAGAAGTCAACGCCAGAAGCTTAAAATACAATATAAATACAACAGCTTTTCCATTGTATAAAACGAATAATTGCAACCAGTGTGAAAGTGATGGTCATTTCTACGTTCCGGGCAACCCAGGCTTCACTCTAGGGCGCTGTTCCACCAGATCGAATAGTTAGGGCCTTAGAAGTCAACGCCAGAAGCATAAAATACAGTATAAATACAACAGTTTTTCCATCGTATGAAACGAATAATTGCAACCAGTATGAAAGCTATGGTCATTTCTACGTTCGGAGCAACCTAAGCTTCACTCTAGGGCGTTGCTCCACCAGATCGAATGGTTAGGGCCTAAGAAGTCAACGCCAGAAGCATAAAATACAATATAAATACAACAGTTTTTCCATCATATAAAACGAATAATAGCAACCAGTGTGAAAGTTATGATCATTTCTACGTTCCGCGCAACCTATGCTTCACTCTAGGGCGTTGCTCCACCAGATCGTATAGTTAGGTCCTTAGAAGTCAACACCAGAAGCCTAAAATACAGTATAAATACAACAGTTTTTTCATCGTGTGAAACGAATAATTGCAACCAGTATGAAAGCTATGGTCATTTCTACGTTCGGAGCAACCTAGGCCTCACTCTAGGGCGTTGCTCCACCAGATCGAATGGTTAGGGCCTAAGAAGTCAACGCCAGAAGCATAAAATACAATATAAATACAACAGTTTTTCCATCATATAAAACGAATAATAGCAACCAGTGTGAAAGTTATGATCATTTCTACGTTCCGCGCAACCTATGCTTCACTCTAGGGCGTTGCTCCACCAGATCGAATAGTTAGGGCCTTAGAAGTCAACGCCAGAAGCATAAAATACAAAATTAATAGAACAGTTTTTCCATTGGATAAGACGAATAATTGCAACCAGTGTGAAAGTGATGGTCATTTCTACGTTCCGGGCAACCCAGGCTTCACTCTAGGGCGCTGTTCCACCAGATCGAATAGTTAGGGCCTTAGAAGTCAACACCAGAAGCCTAAAATACAATAAAAATGCAACAGTTTTTCCATCGTATAGCATGAATAATTGCAACCAGAGTGAAAGTAATGGTCATGTCTACGTTTCGGGCATCCTAGGCTTCACTCTAGGGCGTTGCTCCACCAGATCGAATGCATAGGGCCTATGAAGTCAACGTTAGAAGCATAAAATACAATATAAATACAACAGTTTTTCCATCGTATAGCATGAATAATTGCAACCAGTGTGAAAGTAATTGTCATTTCCACGTTACGGGCAACCTAGGCTTCGCTCTAGGGCGTTGCACCACCACATCGAATAGTTAGAGCCTTAGAAGTGAATGCCAGATGCATAAAATACAATATAAATAGAACAGTTTTTCCATTGTATAAAACGAATAATTGCAACCAGTGTGATAGTTACGGTCATTTCTACGCTCCGGGCAACCCAGGCTGCACTCTAGCGCGTTGCTCGTCCAGATCGAATAGTTAGTGCCTTAGAAGTCAACGCCCGAAGCATAAAATAGAAAATATATAGAACAGTTTTTCCATTGTATAAAACGAATAATTGCAACCAGTGTGAAAGTTATCGTCATTTCTACGTTCCGGGCAACTTAGGCTTCACTCTAGGTCGTTGCTCCACCACATCGAATAGTTAGGGGTTTAGAAGTCAACGCCAGAAGCATAAAATATAATATAAATACAACAGTTTTTCCAACGTATAACAGGAATAATTGCAACCAGTGTGAAAGATATGGTCATTTCTACGTTCCGGGCAACCTAGGCTTTATTCTAGGGCGTTGGCCCACCAGATCCAATAGCTAGGGCCTACGAAGTCAACGGCAGAAGCACCAAATGCAAAATAAATACAACAGTTTTTGCATCGTATAAAACGTATAATTGCAGCCAGTGTGAATGTAATGGTCATTTCTACGTTCCGGGTAACCTAGGCTTCTTCCTAGGGCGTTGGTCCACCAGATTCAATAGTTAGGGCCTTAGAAGTCAACGCCCGAACCATAAAATACAGAATAAATACAACAGTTTTTCCATTGTATAGAACGAATAATTGCAACCAGTGTGAAAATTATCGTCATTTCTGTGTTCCGGGCAATCTAGGCTTCACTCTAGGGCGTTTCTCCACCAGATCGAATAGTTAGGGCCTAAGAAGTCAACGCCAGATGCCTGAAATACAGTATAAATACAACAGGTTTTCCTTGGTATAGCATGAATAATTGCAAACAGTGTGAAAGTAATGGTCATTTCTACGTGTCGAGCAACCTATGCTTCACTCTAGGGCGCTGCTCCGCCAGATCGAATAGCTAGGGCCTTAGAAGTCAACGCCAGAAGCATAAAATACAATATAAATACAACAGCTTTTCCATCGTATAAAATGAATAATTGCAAACAGTGTGAAAGTAATGGTCATTTCAACGTTCCGGGCAACCTAGGCTTCACTCTGGGGCGTTGCTCAACCATATCGAATAGTTAGGGCCCAAGAACTTAACGCCAGAAGCGTAAAGTACAATAAAAATACAACAGCTTTTCCATCGTATAAAACGGATAATTGCAACCAGTGTGAAAGTTATGGTCATTTCTACGTTCCGGGCAACCTCGGCTTGACTCCAGGTCGTTGCTCCACCAGATCGAATAGTTAGGGCCTTAGAAGTCAACGCCCGAAGCATAAAATACAATAAAGGTACAATAGTTTTTCCATCGTATAAAATGAATAATTGCATACAGTGTGAAGGTACTGGTCATTTCTATGTTCCGGGCAACCTTGGCTTCACTCTAGGGCGTTGCTACACCAGATCGAACTGTTAGGGCCTAAGAAGTCAACGCCAGAAGCTTAAAATACAATATAAATACAACAGCTTTTCCATTGTATAAAACGAATAATTGCAACCAGTGTGAAAGTGATGGTCATTTCTACGTTCCGGGCAACCCAGGCTTCACTCTAGGGCGCTGTTCCACCAGATCGAATAGTTAGGGCCTTAGAAGTCAACGCCAGAAGCATAAAATACAGTATAAATACAACAGTTTTTCCATCGTATGAAACGAATAATTGCAACCAGTATGAAAGCTATGGTCATTTCTACGTTCGGAGCAACCTAAGCTTCACTCTAGGGCGTTGCTCCACCAGATCGAATGGTTAGGGCCTAAGAAGTCAACGCCAGAAGCATAAAATACAATATAAATACAACAGTTTTTCCATCATATAAAACGAATAATAGCAACCAGTGTGAAAGTTATGATCATTTCTACGTTCCGCGCAACCTATGCTTCACTCTAGGGCGTTGCTCCACCAGATCGTATAGTTAGGTCCTTAGAAGTCAACACCAGAAGCCTAAAATACAGTATAAATACAACAGTTTTTTCATCGTGTGAAACGAATAATTGCAACCAGTATGAAAGCTATGGTCATTTCTACGTTCGGAGCAACCTAGGCCTCACTCTAGGGCGTTGCTCCACCAGATCGGATGGTTAGTGCCTAAGAAGTCAACGCCAGAAGCATAAAATACAATAAAAATGCAACAGTTTTTCCATCGTATAGCATGAATAATTGCAACCAGAGTGAAAGTAATGGTCATGTCTACGTTTCGGGCATCCTAGGCTTCACTCTAGGGCGTTGCTCCACCAGATCGAATGCATAGGGCCTATGAAGTCAACGCTAGAAGCATAAAGTACAATAAAAATCCAACAGTTTGTTCACCGTATAACAGGAATAATTGCAACCAGTGTGAAAGTAATTGTCATTTCCACGTTACGGGCAACCTAGGCTTCGCTCTAGGGCGTTGCACCACCACATCGAATAGTTAGAGCCTTAGAAGTGAATGCCAGATGCATAAAATACAATATAAATAGAACAGTTTTTCCATTGTATAAAACGAATAATTGCAACCAGTGTGAAAGTAATGGTCATTTCTACGTTCCGGGCAACCTAGGCTTCACTCTGGGGCGTTGCTCAACCATATCGAATAGTTAGGGCCCAAGAACTTAACGCCAGAATCGTAAAGTACAATAAAAATACAACAGCTTTTCCATCGTATAAAACGGATAATTGCAATCAGTGTGAAAGTTATGATCATTTCTACGTTCCGCGCAACCTCGGCTTGACTCCAGGTCGTTGCTCCTCCACATCGAATAGCTACGGCCTTAGAGGTCAACGCCTGAAGCATAAAATACAATAAAAATACCACAGTTTTTCCATCGTATAAAATGAATAATTGCAAACAGTGTGGAAGTAATGGTCATTTCTACGTTCCGGGCAACCTAGGCTTCACTCTAGGGCGTTGCTCGGCGAAATCGAATAGCTAGGGCCTTAGAAGTCAACGCCAGAAGCATAAAATACAATATAAATACAACAGCTTTTCCATCGTATAAAATGAATAATTGCAAACAGTGTGAAAGTAATGGTCATTTCTACGTTCCGGGCAACCTAGGCTTCACTCGAGGGCGCTGTTCCACAAGATCGAATAGTTAGGGCCTAAGAAGTTAACGCCAGAAGCATAAAATACGATATACGTACAACAGTTTTTCCATCGTATAAAACGAATAATTGCAACCAGTGTGATAGTTATGGTCATTTCTACGTTCCGGGAAACCCAGGCTGCACTCTAGGGCGCTGCTCCGCCAGATCGAATAGCTAGGGCCTTAGAAGTCAACGCCAGAAGCATAAAATACAATATAAATACAACAGCTTTTCCATCGTATAAAATGAATAATTGCAAACAGTGTGAAAGTAATGGTCATTTCTACGTTCCGGGCAACCTAGGCTTTACTCTAGGGCGTTGCTCCACCAGATCGAATAGTTAGGGCACGAGAACTTAACGCCAGAAGCGTAAAGTACAATAAAAATACAACAGCTTTTCCATCGTATAAAACGGATAATTGCAACGAGTGTGAAAGTTATGGTCATTTCTACGTTCCGGGCAACCTCGGCTTGACTCCAGGTCGTTGCTCCACCAGATCGAATAGTTAGGGCCTTAGAAGTCAACGCCCGAAGCATAAAATACAATAAAGGTACAATAGTTTTTCCATCGTATAAAATGAATAATTGCAAACATTGTGAAAGTAACGGTCATTTCTACGTTCCGTGCAACCTTGGCTTCACCCTAGGGTGTTGCTACACCAGATCGAACTGTTAGGGCCTAAGAAGTCAACGCCAGAAGCTTAAAATACAATATAAATACAACAGTTTTTCCATCATATAAAACGAATAATAGCAACCAGGGTGAAAGTTGTGATCATTTCTATGTTCCGCGCAACCTATGCTTCACTCTAGGGCGCTGTTCCACCAGATCGAATAGTTAGGGCCTTAGAAGTCAACGCCAGAAGCATAAAATACAAAATTAATACAACAGTTTTTCCATTGTATAAAACGAATAATTGCAACCAGTGTGAAAGTGATGGTCATATCTACGTTCCGGGCAACCCAGGCTTCACTCTAGGGCGCTGTTCCACCAGATCGAATAGTTAGGGCCTTAGAAGTCAACGCCAGAAGCATAAAATACACTATAAATACAACAGTTTTTCCATCGTATGAAACGAATAATTGCAACCAGTATGAAAGCTATGGTCATTTCTACGTTCGGAGCAACCTAGGCTTCACTCTAGGGCGTTGCTCCACCAGATCGAATGGTTCGGGCCTAAGAAGTCAACGCCAGAAGCATAAAATACAATATAAATACAACAGTTTTTCCATCATATAAAACGAATAATAGCAACCAGTGTGAAAGTTATGATCATTTCTACGTTCCGCGCAACCTATGCTTCACTCTAGGGCGTTGCTCCACCAGATCGAATAGTTAGGGCCTTAGAAGTCAACGCCAGAAGCATAAAATACAAAATTAATAGAACAGTTTTTCCATTGTATAAGACGAATAATTGCAACCAGTGTGAAAGTGATGGTCATTTCTACGTTCCGGGCAACCCAGGCTTCACGCTAGGGCGCTGTTCCACCAGATCGAATAGTTAGGGCCTTAGAAGTCAACACCAGAAGCCTAAAATACAATAAAAATGCAACAGTTTTTCCATCGTATAGCATGAATAATTGCAACCAGAGTGAAAGTAATGGTCATGTCTACGTTTTGGGCATCCTAGGCTTCACTCTAGGGCGTTGCTCCACCAGATCGAATGCATAGGGCCTATGAAGTGAACGTTAGAAGCATAAAATACAATATAAATACAACAGTTTTTCCATCGTATAAAAAGAATAATTGCAACCAGTGTGAAAGTAATGGTCACTTCTACGTTCCGGGCATCCTAGACTTAACTCTGAGGCATCGCTCCACCAGATCTAATACATAGGGCCTTAGAAGTCAACGCCAGAAGCATAAAGTACAATAAAAATCCAACAGTTTGTTCACCGTATAACAGGAATAATTGCAACCAGTGTGAAAGTAATTGTCATTTCCACGTTACGGGCAACCTAGGCTTCGCTCTAGGGCGTTGCACCACCACATCGAATAGTTAGAGCCTTAGAAGTGAATGCCAGATGCATAAAATACAATATAAATAGAACAGTTTTTCCATTGTATAAAACGAATAATTGCAACCAGTGTGATAGTTATGGTCATTTCTACGTTCCGGGCAACCCATGCTGCACTCTAGCGCGTTGCTCGTCCAGATCGAATAGTTAGTTCCTTAGAAGTCAACGCCCGAAGCATAAAATAGAAAATATATAGAACAGTTTTTCCATTGTATAAAACGAATAATTGCAACCAGTGTGAAAGTTATCGTCATTTCTACGTTCCGGGCAACTTAGGCTTCACTCTAGGTCGTTGCTCCACCACATCGAATAGTTAGGGGTTTAGAAGTCAACGCCAGAAGCATAAAATATAATATAAATACAACAGTTTTTCCAACGTATAACAGGAATAATTGCAACCAGTGTGAAAGATACGGTCATTTCTACGTTCCGGGCAACCTAGGCTTTATTCTAGGGCGTTGGCCCACCAGATCCAATAGCTAGGGCCTACGAAGTCAACGGCAGAAGCACCAAATGCAAAATAAATACAACAGTTTTTGCATCGTATAAAACGTATAATTGCAGCCAGTGTGAAAGTAATGGTCATTTCTACGTTCCGGGTAACCTAGGCTTCTTCCTAGGGCGTTGGTCCACCAGATTCAATAGTTAGGGCCTTAGAAGTCAACGCCCGAACCATAAAATACAAAATAAATACAACAGTTTTTCCATTGTATAGAACGAATAATTGCAACCAGTGTGAAAATTATCGTCATTTCTGTGTTCCGGGCAATCTAGGCTTCGCTCTAGGGCGTTGCTCCACCAGGTCGAATAGTTAGGGCCTAAGAAGTCAACGCCAGATGCCTGAAATACAGTATAAATACAACAGGTTTTCCTTGGTATAGCATGAATAATTGCAAACAGTGTGAAAGTAATGGTCATTTCTACGTGTCGAGCAACCTATGCTTCACTCTAGGGCGCTACTCCGCCAGATCGAATAGCTAGGGCCTTATAAGTCAACGCCAGAAGCATAAAATACAATAAAAATACAACAGCTTTTCCATCGTATAAAACGGATAATTGCAACCAGTGTGACAGTTATGGTCATTTCTACGTTCCGGGCAACCTCGGCTTGACTCCAGGTCGTTGCTCCACCAGATCGAATAGTTAGGGCCTTAGAAGTCAACGCCCGAAGCATAAAATACAATAAAGGTACAATAGTTTTTCCATCGTATAAAATGAATAATTGCATACAGTGTGAAGGTACTGGTCATTTCTATGTTCCGGGCAACCTTGGCTTCACTCTAGGGCGTTGCTACGCCAGATCGAACTGTTAGGGCCTAAGAAGTCAACGCCAGAAGCTTAAAATACAATATAAATACAACAGTTTTTCCATTGTATAAAACGAATAATTGCAACCAGTGTGAAAGTGATGGTCATTTCTACGTTCCGGGCAACCAAGGCTTCACTCTAGGGCGCTGTTCCACCAGATCGAATAGTTAGGGCCTTAGAAGTCAACGCCAGAAGCATAAAATACAGTATAAATACAACAGTTTTTCCATCGTATGAAACGAATAATTGCAACCAGTATGAAAGCTATGGTCATTTCTACGTTCGGAGCAACCTAGGCTTCACTCTAGGGCGTTGCTACACCAGATCGAATGGTTAGGGCCTAAGAAGTCAACGCCAGAAGCATAAAATACAATATAAATACAACAGCTTTTCCATCGTATAAAACGGATAATTGCAACCAGTGTGAAAGTTATGGTCATTTCTACGTTCCGGGCAACCTCGGCTTGACTCCAGGTCGTTGCTCCACCAGATCGAATAGTTAGGGCCTTAGAAGTCAACGCCCGAAGCATAAAATACAATAAAGGTACAATAGTTTTTCCATCGTATAAAATGAATAATTGCATACAGTGTGAAGGTACTGGTCATTTCTATGTTCCGGGCAACCTTGGCTTCACTCTAGGGCGTTGCTACACCAGATCGAACTGTTAGGGCCTAAGAAGTCAACGCCAGAAGCTTAAAATACAATATAAATACAACAGTTTTTCCATTGTATAAAACGAATAATTGCAACCAGTGTGAAAGTGATGGTCATTTCTACGTTCCGGGCAACCCAGGCTTCACACTAGGGCGCTGTTCCACCAGATCGAATAGTTAGGGCCTTAGAAGTCAACGCCAGAAGCATAAAATACAGTATAAATACAACAGTTTTTCCATCGTATGAAATGAATAATTGCAACCAGAATGAAAGCTATGGTCATTTCTACGTTCGGAGCAACCTAGGCTTCACTCTAGGGCGTTGCTCCACCAGATCGAATGGTTAGGGCCTTAGAAGTCAACGCCAGAAGCATAAAATACAATATAAATACAACAGTTTTTCCATCATATAAAACGAATAATAGCAACCAGTGTGAAAGTTATGATCATTTCTACGTTCCGCGCAACCTATGCTTCACTCTAGGGCGTTGCTCCACCAGATCGTATAGTTAGGGCCTTAGAAGTCAACACCAGAAGCCTAAAATACAGTATAAATACAACAGTTTTTTCATCGTGTGAAACGAATAATTGCAACCAGTATGAAAGCTATGGTCATTTCTACGTTCGGAGCAACCTAGGCCTCACTCTAGGGCGTTGCTCCACCAGATCGGATGGTTAGTGCCTAAGTAGTCAACGCCAGAAGCATAAAATACAATAAAAATGCAACAGTTTTTCCATCGTATAGCATGAATAATTGCAACCAGAGTGAAAGTAATGGTCATGTCTACGTTTCGGGCATCCTAGGCTTCACTCTAGGGCGTTGCTCCACCAGATCGAATGCATAGGGCCTATGAAGTCAACGCTAGAAGCATAAAGTACAATAAAAATCCAACAGTTTGTTCACCGTATAACAGGAATAATTGCAACCAGTGTGAAAGTAATTGTCATTTCCACGTTACGGGCAACCTAGGCTTCGCTCTAGGGCGTTGCACCACCACATCGAATAGTTAGAGCCTTAGAAGTGAATGCCAGATGCATAAAATACAATATAAATAGAACAGTTTTTCCATTGTATAAAACGAATAATTGCAACCAGTGTGAAAGTAATGGTCATTTCTACGTTCCGGGCAACCTAGGCTTCACTCTGGGGCGTTGCTCAACCATATCGAATAGTTAGAGCCCAAGAACTTAACGCCAGAAGCGTAAAGTACAATAAAAATACAACAGCTTTTCCATCGTATAAAACGGATAATTGCAATCAGTGTGAAAGTTATGGTCATTTCTACGTTCCGCGCAACCTCGGCTTGACTCCAGGTCGTTGCTCCTCCACATCGAATAGCTACGGCCTTAGAGGTCAACGCCTGAAGCATAAAATACAATAAAAATACCACAGTTTTTCCATCGTATAAAATGAATAATTGCAAACAGTGTGGAAGTAATGGTCATTTCTACGTTCCGGTCAACCTAGGCTTCACTCTAGGGCGTTGCTCGGCGAAATCGAATAGCTAGGGCCTTAGAAGTCAACGCCAGAAGCATAAAATACAATATAAATACAACAGCTTTTCCATCGTATAAAATGAATAATTGCAAACAGTGTGAAAGTAATGGTCATTTCTACGTTCCGGGCAACCTAGGCTTCACTCTAGGGCGCTGTTCCACAAGATCGAATAGTCAGGGCCTAAGAAGTTAACGCCAGAAGCATAAAATACGATATACGTACAACAGTTTTTCCATCGTATAAAACGAATAATTGCAACCAGTGTGATAGTTATGGTCATTTCTACGTTCCGGGCAACCCAGGCTTCACTCTAGGGCGCTGTTCCACCAGATCGAATGGTTAGGGCCTAAGAAGTCAACGCCAGAAGCATAAAATACAATATAAATACAACAGCTTTTCCATCGTATAAAACGGATAATTGCAATCAGTGTGAAAGTTATGGTCATTTCTACGTTCCGCGCAACCTCGGCTTGACTCCAGGTCGTTGCTCCACCAGATCGAATAGTTAGGGCCTTAGAAGTCAACGCCCGAAGCATAAAATACAATAAAGGTACAATAGTTTTTCCATCGTATAAAATGAATAATTGCATACAGTGTGAAGGTACTGGTCATTTCTATGTTCCGGGCAACCTTGGCTTCACTCTAGGGCGTTGCTACACCAGATCGAACTGTTAGGGCCTAAGAAGTCAACGCCAGAAGCTTAAAATACAATATAAATACAACAGCTTTTCCATTGTATAAAACGAATAATTGCAACCAGTGTGAAAGTGATGGTCATTTCTACGTTCCGGGCAACCCAGGCTTCACTCTAGGGCGCTGTTCCACCAGATCGAATAGTTAGGGCCTTAGAAGTCAACGCCAGAAGCATAAAATACAGTATAAATACAACAGTTTTTCCATCGTATGAAACGAATAATTGCAACCAGTATGAAAGCTATGGTCATTTCTACGTTCGGAGCAACCTAGGCTTCACTCTAGGGCGTTGCTCCACCAGATCGAATGGTTAGGGCCTAAGAAGTCAACGCCAGAAGCATAAAATACAATATAAATACAACAGTTTTTCCATCATATAAAACGAATAATAGCAACCAGTGTGAAAGTTATGATCATTTCTACGTTCCGCGCAACCTATGCTTCACTCTAGGGCGTTGCTCCACCAGATCGTATAGTTAGGTCCTTAGAAGTCAACACCAGAAGCCTAAAATACAGTATAAATACAACAGTTTTTTCATCGTGTGAAACGAATAATTGCAACCAGTATGAAAGCTATGGTCATTTCTACGTTCGGAGCAACCTAGGCCTCACTCTAGGGCGTTGCTCCACCAGATCGGATGGTTAGTGCCTAAGAAGTCAACACCAGAAGCCTAAAATACAGTATAAATACAACAGTTTTTTCATCGTGTGAAACGAATAATTGCAACCAGTGTGAAAGTAATGGTCATTTCTACGTTCCGGGCAACCTAGGCTTCACTCTGGGGCGTTGCTCAACCATATCGAATAGTTAGGGCCCAAGAACTTAACGCCAGAATCGTAAAGTACAATAAAAATACAACAGTTTTTCCATCGTATAAAACGGATAATTGCAAACAGTGTGAAAGTAATGGTCATTTCTACGTTCCGGGCAACCTAGGCTTCACTCTAGGGCGCTGTTCCACAAGATCGAATAGTTAGGGCCTAAGAAGTTAACGCCAGAAGCATAAAATACGATATACGTACAACAGTTTTTCCATCGTATAAAACGAATAATTGCAACCAGTGTGATAGTTATGGTCATTTCTACGTTCCGGGAAACCCAGGCTGCACTCTAGGGCGCTCCTCCGCCAGATCGAATAGCTAGGGCCTTAGAAGTGAACGCCAGAAGCATAAAATACAATATAAATACAACAGCTTTTCCATCGTATAAAATGAATAATTGCAAACAGTGTGAAAGTAATGGTCATTTCTACGTTCCGGGCAACCTAGGCTTTACTCTAGGGCGTTGCTCCACCAGATCGAATAGTTAGGGCACGAGAACTTAACGCCAGAAGCGTAAAGTACAATAAAAATACAACAGCTTTTCCATCGTATAAAACGAATAATAGCAACCAGGGTGAAAGTTGTGATCATTTCTATGTTCCGCGCAACCTATGCTTCACTCTAGGGCGTTGCTCCACCAGATCGAATAGTTAGGGCCTTAGAAGTCAACGCCCGAAGCATAAAATACAAAATTAATAGAACAGTTTTTCCGTTGTATAAAACGAATAGTTGCAACCAGTGTGAAAGTGATGGTCATTTCTACGTTCCGGGCAACCCAGGCTTCACTCTAGGGCGCTGTTCCACCAGATCGAATAGTTAGGGCCTTAGAAGTCAACGCCAGAAGCATAAAATACACTATAAATACAACAGTTTTTCCATCGTATGAAACGAATAATTGCAACCAGTATGAAAGCTATGGTCATTTCTACGTTCCGGGCAACCCAGGCTTCACTCTAGGGCGTTGCTCCACCAGATCGAGTGGATAGGGCCTATGAAGTAAACGCTAGAAGCATAAAATACAATATAAATACAACAGTTTTTCCATCGTATAAAAAGAATAATTGCAACCAGTGTGAAAGTAATGGTCATATCTACGTTCCGGGCAACCTAGGCTTGACACTATGGCGTTGCTCCACCAGATCGAATAGTCGGGGCCTTGGCAGTCAACGCCCGAAGCATTAAATACAAAATTAATAGAACAGTTTTTCCATTGCATGAAACTAATAATTGCAACCAGTGTGAAAGTTATGGTCATATCTACGTGTCCGTGCAACCTTGGCTTCACTCTAGGGCGCTGCTCCACCAAATCGAATAGCTACGGCCATAGGAGTCAATGCCAGAAGCATAAAAAGCAATATACGTACAACAGTTTTTCCATCGTATAAAATGAATAATTGCAAACATTGTGAAAGTAACGGTCATTTCTACGTTCCGGGAAACCTTGGCTTCACTCTAGGGCGTTGCTACACCAGATCGAACTGTTAGGGCCTAAGAAGTCAACGCCAGAAGCATAAAATACAATATAAATACAACAGTTTTTCCATCGTATAAAACGAATAATAGCAACCAGTGTGAAAGTTATGCTCATTTCTACGTTCCGCGCAACCTATGCTTCCCTCTAGGGCGTTGCTCCACCAGATCGAATAGTTAGGGCCTTAGAAGTGAACGCCCGAAGCATAAAGTACAATATTAATAGAACAGTTTTTCCATTGTATAAAACGATTAATTGCAACCAGTGTGAAAGTGATGGTCATTTCTACGTTCAGGGCAACTCAGGCTTCACTCTAGGGCGCTGTTCCACCAGATCGAATAGTTAGGGCCTAAGAAGTCAACGCCCAAATCATAAAATACGATAAATGCACAACAGTTTTTCCATCGTATAAAACGAATAATTGCAACCAGTGTGAAAGTAATGGCCATTTCTACGTTCCGGGCAACCTAGGCTTCACTCTAGGGCGTTGCTGCACCGCATCGAATAGCTACGGCCTTAGATGTCAACGCCTGAAGCATAAAATACAATAAAAATACCACAGTTTTTCCATCGTATAAAATGAATAATTGGAAATAGTGTGGAAGTAATGGTCATTTCTACGTTCCGGGCAACCTAGGCTTCACTCTAGGGCGTTGCTCCACCAGATCGAATAGTTAGGGCACGAGAACTTAACGCCAGAAGCGTAAAGTACAATAAAAATACAACAGCTTTTCCATCGTATAAAATGAATAATTGCAAACAGTGTGAAAGTAATGGTCATTCCTACGTTCCGGGCAACCTAGGCTTCACTCAGGAGCGTTGCTCCACCAGATCGAATAGTTAGGGCCTTAGAAGTCAACGCCCGAAGCATAAAATACAATGAAGGTACAATAGTTTTTCCATCGTATAAAATGAATAATTGCATACAGTGTGAAGGTACTGCTCATTTCTACATTCCGGGTAACCTAGGCTTCACTCTAGGGCGTTGCTCCGCCAGATCGAATAGTTAGGGCCTTAGAAGCCAACGCCCGAAGCATAAAAGACAAAATAAATAGAACAGTTTTTCCATTGTATAAAACGAATAATTGCAACCAGTGTGAAAGTACTGGTCATTTCTACATTCCAGGCAACCTAGGCCTCACTCTAGGGTGTTGCTCCACCAGAGCGAATAGCTAGGGACTTAGAAGTCAACGCCAGAAGCATAAAATACAGTATAAATACAACAGTTTTTCCTTCGTATAAAATGAATAATTGCAAACAGTGTGAAAGTAATGGTCATTCCTACGTTCCGGGCATCCTAGGCTTCACACTGGGGCGTTGGTCCAGCAGATCGAATAGTTAGGGCCTAAGAAGTCAACGCCCGAATCATAAAATACGATATATGTACAACAGTTTTTCCACCGTATAAAACGAATAATTGCAACCAGTGTGAAAGTGATGGTCATTTCTACGTTCCGGGCAACCCAGGCTTCACTCTAGGGCGCTGTTCCACCAGACCGAATAGTTAGGGCCTTAGGAGTCAACACCAGAAGCCTAAAATACAGTATAAATACAACAGTTTTTTCATCGTGTGAAACGAATAATTGCAACCAGTATGAAAGCTATGGTCATTTCTACGTTCGGAGCAACCTAGGCCTCACTCTAGGGCGTTGCTCCACCAGATCGGATGGTTAGTGCCTAAGAAGTCAACGCCAGAAGCATAAAATACAATAAAAATGCAACAGTTTTTCCATCGTATAGCATGAATAATTGCAACCAGAGTGAAAGTAATGGTCATGTCTACGTTTCGGGCATCCTAGGCTTCACTCTAGGGCGTTGCTCCACCAGATCGAATGCATAGGGCCTATGAAGTCAACGCTAGAAGCACAAAATACAATATAAATACAACAGTTTTTCCATCGTATAAAAAGAATAATTGCAACCAGTCTGAAAGTAATGGTCACTTCTACGTTCCGGGCATCCTAGACTTAACTCTGAGGCATCGCTCCACCAGATCTAATACATAGGGCCTTAGAAGTCAACGCCAGAAGCATAAAGTACAATAAAAATCCAACAGTTTGTTCACCGTATAACAGGAATAATTGCAACCAGTGTGAAAGTAATTGTCATTTCCACGTTAAGGGCAACCTAGGCTGCGCTCTAGGGCGTTGCACCACCACATCGAATAGTTAGAGCCTTAGAAGTGAATGCCAGATGCATAAAATACAATATAAATAGAACAGTTTTTCCATTGTATAAAACGAATAATTATAACCAGTGTGAAAGTAATGGTCATTTCTACGTTCCGGGCAACCTAGGCTTCACTCTGGGGCGTTGCTCAACCATATCGAATAGTTAGGGCCCAAGAACTTAACGCCAGAAGCGTAAAGTACAATAAAAATACAACAGCTTCTCCATCGTATAAAACGGATAATTGCAATCAGAGTGAAAGTTATGGTCATTTCTACGTTCCGGGCAACCTCGGCTTGACTCCAGGTCGTTGCTCCACCACATCGAATAGCTACGGCCCTACAGGTCAACGCCTGAAGCATAAAATACAATAAAAATACCACAGTTTTTCCATCGTATAAAATGAATAATTGCAAACAGTGTGGAAGTAATGGTCATTTCTACGTTCCGGGCAACCTAGGCTTCACTCTAGGGCGTTGCTCGGCGAAATCGAATAGCTAGGGCCTTAGAAGTCAACGCCAGAAGCATAAAATACAATATAAATACAACAGCTTTTCCATCGTATAAAATGAATAATTGCAAACAGTGTGAAAGTAATGGTCATTTCTACGTTCCGGGCAACCTAGGCTTCACCCTAGGGCGCTGTTCCACAAGATCGAATAGTTAGGGCCTAAGAAGTTAACGCCAGAAGCATAAAATACGATATACGTACAACAGCTTTTCCATCGAATAAAACGAATAATAGCAACCTGTAGGAAAGTTATGGTCATTTCTACGTTCCGGGCTACCTCCGTTTTGCTATAGGGCGCTGCTCCACCACATCGAATAGTTAGGGCCTTAGAAGTCAACGCCCGAAGCATAAAGTACAAAATTAATAGAACAGTTTTTCCATTGTATAAAACGAATAATTGCAACCAGTGTGAAAGTGATGGTCATTTCTACGTTCAGGGCAACTCAGGCTTCACTCTAGGGCGCTGTTCCACCAGATCGAATAGTTAGGGCCTAAGAAGTCAACGCCCAATTCATAAAAAACGATATATGTACAACAGTTTTTCCATCGTATAAAACGAATAATTGCAACCAGTGTGAAAGTAATGGCCATTTCTACGTTCCGGGCAACCTAGGCTTCACTCTAGGGCGTTGCTCCACCGCATCGAATAGCTACGGCCTTAGATGTCAACGCCTGAAGCATAAAATACAATAAAAATTCCACAGTATTTCCATCGTATAAAATGAATAATTGCAAATAGTGTGGAAGTAATGGTCATTTCTACGTTCCGGGCAACCTAGGCTTCACTCTAGGGCGTTGCTCCACCAGATCGAATAGTCGGGGCCTTGGCAGTCAACGCCCGAAGCATTAAATACAAAATTAATAGAACAGTTTTTCCATTGCATGAAACTAATAATTGCAACCAGTGTGAAAGTTATGGTCATATCTACGTTCCGTGCAACCTTGGCTTCACTCTAGGGCGCTGCTCCACCAAATCGAATAGCTACGGCCATAGGGGTCAATGCCAGAAGCATAAAAAGCAATATACGTACAACAGTTTTTCCATCGTATAAAATGAATAATTGCAAACATTGTGAAAGTAACGGTCATTTCTACGTTCCGGGAAACCTTGGCTTCACTCTAGGGCGTTGCTACACCAGATCGAACTGATAGGGCCTAAGAAGTCAACGCCAGAAGCATAAAATACAATATAAATACAACAGTTTTTCCATCGTATAAAACGAATAATAGCAACCAGTGTGAAAGTTATGATCATTTCTACGTTCCGCGCAACCTATGCTTCACTCTAGGGCGTTGCTCCACCAGATCGAATAGTTAGGGCCTTAGAAGTCAACGCCCGAAGCATAAAGTACAAAATTAATAGAACAGTTTTTCCATTGTATAAAACGAATAATTGCAACCAGTGTGAAAGTGATGGTCATTTCTACGTTCAGGGCAACTCAGGCTTCACTCTAGGGCGCTGTTCCACCAGATCGAATAGTTAGGGCCTAAGAAGTCAACGCCCAATTCATAAAAAACGATATATGTACAACAGTTTTTCCATCGTATAAAACGAATAATTGCAACCAGTGTGAAAGTAATGGCCATTTCTACGTTCCGGGCAACATAGGCTTCACTCTAGGGCGTTGCTCCACCGCATCGAATAGCTACGGCCTTAGATGTCAACGCCTGAAGCATAAAATACAATAAAAATTCCACAGTTTTTCCATCGTATAAAATGAATAATTGCAAATAGTGTGGAAGTAATGGTCATTTCTACGTTCCGGGCAACCTAGGCTTCACTCTAGGGCGTTGCTCCACCAGATCGAATAGTTAGGGCACGAGAACTTAACGCCAGAAGCGTAAAGTACAATAAAAATACAACAGCTTTTCCATCGTATAAAATGAATAATTGCAAACAGTGTGAAAGTAATGGTCATTCCTACGTTCCGGGCAACCTAGGCTTCACTCAGGGGCGTTGCTCCACCAGATCGAATAGTTAGGGCCTTAGAAGTCAACGCCCGAAGCATAAAATACAATAAAGGTACAATAGCTTTTCCTTCGTATAAAATGAATAATTGCAAACAGTGTGAAAGTAATGGTCATTCCTACGTTCCGGGCATCCTAGGCTTCACTCTGGGGCGTTGGTCCAGCAGATCGAACAGTTAGGGCCTAAGAAGTCAACGCCCGAATCATAAAATACGATATATGTACAACAGTTTTTCCACCGTATAAAACGAATAATTGCAATCAGTGTGAAAGTAATGGCCATTTCTACGTTCCGGGCAACCTAGGCTTCACTCTAGGGCGTTGCTCCACCACATCGAATAGCTACGGCCTTAGAGGTCAACGCCTGAAGCATAAAATACAATAAAAATACCACAGCTTTTCCATCGTATAAAATGAATAATTGCAAAAAGTGTGAAAGTAATGGTCATTTCTACGTTCCGGGCAACCTAGGCTTCACTCTAGGGCGTTGCTCCACCAGATCGAATAGTTAGGGCACGAGAAGTTAACGCCAGAAGCATAAAGTACAATAAAAATTCAACAGCTTTTCCATCGTATAAAAGGGATAATTGCAACCAGTGTGAAAGTTATGGTCATTTCTACGTTCCGGGCAACCTAGGCTTCACTCTAGGGCGTTGCTCCACCAGATCGAATAGTTAGGGCGTAAGAAGTCAACGCCAGAAGCATAAAATACGATATATGTACAACAGTTTTTCCATCGTATAAAACGAATAATTGCAACCAGTGTGAAGGTAATGGTCATTTCTACGTTCCAGGCAACCTCTGCTTCACTCTAGGGCGGTGCTCCATCAAGTCGAATAGTTAGGGCCTAAGTAGTGAACGCAAGAAGCATAAAATACAATATAAATACAACAGATTTTCCATCGTATAAAATGAATAATTGCAAATAGTGTGGAAGTAATGGTCATTTCTACGTTCCGGGCAACCTAGGCTTTACTATAGGGCGTTGCTCCACCAGATCGAATAGTTAGTGCACGAGAACTTAACGCCAGAAGCATAAAATACAGTATAAGTACAACAGTTTTTCCATCGTATAAAATGAATAATTGCAAACAGTGTGAAAGTAATGGTCATCCCTACGTTCCGGGCATCATAGGCTTCACTCTGGGGCGTTGGTCCAGCAGATCGAATAGTTAGGGCCTAAGAAGTCAACGCCAGATGCCTGAAATACAGTATAAATACAACAGGTTTTCCTTGGTATAGCATGAATAATTGCAGACAGTGTGAAAGTAATGGTCATTTCTACGTGTCGGGCAACCTATGCTTCACTCTAGGGCGCTGCTCCGCCAGATCGAATAGCTAGGGCCTTAGAAGTCAACGCCAGAAGCATAAAATACAATATAAATACAACAGCTTTTCCATCGTATAAAATGAATAATTGCAAACAGTGTGAAAGTAATGGTCATTTCAACGTTCCGGGCAACCTAGGCTTCACTCTGGGGCGTTGCTCAACCATATCGAATAGTTAGGACCCAAGAACTTAACGCCAGAAGCGTAAAGTACGATAAAAATACAACAGCTTTTCCATCGTATAAAACGGATAATTGCAACCAGTGTGAAAGTTATGGTCATTTCTACGTTCCGGGCAACCTCGGCTTGACTCCAGGTCGTTGCTCCACCAGATCGAATAGTTAGGGCCTTAGAAGTCAACGCCCGAAGCATAAAGTACAATAAAGGTACAATAGTTTTTCCATCGTATAAAATGAATAATTGCATACAGTGTGATGGTACTGGTCATTTCTATGTTCCGGGCAACCTTGGCTTCACTCTAGGGCGTTGCTACACCAGATCGAACTGTTAGGGCCTAAGAAGTCAACGCCAGAAGCTTAAAATACAATATAAATACAACAGTTTTTCCATCATATAAAACGAATAATCTCAACCAGGGTGAAAGTTGTTATCATTTCTATGTTCCGCGCAACCTATGCTTCACTCTAGGGCGCTGTTCCACCAGATCGAATAGTTAGGGCCTTAGAAGTCAACGCCAGAAGCATAAAATACAAAAATTAATACAACAGTTTTTCCATTGTATAAAACGAATAATTGCAACCAGTATGAAAGCTATGGTCATTTCTACGTTCGGAGCAACCAAGGCTTCACTCTAGGGCGTTGCTCCACCAGATCGAATGGTTAGGGCCTAAGAAGTCAACGCCAGAAGCATAAAATACAATATAAATACAACAGTTTTTCCATCATATAAAACGAATAATAGCAACCAGTGTGAAAGTTATGATCATTTCTACGTTCCGCGCAACCTATGCTTCACTCTAGGGCGTTGCTCCACCAGATCGAATAGTTAGGGCCTTAGAAGTCAACGCCAGAAGCATAAAATACAAAATTAATAGAACAGTTTTTCCATTGTATAAGACGAATAATTGCAACCAGTGTGAAAGTGATGGTCATTTCTACGTTCCGGGCAACCCAGGCTTCACTCTAGGGCGCTGTTCCACCAGATCGAATAGTTAGGGCCTTAGAAGTCAACACCAGAAGCCTAAAATACAGTATAAATACAACAGTTTTTTCATCGTGTGAAACGAATCATTGCAACCAGTATGAAAGCTATGGTCATTTCTACGTTCGGAGCAACCTAGGCCTCACTCTAGGGCGTTGCTCCACCAGATCGGATGGTTAGTGCCTAAGAAGTCAACGCCAGAAGCATAAAATACAATAAAAATGCAACAGTTTTTCCATCGTATAGCATGAATAATTGCAACCAGAGTGAAAGTAATGGTCATGTCTACGTTTCGGGCATCCTAGGCTTCACTCTAGGGCGTTGCTCCACCAGATCGAATGCATAGGGCCTATGAAGTCAACGCTAGAATCATAAAATACAATATAAATACAACAGTTTTTCCATCGTATAAAAAGAATAATTGCAACCAGTGTGAAAGTAATGGTCACTTCTACGTTCCCGGCATCCTAGACTTAACTCTGAGGCATCGCTCCACCAGATCTAATACATAGGGCCTTAGAAGTCAACGCCAGAAGCATAAAGTACAATAAAAATCCAACAGTTTGTTCACCGTATAACAGGAATAATTGCAACCAGTGTGAAAGTAATTGTCATTTCCACGTTACGGGCAACCTAGGCTTCGCTCTAGGGCGTTGCACCACCACATCGAATAGTTAGAGCCTTAGGAGTGAATGCCAGATGCATAAAATACAATATAAATAGAACAGTTTTTCCATTGTATAAAACGAATAATTGCAACCAGTGTGATAGTTATGGTCATTTCTACGTTCTGGGCAACCCAGGCTTCACTCTAGGGCGCTGTTCCACCAGATCGAATAGTTAGGGCCTTAGAAGTCAACACCAGAAGCCTAAAATACAGTATAAATACAACAGTTTTTTCATCGTGTTAAACGAATAATTGCAACCAGTATGAAAGCTATGGTCATTTCTACGTCCGGAGCAACCTAGGCCTCACTCTAGGGCGTTGCTCCACCAGATCGGATGGTTAGTGCCTAAGAAGTCAACGCCAGAAGCATAAAATACAATAAAAATGCAACAGTTTTTCCATCGTATAGCATGAATAATTGCAACCAGAGTGAAAGTAATGGTCATGTCTACGTTTCGGGCATCCTAGGCTTCACTCTAGGGCGTTGCTCCACCAGATCGAATGCATAGGGCCTATGAAGTCAACGCTAGAAGCATAAAATACAATATAAATACAACAGTTTTTCCATCGCATAAAATGAATAATTGCAAATAGTGTGGAAGTAATGGTCATTTCTACGTTCCGGGCAACCTAGGCTTCACTCTAGGGCGTTGCTCCACCAGATCGAATAGTTAGGGCACGAGAACTTAACGCCAGAAGCGTAAAGTACAATAAAAATACAACAGCTTTTCCATCGTATAAAATGAATAATTGCAAACAATGTGAAAGTAATGGTCATTCCTACGTTCCGGGCAACCTAGGCTTCACTCAGGGGCGTTGCTCCACCAGATCGAATAGTTAGGGCCTTAGAAGTCAACGCCCGAAGCATAAAATACAATAAAGGTACAATAGTTTTTCCTTCGTATAAAATGAATAATTGCAAACAGTGTGAAAGTAATGGTCATTCCTACGTTCCGGGCATCCTAGGCTTCACTCTGGGGCGTTGGTCCAGCAGATCGAATAGTTAGGGCCTAAGAAGTCAACGCCCCAATCATAAAATACGATATATGTACCACATTTTTTCCACCGTATAAAACGAATAATTGCAACCAGTGTGAAAGTAATGGCCATTTATACGTTCCGGGCAACCTAGGCTTCACTCTAGGGCGTTGCTCCACCACATCGAATAGCTATGGCCTTAGAGGTCAACGCCTGAAGCATAAAATACAATAAAAATACCACAGCTTTTCCATCGTATAAAATGAATAATTGCAAAAAGTGTGAAAGTAATGGTCATTTCTACGTTCCGGGCAACCTAGGCTTCACTCTAGGGCGTTGCTCCACCAGATCGAATAGTTAGGGCACGAGAAGTTCACGCCAGAAGCATAAAGTACAATAAAAATTCAACAGCTTTACCATCGTATAAAAGGGATAATTGCAACCAGTGTGAAAGTTATGGTCATTTCTACGTTCCGGGCAACCTAGGCTTCACTCTAGGGCGTTGCTCCACCAGATCGAATAGTTAGGGCCTTAGAAGTCAACGCCCGAAGCATAAAATACAATAAAGGTACAATAGTTTTTCCTTCGTAGAAAATGAATAATTGCAAACAGTGTGAAAGTAATGGTCATTCCTACGTTCCGGGCATCCTAGGCTTCACTCTGGGGCGTTGGTCCAGCAGATCGAATAGTTAGGGCCTAAGAAGTCAACGCCCGAATCATAAAATACGATATATGTACAACAGTTTTTCCACCGTATAAAACGAATAATTGCAACCAGTGTGAAAGTAATGGCCATTTCTACGTTCCGGGCAACCTAGGCTTCACTCTAGGGCGTTGCTCCACCACATCGAATAGCTACGGCCTTAGAGGTCAACGCCTGAAGCATAAAATACAATAAAAATACCACAGCTTTTCCATCGTATAAAATGAATAATTGCAAAAAGTGTGAAAGTAATGGTCATTTCTTCGTTCCGGGCAACCTAGGCTTCACTCTAGGGCGTTGCTCCACCAGATCGAATAGTTAGGGCACGAGAAGTTAACGACAGAAGCATAAAGTACAATAAAAATTCAACAGCTTTTCCATCGTATAAAAGGGATAATTGCAACCAGTGTGAAAGTTATGGTCATTTCTACGTTCCGGGCAACCTAGGCTTCACTCTAGGGCGTTGCTCCACCAGATCGAATAGTTAGGGCCTAAGAAGTCAACGCCAGAAGCATAAAATACGATATATGTACAACAGTTTTTCCATCGTATAAAACGAATAATTGCAACCAGTGTGAAGGTAATGGTCATTTCTACGTTCCAGGCAACCTCTGCTTCACTCTAGGGCGGTGCTCCATCAGGTCGAATAGTTAGGGCCTAAGTAGTGAACGCAAGAAGCATAAAATACAATATAAATACAACAGATTTTCCATCGTATAAAATGAATAATTGCAAATAGTGTGGAAGTAATGGTCATTTCTACGTTCCGGGCAACCTAGGCTTTACTATAGGGCGTTGCTCCACCAGATCGAATAGTTAGTGCACGAGAACTTAACGCCAGAAGCGTAAAGTACAATAAAAATACAACAGCTTTTCCATCGTATAAAACGGATAATTGCAACCAGTGTGAAAGTTATGGTCATTTCTACGTTCCGGGCAACCTCGGCTTGACTCCAGGTCGTTGCCCCACCAGATCGAATAGTTAGGGCCTTTGAAGTCAACGCCCGATGCATAAAATACAATAAAGGTACAATAGTTTTTCCATCGTATAAAATGAATAATTGCATACAGTGTGAAGGTGCAGGTCATTTCTACATTCCGGGTAACCTAGGCTTCACTCTAGGGCGTTGATCCGCCAGGTCGAATAGTTAGGGCCTTAGAAGTCAACGCCCGAAGCATAAAAGACAAAATAAATAGAACAGTTTTTCCATTGTATAAAACGAATAATTGCAACCATTGTGAAAGTACTGGTCATTTCTACATTCCAGGCAACCTAGGCCTCACTCTAGGGTGTTGCTCCACCAGATCGAATAGCTAGGGACTTAGAAGTCAACGCCAGAAGCATAAAATACAATATAAGTACAACAGTTTTTCCATCGTATAAAACGAATAATAGCAACCAGTGTGAAAGTTATGATCATTTCTACGTTCCGCGCAACCTATGCTTCACTCTAGGGCGTTGCTCCACCAGATCGAATAGTTAGGGCCTTAGAAGTCAACGCCCGAAGCATAAAGTACAAAATTAATAGAACAGTTTTTCCATTGTATAAAACGAATAATTGCAACCAGTGTGAAAGTGATGGTCATTTCTACGTTCAGGGCAACTCAGGCTTCACTCTAGGGCGCTGTTCCACCAGATCGAATAGTTAGGGCCTAAGAAGTCAACGCCCAATTCATAAAAAACGATATATGTACAACAGTTTTTCCATCGTATAAAACGAATAATTGCAACCAGTGTGAAAGTAATGGCCATTTCTACGTTCCGGGCAACCTAGGCTTCACTCTAGGGCGTTGCTCCACCGCATCGAATAGCTACGGCCTTAGATGTCAACGCCTGAAGCATAAAATACAATAAAAATTCCACAGTTTTTCCATCGTATAAAATGAATAATTGCAAATAGTGTGGAAGTAATGGTCATTTCTACGTTCCGGGCAACCTAGGCTTCACTCTAGGGCGTTGCTCCACCAGATCGAATAGTTAGGGCACGAGAACTTAACGCCAGAAGCGTAAAGTACAATAAAAATACAACAGCTTTTCCATCGTATAAAATGAATAATTGCAAACAGTGTGAAAGTAATGGTCATTCCTACGTTCCGGGCAACCTAGGCTTCACTCAGGGGCGTTGCTCCACCAGATCGAATAGTTAGGGCCTTAGAAGTCAACGCCCGAAGCATAAAATACAATAAAGGTACAATAGCTTTTCCTTCGTATAAAATGAATAATTGCAAACAGTGTGAAAGTAATGGTCATTCCTACGTTCCGGGCATCCTAGGCTTCACTCTGGGGCGTTGGTCCAGCAGATCGAACAGTTAGGGCCTAAGAAGTCAACGCCCGAATCATAAAATACGATATATGTACAACAGTTTTTCCACCGTATAAAACGAATAATTGCAATCAGTGTGAAAGTAATGGCCATTTCTACGTTCCGGGCAACCTAGGCTTCACTCTAGGGCGTTGCTCCACCACATCGAATAGCTACGGCCTTAGAGGTCAACGCCTGAAGCATAAAATACAATAAAAATACCACAGCTTTTCCATCGTATAAAATGAATAATTGCAAAAAGTGTGAAAGTAATGGTCATTTCTACGTTCCGGGCAACCTAGGCTTCACTCTAGGGCGTTGCTCCACCAGATCGAATAGTTAGGGCACGAGAAGTTAACGCCAGAAGCATAAAGTATAATAAAAATTCAACAGCTTTTCCATCGTATAAAAGGGATAATTGCAACCAGTGTGAAAGTTATGGTCATTTCTACGTTCCGGGCAACCTAGGCTTCACTCTAGGGCGTTGCTCCACCAGATCGAATAGTTAGGGCGTAAGAAGTCAACGCCAGAAGCATAAAATACGATATATGTACAACAGTTTTTCCATCGTATAAAACGAATAATTGCAACCAGTGTGAAGGTAATGGTCATTTCTACGTTCCAGGCAACCTCTGCTTCACTCTAGGGCGGTGCTCCATCAGGTCGAATAGTTAGGGCCTAAGTAGTGAACGCAAGAAGCATAAAATACAATATAAATACAACAGATTTTCCATCGTATAAAATGAATAATTGCAAATAGTGTGGAAGTAATGGTCATTTCTACGTTCCGGGCAACCTAGGCTTTACTATAGGGCGTTGCTCCACCAGATCGAATAGTTAGTGCACGAGAACTTAACGCCAGAAGCATAAAATACAATATAAGTACAACAGTTTTTCCATCGTATAAAATGAATAATTGCAAACAGTGTGAAAGTAATGGTCATCCCTACGTTCCGGGCATCCTAGGCTTCACTCTGGGGCGTTGGTCCAGCAGATCGAATAGTTAGGGCCTAAGAAGTCAACGCCAGATGCCTGAAATACAGTATAAATACAACAGGTTTTCCTTGGTATAGCATGAATAATTGCAGACAGTGTGAAAGTAATGGTCATTTCTACGTGTCGGGCAACCTATGCTTCACTCTAGGGCGCTGCTCCGCCAGATCGAATAGCTAGGGCCTTAGAAGTCAACGCCAGAAGCATAAAATACAATATAAATACAACAGCTTTTCCATCGTATAAAATGAATAATTGCAAACAGTGTGAAAGTAATGGTCATTTCAACGTTCCGGGCAACCTAGGCTTCACTCTGGGGCGTTGCTCAACCATATCGAATAGTTAGGACCCAAGAACTTAACGCCAGAAGCGTAAAGTACGATAAAAATACAACAGCTTTTCCATCGTATAAAACGGATAATTGCAACCAGTGTGAAAGTTATGGTCATTTCTACGTTCCGGGCAACCTCGGCTTGACCCCAGGTCGTTGCTCCACCAGATCGAATAGTTAGGGCCTTAGAAGTCAACGCCCGAAGCATAAAGTACAATAAAGGTACAATAGTTTTTCCATCGTATAAAATGAATAATTGCATACAGTGTGATGGTACTGGTCATTTCTATGTTCCGGGCAACCTTGGCTTCACTCTAGGGCGTTGCTACACCAGATCGAACTGTTAGGGCCTAAGAAGTCAACGCCAGAAGCTTAAAATACAATATAAATACAACAGTTTTTCCATCATATAAAACGAATAATCTCAACCAGGGTGAAAGTTGTTATCATTTCTATGTTCCGCGCAACCTATGCTTCACTCTAGGGCGCTGTTCCACCAGATCGAATAGTTAGGGCCTTAGAAGTCAACGCCAGAAGCATAAAATACAAAAATTAATACAACAGTTTTTCCATTGTATAAAACGAATAATTGCAACCAGTATGAAAGCTATGGTCATTTCTACGTTCGGAGCAACCAAGGCTTCACTCTAGGGCGTTGCTCCACCAGATCGAATGGTTAGGGCCTAAGAAGTCAACGCCAGAAGCATAAAATACAATATAAATACAACAGTTTTTCCATCATATAAAACGAATAATAGCAACCAGTGTGAAAGTTATGATCATTTCTACGTTCCGCGCAACCTATGCTTCACTCTAGGGCGTTGCTCCACCAGATCGAATAGTTAGGGCCTTAGAAGTCAACGCCAGAAGCATAAAATACAAAATTAATAGAACAGTTTTTCCATTGTATAAGACGAATAATTGCAACCAGTGTGAAAGTGATGGTCATTTCTACGTTCCGGGCAACCCAGGCTTCACTCTAGGGCGCTGTTCCACCAGATCGAATAGTTAGGGCCTTAGAAGTCAACACCAGAAGCCTAAAATACAGTATAAATACAACAGTTTTTTCATCGTGTGAAACGAATAATTGCAACCAGTATGAAAGCTATGGTCATTTCTACGTTCGGAGCAACCTAGGCCTCACTCTAGGGCGTTGCTCCACCAGATCGGATGGTTAGTGCCTAAGAAGTCAACGCCAGAAGCATAAAATACAATAAAAATGCAACAGTTTTTCCATCGTATAGCATGAATAATTGCAACCAGAGTGAAAGTAATGGTCATGTCTACGTTTCGGGCATCCTAGGCTTCACTCTACGGCGTTGCTCCACCAGATCGAATGCATAGGGCCTATGAAGTCAACGCTAGAATCATAAAATACAATATAAATACAACAGTTTTTCCATCGTATAAAAAGAATAATTGCAACCAGTGTGAAAGTAATGGTCACTTCTACGTTCCCGGCATCCTAGACTTAACTCTGAGGCATCGCTCCACCAGATCTAATACATAGGGCCTTAGAAGTCAACGCCAGAAGCATAAAGTACAATAAAAATCCAACAGTTTGTTCACCGTATAACAGGAATAATTGCAACCAGTGTGAAAGTAATTGTCATTTCCACGTTACGGGCAACCTAGGCTTCGCTCTAGGGCGTTGCACCACCACATCGAATAGTTAGAGCCTTAGGAGTGAATGCCAGATGCATAAAATACAATATAAATAGAACAGTTTTTCCATTGTATAAAACGAATAATTGCAACCAGTGTGATAGTTATGGTCATTTCTACGTTCTGGGCAACCCAGGCTTCACTCTAGGGCGCTGTTCCACCAGATCGAATAGTTAGGGCCTTAGAAGTCAACACCAGAAGCCTAAAATACAGTATAAATACAACAGTTTTTTCATCGTGTTAAACGAATAATTGCAACCAGTATGAAAGCTATGGTCATTTCTACGTCCGGAGCAACCTAGGCCTCACTCTAGGGCGTTGCTCCACCAGATCGGATGGTTAGTGCCTAAGAAGTCAACGCCAGAAGCATAAAATACAATAAAAATGCAACAGTTTTTCCATCGTATAGCATGAATAATTGCAACCAGAGTGAAAGTAATGGTCATGTCTACGTTTCGGGCATCCTAGGCTTCACTCTAGGGCGTTGCTCCACCAGATCGAATGCATAGGGCCTATGAAGTCAACGCTAGAAGCATAAAATACAATATAAATACAACAGTTTTTCCATCGTATAAAAAGAATAATTGCAACCAGTGTGAAAGTAATGGTCACTTCTACGTTCCCGGCATCCTAGACTTAACTCTGAGGCATCGCTCCACCAGATCTAATACATAGGGCCTTAGAAGTCAACGCCAGAAGCATAAAGTACAATAAAAATCCAACAGTTTGTTCACCGTATAACAGGAATAATTGCAACCAGTGTGAAAGTAATTGTCATTTCCACGTTACGGGCAACCTAGGCTTCGCTCTAGGGCGTTGCACCACCACATCGAATAGTTAGAGCCTTAGAAGTGAATGCCAGATGCATAAAATACAATATAAATAGAACAGTTTTTCCATTGTATAAAACGAATAATTGCAACCAGTGTGATAGTTATGGTCATTTCTACGCTCTGGGCAACCCAGGCTGTACTCTAGCGCGTTGCTCGTCCAGATCGAATAGTTAGTGCCTTAGAAGTCAACGCCCGAAGCATAAAATAGAAAATATATAGAACAGTTTTTCCATTGTATAAAACGAATAATTGCAACCAGTGTGAAAGTTATCCTCATTTCTACGTTCCGGGCAACTTAGGCTTCACTCTAGGTCGTTGCTCCACCACATCGAATAGTTAGGGGTTTAGAAGTCAACGCCAGAAGCATAAAATATAATATAAATACAACAGTTTTTCCAACGTATAACAGGAATAATTGCAACCAGTGTGAAAGATATGGTCATTTCTACGTTCCGGGCAACCTAGGCTTTATTCTAGGGCGTTGGCGCACCAGATCCAATAGCTAGGGCCTACGAAGTCAACGGCAGAAGCACCAAATGCAAAATAAATACAACAGTTTTTGCATCGTATAAAACGTATAATTGCAGCCAGTGTGAAAGTATTGGTCATTTCTACGTTCCGGGTAACCTAGGCTTCTTCCTAGGGCGTTGGTCCACCAGATTCAATAGTTAGGGCCTTAGAAGTCAACGCCCGAAGCATAAAATACAAAATAAATACAACAGTTTTTCCATTGTATAGAACGAATAATTGCAACCAGTGTGAAAATTATCGTCTTTTCTGTGTTCCGGGCAATCTAGGCTTCACTCTAGGGCGTTGCTCCACCAGATCGAATAGTTACGGCCTAAGAAGACAACGCCAGATGCCTGAAATACAGTATAAATACAACAGGTTTTCCTTGGTATAGCATGAATAATTGCAAACAGTGTGAAAGTAATGGTCATTTCTACGTGTCGGGCAACCTATGCTTCACTCTAGGGCGCTGCTCCGCCAGATCGAATAGCTAGCGCCTTAGAAGTCAACGCCGGAAGCATAAAATACAATATAAATACAACAGCTTTTCCATCGTATAAAATGAATAATTGCAAACAGTGTGAAAGTAATGGTCATTTCTACGTTCCGGGCAACCTCGGCTTGACTCCAGGTCGTTGCTCCACCGGATCGAATAGTTAGGGCCTTAGAAGTCAACGCCCGAAGCATAAAATACAATAAATGTACAATAGTTTTTCCATCGTATAAAATGAATAATTGCAAACATTGTGAAAGTAACGGTCATTTCTACGTTCCGTGCAACCTTGGCTTCACCCTAGGGCGTTGCTACACCAGATCGAATAGTTAGGGCCTTAGAAGTCAACGCCCGAAACATAAAATACAAAATTAATAGAACAGTTTTTCCGTTGTATAAAACGAATAATTGCAACCAGTGTGAAAGTGATGGTCATTTCTACGTTCCGGGCAACCCAGGCTTCACTCTAGGGCGCTGTTCCACCAGATCGAATAGTTAGGGCCTTAGAAGTCAACGCCAGAAGCATAAAATACACTATAAATACAACAGTTTTTCCATCGTATGAAACGAATAATTGCAACCAGTATGAAAGCTATTGTCATTTCTACGTTCCGGGCAGCCCAGGCTTCACTCTAGGGCGCTGTTCCACCAGATCGAATAGTTAGGGCCTTAGAAGTCAACGCCAGAAGCATAAAATACAATAAAAATACCACAGTTTTTCCATCGTATAAAATGAATAATTGCAAACAGTGTGGAAGCAATGGTCATTTCTACGTTCCGGGCAACCTAGGCTTCACTCTAGGGCGTTGCTCGGCGAAATCGAATAGCTAGGGCCTTAGAAGTCAACGCCAGAAGCATAAAATACAATATAAATACAACAGCTTTTCCATCGTATAAAATGAATAATTGCAAACAGTGTGAAAGTAATGGTCATTTCTACGTTCCGGGCAACCTAGGCTTCACTCTAGGGCGCTGTTCCACAAGATCGAATAGTTAGGGCCTAAGAAGTTAACGCCAGAAGCATAAAATACGATATACGTACAACAGCTTTTCCATCGTATAAAACGAATAATTGCAACCAGTGTGATAGTTATGGTCTTTCTACGTTCCGGGAAACCCAGGCTGCACTCTAGGGCGTTGCTCCACCACATCGAATAGCTACGGCCTTAGAGGTCAACGCCTGAAGCATAAAATACAATAAAAATACCACAGCTTTTCCATCGTATAAAATGAATAATTGCAAAAAGTGTGAAAGTAATGGTCATTTCTTCGTTCCGGGCAACCTAGGCTTCACTCTAGGGCGTTGCTCCACCAGATCGAATAGTTAGGGCACGAGAAGTTAACGACAGAAGCATAAAGTACAATAAAAATTCAACAGCTTTTCCATCGTATAAAAGGGATAATTGCAACCAGTGTGAAAGTTATGGTCATTTCTACGTTCCGGGCAACCTAGGCTTCACTCTAGGGCGTTGCTCCACCAGATCGAATAGTTAGGGCCTAAGAAGTCAACGCCAGAAGCATAAAATACGATATATGTACAACAGTTTTTCCATCGTATAAAACGAATAATTGCAACCAGTGTGAAGGTAATGGTCATTTCTACGTTCCAGGCAACCTCTGCTTCACTCTAGGGCGGTGCTCCATCAGGTCGAATAGTTAGGGCCTAAGTAGTGAACGCAAGAAGCATAAAATACAATATAAATACAACAGATTTTCCATCGTATAAAATGAATAATTGCAAATAGTGTGGAAGTAATGGTCATTTCTACGTTCCGGGCAACCTAGGCTTTACTATAGGGCGTTGCTCCACCAGATCGAATAGTTAGTGCACGAGAACTTAACGCCAGAAGCGTAAAGTACAATAAAAATACAACAGCTTTTCCATCGTATAAAACGGATAATTGCAACCAGTGTGAAAGTTATGGTCATTTCTACGTTCCGGGCAACCTCGGCTTGACTCCAGGTCGTTGCCCCACCAGATCGAATAGTTAGGGCCTTTGAAGTCAACGCCCGATGCATAAAATACAATAAAGGTACAATAGTTTTTCCATCGTATAAAATGAATAATTGCATACAGTGTGAAGGTGCAGGTCATTTCTACATTCCGGGTAACCTAGGCTTCACTCTAGGGCGTTGATCCGCCAGGTCGAATAGTTAGGGCCTTAGAAGTCAACGCCCGAAGCATAAAAGACAAAATAAATAGAACAGTTTTTCCATTGTATAAAACGAATAATTGCAACCATTGTGAAAGTACTGGTCATTTCTACATTCCAGGCAACCTAGGCCTCACTCTAGGGTGTTGCTCCACCAGATCGAATAGCTAGGGACTTAGAAGTCAACGCCAGAAGCATAAAATACAATATAAGTACAACAGTTTTTCCATCGTATAAAACGAATAATAGCAACCAGTGTGAAAGTTATGATCATTTCTACGTTCCGCGCAACCTATGCTTCACTCTAGGGCGTTGCTCCACCAGATCGAATAGTTAGGGCCTTAGAAGTCAACGCCCGAAGCATAAAGTACAAAATTAATAGAACAGTTTTTCCATTGTATAAAACGAATAATTGCAACCAGTGTGAAAGTGATGGTCATTTCTACGTTCAGGGCAACTCAGGCTTCACTCTAGGGCGCTGTTCCACCAGATCGAATAGTTAGGGCCTAAGAAGTCAACGCCCAATTCATAAAAAACGATATATGTACAACAGTTTTTCCATCGTATAAAACGAATAATTGCAACCAGTGTGAAAGTAATGGCCATTTCTACGTTCCGGGCAACCTAGGCTTCACTCTAGGGCGTTGCTCCACCGCATCGAATAGCTACGGCCTTAGATGTCAACGCCTGAAGCATAAAATACAATAAAAATTCCACAGTTTTTCCATCGTATAAAATGAATAATTGCAAATAGTGTGGAAGTAATGGTCATTTCTACGTTCCGGGCAACCTAGGCTTCACTCTAGGGCGTTGCTCCACCAGATCGAATAGTTAGGGCACGAGAACTTAACGCCAGAAGCGTAAAGTACAATAAAAATACAACAGCTTTTCCATCGTATAAAATGAATAATTGCAAACAGTGTGAAAGTAATGGTCATTCCTACGTTCCGGGCAACCTAGGCTTCACTCAGGGGCGTTGCTCCACCAGATCGAATAGTTAGGGCCTTAGAAGTCAACGCCCGAAGCATAAAATACAATAAAGGTACAATAGCTTTTCCTTCGTATAAAATGAATAATTGCAAACAGTGTGAAAGTAATGGTCATTCCTACGTTCCGGGCATCCTAGGCTTCACTCTGGGGCGTTGGTCCAGCAGATCGAACAGTTAGGGCCTAAGAAGTCAACGCCCGAATCATAAAATACGATATATGTACAACAGTTTTTCCACCGTATAAAACGAATAATTGCAATCAGTGTGAAAGTAATGGCCATTTCTACGTTCCGGGCAACCTAGGCTTCACTCTAGGGCGTTGCTCCACCACATCGAATAGCTACGGCCTTAGAGGTCAACGCCTGAAGCATAAAATACAATAAAAATACCACAGCTTTTCCATCGTATAAAATGAATAATTGCAAAAAGTGTGAAAGTAATGGTCATTTCTACGTTCCGGGCAACCTAGGCTTCACTCTAGGGCGTTGCTCCACCAGATCGAATAGTTAGGGCACGAGAAGTTAACGCCAGAAGCATAAAGTATAATAAAAATTCAACAGCTTTTCCATCGTATAAAAGGGATAATTGCAACCAGTGTGAAAGTTATGGTCATTTCTACGTTCCGGGCAACCTAGGCTTCACTCTAGGGCGTTGCTCCACCAGATCGAATAGTTAGGGCGTAAGAAGTCAACGCCAGAAGCATAAAATACGATATATGTACAACAGTTTTTCCATCGTATAAAACGAATAATTGCAACCAGTGTGAAGGTAATGGTCATTTCTACGTTCCAGGCAACCTCTGCTTCACTCTAGGGCGGTGCTCCATCAGGTCGAATAGTTAGGGCCTAAGTAGTGAACGCAAGAAGCATAAAATACAATATAAATACAACAGATTTTCCATCGTATAAAATGAATAATTGCAAATAGTGTGGAAGTAATGGTCATTTCTACGTTCCGGGCAACCTAGGCTTTACTATAGGGCGTTGCTCCACCAGATCGAATAGTTAGTGCACGAGAACTTAACGCCAGAAGCATAAAATACAATATAAGTACAACAGTTTTTCCATCGTATAAAATGAATAATTGCAAACAGTGTGAAAGTAATGGTCATCCCTACGTTCCGGGCATCCTAGGCTTCACTCTGGGGCGTTGGTCCAGCAGATCGAATAGTTAGGGCCTAAGAAGTCAACGCCAGATGCCTGAAATACAGTATAAATACAACAGGTTTTCCTTGGTATAGCATGAATAATTGCAGACAGTGTGAAAGTAATGGTCATTTCTACGTGTCGGGCAACCTATGCTTCACTCTAGGGCGCTGCTCCGCCAGATCGAATAGCTAGGGCCTTAGAAGTCAACGCCAGAAGCATAAAATACAATATAAATACAACAGCTTTTCCATCGTATAAAATGAATAATTGCAAACAGTGTGAAAGTAATGGTCATTTCAACGTTCCGGGCAACCTAGGCTTCACTCTGGGGCGTTGCTCAACCATATCGAATAGTTAGGACCCAAGAACTTAACGCCAGAAGCGTAAAGTACGATAAAAATACAACAGCTTTTCCATCGTATAAAACGGATAATTGCAACCAGTGTGAAAGTTATGGTCATTTCTACGTTCCGGGCAACCTCGGCTTGACCCCAGGTCGTTGCTCCACCAGATCGAATAGTTAGGGCCTTAGAAGTCAACGCCCGAAGCATAAAGTACAATAAAGGTACAATAGTTTTTCCATCGTATAAAATGAATAATTGCATACAGTGTGATGGTACTGGTCATTTCTATGTTCCGGGCAACCTTGGCTTCACTCTAGGGCGTTGCTACACCAGATCGAACTGTTAGGGCCTAAGAAGTCAACGCCAGAAGCTTAAAATACAATATAAATACAACAGTTTTTCCATCATATAAAACGAATAATCTCAACCAGGGTGAAAGTTGTTATCATTTCTATGTTCCGCGCAACCTATGCTTCACTCTAGGGCGCTGTTCCACCAGATCGAATAGTTAGGGCCTTAGAAGTCAACGCCAGAAGCATAAAATACAAAAATTAATACAACAGTTTTTCCATTGTATAAAACGAATAATTGCAACCAGTATGAAAGCTATGGTCATTTCTACGTTCGGAGCAACCAAGGCTTCACTCTAGGGCGTTGCTCCACCAGATCGAATGGTTAGGGCCTAAGAAGTCAACGCCAGAAGCATAAAATACAATATAAATACAACAGTTTTTCCATCATATAAAACGAATAATAGCAACCAGTGTGAAAGTTATGATCATTTCTACGTTCCGCGCAACCTATGCTTCACTCTAGGGCGTTGCTCCACCAGATCGAATAGTTAGGGCCTTAGAAGTCAACGCCAGAAGCATAAAATACAAAATTAATAGAACAGTTTTTCCATTGTATAAGACGAATAATTGCAACCAGTGTGAAAGTGATGGTCATTTCTACGTTCCGGGCAACCCAGGCTTCACTCTAGGGCGCTGTTCCACCAGATCGAATAGTTAGGGCCTTAGAAGTCAACACCAGAAGCCTAAAATACAGTATAAATACAACAGTTTTTTCATCGTGTGAAACGAATAATTGCAACCAGTATGAAAGCTATGGTCATTTCTACGTTCGGAGCAACCTAGGCCTCACTCTAGGGCGTTGCTCCACCAGATCGGATGGTTAGTGCCTAAGAAGTCAACGCCAGAAGCATAAAATACAATAAAAATGCAACAGTTTTTCCATCGTATAGCATGAATAATTGCAACCAGAGTGAAAGTAATGGTCATGTCTACGTTTCGGGCATCCTAGGCTTCACTCTAGGGCGTTGCTCCACCAGATCGAATGCATAGGGCCTATGAAGTCAACGCTAGAATCATAAAATACAATATAAATACAACAGTTTTTCCATCGTATAAAAAGAATAATTGCAACCAGTGTGAAAGTAATGGTCACTTCTACGTTCCCGGCATCCTAGACTTAACTCTGAGGCATCGCTCCACCAGATCTAATACATAGGGCCTTAGAAGTCAACGCCAGAAGCATAAAGTACAATAAAAATCCAACAGTTTGTTCACCGTATAACAGGAATAATTGCAACCAGTGTGAAAGTAATTGTCATTTCCACGTTACGGGCAACCTAGGCTTCGCTCTAGGGCGTTGCACCACCACATCGAATAGTTAGAGCCTTAGGAGTGAATGCCAGATGCATAAAATACAATATAAATAGAACAGTTTTTCCATTGTATAAAACGAATAATTGCAACCAGTGTGATAGTTATGGTCATTTCTACGTTCTGGGCAACCCAGGCTTCACTCTAGGGCGCTGTTCCACCAGATCGAATAGTTAGGGCCTTAGAAGTCAACACCAGAAGCCTAAAATACAGTATAAATACAACAGTTTTTTCATCGTGTTAAACGAATAATTGCAACCAGTATGAAAGCTATGGTCATTTCTACGTCCGGAGCAACCTAGGCCTCACTCTAGGGCGTTGCTCCACCAGATCGGATGGTTAGTGCCTAAGAAGTCAACGCCAGAAGCATAAAATACAATAAAAATGCAACAGTTTTTCCATCGTATAGCATGAATAATTGCAACCAGAGTGAAAGTAATGGTCATGTCTACGTTTCGGGCATCCTAGGCTTCACTCTAGGGCGTTGCTCCACCAGATCGAATGCATAGGGCCTATGAAGTCAACGCTAGAAGCATAAAATACAATATAAATACAACAGTTTTTCCATCGTATAAAAAGAATAATTGCAACCAGTGTGAAAGTAATGGTCACTTCTACGTTCCCGGCATCCTAGACTTAACTCTGAGGCATCGCTCCACCAGATCTAATACATAGGGCCTTAGAAGTCAACGCCAGAAGCATAAAGTACAATAAAAATCCAACAGTTTGTTCACCGTATAACAGGAATAATTGCAACCAGTGTGAAAGTAATTGTCATTTCCACGTTACGGGCAACCTAGGCTTCGCTCTAGGGCGTTGCACCACCACATCGAATAGTTAGAGCCTTAGAAGTGAATGCCAGATGCATAAAATACAATATAAATAGAACAGTTTTTCCATTGTATAAAACGAATAATTGCAACCAGTGTGATAGTTATGGTCATTTCTACGTTCTGGGCAACCCAGGCTGTACTCTAGCGCGTTGCTCGTCCAGATCGAATAGTTAGTGCCTTAGAAGTCAACGCCCGAAGCATAAAATAGAAAATATATAGAACAGTTTTTCCATTGTATAAAACGAATAATTGCAACCAGTGTGAAAGTTATCCTCATTTCTACGTTCCGGGCAACTTAGGCTTCACTCTAGGTCGTTGCTCCACCACATCGAATAGTTAGGGGTTTAGAAGTCAACGCCAGAAGCATAAAATATAATATAAATACAACAGTTTTTCCAACGTATAACAGGAATAATTGCAACCAGTGTGAAAGATATGGTCATTTCTACGTTCCGGGCAACCTAGGCTTTATTCTAGGGCGTTGGCGCACCAGATCCAATAGCTAGGGCCTACGAAGTCAACGGCAGAAGCACCAAATGCAAAATAAATACAACAGTTTTTGCATCGTATAAAACGTATAATTGCAGCCAGTGTGAAAGTATTGGTCATTTCTACGTTCCGGGTAACCTAGGCTTCTTCCTAGGGCGTTGGTCCACCAGATTCAATAGTTAGGGCCTTAGAAGTCAACGCCCGAAGCATAAAATACAAAATAAATACAACAGTTTTTCCATTGTATAGAACGAATAATTGCAACCAGTGTGAAAATTATCGTCTTTTCTGTGTTCCGGGCAATCTAGGCTTCACTCTAGGGCGTTGCTCCACCAGATCGAATAGTTACGGCCTAAGAAGACAACGCCAGATGCCTGAAATACAGTATAAATACAACAGGTTTTCCTTGGTATAGCATGAATAATTGCAAACAGTGTGAAAGTAATGGTCATTTCTACGTGTCGGGCAACCTATGCTTCACTCTAGGGCGCTGCTCCGCCAGATCGAATAGCTAGCGCCTTAGAAGTCAACGCCGGAAGCATAAAATACAATATAAATACAACAGCTTTTCCATCGTATAAAATGAATAATTGCAAACAGTGTGAAAGTAATGGTCATTTCTACGTTCCGGGCAACCTCGGCTTGACTCCAGGTCGTTGCTCCACCGGATCGAATAGTTAGGGCCTTAGAAGTCAACGCCCGAAGCATAAAATACAATAAATGTACAATAGTTTTTCCATCGTATAAAATGAATAATTGCAAACATTGTGAAAGTAACGGTCATTTCTACGTTCCGTGCAACCTTGGCTTCACCCTAGGGCGTTGCTACACCAGATCGAATAGTTAGGGCCTTAGAAGTCAACGCCCGAAACATAAAATACAAAATTAATAGAACAGTTTTTCCGTTGTATAAAACGAATAATTGCAACCAGTGTGAAAGTGATGGTCATTTCTACGTTCCGGGCAACCCAGGCTTCACTCTAGGGCGCTGTTCCACCAGATCGAATAGTTAGGGCCTTAGAAGTCAACGCCAGAAGCATAAAATACACTATAAATACAACAGTTTTTCCATCGTATGAAACGAATAATTGCAACCAGTATGAAAGCTATTGTCATTTCTACGTTCCGGGCAGCCCAGGCTTCACTCTAGGGCGCTGTTCCACCAGATCGAATAGTTAGGGCCTTAGAAGTCAACGCCAGAAGCATAAAATACAATAAAAATACCACAGTTTTTCCATCGTATAAAATGAATAATTGCAAACAGTGTGGAAGCAATGGTCATTTCTACGTTCCGGGCAACCTAGGCTTCACTCTAGGGCGTTGCTCGGCGAAATCGAATAGCTAGGGCCTTAGAAGTCAACGCCAGAAGCATAAAATACAATATAAATACAACAGCTTTTCCATCGTATAAAATGAATAATTGCAAACAGTGTGAAAGTAATGGTCATTTCTACGTTCCGGGCAACCTAGGCTTCACTCTAGGGCGCTGTTCCACAAGATCGAATAGTTAGGGCCTAAGAAGTTAACGCCAGAAGCATAAAATACGATATACGTACAACAGCTTTTCCATCGTATAAAACGAATAATTGCAACCAGTGTGATAGTTATGGTCTTTCTACGTTCCGGGAAACCCAGGCTGCACTCTAGGGCGCTGCTCCGCCAGATCGAATAGCTACGGCCTTAGAAGTCAACGCCAGAAGCATAAAATACAATATAAATACAACAGCTTTTCCATCGTATAAAATGAATAATTGCAAACAGTGTGAAAGTTATGGTCATATCTACGTTCCGTGCAACCTTGGCTTCACTCTAGGGCGCTGCTCCACCAAATCGAATAGCTACGGCCATAGGAGTCAATGCCAGAAGCATAAAAAGCAATATACGTACAACAGTTTTTCCATCGTATAAAATGAATAATTGCAAACATTGTGAAAGTAACGGTCATTTCTACGTTCCGGGAAACCTTGGCTTCACTCTAGGGCGTTGCTACACCAGATCGAACTGTTAGGGCCTAAGAAGTCAACGCCAGAAGCATAAAATACAATATAAATACAACAGTTTTTCCATCGTATAAAACGAATAATAGCAACCAGTGTGAAAGTTATGATCATTTCTACGTTCCGCGCAACCTATGCTTCACTCTAGGGCGTTGCTCCACCAGATCGAATAGTTAGGGCCTTAGAAGTCAACGCCCGAAGCATAAAGTACAAAATTAATAGAACAGTTTTTCCATTGTATAAAACGAATAATTGCAACCAGTGTGAAAGTGATGGTCATTTCTACGTTCAGGGCAACTCAGGCTTCACTCTAGGGCCCTGTTCCACCAGATCGAATAGTTAGGGCCTAAGAAGTCAACGCCCAATTCATAAAAAACGATATATGTACAACAGTTTTTCCATCGTATAAAACGAATAATTGCAACCAGTGTGAAAGTAATGGCCATTTCTACGTTCCGGGCAACCTAGGCTTCACTCTAGGGCGTTGCTCCACCGCATCGAATAGCTACGGCCTTAGATGTCAACGCCTGAAGCATAAAATACAATAAAAATTCCACAGTTTTTCCATCGCATAAAATGAATAATTGCAAATAGTGTGGAAGTAATGGTCATTTCTACGTTCCGGGCAACCTAGGCTTCACTCTAGGGCGTTGCTCCACCAGATCGAATAGTTAGGGCACGAGAACTTAACGCCAGAAGCGTAAAGTACAATAAAAATACAACAGCTTTTCCATCGTATAAAATGAATAATTGCAAACAGTGTGAAAGTAATGGTCATTCCTACGTTCCGGGCAACCTAGGCTTCACTCAGGGGCGTTGCTCCACCAGATCGAATAGTTAGGGCCTTAGAAGTCAACGCCCGAAGCATAAAATACAATAAAGGTACAATAGTTTTTCCTTCGTATAAAATGAATAATTGCAAACAGTGTGAAAGTAATGGTCATTCCTACGTTCCGGGCATCCTAGGCTTCACTCTGGGGCGTTGGTCCAGCAGATCGAATAGTTAGGGCCTAAGAAGTCAACGCCCGAATCATAAAATACGATATATGTACCACATTTTTTCCACCGTATAAAACGAATAATTGCAACCAGTGTGAAAGTAATGGCCATTTCTACGTTCCGGGCAACCTAGGCTTCACTCTAGGGCGTTGCTCCACCACATCGAATAGCTATGGCCTTAGAGGTCAACGCCTGAAGCATAAAATACAATAAAAATACCACAGCTTTTCCATCGTATAAAATGAATAATTGCAAAAAGTGTGAAAGTAATGGTCATTTCTACGTTCCGGGCAACCTAGGCTTCACTCTAGGGCGTTGCTCCACCAGATCGAATAGTTAGGGCACGAGAAGTTCACGCCAGAAGCATAAAGTACAATAAAAATTCAACAGCTTTTCCATCGTATAAAAGGGATAATTGCAACCAGTGTGAAAGTTATGGTCATTTCTACGTTCCGGGCAACCTAGGCTTCACTCTAGGGCGTTGCTCCACCAGATCGAATAGTTAGGGCCTTAGAAGTCAACGCCCGAAGCATAAAATACAATAAAGGTACAATAGTTTTTCCTTCGTAGAAAATGAATAATTGCAAACTGTGTGAAAGTAATGGTCATTCCTACGTTCCGGGCATCCTAGGCTTCACTCTGGGGCGTTGGTCCAGCAGATCGAATAGTTAGGGCCTAAGAAGTCAACGCCCGAATCATAAAATACGATATATGTACAACAGTTTTTCCACCGTATAAAACGAATAATTGCAACCAGTGTGAAAGTAATGGCCATTTCTACGTTCCGGGCAACCTAGGCTTCACTCTAGGGCGTTGCTCCACCACATCGAATAGCTACGGCCTTAGAGGTCAACGCCTGAAGCATAAAATACAATAAAAATACCACAGCTTTTCCATCGTATAAAATGAATAATTGCAAAAAGTGTGAAAGTAATGGTCGTTTCTTCGTTCCGGGCAACCTAGGCTTCACTCTAGGGCGTTGCTCCACCAGATCGAATAGTTAGGGCACGAGAAGTTAACGCCAGAAGCATAAAGTACAATAAAAATTCAACAGCTTTTCCATCGTATAAAAGGGATAATTGCAACCAGTGTGAAAGTTATGGTCATTTCTACGTTCCGGGCAACCTAGGCTTCACTCTAGGGCGTTGCTCCACCAGATCGAATAGTTAGGGCCTAAGAAGTCAACGCCAGAAGCATAAAATACGATATATGTACAACAGTTTTTCCATCGTATAAAACGAATAATTGCAACCAGTGTGAAGGTAATGGTCATTTCTACGTTCCAGGCAACCTCTGCTTCACTCTAGGGCGGTGCTCCATCAGGTCGAATAGTTAGGGCCTAAGTAGTGAACGCAAGAAGCATAAAATACAATATAAATACAACAGATTTTCCATCGTATAAAATGAATAATTGCAAATAGTGTGGAAGTAATGGTCATTTCTACGTTCCGGGCAACCTAGGCTTTACTATAGGGCGTTGCTCCACCAGATCGAATAGTTAGTGCACGAGAACTTAACGCCAGAAGCGTAAAGTACAATAAAAATACAACAGCTTTTCCATCGTATAAAACGGATAATTGCAACCAGTGTGAAAGTTATGGTCATTTCTACGTTCCGGGCAACCTCGGCTTGACTCCAGGTCGTTGCCCCACCAGATCGAATAGTTAGGGCCTTTGAAGTCAACGCCCGATGCATAAAATACAATAAAGGTACAATAGTTTTTCCATCGTATAAAATGAATAATTGCATACAGTGTGAAGGTGCAGGTCATTTCTACATTCCGGGTAACCTAGGCTTCACTCTAGGGCGTTGATCCGCCAGGTCGAATAGTTAGGGCCTTAGAAGTCAACGCCCGAAGCATAAAAGACAAAATAAATAGAACAGTTTTTCCATTGTATAAAACGAATAATTGCAACCAGTGTGAAAGTACTGGTCATTTCTACATTCCAGGCAACCTAGGCCTCACTCTAGGGTGTTGCTCCACCAGATCGAATAGCTAGGGACTTAGAAGTCAACGCCAGAAGCATAAAATACAATATAAGTACAACAGTTTTTCCATCGTATAAAATGAGTAATTGCAAACAGTGTGAAAGTAATGGTCATCCCTACGTTCCGGGCATCCTAGGCTTCACTCTGGGGCGTTGGTCCAGCAGATCGAATAGTTAGGGCCTAAGAAGTCAACGCCAGATGCCTGAAATACAGTATAAATACAACAGGTTTTCCTTGGTATAGCATGAATAATTGCAGACAGTGTGAAAGTAATGGTCATTTCTACGTGTCGGGCAACCTATGCTTCACTCTAGGGCGCTGCTCCGCCAGATCGAATAGCTAGGGCCTTAGAAGTCAACGCCAGAAGCATAAAATACACTATAAATACAACAGTTTTTCCATCGTATGAAACGAATAATTGCAACCAGTATGAAAGCTATGGTCATTTCTACGTTCCGGGCAGCCCAGGCTTCACTCTAGGGCGCTGTTCCACCATATCGAATAGTTAGGACCCAAGAACTTAACGCCAGAAGCGTAAAGTACGATAAAAATACAACAGCTTTTCCATCGTATAAAACGGATAATTGCAACCAGTGTGAAAGTTATGGTCATTTCTACGTTCCGGGCAACCTCGGCTTGACTCCAGGTCGTTGCTCCACCAGATCGAATAGTTAGGGCCTTAGAAGTCAACGCCCGAAGCATAAAATACAATAAAGGTACAATAGTTTTTCCATCGTATAAAATGAATAATTGCATACAGTGTGAAGGTACTGGTCATTTCTATGTTCCGGGCAACCTTGGCTTCACTATAGGGCGTTGCTACACCAGATCGAACTGTTAGGGCCTAAGAAGTCAACGCCAGAAGCTTAAAATACAATATAAATACAACAGTTTTTCCAACATATAAAACGAATAATAGCAACCAGGGTGAAAGTTATGGTCATATCCACGTTCCGGGCAACACACGCTTCACCCTAGGGCGTTGCTCCACCTGATCGAATAGTTAGGGCCTAAGAAGTCAACGCCAGAAGCATAAAATACGATATATGTACAACAGTTTTGCCATCGTATAAAATGAATAATCGCAAACAGTGTGAAGGTTATGGTCATTTCTATGTTCCGGGCAACCTAGGCTTCACTCTAGGGCGTTGCTCCACCAGATCGAATAGTTAGGGCCTTAGAAGTCAACGCCCGAAGCATAAAATACAAAATAAATAGAACAGTTTTTTCATTGTATAAAACGAATAGTTGAAACCAGTGTGAAAGTTATGGTCATTTCTACGTTCCGCGCAACCTAGGCTTCACCCCTGGGCGTTGCTCCACCAGATCCAATAGTTAGGACCTAAGAAGTCAGTGCCAGAAGCATAAAATAGAAAATAGATACAACAGCTTTTCCATCGTATATAATGTATATTTGCAAACAGTGTGAAGGCAATGGTCATTTCTACGTTCCGGGCAACCTAGGCTTCACCATAGGGCGTTGCTCCACCTGATCGAATAGTTAGGGCCTAAGAAGTCAACGCCAGAAGCATAAAATACGATATATGTACAACAGTTTTACCGTCGTATAAAATGAATAATCGCAAACAGTGTGAAGGTAATGGTCAATTCTACATTCCGGGCAACCTAGGCTTCACTCTAGGGCGTTGCTCCACCAGATCGAATAGTTGGGGCCTTAGAAGTCAACGCCCGAAGCATAAAATACAAAATAAATACAACAGTTTTTCCATTGTATAAAACGAGCAATTGAAACCAGTGTGAAAGTTATGGTCATTTCTACGTTCCGGGCAACCTAGGCTTCACCCCTGGGCGTTGCTCCACCAGATCGAATAGTTAGGGCCTAAGAAGTCAATGCCAGAAGCATAAAATACGATATATGTACAACAGTTTTTCCATCGCATAAAATGAGTAATTGCAACCAGTGTGAAAGTAACGGACATTTCTACGTTCCGGGCATCCTAGACTTAACACTGAGGCATTGCTCCACCAGATCGAATACATAGGGACTTAGAAGTCAACGCCAGAAGCATAAAGTACATTAAAAATCCAACAGTTTGTCCATCGTATAACAGGAATAATTGCCACCAGTGTGAAAGTGATGGTCATTTCTGCATTCCGGGCAACCTAGGCTTCTCTCTAGGGCGTTGCTCCTCCAGATAGAATAGTTAGGGCCCAGGAAGTCAACGCCAGAAGCATAAAATACAATATAAATACAACAGTTTTTCACTTGTATAACAGGAATAATTGCAACCAGTGTGAAAGCTATGGTCATTTCTACGTTCCGGGCAACCTAGGCTTCACTCTAGGGCGTTGCTCCACCACATCGAATATTTGGGGCCTTAGAAGTCAATGCCAGAAGCATAAAATGCAACATAAATACAACTGTTTTTCCACTGTATAATATGAATAATTGCAAACAGTGTGAAAGATATGGTCATTTCTACGCTGCGGGCATCCTAGGCTTCACTCTAGGGCGTTGCTCAACCACATCGAATAGTTAGGGCCTAAGAAGTCAACGCCAGAAGCACCAAATACAAAATTAATACAACAGTTTTTCCATCGTGTAAAACGAATAATTGCGACCAGTGTGAAAGTGATGGTCATTTCTACATTCCGGGCAACCTAGGCTACACTCTAGGGCGTTGCTGCGCCAGATCGAATAGATAGGGCCTAAGAAGTCAACGCCAGAAGCATAAAATACAATATAAATTCAACAGCTTTTCCATCGTATTACGGGAATAATTGTAACCAGAGTGAAGGTGATGGTCTTGTCTATGTTGCGGGCAACCTAGGCTTCACTCTAGGGCGGGACTCCACCAGATCAAATAGTTAGGGCCTTAGAAGTCAGCGCCCGAAGCATAAAATACAAAATAAATAGAACAGTTTTTCCATTGTATAGAACGAATAATTGCAACCAGTGTGAAAGTTATGGTCATTTCTACGTTCCGGGTAATCTAGGCTTCACTCTAGGGCGTAGCTCCATCAGATCGAATAGTTAGGGCCTAAGAAGTTAACGCCAGAAGCATATAATACGATATATGTACAACAGCTTTTCCATCGTATAAAACGAATAATTGCAACCTGTGTGAAAGTAATGGCTACTTCTACGTTTCGGGCAACCTAGGCTTCACTCTACGGCGTTGCTCCAAAACATCGAATAGTTACGGCCTTAGAAGTCAACGCCTGAAGCATAAAATATAACATAAATACAACAGTTTTTCCATCGTATAACAGGAATAATTGCAACCAGTGTGAAAGTAATGGTCATTACTACGTTCCGGGCAACCTAGGCATCACTCTAGGGCGTTGTGCCACCAGATCGAATAGTTAGGGCCTAAGAAGTCAACGCCTGAAGCATAAAATACGATATAAATACAACAGTCTTTCCACAGTATAAAACGAATAATTGCAACCAGTATGCAAGTTATGGTCATTTCTACGTTCCGGGCAACCTAGGCTTCACCCTAGGGCGTTGCTCAACCAGATCGAATAGTTAGGGCCTAAGAACTCAACGTCAGAAGCATAACATACGTTATATGTACAACAGTCTTTCCACCATATAAAACGAATAATTGCAACCAGTATGAAGGTAATGGTCATTTCTACGTTCCGGGCAACCTCGGCTTCACTCTAGGGCGGTGCTCCATCAGGTCGAATAGTTAGGGCCTAAGAAGTGAACGCAAGAAGCATAAAATACAAAATAAATAAAACAGATTTTCCATCGTATAACTGGAGTAATTGCAACCAGTGTGAAAGTAATGGTCATTTCTACGTTCCGGGCAACCTAGGCTTCACTCTAGGGCGTTGGTCCACCAGATCCAATAGTTAGGGCCTAAGAAGTCAACGCCAGGAGCACCAAATACAAAATAAATACAACAGTTTTTCCATCGTATAAAACGAATAATTGCAATCAGTGTGAAAGTAATGGTCATATCTACGTTCCGGGCAATCTAGGCTTGAAACTAGGGCGTTGCTCCACCAGATCGAAGAGGTAGGGCCATCGAAGTCAATGCCAGAAGCATAAAATACGTTAAAGATATAACAGTATTTCCATCGTATAACAGGAGTAATTGCAACCAGGATGAAAGTTATGGTCATTTCAACGTACGGGGCAACCTAGGCTTCACTCTAGGGCGTTGCTCCACCAAATCGAAAAGCTAGGGCCTTAGAAGTCAACGCCCGACGCATAAAATACAATAAAGATACATCTGTTTTTCCATCGTATAACAGGAATAATTGCAACCAGGTTGAAAGTGATGGTCATTTCTACGTTCCGGGCGACCTAGGCTTCACTCTGGTGCGTTGGTCCGCCTGATCGAATAGTTAGGGCCTAAGAAGTCAACGCCAGAGGCATAAAATACAAAATAAATACAATAGTTTTTCCATCGTCTAAAACGAATAATTGCAACCAGTGCGAAAGTGTTCGCCATTTCTACGTTCCGGGCAACCTAGGCTTCACTCTAGGGCGTTGCTCCAGCAGATCGAATAGTTAGGGCCTTAGAAGTCTACGCGCGAAGCATAAAAAAAAAAAAATAAATAGAACAGTTTTTCCATTGTATAAAACGAATAATTGCAACCAGTGTGAAAGTTATGGTCGTTTCCACGTTCCGGGCAACCTAGGCTTCACTCTAGGGCGTTGCTCAACCAGATCCAATAGTTGGGGCCTAAGAAGTCAACGCCAGAAGCACCAAATCCAAAATAGATACAACAGTTTTTCCATCGTATAACATGAATAATTGCAACAAGCGTGAAGGTAACGGTCGTTTCTACGTTCCGTGCAACCTAGGCATCACTCTAGGGCGTTGCTCCATCACATCGGATAGTTATGGCCTAAGAAGCCATCGCCTGAAGCATAAAATACAATATAAATACAACAGCTTTTACATCGTATAACAGGAATAAATGCAACCAGTGTGAAAGCAACGGCCATTTCTACGTTCCGGGCATCCTAGACTTAATTCTGAGGCATTGCTCCACGCGATCGAAGAGTTAGAGCTTTAGAAGTCAACGCCGGAAGCATAAAATACAATATAGATACAGACGTTTTTCCATCGTATAACAGGAATAATTGCAACAAGCGTGAAGGTAATGGTCATTTCTACGTTCCGGGTAACCTAGGCTTCACTCTATGTCGTTGGTCCACCAGATTCAATAGTTAGGGCCTAAGAAGTCAACGTCAGGAGGACCAAATACAAAATAAATACAACAGTTTTTCCATCGTATAAAACGAATAATGGCACCCAGTGTGCAAGTAATGGTCATTTCTACGTTCCGGGCAAACAAGGCTTCACTCTAGGGCGTTGTTCCACCAGATCGAATAGTTAGGGCCGAAGAAGTCAACGCCAGAAGCATAAAATACAATAAAAATACAACAGCTTTTCCATCGTATTACAGGAATAATTGTAACCAGAGTGAAGGTGATGGTCTTGTCTATGTTGCGGGCAACCTAGGATTCACTCTAGGGCGTTGCTCCACCAGATCGAATAGTTAGGGCCTAAGAAGTTAACGCCAGAAGCATATAATACCATATATGTACAACAGCTTTTCCATCGTATAAAACGAATAATTGCAACCTGTGTGAAAGTAATGGCCACTTCTACGTTTCGGGCAACCTAGGCTTCACTCTAGGGCGTTGCTCCAAAACATCGAATAGCTACGGCCTTGGAAGTCAACGCCTGAAGCATAAAATATAACATAAATACAACAGTTTTTCCATCGTATAACAGGAATAATTGCAACCAGTGGGAAAGTAATGGTCATTACTACGTTCCGGGCATCCTAGGCATCACTCTAGGGCGTTGTTCCACCAGATCGAATAGTTAGGGCCTAAGAAGTCAACGCCTGAAGCATAAAATACGATATAAATACAACAGTTTTTCCACCGTATAAAACGAATAATTGCAACCAGTATGCAAGTTATGGTCATTTCTACGTTCCGGGCAACCTCGGCTTCACTCTAGGGCGGTGCTCCATCAGGTCGAATAGTTAGGGCCTAAGAAGTGAACGCAAGAAGCATAAAATACAAAATAAATACAACAGATTTTCCATCGTATAACTGGAGTAATTGCAACGAGTGTGAAAGTAATGGTCATTTCTACGTTCCGGGCAACCTAGGCTTCACTCCAGGGCGTTGGTCCACCAGATCCAATAGTTAGGGCCTAAGAAGTCAACGCCAGGAGCACCAAATACAAAATAAATACAACAGTTTTTCCATCGTATAAAACGAATAATTGCAACCAGTGTGAAATTAATGGTCATTACTACGTTCCGGGCAACCTAGGCTTCACTCTAGGGCGTTGTGTCACCAGATCGAATAGTTAGGGCCTAAGAAGTCAACGCCTGAAGCATAAAATACGATATAACTACAACAGTTTTTCCATCGTATAAAACGAATAATTGCAACCAGTGCGAAAGTAATGGCCACTTCTACGTTCCGGGCAACCTAGGCTTCACCCTAGGGCGTCGCTATACCAGATCGAATAGTTAGGGCCTGAGAAGTCAATGCCCGAAGCATAAAATACGATATATGTACAACAGTTTTTCCATCGTATATCACGAATAATTGCAACCAGTGTGAAAGTAATGGCCATTTCTACGTTCCGGGCAACCTAGGCTTCACTCTAGGGCGTTGCTCCACCACATCGAATAGCTACGGCATTAAAGGTCAACGCCTGAAGCATAAAATACAATAAAAATACAACAGCTTTTCCATCGTATAAAAGGGATAATTGCGACCAGTGTGAAAGTTATGGTCATTTCTACGTTCCGGGCAACCTAGGCTTCACTCTAGGGCGTTGCTCCACCAGATCGAATAGTTAGGGCCTAAGAAGTCAACGCCAGAAGCTGAAGATACGATATATGTACAACAGTTTTTCCATTGTATAAAACGAATAATTGCAACCAGTGTGAAGGTAATGGTCATTTCTACGTTCCAGGCAACCTAGGCTTCACTCTAGGGCGGTGCTCCATCAGGTCGAATAGTTAGGGCCTAAGAAGTGAACGCAAGAAGCATAAAATACAATATAAATATAACAGATTTTCCACCGTATAACTGGAGTAATTGCAACCAGTGTGAAGGTAATGGTCATTTCTACGTTCCGGGCAACCTAGGCTTCACTCTAGGGCGCTGTTCCACAAGATCGAATAGTTAGGGCCTAAGAAGTTAACGCCAGAAGCATAAAATGCTATATACGTACAACAGTTTTTCCATCGTATAAAACGAATAATTGCAACCAGTGTGAAAGTAATGGCCACTTCTACGTTCCAGGCAACCCAGGCTGCACTCTAGGGCGCTGCTCCGCCAGATCCAATAGCTAGGGCCTTAGAAGTCAACGCCAGAAGCATAAAATACAATATAAATACAACAGCTTTTCCATCGTATAAAATGAATAATTGCAAACAGTGTGAAAGTAATGGTCATTTCTACGTTCCGGGCAACCTAGGCTTCACTCTGGGGCGTTGCTCAACAATATCGAATAGTTAGGGCCCAAGAAGTTAACGCCCGAAGCATAAAATACTATATAAATACAACAGTTTTTCCATCGTATACAATGAATAATTGCAAACATTGTGATAGTAACGGTCATTTCTGCGTTCCGGGCAACCTAGTCTTGACTCTAGGGCGTTGCTCCACCAGATCGAATAGTTAGGGCCTTAGAAGTCAATGCCCGAACCATAAAATACGATAAAGATATAACAGTTTTTCATTCGTATAAAAGGAGTAATTGCAACAAGTGTGAAAGTGATGGTCATTTCCACGTTCCGGGCCACCTAGGCTTCACTCTAGGGCGTTGGTCCACCTGATCGAACAGTTAGGGCCTAAGAAGTCGACGCCAGAAGCACCAAATACAAAATAAATACAACAGTTTTTCCATCGTATAAAACGAATAATTGCAATCAGTGTGAAAGTAATGGTCATATCTACGTTCCGGGCAATCTAGGCTTGAAACTAGGGCGTTGCTCCACCAGATCGAAGAGGTAGGGCCATAGAAGTCAATGCCAGAAGCATAAAATACGTTAAAGATATAACAGTATTTCCATTGTAAAACAGGAGTAATTGCAACCAGTATGAAAGTTATGGTCATTTCAACGTACGGGGCAACCTAGGCTTCACTCTAGGGCGTTGCTCCAGCAGATCGAAGAGGTAGGGCCATAGAAGTCAATGCCCGAAGCATAAAATACGTTAAAGATATAACAGTTTTTCCATCGTATAACAGGAGTAATTGCAACAAGTGTGATAGTGATGGTCATTTCTACGCTCCGTGCAACCTAGGCTTCACTCTAGGGCGTTGCTCCACCAAATCGAAAAGCTAGGGCCTTAGAAGTCAACGCCCGACGCATAAAATACAATAAAGATACATCTGTTTTTCCATCGTATGACAGGAATAATTGCAACCAGGTTGAAAGTGATGGTCATTTCTACGTTCCGGGCGACCTAGGCTTCACTCTGGTGCGTTGGTCCACCTGATCGAATAGTTAGGGCCTAAGAAGTCAACGCCTGAAGCATAAAATACGATATAAATACAACAGTTTTTCCACCGTATAAAACGAATAATTGCAACCAGTATGCAGGTTATGGTCATTTCTACGTTCCGGGCAACCTAGGCTTCACCCTAGGGCGTTGCTCCACCAGATCGAATAGTTAGGGCCTAAGAACTCAACGTCAGAAGCATAAAATACGATATATGTACAACAGTTTTTCCACCATATAAAACGAATAATTGCAACCAGTATGAAGGTAATGGTCATTTCTACGTTCCGGGCAACCTCGGCTTCACTCTAGGGCGGTGCTCCATCAGGTCGAATAGTTAGGGCCTAAGAAGTGAACGCAAGAAGCATAAAATACAAAATAAATACAACAGATTTTCCATCGTATAACTGGAGTAATTGCAACGAGTGTGAAAGTAATGGTCATTTCTACGTTCCGGGCAACCTAGGCTTCACTCCAGGGCGTTGGTCCACCAGATCCAATAGTTAGGGCCTAAGAAGTCAACGCCAGGAGCACCAAATACAAAATAAATACAACAGTTTTTCCATCGTATAAAACGAATAATTGCAACCAGTGTGAAATTAATGGTCATTACTACGTTCCTGGCAACCTAGGCTTCACTCTAGGGCGTTGTGTCACCAGATCGAATAGTTAGGGCCTAAGAAGTCAACGCCTGAAGCATAAAATACGATATAACTACAACAGTTTTTCCATCGTATAAAACGAATAATTGCAACCAGTGCGAAAGTAATGGCCACTTCTACGTTCCGGGCAACCTAGGCTTCACCCTAGGGCGTCGCTATACCAGATCGAATAGTTAGGGCCTGAGAAGTCAATGCCCGAAGCATAAAATACGATATATGTACAACTGTTTTTCCATCGTATATCACGAATAATTGCAACCAGTGTGAAAGTAATGGCCATTTCTACGTTCCGGGCAACCTAGGCTTCACTCTAGGGCGTTGCTCCACCACATCGAATAGCTACGGCCTTAAAGGTCAACGCCTGAAGCATAAAATACAATAAAAATACAACAGCTTTTCCATCGTATAAAAGGGATAATTGCAACCAGTGTGAAAGTTATGGTCATTTCTACGTTCCGGGCAACCTAGGCTTCACTCTAGGGCGTTGCTCCACCAGATCGAATAGTTAGGGCCTAAGAAGTCAACGCCAGAAGCTGAAAATACGATATATGTACAACAGTTTTTCCATTGTATAAAACGAATAATTGCAACCAGTGTGAAGGTAATGGTCATTTCTACGTTCCAGGCAACCTCGGCTTCACTCTAGGGCGGTGCTCCATCAGGTCGAATAGTTAGGGCCTAAGAAGTGAACGCAAGAAGCATTAAATACAATATAAATACAACAGATTTTCCATCGTATAACTGGAGTAATTGCAACCAGAGTGAAGGTAATGGTCACTTCTACGTTCCGGGCAACCTAGGCTTCACTCTAGGGCGCTGTTCCACAAGATCGAATAGTTAGGGCCTAAGAAGTTAACGCCAGAAGCATAAAATGCTATATACGTACAACAGTTTTTCCATCGTATAAAACGAATAATTGCAACCAGTGTGAAAGTAATGGCCACTTCTACGTTCCAGGCAACCCAGGCTGCACTCTAGGGCGCTGCTCCGCCAGATCCAATAGCTAGGGCCTTAGAAGTCAACGCCAGAAGCATAAAATACAATATAAATACAACAGCTTTTCCATCGTATAAAATGAATAATTGCAAACAGTGTGAAAGTAATGGTCATTTCTACGTTCCGGGCAACCTAGGCTTCACTCTGGGGCGTTGCTCAACAATATCGAATAGTTAGGGCCCAAGAAGTTAACGCCCGAAGCATAAAATACTATATAAATACAACAGTTTTTCCATCGTATACAATGAATAATTGCAAACATTGTGATAGTAACGGTCATTTCTGCGTTCCGGGCAACCTAGTCTTGTCTCTAGGGCGTTGCTCCACCAGATCGAATAGTTAGGGCCTTAGAAGTCAATGCCCGAACCATAAAATACGATAAAGATATAACAGTTTTTCCATCGTATAAAAGGAGTAATTGCAACAAGTGTGAAAGTGATGGTCATTTCCACGTTCCGGGCCACCTAGGCTTCACTCTAGGGCGTTGGTCCACCTGATCGAACAGTTAGGGCTTAAGAAGTCGACGCCAGAAGCACCAAATACAAAATAAATAAAACAGTTTTTCCATCGTATAAAACGAATAATTGCAATCAGTGTGAAAGTAATGGTCATATCTACGTTCCGGGCAATCTAGGCTTGAAACTAGGGCGTTGCTCCACCAGATCGAAGAGGTAGGGCCATAGAAGTCAATGCCAGAAGCATAAAATACGTTAAAGATATAACAGTATTTCCATCGTAAAACAGGAGTAATTGCAACCAGTATGAAAGTTATGGTCATTTCAACGTACGGGGCAACCTAGGCTTCACTCTAGGGCGTTGCTCCAGCAGATCGAAGAGGTAGGGCCATAGAAGTCAACGCCCGACGCATAAAATACAATAAAGATACATCTGTTTTTCCATCGTATAACAGGAATAATTGCAACCAGGTTGAAAGTGATGGTCATTTGTACGTTCCGGGCGACCTAGGCTTCACTCTGGTGCGTTGGTCCACCTGATCGAATAGTTAGGGCCTAAGAAGTCAACGCCTGAAGCATAAAATACGATATAAATACAACAGTTTTTCCACCGTATAAAACGAATAATTGCAACCAGTATGCAAGTTATGGTCATTTCTACGTTCCGGGCAACCTAGGCTTCACCCTAGGGCGTTGCTCCACCAGATCGAATAGTTAGGGCCTAAGAACTCAACGTCAGAAGCATAAAATACGATATATGTACAACAGTTTTTCCACCATATAAAACGAATAATTGCAACCAGTATGAAGGTAATGGTCATTTCTACGTTCCGGGCAACCTCGGCTTCACTCTAGGGTGGTGCTCCATCAGGTCGAATAGTTAGGGCCTAAGAAGTGAACGCAAGAAGCATAAAATACAAAATAAATACAACAGATTTTCCATCGTATAACTGGAGTAATTGCAACGAGTGTGAAAGTAATGGTCATTTCTACGTTCCGGGCAACCTAGGCTTCACTCCAGGGCGTTGGTCCACCAGATCCAATAGTTAGGGCCTAAGAAGTCAACGCCAGGAGCACCAAATACAAAATAAATACAACAGTTTTTCCATCGTATAAAACGAATAATTGCAACCAGTGTGAAATTAATGGTCATTACTACGTTCCGGGCAACCTAGGCTTCACTCTAGGGCGTTGTGTCACCAGATCGAATAGTTAGGGCCTAAGAAGTCAACGCCTGAAGCATAAAATACAATAAAAATACCACAGCTTTTCCATCGTATTACAGGAATAATTGTAACCAGAGTGAAGGTGATGGTCTTGTCTATGTTGCGGGCAACCTAGGCTTCACTCTAGGGCGTTGCTCCACCAGATCGAATAGTTAGGGCCTAAGAAGTTAACGCCAGAAGCATATAATACTATATATGTACAACAGCTTTTCCATCGCATAAAACGAATAATTGCAACCTGTGTGAAAGTAATGGCCACTTCTACGTTTCGGGCAACCTAGGCTTCACCCTAGGGCGCTGCTCCGCCAGATCCAATAGCTAGGGCCTTAGAAGTCAACGCCAGAAGCATAAAATACAATATAAATACAACAGCTTTTCCATCGTATAAAATGAATAATTGCAAACAGTGTGAAAGTAATGGTCATTTCTACGTTCCGGGCAACCTAGGCTTCACTCTGGGGCGTTGCTCAACAATATCGAATAGTTAGGGCCTTAGAAGTCAATGCCCGAACCATAAAATACGATAAAGATATAACAGTTTTTCCATCGTATAAAAGGAGTAATTGCAACAAGTGTGAAAGTGATGGTCATTTCCACGTTCCGGGCCACCTAGGCTTCACTCTAGGGCGTTGGTCCACCTGATCGAACAGTTAGGGCCTAAGAAGTCGACGCCAGAAGCACCAAATACAAAATAAATACAACAGTTTATCCATCGTATAAAACGAATAATTGCAATCAGTGTGAAAGTAATGGTCATATCTACGTTCCGGGCAATCTAGGCTTGAAACTAGGGCGTTGCTCCACCAGATCGAAGAGGTAGGGCCATAGAAGTCAATGCCAGAAGCATAAAATACGTTAAAGATATAATAGTATTTCCATCGTAAAACAGGAGTAATTGCAACCAGTATGAAAGTTATGGTCATTTCAACGTACGGGGCAACCTACGCTTCACTCTAGGGCGTTGCTCCAGCAGATCGAAGAGGTAGGGCCATAGAAGTCAATGCCCGAAGCATAAAATACGTTAAAGATATAACAGTTTTTCCATCGTATAACAGGAGTAATTGCAACAAGTGTGATAGTGATGGTCATTTCTACGTTCCGTGCAACCTAGGCTTCACTCTAGGGCGTTGCTCCACCAAATCGAAAAGCTAGGGCCTTAGAAGTCAACGCCCGACGCATAAAATACAATAAAGATACATCTGTTTTTCCATCGTATAACAGGAATAATTGCAACCAGGTTGAAAGTGATGGTCATTTCTACGTTCCGGGCGACCTAGGCTTCACTCTGGTGCGTTGGTCCACCTGATCGAATAGTTAGGGCCTAAGAAGTCAACGCCTGAAGCATAAAATACAATAAAAATACAACAGCTTTTCCATCGTATTACAGGAATAATTGTAACCAGAGTGAAGGTGATGGTCTTGTCTATGTTGCGGGCAACCTAGGCTTCACTCTAGGGCGTTGCTCCACCAGATCGAATAGTTAGGGCCTAAGAAGTTAACGCCAGAAGCATATAATACTATATATGTACAACAGCTTTTCCATCGTATAAAACGTATAATTGCAACCTGTGTGAAAGTAATGGCCACTTCTACGTTTCGGGCAACCTAGGCTTCACTCTAGGGCGTTGCTCCAAAACATCGAATAGCTACGGCCTTAGAAGTCAACGCCTGAAGCATAAAATATAACATAAATACAACAGTTTTTCCATCGTATAACAGGAATAATTGCAACCAGTGGGAAAGTAATGGTCATTACTACGTTCCGGGCATCCTAGGCATCACTCTAGGGCGTTGTTCCACCAGATCGAATAGTTAGGGCCTAAGAAGTCAACGCCTGAAGCATAAAATACGATATAAATACAACAGTTTTTCCACCGTATAAAACGAATAATTGCAACCAGTATGCAAGTTATGGTCATTTCTACGTTCCGGGCAACCTAGGCTTCACCCTGGGGCGTTGCTCCACCAGATCGAATAGTTAGGGCCTAAGAACTCAACGTCAGAAGCATAAAATACGATATATGTACAACAGTTTTTCCACCATATAAAACGAATAATTGCAACCAGTATGAAGGTAATGGTCATTTCTACGTTCCGGGCAACCTCGGCTTCACTCTAGGGCGGTGCTCCATCAGGTCGAATAGTTAGGGCCTAAGAAGTGAACGCAAGAAGCATAAAATACAAAATAAATACAACAGATTTTCCATCGTATAACTGGAGTAATTGCAACGAGTGTGAAAGTAATGGTCATTTCTACGTTCCGGGCAAACAAGGCTTCACTCTAGGGCGTTGTTCCACCAGATCGAATAGTTAGGGCCTAAGAAGTCAACGCCTGAAGCATAAAACACAATATAAATACAACAGTTTTTCCATTGTATAAAACGAATAATTGCAACCAGTATGAAACTTATGGTCATTTCTACGTTCTGGGCAACCTAGGCTCCACCCTAGGGCGTTGCTCCACCAGATCGAATAGGTAGGGCCGAAGAAGTCAACGCCAGAAGCATAAAATACAATAAAAATACAACAGCTTTTCCATCGTATTACAGGAATAATTGTAACCAGAGTGAAGGTGATGGTCTTGTCTATGTTGCGCGCAACCTAGGCTTCACTCTAGGGCGTTGCTCCACCAGATCGAATAGTTAGGGCCTAAGAAGTTAACGCCAGAAGCATATAATACCATATATGTACAACAGCTTTTCCATCGTATAAAACGAATAATTGCAACCTGTGTGAAAGTAATGGCCACTTCTACGTTTCGGGCAACCTAGGCTTCACTCTAGGGCGTTGTTCCAAAACATCGAATAGCTACGGCCTTAGAAGTCAACGCCTGAAGCATAAAATATAACATAAATACAACTGTTTTTCCATCGTATAACAGGAATAATTGCAACCTGTGTGAAAGTAATGGTCATTACTACGTTCCGGGCATCCTAGGCATCACTCTAGGGCGTTGTTCCACCAGATCGAATAGTCAGGGCCTAAGAAGTCAACGCCTGAAGCATAAAATACGATATAAATACAACAGTTTTTCCACCGTATAAGACGAATAATTGCAACCAGTATGCAAGTTATGGTCATTTCTACGTTCGGGGCAACCTAGGCTTCACCCTAGGGCGTTGCTCCACCAGATCGAATAGTTAGGGCCTAAGAACTCAACGTCAGAAGCATAAAATACGATATATGTACAACAGTTTTTCCACCATATAAAACGAATAATTGCAACCAGTATGAAGGTAATGGTCATTTCTACGTTCCGGGCAACCTCGGCTTCACTCTAGGGCGGTGCTCCATCAGGTCGAATAGTTAGGGCCTAAGAAGTGAACGCAAGAAGCATAAAATACAAAATAAATACAACAGATTTTCCATCGTATAACTGGAGTAATTGCAACCAGTGTGAAAGTAATGGTCATTTCTACGTTCCGGGCAACCTAGGCTTCACTCCAGGGCGTTGGTCCGCCAGATCCAATAGTTAGGGCCTAAGAAGTCAACGCCAGGAGCACCAAATACAAAATAAATGCAACAGTTTTTCCATCGTATAAAACGAATAATTGCAACCAGTGTGAAATTAATGGTCATTACTACGTTCCGGGCAACCTAGGCTTCACTCTAGGGCGTTGTGTCACCAGATCGAATAGTTAGGGCCTAAGAAGTCAACGCCTGAAGCATAAAATACGATATAACTACAACAGTTTTTCCATCGTATAAAACGAATAATTGCAACCAGTGCGAAAGTAATGGCCAATTCTACGTTCCGGGCAACCTAGGCTTCACCCTAGGGCGTTGCTCTACCAGATCGAATAGTTAGGGCCTGAGAAGTCAACGCCAGAAGCATAAAATACGATATATGTACAACAGTTTTTCCATCGTATATCACGAATAATTGCAACCAGTGTGAAAGTAATGGTCATTACTACGTTCCGGGCATCCTAGGCATCACTCTAGGGCGTTGTTCCACCAGATCGAATAGTCAGGGCCTAAGAAGTCAACGCCTGAAGCATAAAATACGATATAAATACAACAGTTTTTCCACCGTATAAGACGAATAATTGCAACCAGTATGCAAGTTATGGTCATTTCTACGTTCGGGGCAACCTAGGCTTCACCCTAGGGCGTTGCTCCACCAGATCGAATAGTTAGGGCCTAAGAACTCAACGTCAGAAGCATAAAATACGATATATGTACAACAGTTTTTCCACCATATAAAACGAATAATTGCAACCAGTATGAAGGTAATGGTCATTTCTACGTTCCGGGCAACCTCGGCTTCACTCTAGGGCGGTGCTCCATCAGGTCGAATAGTTAGGGCCTAAGAAGTGAACGCAAGAAGCATAAAATACAAAATAAATACAACAGATTTTCCATCGTATAACTGGAGTAATTGTAACCAGTGTGAAAGTAATGGTCATTTCTACGTTCCGGGCAACCTAGGCTTCACTCCAGGGCGTTGGTCCGCCAGGTCCAATAGTTAGGGCCTAAGAAGTCAACGCCAGGAGCACCAAATACAAAATAAATGCAACAGTTTTTCCATCGTATAAAACGAATAATTGCAACCAGTGTGAAATTAATGGTCATTACTACGTTCCGGGCAACCTAGGCTTCACTCTAGGGCGTTGTGTCACCAGATCGAATAGTTAGGGCCTAAGAAGTCAACGCCTGAAGCATAAAATACGATATAACTACAACAGTTTTTCCATCGTATAAAACGAATAATTGCAACCAGTGCGAAAGTAATGGCCAATTCTACGTTCCGGGCAACCTAGGCTTCACCCTAGGGCGTTGCTCTACCAGATCGAATAGTTAGGGCCTGAGAAGTCAACGCCAGAAGCATAAAATACGATATATGTACAACAGTTTTTCCATCGTATATCACGAATAATTGCAACCAGTGTGAAAGTAATGGTCACTTCTACGTTCCGGCAACCTAGGCTTCACTCTAGGCCGCTGTTCCACAAGATCGAATAGTTATGGCCTAAAAAGTTAACGCCAGAAGCATAGAATACGATATACGTACAACAGTTTTTCCATCGTATAAAACGAATAATTGCAACCAGTGCGAAAGTAATGGCCACTTCTACGTTCCGGGCAACCTAGGCTTCACCCTAGGGCGTCGCTCTACCAGATCGAACAGCTACGGCCTTAGAAGTCAACGCCAGAAGCATAAAATACAATAAAAATCCAACAGTTTTCCATCGTATAACAGGAATAATTCCAAACAGTGTGATGGTAATGGTAATTTCTACGCTCCCGTCAACCCAGGCTTCACTATAGGGCGTTGCTCCACCAGATAGAATAGTTAGGGCTTTAGAAGTCAACGCCCGAAGCTTTAAATAGAAAATTAATAGAACAGTTTTTCCATTGGATAAAACGAATAATTGCAACCAGTGTGAAAGCGATGGCCATTTCCACGTCCCGGGCAACCTAGGCACCACTCTCGGGCGTTGCTCCACCAGAACGAAGAGTTAGGACCTTAGAAATCAACGCCAGAAGCATAAAGTACAAAATAAATACAAGAGTCTTTCCATCGTATAAAACGTATAATTGCAACCAGTGTGAAAGTTATGGTCATATCTACGTTCCGGGCAACCTAGGCTACACTCCAGGGCGTTGCTCCACCAAATCGAATAGCTAGGACCTTAGAAGTAAACGCCCGAAGCATAAAATACTATATAAATACAACAGCTTTTCCATCGTATACAATGAATAATTGCAAACATTGTGATAGTAACGGACTTTCTGCGTTCCGGGCAACCTAGGCTTGACTCTAGGGCGTTGCTCCACCAGATCGAATAGTTAGGGCCTTAGAAGTCAACGCCAGAAGCATAAAATACAGTTTAAATACAAGAGTTTTTCCATCGTATAAAACGAATAATTGCAACCAGTGTGAAAGTAATGGCCACTTCTACGTTCCGGGCAACCTAGGCTTCACCCTAGGGCGTTGCTCTACCAGATCGAATAGTTAGAGCCTAAGAAGTCAACGCCAGAAGCATAAAATACAAAATAAATACAACAGTTTTTCCATCGTATAAAATGAATAATTGCAACCAGAGTGAAAGTGATGGTCGTTTCTACGTTCCGGGCAGCCTAGGCTTCACTCTAGGGCGTTGCTCCACCACATCGAATAGTTAGGGCATTAAACGTCAATGCCAGAAGAATAAAATACAATATAAATACAACAGTTTTTCGATCGTATAAAATGAATAATTGCAAACAGTGTGAGAGTTATGGTCATTTCTACGTTCCGGGCAATCTGGGCATCACTCGAGGGTGTTGCCTTACCAGATCGAATTGTTAGGTCCTAAGAAGAGAACGCCAGAAGCATAAAATACAATATAAATACAACAGCTTTTCCATCGTATAAAATCAATAATTGCAACCAGTGTGAAACTAATGGCCATTTCAACGTTACGTGCATCCTAGACTTAACTCTGAGGCATTGCTCCACCACATCGAATAGTCAGGGCCTTAAGAGTCAATGCCAGAAGCATAAAATACAATAAAAATACAACAGTTTTCCCATAGTATAACATGAATAATTGCAAACAGTGTGAAAGTAATGGTCATTTCTACGGTCCGGGCAATCTAGACTGCACTCTAGGGCGTTGCTCCACCGAATCGAATATTTAGGGCCTAAGAAGTCAACGCCAGAAGCATAAAATACAATAAAAATACAACAGTTTTTCCATCGTATAGCATGAATAATTGAAACCAGTGTGAAAGTGATGGCCATTTCTACCTTCCGGGCAACCTTGACTTCATTCTAGGTCGTCGTTCTACCAGATCGAACAGTTAGGGCCTAGGAATTCAACGCCAGAAGCATAAAATACAATAAGGATACAACAGTTTTTCCATAGTATAACAGGAATAATTGCAAACAGTGTGAAAGTAATGGTCATGTCTACGTTCCGGACAATCTAGACTTCACTCTAGGGCGTTGCTCCACCGAATCGAATATTTAGGGCCTAAGAAGTCAACGCCAGAAGCATAAAATACAATAAAAATACAACAGGTTTTCCATAGTATAACAGGAATAATTGCAAACAGTGTGAAAGTAATGGTCATTTCTACGTTCCGGGCAATCTAGACTTCACTCTAGGGCGTTACTCCACCGGATCGAATAGTTAGGGCCTTAGAAGTCAACGCCCGAAGCATAAAATATAAAATTAATAGAACAGTTTTTCCATTGTATAAAACGAATGATTGCAACCAGAGTGAAACTTATGGTCATTTCAACGTTCCGTGCCACATAGGCTGCTCTCTAGTGCGTTGCTCCACCACATCGATTAGCTACGGCCTTAGAAGTCAACATAAGAAGCATAAAATACAATATAAATACTACAGTTTTTCCATCGTATACTATTAATAATTGCAAACATTGTGAAAGTAACGGTCATTTCTACGTTCCGGGCAACCTAGGCTTCACTCTAGGGCGACGCTTCACCGGATCGAATATTTAGGGCCTAAGAAGTCAACGCCAATAGCATAAAATACAATAAAAGTACAACAGTTTTTAAATCATATAAAACGAATAATAGCAACCAGTGTAAAAGTAATGGTCATTTCTACGTTCCGGGCAACCTTGGCTTCATTCTAGGTCGTTGTTCTACCAGATCGAACAGTTAGGGCCTAAGAAGTCAACGCCAGAAGCATAAAATACAATATAAATACAACAGTTTTTTCATCGTATAAAATGAATAATTGCAAACAGTGTGAAAGTAATGGTCATTTCTACGTTCTGGGCAATCTAGACTTCACTCTAGGGCGTTGCTCCACCGAATCGAATATTTAGGGCCTAAGAAGTCAACGCCAGAAACATAAAATACAATAAAAATACAACAGTTTTTCCATCGTATAGCATGAATAATTGAAACCAGTGTGAAAGTGATGGCCATTTCAGCGTTACGGGCATCCTAGACTTAACTCTGAGGCATTGCTCCACCAGATCGAATAGATAGGGCCTTAGAAGTCAACGCCAGAAGCCTAAAGTACAATAAAAATCCAACAGTTTTTCCATCGCATAACAGGAATAATTGCAAACAGTGTGAAGATAATAGTCATTTCTACGCTCCGGTAAACCTAGGCTTCACTCTAGGGCGTTGCTCCACCGGATCGAATAGTTAGGGCCTAAGAACTCAACGCCACAAGCATAAAGTACAATAAAAATACAGCAGTTTTTTCATCGTATATCAGGAATAATTGCAACAAGCGTAAAGGTAATGGTCATTTCTACGTTCCGGGCAATCTGGGCATCACTCGATGGCGTTGCCTTACCAGATCGATTTGTTAGGGCCTAAGAAGACAACGCCAGAAGCATAAAACACAATACAAATACAACAGTTTTTCCATCGTATGAAATGAATAATTGCAAACATTGTGAAAGTAACGGTCATTTCTACGTTCCGGGCAACCTAGGCTTCACTCTAGGGCGATGCTCCACCGGACCGAATAATTAGGATCTAAGAAGTCAACGCCAGAAGCATAAAATACAATAAAAATACAACAGTTTTTCGATCGTATAAAATGAATAATTGCAAACAGTGTGAGAGTAATGGTCATTTCTACGTTCCGGGCAATCTGGGCATCACTCGAGGGTGTTGCCTTACCAGATCGAATTGTTAGGGCCTAAGAAGACAACGCCAGAAGCATAAAACACAATACAAATACAACAGTTTTTCCATCGTATAAAATGAATAATTGCAACCAGTGTGAAACTAATGGTCATTTCTACGTTCCGGGCAATCTAGACTTCACTCTAGGGCGTTGCTCCACCAGATGGAATAGTTAGGTCCTAAGAAGAGAACGCCAGAAGCATAAAATACAATATAAATACAACAGCTTTTCCATCGTATAAAATCAATAATTGCAACCAGTGTGAAACTAATGGCCATTTCAACGTTACGTGCATCCTAGACTTAACTCTGAGGCATTGCTCCACCACATCGAATAGTCAGGGCCTTAAGAGTCAATGCCAGAAGAATAAAATACAATATAAATACAACAGTTTTTCCATCGTATAAAATGAATAATTGCAACCAGAGTGAAAGTGATGGCCATTTCTACATTCCGGGCAACCTTGACTTCATTCTAGGTCGTCGTTCTACCAGATCGAACAGTTAGGGCCTAGGAATTCAACGCCAGAAGCATAAAATACAATAAGGATACAACAGTTTTTCCATAGTATAACAGGAATAATTGCAAACAGTGTGAAAGTAATGGTCATGTCTACGTTCCGGACAATCTAGACTTCACTCTAGGGCGTTGCTCCACCGAATCGAATATTTAGGGCCTAAGAAGTCAACGCCAGAAGCATAAAATACAATAAAAATACAACAGGTTTTCCATAGTATAACAGGAATAATTGCAAACAGTGTGAAAGTAATGGTCATTTCTACGTTCCGGGCAATCTAGACTTCACTCTAGGGCGTTACTCCACCGGATCGAATAGTTAGGGCCTTAGAAGTCAACGCCCGAAGCATAAAATATAAAATTAATAGAACAGTTTTTCCATTGTATAAAACGAATGATTGCAACCAGAGTGAAACTTATGGTCATTTCAACGTTCCGTGCCACATAGGCTGCTCTCTAGTGCGTTGCTCCATCACATCGATTAGCTACGGCCTTAGAAGTCAACGCAAGAAGCATAAAATACAATATAAATACTACAGTTTTTCCATCGTATACTATTAATGATTGCAAACAGTGTGAAAGTAATGGTCATTTCTACGATCCGGGCAATCTAGACTTCACTCTAGGGCGTTGCTCCACCGGATCGAATAGTTAGGGCCTAAGAAGTCAACGCCACAAGCATAAAGTACAATAAAAATACAACAGTTTTTCCATAGTATAACAGGAATAATTGCAAACAGTGTGAAAGTAATGGTCATGTCTACGTTCCGGGCAATCTAGACTTCACTCTAGGGCGTTGCTCCACCGAATCGAATATTTAGGGCCTAAGAAGTCAACGCCAGAAACATAAAATACAATAAAAATACAACAGTTTTTCCATCGTATAGCATGAATAATTGAAACCAGTGTGAAAGTGATGGCCATTTCTACATTCCGGGCAACCTTGGCTTCATTCTAGGTCGTTGTTCTACCAGATCGAACAGTTAGGGCCTAAGAAGTCAACGCCAGAAGCATAAAATACAATATAAATACAACAGTTTTTCCATCGTATAAAATGAATAATTGCAAACAGTGTGAAGCTAATGGTCATTTCTACGTTCCGGGCAACCTAGGCATCACTCTAGGGCGTTGCGCCACCACATCGAATAGTTAGGGCCTTAAAAGTCAATGCCAGAAGAGTAAAATACAATATAAATACAACAGTTTTTTCATCATATAAAATGAATAATTGCAAACAGTGTGAAAGTAATGGTCATTTCTACGTTCCGGGCAATCTAGACTTCACTCTAGGGCGTTGCTCCACTGGATCGAATAGTTAGGGCCTAAGAAGTCAACGCCAGATGCATAAAATACAATATAAATACAACAGCTTTTCCATCGTATACTATTAATGATTGCAAACATTGTGAAAGTAACGGTCATTTCTACGTTCCGGGCAACCTAGGCTTCACTCTAGGGCGATGCTCCACCGGACCGAATATTTAGGATCTAAGAAGTCAACGCCAGAAGCATAAAATACAATCAGAATACAACAGTTTTTAAATCATATAAAACGAATAATAGCAACCAGTGTAAAAGTAATGGTCATTTCTACGTTCCGGGCAACATGGGCTTCATTCTAGGGCGTTGTTCCACCAGATCGAACAGTTAGGGCCTAAGAAGACAACGCCAGAAGCATAAAACACAATACAAATACAACAGTTTTTCCATCGTATGAAATGAATAGTTGCAAACAGTGTGAAAGTAATGGTCATTTATACGTTCCAGGCAATCTAGACTTCACTCTAGGGCGTTGCTCCACTGGATCGAATAGTTAGGGCCTAAGAAGTCAACTCCAGATGCATAAAATACAATATAAATACAACAGCTTTTCCATCGTATAAAACGAATAATTGCAACCAGTGTGAAAGTAATGGCCATTTCTACGTTCTGGGCAATCTAGACTTCACTCTAGGGCGTTGCTCCACCGGATCGAATAGTTAGGGCCTTAGAAGTCAACGCCCGAAGCATAAAATACAATAAAAATACAACAGTTTTTCCATCGTATAACAAGAATAATTGCCACCAGTGTGAAAATGATGGTCATTTCTTCATTCCGGGCAACCTAGGCTTCACTCTAGAGAGTTGCTCCACCAGATCGAATAGTTAGGGCCTAAGAATTCAACGCCAGAAGCATAAAATACAATATAAATACAACAGTTTTTCCCTTGTATAACAGGAATAATTGCAACCAGTGTGAAAGCTATGGTCATTTCTACATTCCGGGCAACCTAGGCTTCACTCTAGGGCGTTGCTCCACCACATCGAATAGTTAGGGCCTTAGAAGTCAGTGCCAGAAGCATAAAATACAATACAAATACAACAGTTTTTCCATCGTATAAAATGAATAATTGCAAACATTGTGAAAGTAACGGTCATTTCTACGTTCCGGGCAACCTAGGCTTCACTCTAGGGCGATGCTCCACCGGACCGAATAATTAGGATCTAAAAAGTCAACGCCAGAAGCATAAAATACAATAAAAATACAACAGTTTTTCGATCGTATAAAATGAATAATTGCAAACAGTGTGAGAGTAATGGTCATTTCTACGTTCCGGTCAATCTGGGCATCACTCGAGGGCGTTGCCTTACCAGATCGAATTGTTAGGGCCTAAGAAGACAACGCCAGAAGCATAAAACACAATACAAATACAACAGTTTTTCCATCGTATAAAATGAATAATTGCAACCAGTGTGAAACTAATGGTCATTTCTACGTTCCGGGCAATCTAGACTTCACTCTAGGGCGTTGCTCCACCAGATGGAATAGTTAGGTCCTAAGAAGAGAACGCCAGAAGCTTAAAATACAATATAAATACAACAGCTTTTCCATCGTATAAAATCAATAATTGCAACCAGTGTGAAACTAATGGCCATTTCAACGTTACGTGCATCCTAGTCTTAACTCTGAGGCATTGCTCCACCACATCGAATAGTCAGGGCCTTAAGAGTCAATGCCAGAAGCATAAAATACAATAAAAATACAACAGTTTTCCCATAGTATAACATGAATAATTGCAAACAGTGTGAAAGTAATGGTCATTTCTACGGTCCGGGCAATCTAGACTTCACTCTAGGGCGTTGCTCCACCGAATCGAATATTTAGGGCCTAAGAAGTCAACGCCAGAAGCATAAAATACAATAAAAATACAACAGTTTTTCCATCGTATAGCATGAATAATTGAAACCAGTGTGAAAGTGATGGCCATTTCTACCTTCCGGGCAACCTTGACTTCATTCTAGGTCGTCGTTCTACCAGATCGAACAGTTAGGGCCTAGGAATTCAACGCCAGAAGCATAAAATACAATAAGGATACAACAGTTTTTCCATAGTATAACAGGAATAATTGCAAACAGTGTGAAAGTAATGGTCATGTCTACGTTCCGGACAATCTAGACTTCACTCTAGGGCGTTGCTCCACCGAATCGAATATTTAGGGCCTAAGAAGTCAACGCCAGAAGCATAAAATACAATATAAATACAATAGTTTTTCCATCGTATAAAATGAATAATTGCAAACAGTGTGAAAGTAATGGTCATTTCTACGTTCCGGGCAATCTAGACTTCACTCTAGGGCGGAGCTCCACTGGATCGAAAAGTTAGGGCCTAAGAAGTCAACGCCAGATGCATAAAATACAATATAAATACAACAGCTTTTCCATCGTCTAAGACGAATAATTGCAACCAGTGTGAAAATAATGGCCATTTCAGCGTTACGGGCATCCTAGACTTAACTCTGAGGCATTGCTCCACCATATCGAATAGATAGGGCCTTAGAAGTCAACGCCAGAAGCATAAAGTACAATAAAAATCCAATAGTTTTTCCATCGCATAACAGGAATAATTGCAAACAGTGTGAAGGTAATAGTCATTTCTACGCTCCGGTAAACCTAGGCTTCACTCTATGGCGTTGCTCTACCAGATCGAGTAGTTAGGGCCTTAGACGTCAACGCCAGAAGCATAAAATAAAATAAAAATACAACAATTTTTCCATCGCATACAATTAATGATTGCAAACATTGTGAAAGTAACGGTCATTTCTACGTTCCGGGCAATCTAGACTTCACTCTAGGGCGTTACTCCACCGGATCGAATAGTTAGGGCCTTAGAAGTCAACGCCCGAAGCATAAAATATAAAATTAATAGAACAGTTTTTCCATTGTATAAAACGAATGATTGCAACCAGAGTGAAACTTATGGTCATTTCAACGTTCCGTGCCACATAGGCTGCTCTCTAGTGCGTTGCTCCACCACATCGATTAGCTACGGCCTTAGAAGTCAACGCAAGAAGCATAAAATACAATATAAATACTACAGTTTTTCCATCGTATACTATTAATGATTGCAAACATTGTGAAAGTAACGGTCATTTCTACGTTCCGGGCAACCTAGGCTTCACTCTAGGGCGACGCTTCACCGGATCGAATATTTAGGGCCTAAGAAGTCAACGCCAATAGCATAAAATACAATAAAAGTACAACAGTTTTTAAATCATATAAAACGAATAATAGCAACCAGTGTAAAAGTAATGGTCATTTCTACGTTCCGGGCAACCTAGGCTTCATTCTAGGGCGTCGTTCCACCAGATCGAACAGTTAGGGCCTAAGAAGACAACGCCAGAAGCATAAAATACAATAAAAATACAACAGTTTTTAAATCATATAAAACGAATAATAGCAACCAGTGTAAAAGTAATGGTCATTTCTACGTTCCCGGCAATCTAGACTTCACTCTAGGGCGTTGCTCCACCAGATGGAATAGTTAGGTCCTAAGAAGACAACGCCAGAAGCATAAAATACAATATAAATACAACAGCTTTTCCATCGTATAAAATCAATAATTGCAACCAGTGTGAAACTAATGGCCATTTCAACGTTACGTGCATCCTAGACTTAACTCTGAGGCATTGCTCCACCAGATCGAATAGATCGGGCCTTAGAAGTCAACGCCAGAAGCATAAAGTACAATAAAAATCGATCAGTTTTTCTAGCGTATAACAGGAATACTTGCAACCAGAGTGAAAGTGATGGTCATTTCTACGTTCCGGGCGACCTAGGCTACACTCTAGGGTGTTTCTCCACCAGATCGGATAGCTAGGGCCTTAGAAGTCAACGCCAGAGGCATAAAATACAAAATTAATAGAACAGTTTTTCCATTGTATAAAACGAATGATTGCAACCAGAATGAATCTTGTGGTCATTTCTACGTTCCGTGCAACAGAGGCTGCACTCTAGGGCATTGCTACACCAGATCGAATAGTTACGGCCCTAGAAGTCAACGCCAGAAGCATAAAATACAATATAAATACAGCAGTTTTTCCATCGTATAAAACGAATAATTACTAACAGTGTGGAAGTAATGGTCATTTCTACGTTCCGGGCAACCTAGGCATCACTCTAGGGCGTTGCTACACCGCATCGAATAGCTACGGCCTTAGAAGTCAACGCCAGAAGCATAAAATACAATATAAATACGACAGTTTTTCCATCGTATAAAACGAATAATTGCAACCAGTATGAAAGTTATGGTCTTTTCTACGTTCCGGGCAAACCTAGGCTTCACCCTAGGGCGTTGCTCCGCCAGATCCACTAGTTAGGGCCTAAGAAGTCAACGCTACAAGCATAAAATACAAAATAAATACAACAGTTTTTCCATCGTATAACAGGAATAATTGCTACCTGTGTGAAAGTAATGGTCATTTCTACGTTCCGGTCAACCTAGGTTTCGCTCTAGGGCGTTGCTCCACCACATCGAATAGCTACGGCCTTAGAAGTCAATGCCAGAAGCATAAAATACAATATAAGTACAACAGCTTTTCCATCGTATAACAGGAATAATTGCAGCTAGTGCGTAAGATATGGTCAATTCTATGTTTCGGGCAACCCAGGCTTCACTCTAGGGCGTTGCACGACCACATCGAATAGCTGCGGCCTTAGAAGTCAACGCCAGAAGCATAAAATACAATATAAATACAACAGTTTTTCAGTCGTATAACAGGAATAATTGCAAACAGTGCGAAAGATATGGTCATTTCTACGTTGCGGGCATCCTAGGCTTCACTCTAGGGCATTGCTCCACCACATCGAATAGCTACGGCCTTAGAAGTCGACCCCATAACTATAAAAAACAATATAAATAAAACAGTTTTTCCATTGTATAAAATGAATAATTGCAACCAGTATGAAAGTTATGGTCATTTCTACGTTCCGGGCAACCTAGGCTTCACCCTAAGGCGTTGCTCCACCAGATCCAATAGTTAGGACCTTAGAAGTCAACGACTGCAGCATAAAATAAAAATAAAAATACAAAAGTTTTTCCGTCGTATAACAGGAATAATTGCCACCAGTGTGAAAGTGATGGTCATTTCTGCATTCCGGGCAACCTAGGCTTTACTATAGGGCGTTGCTCCTCCAGATAGAATAGTTAGGGCCCAGGATGTCAACGCCAGAAGCATAAAACACAATATAAATACAACAGTTTTTCCATTGCATAAAATGAATAATTGCAACCAGTGTGAAAGTACTGGTCATTTCTACGTTCCGGGCAACCTAGGCCTCACTCTAGGGCATTGTTCCACCAGATCGAATAGTTAGGGGCTAAGAAGTCAACGCCAGAAGCATAAAATACGATATAAGAACAACAGTCTTTCCATCGTAAAACAGGAATAATTGCAGCCAGTGTGAAATGTATGGTCATTTCTACGTTCCGAGCAACTTAGTCTTCACTCTAGGGCGTTGCTCCATCACATCGAATAGCTGCGGCCTTAGAAGTCAACTCCAGAAGCATAAAATACAATTAAAATACAACAGTTTTTCAATCGTATAACAGGAATAATTGCAAACAGTGCGATAGATATGGTCATTTCTACGTTGCGGGCATCTTGGGCTTCACTCGAGGGCATTGCTCCACCACATCGAATAGCTACGGCCTTAGAAGTCAACGGCTGAAGCATAAAATACAAAATAAATACAACAGTTTTTCCATCGTATAACAAGAATAATTGCCACCAGTGTGAAAATGATGGTCATTTCTTCATTCCGGGCAACCTAGGCTTCACTCTAGAGAGTTGCTCCACCAGATCGAATAGTTAGGGCCTAAGAATTCAACGCCAGAAGCATAAAATACAATATAAATACAACAGTTTTTCCCTTGTATAACAGGAATAATTGCAACCAGTGTGAAAGCTATGGTCATTTCTACATTCCGGGCAACCTAGGCTTCACTCTAGAGCGTTGCTCCTCCAGATCGAATAGTTAGGGCCTCAGAATTCAACGCCAGAAGCATAAAATACAATATAAATACAACAGTTTTTCCCTTGTATAACAGGAATAATTGCAACCAGTGTGGAAGTAATGGTCACTTCTACGTTCCGGGCAACCTAGGCTTCACTCTAGGGCGTTGCTCCACCACATAGAATAGCTACGGCCTTTCAAGTTAACGCCATAACTACAAAATACAATATAAATCCAACAGTCTTTCCATCGTATAAAATGAATAATTGCAACCAGTGTGAAAGTAATGGTCATTTCTACGTTCCAGGCAACCTAAGCTTCACTATTGGGCGTTGCTCCATCACATCGAATAGCTGCGGCCTTAGAAGTCAGCTCCAGAAGCATAAAATACAATATAAATACAACAGCTTGTCCATCGCATAAAATGAATGATTGCAAACAGCGTGAAAGTTATGGTCATTTCTACTTTCCGCGCAACCTAGGCTTAACTCCAGGGCGTTGCTCCAGCAGATCAAATAGTTAGAGACTTTGGATACAACGCCAGAAGCATAAAATACAATAAAAATGCAACAGTTTTTCCATCGTATAAAGCGAATAATTGCAACCAGTATGTATGTTATGGTCATTTCTACGTTCCGGGCAACCTAGGCTTCACTCTAGGGCGTTGGTCCACCAGATCCAATAGTTAGGGCCTTAGAAGTCAACGGCTGAAGCATAAAATACAACATAAGTACAACAGTTTTTCCATCGTATAACAAGAATAATTGCACCCAGTCTAAAAGTGGTGGTCATTTCTACATTCCGGGCAACCTAGGCTTCACTCTAGGGCGTTGCTCCACCAGATCGAATAGTTAGGGCCTAAGAAGTCAACGCCAGAAGCATAAAGTACAATAAAAATCCAACAGTTTGTCCATCGTATAACAGGAATAATTGCAACCAGTGTGAAAGTAATGATCACTTCTACGTTCCGAGCAACCTAGGTTTCGCACTATGGCGTTGCTCCTCCACATCGAATAGTTAGGGCCTTAGAAGTCAACGCCAGAAGCACCAAATACAAAATAAATACAACAGTTTTTCCATCGTATAAAACGAATAATTCCAACCAGTGGGAAAGTAATGGCCATTTCTACGTTCCGGGCATCCTAGACTTAACCCTGAGGCATTGCTCCACCAGATCGAATACATAGGGCCTTAGAAGTCAGCGCCAGAAGCATAAAATACAATATAAATACAACAGTTTTTCCATTGTATAAAATGAATAATTGCAGACAGTGTGGTCGTAATGGTCATTTCTACGTTCCGCGCAACCTAGGCATCCCTCTAGGGCGTTGCTCCACCATATCGAATAGCTACGGCCTTAGAAGTCAACGGCTGAAGCATAAAATACAACATAAGTACAACAGTTTTCCCATCGTATAACAGGAATAATTGCAACCAGTGTGAAAGTACAGGTCATTTCTACGTTCCGGGCAACCTAGGCTTCGCTCAAGGGCGTTACTCCACCTGATCGAATAGTTAGGCCCTAAGAAGTCAACGCCAGTAGCATAAAATAAGATATATGTACAACAGTTTTACCATCGTATAAAATGAATAATCGCAAACAGTGTAAAGGTAATGGTCATTTCTACGTTCCGGGCAACCTAGACTTCACTCTAGGGCGTTGCTCCACCAGGTCGAAAAGTTGGGGCCTTAGAAAGCAACTCCAGTCGCATAAAATACAATAAAAATACAACAGTTTTACCATCGTATAACTGGCATAATTGCAACCAGTGTGAAAGATATGGTCATTTCTACGTTCCGGGCAAGCTAGGCTTCACTCTAGGGCGTTGGTCCACCACATCCAATAGTTACGGCCTAAGAAGTCAACGCCAGAAGCACCAAATACAAAATAAATACAACAGTTTTACCATCGTATAAAACGAATAATTGCAACCAGTGTGAAAGTAATGGCCATTTCTACGTTCAGGGCATCCTACACTTAACTCTGAGGCATTGCTCCACCAGATCCAATACATAGGGCCTTAGAAGTGAACGCCAGAAGCATAAAATACAAAATAGATACAACAGTTTTTCCATCGCATATAATGTATATTTGCAAACAGTGTGAAAGTAAAGGTCATTTCTACGTTTCGGGCAACCTAGGCTTCACTGTAGGACGTTTCTCCTCCAGATCGAATAACTACGGCCTTGAAGTCAACGCCTGAAGCATAAAATATAATATAAATACAACAGTTTTTCAATCGTATAGCAGGAATAATTGCAACCAGAGTGAAGGTGATGGTCATTTCTACGTCCCGGGCAACCTAGGCTTCACTCTAGGGCGTTCCTCCACAAGATCGAATAGCTAGGGACTTAGAAGTCAACGCTAGGAGCGTAAAACAAAATAAAAATACAACGGTTTTTCCATCGTATAATACGAATAATTGCAACCAGTATGAAAGCTGTGGTCATTTCTACGTTCCGGGCAACCTAGGCTTCACTCAAGGACGTTGCTCAACCACATCGAATAGCTACGGCCCTAGAAGACAACGCCATAACTATAACGTACAATATAAATACAACAGTCCTTCCATCGTATAAAACGAATAATTGCAACCAGTCTGATGGTTATGGTCATTTCTACGTCCCGGGCAATCTAGGCTTCTCTCTAGGGCGTTGCTCCACCAGATCAAATAGATAGGGCCTAAGAAGTCAACGCCAGAAGCATAAAATACAACAGAAATACAACAGTTTTTCCGTCGTATAACAGGAATATTTGCAACCAGTGTGAAAGACATGGTCATTTCTTCGTTCCGGGCAACCTAGGCTTCACTCTAGTGCGTGGCTCCAACACATAGAATAGCTACGGCCTTAGGAGTCAACGCCAGGGGCATAAAATACAAAATAAATACAACAGTTTTTCCATTGTATAACAAGAATAATTGCAACCAGTGTGAAAGTGATGGTCATTTCTACGTTCCGGGCATCCTAGGCTTCACTCTAGGGCGTTGTTCCTCCAGATCGAATAGCTAGGGCCAAAGAAGTCTACACCAGAAGCATAAAATACAATATAAATACAACAGTTTTTCCATTGTATAACAGGAATAATTGCAACCAGTGTGAAAGTGATGGTCATTTCTACGTTCCGGGCAACCTAGGCTTCACTCTAGGACGTTGTTCCTCCAGATCGAATGGCTAGGGCCCAAGAAGTCTACAGCAGAAGCATAAAATACAATATAAATACAACAGTTTTTCCATCGTATAACAGGAATAATTGCAACCAGTGTGAAAGTAATGGGCATTTCTACGTTCCGTGCAACCTAGGCTTCACTCTAGGGCGTTGATCCACCAGGTCGAATAGTTAGGGCCTTAGAAAACAACTCCAGACGCATAAAATACAATATAAATGCAACAGTTTTTCCACGGTATAAAATGAATAATTGCAACCAGCATGAAAGATATGGTCATTTCTACGTTCCGGGCAACCTAGGCTTCACTCTAGGGCGTTGCTCCACCAGATCGAATGGTTAGGTCCCAAGAAGTCAACGCCAGAAGCATAAAATACGATATATGTACAATAGCTTTTCCATCGTATCATACGAATAAGTGCAACCAGTGTGAAAGCAATGGCCATTTCTACGTTCCGGGCATCCTAGACTTAACTCTAGGGCGTTGCACTACCAGATCGAATAGCTGCGGCCTTAGAAGTCAACGCCCGAAGCATAAAATACAATAAAAATACAACAGTTTTTCCACCGTATAACAGGAATAATAGCAACCAGAGTGAAGGTGATGGTCACTTCTAAGTTCCGGGCAACCTAGGCTTCACTCTAGAGCGTTGCACCACCAGATCGAATAGCTAGGGCCTGAGAAGTCAACGCAAGAAGCATAAAATAAAATATAAATACAACGGTTTTTCCATTGTATGACAGGAATAATTGCAAAGTGTGTGAAAGTAATGGTCATTTCTACGTTCTGGGCAATCTAGACTTCACTCTAGGGCGTTGCTCCACCGGATCGAATAGTTAGGGCCTAAGAAGTCAACGCCACAAGCATAAAGTACTATAAAAATACAGCAGTTTTTTCATCGTATATCAGGAATAATTGCAACAAGCGTAAAGGTAATGGTCATTTCTACGTTCCGGGCAATCTGGGCATCACTCGAGGGTGTTGCCTTACCAGATCGAATTGTTAGGGCCTAAGAAGACAACGCCAGAAGCATAAAACACAATACAAATAGACTTCACTCTAGGGCGTTACTCCACCGGATCGAATAGTTAGGGCCTTAGAAGTCAACGCCCGAAGCATAAAATATAAAATTAATAGAACAGTTTTTCCATTGTATAAAACGAATGATTGCAACCAGAGTGAAACTTATGGTCATTTCAACGTTCCGTGCCACATAGGCTGCTCTCTAGTGCGTTGCTCCACCACATCGATTAGCTACGGCCTTTCCGGGCAACCTAGGCTTCACTCTAGGGCGACGCTTCACCGGATCGAATATTTAGGGCCTAAGAAGTCAACGCCAATAGCATAAAATACAATAAAAGTACAACAGTTTTTAAATCATATAAAACGAATAATAGCAACCAGTGTAAAAGTAATGGTCATTTCTACGTTCCGGGCAACCTAGGCTTCATTCTAGGGCGTCGTTCCACCAGATCGAACAGTTAGGGCCTAAGAAGACAACGCCAGAAGCATAAAATACAATAAAAATACAACAGTTTTTAAATCATATAAAACGAATAATAGCAACCAGTGTAAAAGTAATGGTCATTTCTACGTTCCCGGCAATCTAGACTTCACTCTAGGGCGTTGCTCCACCAGATGGAATAGTTAGGTCCTAAGAAGACAACGCCAGAAGCATAAAATACAATATAAATACAACAGCTTTTCCATCGTATAAAATCAATAATTGCAACCAGTGTGAAACTAATGGCCATTTCAACGTTACGTGCATCCTAGACTTAACTCAGAGGCATTGCTCCACCAGATCGAATAGATTGGGCCTTAGAAGTCAACGCCAGAAGCATAAAGTACAATAAAAATCGATCAGTTTTTCTATCGTATAACAGGAATACTTGCAACCAGAGTGAAAGTGATGGTCATTTCTACGTTCCGGGCGACCTAGGCTACACTCTAGGGTGTTTCTCCACCAGATCGGATAGCTAGGGCCTTAGAAGTCAACGCCAGAGGCATAAAATACAAAATTAATAGAACAGTTTTTCCATTGTATAAAACGAATGATTGCAACCAGAGTGAATCTTGTGGTCATTTCTACGTTCCGTGCAACAGAGGCTGCACTCTAGGGCGTTGCTACACCAGATCGAATAGTTACGGCCCTAGAAGTCAACGCCAGAAGCATAAAATACAATATAAATACAGCAGTTTTTCCATCGTATAAAACGAATAATTACTAACAGTGTAGAAGTAATGGTCATTTCTACGTTCCGGGCAACCTAGGCATCACTCTAGGGCGTTGCTACACCGCATCGAATAGCTACGGCCTTAGAAGTCAACGCCAGAAGCATAAAATACAATATAAATACGACAGTTTTTCCATCGTATAAAACGAATAATTGCAACCAGTATGAAAGTTATGGTCTTTTCTACGTTCCGGGCAAACCTAGGCTTCACCCTAGGGCGTTGCTCCGCCAGATCCACTAGTTAGGGCCTAAGAAGTCAACGCTACAAGCATAAAATACAAAATAAATACAACAGTTTTTCCATCGTATAACAGGAATAATTGCAACCTGTGTGAAAGTAATGGTCATTTCTACGTTCCGGTCAACCTAGGTTCCGCTCTAGGGCGTTGCTCCACCACATCGAAAAGCTACGGCCTTAGAAGTCAATGCCAGAAGCATAAAATACAATATAAATACAACAGCTTTTCCATCGTATAACAGGAATAATTGCAGCCAGTGCGTAAGTAATGGCCATTTCTACGTTCCGGGCATCCTAGACTTAACTCTGAGACATTGCTCCACGAGATCGAATACACAGGGCCTTAGAAGTAAGCGCCAGAAGCATAAAGTACAATCAAAATCCAACAGTTTGTCCATCGTATAACAGGAATAACTGCAACCAGTGTGAAAGTAATGGTCATTTCTACGTTCCGAGCAACCTAGGTTTCGCTCTATGGCGGTGCTCCACCAGATCAAATAGTTAGGACCTAAGAAGTCAACGCCAGAAGCATGAAATACAATATAAATACAACAGCTTTTCCATCGTCTATAATGTATATTTGCAAACAGGGTGAAAGCAACGGTCATTTCTACGTTCCGGGCAAACTAGGCTTCACTCTAGGGCGACGCTCCACCTGACCGAATAGCTAGGGACTAAGAAGTCAACGCCAGAAGCATAAAACACGATATTTGTACAACAGTTTTACCATCGTATAAAATGAATAATCGCAAACAGTGCGAGGTAATGGTCATTTCTACGTTCCGGGCAACCTAGGCTTCACTCTAGGGAGGTGCTCCACCAGATCGAATAGTTAGGGCCTAAGAAGTCAACGCCAGAAGCATAAAATACATTAAAAATGCAACAGTTTTTCCATCGTATAAAACGAATAATTGAAACCAGTGTGAAAGTTATGGTCATTTCTACGTTCCGCGCAACCTAGGCTTCACACCTGGGCGTTGCTCCACCAGATCCAATAGTTAGGACCTAAGAAGTCAGCGCCAGTAGCATAAAATACAAAATAGATACAACAGCCTTTCCATGGTATATAATGTATATTTGCAAACAGTGTGAAGGTAGTGGTTATTTCTACGTTCCGGACAACCTAGGCTTCACTGCAGGGCGTTGCTCCACCAGATCCAATAGTTAGGACCTAAGAAGTCAGCGCCAGAAGCATAAAATACAAAATAGATACAACAGCTTTTCCATGGTATATAATGTATATTTGCAAACAGTGCGAGGTAATGGTCATTTCTACGTTCCGGGCAACCTAGGCTTCGCTCAATGGCGTTGCTCCACCAGATCGAAAAGCAAGGGACTTAGATGTCAACGCCAGAACCATAAAATACAATAAAAAGACAACAGTTTTTCCATCGTATAAAATGAATAATTGCAAACAGTGTGGAAGTAATGGTCATTTCTACTTTCCGGGCAACCTAGGCTTCACTCTAGCGCGTTGCTCCACCAGATCGAATAGTTAGGGACTTAGAAGTCAACGGCTGAAGCATAAAATATAATATAAATACAACAGTTTTTCCATCGTATAACAGGAATAAACGCAACCAGTGTGAAAGGCATGGTCATTTCTACGTTCCGCGCAACCTAGGCTTCACTCTAGGGCGTTGCTCCACCACATCGAATAGCTACGGCCTTGGGAGTCAACGCCAGAGGCATAAAATACAAAATAAATACAACAGTTTTTCCACCGTATAACAAGAATAATTGCAACCACTGTGAAAGTGATGGTCATTTCTACATTCCGGGCAACCTAGGCTCCACTCTAGGGCGTTGCTCCACCAGATTGAATAGTTAGGGACTTAGAATTCGACGCCAGAAGCATAAAATACAACATAAGTACAACAGTTTTCCCATCGTATAACAGGAATAAGTGCAACCAGTGTGAAAGTACAGGTCATTTCTACGTTCCGGGCAACCTAGGCTTCGCTCAAGGGCGTTGCTCCACCAGATCGAAAAGCAAGGGACTTAGATGTCAACGCCAGAAGCATAAAGTACAATAAAAATACAACAGTTTTACCATCGTATAAAATGAATAATGGCAAACAGTGTGAAGGTAATGGTCATTTCTACGTTCCGGGCATCCTAGACTTAACTCTGAGGCATTGCTCCACCAGACCCAATAGTTAGGACCTAAGAAGTTATCGCCAGAAGCATAAAATACAATATAAATACAACAGTTTTTCCATCGTATAACAAGAATAATTGCAACCAGTCTAAAAGTGGTGGTCATTTCTCCATTCCGGGCAACCTAGGCTTCACTCTAGGGCGTTGCTCCACCAGATCGAATAGTTAGGGCCTAAGAAGTCAACGCCAGAAGCATAAAATACAATAAAAATGCAACAGTTTTTCCGTCGTATAAAACGAATAATTGAAACCAGTGTGAAAGTTATGGTCATTTCTACGTTCCGCGCAACCTAGGCTTCACACCTGGGCGTTGCTCCACCAGATCCAATAGTTAGGACCTAAGAAGTCAGCGCCAGAAGCATAAAATACAAAATAGATACAACAGCTTTTCCATGGTATATAATGTATATTTGCAAACAGTGTGAAGGTAATGGTCATTTCTACGTTCCGGGCAAGCTAGGCTTCGCTGCAGGGCGTTGCTCCACCATATCGAATATTTAGGGACTTTGAATACAACGCCAGAAGCATAAAATGCAATAAAAATGCAACAGTTTTTCCATCGTATAGCAGGAAAGCTGCAAGCAGTGTGAAAGTACGGGACATTTCTATGTTCCGGGTAACCTAGACTCCACTCTAGGGCGTTGCTCCACCTGATCGAATAGTTAGGGACTTAGAATTCAACGCCAGTAGAATAAACTACAACATAAGTACAGCAGTTTTTCCATCGTATAAAATGTATAATTGCAACAGCGTGTAGGTAATGGTCATTTCTACGTTCCGGGCAACCTAGGCTTCACTGCAGGGCGTTGCTCCACCAGATCGAATATTTAGGGACTTTGAATACAACGCCAGAAGCATAAAATACAATAAAAATGCAACAGTTTTTCCATCGTATAGCAGGAAAGCTGCAAGCAGTGTGAAAGTACGGGACATTTCTATGTTCCGGGTAACCTAGACTCCACTCTAGGGCGTTGCTCCACCTGATCGAATAGTTAGGGACTTAGAATTCAACGCCAGTAAAATAAACTACAACATAAGTACAGCAGTTTTTCCATCGTATAAAATGTATAATTGCAACAGCGTGTAGGTAATGGTCATTTCTACGTTCCGGGCAACCTAGGCTTCACTGCAGGGCGTTGCTCCACCAGATCGAATATTTAGGGACTTTGAATACAACGCCAGAAGCATAAAATACAATAAAAATGCAACAGTTTTTCCATCGTATAACAGGAAAGCTGCCACCAGTGTGAAAGTACGGGACATTTCTATGTTCCGGGTAACCTAGACTCCACTCTAGGGCGTTGCTCCACCTGATCGAATAGCTAGGGACTTAGAATTCAACGCCAGTAGAATAAACTGCAACATAAGTACAGCAGTTTTTCCATCGTATAAAATGTATAATTGCAACAGCGTGTAGGTAATGGTCATTTCTACGTTCCGGGCAACCTAGGCTTCACTGCAGGGCGTTGCTCCACCAGATCGAATATTTAGGGACTTTGAATACAACGCCAGAAGCATAAAATACAATAAAAATGCAACAGTTTTTCCATCGTATAACAGGAAAGCTGCCACCAGTGTGAAAGTACGGGACATTTCTATGTTCCGGGTAGCCTAGACTCCACTCTAGGGCGTTGCTCCACCTGATCGAATAGGTAGGGACTTAGAATTCAACGCCAGTAGAATAAACTACAACATAAGTACAGCAGTTTTTCCATCGTATAAAATGTATAATTGCAACAGCGTGAATGTAATGGTCATTTCTACGTTCCGGGCAACCTAGGCTTCACTCTAGGGCGTTGTTCCAACAGATCGAATAGTTAGGGCCTAAGAAGTCGACGCCAGAAGCATAAAATACTGTAGGGCGTTGCTCCACCAGATCGCATAGTTAGGGACTTTGAATACAACGCCAGAAGCATAAAATACAAAATAAATAGAACAGTTTTTCCATCGTATAAAACGAATAATTGCAACCAGTGTGAAAGTTATGGTCATTTCTACGTTCCCGGCAACCTAGGCTTCACCCTAGGGCGTTGTCCCACCACATCGAATAGCTACGGCCTTAGAAGTCAACGCCAAAAGCACCAAATACAAAATAAATACAACAGTTTTTCCATCGTATAAAACGAATAATTGCAACCAGTATGAAAGTTATGGTCATTTCTACGTTCCGGGCAACCTAGGCTTCACCCTAGGGCGATGCTCCACCTGACCGAATAGCTAGGGACTAAGAAGTCAACGCCAGAAGCATAAAACACGATATTTGTACAACAGTTTTACCATCGTATAAAATGAATAATCGCAAGCAGTGTGTAGGTAATGGTCATTTCTACGTTCGGGGCAACCTAGGCTTCACTCTAGGGCGTTGCTCCACCAGATCGAATAGTTAGGGCCTTAGAAGTCAACGCCCGAAACATAAAATACAGTATAAATACAACAGATTTTATACCGTATATAATGTATATTTGCAAACAGTGTGAAGGTAAAGGTCATTTCTACGTTCCGGGCAACCTAGGCTTCACTCTAGGGTGTTGTTCCACCAGATCGAATAGTTAGGGACTTAGAATTCAACGCCAGAAGCATAAAATACAAAAAAATGCAACAGTTTTTCCATCGTATAAGAGGAATAACTGCAACCAGTGTGAAAGTGCTGGTCATTTCTACGTTTCGGGCAACCTAGGCATCACTCTTGGGCGTTGCTCCACCAGATCGAGTAGTTAGGGCCTTAGAAGTCAGCGCCCGAAACATAAAATACAATATAAATACAACAGCTTTTATATCGTATATAATGTATATTTGCAAACAGTGTGAAAGTAAAGGTCATTTCTACGTTCCGGGCAACCTAGACTTCACTCTAGGGCGTTGCTCCACCAGGTCGAATAGTTGGGGCCTTAGAAAGCAACTCCAGTCGCATAAAATACAATAAAAATACAACAGTTTTACCATCGTATAACTGGCATAATTGCAACCAGTGTGAAAGATATGGTCATTTCTACGTTCCGGGCAAGCTAGGCTTCACTCTAGGGCGTTGGTCCACCACATCCAATAGTTAGGGCCTAAGAAGTCAACGCCAGAAGCACCAAATACAAAATAAATACAACAGTTTTACCATCGTATAAAACGAATAATTGCAACCAGTGTGAAAGTAATGGCCATTTCTACGTTCAGGGCATCCTACACTTAACTCTGAGGCATTGCTCCACCAGATCCAATACATAGGGCCTTAGAAGTGAACGCCAGAAGCATAAAATACAAAATAGATACAACAGTTTTTCCATCGCATATAATGTATATTTGCAAACAGTGTGAAAGTAAAGGTCATTTCTACGTTTCGGGCAACCTAGGCTTCACTGTAGGACGTTTCTCCTCCAGATCGAATAACTACGGCCTTGAAGTCAACGCCTGAAGCATAAAATATAACATAAATACAACAGTTTTTCAATCGTATAGCAGGAATAATTGCAACCAGAGTGAAGGTGATGGTCATTTCTACGTCCCGGGCAACCTAGGCTTCACTCTAGGGCGTTCCTCCACCAGATCGAATAGCTAGGGACTTAGAAGTCAACGCTAGGAGCGTAAAACAAAACAAAAATACAACGGTTTTTCCATCGTATAATACGAATAATTGCAACCAGTATGAAAGCTGTGGTCATTTCTACGTTCCGGGCAACCTAGGCTTCACTCAAGGACGTTGCTCAACCACATCGAATAGCTACGGCCCTAGAAGACAACGCCATAACTATAACATACAATATAAATACAACAGTCTTTCAATCGTATAAAACGAATAATTGCAACCAGTCTGATGGTTATGGTCATTTCTACGTCCCGGGCAATCTAGGCTTCTCTCTAGGGCGTTGCTACACCAGATCAAATAGATAGGGCCTAAGAAGTCAACGCCAGAAGCATAAAATACAACAGAAATACAACAGTTTTTCCGTCGTATAACAGGAATATTTGCAACCAGTGTGAAAGACATGGTCATTTATTCGTTCCGGGCAACCTAGGCTTCACTCTAGTGCGTTGCTCCATCACATCGAATAGCTACGGCCTTAGGAGTCAACGCCAGAGGCATAAAATACAAAATAAATACAACAGTTTTTCCATTGTATAACAAGAATAATTGCAACCAGTGTGAAAGTGATGGTCATTTCTACGTTCCGGGCATCCTAGGCTTCACTCTAGGGCGTTGTTCCTCCAGATCGAATAGCTAGGGCCAAAGAAGTCTACACCAGAAGCATAAAATACAATATAAATACAACAGTTTTTCCATTGTATAACAGGAATAATTGCAACCAGTGTGAAAGTGATGGTCATTTCTACGTTCCGGGCAACCTAGGCTTCACTCTACGGCGTTGTTCCTCCAGATCGAATGGCTAGGGCCCAAGAAGTCTACAGCAGAAGCATAAAATACAATATAAATACAACAGTTTTTCCATCGTATAACAGGAATAATTGCAACCAGTGTGAAAGTAATGGTCATTTCTACGTTCCGGGCAAGCTAGGCTTCGCTGCAGGGCGTTGCTCCACCATATCGAATATTTAGGGACTTTGAATACAACGCCAGAAGCATAAAATGCAATAAAAATGCAACAGTTTTTCCATCGTATAGCAGGAAAGCTGCAAGCAGTGTGAAAGTACGGGACATTTCTATGTTCCGGGTAACCTAGACTCCACTCTAGGGCGTTGCTCCACCTGATCGAATAGTTAGGGACTTAGAATTCAACGCCAGTAGAATAAACTACAACATAAGTACAGCAGTTTTTCCATCGTATAAAATGTATAATTGCAACAGCGTGTAGGTAATGGTCATTTCTACGTTCCGGGCAACCTAGGCTTCACTGCAGGGCGTTGCTCCACCAGATCGAATATTTAGGGACTTTGAATACAACGCCAGAAGCATAAAATACAATAAAAATGCAACAGTTTTTCCATCGTATAGCAGGAAAGCTGCAAGCAGTGTGAAAGTACGGGACATTTCTATGTTCCGAGTAACCTAGACTCCACTCTAGGGCGTTGCTCCACCTGATCGAATAGTTAGGGACTTAGAATTCAACGCCAGTAGAATAAACTACAACATAAGTACAGCAGTTTTTCCATCGTATAAAATGTATAATTGCAACAGCGTGTAGGTAATGGTCATTTCTACGTTCCGGGCAACCTAGGCTTCACTGCAGGGCGTTGCTCCACCAGATCGAATATTTAGGGACTTTGAATACAACGCCAGAAGCATAAAATACAATAAAAATGCAACAGTTTTTCCATCGTATAACAGGAAAGCTGCCACCAGTGTGAAAGTACGGGACATTTCTATGTTCCGGGTAACCTAGACTCCACTCTAGGGCGTTGCTCCACCTGATCGAATAGCTAGGGACTTAGAATTCAACGCCAGTAGAATAAACTACAACATAAGTACAGCAGTTTTTCCATCGTATAAAATGTATAATTGCAACAGCGTGTAGGTAATGGTCATTTCTACGTTCCGGGCAACCTAGGCTTCACTGCAGGGCGTTGCTCCACCAGATCGAATATTTAGGGACTTTGAATACAACGCCAGAAGCATAAAATACAATAAAAATGCAACAGTTTTTCCATCGTATAACAGGAAAGCTGCCACCAGTGTGAAAGTACGGGACATTTCTATGTTCCGGGTAGCCTAGACTCCACTCTAGGGCGTTGCTCCACCTGATCGAATAGGTAGGGACTTAGAATTCAACGCCAGTAGAATAAACTACAACATAAGTACAGCAGTTTTTCCATCGTATAAAATGTATAATTGCAACAGCGTGAATGTAATGGTCATTTCTACGTTCCGGGCAACCTAGGCTTCACTCTAGGGCGTTGTTCCAACAGATCGAATAGTTAGGGCCTAAGAAGTCGACGCCAGAAGCATAAAATACTGTAGGGCGTTGCTCCACCAGATCGCATAGTTAGGGACTTTGAATACAACGCCAGAAGCATAAAATACAAAATAAATAGAACAGTTTTTCCATCGTATAAAACGAATAATTGCAACCAGTGTGAAAGTTATGGTCATTTCTACGTTCCCGGCAACCTAGGCTTCACCCTAGGGCGTTGTCCCACCACATCGAATAGCTACGGCCTTAGAAGTCAACGCCAAAAGCACCAAATACAAAATAAATACAACAGTTTTTCCATCGTATAAAACGAATAATTGCAACCAGTATGAAAGTTATGGTCATTTCTACGTTCCGGGCAACCTAGGCTTCACCCTAGGGCGATGCTCCACCTGACCGAATAGCTAGGGACTAAGAAGTCAACGCCAGAAGCATAAAACACGATATTTGTACAACAGTTTTACCATCGTATAAAATGAATAATCGCAAGCAGTGTGTAGGTAATGGTCATTTCTACGTTCGGGGCAACCTAGGCTTCACTCTAGGGCGTTGCTCCACCAGATCGAATAGTTAGGGCCTTAGAAGTCAACGCCCGAAACATAAAATACAGTATAAATACAACAGATTTTATACCGTATATAATGTATATTTGCAAACAGTGTGAAGGTAAAGGTCATTTCTACGTTCCGGGCAACCTAGGCTTCACTCTAGGGTGTTGTTCCACCAGATCGAATAGTTAGGGACTTAGAATTCAACGCCAGAAGCATAAAATACAAAAAAATGCAACAGTTTTTCCATCGTATAAGAGGAATAACTGCAACCAGTGTGAAAGTGCTGGTCATTTCTACGTTTCGGGCAACCTAGGCATCACTCTTGGGCGTTGCTCCACCAGATCGAGTAGTTAGGGCCTTAGAAGTCATCGCCCGAAACATAAAATACAATATAAATACAACAGCTTTTATATCGTATATAATGTATATTTGCAAACAGTGTGAAAGTAAAGGTCATTTCTACGTTCCGGGCAACCTAGACTTCACTCTAGGACGTTGCTCCACCAGGTCGAATAGTTGGGGCCTTAGAAAGCAACTCCAGTCGCATAAAATACAATAAAAATACAACAGTTTTACCATCGTATAACTGGCATAATTGCAACCAGTGTGAAAGATATGGTCATTTCTACGTTCCGGGCAAGCTAGGCTTCACTCTAGGGCGTTGGTCCACCACATCCAATAGTTAGGGCCTAAGAAGTCAACGCCAGAAGCACCAAATACAAAATAAATACAACAGTTTTACCATCGTATAAAACGAATAATTGCAACCAGTGTGAAAGTAATGGCCATTTCTACGTTCAGGGCATCCTACACTTAACTCTGAGGCATTGCTCCACCAGATCCAATACATAGGGCCTTAGAAGTGAACGCCAGAAGCATAAAATACAAAATAGATACAACAGTTTTTCCATCGCATATAATGTATATTTGCAAACAGTGTGAAAGTAAAGGTCATTTCTACGTTTCGGGCAACCTAGGCTTCACTGTAGGACGTTTCTCCTCCAGATCGAATAACTACGGCCTTGAAGTCAACGCCTGAAGCATAAAATATAATATAAATACAACAGTTTTTCAATCGTATAGCAGGAATAATTGCAACCAGAGTGAAGGTGATGGTCATTTCTACGTCCCGGGCAACCTAGGCTTCACTCTAGGGCGTTCCTCCACCAGATCGAATAGCTAGGGACTTAGAAGTCAACGCTAGGAGCGTAAAACAAAACAAAAATACAACGGTTTTTCCATCGTATAATACGAATAATTGCAACCAGTATGAAAGCTGTGGTCATTTCTACGTTCCGGGCAACCTAGGCTTCACTCAAGGACGTTGCTCAACCACATCGAATAGCTACGGCCCTAGAAGACAACCCCATAACTATAACATACAATATAAATACAACAGTCTTTCCATCGTATAAAACGAATAATTGCAACCAGTCTGATGGTTATGGTCATTTCTACGTCCCGGGCAATCTAGGCTTCTCTCTAGGGCGTTGCTACACCAGATCAAATAGATAGGGCCTAAGAAGTCAACGCCAGAAGCATAAAATACAACAGAAATACAACAGTTTTTCCGTCGTATAACAGGAATATTTGCAACCAGTGTGAAAGACATGGTCATTTCTTCGTTCCGGGCAACCTAGGCTTCACTCTAGTGCGTTGCTCCATCACATCGAATAGCTACGGCCTTAGGAGTCAACGCCAGAGGCATAAAATACAAAATAAATACAACAGTTTTTCCATTGTATAACAAGAATAATTGCAACCAGTGTGAAAGTGATGGTCATTTCTACGTTCCGGGCATCCTAGGCTTCACTCTAGGGCGTTGTTCCTCCAGATCGAATAGCTAGGGCCAAAGAAGTCTACACCAGAAGCATAAAATACAATATAAATACAACAGTTTTTCCATTGTATAACAGGAATAATTGCAACCAGTGTGAAAGTGATGGTCATTTCTACGTTCCGGGCAACCTAGGCTTCACTCTACGGCGTTGTTCCTCCAGATCGAATGGCTAGGGCCCAAGAAGTCTACAGCAGAAGCATAAAATACAATATAAATACAACAGTTTTTCCATCGTATAACAGGAAAAATTGCAACCAGTGTGAAAGTAATGGGCATTTCTACGTTCCGTGCAACCTAGGCTTCACTCTAGGGCGTTGATCCACCAGGTCGAATAGTTAGGGCCTTAGAAAACAACTCCAGACGCATAAAATACAATATAAATGCAACAGCTTTTCCACGGTATAAAACGAATAATTTCAACCAGCATGAAAGATATGGTCATTTCTACGTTCCGGGCAACCTAGGCTTCACTCTAGGGCGTTGCTCCACCAGATCGAATGGTTAGGTCCTAAGAAGTCAACGCCAGAAGCATAAAATACGATATATGTACAACAGCTTTTCCATCGTATCATACGAATAAGTGCAACCAGTGTGAAAGCAATGGCCATTTCTACGTTCCGGGCATCCTAGACTTAACTCTAGGGCGTTGCACTACCAGATCGAATAGCTGCGGCCTTAGAAGTCAACGCCCGAAGCATAAAATACAATAAAAATACAACAGCTTTCCACCGTATAACAGGAATAATAGCAACCAGAGTGAAGGTGATGGTCACTTCTAAGTTCCGGGCAACCTAGGCTTCACTCTAGAGCGTTGCACCACCAGATCGAATAGCTAGGGCCTGAGAAGTCAACGCAAGAAGCATAAAATAAAATATAAATACAACAGTTATTCCATCGTATAACAGGAATAATTACAACCAGTGTGAAAGTAATGGGCATTTCTACGTTCCGTGCAACCTAGGCTTCACTCTAGGGCGTTGGTCCACCACATCCAATAGTTAGGGCCTAAGAAGTCAACGCCAGAAGCACCAAATACAAAATAAATACAACAGTCTTACCATCGTATAAAACGAATAATTGCAACCAGTGTGAAAGTAATGGCCATTTCTACGTTCAGGGCATCCTACACTTAACTCTGAGGCATTGCTCCACCAGATCCAATACATAGGGCCTTAGAAGTGAACGCCAGAAGCATAAAATACAAAATAGATACAACAGTTTTTCCATCGCATATAATGTATATTTGCAAACAGTGTAAAAGTAAAGGTCATTTCTACGTTTCGGGCAACCTAGGCTTCACTGTAGGACGTTTCTCCTCCAGATCGAATAACTACGGCCTTGAAGTCAATGCCTGAAGCATAAAATATAATATAAATACAACAGTTTTTCAATCGTATAGCAGGAATAATTGCAACCAGAGTGAAGGTGATGGTCATTTCTACGTCCCGGGCAACCTAGGCTTCACTCTAGGGCGTTCCTCCACCAGATCGAATAGCTAGGGACTTAGAAGTCAACGCTAGGAGCGTAAAGCAAAATAAAAATACAACGGTTTTTCCATCGTATAATACGAATAATTGCAACCAGTATGAAAGCTGTGGTCATTTCTACGTTCCGGGCAACCTAGGCTTCACTCAAGGACGTTGCTCAACCACATCGAATAGCTACGGCCCTAGAAGACAACGCCATAACTATAACATACAATATAAATACAACAGTCTTTCCATCGTATAAAACGAATAATTGCAACCAGTCTGATGGTTATGGTCATTTCTACGTCCCGGGCAATCTAGGCTTCTCTCTAGGGCGTTGCTCCACCAGATCAAATAGATAGGGCCTAAGAAGTCAACGCCAGAAGCATAAAATACAACAGAAATACAACAGTTTTTCCGTCGTATAACAGGAATATTTGCAACCAGTGTGAAAGACATGGTCATTTCTTCGTTCCGGGCAACCTAGGCTTCACTCTAGTGCGTTGCTCCATCACATCGAATAGCTACGGCCTTAGGAGTCACCGCCAGAGGCATAAAATACAAAATAAATACAACAGTTTTCCCATTGTATAACAAGAATAATTGCAACCAGTGTGAAAGTGATGGTCATTTCTACGTTCCGGGCATCCTAGGCTTCACTCTAGGGCGTTGTTCCTCCAGATCGAATAGCTAGGGCCAAAGAAGTCTACACCAGAAGCATAAAATACAATATAAATACAACAGTTTTTCCATTGTATAACAGGAATAATTGCAACCAGTGTGAAAGTGATGGTCAGTTCTGCGCTTCGGGTAACCTAGGCTTCATTCTGGGGCTTCGCCCCACCAGATCGAATAGCTTAGAATTCAACGCCAGAAGAATAAAATACATCATAAGTACAACAGTTTTACCATCGTATAAAATGAATAATCACAAACAGTGTGAAGGTAATGGTCATTTCTACGTTCCGGGCAACCTAGGCATCACTCTTGGGCGTTGCTCCACCAGATCGAGTAGTTAGGGCCTTAGAAGTCAGCGCCCGAAACATAAAATACAATATAAATACAACAGCTTTTATATCGTATATAATGTATATTTGCAAACAGTGTGAAAGTAAAGGTCATTTCTACGTTCCGGGCAACCTAGACTTCACTCTAGGGCGTCGCTCCACCAAGTCGAATAGTTGGGGCCTTAGAAAGCAACTCCAGTCGCATAAAATACAATAAAAATACAACAGTTTTACCATCGTATAACTGGCATAATTGCAACCAGTGTGAAAGATATGGTCATTTCTACGTTCCGGGCAAGCTAGGCTTCACTCTAGGGCGTTGGTCCACCAGATCAAATAGATAGGGCCTAAGAAGTCAACGCCAGAAGCATAAAATACAACAGAAATACAACAGTTTTTCCGTCGTATAACAGGAATATTTGCAACCAGTGTGAAAGACATGGTCATTTCTTCGTTCCGGGCAACCTAGGCTTCACTCTAGTGCGTTGCTCCATCACATCGAATAGCTACGGCCTTAGGAGTCAACGCCAGAGGCATAAAATACAAAATAAATACAACAGTTTTCCCATTGTATAACAAGAATAATTGCAACCAGTGTGAAAGTGATGGTCATTTCTACGTTCCGGGCATCCTAGGCTTCACTCTAGGGCGTTGTTCCTCCAGATCGAATAGCTAGGCCCAAAGAAGTCTACACCAGAAGCATAAAATACAATATAAATACAACAGTTTTTCCATTGTATAACAGGAATAATTGCAACCAGTGTGAAAGTGATGGTCATTTCTACGTTTCGGGTAACCTAGGCTTCATTCTAGGGCTTCGCTCCACCAGATCGAATAGCTCGGGACTTAGAATTCAACGCCAGAAGAATAAAATACATCATAAGTACAACAGTTTTACCATCGTATAAAATGAATAATCACAAACAGTGTGAAGGTAATGGTCATTTCTACGTTCCGGGCAACCTAGGCATCACTCTTGGGCGTCGCTCCACCAGATCGAGTAGTTCGGGCCTTAGAAGTCAGCGCCCGAAACATAAAATACAATATAAATACAACAGCTTTTATATCGTATATAATGTATATTTGCAAACAGTGTGAAAGTAAAGGTCATTTCTACGTTCCGGGCAACCTAGACTTCACTCTAGGGCGTTGCTCCACCAAGTCGAATAGTTGGGGCCTTAGAAAGCAACTCCAGTCGCATAAAATACAATAAAAATACAACAGTTTTACCATCGTATAACTGGCATAATTGCAACCAGTGTGAAAGATATGGTCATTTCTACGTTCCGGGCAAGCTAGGCTTCACTCTAGGGCGTTGGTCCACCACATCCAATAGTTAGGGCCTAAGAAGTCAACGCCAGAAGCACCAAATACAAAATAAATACAACAGTTTTACCATCGTATAAAACGAATAATTGCAACCAGTGTGAAAGTAATGGCCATTTCTACGTTCAGGGCATCCTACACTTAACTCTGAGGCATTGCTCCACCAGATCCAATACATAGGGCCTTAGAAGTGAACGCCAGAAGCATAAAATACAAAATAGATACAACAGTTTTTCCATCGCATATAATGTATATTTGCAAACAGTGTGAAAGTAAAGGTCATTTCTACGTTTCGGGCAACCTAGGCTTCACTGTAGGACGTTTCTCCTCCAGATCGAATAACTACGGCCTTGAAGTCAATACCTGAAGCATAAAATATAATATAAATACAACAGTTTTTCAATCGTATAGCAGGAATAATTGCAACCAGAGTGAAGGTGATGGTCATTTCTACGTCCCGGGCAACCTAGGCTTCACTCTAGGGCGTTCCTCCACCAGATCGAATAGCTAGGTACTTAGAAGTCAACGCTAGGAGCGTAAAACAAAATAAAAATACAACGGTTTTTCCATCGTATAATACGAATAATTGCAACCAGTATGAAAGCTGTGGTCATTTCTACGTTCCGGGCAACCTAGGCATCACTCAAGGACGTTGCTCAACCACATCGAATAGCTACGGCCCTAGAAGACAACGCCATAACTATAACATACAATATAAATACAACAGTCTTTCCATCGTATAAAACGAATAATTGCAACCAGTCTGATGGTTATGGTCATTTCTTCGTTCCGGGCAACCTAGGCTTCACTCTAATGCGTTGCTCCATAACATCGAATAGCTACGGCCTTAGGTGTCAACGCCAGAGGCATAAAATACAAAATAAATACAACAGTTTTCCCATTGTATAACAAGAATAATTGCAACCAGTGTGAAAGTGATGGTCATTTCTACGTTCCGGGCATCCTAGGCTTCACTCTAGGGCGTTGTTCCTCCAGATCGAATAGCTAGGGCCAAAGAAGTCTACACCAGAAGCATAAAATACAATATAAATACAACAGTTTTTCCATTGTATAACAGGAATAATTGCAACCAGTGTGAAAGTGATGGTCATTTCTACGTTCCGGGCAACCTAGGCTTCACTCTAGGGCGTTGTTCCTCCAGATCGAATGGCTAGGGCCCAAGAAGTCTACAGCAGAAGCATAAAATACAATATAAATACAACAGTTTTTCCATCGTATAACAGGAATAATTGCAACCAGTGTGAAAGTAATGGGCATTTCTACGTTCCGTGCAACCTAGGCTTCACTCTAGGGCGTTGATCCACCAGGTCGAATAGTTAGGGCCTTAGAAAACAACTCCAGACGCATAAAATACAATATAAATCCAACAGCTTTTCCACGGTATAAAACGAATAATTTCAACCAGCATGAAAGATATGGTCATTTCTACGTTCCGGGCAACCTAGGCTTCACTCTAGGGCGTTGCTCCACCAGATCGAATGGTTAGGTCCTAAGAAGTCAACGCCAGAAGCATAAAATACGATATATGTACAACAGCTTTTCCATCGTATCATACGAATAAGTGCAACCAGTGTGAAAGCAATGGCCATTTCTACGTTCCGGGCATCCTAGACTTAACTCTAGGGCGTTGCACTACCAGATCGAATAGCTGCGGCCTTAGAAGTCAACGCCCGAAGCATAAAATACAATAAAAATACAACAGCTTTCCACCGTATAACAGGAATAATAGCAACCAGAGTGAAGGTGATGGTCACTTCTAAGTTCCGGGCAACCTAGGCTTCACTCTAGAGCGTTGCACCACCAGATCGAATAGCTAGGGCCTGAGAAGTCAACGCAAGAAGCATAAAATAAAATATAAATACAACAGTTATTCCATCGTATAACAGGAATAATTACAACCAGTGTGAAAGTAATGGGCATTTCTACGTTCCGTGCAACCTAGGCTTCACTCTAGGGCGTTGCTCCACCAGGTCGAATAGTTAGGGACTTCGAAAACAACTCCAGACGCATAAAACACAATAAAAATACAACAGTTCTTTCATCGTATAACAGAAACAATTGCAACATGCCTGAAGGTAATGGTCATTTCTACGTTCCGGAAATCTAGGCTTCTCTCTATGGCGTTGCTCCACCAGATCGAATAGTTAGGGCCTAAGAAGTCAACGCCAGAAGCATAAAATACAATAGAGATACAACAGTTTTTCCATCGTATAAGAGGAATAATTGCAACCAGTGTGAAAGATATGGTCATTTCAACGATCAGGGAACCTAGGCTTCACTCCAGGGCGTCGCTGCACCACATCGAATAGCTACGGACTTAGAAGTCAACGCCAGAAGGTTAAAATACAATATAAATACAACAGATTTTCCATTGTATAATACGAATAATTGCAATCAGTAAGAAAGTTATGGTCATTTCTACGTTCCGGGCATCCTGGGCTTCGCTCAAGGCCGTTGCTCCACCAGATCCAATAGTTAGGACCTAAGAAGTCAGCGCCAGAAGCATAAAATACAAAATAGATACAACAGTTTTTCCATCGTATAACAGGAATAATTGCAGCCAGTGTGAAAGTGATGGTCATTTCTACGTTCCGGACAACCTAGGCTTCGCTCAAGGGCGTTGCTCCACCAGATCGAATAACAAGGGACTTAGAAGTCAACGTCAGAAGCATAAAATATAATAAAATACAACAGTTTTTCCACTGTATAATATGAATAATTGCAAACAGTGTGGAAGTAGTGGTCATTTCTACGTTCCGGGCAACCTAGGCTTCACTCTAGGGCGTTGCTCCACCAAGTCGAATAGTTGGGGCCTTAGAAGTCAACGCCCGAAACATAAAATACAGTATAAATACAACAGATTTTATACCGTATATAATGTATATTTGCAAACAGTGTGAAAGTAAAGGTCATTTCTACGTTCCGGGCAACCTAGGCTTCACTCTAGGGTGTTGTTCCACCAGATCGAATAGTTAGGGACTTAGAATTCAACGCCAGAAGCATAAAATACAAAAAAATGCAACAGTTTTTCCATCGTATAAGAGGAATAACTGCAACCAGTGTGAAAGTACTGGTCATTTCTACGTTTCGGGTAACCTAGGCTTCATTCTAGGGCTTCGCTCCACCAGATCGAATAGCTCGGGACTTAGAATTCAACGCCAGAAGAATAAAATACATCATAAGTACAACAGTTTTACCATCGTATAAAATGAATAATCACAAACAGTGTGAAGGTAATGGTCATTTCTACGTTCCGGGCAACCTAGGCATCACTCTTGGGCGTTGCTCCACCAGATCGAGTAGTTAGGGCCTTAGAAGTCAGCGCCTGAAACATAAAATACATTATAAATACAACAGCTTTTATATCGTATATAATGTATATTTGCAAACAGTGTGAAAGTAAAGGTCATTTCTACGTTCCGCGCAACCTAGACTTCACTCTAGGGCGTTGCTCCACCAAGTCGAATAGTTGGGGCCTTAGAAAGCAACTCCAGTCGCATAAAATACAATAAAAATACAACAGTTTTACCATCGTATAACTGGCATAATTGCAACCAGTGTGAAAGATATGGTCATTTCTACGTTCCGGGCAAGCTAGGCTACACTCTAGGGCGTTGGTCCACCACATCCAATAGTTAGGGCCTAAGAAGTCAACGCCAGAAGCACCAAATACAAAATAAATACAACAGTCTTACCATCGTATAAAACGAATAATTGCAACCAGTGTGAAAGTAATGGCCATTTCTACGTTCAGGGCATCCTACACTTAACTCTGAGGCATTGCTCCACCAGATCCAATACATAGGGCCTTAGAAGTGAACGCCAGAAGCATAAAATACAAAATAGATACAACAGTTTTTCCATCGCATATAATGTACATTTGCAAACAGTGTGAAAGTAAAGGTCATTTCTACGTTTCGGGCAACCTAGGCTTCACTGTAGGACGTTTCTCCTCCAGATCGAATAACTACGGCCTTGAAGTCAATGCCTGAAGCATAAAATATAATATAAATACAACAGTTTTTCAATCGTATAGCAGGAATAATTGCAACCAGAGTGAAGGTGATGGTCATTTCTACGTCCCGGGCAACCTAGGCTTCACTCTAGGGCGTTCCTCCACCAGATCGAATAGCTAGGGACTTAGAAGTCAACGCTAGGAGCGTAAAGCAAAATAAAAATACAACGGTCTTTCCATCGTATAATACGAATAATTGCAACCAGTATGAAAGCTGTGGTCATTTCTACGTTCCGGGCAACCTAGGCTTCACTCAAGGACGTTGCTCAACCACATCGAATAGCTACGGCCCTAGAAGACAACGCCATAACTATAACATACATAATAAATACAACAGTCTTTCCATCGTATAAAACGAATAATTGCAACCAGTCTGATGGTTATGGTCATTTCTACGTCCCGGGCAATCTAGGCTTCTCTCTAGGGCGTTGCTCCACCAGATCAAATAGATAGGGCCTAAGAAGTCAACGCCAGAAGCATAAAATACAACAGAAATACAACAGTTTTTCCGTCGTATAACAGGAATATTTGCAACCAGTGTGAAAGACATGGTCATTTCTTCGTTCCGGGCAACCTAGGCTTCACTCTAGTGCGTTGCTCCATCACATCGAATAGCTACGGCCTTAGGAGTCAACGCCAGAGGCATAAAATACAAAATAAATACAACAGTTTTCCCATTGTATAACAAGAATAATTGCAACCAGTGTGAAAGTGATGGTCATTTCTACGTTCCGGGCATCCTAGGCTTCACTCTAGGGCGTTGTTCCTCCAGATCGAATAGCTAGGGCCAAAGAAGTCTACACCAGAAGCATAAAATACAATATAAATACAACAGTTTTTCCATTGTATAACAGGAATAATTGCAACCAGTGTGAAAGTGATGGTCATTTCTGCGCTTCGGGTAACCTAGGCTTCATTCTGGGGCTTCGCTCCACCAGATCGAATAGCTCGGGACTTAGAATTCAACGCCAGAAGAATAAAATACATCATAAGTACAACAGTTTTACCATCGTATAAAATGAATAATCACAAACAGTGTGAAGGTAATGATCATTTCTACGTTCCGGGCAACCTAGGCATCACTCTTGGGCGTTGCTCCACCAGATCGAGTAGTTAGGGCCTTAGAAGTCAGCGCCCGAAACATAAAATACAATATAAATACAACAGCTTTTATATCGTATATAATGTATATTTGCAAACAGTGTGAAAGTAAAGGTCATTTCTACGTTCCGGGCAACCTAGACTTCACTCTAGGGCGTCGCTCCACCAAGTCGAATAGTTGGGGCCTTAGAAAGCAACTCCAGTCGCATAAAATACAATAAAAATACAACAGTTTTACCATCGTATAACTGGCATAATTGCAACCAGTGTGAAAGATATGGTCATTTCTACGTTCCGGGCAAGCTAGACTTAACTCTAGGGCGTTGCGCTACCAGATCGAATAGCTGCGGCCTTAGAAGTCAACGCCCGAAGCATAAAATACAATAAAAATACAACAGTTTTTCCACCGTATAACAGGAATAATAGCAACCAGAGTGAAGGTGATGGTCACTTCTAAGTCCCGGGCAACCTAGGCTTCACTCTAGAGCGTTGCACCACCAGATCGAATAGCTAGGGCCTGAGAAGTCAACGCAAGAAGCATAAAATAAAATATAAATACAACAGTTATTCCATCGTATAACTGGCATAATTGCAACCAGTGTGAAAGATATGGTCATTTCTACATTCCGGGCAACATAGGCTCCACTCTAGGGCGTTACTCCACCAGATTGAATAGTTAGGGACTTAGAATTCGACGCCAGAAGCATAAAATACAACATAAGTACAACAGTTTTCCCATCGTATAACAGGAGTAAGTGCAACCAGTGTGAAAGTACAGGTCATTTCTACGTTCCGGGCAACCTAGGCTTCGCTCAAGGGCGTTGCTCCACCAGATCGAATAGCTAGGGACTTAGAAGTCAACGCTAGGAGCGTAAAACAAAATAAAAATACAACGGTTTTTCCATCGTATAAAACGAATAATTGCAACCAGTCTGATGGTTATGGTCATTTCTACGTCCCGGGCAATCTAGGCTTCTCTCTAGGGCGTTGCTCCACCAGATCAAATAGATAGGGCCTAAGAAGTCAACGCCAGAAGCATAAAATACAACAGAAATACAACAGTTTTTCCGTCGTATAACAGGAATATTTGCAACCAGTGTGAAAGTAATGGGCATTTCTGCGTTCCGTGCAACCTAGGCTTCACTCTAGGGCGTTGCTCCACCAGGTCGAATAGTTAGGGACTTCGAAAACAACTCCAGACGCATAAAACACAATAAAAATACAACAGTTCTTTCATCGTATAACAGGAACAATTGCAACATGCCTGAAGGTAATGGTCATTTCTACGTTCCGGAAATCTAGGCCTCTCTCTATGGCGTTGCTCCACAAGATCGAATAGTTGGGGCCTTAGAAGTCAACGCCCGAAACATAAAATACAGTATAAATACAACAGATTTTATACCGTATATAATGTATATTTGCAAACAGTGTGAAAGTAAAGGTCATTTCTACGTTCCGGGCAACCTAGGCTTCACTCTAGGGTGTTGTTCCACCAGATCGAATAGTTAGGGACTTAGAATTCAACGCCAGAAGCATAAAATACAAAAAAATGCAACAGTTTTTCCATCGTATAAGAGGAATAACTGCAACCAGTGTGAAAGTACTGGTCATTTCTACGTTTCGGGTAACCTAGGCTTCATTCTAGGGCTTCGCTCCACCAGATCGAATAGCTCGGGACTTAGAATTCAACGCCAGAAGAATAAAATACATCATAAGTACAACAGTTTTACCATCGTATAAAATGAATAATCACAAACAGTGTGAAGGTAATGGTCATTTCTACGTTCCGGGCAACCTAGGCATCACTCTTGGGCGTTGCTCCACCAGATCGAGTAGTTAGGGCCTTAGAAGTCAGCGCCAGAAGCACCAAATACGAAATAAATACAACAGTTTTTCCATCGTATAAAACGAATAATTGCAACCAGTATGAAAGTTGTGGTCATTTCTACGTTCCGGGCAACCTAGGCTTCACTCAAGGACGTTGCTCAACCACATCGAATAGCTACGGCCCTAGAAGACAACGGCATAACTATAAAAAACAATATAAATACAACAGTTTTTCCATCGTATAAAATGAATAATTGCAAACAGTGTGGAGGTAATGGTCATTTCTACTTTCCGGCAACCTAGGCTTCACTGTAGGGCATTTCTCCACCACATCGAAAGGCTACGGCCTTAGAAGTCAACGTCTGAAGCATAAAATATAATATAAATACAACAGTTTTTCCATCGTATAACAGGAATAATTGCAACCAGTGTGAAAGACATGGTCATTTCTACGTTCCGGGCAACCTAGGCTTCACACTAGGGCGTTGCTCCACCACATCGAATAGCTACGGCCTTAGGAGTCAACGCCAGAGGCATAAAATACAAAATAAATACAACAGTTTTTAAATCGTATAACAAGAATAATTGCAACCAGTGTGAAAGTGATGGTCATTTCTACATTCCGGGCAACCTAGGCTTCACTCTAGGGCGTTGCTCCACCAGATCGAATAGTTAGGGCCTAAGAAGTCAACGCCAGAAGCAAAAAATACATTATAGATACAACAGTTTTTCCATTGTATAAAATAAATAATTACAAACAGTGTGGAAGTAATGGTTATTTCTACGTTCCGGGCAACTTAGGTTTCACGCTAGGGCGTCGCTCCACCAGATCGAATAGTTAGGGACTTAGACGTCAACGCCAGAAGCATAAAATACAATATAAATACAACAGTTTTTCTATCGTATAACAGGAATATTTGCAAACAGTGTGAAAGATATGGTCATTTCTACGTTGCGGGCATCCTAGGCTTCACTCTAGGGCATTGCTCCACCACATCGAATAGTTACGGCCTTAGAAGTCAACGCCATAACTATAAAAAACAATATAAATACAACAGTTTTTCCATTGTATAAAACGAATAACTACAAACAGTGTGGAGGTAATGGTCATTTCTACTTTCCGGGCAACCTAGGCTTCACTCTAGGGCGTTTCTCCACCACATCGAATAGCTACGGTCTTAGGAGTCAACGCCAGAAGCATAAAATACAATAGAAATACAACAGTTTTTCCATCGTATAACAAGAATAATTGCAACCAGTGTGAAAGTGATGGTCATTACTACATTCCGGGCAACCTAGGCTTCGCTCTAGTGCGTTGCTCCATCAGATCGAATAGTTAGGGCCTTAGAAGTCAACGCCAGAAGCATAAAGTACAATATAAATACAACAGTTTTTCAATCGTATAACAGGAATAATTGCAAACAGTGTGAAAGATATGGCCATTTCTACGTTGCGGGCATCCTAGGCTTCACTCTAGGGCATTGCTCCACCACATCCACTAGTTACGGCCTTAGAAGTCAACGCCATGACTATAAAAAACAATATACAAACAACAGTTCTTCCATTGTATAAAATGAATAATTGCAAACAGTGTGGAGGTAATGGTCATTTCTACTTTCCGCGCTACCTAGGCTCCACTGTAGGGCGTTTCTCCACCACATCGAATAGCTACGGCCCTAGAAGTCAACGCCTGAAGCATAAAATATAATATAAATACAACAGTTTTTCCATCGTATAACAGGAATAATTGCAACCAGTGTGAAAGTAATGGTCATTTCTACGTTCCGTGCAACCTAGGCTTCACTCTAGGGCGTTGGTACACCAGATCGAATAGTTAGGGACTTAGAATTCAACGCCAGAAGCATAAAATACAAAAAAATGCAACAGTTTTTCCATCGTATAAGAGGAATAACTGCAACCAGTGTGAAAGTACTGGTCATTTCTACGTTTCGGGTAACCTAGGCTTCATTCTAGGGCTTCGCTCCACCAGATCGAATAGCTCGGGACTTAGAATTCAACGCCAGAAGAATAAAATACATCATAAGTACAACAGTTTTACCATCGTATAAAATGAATAATCACAAACAGTGTGAAGGTAATGGTCATTTCTACGTTCCGGGCAACCTAGGCATCACTCTTGGGCGTTGCTCCACCAGATCGAGTAGTTAGGGCCTTAGAAGTCAGCGCCAGAAGCACCAAATACGAAATAAATACAACAGTTTTTCCATCGTATAAAACGAATAATTGCAACCAGTATGAAAGTTGTGGTCATTTCTACGTTCCGGGCAACCTAGGCTTCACTCAAGGACGTTGCTCAACCACATCGAATAGCTACGGCCCTAGAAGACAACGGCATAACTATAAAAAACAATATAAATACAACAGTTTTTCCATCGTATAAAATGAATAATTGCAAACAGTGTGGAGGTAATGGTCATTTCTACTTTCCGGCAACCTAGGCTTCACTGTAGGGCATTTCTCCACCACATCGAAAGGCTACGGCCTTAGAAGTCAACGTCTGAAGCATAAAATATAATATAAATACAACAGTTTTTCCATCGTATAACAGGAATAATTGCAACCAGTGTGAAAGACATGGTCATTTCTACGTTCCGGGCAACCTAGGCTTCACACTAGGGCGTTGCTCCACCACATCGAATAGCTACGGCCTTAGGAGTCAACGCCAGAGGCATAAAATACAAAATAAATACAACAGTTTTTAAATCGTATAACAAGAATAATTGCAACCAGTGTGAAAGTGATGGTCATTTCTACATTCCGGGCAACCTAGGCTTCACTCTAGGGCGTTGCTCCACCAGATCGAATAGTTAGGGCCTAAGAAGTCAACGCCAGAAGCAAAAAATACATTATAGATACAACAGTTTTTCCATTGTATAAAATAAATAATTACAAACAGTGTGGAAGTAATGGTTATTTCTACGTTCCGGGCAACTTAGGTTTCACGCTAGGGCGTCGCTCCACCAGATCGAATAGTTAGGGACTTAGACGTCAACGCCAGAAGCATAAAATACAATATAAATACAACAGTTTTTCTATCGTATAACAGGAATATTTGCAAACAGTGTGAAAGATATGGTCATTTCTACGTTGCGGGCATCCTAGGCTTCACTCTAGGGCATTGCTCCACCACATCGAATAGTTACGGCCTTAGAAGTCAACGCCATAACTATAAAAAACAATATAAATACAACAGTTTTTCCATTGTATAAAACGAATAACTACAAACAGTGTGGAGGTAATGGTCATTTCTACTTTCCGGGCAACCTAGGCTTCACTCTAGGGCGTTTCTCCACCACATCGAATAGCTACGGTCTTAGGAGTCAACGCCAGAAGCATAAAATACAATAGAAATACAACAGTTTTTCCATCGTATAACAAGAATAATTGCAACCAGTGTGAAAGTGATGGTCATTACTACATTCCGGGCAACCTAGGCTTCGCTCTAGTGCGTTGCTCCATCAGATCGAATAGTTAGGGCCTTAGAAGTCAACGCCAGAAGCATAAAGTACAATATAAATACAACAGTTTTTCAATCGTATAACAGGAATAATTGCAAACAGTGTGAAAGATATGGCCATTTCTACGTTGCGGGCATCCTAGGCTTCACTCTAGGGCATTGCTCCACCACATCCACTAGTTACGGCCTTAGAAGTCAACGCCATGACTATAAAAAACAATATACAAACAACAGTTCTTCCATTGTATAAAATGAATAATTGCAAACAGTGTGGAGGTAATGGTCATTTCTACTTTCCGCGCTACCTAGGCTCCACTGTAGGGCGTTTCTCCACCACATCGAATAGCTACGGCCCTAGAAGTCAACGCCTGAAGCATAAAATATAATATAAATACAACAGTTTTTCCATCGTATAACAGGAATAATTGCAACCAGTGTGAAAGTAATGGTCATTTCTACGTTCCGTGCAACCTAGGCTTCACTCTAGGGCGTTGGTACACCAGATCGAATAGTTAGGGACTTAGAATTCAACGCCAGAAGCATAAAATACAAAAAAATGCAACAGTTTTTCCATCGTATAAGAGGAATAACTGCAACCAGTGTGAAAGTACTGGTCATTTCTACGTTTCGGGTAACCTAGGCTTCATTCTAGGGCTTCGCTCCACCAGATCGAATAGCTCGGGACTTAGAATTCAACGCCAGAAGAATAAAATACATCATAAGTACAACAGTTTTACCATCGTATAAAATGAATAATCACAAACAGTGTGAAGGTAATGGTCATTTCTACGTTCCGGGCAACCTAGGCATCACTCTTGGGCGTTGCTCCACCAGATCGAGTAGTTAGGGCCTTAGAAGTCAGCGCCAGAAGCACCAAATACGAAATAAATACAACAGTTTTTCCATCGTATAAAACGAATAATTGCAACCAGTATGAAAGTTGTGGTCATTTCTACGTTCCGGGCAACCTAGGCTTCACTCAAGGACGTTGCTCAACCACATCGAATAGCTACGGCCCTAGAAGACAACGGCATAACTATAAAAAACAATATAAATACAACAGTTTTTCCATCGTATAAAATGAATAATTGCAAACAGTGTGGAGGTAATGGTCATTTCTACTTTCCGGCAACCTAGGCTTCACTGTAGGGCATTTCTCCACCACATCGAAAGGCTACGGCCTTAGAAGTCAACGTCTGAAGCATAAAATATAATATAAATACAACAGTTTTTCCATCGTATAACAGGAATAATTGCAACCAGTGTGAAAGACATGGTCATTTCTACGTTCCGGGCAACCTAGGCTTCACACTAGGGCGTTGCTCCACCACATCGAATAGCTACGGCCTTAGGAGTCAACGCCAGAGGCATAAAATACAAAATAAATACAACAGTTTTTAAATCGTATAACAAGAATAATTGCAACCAGTGTGAAAGTGATGGTCATTTCTACATTCCGGGCAACCAAGGCTTCACTCTAGGGCGTTGCTCCACCAGATCGAATAGTTAGGGCCTAAGAAGTCAACGCCAGAAGCAAAAAATACATTATAGATACAACAGTTTTTCCATTGTATAAAATGAATAATTGCAAACAGTGTGAAAGACATGGTCATTTCTACGTTCCGGCCAACCTAGGCTTCATGCTAGGGCGTTGCTCCACCACATCGAATAGCTACGGCCTTAGGAGTCAACGCCAGAGGCATAACATACAATATAAGTACAACAGTTTTTCCATCGTATAAAACGAATAGTTGCAATCAGAACGATGGTTGTGGTCATTTCTACGTTCCGGGCAACCTAGCCTTCACCCTAGGCGTTGCTCCACCAGATCCAATAGTTAGGGCCTAAGAAGTCAACGCCAGAAGCATAAAGTACAATAAAAATCCAACAGTTTGTCCATCGTATAACAGGAACAATTGCAACCAGTGTGAAAGTAATGGTCATTTCTACGTTCCTGGCAACCTAGGTTTCGCTCTAGGGCGTTGCTCCACCACATCGAATAGTTCGGGCCTTGGAAAACAACTCCAGACGCATGAAATACAATAAAAATACAACAGTTTTTTCATCGTATAACAGGAATAATTGCAACAAGCCAGAAGGTAATGTTCATTTCTACGTTCCGGGCAATCTAGGCTTCTCTCTAGGCGTTGCTCCACCAGATCGAATAGTTAGGGCCTAAGAAGTCAACGCCAGAAGCATAAAATACAATAGAAATACAACAGTTTTACCATCGTATAACAGGAATAATTGCAACCAGTGTGAAATATATGGTCATTTCTACGATACGGGCAAGCAAGGCTTCACTCTAGGGCGTCGTTCCACCATATCGAATAGTTAGCGCCTAAGAAGTCTACGCCAGAAGCATAAAATACAATACAAATACAACAGCTTCTCCATCGTATAAGAGGAATAATTGCAACCAGTGTGAAAGGTATGGTCATTTCTACGTTGCGGGCATCCTAGGCTTCACTCTAGGGCATTGCTCCACCACATCGAATAGCTACGGCCTTAGAAGTCAACGGCATAACTATAAAAAACAATATAAATGCGACAGTTTTTCCATCGTATAAAATGAATAATTGCAAACAGTGTGGAGGTAATGGTCATTTCTACCTTCCGGGCAACCTAGGCTTCACTCTAGGGCGTTTCCCCACCACATCGAATAGCTACGGCCTTAGAAGTCAACGTCTGAAGCATAAAATATAATATAAATACAACAGTTTTTCCATCGTATAACAGGAATGATTGCAACCAGTGTGAAAGACATGGTCATTCCTACGTTCCGGGCAACCTAGGCTTCACTCTAGGGCGTTGCTCCATCACATCGAATAGCTACGGCCTTAGGAGTCAACGCCAGAGGCATAAAATACAAAATAAATACAATAGTTTTTCCTTCGTAAAAAACGAATACTTGCAATCAGTATGAAGGTTATGGTCATTTCTACGTTCCGGGCAACCTAGGCTTCACCCTAGGCGTTGCTCCACCAGATCCAATAGTTAGGGCCTAAGAAGTCAACGCCAGAAGCAAAAAATACAATAAAAATCCAACAGTTTGTCCATCGTATAACAGGAATAATTGCAACCAGTGTGAAAGTAATGGTCATTTCTACGTTCCGGGCAACCTAGGTTTCGCTCTAGGGCGTTGCTCCACCACATCGAATAGTTCGGGCCTTAGAAAACAACTCCAGACGCATAAAATACAATAAAAATACAACAGCTTTTTCATCGTATAACAGGAATAATTGCAACAAGCCAGAAGGTAATGGTCATTTCTACGTTCCGGGCAATCTAGGCTTCTCTCTAGGTCGATGCTCCACCAGATCAAATAGTTAGGGCCTAAGAAGTCAACGCCAGAAGCATAAAATACAATAGAAATACAACAGTTTTTCCATCGTATAAGAGGAATAATTGCAAACAGTGTGAAAGACATGGTCATTCCTACGTACCGGGCAACCTAGGCTTCAGTCTAGGGCGATGCTCCACCACATCGAATAGCTACGGCCTTAGGAGTCAACGCCAGAAGCATAAAATACAATAGAAATACAACAGTTTTTCCATCGTATAACAAGAATAATTGCAACCAGTGTGAAAGTGATGGTCATTTCTACATTCCGGGCAACCTAGGCTTCACTCTAGTGCGTTGCTCCACCAGATCGAATAGTTAGGGCCTTAGAAGTCAACGCCAGAAGCATAAAATACAATATAAATACAACAGTTTTTCAATCGTATAACAGGAATAATTGCAAACAGTGTGAATGATATGGTCATTTCTGCGTTGCGGGCATGCTAGGCTTCACTCTAGGGCATAGCTCCACCACATCGACTAGTTACGGCCTTAGAAGTCAACGCCATAACTATAAAGAACAATATACAAACAACAGTTTTTCCATTCTATAAAATGAATAATTGCAAACAGTGTGGAGGTAAAGGTCATTTCTACTTTCCGGGCAACCTAGGCTTCACTCTAGGGCGTTTCTCCACCACATAGAATAGCTACGGCCTTAGAAGTCATCGTCTGAAGCATAAAATACAATACAAATACAGCAGCTTTTCCATCGTATAACAGGAATAATTGCAACCAGTGTGAAAGGTATGGTCATTTCTACGTTGCGGGCATCCTAGGCTTCACTCTAGGGCATTGCTCCACCACATCGAATAGCTACGGCCTTAGAAGTCAACGGCATAACTATAAAAAACAATATAAATACAACAGTTTTTCCATCGTATAAAATGAATAATTGCAAACAGTGTGGAGCTAATGGTCATTTCTACTTTCCGGCAACCTAGGCTTCACTCTAGGGCGTTTCTCCACCACATCGAAAGGCTACGGCCTTAGAAGTCAACGTCTGAAGCATAAAATATAATATAAATACAACAGTTTTTCCATCGTATAACAGGAATAATTGCAACCAGTGTGAAAGACATGGTCATTTCTACGTTCCGGGCAACCTAGGCTTCACACTAGGGCGTTGCTCCACCACATCGAATAGCTACGGCCTTAGGAGTCAACGCCAGAGGCATAAAATACAAAATAAATACAACAGTTTTTAAATCGTATAACAAGAATAATTGCAACCAGTGTGAAAGTGATGGTCATTTCTACATTCCGGGCAACCTAGGCTTCACTCTAGGGCGTTGCTCCACCAGATCGAATAGTTAGGGCCTAAGAAGTCAACGCCAGAAGCAAAAAATACATTATAGATACAACAGTTTTTCCATTGTATAAAATAAATAATTACAAACAGTGTGGAAGTAATGGTTATTTCTACGTTCCGGGCAACTTAGGTTTCACGCTAGGGCGTCGCTCCACCAGATCGAATAGTTAGGGACTTAGACGTCAACGCCAGAAGCATAAAATACAATATAAATACAACAGTTTTTCTATCGTATAACAGGAATATTTGCAAACAGTGTGAAAGATATGGTCATTTCTACGTTGCGGGCATCCTAGGCTTCACTCTAGGGCATTGCTCCACCACATCGAATAGTTACGGCCTTAGAAGTCAACGCCATAACTATAAAAAACAATATAAATACAACAGTTTTTCCATTGTATAAAACGAATAACTACAAACAGTGTGGAGGTAATGGTCATTTCTACTTTCCGGGCAACCTAGGCTTCACTCTAGGGCGTTTCTCCACCACATCGAATAGCTACGGTCTTAGGAGTCAACGCCAGAAGCATAAAATACAATAGAAATACAACAGTTTTTCCATCGTATAACAAGAATAATTGCAACCAGTGTGAAAGTGATGGTCATTACTACATTCCGGGCAACCTAGGCTTCGCTCTAGTGCGTTGCTCCATCAGATCGAATAGTTAGGGCCTTAGAAGTCAACGCCAGAAGCATAAAGTACAATATAAATACAACAGTTTTTCAATCGTATAACAGGAATAATTGCAAACAGTGTGAAAGATATGGCCATTTCTACGTTGCGGGCATCCTAGGCTTCACTCTAGGGCATTGCTCCACCACATCCACTAGTTACGGCCTTAGAAGTCAACGCCATGACTATAAAAAACAATATACAAACAACAGTTCTTCCATTGTATAAAATGAATAATTGCAAACAGTGTGGAGGTAATGGTCATTTCTACTTTCCGCGCTACCTAGGCTCCACTGTAGGGCGTTTCTCCACCACATCGAATAGCTACGGCCCTAGAAGTCAACGCCTGAAGCATAAAATATAATATAAATACAACAGTTTTTCCATCGTATAACAGGAATAATTGCAACCAGTGTGAAAGTAATGGTCATTTCTACGTTCCGTGCAACCTAGGCTTCACTCTAGGGCGTTGGTACACCAGGTCGAATAGTTAGGGCCTTAGAAAACAACTCCAGACGCATAAAATACAATATAAATTCAACAGTTTTTCCACGGTATACAACGAATAATTGCAACCGGTATGATGGTTATGGTCATTTCTACTTTCCGTGCAACCTAGGCTTCACTCTAGTGCGTTGCTCCAACAGATCGAATAGTTAACGCCTTAGAAGTCAACGCCAGAAGCATAAAATACAATATAAATACAACAGTTTTTCCATCGTATAACAGGAATAATTGCAACCAGTGTGAAAGACATGGTCATTTCTACGTTCCGGCCAACCTAGGCTTCACTCTGGGGCGTTGCTTCACCACATCGAATAGCTACGGCCTTAGGAGTCAACGCCAGAGGCATAAAATACAAAGTAAATACAACAGTTTTTCCATCGTATAACAAGAATAATTGCAACCAGTGTGGAAGTAATGGTTATTCCTACGTTCCGGGCAACCTAGGCTTCATGCTAGGGCGTTGCTCCTCCACATCGAATAGCTACGGCCTTAGGAGTCAACGCCAGAGGCATAACATACAATATAAGTACAAGAGTTTTTCCATCGTATAAAACGAATAGTTGCAATCAGAATGATGGTTGTGGTCATTTCTACGTTCCGCGCAACCTAGCCTTCACCCTAGGCGTTGCTCCACCAGATGCAATAGTTAGGGCCTAAGAAGTCAACGCCAGAAGCATAAAGTACATTAAAAATCCAACAGTTTGTCCATCGTATAACAGGAACAATTGCAACCAGTGTGAAAGTAATGGTCATTTCTACGCTCCTGGCAACCTAGGTTTCGCTCTAGGGCGTTGCTCCACCACATCGAATAGTTCGGGCCTTAGAAAACAACTCCAGACGCATGAAATACAATAAAAATACAACAGTTTTTTCATCGTATAACAGGAATAATTGCAACAAGCCAGAAGGTAATGTTCATTTCTACGTTCCGGGCAATCTAGACTTCTCTCTAGGCGTTGCTCCACCAGATCGAATAGTTAGGGCCTAAGAAGTCAACGCCAGAAGCATAAAATACAATAGAAATACAACAGTTTTACCATCGTATAACAGGAATAATTGCAACCAGTGTGAAATATATGGTCATTTCTACGATACGGGCAACCAAGGCTTCACTCTAGGGCGTCGTTCCACCATATCGAATAGTTAGCGCCTAAGAAGTCTACGCCAGAAGCATAAAATACAATACAAATACAACAGCTTTTCCTTCGTATAAGAGGAATAATTGCAACCAGTGTGAAAGGTATGGTCATTTCTACGTTGCGGGCATCCTAGGCTTCACTCTAGGGCATTGCTCCACCACATCGAATAGCTACGGCCTTAGAAGTCAACGGCATAACTATAAAAAACAATATAAATGCAACAGTTTTTCCATCGTATAAAATGAATAATTGCAAACAGTGTGGAGGTAATGGTCATTTCTACCTTCCGGGCAACCTAGGCTTCACTCTAGGGCGTTTCTCCACCACATCGAATAGCTACGGCCTTAGAAGTCAACGTCTGAAGCATAAAATATAATATAAATACAACAGTTTTTCCATCGTTTAACAGGAATGATTGCAACCAGTGTGAAAGACATGGTCATTCCTACGTTCCGGGCAACCTAGGCTTCACTCTAGGGCGTTGCTCCATCACATCGAATAGCTACGGCCTTAGGAGTCAACGCCAGAGGCATAAAATACAAAATAAATACAACAGTTTTTCCTTCGTATAAAACGAATACTTGCAGTCAGTATGAAGGTTATGGTCATTTCTACGTTCCGGGCAACCTAGGCTTCACCCTAGGCGTTGCTCCACCAGATCCAATAGTTAGGGCCTAAGAAGTCAACGCCAGAAGCAAAAAATACAATAAAAATCCAACAGTTTGTCCATCGGATAACAGGAATAATTGCAACCAGTGTGAAAGTAATGGTCATTTCTACGTTCCGGGCAACCTAGGTTTCGCTCTAGGGCGTTGCTCCACCACATCGAATAGTTCGGGCCTTAGAAAACAACTCCAGACGCATAAAATACAATAAAAATACAACAGCTTTTTCATCGTATAACAGGAATAATTGCAACCAGCCAGAAGGTAATGGTCATTTCTACGTTCCGGGCAATCTAGGCTTCTCTCTAGGTCGTTGCTCCACCAGATCGAATAGTTAGGGCCTAAGAAGTCAACACCAGAAGCATAAAATACAATAGAAATACAACAGTTTTTCCATCGTATAACAAGAATAATTGCAACCAGTGTGAAAGTGATGGTCATTTCTATATTCCGGGCAACCTAGGCTTCACTCTAGTGCGTTGCTCCACCAGATCGAATAGTTAGGGCCTTAGAAGTCAACGCCAGAAGCATAAAATACAATATAAATACAACAGTTTTTCAATCGTATAACAGGAATAATTGCAAACAGTGTGAAAGGTATGGTCATTTCTACGTTGCGGGCATCCTAGGCTTCACTCTAGGGCATTGCTCCACCACATCGACTAGTTACGGCCTTAGAAGTCAACGCCAGAACTATAAAAAACAATATACAAACAACAGTTTTTCCATTGTATAAAATGAATAATTGCAAACAGTGTGGAGGTAATGGTCATTTCTACTTTCCGGGCTACCTAGGCTTCACTCTAGGGCGGTTCTCCACCACATCGAATAGCTACGACCCTAGAAGTCAACGCCTCAAGCATAAAATATAATATAAATACAACAGTTTTTCCATCGTATAAAACGAATAATTGCAATCAGGATGAAAGTTATGGTCATTTCTTCGTTCCGGGCAACCTAGGCTTCACTCTAGGGCATTGCTCCACCCCATCGAATAGCTACGGCCTTAGAAGTCAACGCCATATCTATAAAATACATTATAAATACAACAGTTTTTCCATTGTATAAAATGAATAATTGCAAACAGTGTGGAAGTATTGGTTATTTCTACGTTCCGGGCAACCTAGGCTTCACGCTAGGGCGTTGCTCCACCACATCGAACAGCTACGGCCTTAGGGGCCAACGCCAGAGGCATAACATACAATATAAGTACAACAGTTTTTCCATCGTATAAAACGAATAATTGCAATCAGTATGAAGGTTATGGTCATTTCTACGTTCCGGGCAACCTAGGCTTCACCCTAGGCGTTGCTCCACCAGACCCAATAGTTAGGGCCTAAGAAGTCAACGCCAGAAGCATAAAGAACAATAAAAATCCAACAGTTTGTCCATCCTATAACAGGAATAATTGCAATCAATGTGAAAGATATGGTCATTTCTACGTTGCGGGCATCCTAGGCTTCACTCTAGGGCATTGCTCCACCACATCGAATAGTTACGGCCTTAGAAGTCAACGCCATAACTATAAAAAACAATATAAATACAACAGTTTTTCCATTGTATAAAATGAATAACTGCAAACAGTGTGAAAGATATGGTCATTTCTACGTTGCGGGCATCCTAGGCTTCACTCTAGGGCATTGCTCCACCACATCGAATAGTTGCGGCCTTAGAAGTCAACGCCATAACTATAAAAAACAATATAAATACAACAGTTTTTCCATTGTATAAAATGAATAACTGCAAACAGTGTGGAGGTAATGGTCATTTCTACTTTCCGGGCAACCTAGGCTTCACTCTAGGGCGTTTCTCCACCACATCGAATAGCTACGGCCTTAGAAGTCAACGACTGAAGCATAAAATATAATATAAATACAACAGTTTTTCCATCGTATAACAGGAATGATTGCAACCAGTGTGAAAGACATGGTCATTCCTACGTTCCGGGCAACCTAGGCTTCACTCTAGGGCGTTGCTCCACCACATCGAATAGCTACGGCCTTAGGAGTCAACGCCAGAGGCATAAAATACAAAATAAATACAACAGTTTTTCCATCGTATAACAAGAATAATTGCAACCAGTGTGAAAGTGATGGTCATTTCTACATTCCGGGCAACCTAGGCTTCACTCTAGGGCGTTGTTCCACTAGATCGAATAGTTAGGGCCTAAGAAGTCAACGCCAGAAGCATAAAATACAATAGAAATACAACAGTTTTTCCATCGTATAAGAGGAATAATTGCAACCAGTGTGAAATATATGGTCATTTCTACGATACGGGCAACCTTGGCTTCACTCTAGGGCGTCGTTCCACCAGATCGGATAGTTAGCGCCTAAGAAGTCTACGCCAGAAGCATAAAATACAATACAAATACAACAGCTTTTCCATCGTATAACAGGAATAATTGCAACCAGTGTGAAAGGTATGGTCATTTCTACGTTGCGGGCATCCTAGGCTTCACTCTATGGCATTGCTCCACCACATCGAATAGCTACGGCCTTAGATGTCAACGGCATAACTATAAAAAACAATATAAATACAACAGTTTTTCCATCGTATAAAATGAATAATTGCACACAGTGTGGAGGTAATGGTCATTTCTACTTTCCGGGCAACCTAGGCTTCACTCTAGGGCGTGGTTCCCCCAGATCGAATAGTTAGGGCCTAAGAAGTCAACGCCAGAAGCATAAAATAAAATAAAAATACAACAGTTATTCCATCGTGTAACAGGAATAATTACAACCAGTGTGAAAGTAATGGGCATTTCTACGTTCCGTGCAACCTAGGCTTCACTCTAGGCCGTTGGTCCACCAGGTCGAATAGTCAAGGCCTTAGAAAACAACTCCAGACGCATAAAACACAAGAAAAATACAACAGTTCTTTCATCGTATAACAGGAACAATTGCAACATGCCTGAAGGTAATGGTCATTTCTACGTTCCGGGAAATCTACGCTTCTCTCCAGGGTGTTGCTCCACCAGATCGAATAGTTCGGGCCTAAGAAGTCAACGCCAGAAGCAGAAAATACAATAGGGATACAAAAGTTTTTCCATCGTATAACAGGAATAATTGCAATCTGTGTGAAAGATATGGTCATTTCTACGATCAGGGCAACCCAGGCTTCACTCTAGGCGTTGCTCCACCAGATCGAATAGTTAGGGCCTAAGAATTCAACGCCAGAAGCAAAAAATACATTATAAATACAACAGTTTTTCCATTGTATAAAATGAATAACTGCAACCAGTGTGGAGGTAATGGTCATTTCTACTTTCCGGACAACCTAGGCTTCACTCTAGGGCGTTTCTCCACCACATCGAATAGCTACGGCCTTAGAAGTCAACGACTGAAGCATAAAATATAATATAAATACAACAGTTTTTCCATCGTATAACAGGAATGATTGCAACCAGTGTGAAAGACATGGTCATTGCTACGTTCCGGGCAACCTAGGCTTCACTCTAGGGCGTTGCTCAACCACATCGAATAGCTACGGCCTTAGGAGTCAACTCCAGGGGCATAAAATACAAAATAAATACAACAGTTTTTCCATCGTATAACAAGAATAATTGCAACCAGTGTGAAAGTGATGGTCATTTCTACATTCGGGCAACCTAGGCTTCACTCTAGGGCGTTGCTCCACCAGATCGAATAGTTAGGGCCTAAGAAGTCAACGCCAGAAGCAAAAACTACATTATTAGTACAACAGTTTTTCCATTGTATAAAATGAATGATTGCAAACAGTGTGGAAGTAATGGTTATTCCTACGTTCCGGGCAACCCAGTCTTAACGCTAGGGCGTTGCTCCACCACATCGAATAGCTACGGCCTTAGGAGTCAATGCCAGAAGCATAAAATGCAATACAAATACAACAGCTTTTCCATCGTATAACAGGAATGATTGCAACCAGTGTGAAAGACATGGTCATTCCTACGTTCCGGGCAACCTAGGCTTCAGTCTAGGACGTTGCTCCACCACATCGAATAGCTACGGCCTTAGGAGTCAACGCCAGAAGCATAAAATACAATAGAAATACAACAGTTTTTCCATCGTATAACAAGAATAATTGCAACCAGTGTGAAAGTGATGGTCATTTCTACATTCCGGGCAACCTAGGCTTCACTCTAGTGCGTTGCTCCACCAGATCGAATAGTTAGGGCCTTAGAAGTCAACGCCAGAAGCAAAAAATACAATAGAAATACAACGGTTTTTCAATCGTATAACAGGAATAATTGCAAACAGTGTGAAAGATATGGTCATTTCTACGTTGCGGGCATCCTAGGCTTCACTCTAGGGCATTGTTCCACCACATCGAATAGTTACGGCCTTAGAAGTCAACGCCATAACTATAAAAAACAATATAGATACAACAGTTTTTCCATTGTATAAAATGAATAATTGCAAACAGTGTGGAAGTAATGGTTATTTCTACGTTCCGGGCAACCTAGGCTTCACGCTAGGGCGTTGCTCCACCAGATCGATTAGTTAGGGCCTTAGACGTCAACGCCAGAAGCATAAAATACAATATAAATACAACAGTTTTTCAATCGTATAACACGAATAATTGCAAACAGTGTGAAAGATATGGTCATTTCTACGTTGCGGGCATCCTAGGCTTCACTCTAGGGCATTGCTCCACCACATCGAATAGTTACGGCCTTAGAAGTCAACGCCATAACTATAAAAAACAATATAAATACAACAGTTTTTCCATTGTATAATATGAATAATTGCAATCAGTATGAAAGTTATGGCCATTTCTTCGTTCCGGGCAAACTAGGCTTCACTCTAGGGCATTGCTCCACCCCATCAAATAGCTGCGGCCTTAGAAGTCAACGCCATAACTATAAAATACATTATAAATACAACAGTTTCTCCATTGTATAAAATGAATAATTGCAACCAGTGTGAAAGACATGGTCATTTCTACGTTCCGGGTAACCTAGGCTTCACTCTAGGGCGTTGCTCCAACACATCGAATAGCTACGGCCTTAGGAGTCAACGCCAGAAGCATAAAATACAGAATAGATACACCAGTTTTCCCATCGTATAATACGAATAATTGCAATCAGTATGAAAGTTATGGTCATTTCTTCGTTCCGGGCAACCTAGGCTTCACTCTAGGGCATTACTCCACCCCATCGAATAGCTACAGCCTTACAAGTCAACGCCATAACTATAAAATACATTATAAATACAACAGTCTCTCCATTGTATAAAATGAATAATTGCAAACAGTGTGGAAGTAATGGTTATTCCTACGTTCCGGGCAACCTAGGCTTCACGCTAGGGCGTTGCTCCACCACATCGAATAGTTACGGCCTTAGGAGCCAACGCAAAAGGCATAACATACAATATAAGTACAACAGTTTTTCCATCGTATAAAACGAATAATTGCAATCAGTATGAAGGTTATGGTCATTTCTACGTTCCGGGCAACCTAGGCTTCACCCTAGGCGTTGCTCCACCAGATCCAATAGTTAGGGCCTAAGAAGTCAACGCCAGAAGCATAAAGAACAATAAAAATCCAACAGTTTGTCCATCGTATATAAGGAATAATTGCAACCAGTGTGAAAGTAATGGTCATTTCTACGTTCCGGGCAACCTAGGTTTCGCTCTACGGTGGTGCTCCACCACATCGAATAGTTAGGGCCTTAGAAAACAACTCCAGGCGCATAAAATACAATAAAAATACAACAGTTTTTGAACTGTATAATATGAATAATTGCAAACAGTGTGGAAGTAATGGTCATTTCTACGTTCCGGGCAACCTAGGCTTCACTCTAGGGCGTTGCTCCACCAGATCGAATAGCTAGGGCCTAAGAAGTCAACGCCAGAAGCATAAAATACAAAATAGATACAACAGTTTTTCCATCGTATAACAGGAATAATTGCAACGAGTGTGAAAGTGATGGTCATTTCTACGTTCCGGGCAACCTAGGCTTCACTCTAGTGCGTTGCTCCACCAGATCGAATAGTTAGGGCCTTAGAAGACGACGCCAGAGGCATAAAATACAATATAAATACAACAGTTTTTCAATCGTATAACAGGAATAATTGCAAACAGTGTGAAAGATATGGTCATGTCTACGTTGCGGGCATCCTAGGCTTCACTCTAGGGCATTGCTCCACCACATCGAATAGTTACGGCCTTAGAAGTCAACGCCATAACTATAAAAAGCAATATAAATAAAACAGTTTTTCCATTGTATAAAATGAATAATTGCAAACAGTGTGGAGGTAATGGTCATTTCTACTTTCCGGGCAACCTAGGCTTCACTCTAGGGCGTTTCTCCACCACATCGAATAGCTACGGCCCTAGAAGTCAACGCCTGAAGCATAAAATATAATATAAATACAACAGTTTTTCCATCGTATAACAGGAATAATTGCAACCAGTGTGAAAGGCATGGTCATTTCTACGTTCCAGGCAACCTAGTCTTCACTCTAGGGCGTTGCTCCACCAGATCGAATAGCTAGGGCCTAAGAAGTCAACGCCAGAAGCATAAAATACAAAATAGATACAACAGTTTTTCCATCGTATAACAGGAATAATTGCAACTAGTGTGAAAGTGATGGTCATTTCTACGTTCCGGGCAACCTAGGCTTCAGTCTAGGGCGTGGTTCCCCCAGATCGAATAGTTAGGGCCTAAGAAGTCAACGCCAGAAGCATAAACTGCAATATAAATACAACAGTTATTCCCTTGTATAACAGGAATAATTGCAACCAGTGTGAAAGGTATGGTCATTTCTACGTTCCGGGCAACCTAGGCTTCACTCTAGGGCATTGCTCCACCCCATCGAATAGCTACGGCCCTAGAAGACAACGCCATAACTGTAAAATACAATATAAATACAACAGTTTTTCCATTGTATAAAATGAATAATTGCAAACAGTGTGGAAGTAATGGTCATTTCTACGTTCCGGGCAACGTAGGCTTCACTCTAGGGCGTTGCTCCACCACATCGAATAGTTAGGGCCTTAGAAGTCAATGCCAGAAGCATAAAATACAAAATAGATACAACAGCTTGTCCATCGTACATGATGTATATTTGGAAGCAGTGTGAAAGTAAAGGTCATTACTACGTTCCGGGCAGCCTAGGCTTCACTACAAGGCAGTGCTCCACCAGATCAAATAGTTAGGGCCTAAGAAGTCAACGCCAGAAGCATAAAATACAATATAAATACAACAGCTTTTCCATCGTATATAATGTATATTTGCAAACAGTGTGAAAGTAACGGTCATTTCTACGTTCCGGGCAACCTAGGCTTCACTCTAGGGCGTTGCTCCACCAGATCGAATAGTTAGACTTAGAATTCGACGCCACAAGCATAAAATGCAACATAAGTACTACAGTTTTTCCATCGTATAACAGGAGTAGATGCAACCAGTGTAAAAGTACAGGTCATTTCTACGTTCCGGGCAACCTAGGCTTCGCTCATGGGAGTTGCTCCACCAGATCGAATAGCTAGGGCCTTAGAAGTCAACGCCCGAAACATAAAATACAATAAAAATACAACAGATTTCCATCGTATAACGGGAATAATTTCAACAAATCTGAACGTGAAGGTCATTTCCACGTTCCGGGCAACCTAGGCTTCACACTAGAGCGTCGTTCCACCAGATCGAATAGTTTGGGCCTAAGAAGTCTACGCCAGAAGCATAAAATGCAATACAAATACAACAGCTTTTCCATCGTATTACAGGAATAATTGCAACCAGTGTGAAAGGTATGGTCATTTCTACGTTCCGGGCAACCTAGGCTTCACTCTAGGGCGTTGCTCCACCACATAGAATAGCTGCGGCCTTAGAAGTCAACGCCAGAAGCATAAAATACAATATAGGTACAACAGTTTTTCCATCGTATAACAGGAATAGTTGCAACCAGTGTGAAAGACATGGTCATTTCTACGCTCCGGGCAACCTAAGCTTCACTCTAGGGCGTTGCTCCACCACATCGAATAGCTACGGCCTTAGGAGTCAACGGCAGAGGCATAAAATACAAAACAAATACAACAGTTTTTCCATCGTATAACAAGAATAATTGCAACCAGTGTGAAAGTTATGGTCATTTCTACGTTCCGGGCAACCTGGCTTCACCCTAGGGCGTTACTCCAACAGATCCAATAGTTAGGACCTTAGAAGTCGACGCCACAAGCATAAAATGCAACATAAGTACAACAGTTTTTCCATCGTATAACAGGAATGGTTGCAACCAGTGTAAAAGAACAGGTCATTTCTACGTTCCGGGCAACCTAGGCTTCGCTCAAGGGAGTTGCTCCACCAGATCGAATAGCTAGGGCCTTAGAAGTCAACGCCCGAAACATAAAATACAATAAAAATACAACAGATTTCCATCGTATAACGGGAATAATTTCAACAAATGTGAACGTGAAGGTCATTTCCACGTTCCAGGCAACCTAGGCTTCACTCTTCGGCGTTGGTCTACCAGATCCAATAGTTAGGGCCTCAGAAGTCAACGACAGAAGCATAAAATACAATAAGTATACAACAGCTTTTCCATCGTATAACATGAATAATTGCAACCAGAGTGAAGGTGATTGTCATTTCTACGTTCCGGGCAACCTAGGCTTCACCCTAGGGCGTTGATCCACCAGATCGAATAGTTAGGGCCTTAGATGTCAATGCCAGAAGCATAAAATACAATAAAATTCAACAGTTTTTCCATCGTATAACGGGAATAATTGCAACAAATGTGAAAGTGATGGTCATTTCTACGTTCCGGGCAACCTAGGCTTCACTCTAGGGCGTTGCTCCACCAGATCGAATAGTTAGGGCCTAAGAAGTCAACGCGAGAAGCATAAAATACAATATAAATACAACCGTTTTTCCCTTGTATAACAGGAATAATTGCAACCACTGTGATAGCTATGGTCATTTCTACGTTCCGGGCAACCTAGGCTTCACTCTAGGGCGTTGCTCCACCACATCGAATAGTTAGGTCCTTAGAAGTCAATGCCAGAAGCATAAAATGCAATATAAATACAACAGTTTTTCCACTGTATATTATGAATAATTGAAAACAGTGTGGAAGTAATGGTCATTTCTACGTTCCGGGCTACCTAGGCTTCACTCTAGGGCGTTGCTCAACCACTTCGAATAGCTACGGCCCTAGAAGAAAACGCCATAACTATAAAATACAATCTAAATACAACAGCTTTTCCATCGTATATGATGTATATTTGGAAACAGTGTGAAAGTAAAGGTCATTTCTACGTTCCGGGCAACCTAGGCTTCACTCTAGTGCGTTGCTCCACCAGATCGAATAGTTAGGGCCTTAGAAGTCAACGCCAGAAGCATAAAATACAATATAAATACAACAGTTTTTCAATCGTATAACAGGAATAATTGCAAACAGTGTGAAAGATATGGTCATTTCTACGTTGCGGGCATCCTAGGCTTCACTCTAGGGCATTGCTCCACCACATCGACTAGTTACGGCCTTAGAAGTCAACGCCATAACTATAAAATACATTATAAATACAACAGTCTCTCCATTGTATAAAATGAATAATTGCAAACAGTGTGGAAGTAATGGTTATTCCTACGTTCCGGGCAACCTAGGCTTCACGCTAGGGCGTTGCTCCACCACATCGAATAGTTACGGCCTTAGGAGCCAACGCAAGAGGCATAACATACAATATAAGTACAACAGTTTTTCCATCGTATAAAACGAATAATTGCAATCAGTATGAAGGTTATGGTCATTTCTACGTTCCGGGCAACCTAGGCTTCACCCTAGGCGTTGCTCCACCAGATCCAATAGTTAGGGCCTAAGAAGTCAACGCCAGAAGCATAAAGAACAATAAAAATCCAACAGTTTGTCCATCGTATATAAGGAATAATTGCAACCAGTGTGAAAGTAATGGTCATTTCTTCGTTCCGGGCAACCTAGTCTTCACTCTAGGGCGTTGCTCAACCACATCGAATAGCTACGACTCTAGAAGACAACGCCATAACTATAAAATGCAATATAAATACAACAGCTTTTCCATCGTATATGATGTATATTTGGAAACAGTGTGAAAGTAAAGGTCATTTCTACGTTCCGGGCAACCAAGGCTTCACTCTAGTGCGTTGTTCCACCAGATCGAATAGTTAGGGCCTTAGAAGACGACGCCAGAGGCATAAAATACAATATAAATACAACAGTTTTTCAATCGTATAACAGGAATAATTGCAAACAGTGTGAAAGATATGGTCATTTCTACGTTGCGGGCATCTTAGGCTTCACTCTAGGGCATTGCTCCACCACATCGAATAGTTGCGGCCTTAGAAGTCAACGCCATAACTATAAAAAGCAATATAAATACAACAGTTTTCCCATCGTATAATACGAATAATTGCAATCAGTATGAAAGTTATGGCCATTTCTTCGTTCCGGGCAACCTAGGCTTCACTCTAGGGCATTGCTCCACCCCATCAAATAGCTGCGGCCTTAGAAGTCAACGCCATAACTATAAAATACATTATAAATACAACAGTTTCTCCATTGTATAAAATGAATAATTGCAAACAGTGTGGAAGTAATGGCTATTTCTACGTTCCGGGCAACCTAGGCTTCACGCTAGGGCGTTGCTCCACCACATCGAATAGCTACGGCCTTAGAAGCCAACGCCAGAGGCATAACATACAATAGAAATACAACGGTTTTGCAATCGTATAACAGGAATAATAGCAAACAGTGTGAAAGATATGGTCATTTCTACGTTGCGGGCATCCTAGGCTTCACTCTAGGGCATTGCTCCACCACATCGAATAGTTACGGCCTTAGAAGTCAACGCCATAACTATAAAAAACAATATAGATACAACAGTTTTTTCATTGTATAAAATGAATAACTGCAAACAGTGTGGAGATAATGGTCATTTCTACTTTCCGGGCAACCTAGGCTTCACTCTAAGGCGTTTCTCCACCACATCGAATAGCTACGGCCTTAGAAGTCAACGACTGAAGCATAAAATATAATATAAATACAACAGTTTTTCCATCGTATAACAGGAATGATTGCAACCAGTGTGAAAGACATGGTCATTCCTACGTTCCGGGCAACCTAGGCTTCACTCTAGGGCGTTGCTCCACCACATCGAATAGCTACGGCCTTAGGAGTCAACGCCAGAGGCATAAAATACAAAATAGATACAACAGTTTTTCCATCGTATAACAAGAATAATTGCAACCAGTGTGAAATATATGGTCATTTCTACGATACGGGCAACCTTGGCTTCACTCTAGCGCGTCGTTCCACCAGATCGAATAGTTAGCGCCTAAGAAGTCTACGCCAGAAGCATAAAATGCAATACAAATACAACAGCTTTTCCATCGTATAACAGGAATAATTGCAACCAGTGTGAAAGGTATGGTCATTTCTACGTTGCGGGCATCCTAGGCTTCACTCTAGGGCATTGCTCCACCACATCGAATAGCTACGGCCTTAGAAGTCAACGCCATAACTATAAAAAACAATATAAATACAACAGTTTTTCCATTGTATAAAATGAATAACTGCAAACAGTGTGGAGGTAATGGCCATTTCTACTTTCCGGGCAACCTAGGCTTCACTGTAGGGCGTTTCTCCACCACATCGAATAGCTACGGCCTTAGAAGTCAACGACTGAAGCATAAAATATAATATAAATACAACAGTTTTTCCATCGTATAACAGGAATGATTGCAACCAGTGTGAAAGACATGGTCATTCCTACGTTCCGGGCAACCTAGGCTTCACTCTAGTGCGTTGCTCCACCAGATCGAAGAGTTAGGGCCTTAGAAGTCAACGCCAGAAGCATAAAATACAATATAAATACAGCAGTTTTTCAATCGTATAACAGGAATAATTGCAAACATTTTGAAAATATGGTCATTTTTACGTTGCGGGCATCCTAGGCTTCACTCTAGGGCATTGCTCCACCACATCGACTAGTTACGGCCTTAGAAGTCAACGCCTGAAGCATAAAATATAATATAAATACAACAGTTTTTCCATCGTATAACAGAAATAATTTCAACCAGTGTGAAAGACATGGTCATTTCTACGTTCCGGGCAACCTAGGTTTCACTCTAGGGCGTTGCTCCACCAGATCGAATAGTTAGGGCCTAAGAAGTCAACGCCAGAAGCATAAAATACAATATAAATACAACAGTTTTTCCATCGTATAATACGAATAATTGCAATCAGTATGAAAGTTATGGTCATTTCTACGTTCCGGGCAACCTGGGCGACACCAGAGGGCGTTGCTCCACCAGAGCGTGTAGTTAGGACCTAAGAAGTCAACGCCAGAAGCATAAAATACAGAATAGATACAACAGTTTTCCCATCGTATAATACGAATAATTGCAATCAATATGAAAGTTATGGTCATTTCTTCGTTCCGGGCAACCTAGGCTTCACTCTAGGGCATTGCTCCACCCCATCGAATAGCTACAGCCTTAGAAGTCAACGCCATAACTATAAAATACATTATAAATACAACAGTCTCTCCATTGTATAAAATGAATAATTGCAAACAGTGTGGAAGTAATGGTTATTCCTACGTTCCGGGCAACCTAGGCTTCACGCTAGGGCGTTGCTCCACCACATCGAATAGTTACGGCCTTAGGAGCCAACGCAAAAGGCATAACATACAATATAAGTACAACAGTTTTTCCATCGTATAAAACGAATAATTGCAATCAGTATGAAGGTTATGGTCATTTCTACGTTCCGGGCAACCTAGGCTTCACCCTAGGCGTTGCTCCACCAGATCGAATAGCTAGGGCCTAAGAAGTCAACGCCAGAAGCATAAAATACAAAATAGATACAACAGTTTTTCCATCGTATAACAGGAATAATTGCAACTAGTGTGAAAGTGATGGTCATTTCTACGTTCCGGGCAACCTAGGCTTCACTCTAGGGCGTTGCTCCACCAGATCGAATAGTTAGGGCCTAAGAAGTCAACGCCAGAAGCATAAAATACAATATAAATACAACCGTTTTTCCCTTGTATAACAGGAATAATTGCAACCACTGTGATAGCTATGGCCATTTCTACGTTCCGGGCAACCTAGGCTTCACTCTAGGGCGTTGCTCCACCACATCGAATAGTTAGGTCCTTAGAAGTCAATGCCAGAAGCATAAAATGCAATATAAATGCAACAGTTTTTCCACTGTATATTATGAATAATTGAAAACAGTGTGGAAGTAATGGTCATTTCTACGTTCCGGGCAACCTAGGCTTCACTCTAGTGCGTTGCTCCACCAGATCGAATAGTTAGGGCCTTAGAAGTCAACGCCAGAAGCATAAAATACAATATAAACACAACAGTTTTTCAATCGTATAACAGGAATAATTGCAAACATTTTGAAAGATATGGTCATTTTTACGTTGCGGGCAACCTAGGCTTCACGCTAGGGCGTTGCTCCACCACATCGAATAGCTACGGCCTTAGGAGCCAACGCCAGAGGCATAACATACAATAGAAATACAACGGTTTTTCAATCGTATAACAGGAATAATAGCAAACAGTGTGAAAGATATGGTCATTTCTACGTTGCGGGCATCCTAGGCTTCACTCTAGGGCATTGCTCCACCACATCGAATAGTTACGGCCTTAGAAGTCAACGCCATAACTATAAAAAACAATATAGATACAACAGTTTTTTCATTGTATAAAATGAATAACTGCAAACAGTGTGGAGATAATGGTCATTTCTACTTTCCGGGCAACCTAGGCTTCACTCTAAGGCGTTTCTCCACCACATCGAATAGCTACGGCCTTAGAAGTCAACGACTGAAGCATAAAATATAATATAAATACAACAGTTTTTCCATCGTATAACAGGAATGATTGCAACCAGTGTGAAAGACATGGTCATTCCTACGTTCCGGGCAACCTAGGCTTCACTCTAGGGCGTTGCTCCACCACATCGAATAGCTACGGCCTTAGGAGTCAACGCCAGAGGCATAAAATACAAAATAGATACAACAGTTTTTCCATCGTATAACAAGAATAATTGCAACCAGTGTGAAATATATGGTCATTTCTACGATACGGGCAACCTTGGCTTCACTCTAGGGCGTCGTTCCACCAGATCGAATAGTTAGCGCCTAAGAAGTCTACGCCAGAAGCATAAAATGCAATACAAATACAACAGCTTTTCCATCGTATAACAGGAATAATTGCAACCAGTGTGAAAGGTATGGTCATTTCTACGTTGCGGGCATCCTAGGCTTCACTCTAGGGCATTGCTCCACCACATCGAATAGCTACGGCCTTAGATGTCAACGGCATAACTATAAAAAACAATATAAATACAACAGGTTTTCCATCGTATAAAATGAATAATTGCACACAGTGTGGAGGTAATGGTCATTTCTACTTTCCGGGCCACCTAGGCTTCACTCAAGGGCGTTGCTCCACCAGATCGGATAGTTAGGGCCTAAGAAGTCAACGCCAGAAGCAAAAAATACATTATATATACAACAGTTTTTCCATTGTATAAAATGAATAATTGCAAACAGTGTGGAAGTAATGGTTATTTCTACGTTCCGGGCAACCTAGGCTTCACGCTAGGGCGTAGCTCCACCAGATCGAATAGTTAGGGCCTTAGACGTCAACGCCAGAAGCATAAAATACAATATAAATACAACAGTTTTTCAATCGTATAACAGGAATAATTGCAAACATTTTGAAAATATGGTCATTTTTACGTTGCGGGCATCCTAGGCTTCACTCTAGGGCATTGCTCCACCACATCGACTAGTTACGGCCTTAGAAGTCAACGCCTGAAGCATAAAATATAATATAAATACAACAGTTTTTCCATCGTATAACAGAAATAATTTCAACCAGTGTGAAAGACATGGTCATTTCTACGTTCCGGGCAACCTAGGTTTCACTCTAGGGCGTTGCTCCACCAGATCGAATAGTTAGGGCCTAAGAAGTCAACGCCAGAAGCATAAAATACAATATAAATACAACAGTTTTTCCATCGTATAATACGAATAATTGCAATCAGTATGAAAGTTATGGTCATTTCTACGTTCCGGGCAACCTGGGCGACACCAGAGGGCGTTGCTCCACCAGAGCGTGTAGTTAGGACCTAAGAAGTCAACGCCAGAAGCATAAAATACAGAATAGATACAACAGTTTTCCCATCGTATAATACGAATAATTGCAATCAGTATGAAAGTTATGGTCATTTCTTCGTTCCGGGCAACCTAGGCTTCACTCTAGGGCATTGCTCCACCCCATCGAATAGCTACAGCCTTAGAAGTCAACGCCATAACTATAAAATACATTATAAATACAACAGTCTCTCCATTGTATAAAATGAATAATTGCAAACAGTGTGGAAGTAATGGTTATTCCTACGTTCCGGGCAACCTAGGCTTCACGCTAGGGCGTTGCTCCACCACATCGAATAGTTACGGCCTTAGGAGCCAACGCAAAAGGCATAACATACAATATAAGTACAACAGTTTTTCCATCGTATAAAACGAATAATTGCAATCAGTATGAAGGTTATGGTCATTTCTACGTTCCGGGCAACCTAGGCTTCACCCTAGGCGTTGCTCCACCAGATCGAATAGCTAGGGCCTAAGAAGTCAACGCCAGAAGCATAAAATACAAAATAGATACAACAGTTTTTCCATCGTATAACAGGAATAATTGCAACTAGTGTGAAAGTGATGGTCATATCTACGTTCCGGGCAACCTAGGCTTCACTCTAGGGCGTTGCTCCACCAGATCGAATAGTTAGGGCCTAAGAAGTCAACGCCAGAAGCATAAAATACAATATAAATACAACCGTTTTTCCCTTGTATAACAGGAATAATTGCAACCACTGTGATAGCTATGGTCATTTCTACGTTCCGGGCAACCTAGGCTTCACTCTAGGGCGTTGCTCCACCACATCGAATAGTTAGGTCCTTAGAAGTCAATGCCAGAAGCATAAAATGCAATATAAATGCAACAGTTTTTCCACTGTATATTATGAATAATTGAAAACAGTGTGGAAGTAATGGTCATTTCTACGTTCCGGGCAACCTAGGCTTCACTCTAGTGCGTTGCTCCACCAGATCGAATAGTTAGGGCCTTAGAAGTCAACGCCAGAAGCATAAAATACAATATAAATACAACAGTTTTTCAATCGTATAACAGGAATAATTGCAAACATTTTGAAAGATATGGTCATTTTTACGTTGCGGGCATCCTAGGCTTCACTCTAGGGCATTGCTCCACCACATCGACTAGTTACGGCCTTAGAAGTCTACGCCAGAAGCATAAAATGCAATACAAATACAACAGTTTTTCCATTGTATAAAATGAATAATTGCAAACAGTGTGGAAGTAATGGTTATTTCTACGTTCCGGGCAACCTAGGCTTCACGCTAGGGCGTTGCTCCACCAGATCGAATAGTTAGGGCCTTAGACGTCAACGCCAGAAGCATAAAATACAATATAAATACAACAGTTTTTCAATCGTATAACAGGAATAATTGCAAACAGTGTGAAAGATATGGTCATTTCTACGTTGCGGGCATCCTAGGCTTCACTCTAGGGCATTGCTCCACCACATCGAATAGTTACGGCCTTAGAAGTCAACGCCATAACTATAAAAAACAATATAAATACAACAGTTTTTCCATTGTATAAAATGAATAACTGCAAACAGTGTGGAGGTAATGGTCATTTCTACTTTCCGGGCAACCTAGGCTTCACTCTAGGCCGTTTCTCCACCACATCGAATAGCTACGGCCTTAGAAGTCAACGACTGAAGCATAAAATATAATATAAATACAACAGTTTTTCCATCGTATAACAGGAATGATTGCAACCAGTGTGAAAGACATGGTCATTCCTACGTTCCGGGCAACCTAGGTTTCACTCTAGGGCGTTGCTCCACCAGATCGAATAGTTAGGGCCTAAGAAGTCAACGCCAGAAGCATAAAATACAATATAAATACAACAGTTTTTCCATCGTATAATACGAATAATTGCAATCAGTATGAAAGTTATGGTCATTTCTACGTTCCGGGCAACCTGGGCGACACCAGAGGGCGTTGCTCCACCAGAGCGTGTAGTTAGGACCTAAGAAGTCAACGCCAGAAGCATAAAATACAGAATAGATACAACAGTTTTCCCATCGTATAATACGAATAATTGCAATCAGTATGAAAGTTATGGTCATTTCTTCGTTCCGGGCAACCTAGGCTTCACTCTAGGGCATTGCTCCACCCCATCGAATAGCTACAGCCTTAGAAGTCAACGCCATAACTATAAAATACATTATAAATACAACAGTCTCTCCATTGTATAAAATGAATAATTGCAAACAGTGTGGAAGTAATGGTTATTCCTACGTTCCGGGCAACCTAGGCTTCACGCTAGGGCGTTGCTCCACCACATCGAATAGTTACGGCCTTAGGAGCCAACGCAAAAGGCATAACATACAATATAAGTACAACAGTTTTTCCATCGTATAAAACGAATAATTGCAATCAGTATGAAGGTTATGGTCATTTCTACGTTCCGGGCAACCTAGGCTTCACCCTAGGCGTTGCTCCACCAGATCGAATAGCTAGGGCCTAAGAAGTCAACGCCAGAAGCATAAAATACAAAATAGATACAACAGTTTTTCCATCGTATAACAGGAATAATTGCAACTAGTGTGAAAGTGATGGTCATTTCTACGTTCCGGGCAACCTAGGCTTCACTCTAGGGCGTTGCTCCACCAGATCGAATAGTTAGGGCCTAAGAAGTCAACGCCAGAAGCATAAAATACAATATAAATACAACCGTTTTTCCCTTGTATAACAGGAATAATTGCAACCACTGTGATAGCTATGGTCATTTCTACGTTCCGGGCAACCTAGGCTTCACTCTAGGGCGTTGCTCCACCACATCGAATAGTTAGGTCCTTAGAAGTCAATGCCAGAAGCATAAAATGCAATATAAATGCAACAGTTTTTCCACTGTATATTATGAATAATTGAAAACAGTGTGGAAGTAATGGTCATTTCTACGTTCCGGGCAACCTAGGCTTCACTCTAGTGCGTTGCTCCACCAGATCGAATAGTTAGGGCCTTAGAAGTCAACGCCAGAAGCATAAAATACAATATAAATACAACAGTTTTTCAATCGTATAACAGGAATAATTGCAAACATTTTGAAAGATATGGTCATTTTTACGTTGCGGGCATCCTAGGCTTCACTCTAGGGCATTGCTCCACCACATCGACCAGTTACGGCCTTAGAAGTCAACGCCTGAAGCATAAAATATAATATAAATACAACAGTTTTTCCATCGTATAACAGAAATAATTTCAACCAGTGTGAAAGACATGGTCATTTCTACGTTCCGGGCAACCTAGGTTTCACTCTAGGGCGTTGCTCCACCAGATCGAATAGTTACGGCCTAAGAAGTCAACGCCAGAAGCATAAAATACAATATAAATACAACAGTTTGTCCATCGTATATAAGGAATAATTGCAACCAGTGTGAAAGTAATGGTCATTTCTTCGTTCCGGGCAACCTAGTCTTCACTCTAGGGCGTTGCTCAACCACATCGAATAGCTACGACCCTAGAAGACAACGCCATAACTATAAAATGCAATATAAATACAACAGCTTTTCCATCGTATATGATGTATATTTGGAAACAGTGTGAAAGTAAAGGTCATTTCTACGTTCCGGGCAACCTAGGCTTCACTCTAGTGCGTTGCTCCACCAGATCGAATAGTTAGGGCCTTAGAAGACGACGCCAGAGGCATAAAATATAATATAAATACAACAGTTTTTCCATCGTATAACAGGAATAATTGCAACCAGTGTGAAAGGCATGGTCATTTCTACGTTCCAGGCAACCTAGGCTTCACTCTAGGGCGTTGCTCCACCAGATCGAATAGCTACGGCCTGAGAAGTCAACGCCATAACTATAAAATACAATATAAATACAACAGTTTTTCAATCGTATAACAGGAATAATTGCAAACAGTGTGAAAGATATGGTCATTTCTACGTTGCGGGCATCCTAGGCTTCACTCTAGGGCATTGCTCCACCACATCGTATAGTTACGGCCTTAGAAGTCAACGCCATAACTATAAAAAACAATATAAATACAACAGTGTTTCCATTGTATAAAATGAATAATTCCAAACAGTGTGGAGGTAATGGTCATTTCTACTTTCCGGGCAACCTAGGCTTCACTCTAGGGCGTTTCTCCACCACATCGAATAGCTACGGCCGTAGAAGTCAACGCCAGAAGCATAAAATACAGAATAGATACAACAGTTTTCCCATCGTATAATACGAATAATTGCAATCAGTATGAAAGTTATGGTCATTTCTTCGCTCCGGGCAACCTAGGCTTCATTCTAGGGCATTGCTCCACCCCATCGAATAGCTACGGCCTTAGAAGTCAACGCCATAACTATAAAATACATTATAAATACAACAGTTTCTCCATTGTATAAAATGAATAATTGCAAACAGTGTGGAAGTAATGGTCATTTCTACGTTCCGGGCAACCTAGTCTTCACTCTAGGGCGTTGCTCAACCACATCGAATAGCTACGACCCTAGAAGACAACGCCATAACTATAAAATACAATATAAATACAACAGCTTTTCCATCGTATATGATGTATATTTGGAAACAGTGTGAAAGTAAAGGTCATTTCTACGTTCCGGGCAACCTAGGCTTCACTCTAGTGCGTTGCTCCACCAGATCGAATAGTTAGGGCCTTAGAAGTCAACGCCTGAAGCATAAAATATAATATAAATACAACAGTTTTTCCATCGTATAACAGGAATAATTGCAACCAGTGTGAAAGGCATGGTCATTTCTACGTTCCAGGCAACCTAGGCTTCACTCTAGGGCGTTGCTCCATCAGATCGAATAGCTAGGGCCTAAGAAGTCATCGCCAGAAGCATAAAATACAAAATAGATACAACAGTTTTTCCATCGTATAACAGGAATAATTGCAACTAGTGTGAAAGTGATGGTCATTTCTACGTTCCGGGCAACCTAGGCTTCAGTCTAGGGCGTGGTTCCCCGAGATCGAATAGTTAGGGCCTAAGAAGTCAACGCCAGAAGCATAAACTGCAATATAAATACAACAGTTATTCCCTTGTATAACAGGAATAATTGCAACCAGTGTGAAAGTAATTGGCATTTCTACGTTCCGTGCAACCTAGGCTTCACTCTAGGGCGTTGGTCCACCAGGTCGAATAGTTAGTGCCTGAGAAAACAACTCCAGACGCATAAAACACAATAACAATGCAACAGTTCTTTCATCGTATAACAGGAACAATTGCAACATGCCTGAACGTAATGGTCATTTCTACGTTCCGGGCAATCTAGGCTTCTCTCTAGGGCGTTGCTCCACCAGATCGAATAGCTACGGCTTTAGAAGTCAACGCCATAACGATAAAATACAATATAAATACAACAGTTTTTCCATTGTATAAAATGAATAATTGCAAACAGTGTGGAAGTAATGGTTATTTCTACGTTCCGGGCAACCTAGGCTTCACGCTAGGGCGTTGCTCCACCACATCGAATAGTTACGGCCTTAGGAGCCAACGCAAAAGGCATAACATACAATATAAGTACAACAGTTTTTCCATCGTATAAAACGAATAATTGCAATCAGTATGAAGGTTATGGTCATTTCTACGTTCCGGGCAACCTAGGCTTCACCCTAGGCGTTGCTCCACCAGATCGAATAGCTAGGGCCTAAGAAGTCAACGCCAGAAGCATAAAATACAAAATAGATACAACAGTTTTTCCATCGTATAACAGGAATAATTGCAACTAGTGTGAAAGTGATGGTCATATCTACGTTCCGGGCAACCTAGGCTTCACTCTAGGGCGTTGCTCCACCAGATCGAATAGTTAGGGCCTAAGAAGTCAACGCCAGAAGCATAAAATACAATATAAATACAACCGTTTTTCCCTTGTATAACAGGAATAATTGCAACCACTGTGATAGCTATGGTCATTTCTACGTTCCGGGCAACCTAGGCTTCACTCTAGGGCGTTGCTCCACCACATCGAATAGTTAGGTCCTTAGAAGTCAATGCCAGAAGCATAAAATGCAATATAAATGCAACAGTTTTTCCACTGTATATTATGAATAATTGAAAACAGTGTGGAAGTAATGGTCATTTCTACGTTCCGGGCAACCTAGGCTTCACTCTAGTGCGTTGCTCCACCAGATCGAATAGTTAGGGCCTTAGAAGTCAACGCCAGAAGCATAAAATACAATATAAATACAACAGTTTTTCAATCGTATAACAGGAATAATTGCAAACATTTTGAAAGATATGGTCATTTTTACGTTGCGGGCATCCTAGGCTTCACTCTAGGGCATTGCTCCACCACATCGACTAGTTACGGCCTTAGAAGTCTACGCCAGAAGCATAAAATGCAATACAAATACAACAGTTTTTCCATTGTATAAAATGAATAATTGCAAACAGTGTGGAAGTAATGGTTATTTCTACGTTCCGGGCAACCTAGGCTTCACGCTAGGGCGTTGCTCCACCAGATCGAATAGTTAGGGCCTTAGACGTCAACGCCAGAAGCATAAAATACAATATAAATACAACAGTTTTTCAATCGTATAACAGGAATAATTGCAAACAGTGTGAAAGATATGGTCATTTCTACGTTGCGGGCATCCTAGGCTTCACTCTAGGGCATTGCTCCACCACATCGAATAGTTACGGCCTTAGAAGTCAACGCCATAACTATAAAAAACAATATAAATACAACAGTTTTTCCATTGTATAAAATGAATAACTGCAAACAGTGTGGAGGTAATGGTCATTTCTACTTTCCGGGCAACCTAGGCTTCACTCTAGGCCGTTTCTCCACCACATCGAATAGCTACGGCCTTAGAAGTCAACGACTGAAGCATAAAATATAATATAAATACAACAGTTTTTCCATCGTATAACAGGAATGATTGCAACCAGTGTGAAAGACATGGTCATTCCTACGTTCCGGGCAACCTAGGTTTCACTCTAGGGCGTTGCTCCACCAGATCGAATAGTTAGGGCCTAAGAAGTCAACGCCAGAAGCATAAAATACAATATAAATACAACAGTTTTTCCATCGTATAATACGAATAATTGCAATCAGTATGAAAGTTATGGTCATTTCTACGTTCCGGGCAACCTGGGCGACACCAGAGGGCGTTGCTCCACCAGAGCGTGTAGTTAGGACCTAAGAAGTCAACGCCAGAAGCATAAAATACAGAATAGATACAACAGTTTTCCCATCGTATAATACGAATAATTGCAATCAGTATGAAAGTTATGGTCATTTCTTCGTTCCGGGCAACCTAGGCTTCACTCTAGGGCATTGCTCCACCCCATCGAATAGCTACAGCCTTAGAAGTCAACGCCATAACTATAAAATACATTATAAATACAACAGTCTCTCCATTGTATAAAATGAATAATTGCAAACAGTGTGGAAGTAATGGTTATTCCTACGTTCCGGGCAACCTAGGCTTCACGCTAGGGCGTTGCTCCACCACATCGAATAGTTACGGCCTTAGGAGCCAACGCAAAAGGCATAACATACAATATAAGTACAACAGTTTTTCCATCGTATAAAACGAATAATTGCAATCAGTATGAAGGTTATGGTCATTTCTACGTTCCGGGCAACCTAGGCTTCACCCTAGGCGTTGCTCCACCAGATCGAATAGCTAGGGCCTAAGAAGTCAACGCCAGAAGCATAAAATACAAAATAGATACAACAGTTTTTCCATCGTATAACAGGAATAATTGCAACTAGTGTGAAAGTGATGGTCATTTCTACGTTCCGGGCAACCTAGGCTTCACTCTAGGGCGTTGCTCCACCAGATCGAATAGTTAGGGCCTAAGAAGTCAACGCCAGAAGCATAAAATACAATATAAATACAACCGTTTTTCCCTTGTATAACAGGAATAATTGCAACCACTGTGATAGCTATGGTCATTTCTACGTTCCGGGCAACCTAGGCTTCACTCTAGGGCGTTGCTCCACCACATCGAATAGTTAGGTCCTTAGAAGTCAATGCCAGAAGCATAAAATGCAATATAAATGCAACAGTTTTTCCACTGTATATTATGAATAATTGAAAACAGTGTGGAAGTAATGGTCATTTCTACGTTCCGGGCAACCTAGGCTTCACTCTAGTGCGTTGCTCCACCAGATCGAATAGTTAGGGCCTTAGAAGTCAACGCCAGAAGCATAAAATACAATATAAATACAACAGTTTTTCAATCGTATAACAGGAATAATTGCAAACATTTTGAAAGATATGGTCATTTTTACGTTGCGGGCATCCTAGGCTTCACTCTAGGGCATTGCTCCACCACATCGACCAGTTACGGCCTTAGAAGTCAACGCCTGAAGCATAAAATATAATATAAATACAACAGTTTTTCCATCGTATAACAGAAATAATTTCAACCAGTGTGAAAGACATGGTCATTTCTACGTTCCGGGCAACCTAGGTTTCACTCTAGGGCGTTGCTCCACCAGATCGAATAGTTACGGCCTAAGAAGTCAACGCCAGAAGCATAAAATACAATATAAATACAACAGTTTGTCCATCGTATATAAGGAATAATTGCAACCAGTGTGAAAGTAATGGTCATTTCTTCGTTCCGGGCAACCTAGTCTTCACTCTAGGGCGTTGCTCAACCACATCGAATAGCTACGACCCTAGAAGACAACGCCATAACTATAAAATGCAATATAAATACAACAGCTTTTCCATCGTATATGATGTATATTTGGAAACAGTGTGAAAGTAAAGGTCATTTCTACGTTCCGGGCAACCTAGGCTTCACTCTAGTGCGTTGCTCCACCAGATCGAATAGTTAGGGCCTTAGAAGACGACGCCAGAGGCATAAAATATAATATAAATACAACAGTTTTTCCATCGTATAACAGGAATAATTGCAACCAGTGTGAAAGGCATGGTCATTTCTACGTTCCAGGCAACCTAGGCTTCACTCTAGGGCGTTGCTCCACCAGATCGAATAGCTACGGCCTGAGAAGTCAACGCCATAACTATAAAATACAATATAAATACAACAGTTTTTCAATCGTATAACAGGAATAATTGCAAACAGTGTGAAAGATATGGTCATTTCTACGTTGCGGGCATCCTAGGCTTCACTCTAGGGCATTGCTCCACCACATCGTATAGTTACGGCCTTAGAAGTCAACGCCATAACTATAAAAAACAATATAAATACAACAGTGTTTCCATTGTATAAAATGAATAATTCCAAACAGTGTGGAGGTAATGGTCATTTCTACTTTCCGGGCAACCTAGGCTTCACTCTAGGGCGTTTCTCCACCACATCGAATAGCTACGGCCGTAGAAGTCAACGCCAGAAGCATAAAATACAGAATAGATACAACAGTTTTCCCATCGTATAATACGAATAATTGCAATCAGTATGAAAGTTATGGTCATTTCTTCGCTCCGGGCAACCTAGGCTTCATTCTAGGGCATTGCTCCACCCCATCGAATAGCTACGGCCTTAGAAGTCAACGCCATAACTATAAAATACATTATAAATACAACAGTTTCTCCATTGTATAAAATGAATAATTGCAAACAGTGTGGAAGTAATGGTCATTTCTACGTTCCGGGCAACCTAGTCTTCACTCTAGGGCGTTGCTCAACCACATCGAATAGCTACGACCCTAGAAGACAACGCCATAACTATAAAATACAATATAAATACAACAGCTTTTCCATCGTATATGATGTATATTTGGAAACAGTGTGAAAGTAAAGGTCATTTCTACGTTCCGGGCAACCTAGGCTTCACTCTAGTGCGTTGCTCCACCAGATCGAATAGTTAGGGCCTTAGAAGTCAACGCCTGAAGCATAAAATATAATATAAATACAACAGTTTTTCCATCGTATAACAGGAATAATTGCAACCAGTGTGAAAGGCATGGTCATTTCTACGTTCCAGGCAACCTAGGCTTCACTCTAGGGCGTTGCTCCATCAGATCGAATAGCTAGGGCCTAAGAAGTCATCGCCAGAAGCATAAAATACAAAATAGATACAACAGTTTTTCCATCGTATAACAGGAATAATTGCAACTAGTGTGAAAGTGATGGTCATTTCTACGTTCCGGGCAACCTAGGCTTCAGTCTAGGGCGTGGTTCCCCGAGATCGAATAGTTAGGGCCTAAGAAGTCAACGCCAGAAGCATAAACTGCAATATAAATACAACAGTTATTCCCTTGTATAACAGGAATAATTGCAACCAGTGTGAAAGTAATTGGCATTTCTACGTTCCGTGCAACCTAGGCTTCACTCTAGGGCGTTGGTCCACCAGGTCGAATAGTTAGTGCCTGAGAAAACAACTCCAGACGCATAAAACACAATAACAATGCAACAGTTCTTTCATCGTATAACAGGAACAATTGCAACATGCCTGAACGTAATGGTCATTTCTACGTTCCGGGCAATCTAGGCTTCTCTCTAGGGCGTTGCTCCACCAGATCGAATAGCTACGGCTTTAGAAGTCAACGCCATAACGATAAAATACAATATAAATACAACAGTTTTTCCATTGTATAAAATGAATAATTGCAAACAGTGTGGAAGTAATGGTTATTTCTACGTTCCGGGCAACCTAGGCTTCACGCTATGGCGTTGCTCCACCACATCGAATAGCTATGGCCTTAGGAGTCAACGCCAGAGGCATAACATACAATATAAGTAAAACAGTTTTTCCATCGTATAAAACGAATAATTGCAATCAGTATGAAGGTTATGGTCATTTCTACGTTCCGGGCAACCTAGGCTTCACTCTATGGCGTTGTTCCTCCAGTTCGAATAGCTACGGCCTAAGAAGTCTACACCAGAAGCATAAAATACAATAAAAATACAAAAGTTTTTCCGTCGTATAACAGGAATAATTGCCACCAGTGTGAAAGTGATGGTCATTTCTTCATTCCGGGCAACCTAGGCTTCACTCTAGGGCGTTGCTCCTCCAGATAGAATAGTTAGGGCCCAGGAAGTCAACGCCAGAAGCATAAAATACAATATAAATACAACAGTTTTTCCCTTGTATAACAGGAATAATTGCAGCAAGTGCGAAAGGTATGGTCATTTCTACGTTCCGGGCAACCTAGGCTTCACTCTAGGGCATTGCTCCATCACATCGAATAGCTACGGCCTTAGAAGTCAACGCCATAACTATAAAAAACAATATAAATACAACAGCTTTTCCATTGTATAAAATGATTAATTGCAAACAGTGTGGAGGTAATGGTCATTTCTACTTTCCGGACAACCTTGGCTTCACTCTAGGGCGTTTCTCCACCACATCGAATAGCTACGGCCTTAGAAGTCAACGTCTGAAGCATAAAATATAATATAAATACAACAGTTCTTCCATCGTATAACAAGAATAATTGCAACCAGTGTGAAAGTGATGGTCATTTCTACGATCCGGGCAACCTAGGCTTCAGTCTAGGGCGTGGTTCCCCCAGATCGAATCGTTAGGGCCTAAGAAGCCTACGCCAGAAGCATAAAATACAATATAAATATCAAGGTTTTTCCATCGTATAACTGGAATAATTGCAACCAGTGTGAAGGTGATGGTCTTCTCTAAGTTCCGGGCAACCTAGGCTTCACTCTAGAGCGTTGCTCCACCAGATCGAATAGCTAGGACCTTAGAAGTCAACGCCAGAAGCACAAAATAAAATAAAAGTACAACAGTTATTCCATCGTATAACAGGAATAATTACAACCAGTGTGAAAGTAATGGGCATTTCTACGTTCCGGGCAACTTAGGCTTCACCCTAGGGCGTTGCTCCACCAGATCGAATAGTTAGGGCCAAAGAAGTCAACGCCAGAAGCATAAAATACAATAGAAATACAACAGTTCTTCCATCGTATAACAGGAATAATTGCAACCAGTGTGAAAGCTATGGTCATTTCTACGTTCCGGGCAACCTAGGCTTCACTCTAGGGCGTTGCTCCACCACATCGAATAGTTAGGGCCTTAGAAGTCAATGCCAGAAGCATAAAATGCCATATAAATACAACAGTTTTTGCACTGTATAATATGAATAATTGCAAACAGTGTGGAAGTAATGGTCATTTCTACGTTCCGGGCAACCTAGGCTTCACTCTAGGGCGTTGCTCAACCACATCGAATAGCTACGGCCTTAGAAGTCAGCGCCATAACTATAAAATACAATATAAATACAACAGTTTTTCACTTGTATAAAATAAATAATTGCAAACAGTGTGGAAGTAATGGTTATTTCTACGTTCCGGGCAACCTAGGCTTCACTCTAGGGCGTTTCTCCACCACATCGAATAGCTACGGCCTTAGAAGTCAACGTCTGAAGCACAAAATAAAATAAATACAACAGTTTTTCCATCGTATAACAAGAATAATTGCAACCAGTGTGAAAGTGATGGTCATTTCTACGTTCCGGGCAACCTAGGCTTCAGTCTAGGCCGTGGTTCCCCAAGATCGAATAGTTAGGGCCTAAGAAGCCTTCACCAGAAGCATAAAATACAATATAAATACCACAGTTTTTCCATCGTATAGCAGGAATAATTGCAACCAGAGTGAAGGTGATGGTATTTTCTAAGTTCCGGGCAACCTAGGCTTCACTCTAGAGCGTTGCTCCACCAGATCGAATAGCTAGGACCTTAGAAGTCAACGCCAGAAGCACAAAATAAAATAAAAATACAACAGTTATCCATCGTATAACAGGAATAATTACAACCAGTGTGAAAGTAATGGGCATTTCTACGTTCCGTGCAACCTAGGCTTCACTCTATGGCGTTGTTCCACGAGGTCGAATAGTTAGGGCCTGAGAAAACAACTCCAGACGCATAAAATACAACATAAATACAACAGTTTTTCCACGGTATAAAACGAATAATTGCAATCAGTATGAAGGTTATGGTCATTTCTACGTTCCGGGCAACCTGGGCTTCACCAGGGCGTTGCTCCACCAGATCCAATAGTTAGGACCTAAGAAGTCAACGGCAGAAGCATAAAATACAAAATAGATCCAACAGTTTTTCCATCGTATAACAGGAATAATTGCAACCAGTGTGAAAGTGATGGTCATTTCTACGTTCTGGGCAACGCAGAATTCACTCTAGGGCGTTGTTCCGCCAGATCGAATAGTTAGGGACTAAGAAGTCAACGCCAGAAGCATAAACTGCAATATAAGTAAAACAGTTTTTCCATCGTATAAAACGAATAATTGCAATCAGTATGAAGGTTATGGTCATTTCTACGTTCCGGGCAACCTAGGCTTCACTCTATGGCGTTGTTCCTCCAGTTCGAATAGCTACGGCCTAAGAAGTCTACACCAGAAGCATAAAATACAATATAAGTACCACAGTTTTTCCATCGTATAATACGAATAATTGCAACCAGTGTGAAAGTACTGGTCACTTCTACGTTCCGGGTAACCTAGGCTTCACTCCAGGGCGTTGCTGCACCACATCGAATAGCTACGGCCTTAGAAGTCAACGCCAGAAGCTTAAAATACAATATAAATACAACAGATTTTCCATCGTATAATACGAATAATTGCAATCAGTATGAAAGTTATGGTCATTTCTACGTTCCGGGCAACCTGGGCTTCACCAGAGGGCGTTGCTCCACCAGATCCAATAGTTAGGACCTAGGAAGTCAACGGCAGAAGCATAAAATACAAAATAGATCCAACAGTTTTTCCATCGTATAACAGGAATAATTGCAACCAGTGTGAAAGTGATGGTCATTTCTACGTTCTGGGCAACGTAGGATTCACTCCAGGGCGTTGTTCCGACAGACCGAATAGTTAGGGACTAAGAAGTCAACGCCAGAAGCATAAACTGCAATATAAATACAACAGTTATTCCCTTGTATAACAGGAATAATTGCAACCAGTGTGCAAGGTATGGTCATTTCTACGTTCCGGGCAACCTAGGCTTCACTCTAGGGCATTACTCCACCACATCGAATAGCTACGGCCTTAGAAGTCAACGCTATAACTATAAAATACAATACAAAGACAACAGTTTTTCCATTGTATAAAATGAATAATTGCAAACAGTGTGGAAGTAATGGTTATTTCTACGTTCCGGGCAACCTAGGCTTCACGCTATTGCGTTGCTCCACCACATCGAATAGCTACGGCCTTAGGAGTCAACGCCAGAGGCACCAAATACAAAATTAATACAACAGTTTTTCCATCGTATAAAACGCATAATTGCAACCAGTATGAAAGTTACGGTAATATCTACGTTCCGGGCAACCTAGGGTTCACCCTAGGGCGTTGCTCCACCTGATCGAATAGTTAGGGCCTAAGAAGTCAACGCCAGAAGCATAAAATGCAAAATAAATACAACAGCTTTTCCATCGTATAACAAGAATAATTGCAACCAGTGTGAAAGTGATGGTCATTTCTACATTCCGGACAACCTAGACTTCACTCTAGGGCGTTGCTCCACCGGATCGAATAGTTAGGGCCTAAGAAGTCAACGCCAGAAGCACCAAATACAAAATTAATACAACAGTTTTTCCATCGTATAAAACGCATAATTGCAACCAGTATGAAAGTTACGGTAATATCTACGTTCCGGGCAACCTAGGCTTCACCCTAGGGCGTTGCTCCACCTGATCGAATAGTTAGGGCCTAAGAAGTCAACGCCTGAAGCATAAAATACAATATAAATACAACAGTTTTTCCATCGTATAAAACGAATAATTGCAACCAGTATGAAAGTTATGGTCATTTCTACGTTCCGGGCAACCTAGGCTTCACTCTAGGGCGTTGCCCAACCACATCGAATTGTTAGGGCCTAAGAAGTCAACGCCAGAAGCACCAAATACAAAATTAATACAACAGTTTTTCCATCGTATAAAACGAATAATTGCAACCAGTATGAAAGTTATGGCCATTTCTACGTTCCGGGCAACCTAGGCTTCACCCTAGGGCGTTGCTCCACCTGATCGAATAGTTACGGCCTAAGAAGTCAACGCCAGAAGCATAAAATACAATATAAATACAACAGCTTTTCCATCGTATATAATGTATATTTGCAAACAGTGTGAAAGTAACGGTCATTTCTATGTTCCGGGCAACCTAGGCTTCACTCTAGGGCGTTGCTCCACCAGATCGAATAGTTAGACTTAGAATTCGCCGCCACAAGCATAAAATGCAACATAAGTACTACAGTTTTTCCATCGTATAACAGGAGTAGATGCAACCAGTGTAAAAGTACAGGTCATTTCTACGTTCCGGGCAACCTAGGCTTCGCTCATGGGAGTTGCTCCACCAGATCGAATAGCTAGGGCCTTAGAAGTCAACGCCCGAAACATAAAATACAATAAAAATACAACAGATTTCCATCGTATAACGGGAATAATTTCAACAAATGTGAACGTGAAGGTCATTTCCACGTTCCGGGCAACCTAGGCTTCACTCTAGAGCGTCGTTCCACCAGATCGAATAGTTTGGGCCTAAGAAGTCTACGCCAGAAGCATAAAATCCAATACAAATACAACAGCTTTTCCATCGTATTACAGGTATAATTGCAACCAGTGTGAAAGGTATGGTCATTTCTACGTTCCGGGCAACCTAGGCTTCACTCTAGGGCGTTGCTCCACCACATAGAATAACTGCGGCCTTAGAAGTCAACGCCAGAAGCATAAAATACAATATAAGTACAACAGTTTTTCCATCGTATAACAGGAATAATTGCAACCAGTGTAAAAGAACAGGTCATTTCTACGTTCCGGGCAACCTAGGCTTCGCTCAAGGGAGTTGCTCCACCAGATCGAATAGCTAGGGCCTTAGAAGTCAACGCCCGAAACATAAAATACAATAAAAATACAACAGATTTCCATCGTATAACGGGAATAATTTCAACAAATGTGAACGTGAAGGTCATTTCCACGTTCCAGGCAACCTAGGCTTCACTCTTCGGCGTTGGTCTACCAGATCCAATAGTTAGGGCCTCAGAAGTCAACGACAGAAGCATAAAATACAATAAGTATACAACAGCTTTTCCATCGTATAACATGAATAATTGCAACCAGAGTGAAGGTGATTGTCATTTCTACGTTCCGGGCAACCTAGGCTTCACCCTAGGGCGTTGATCCACCAGATCGAATAGTTAGGGCCTTAGATGTCAATGCCAGAAGCATAAAATACAATAAAATTCAACAGTTTTTCCATCGTATATCGGGAATAATTGCAACAAATGTGAAAGTGATGGTCATTTTCACGTTCCGGCAACCTCGGCTTCACTCTAGGGCGTTGCTCCACCATATCGAATAGCTAGGGCCTTCGAAGTCAATGCCCGAAAAATAAAATACAATCAAAATACAACTTATTTCAATCGTATAACGGGAATAATTGCAACAAATGTTACCGTGATGGTCATTTCCACGTTCCGGGCAACCTAGGCTTCACTCTAGGGCGTTGGTCCACAAGATCCAATAGTTAGGGCCTAAGAAGGCAACGACAGAAGCATAAAATACAATAAAGATACAACAGCTTTTCCATCGTATAACAGGAATAAATGCAACCAGAGAGAAGGTGATGGTCGTTTCTACGTTCTGGGCAACCTAGGCTTCACTCAAGGGCGTTGTTCCTCCAGGTCGAATAGCTAGGGCCTAAGAAGCCTACAGCAGAAGCATAAAATACAATATAAATACAACAATTTTTCCATCGTATAACAGGAATAATTGCGACCAGTGTGAAAGTGATAGTCATTTCTACGTTCCGGGCAACCCATTCTTCACTCTAGGGCGTTGTTCCTCCAGATCGAATAGCTAGGGCCTAAGAAGTCTACAGCAGAAGCATAAAATACAATGTAAATACAACAGTTTTTCCATCGTATAACAGGAATAATTGCAACCAGTGTGATAGTGATGATCATTTCTACGTTCCGGGCAACCTAGGCTTCACTCTAGGGCGTTGTTCCTCCAGATCGAATAGCTAGGGCCTAAGAAGTCTACAGCAGAAGCATAAAAGACAATGTAAATACCACAGTTTTTCCATCGTATAACAGGAATAATTGCAACCAGAGTCAAGGTGTTGGTCATTTCTACGTTCCGGGCAACCTAGGCTTCACTCTATGGCGTTGTCCCTCCAGATCGAATGGCTAGGGCATACGAACTCTACACCAGAAGCATAAAATACAATATAAATACAACAGTTTTTCCATCGTATAATACGAATAATTGCAACCAGTGTGAAAGTACGGGTCATTTCTACTTTTCGGGTAACCTAGGCTTCACTCTTTGGCGCTGCTCCACCAGATCGAGTAGTTAGGGCCTTAGAAGTCAACGCCAGATGCATAAAATACAATAGAAATACAACAGTTTTTCCATCGTATAACAGGAATAATTGCAACCAGAGTGAAAGATATGGTCAATTCTACAATACGGTCAACCTAGGCTTCACTCTAGGGCGTTGCTCGACCACATCGAATAGCTATGGCCTAAGAAGTCAACGCCAGAAGCATAAAATGCAATAGAAATACAACAGTTTTTCCATCGTATAACAGGAATAATTGCCACCAGTGTGAAAGTGATGGTCATTTCTTCATTCCGGGCAACCTAGGCTTCACGCTAGGGCGTCGCTCCACCACATCGAATAGCTACGGCCTTAGGACTCAACGCCAGAGGCATAACATACAATATAAGTACAACAGTTTTTCATTGTATAAAATGAATAATTGCAAACAGTGTGGAAGTGATGGTTATATCTACGTTCCGGGCAACCTAGGCTTCACGCTAGGGCGTCGCTCCACCACCTCGAATAGCTACGGCCTTAGGAGTCAACGCCAGAGGCATAACATACAATATAAGTACAACAGTTTTTCCACTGTATAAAACGAATAATTGCAATCAGTATGAAGGTTATGGGCATTTCTACGTTCCGGGCAACCTAGTCTTCACTCTTGGGCGTTGCTATACCAGATCGAATTGCTACGGCCTTAGAAGTCAACGCCCGAAGCATAAAATACAATAAAAATACCACAGCTTTTCCATCGTATAACAGGAATAATAGCAACCAGTGTGAAAGGTATGGTCATTTCTAGGATCAGGGCAACCTAGGCTTCACTCTAGGGCGTCGTTCCGCCAGATCGAATAGTTAGGGACTAAGAAGTCAACGCCAGAAGCATAAACTGCAATATAAATACAACAGTTATTCCCTTGTATAACAGGAATAATTGCAACCAGTGTGCAAGGTATGGTCATTTCTACGTTCCGGGCAACCTAGGCTTCACTCTAGGACATTGCTCCACCACATCGCATAGCTACGGCCTTAGAAGTCAACGCCATAACTATAAAATACAATATAAATACAACAGTTTTTCCATTGTATAAAATGAATAATTGCAAACAGTGTGGAAGTAATGGTTATTTCTACGTTCCGGGCAACCTAGGCTTCACGCTATGGCGTTGCTCCACCACATCGAATAGCTACGGCCTTAGGAGTCAAAGCCAGAGGCATAACATACAATATAAGTAAAACAGTTTTTCCATCGTATAAAACGAATAATTGCAATCAGTATGAAGGTTATGGTCATTTCTACGTTCCGGGCAACCTAGGCTTCACTCTATGGCGTTGTTCCTCCAGTTCGAATAGCTACGGCCTAAGAAGCCTACACCAGAAGCATAAAATACAATATAAATACAACAGTTTTACCATCGTATAATACGAATAATTGCAACCAGTGTGAAAGTACTGGTCATTTCTACGTTCCGGGTAACCTAGGCTTCACTCTTTGGCGTTGCTCCACCAGATCGAATAGTTAGGGCTTTAGAAGTCAACGCCAGAAGCACAAAATAAAATAAAAATACAACAGTTATTCCATCGTGTAACAGGAATAATTACAACCAGTGTGAAAGTAATGGGCATTTCTACGTTCCGTGCAAGCTAGGCTTCACTCTAGGCCGTTGGTCCACCAGGTCGAATAGTCAAGGCCTTAGAAAACAACTCCAGACGCATAAAACACAAGAAAATACAACAGTTCTTTCATCGTATAACAGGAACAATTGCAACATGCCTGAAGGTAATGGTCATTTCTACGTTCCGGGAAATCTACGCTTCTCTCCAGGGTGTTGCTCCACCAGATCGAATAGTTCGGGCCTAAGAAGTCAACGCCAGAAGCATAAAATACAATAGGGATACAAAAGTTTTTCCATCGTAAAACAGGAATAATTGCAACCTGTGTGAAAGGTATGGTCATTTCTACGATCAGGGCAACCCAGGCTTCACTCTAGGCGTTGCTCCACCAGATCCAATAGTTAGGGCCTAAGAAGTCAACGCCAGAAGCATAACGTACAATAAAAATCCAACAGTTTGTCCACCGTATAACAGGAATAATTGCAACCAGTGTGAAAGTAACGGTCATTTCTACGTTCCGGGCAACCTAGGTTTCGCTCTAGGGCATTACTCCACCACATCGAATAGCTACGGCCTTAGAAGTCAACGCCATAACTATAAAATACAATATAAATACAACAGTTTTTCCATTGTATAAAATGAATAATTGCAAACAGTGCGGAAGTAATGGTTATTTCTACGTTCCGGGCAACCTAGGCTTCACGCTATGGCGTTGCTCCACCACATCGAATAGCTATGGCCTTAGGAGTCAACGCCAGAGGCATAACATACAATATAAGTAAAACAGTTTTTCCATCGTATAAAACGAATAATTGCAATCAGTATGAAGGTTATGGTCATTTCTACGTTCCGGGCAACCTAGGCTTCACTCTATGGCGTTGTTCCTCCAGTTCGAATAGCTACGGCCTAAGAAGTCTACACCAGAAGCATAAAATACAATATAAATACAACAGTTTTTCCATCGTATAATACGAATAATTGCAACCAGTGTGAAAGTACTGGTCATTTCTACGTTCCGGGTAACCTAGGCTTCACTCTTTGGCGTTGCTCCACCAGATCGAATAGTTAGGGCTTTAGAAGTCAACGCCAGAAGCACAAAATAAAATAAAAATACAACAGTTATTCCATCGTGTAACAGGAATAATTACAACCAGTGTGAAAGTAATGGGCATTTCTACGTTCCGTGCAACCTAGGCTTCACTCTAGGGCGTTGGTCCACCAGGTCGAATAGTTAGGGCCTGAGAAAACAACTCCAGACGCATAAAACACAATAACAATGCAACAGTTCTTTCATCGTATAACAGGAACAATTGCAACATGCCTGAACGTAATGGTCATTTCTACGTTCCGGGCAATCTAGGCTTCTCTCTAGGGCGTTGCTCCACCAGATCGAATAGCTACGGCCTTAGAAGTCAACGCCATAACTATAAAATACAATATAAATACAACAGTTTTTCCATTGTATAAAATGAATAATTGCAAACAGTGTGGAAGTAATGGTCATTTCTATGTTCCGGGCAACCTAGGCTTCACTCTATGGCGTTGTTCCTCCAGTTCGAATAGCTACGGCCTAAGAAGTCTACACCAGAAGCATAAAATACAATATAAATACAACAGTTTTTCCATCGTATAATACGAATAATTGCAACCAGTGTGAAAGTAATGGGCATTTCTACGTTCCGTGCAACCTAGGCTTCACTCTAGGGCGTTGGTCCACCAGGTCGAATAGTTAGGGCCTTAGAAAACAACTCCAGACGCATAAAATACAATATAAATACAACAGTTTTTCCACGGTATAAAACGAATAATTGCAATCAGTATGAAGGTTATGGTCATTTCTACGTTCCGGGCAACCTAGGCTTCACTCTATGGCGTTGTTCCTCCAGTTCGAATAGCTACGGCCTAAGAAGTCTACACCAGAAGCATAAAATACAATATAAATACAACAGTTTTTCCATCGTATAATACGAATAATTGCAACCAGTGTGAAAGTACTGGTCACTTCTACGTTCCGGGTAACCTAGGTTTCACTTTAGGGCGTTGGTCCACCAGGTCGAATAGTTAGGGCCTTAGAAAACAACTCCAGACGCATAAAATACAATATAAATACAACAGTTTTTCCACGGTATAAAACGAATAATTGCAACCAGTATGAAAGTTATGGTCAGTTGTACGTTCCGGGCAACTTAGGCTTCACCCTAGGGCGTTGCTCCACCAGGTCGAATAGTTAGGGCCAAAGAAGTCAACGCCAGAAGCATAAAATACAATAGAAATACAACAGTTCTTCCATCGTATAACAGGAATAATTGCAATCAGTGTGAAAGGTATGGTCATTTCTACGTACCGGGCAACCTAGGCTTCACTCTAGGGCGTTGCTCCACCACATCGAATAGCTGCGTCCTTAGGAGTCAACGCAAGAGGCATAAAATACAAAATAAATACAACAGTTTTTCCATCGTATAACAAGAATAATTGAAACCAGTGTGAAAGTGATGGTCATTTCTACATTCCGGGCAACCTCGTCTTCACTCTAGGGCGTTGCTGCACCAGATCGAATAGTTAGGGCCTAAGAAGTCAACGCCAGAAGCATAAAATACACAATAAATACAACAGTTCTTCCCTTGTGTAACAGGAATAATTGCAACCAGTGTGAAAGCTATGGTCATTTCTACGTTCCGGGCAACCTAGGCTTCACTCTAGGGCGTTGCTCCACCACATCGAATAGTTAGGGCCTTAGAAGTCAATGCCAGAAGCATAAAATGCCATATAAATACAACAGTTTTTGCACTGTATAATATGAATAATTGCAAACAGTGTGGAAGTAATGGTCATTTCTATGTTCCGGGCAACCTAGGCTTCACTCTAGGGCGTTGCTCAACCACATCGAATAGCTACGGCCTTAGAAGTCAACGCCATTACTATAAAATACAATATAAATACAACAGTTTTTCCATTGTATAAAATAAATAATTGCAAACAGTGTGGAAGTAATGGTTATTTCTACGTTCAGGGCAACCTAGGCTTCACGCTAGGGCGTTGCTCCACCACGTCGAATAGCTACGGCCTTAGGAGTCAACGCCAGAGGCATAACATACAATATAAGTACAACTGTTTTTCCATCGTATAAAACGAATAATTGCAACCAGTGTGAAAGTACTGGTCATTTCTACGTTCCGGGTAGCCTAGGCTTCACTCTTTGGCGTTGCTCCACCAGATCGAATAGTTAGGGCCTTAGAAGTCAACGCCAGAAGCACAAAATAAAATAAAAATACAACAGTTATTCCATTGTATAACAGGAATAATTACAACCAGTGTGAAAGTAATAGGCATTTCTACGTTCCGTGCAACCTAGGCTTCACTATAGGGCGTTGGTCCACCAGGTCGAATAGTTAGGGCCTGAGAAAACAACTCCAGACGCATAAAACACAATAACAATGCAACAGTTCTTTCATCGTATAACAGGAACAATTGCAACATGCCTGAACGTAATGGTCATTTCTACGTTCCGGGCAATCTAGGCTTCTCTCTAGGGCGTTGCTCTACCAGATCGAATAGCTACGGCCTTAGAAGTCAACGCCAGAAGGTTGAAATACAATATAAATACAACAGATTTTCCATCGTATAATACGTATAATTGCAATCAGTATGAAAGATATGGTCATTTCTACGATCAGGGCAACCTAGGCTTCACTACAGGGCGTTGCTGCACCACATCGAAAAGCTACGGCCTTAGAAGTCAACGCCAGAAGGTTAAAATACAATATAAAAACAACAGATTTTCCATCGTATAATACGAATAATTGCAATCAGTATGAAAGTTATGGTCATTTCTACGTTCCGGGCAACCTGCGCTTCACAAGAGGGCGTTGCTCCACCAGATCCAATAGTTAGGACCTAAGAAGTCAACGGCAGAAGCATAAAATACAAAATAGATCCAACAGTTTTCCCATCGTATAACAGGAATAATTGCAACCAGTGTGAAAGTGATGGTCATTTCTACGTTCTGGGCAACGTAGAATTCACTCTAGGGCGTTGTTCCGCCAGATCGAATAGTTAGGGACTAAGAAGTCAACGCCAGAAGCATAAACTGCTATATAAATACAACAGTTATTCCCTTGTATAACAGGAATAATTGCAACCAGTGTGCAAGGTATGGTCATTTCTACGTTCCGGGCAACCTAGGCTTCACTCAAGGGCATTACTGCAACACATCGAATAGCTACGGCCTTAGAAGTCAACGCCATAACTATAAAATACAATATAAACACAACAGTTTTTCATTTGTATAAAATGAATAATTGAAACCAGTGTGAAAGTGATGGTCATTTCTACGTTCCGGGCAACCTAGGCTTCACACTAGGGCATTGCTCCACCACATCGAATAGCTACGGCCTTAGGAGTCAACGCCAGAAGCACAAAATAAAATAAAAATACAACAGTTATTCCATCGTGTAACAGGAATAATTACAACCAGTCTGAAAGTAATGGGCATTTCTACGTTCCGTGCAACCTAGGCTTCACTCTAGGGCGTCGGTCCACCAGGTCGAATAGTTAGGGCCGGAGAAAACAACTCCAGACACATAAAACACAATAACAATGCAACAGTTCTTTCATCGTATAACAGGAACAATTGCAACATGCCTGAACGTAATGGTCATTTCTACGTTCCGGGCAATCTAGGCTTCTCTCTAGGGCGTTGCTCCACCAGATCGAATAGCTACGGCCATGGAAGTCAACGCCAGAAGGTTAAAATACAATATAAATACAACAGATTTTCCATCGTATAATACGAATAATTGCAATCAGTATGAAAGATATGGTCTTTTCTACGATCAGGGCAACCTAGGCTTCACTCCAGGGCGTTGCTGCACCACATCGAATAGCTACGGCCTTAGAAGTCAACGCCAGAAGGTTAAAATACAATATAAATACAACAGATTTTCCATCGTATAGTACGAATAATTGCAATCAGTATGAAAGTTATGGTCATTTCTACGTTCCGGGCAACTTGAGCTTCACCAGAGGGCGTTGCTCCACCAGATCCAATAGTTAGGACCTAAGAAGTCAACGGCAGAAGCATAAAATACAAAATAGATCCAACAGTTTTTCCATCGTATAACAGGAATAATTGCAACCAGTGTGAAAGTGATGGTCATTTCTACGTTCTGGGCAACGTAGGATTCACTCCAGGGCGTTGTTCCGACAGACCGAATAGTTAGGGACTAAGAAGTCAACGCCAGAAGCATAAACTGCAATATAAATACAACAGTTATTCCCTTGTATAACAGGAATAATTGCAACCAGTGTGCAAGGTATGGTCATTTCTACGTTCCGGGCAACCTGGGCTTCACCAGAGGGCGTTGCTCCACCAGATCCAATAGTTAGGACCTAAGAAGCCAACGGCAGAAGCATAAAATACAAAATAGATCCAACAGTTTTTCCATTGTATAAAATGAATAATTGCAAACAGTGTGGAAGTAATGGTTATTTCTACGTTCCGGGCAACCTAGACTTCACGCTATGGCGTTGCTCCACCACATCGAATAGCTACGGCCTTAGGAGTCAACGCCAGAGGCATAACATACAATATAAGTAAAACAGCTTTTCCATCGTATAAAACGAATAATTGCAATCAGTATGAAGGTTATGGTCATTTCTACGTTCCGGGCAACCTAGGCTTCACTCTATGGCGTTGTGCCTCCAGTTCGAATAGCTACGGCCTAAGAAGTCTACACCAGAAGCATAAAATACAATATAAATACAACAGTTTTTCCATCGTATAATACGAATAATTGCAACCAGTGTGAAAGTACTGGTCATTTCTACGTTCCGGGTAACCTAGGCTTCACTCTTTGGCGTTGCTCCACCAGATCGATAAGTTAGGGCTTTAGAAGTCAGCGCCAGAAGCACAAAATAAAATAAAAATACAACAGTTATTCCATCGTGTAACAGGAATAATTACAACCAGTGGGAAAGTAATGGCCATTTCTACGTTCCGTGCAACCTAGGCTTCACTCTAGGCCGTTGGTCCACCAGCTCGAATAGTCAAGGCCTTAGAAAACAACTCCAGACGCATAAAACACAAGAAAAATGCAACAGTTCTTTCATCGTATAACAGGAACAATTGCAACATGCCTGAAGGTAATGGTCATTTCTACGTTCCGGGAAATCTACGCTTCTCTCCAGGGTGTTGCTCCACCAGATCGAATAGTTCGGGCCTAAGAAGTCAACGCCTGAGGCATAAAATACAATATAAATACAACAGTTTTTCCATCGTATAAAACGAATAATTGCAGCCAGTATGAAAGTCATGGTCATTTCTACGTTCCGGGCAACCTAGGCTTCACTCTAGGGCGTTGCTCCACCAGATCGAATAGTTAGGGCCTAAGGAGTCAACAGCCGAAGCATAAAATACAAAATAAGTGGAACAGTTTTTCCATTGTATAAAACGAATAATTGAAACCAGTGTGAAAGTTATGGTCATTTCTACGTTCCGCGCAACCTAGGCTTCACCCTAGGGCGTTGCTCCACCTGATCGAATAGTTAGGGCCTAAGAAGTCAACGCCAGAAGCATAAAATACGATATATGTACACCAGTTTTTCCATCGTATAAAACTAATAATTGCAACCAGTGTGAAAATAATAGCCATTTTTACGTTGCGGGCATCCTAGACTTAACTCTGAGGCATTGCTACGCCAGATCGAATACATAGGGCCTTAGAAGTCAACGCCAGAAGTATAAAGTACAATCAAAGTCCAACAGTTTGTCCACCGTATAGCTGGAATAATTGCAACCAGAGTGAAAGTAATGGTCATTTCTACGTTTCGGGGACCTTGGCTCCACTCTAGGGCGTTGCTCCACCAGATGGAATAGCTAGGGCCTTAGAAGTCAATGTCAGAAGCATAAAATACAAAATGAATACAACAGTTTTTCCATCGTATAACAAGAATAATTGCAACCAGTGTGAAAGTGATGGTCATTTCTACGATCCGGGCACCCTGGGCATCACCCTAGGGCGTTGCTCCACCTGAGCGAATAGATAGGACCTAAGAAGTCAACGTCTGAAGCATAAAATACAATATAAATACGACAGTTTTTCCATCGTATAAACCGAATAATTGCAACCAGTATGAAAGTTATGGTCATTTCAATATTCCGGGCAACCTAGGCTTCACCCTAGGGCGTTGCTCCACCTGATCGAATAGTTAGGGCCTAAGAACTCAACGCCAGAAGCATAAAATACGATGTATGTACAACAGTTTTACCATCGTATAAAATGGATAATCGCAAACAGTGTGAAGGTAATGGTCATTTCTACGTTCCGGGCAACCTAGGCTTCACTACAGGGCGGTGCTCCACCAGATCAAATAGTTAGGGCCAAAGAAGTCAACGCCAGAAGCATAAAATACAATATAAATACAACAGCATTTCCATCGTATATAATGTACATTTGCAAACAGTGTGAAAGTAAAGGTCATTTCTACGTTCCGGGCAACCTAGGCTACACTCTAGGGCGTTGCTCCTCCAGGTCGAATAGTTAGGGACTTAGAATTCGACGCCAGAAGCATACAATACAACATAAGTACAACAGTGTTTCCATCGTATAACAGGAATAATTGCAACCAGTCTGAAAGTACAGGTCATTTTTACGTTCCGGGCAACCTAGGCTTCGCTCAAGGGCGTTGCTCCAACACATCGAATAGTTAGGGCCTTAGAAGTCAACGCCTGAGGCATAAAATACAAAATAAATAGAACAGTTTTTCCATTGTATAAAACGAATAATTGAAACCAGTGTGAAAGTTATGGTCCTTTCTACTTTCCGGGCAACCTAGGCTTCACTACAGGGCGGTGCTCCACCAGATCAAATAGTTAGGGCCTAAGAAGTCAGCGCCAGAAGCATAAAATACAATATAAATACAACAGCTTTTCCATCGTATATAATGTACATTTGCAAACAGTGTGAAAGTAACGGTCATTTCTACGTTCCGGGCAACCTAGGCTTCGCTCAAGGGCGTTGCTCCACCACATCGAATAGTTAGGGCCTTAGAAGTCAACGCCTGAAGCATAAAATACAATAAAAATACAACATTTTTTTCATCGTATAACAGGAATAATTGCAACCACTCTGAAAGATATGGTCATTTCTACGTTCCGGGCAACCCAGGCTTCACTCTGGGGCGTTGGTCCTCCACATCTAACAGTTAGGGCCTAAGAAGTCAACGCCTAAAGCATAAAATACAATAAAAATACAACATTTTTTTCATCGTATAACAGGAATAATTGCAACCAGTCTGAAAGATATGGTCATTTCTACGTTCCGGGCAACCTAGGCTTCACTCTAGGGCGTTGGTCCTCCACATCTAACAGTTAGGGCCTAAGAAGTCAACGCCAGAAGCACCAAATACAAAATAAATACAACAGTTTTTCCATCGTATAAAACGAATAATTGCAACCAGTATGAAAGTTATGGTCATTTCTACGTTCCGGGCAACCTAGGCTTCACCCTAGGGCGTTGCTCCACCTGATCGAATAGTTAGGGCCTAAGAAGTCAACGCCAGAAGCATAAAATACAAAATAAATACAACAGTTTTTCCATCGTATAACAAGAATAATTGCAACCAGTGTGAAAGTGATGGTCATTTCTACATTCCGGACAACCTAGGCTTCACTCTAGGGCGTTGCTCCACCGGATCGAATAGTTAGGGCCTAAGAAGTCAACGCCAGAAGCACCAAATACAAAATTAATACAACAGTTTTTCCATCGTGTAAAACGAATAATTGCAACCAGTATGAAAGTTACGGTCATTTCTACGTTCCGGGCAACCTAGGCTTCACCCTAGGGCGTTGCTGCACCTGATCGAATAGTTAGGGCCTAAGAAGTCAACGCCTGAAGCATAAAATACAATATAAATACAACAGTTTTTCCATCGTATAAAACGAATAATTGCAACCAGTATGAAAGTTATGGTCATTTCTACGTTCCGGGCAACCTAGGCTTCACTCTAGGGCGTTGCTCAACCACATCGAATAGTTAGGGCCTAAGAGGTCAACGCCAGAAGCACCAAATACAAAATTAATACAACAGTTTTTCCATCGTATGAAACGAATAATTGCAACCAGTATGAAAGTTATGGCCATTTCTACGTTCCGGGCAACCTAGGCTTCACCCTAGGGCGTTGCTCCACCTGATCGAATAGTTAGGGCCTAAGAAGTCAACGCCAGAAGCATAAAATACGATATATGTACAACAGTTTTACCATCGTATAAAATGAATAATCGCAAACAGTGTGAAGGTAATGGTCATTTCTACGTTCCGGGCAACCTAGGCTTCACTCTAGGGCGTTGCTCCACCAGATCGAATAGTTAGGGCCATAGAAGTCAACGCCCGAAGCATAAAATACAAAATAAATAGAACAGCTTTTCCATTGTATAAAACGAATAATTGAAACCAGTGTGAAAGTTATGGTCATTTCCACGTTCCGGGCAACCTAGGCTTCACTACAGGGCGGTGCTCTACCGGATCAAATAGTTAGGGCCTAAGAAGTCAACGCCAGAAGCATAAAATACAATATAAATACAACAGCTTTTGCATGGTATATAATGTACATTTGCAAACAGTGTGAAAGTAACGGTCATTTCTACGTTCCCGGCAACCTAGGCTTCACTCTAGGGCGTTGCTCCACCAGATGGAATAGCTAGGGCCTTAGAAGTCAACACCAGAAGCATAAAATACAATAAAAATACAACAGTTTTTCCATCGTATAGCCTGAATAATTGAAACCAGAGTGAAAGTGATGGCCATTTCTACATTCCGGGCAACCTTGGCTTCATTCTAGGTCGTTGTTCTACCAGATCGGACAGTTAGGTCCTAAGAAGACAACGCCAGAAGCATAAAATACAATATAAATCCAACAGCTTTTCCATCGTCTAAAACGAATAATTGCAACCAGTGTGAAAGTAATGGCCATTTCAGCGTTACGGGCATCCTAGACTTAACTCTGAGGCATTGCTCCACCAGATCGAATAGATAGGGCCTTAGAAGTCAACGCCAGAAGCATAAAGTACAATAAAAATCGATCAGTTTTTCTGTCGTATAACAGGAATAATTGCAACCAGAGTGGAAGTGATGGTCATTTCTACGTTCCGGGCGACCTAGGCTACACTCTAGGGTGTTGCTCCACCAGATCGGATAGCTAGGGCCTTAGAAGTCAACGCCAGAGGCATATAATACAAAATTAATAGAACAGTTTTTCCATTGTATAAAACGAATGATTGCAACCAGAGTGAAACTTATGGTCCTTTCTACGTTCCGTGCAACATAGGCTGCACTCTAGGGCGTTGCTCCACCACATCGAATAGTCAGGGCCTTAAGACTCAATGCCAGAAGCATAAAATACAGTATAAATACAACAGTTTTTCCATCGTACACAATTAATGATTGCAAGCATTGTGAAAGTAACGGCCATTTCTACGTTCCGAGCAACCTAGGCTTCACTCTAGGGCGATGCTCCACCGGATCGAATATATAGGGCCTAAGAAGTCAACGCCAGAAGCATAAAATACAATAAAAATACAAGAGCTTTTCCATCGTATAGCATGAATAATTGCAACCGGAGTGGAAGTAATGGTCATTTCTACGTTTCGGGCAACCTAGGCTTCTCTCTAGGGCGTTGCTCCACCAGATCGAATAGCTAGGGTCTTAGAAGTCAACGCCCGAAACATAAAATACAATATAAATACAACAGTTTTTCCATCGTATAACAGGAATAGTTGCGAACAGTGTGATAGTGATGGTCATATCTACGTTTCCCGGCAACCTTGGCTTCATTCTAGGGCGTTCTTCCACCAGATCGAACAGCTAGGGCCTAAGAAGTCAACGCCAGAAGCATAAAATACAATATAAATACAAAAGTTTTTCCATCATATAAAACGAATAATAGCAACCAGTGTAAAAGTAATGGTCATTTCTACGTTCCGGGCAACCTAGGCTTCATTCTAGGGCGTTGCTCCACCAAATCGAATAGTTAGGGCCTTAAAAGTCAATGCCAGAAGAATAAGATACAATATAAATACAACAGTTTTTCGATCGTATAAAATGAATAATTGCAAACCCTGTGAAAGTAATGGTCATTTCTACGTTCCGGGCAATCTAGACTTCACTCTAGGGCGTTGATCCACCGGATCGAATAGTTAGGGCCTAAGAAGTCAACGCCACAAGCATAAAATACAATAAAAATACAGCAGTTTTTTCATCGTATGTCAGGAATAATTGCACCAAGCGTAAAGGTAATGGTCATTTCTACGTTCCGGGCAATATGGGCTTCACTCTAGGGCTTTGTCCCACCAGATCGAGTAGTTAGGGCCTTAGAAGTCAACGCCAGAAGCATAAAATACAATATAAATACAACAGCTTTTCCATCGCATAAAATATATAATTGCAAGCAGTGTGAAGGTAATGGTCATTTCTACGTTCCGGGCAACCTAGGCTTCACTCTAGGGCGTTGTCCCTCCAGATCGAATAGCTAGGGCCTAAGAAGTCTACACCAGAAGCATAAAATACAATATAAATACAACAGTTTTTCCATAGTATAACAGGAATAATTGCAAACAGTGTGAAAGTAATGGTCATTTCTACGTTCCGGGCAATCTAGACTTCACTCTAGGGCGTTGCTCCACCGAATCGAATATTTAGGGCCTAAGAAGTCAACGCCAGAAGCATAAAATACAATAAAAATACAACAGTTTTTCCATCGTATAGCATGAATAATTGAAACCAGTGTGAAAGTGATGGCCATTTCTACATTCCGGGCAACCTTGGCTTCATTCTAGGTCGTTGTTCTACCAGATCGAACAGTTAGGGCCTAAGAAGTCAACGCCAGAAGCATAAAATACAATATAAATACAACAGTTTTTCCATCGTATACAATTAATGATTGCAAACATTGTGAAAGTAACGGTCATTTCTACGTTCCGGGCAACCTAGGCCTCACTCTAGGGCGATGCTCCACCGGATCGAATATTTAGGGCCTAAGAAGTCAACGCCAGAAGCATAAAATACAATATAAATACAACAGCTTTTCCATCGTATAAAATCAATAATTGCAACCAGTGTGAAACTAATGGCCATTCCAACGTTACGTGAATCCTAGACTTAACTCTGAGGCATTAGTCCACCAGATCGAATAGATAGGGCCTTAGACGTCAACGCCAGAAGCATAAAATACAATATAAATACAACAGTTTTTCCATCATATAAAACGAGTAATAGCAACCAGTGTAAAGGTAATGGTCATTTCTACGTTCCGGGCAACCTAGGCTTCACTCTAGGGCGTTGCTCCACCAGGTCGGACAGCTAGGGCCTTAGAAAACAACTCCAGACGCATAAAATACAATAAAAATACATCAGTTTTCCCATCGTATAACAGGAATAATTGCAACCAGAGTTAAAGTGATGGTCATTTCTACGTTCCGGGCGACCTAGGCTACACTCTAGGGCGTTGCTCTACCAGGTCGAATAGCTAGGACCTTAGAAGTCAACGCCCGAAGCATAATATACAAAATTAATAGAACAGTTTTTCCATTTTATAAAACGAATGATTGCAACCAGAGTGAAACTTATGGTCATTTATACGTTCCGTGCAACACACGCTGCACTCTTGGGCATTGCTCCACCACATCGATTAGCTACGGCCATGGCAGTCAACGCCAGAAGCATAAAATACAATATAAATACAACAGTTTTTCCATCGTATACAATTAATGATTGCAAACATTGTGAAAGTAACGGTCAGTTCTACGTTCCGGGCAACCTAGGCCTCACTCTAGGGCAATGCTCCACCGGATCGAATATTTAGGGCCTAAGAAGTCAACGCCAGAAGCATAAAATACAATAAAAATACAACAGTTTTTCCATAGTATAACAGGAATAATTGCAAACAGTGTGAAATGTATGGTCATTTCTTCGTTCCGGGCAATCTAGACTTCACTCTAGGGCGTTGCTCCACCGAATCGAATATTCAGGGTCTAAGAAGTCAACGCCAGAAGCATAAAATACAATATAAATACAACAGTTCTTCCATCGTACAACAGGAATAATTGCAACCAATCTGAACGTAACCGTCATTTCTACGTTCCGGGAGACCTAGGCTTCACTCTGGGGCGTTGGTCCTCCAGATCGAATAGTTAGTGCCTAAGAAGTCAACGCCAGAGGCATAAAATACAATATAAATACAATAGCTTTTCCATCGTCAAAAACGAATAATTGCACGAGTGTGAAAGGTATGGTCATTTCTACGTTCCGGGCAACCTAGGCTTCACTCTATAGCGCAGTTCCACCAGATCGAATAGTTAGGGCCTAAGAAGTCAACGGCAGAAGAATAAAATACGATAAATGTACAACACTTTTTCCATCTTATAAAGCGAATAATCGCAACCAGTGTGAAAGTAAGGGCCATTTCCACGTTCCGGGCAACCTGGGCTTCACTCTGAGGCCTTGCTGCACCAGATCGAAGAGTTAGGGCTTTAAAAATCAACGCCAGAAGCATAAAATACAAAATAAGTATAACAGTCTTTCTATCGTATAAAACGAATAATTGCTACCAGTGTTAAGGTAATGTTTATTTCTACGTTCCGGGCAAGCTAGGCTTCACTGTAGGGCGTTGCTCCACCCGATCGAAAAGTTAGGGCCTAAGAAGTCAACGCCCGAAGCATAAAATACAATAAAAATACAACAGCTTTTCCATCGTATAACAGGAATAATTGCAGCCAGTATGAAAGTAATGGTCATTTCTACGTACGGCACAACCTAGGCTTCACTCTAGGGCGTTACTCCACCACTTCCAATAACCACGGCCTTAGAAGTCAACGCCAGAAGCATAAAATACAATATAAATAAAACAGTTTTTCCATCGTATAAAATGAGTAATTGCAAACTTTGTGAAAGTATCGGTCATTTCTACTTTCCGGGAAACGTAGGCTTCACTATAGGTCGTTGCTCCAACAGATCGAATAGTTAGGGCCTAACAAGTCAACGCCAGAAGCATAAAATACAAAATAAATACAACAGACTTTCCATCGTATAAAACGGATAATTGCAACCAGTGTGAAAGTTATGGTCATTTCTGCGTTGCGGGCAACCTAGGCTTGACTATATGGCGTTGCTCCACCAGATCGAATAGGTAGGGCCATAGAAGTCAACGCCCGAAGCATAAAATACAATACAGATACAGCAGTTTTTCCATCGTATAACAGGAACAATTGCAACCAGTGTGAATGTAATGGTCATTTCTACGTTCCTGGCAACCTAGGCTTCGCCCTAGAGCGTTGCTCCACCACATGGAATAGCTACAGCCTTAGAAGCGAACGCCAGAAGCATAAAATACAATATAAATACAACAGTTTTTCCATCGTACAACAGGAGTAATTGCGACCAATGTGAAAGTAATGGTCATTTCTACGTTCCGGGCAACCTAGGCCTCACTATAGGGCGTTACTCCACCACATCGAATAGCTACGGCCTTAGAAGTCGACGCCAGAAGCATAAAATACAATATAAATAAAACAGCTTTTCAATCGTACAAAATGAGTAAGTGCAAACTTTTTGAAAGTAACGGTAATTTCTACGTTCCGGGCAACCTTGGCTTCACACTAGGTCGTTGCTCCACCAGATCGAATAGATAGGGCCTAAGGAGTCAACGCCAGAATCATAAAATATAATAAAAATACAACAGCCTTTCTATCGTATAACAGGAGTAATTGCAACCAGTGTGAAGGTAATGGTCATTTCTGCGTTCCGGGCAACCTAGTCTTGACTCTATGGCGTTGCTCCACCAGTTCGAATAGATAGGGCCTACGTAGTCAACGCCAGGAGCATAAAATATAATAAAAATACAACAGCCTTTCCACCGCATAACAGGAGTAATTGCACTCAGTGTGAAGGTAATGGTGATTTCGACGTTCTGGGCAACCCCGGCTTCACTCGAGGGTGTTGCTCCTCCAGGTCGAATAGCTATGGCATTAGAAGTCAACGCCAGAAGCATAAAATACAAAATAACTACAACAGCCCTTCCATCGTATAAAACGAATAATTGCAACCAGTGTGAAAGTGATGATCATTTCTACGTTCCTCGCAACCTACGCTTCACTCTAGAGCGTTGTTCCACCAGATCCTATAGCTACGGCCTTAGAAGTCAACGCCAGAAGCATTAAATACAATATAAATAAAACAGCTTTTCAATCGTATAAAATGAGTAATTGCAAACTCTGTGAAAGTAAGGGTCATTTCTACGTTCCGTGCAACCTAGGCTTCACTCTAGGTCGTTGCGCCGACACATCGAATAGTTAGGGCCTAAGAAGTCAACGCCAGAAGCATAAAATACAATACAAATTCAACAGCTTCTCCATCTAATAAAATGATTAATTGCAAACATTGTGAAAGTAAGGGACATTTCTACGTTCCAGGCGACCTAGGCTTCACTCTGTGGCGTCACTCCACCACATCGAATAGCTACGGCCTTAGAAGTCAACGCCAGGAGCATAAAATACAATATAAATAAAACAGCTTTCAATCGTATAAAATGAGTAATTGCAAACTTTTTGAAAGTAACGGTCAATTCTACGATCCGGGCAACCTAGGCTTCACTCTAGGTCGTTGCTCCACCAGATCGAATAGATAGGGCCTAAGTAGTCAACGCCAGGAGCAAAAAATGCAATTTAAATACAACAGCTTTTCGATCGTATAACAGGAATAATTGCAGCCAGTCTGAAAGTAATGGCCATTTCTACGTTCCGAGCATCCTAGACTTAACTCTGAGGCATTGCTCCACCGGACCGATGAGATAGGGCCTTAGAAGTCAACGCCGGAAGCATAAAATACAATATAGATACAGAAGTTTTTCCATTGTATAACAGGAAAAATTGCAACCAGTGTGAAAGTAATGGTCTCTTCTACGTTCCGGGCAACCTAGGCTTCACTCGAGGGCGTTGCTCCTCCAGATCGAATAGCTAGGGCATTAGAAGTCAACGCCAGAAGCATAAAATACAATATAAATAAAACAGTTTTTCCATCGTATAAAATGATTAATTGCAAACTTAGTGAAGGTAACGGTCATTTCTACGTTCCGGGCAACCTAGGCTTCACCCTATGGCGTTGGTCCACCACGTGGAATAACTACAGCCTTAGAAGTCAACGAAAGAAGTATAAAATACAATATAAATACAACAGTTTTTCCGTTCTATGAAATGAATAATTGCAAACATTGTGAAAGTAATGGTTATTTCGACGTTCTGGGCAACCCAGGCTTCACTCGAGGGTGCTGCTCCTCCAGATCGAATAGCTATGGCATTAGAAGTCAACGCCAGAAGCATAAAGTACAAAATAAATACAACAGCCCTTCCATCGTGTAAAACGAATAATTGCAACCAGTGTGAAAGTGATGATCATTTCTACGTTCCTCGCAACCTACGCTTCACTCTAGAGCGTTGTTCCACCAGATCCTATAGCTACGGCCTTAGAAGTCAACGCCATAAGCACAAAATACAATATAAATAAAACAGCTTTTCAATCGTATAAAATGAGTAATTGCAAACTCTGTGAAAGTAAGGGTCATTTCTACGTTCCGTGCAACCTAGGCTTGACTCTATGGCGTTGCTCCACCAGATCGAATAGGTAGGGCCATAGAAGTCAACGCCCGAAGCATAAAATACAATACAGATACAACAGTTTTTCCATCGCATAACAGGAACAATTGCAACCAGTCTGAAAGTAATGGTCACTTCTACGTTCCGGGCAACCTAGGCTTCGCCCTGTAGCGTTGCTCCACCACATGGAATAGCTACAGCCTTACAAGCGAACGCCAGAAGCATAAAATACAACATAAATACAACAGTTTTTCCATCGTACAACAGGAGTAATTGCAACCAATGTGAAAGTAGTGGTCATTTCTACGTTCTGGGCAACCTCGGCCTCACTCTAGGGCGTTACTCCACCACATCGAATAGCTACGGCCTTAGAAGTCAACGCCAGAAGCATAAAATACAATATAAATAAAACAGCTTTAAATCGTACAAAATGAGTAATTGCAAACTTTTTGAAAGTAACGGTCATTTCTACGTTCCGTGCAACCTTGGCTTCACAATAGGTCGTTGCTCCACCAGATCGAATAGATAGGGCCTAAGTAGTCAACGCCAGAAGCATAAAATATAATAAAAATACAACAGACTTTCCATCGTGTAACAGGAGTAATTGCAACCAGTGTGAAGGTAATGGTCATTTCTGCGTTCCGGGCAACCTAGGTTTTGCTCTAGGGCGTTGCTCCACCACACCGAATAGTTAGGGCCTTAGAAGTCGACGCCTGAAGCATAAAATACAATAAGAATACAATATTTTTTTCATCGTATAACAGGAATAATTGCAACCAGTCTGAAAGATATGGTCATTTCTACGTTCCGGGCAACCTAGGCTTCACTCTAGGGCGTTGGGCGACCACATCCAACAGTTAGGGCCTAAGAAGTCAACGCCAGAAGCACCAAATACAAAATAAATACAACAGTTTTTCCATCGTATAAAACGAATAATTGCAACCAGTATGAAAGTTATTTTCATTTCTACGTTCCGGGCAATCTAGGCTTCACCCTAGGGCGTTGCTCCACCTGATCGAATAGTTAGGGCCTAAGAAGTCAACGCCAGAAGCGTAAAATACGATATAAGTACAACAGTATTACCATCGTATAAAACGAATAATCGCAAACATTGTGAAGGTAATGGTCATTTCTACGTTCCGGGCAACCTAGGCTTCACTCTAGGGCGTTGCCCCACCACATCGAATAGCTACGGCCTTAGAAGTCAACGCCTGAAGCATAAAATACAATAAAAATACAACAGTTTTTTCATCGTATATGATGTATATTTGCAAACAGTGTGAACGTAAAGGTCATTTCTACGTTCCGGGCAACCTAGGCTTAACTGTAGGGCGTTGCTCTACCAGATCGAATGGCTAGGGCCTAAGAAGTCAACGCCAGAAGCATAAAATACAATATAAATACAACAGCTTTTCGATCGTATATGATGTATACATGCAAACAGTGTGAAAGTAAAGGTCATTACTATGTTCCGGGCAACCTAGGCTTCAGTTTAGGGCGTTGCTCCACCAGATCGAATAGTTAGGTACTTAGAATTCGACGCAGGAAGCATAAAATACAACATAAGTACAACAGTTTTTCCATCGTATTACAGGAATAATTGCAACCAGTGTGAATGTACAGGTCATTCTTACGTTCCGGGCAACCTAGGCTTCACTCTGTGGCGTTGCTCCACCAGATCTAATACATAGGGCCTTAGAAGTCAACGCCAGAAGAATAAAGTACAATCAAAATCCAACAGTTTGTCTATCGTACAACAGGAATAATTGCAACAAGCGTGAAGGTAATGGTCATTTCTACGAACCGGGCAACCTAGGTTTTGCTCTAGGGCGTTGCTCCACCAGATCGAATAGTTAGGGCCTTAAAAGTCAACGCCCGAAGCATAAAATACAAAATAAATACAACAGTTTTTCCATTGTATAACAGGAGTAACTGCAACCAGTGTGAAAGTACTGGTCATTTCTGCGTTCCGGGTAAGCTAGTCTTCACTGTAGGGCGTTGCTCCACCAGATCGAATAGCTAGGGACTTAGAATTCAACGCCCGAAGAATAAAATACAACATAAGTACAACAGTTTTACCATCGTATCAAATGAATAATCGCAAGCAGTGTGAAAGTACAGGTCATTTATACGTTCCGGGCAACCTAGGATTCACCCTAGAGCGTTGCGCCACCAGATCGAATAGTTAGGGACTTAGAAGTCAACGCCCGAAGCATAAAATACAATATAAATAAAACAGTTTTTCCATCGTATAAAATGAATAATTGCAAACAATGTGAAAGTAAGGGTCATTCCTACGTTCCGGGCTAGCCAGGCTTCACTCTAGTGCGTTGCTACACCAGATCGAATAGTTCCAGCCTTAGAAGTCAACGCCAGAAGAATATAATACAATATAAATACAACAGTTTTTCGTTCGTATAGCAGGAACAATTGCAACCAATGTGAAAGTAATGGTCATTTCTACGTACCGGGCAACCTAGGCTTCACTCTGGGGCGTTACTCCACCAGATCCAATAGCTAGGGCCTCAGAAGTCAACGTCAGAAGCATAAAATACAGTAAAAATAGAACAGTTTTTCCATCGTATAGCATGAATAATTGCAACCAGTGTGAAAGTAATGTTCATTTCTACGTTCCGGGCAACCTAGGCTTCACTCTTCGGCGTTGCTCCACACGTCGGATAGCTGCGACCTTAGAAGACAACGCCTGAAGCATAAAATGCAATAAAAATACAACAGTTTTTCCATCGTATAACAGGAATAATTGCAACCAGCGTGAAAGACATTGTCATTTCTACGTTCCGGGCAACCTAGGCTTCACCCTAGGGCGTTGCTATACCAAACCGAATAGTTAGATCCTAAGAAGTCATCGCCAGAAGCATAAAATACAATATAAATACAACAGTTTTTCCATCGAATAAAACAAATAATTGCATCCAGTATGAAAGCTAAGGTCATTTCTACGTTCCGGGAAACCTAGGCTTCGCTCTAGGCCGTTGCTCCACCAGACCGAATAGTTAGTGCCTAAGAAGTCAACGCCAGAAGCATAAAATACAATAACAATGCAACAGTCCTTCCATCGTGTAACAGGAATAATTGCAACCAGCGTGACAGTTATGGTCATTTCTACGTTTCGGGCATCCTAGGCTTCACTCTAGGGCGTTGCTCCACCAGATCGAATAGTTAGGGCCTTGGAAGTCAACGCACGAAGCATAAAACACAATATAAATACAACAGCTTTTCCATAGTATAAAACGAATAATTGCAACCAATGTGAAGGTACTGGTCATTTCTACGTTCCAGGCAACCTAGGCTTCACTCTAGGGCGTTGCTCCACCACATCGAATAGATACGGCTTAAGAAATCAACGCCAGAAGCATAAAATACAATAACAATGCAACAGTCCTTCCATCGTGTAACAGGAATAATTGCAACTAGCGTGAAAGTTATGGTCATTTCTACGTTTCGGGCATCCTAGGCTTCACTCTAGGGCGTTGTTCCACCAGATCGTATAGTTAGGGCCTTGGAAGTCAACGCCAGAAGCATAAAATACAATAAAAATACAACAGTTTTTCCATCGTATAACAGGAATAATTGCAACCAGCGTGAAAGACATTGTCATTTCTACGTTCCGGGCAACATAGGCTTCACCCTAGGGCGTTGCTACACCAAACCGAATAGTTAGGTCCTAAGAAGTTATCGCCAGAAGCATAAAATACAATATAAATACAACAGTTTTTCCATCGTATAAAACGAATAATTGCAACCAATGTGAAGGTACTGGTCATTTCTACGTTCCAGGCAACCTGGGCTTCACACTAGGGCGTTGCTCCACCACATCGAATAGATACGGCCTTAGAGGTCAACGCCAGAAGCATAAAATACAATATAAATAAAACAGTTTTTCCGTCGTGTAAAATGAATAATTGCAAACAATGTGAAAGTCACGGTCATTCCTACGTTCCCGGCAACATAGGCTTCACTCTAGGGCATTGCTCCACCAGGTCGAATAGTTAGGGCCTAAGAAGTCAACGCACGAAGCATAAAACAAAATATAAATACAACAGCTTTTCCATCGTATAAAACGAATAATTGCAACCAATGTGAAGGTACTGGTCATTTCTACATACCAGGCAACCTAGGCTTCACTCTAGGGCGTGGCTCCACCACATCGAATAGATACGGCCTTAGAAGTCAACGCCAGAAGCATAAAATACAATATAAATAAAACAGTTTTTCCATCGTATAAAATGAATAATTGCAAACAATGTGAAAGTAAGGGTCATTCCTACGTTCCGGGCTAGCCAGGCTTCACACTAGTGCGTTGCTACACCAGATCGAATAGTTCCAGCCTTAGAAGTCAACGCCAGAAGAATATAATACAATATAAATACAACAGTTTTTCGTTCGTATAGCAGGAATAATTGCAACCAATGTGAAAGTAATGGTCATTTCTACGTACCGGGCAACCTAGGCTTCACTCTGGGGCGTTGCTACACCACATCGAATAGATATGGCCTTAGAAGTCAACGCCAGAAGCATAAAATACAATATAAATACAACAGATTTTCCTTCCTATTGCAGGAATAATTGCAACCAATGCGAAAGTAATGGTCATTTCTACGTAACGCGCAACCTATGCTTCACTCTAGGGCGTTGCTACACCACATCGAATAGATATGGCCTTAGAAGTCAACGCCAGAAGCATAAAATACAATATAAATAAAACAGTTTTTCCATCGTATAAAATGAATAATTGCAAACAATGTGAAAGTAACGGACATTCCTACGTTCCGGGCTAGCCAGGCTTCACTCTAGGGCGTTACTCCACCAGATCCAATAGCTAGGGCCTCAGAAGTCAACGTCAGAAGCATAAAATACAGTAAAAATAGAACAGTTTTTCCATCGTATAGCATGAATAATTGCAACCAGTGTGAAAGTAATGTTCATTTCTACGTTCCGGGCAGCCTAGGCTTCACTCTTGGGCGTTGCTGCACACGTCGAATAGCTGTGACCTTAGAAGACAACGCCTGAAGCATAAAATGCAATAAAAATACAACAGTTTTTCCATCGTATAACAGGAATAATTGCAACCAGCGTGAAAGACATTGTCATTTCTACGTTCCGGGCAACCTAGGCTTCACCCTAGGGCGTTGCTACACCAAACCGAATAGTTAGGTCCTAAGAAGTCATCGCCAAAAGCATAAAATACTATATAAATACAACAGTTTTTCCATCGTATAAAACGAATAATTGCAACCAATGTGAAGGTACTGGCCATTTCTACGTTCCAGGCAACCTAGGCTTCACACTAGGGCGTTGCTCCACCACATCGAATAGATACGGCCTTAGAAGTCAACGCCAGAAGCATAAAATACAATATAAATAAAACAGTTTTTCAATCGTATAAAACAAATAATTGCATCCAGTATGAAAGCTAAGGTCATTTCTACGTTCCGGGAAACCTAGGCTTCGCTCTAGGCCGTTGCTCCACCAGACCGAATAGTTAGGGCCTAAGAAGTCAACGCCAGAAGCATAAAATACTATATAAATACAACAGTTTTTCCATCGTATAAAACGAATAATTGCAACCAATGTGAAGGTACTGGTCATTTCTACGTTCCAGGAAACCTAGGCTTCACACTAGGGCGTTGCTCCACCACATCGAATAGATACGGCCTTAGAAGTCAACGCCAGAAGCATAAAATACAATATAAATACAACAGTTTTTCCTTCCTATGGCAGGAATAATTGCAACCAATGCGGAAGTAATGGTCATTCCTACGGACCGGGCAACCTAGGCTTCACTGTAGGGCGTTGCTACACCACATCGAATAGATATGGCCTTAGAAGTCAACGCCAGAAGCATAAAATACAATATAAATAAAACAGTTTTCCATCGTATAAAATGAATAATTGCAAACAATTTGAAAGTAACGGTCATTCCTACGTCCCGGGCAAGCCAGGCTTCACTCCAGGGCCTTACTCCACCAGATCCAATAGCTAGGGCCTCAGAAGTCAACGTCAGAAGCATAAAATACAGTAAAAATAGAACAGTTTTTCCATCGTATAGCATGAATAATTATAACCAGTGTGAAAGTAATGTTCATTTCTACGTTCCGGGCAACCTAGGCTTCACTCTTGGGCGTTGCTCCACCACGTCGAATAGCTGCGACCTTAGAAGACAACGCCTGAAGCATAAAATGCAATAAAAATACAACAGTCCTTCCATCGTATAACAGGAATAATTGCAACCAGTGAGAAAGTAAAGGCCATTTCTACGTTCCGGGCAACCAAGACTTCACTCTAGGGCGTTGCTCCACCAGATCGAATAGTTAGGGCATTGGAAGTCAACGCCCGAAGCATAAAACACAATATAAATAGAACTGCTTTTCCATCGTATAAAACCAATAATTGCAACCAATGTGAAAGCACTGGTCATTTCTACGTTCCAGGCAACCTAGGCTTCACTCTAGGGCGTTGCTCCACCACATCGAATGGATACGGCCTTAGAAGTCAACGCCAGAAGCATAAAATACAATATAAATAAAACAGTTTTTCCATCGTATAAAATGAATAATTGCAAACAATGTGAAAGTAACGGTCATTCCTACGTTCCGGGCAAGCCAGGCTTCACTCTAGTGCGTTGCTACACCAGATCCAATAGTTCCGGCCTTAGAAGACAACGCCAGAAGCATAAAATACAATATAAATAAAACAGTTTTTCCATCGTATAGAACGCATAATTGCATCCAGTGTGAACGTAATGGCCACTTCTACGTTCCGGACAACCTAGGCTTCACTCTAGGGCGCTACTCCACCAGATCGAATAGTTAGGGCCTTAGAAGTCAAAGCTCGAAACATAAAGTACAATAAAGATACAACAGTTTTTCCATCATTTAACCGGAATAATTGCAACCAGTTTGAAAGTGATTGTCATTTCTACGTTCCGGGCAACCTCGGCTTCACTCTAGGGCGTTGCTCCACCAGATCGAATAGTTAGGGCCTTAGAAGTCAACGCCGGTAACAAAAAATACAATATAAATATAACAGTTTTTCCATCGTATAAAACGAATAATAGCAACCAGTGTGAAAGTTATGGTCATTTCTACGTTCCGGGCAACCTAGGCTTCACTCTAGGGCGTTGTTCCACCAGTTCGAATTGTTAGGGCCTAAGAAGTCAACGCCTGAAGCATAAAATACAATAAAAATACAACAGCCTTTCCATCCTATAACTGGAATAACTGCAACCCGTGTGAAAGTGATGGTCATTTGTACGTTCCAGGCAACCTAGGCTTCTCTCTAGGGCGTTGTTCCACCAGATCGAATTGTTAGGGCCTAAGAAGTCAGCGCCAGAAGCATAAGATACAGTATAAATATAACAGTTTTTCCATTGTATAAAACGAATAATTGCTACCAGTGTAAAAGTTATGGTCAGTTCTTCGTTCCGGACAACCTAGGCCTCACTCTAGGTCGTTGTTCCACCAGATCGAATTGTTAGGGCCTAAGAAGTCAACGCCAGAAGCATAAGATACAATATAAATATAACAGTTTTTCCGTCGTGTAAAACGAATAATTGCTACTGGTGTGAAAGTTAACGTCATTTCTACTTTCCGGGCAACCTAGGCTTCACCCTAGGGCGTTGCTCCAACAGATTGAATAGTTAGGGCCTTAGAAGTCAACGCCCGATGCATAAAATACAAAATTAATAGAACAGTTTTTCCATCGTATAAAACGAATAATAGCAACCAGTGTGAAAGTACAGGTCATTTCTACGTTCCGGGCAACCTAGGCTTCACCCTAGGGCGTTGCTCCACCTGTTCGAATAGTTAGGGCCTAAGAAGTCAACGCCAGAAGCATAAAATACGATATATGTACAACAGTTTTCCCATCGTATAACAGGAATAATTGCAACCAGTGTGAAAGTACAGGTCATTTCTACGTTCCGGGCAACCTAGGCTTCACCCTAGGGCGTTGCTCCACCTGTTCGAATAGTTAGAGCCTAAGAAGTCTACGCCAAAAGCATAAAATACGATATATGTACAACAGTTATACCATCGTGTAAAATGAATAATCGCAAACAGTGTGAACGTAATGGTCAGTTCTTCGTTCCGGGCAACCTGGGCTTCACTCTAGGGCGTTGCTCCACCATATCGAATAGCTACGGCCTTAGAAGTCAACGGCGGAAGCATAAAATATAATATAAATACAACAGTTTTTCCATCGTATAACAGGAATAAATGCAACCAGTGTGAAAGGCATGGTCATTTCTACGTTCCGCGCAACCTAGGCTTCACTCTAGGGCGTTGCTCCACCATATCGAATAGCTACGGCCTTAGAAGTCAACGTCTGAAGCATAAAATACATCATAAGTACAACAGTTTTCCCATCGTATAACAGGAATAATTGCAACCAGTGTGAAAGTACAGTTCATTTCTACGTTCCCGGCAACCTAGGCTTCGCTCAAGGGCGTTGCCCCACCACATCGAAAAGCAACGGACTTAGAAGTCAACTACAGAAGCATAAAATGCAATAAGAATACAACAGTTTTACCATCGTATAAAATGAATAATGGCAAGCAGTGTGAAGGTAATGGTCATTTCTACTTTCCGGGCAACCTAGGCTTCACTCTAGGGCGTCGTTCCACCACATCGAATAGCTGCGGCCTTAGAAGTCAACGCCAGAAACATAAAATACAATATAAATACAACAGTTTTTCCATCGTATAAAACGAATAATTGCAACCAGTGTGAAAGTAATGGCCGTTTCTACGTTCCGGGCATCCTAGACTTAACTCTGAGACATTGCTCCACGAGATCCAATACACAGGGCCTTAGAAGTAAGCGCCAGAAGCATAAAGTACAATCAAAATCCAACAGTTTGTCCATCGTATAACAGGAATAATTGCAACCAGTGTGAAAGTAATGGCCATTTCTACGTTCCGAGCAACCTAGGTTTCACTCTAGGGTGTTGTTCCACCAGATCGAATAGTTCGGGCCTAAGAAGTCAACGCCAGAAGCATAAAATACAATATAAATACAACAGATTTTCCATTGTATATAATGTATATTTGCAAACAGTGTGAAAGTAAAGGTCATTTCTACGTTCCGGGCAACCTAGACTTAACTGTAGGGCGTTCGTCCACCAGATCGCATAGTTAGGGACTTAGAATTCAACGCCAGAAGCATAAAATACAAAAAAATGCAACAGTTTTTCCATCGTATAAGAGGAATAACTGCAACCAGTGTGAAAGTACTGGTCACTTCTACGTTCCTTGTAACCTAGGCTTCGCTCAATGGCGTTGCTCCACCAGATCGAAAAGCAAGGGACTCAGAAGTCAACGCCAGAAGCATAAAATACAATAAAAATACAACAGTTTTTCCATCGTATAAAATGAATAATTGCAAACAGTGTGGAAGTAATGGTCATTTCTACTTTCCCGGCAACCTGGGCTTCACTCTAGGGCGTTGCTCCACCATATTGAATAGCTACGGCCTTAGAAGTCAACGGCTGAAGCATAAAATATAATATAAATACAACAGTTTTTCCATCGTATAACAGGAATAAATGCAACCAGTGTGAAAGGCATGGTCATTTCTACGTTCCGCGCAACCTAGGCTTCACCCTAGGGCGTTGTCCCACCACATCGAACAGCTACGGCCTTAGAAGTCAACGCCAGAAGCACCAAATACAAAATAAATACAACAGTTTTTCCATCGTATAAAACGAATAATTGCAACCAGTATGAAAGTTATGGTCATTTCTACGTTCCGGGCAACCTAGGCTTCACCCTAGGGCGATGCTCCACCTGACCGAAAAGCTAAGGACTAAGAAGTCAACGCCAGAAGCATAAAACACGATATTTGTACAACAGCTTTACCATCGTATAAATTGAATAATCGCAAACAGTGTGAGGTAATGGTCATTTCTACGTTCCGGGCAACCTAGGCTTCACTCTAGGGTGTTCCTCCACCAGATCGAATAGTTAGGGCCTAAGAAGTCAACGCCAGAAGCATAAAATACAATAAAAATGCAACAGTTTTTCCATCGTATAAAATGAATGATTGCAAACAGTGTCAAAGTTATGGTCATTTCTACGTTCCGGGCACCCTAGGCTTAACTCCAGGGCATTGCTCCACCAGATCGAATAGTTACGGACTTTGAATACAACGCCAGATGCATAAAATACAATAAAAGTGCAACAGTTTTTCCATTGTATAACAGGAATAACTGCAACCAGTGTGAAAGCACTGGTCTTTTCTACGTTCCGGGTAACCTAGGCTTCACTCTAGAGCGATGCTCCTATACATCGAATAGTTAGGGACTTAGAATTCAACGCCAGAAGAATAAAATACAACATAAATACAACAGCTTTTCCATCGTATATAATGTATATCTGCAAACAGTGTGAAAGTAAAGGTCATTTCTACGTTCCGGGCAACCTAGTCTTCACTGTAGGGCGTTGTTCCACCAGATCGAACAGTTAGGGCGTAAGAAGTCAACGCCAGAAGCATAAAATACAATATAAATGCAACAGCTGTTCCATCGTATATAATGTATATTTGCAATCAGTGTGAAAGTAAAGGTCATTTCTACGTTTCGGGCAACCTAGGCTTAACTGTAGGGCGTTGCTCCACCAGATCGAATAGTTAGGGCCTAAGAAGTCAACGCCAGAAGCTTAAAATACGATAGAAATACAACAGCTTATCCATCGTATAAAACGAATAATTGCAATCAGTATGAAAGTTATGGTCATTTATGCGTTCCGGGCAACCTAGGCTTCACCCTAGGGCGTTGCTCCAACAGATACAATAGTTAGGGCCTGAGAGGTCAACTCCAGAACCATAAAATACAATATAATTACAACAGCTTTTAGATCGTATAAAATGAATGATTGCAAACAGTTTCAAAGTTATGGTCATTTCTACTTTTCGGGCAACCTAGGCTTGACTCCAGGGCGTTGCTCCACCAGATCGAATAGTTAGGGACTTTGAATACAACGCCAGAAGCATAAAATACAATAAAAATACAACAGTTCTTCCATCGTATAACAGGAATAATTGCAACAAGCCTGAAGGTAATGGTCATTTCTACGTTCCGGGCAACATAGGCTTAACTGTAGGGCGTCGCTCCACCAGATCGCATAGTTAGGGACTTTGAATACAACGCCAGAAGCATAAAATACAATAAAAATGCAAGAGTTTTTCCATTGTATAACAGGAATAACTGCAACTAGTGTGAAAGTACAGGTCATTTCTACGTTCCGGGCAACCTAGGCTTCGCTCAATGGCGTTGCTCCACCAAATCGAAAAGCAAGGGACTTAGAAGTCAACGCCAGAACCATAAAATACAATAAAAAGACAACAGTTTTTCCGTCGTATAAAATGAATAATTGCAAACAGTGTGGAAGTAATGGTCATTTCTACTTTCCGGGCAACCTAGGCTTCACTCTAGGGCGTTGCTCCACCAGATCGAATAGTTAGGGACTTAGAATTCGGCGCCAGAAGCATAAAATACAACATAAGTACGACAGTTTTCCCATCATATAACAGGAATAATTGCAACCAGTGTGAAAGTACAGGTCATTTCTACGTTCCGGGCAACCTAGGCTTCGCTGAAGGGCGTTGCTCCACCAGATCGAAAAGCAAGGGACTTAGAAGACAACGCCAGAAGCATAAAATACTATAAAAATACAACAGTTCTTCCATCGTATAAAATGAATAATTGCAAACAGTGTGGAAGTAATGGTCATTTCTACTTTCCGGGGAACCTAGGCTTCACTCTAGGGCGTTGCTCCACCACATCGAATAGCTACGGCCTTAGAAGTCAGCGACCGAAGCATAAAATACAATATAAATACAACAGCTTTTCCATCGTATATAATGTATATTTGCAAACAGCGTGAAAGTATCGGTCATTTCTACGTTCCGGGCAACCTAGGCTTCACTCTAGGGCGTTGCTCCACCTGATCGAATAGTTAGGGATTTAGAAGTCAACGCCCAAAGCATAAAATACGATTTATGTACAACACTTTTTCCATCGTATAAAGTGAATAATTGCAACCAGTGTGAAAGTAATGGCCATTTCTACGTTCCGGGCATCCTAGACTTAACTCTGAGGCATTGCTCCACCAGATCGAATACATAGGGCCTTAGAAGCCAACGCCAGAAGCATAAAGTACAATCAAAATCCAACATATTGTCTATCGTATAACAGGAATAATTGCAACAAGCGTGTAGGTAATGGTCATTTCTACGATCCGGGCAACCTAGGTTTTGCTCTAGGGCGTTGCTCCACCACACCGAATAGGTAGGGCCTTAGAAGTCAACGCCTGAAGCATAAAATACAATAAGAATACAATATTTTTTTCATCGTATAACAGGAATAATTGCAACCAGTCTGAAAGATATGGTCATTTCTACGTTCCGGGCAACCTAGGCTTCACTCTAGGGCGTTGGGCGACCGCATCCAACAGTTAGGGCCTAAGAAGTCAACGCCAGAAGCACCAAATACAAAATAAATACAACAGTTTTTCCATCGTATAAAACGAATAATTGCAACCAGTATGAAAGTTATTTTCATTTCTACGTTCCGGGCAATCTAGGCTTCACCCTAGGGCGTTGCTCCACCTGATCGAATAGTTAGGGCCTAAGAAGTCAACGCCAGAAGCGTAAAATACGATATAAGTACAACAGTATTACCATCGTATAAAACGAATAATCGCAAACATTGTGAAGGTAATGGTCATTTCTACGTTCCGGGCAACCTAGGCATCACTCTAGGGCGTTGCCCCACCACATCGAATAGCTACGGCCTTAGAAGTCAACGCCTGAAGCATAAAACACAATAAAAATACAACAGTTTTTTCATCGTATATGATGTATATTTGCAAACAGTGTGAACGTAAAGGTCATTTCTACGTTCCGGGCAACCTAGGCTTAACTGTAGGGCGTTGCTCTACCAGATCGAATGGCTAGGGACTTAGAAGTCAGCGCCAGAAGCATAAAATACAAAATAAATAGAACAGTTTTTCCATCGTATAAAACGAATAATTGCAACCAGTGTGAAAGTTATGGCCATTTCTACGTTCCGGGCAGCCTAGGCTTCACTCTAGGTCGTTGTTCCACCACATCGAATAGCTACGGCCTTAGGAGTCAACGCCAGAAGCATAAAATACAATATAAATATAACAGTTTTCCCATCGTATAAAACGAATAATTGCAAGCAGTATGAAAGTTATGGTCATTTCTACGTTCCGGCCAAACTAGGCTTCACCCTAGGGCGTTGTTCCACCAGATCGAATAGTTAGGGCCTAAGAAGTCAACGCCAGAAGCATAAAATACAATATAAATACAACAGCTTTTCGATCGTATATGATGTATATTTGCAAACAGTGTGAAAGTAAAGGTCATTTCTATGTTCCGGGCAACCTAGGCTTCAGTTTAGGGCGTTGCTCCACCAGATCGAATAGTTAGGTACTTAGAATTCGACGCAGGAAGCATAAAATACAACATAAGTACAACAGTTTTTCCATCGTATTACAGGTATAATTGCAACCAGTGTGAATGTACAGGTCATTCTTACGTTCCGGGCAACCTAGGCTTCACTCTATGGCGTTGCTCCACCAGATCTAATACATAGGGCCTTAGAAGTCAACGCCAGAAGAATAAAGTACAATCAAAATCCAACAGTTTGTCTATCGTACAACTGGAATAATTGCAACAAGCGTGAAGGTAATGGTCATTTCTACGATCCGGGCAACCTAGGTTTTGCTCTAGGGCGTTGCTCCACCAGATCGAATAGTTAGGGCCTTAAAAGTCAACGCCCGAAGCATAAAATACAAAATAAATACAATAGTTTTTCCATTGTATAACAGGAGTAACTGCAACTAGTGTGAAAGTACTGGTCATTTCTGCGTTCCGGGTAAGCTAGTCTTCACTGTAGGGCGTTGCTCCACCAGATCGAATAGCTAGGGACTTAGAATTCAACGCCCGAAGAATAAAATACAACATAAGTACAACAGTTTTACCATCGTATCAAATGAATAATCGCAAGCAGTGTGAAGGTAATGGTCATTTCCACGTTCCGGGTAACCTAGGCTTCACTCTGGGGTGTTGCTCCACCAGATCGAATAGTTAGGGCCTAAGAAGTTAAAGCCAGAAGCATAAAATGCAATATAAATACAACAGTTTTTCCCTTGTATAACAGGAATAATTGCGACCAGTGTGAAAGCTATGGTCACTTCTACGTTCCGGGCAACCTAGGCTACACTCCAGGGCGTTGGTCCACCAGATCCAATAGCTAGGGCCTAAGATGTCAACGCCAGGAGCACCAAATACAAAATAAATGCAACAGTTTTTCCATCGTATAAAACTAATAATAGCAGCCAGTATGAAAACTATGGTCATTTCTACGTTCCGGGCAACCTAGGCTTCAGTTTATGGCGTTGCTCCACCAGATCGAATAGTTAGGTACTTAGAATTCGACGCCAGAAGCATAAAGTACAACATAAGTACAACAGTTTCTCCATCGTATAACAGGAGTAATTGCAACCAGTGTGAAGGTAATGGTCATTTCTACGTTCCGGGCAACCTAGGCTTCACTCTAGGGCGTTGCTCCACCAGATCGAATAGTTAGGGCCTAAGAAGTCTACGCCAGAAGCATAAAATACAATCAAAATACAACAGCACTTCCATCGTATAAAATGAATGATTGCAAACAGTGTGAAAGTTCTGGTCATTTCTACGTTTCGGGCAACCTAGGCTTAACTCCAGGGCGTTGCTCCACCAGATCGAATAGTTAGGGCCTTAGAAGTCAACGCCCGAAGAAGAAAATACAAAATAAATAGAACAGTTTTTCCATTGTATAAAACGAATAATTGCAGCCAGTGTGAAAGTACAGGTCATTTCTACGTTCCGGGCAACCTAGGATTCACCCTAGAGCTTTGCGCCACCAGATCGAATAGTTAGGGACTTAGAAGTCAACGCCCGAAGCATAAAATACAAAATAAATAGAACAGTTTTTCCATTGTATAAAACGAATAATTGCAACCAGTGTGAAAGTACAGGTCATTTCTACGTTCCGGGCAACCTAGGCTTCACTACAGGGCGGTGCTCCACCAGATCGGATAGTTAGTGCCTTAGAAGTCAGCGCCCGAAACATAAAATACAATAAATATGCAACAGTTTTTCCATCGTATAACAGGAATAATTGCAACCAGTGTGAAGGTGATGGTCTAAACCACGTTCCGGGCAACCTAGGGTTCACTCTAGGGCGTTGGTCCACCAGATCCAATAGGGCCGAAGAAGTCAACGACAGAAGCACCAAATACAAAATATATACAACAGTTTTTCATCGTATAAAACGAATAATTGCAACCAGTGTGAAAGTAATGGCCATTTCTGCGTTCCGGGCAACCTAGGCTTCACTCTAGGGCGTTGCCCCACCACATCGAATAGCTACGGCCTTAGAAGTCAACGCCAGAAGCATAAAATACAATATAAATAAAACAGTTTTTCCATCGTATAAAATGAATAATTGCAAACAATGTGAAAGTAAGGGTCATTCCTACGTTCCGGGCTAGCCAGGCTTCACTCTAGTGCGTTGCTACACCAGATCGAATAGTTCCGGCCTTAGAAGTCAACGCCAGAAGAATATAATACAATATAAATACAACAGTTTTTCGTTCGTATAGCAGGAATAATTGCAACCAATGTGAAAGTAATGGTCATTTCTACGTACCGGGCAACCTAGGCTTCACTCTAGGGCGTTGCTCCACCCCGTCGAATAGATACGACCTTAGAAGACAACGCTTGAAGCATAAAATGCAATAAAAATACAACAGTTTTTCCATCGTATAACAGGAATAATTGCAACCAGCGTGAAAGACATTGTCATTTCTACGTTCCGGGCAACCTAGGCTTCACCCTAGGGCGTTGCTACACCAAACCGAATAGTTAGGTCCTAAGAAGTCATCGCCAGAAGCATAAAATACAATATAAATACAACAGTTTCTCCATCGCATAAAACAAGTAATTGCATCCAGTATGAAAGCTAAGGTCATTTCTACGTTCCGGGAAACCTAGGCTTCGCTCTAGGCCGTTGCTCCACCAGACCGAATAGTTAGGGCCTAAGAAGTCAACGCCAGAAGCATAAAATACAATAACAATGCAACAGTCCTTCCATCGTGTAACAGGAATAATTGCAACCAGCGTGACAGTTATGGTCATTTCTACGTTTCGGGCATCCTAGGCTTCACTCTAGGGCGTTGCTCCACCAGATCGTATAGTTAGGGCCTTGGAAGTCAACGCCAGAAGCATAAAATACAATATAAATAAAACAGTTTTTCCATCAAATAAAATGAATAATTCCAAACAATGTGAAAGTAACGGCCATTCCTACGTTCCAGGCAACCCAGGCTTCACTCTAGGGCATTGCTCCACCAGATCGAATAGATAGGGCCTAAGAAGTCAACGCCAGAAGCATAAAATACAATATAAATAAAACAGTTTTTCCATCGTATAAAATGAATAATTGCAAACAATGTGAAAGTCACGGTCATTCCTACGTTCCCGGCAACCTAGGCTTCACTCTGGGGCGTTGCTACACCACATCGAATAGATATGGCCTTAGAAGTCAACGCCAGAAGCATAAAATACTATATAAATACAACAGTTTTTCCTTCCTATAGCAGGAATAATTGCAACCAATGCGGAAGTAATGGTCATTTCTACTTTCCGGGCAAACTAGGCTTCACTCTAGGGCGTTGCTCCACCATATCGAATAGCTACGGCCTTAGAAGTCAACGCCAGATGCATAAAATACAATATAAATACAACAGATTTTATATCGTATATAATGTGTATTTGCAAACAGTGCGAGGTAATGGTGATTTCTACGTTCCGGTCAACCTAGGCTTCACCCTAGGGCGATGCTCCACCTGACCGAATAGCTAGGGACTAAGTAGTCAACGCCAGAAGCATAAAACACGATATTTGTACAACAGTTTTACCATCGTATAAAATGAATAATCGCAAACAGTGCGAGGTAATGGTCATTTCTACGTTCCGGGCAACCTAGGCTTCACTCTAGGGAGGTGCTCCACCAGATCGAATAGTTAGGGCCTAAGAAGTAGACGCCAGAAGCATAAAATGCAATATAAATACAACAGCTTTTCCACCGACTATGATGTATATTTGCAAAGAGCGTGAAAGTAAAGATCATTTCTACGTTCCGGGCAACCTAGGCTTAACTGTAGGGCGTTGCTCCACCAGATCGCATAGTTAGAGACTTTGAATACAACGCCAGAAGCATAAAATACAATAAAAATGCATGAGTTTTTCCATTGTATAACAGGAATAACTGCAACCAGTGTGAAAGTACTGGTCATTTCTACGTTTCGGGTAACCTAGGCTTCATTCTAGGGCTTCGCTCCACCAGATCGAAGAGCTCGGGACTTAGAATTCAACGCCAGAAGAATAAAATACAACATAAGTACAACAGTTTTACCATCGTATAAAATGAATAATCACAAACAGTGTGAAGGTAATGGTCATTTCTACGTTCCGGGCAACCTAGGCTTCACTCTAGGGCGTTGCACCACCAGATCGAATAGTTAGGGCCTTAGAAGTCAACGCCCTAAGCATAAAATACAAAATAAATAGTACAGTTTTTCCATGGTATAAAACGAATAATTGAAACCAGTGTGAAAGTTATGCTCATTTCTACGTTCCGGGCAACCTAGGCTACACTCCGGGGCGTCGGTCCACCAGATCCAATAGCTAGGGCCTAAGAAGTCAACGCCAGGAGCACCAAATACAAAATTATTGCAACAGTTTTTCCATCGTATAAAACTAATAATTGCAACCAGTATGAAAACTATGGTCATTTCTACGATCCGGGCAACCTAGGCTTCACCCTAGGGCGTTGCTCCACCAGATCGAAGAGTTAGGGCCTAAGAAGTCAACGCCAGGAGCATAAAATACGATATATGTACAACAGTTCTTCCATGTATAAAATGACTAATTGCAAACAGTGAGGAAGTAATGGTCATTTCTACGTTCCGGGCAACCTAGGCTTCACTCTAGGGCGTTGCTCCACCACATCGAATAGCTACGGCCTTAGAAGTCAACGCCTGAAGCATAAAATACGATAAAAATACAACAGTTTTTTCATCGTATATGTTGTATAATTGCAAGCAATGTGAAGGTAATGGTCATTTCTACGTTCCGGGCAACCTAGGCTTAACTGTAGGGCGTTGCTCCACCAGGTCGCATAGTTAGGGACTTAGAAGTAAACGCAGGAAGCATAAAATACAATAAAAATACAACAGTTTTTCCATCGAATAAAAGGAATAATTGCAACCAGTGTGAAAGTAATGGTCATTTCTATTTTCCGGGCAACCTAGGTTTCACTCTTTGGCGTTGCTCCACCACATCGAATAGCTACGGCCTTAGTAGTCAACTCCAGAAGCATAAAATACAATATAAATACAACAGCCTTTCCATCGTATAAAATGAATGATTGCAAACAGTGTGAATGTTATGGTCATTTCTACGTTCCGGGCAACCTAGGCTTCACTTTAGGGCGTTGCTCCACCAGATCGAATAGTTAGGGACTTAGAATTCGACGCCAGAAGCATAAAATACAACATAAGTACAACAGTTTTTCCATCGTATAACGCAATGATTGCAACAAATGTGAAGGTGATGGTCATTACCACGTTCCGGGCAACCTAGGGTTCACTCTAGGACGTTGGTCCTCCAGATCCAATAGCTAGGGCCTAAGAAGTCAACGACAGAAGCACCAAACACAAAATAAATACATCAGCTTTTCCATCGTATAAAACGAATAATTGCAACCCGTGTGAAAGTAATGGCCATTTCTGCGTTCCGAGAAACCTAGGCTTCACTCTAGGGCGTTGCCCCACCACATCGAATAGCTACGGCCTTAGAAGTCACCGCCTTAAGCTTTAAATACAATAAAAATAGAACAGTTTTTTCATCGTATAACTGGAGTAATTGCCACCAGAGTGAAAGTAATGGTCATTTCTACGTTTCGGGCGACCTAGGCTTCACTCTAGGGCGTTGCTCCACCAGATCGAATAGCTAGGGCCTTAGAAGTCAACGCCAGAAACATAAAATACAATATAAATACAACAGCTTTTCCATCGTATAAAACGAATAATTGCAACCAGTGTGAAAGTAATGGCCATTTCTACGTTCCGGGCATCCTAGACTTAACTCTGAGGCATTGCTCCACCATATGTAATACATAGGGCCTTAGAAGTCAACGCCAGAAGAATAAAGTACAATCAAAATCCAACAGTTTGTCCATCGTATAACAGGAATAATTGCAACAAGCCTGAAGGTAATGGTCTTTTCTACGTTCCGGGCAACCTAGGTTTTGCTCTAGGGCGTTGCTCCACCAGATCGAATAGTTAGGGCCTTAAAAGTCAACGCCCGAAGCATAAAATACAAAATAAATACAACAGTTTTACCATCGTATCAAGTGAATAATCGCAAACAGTGTGAAGGTAATGGTCATTTCCACGTTCCGGGCAACCTAGGCTTCACTCTAGGGCGTTGCTCCACCAGATCGAAGAGTTAGGGCCTAAGAAGTCAACGCAAGGAGCATAAAATACGATATATGTACAACAGCTTTTCCATGTATAAAATGACTAATTGCATACAGTGAGGAAGTAATGGTTATTTCTACGTTCCGGGCAACCTAGGTTTCACTCTAGGGCGTTGCTCCACCACATCGAATAGCTACGGCCTTAGAAGTCAACGCCTGAAGCATAGAATACGATAAAAATACAACAGTTTTTTCATCGTATATGATGTATATTTGCAAACAGTGTGAAAGTAAAGGTCATTTCTACGCTCTGGGCTACCTAGGCTTAACTGTAGGGCGTTGCTCCACCAGATCGAATAGCTAGGGACTTCGAAGTCAACGCCAGAAGCATAAAATACAATAAAAATACAACAGTTTTTCCATCGTATAAAAGGAATAATTGCAACCAGTGTGAAAGTAATGGCCATTTCTGCGTTCCGGGCGACCTAGGATTAACTCTAGGGCGTTGCCCCTCCACATCGATTAGCTACGGCCTTAGAAGTCACCGCCTTAAGCTTAAAATTCAATAAAAATGGAACAGTTTTTTCATCGTGTAACAGGAATAATTGCCACCAGAGTGAAAGTAATGGTCATTTCTAGGTTTCGGGCGACCTTGGCTTCACTCTAGGGCGTTGCTCCACCAGATAGAATAGCTAGGGCCTTAGATGTCAACGCCCGGAACCTAAAATACAATAAAAGTACAACAGTTTTTCCATCGTATAACGGAATGATTGCAGCAAATGTGAAGGTGATGGTCATTACCACGTTCCGGGCAACCTAGGGTTCACTCTAGGACGTTGGTCCACCAGATCCAATAGCTAGGGCCTAAGAAGTCAACGACAGAAGCACCAAATACAAAATAAATACAACAGCTTTTCCATCGTATAAAACGAATAATTGCAACCAGTAAGAAAGTAGTGGCCACTTCTGCGTTCCGGGCAACCTATGCTTCAGTCTAGGGCGTTGCCCCACCACATCGAATAGCTATGGCCTAAAAAGTCAACGCCAGAAGCATAAAATAAAATAAAAATGCAAAAGCTTTTCCAACGTATAACAGGAGTAACTGCAACCAGTGTGAGAGTACTGGTCATTTCTACATTCCGGGCAACCTAGGCCTCACTATAGGGCGTTGCTCCACCAGATCGAATAGCTACGGCCTTAGAAGTCAACGCCAGAAGCATAAAATACAATATAAATACAACAGTTTTCCCATCATATAAAACGAATAATTGCAACCAGTATGAAAGTTATGGTGATTTCTACGTTCCGGCCAACCTAGGCTTCACCCTAGGGCGTTGTTCCACCAGATCGAATAGTTAGGGCCTAACAAGTCAACGCCAGAAGCATAAAATACAATATAAATACAACAGCTTTTCCATCGTATATGTTGTATATTTGCAAACAGTGTGAAAGTAAAGGTCATTTCTACGTTCCGGGCAACCTAGGCTTAAGGGCGCTGCTCCACCACATCGAATAGCTACGGCCTGAGAAGTCAACTCCAGAAGCATAAAATACAATATAAATACAACAGCTTTTCCATCGTATAAAATGTATAATTGCAAGCAATGTGAAGGTAATGGTCATTTCTACGTTCCGGGCAACCTAGGCTTAACTGTAGGGCGTTGCTCCACCAGGTCGCATAGTTAGGGACTTAGAAGTAAACGCAGGAAGCATAAAATACAATAAAAATACAACAGTTTTTCCATCGAATAAAAGGAATAATTGCAACCAGTGTGAAAGAAATGGTCATTTCTGCTTTCCGGGCAACCTAGGTTTCACTCTAGGGCGTTGCTCCACCAGATCGAATAGCGAGGGACTTAGAAGTAAACGCCAGAAGCATAAAATACAATAAAAATACAACAGTTTTTCCATCGAATAAAATGAATGATTGCAAACAGTGTGAATGTTATGGTCATTTCTACGTTCCGGGCAACCTAGGCTTCACTTTAGGGCGTTGCTCCACCAGATCGAATAGTTAGGGACTTAGAATTCGACGCCAGAAGCATAAAATACAACATAAGTACAACAGTTTTTCCATCGTATTACAGGAATAATTGCAACCAGTGTGAATGTACAGCTCATTTTTACGTTCCGGGCAACCTAGGCTTCGCTCAAGGGCGTTGCTCCACCAGATAGAACAGTTAGGGCCTTAGAAGTCGACGCCCGGAGCATAAAATACAAAATAAATAGAACAGTTTTTCCATTGTATAAAACGAATAATTGCAACCACTGTGAAAGTTATGGTTATTTCTACGTTCCGGCCAATCTAGGTTCCACCCTAGGGCGTTGTTCCACCAGATCGAATAGTTAGGGCCTAAGAAGTCAACGCCAGAAGCATAAAATACAATATAAATACAACAGCTTTTCCATAGTATATGATGTATATTTGCAAACAGTGTGAAAGTAAAGTCCATTTCTACGTTCCGGGCAACCTAGGCTTAATTGTAGGGCGTTGCTCCACCAGATCGCATAGTTAGGGACTTAGAAGTAAACGCAAGAAGCATACAATACAATAAAAATACAACAGTTTTTCCATCGAATAAAAGGAATAATTGCAACCAGTGTGAAAGAAATGGTCATTTCTACTTTCCGGGCAACCTAGGTTTCACTCTAGGGCGTTGCTCCACCAGATCGAATATCGAGGGACTTAGATGTCAACGCCAGAAGCATAAAATACAATATAAATACAACAGTTTTCCCATCGTATAAAACGAATAATTGCAACCAGTATGAAAGTTATGGTCATTTCTACGTTCCGGCCAACCTAGGCTTCACCATAGGGCGTTGTTCCACCAGATCGCATAGTTAGGGCCTAAGAAGACAACGCCAGAAGCATAAAATGCGATATAAATACAACAGCTTTTCCATAGTATACGATGTATATTTGCAAACAGTGTGAAAGAAAAGGACATTTCTACGTTCCGGGCAACCTAGGCTTAACTGTAGGGCGTTGCTCCACCAGATCGCATAGTTAGGGACTTAGAAGTAATCGCAAGAAGCATAAAATACAATAAAAATACAACAGTTTTTCCATCGTATAAAAGGAATAATTGCAACCAGTGTGAAAGTAATGGTCATTTCTACTTTCCGGGCAACCTAGGTTTCACTCATGGGCGTTGCTCCACCACATCGAATAGCTACTGCCTTAGAAGTCAACTCCGGAAGCATAAAATACAATATAAATACAACAGCTTTTCCATCGTATAAAATGAATGATTGCAAACAGTGTGAAAGTTATGGTCATTTCTACGTTCCGGGCAACCTAGGCTTCACCCTAGGGCGTTGCTCCTCCTGATCGAATAGTTAGGGACTTAGAATTCGACGCCACAAGCATAAAATACAACATAAGTGCAACAGTTTTTCCGTCGTATTACAGGAATAATTGCAACCAGTGTGAATGTACAGCTCATTTTTACGTTCCGGGCAACCTAGGCATCGCTCACGGGCGTTGCTCCACCAGACCGAATAGCAAGGGATTTAGAAGTCAATGCCAGAAGCATAAAATACAATAAAAATACAACAGTTTTTCCATCGTATAACAGGAAAGCTGCGACCAGTATGAAAGTACTGGTCATTTCTATGTACCGGGCAACCTAGGCTTAACTGTAGGGCGTTGCTCCACCAGATCGCATAGTTAGGGACTTAGAAGTAAACGCACGAAGCATAAAATACAATAAAAATACAACAGTTTTTCCATCGTATAAAAGGAATAATTGCAAGCAGTGTGAAGGTAATGGTCATTTCTACGTTCCGTGCAATCTAGGCTTCACTCTAGAGCGTTGCTCCACCAGATCGAACAGTTAGGGCCTTAGAAGTCGACGCCCGAAGCATAAAATACAAATTAAATAGAACAGTTTTTCCATTGTATAAAACGAATAATAGCAACCACTGTGAAAGTTATGGTCATTTCTACGTTCCGGGCAACCTAGGTTTCACTCTTGGGCATTGTTCCACCACATCGGATAGCTACGCCCTTAGAATTCAACGACAGAAGCATAAAATACAATATTAATAGAACAGTTTTTCCATCGTATAGAACGAATAATTGCAACCAGTGCGAAAGTTATGGTCATTTCTACGTTCCGGCCAATCCAGGCTCCACCCTAGGGCGTTGTTCCACCAGACCGAATAGTTAGGGCCTAAGAAGTCAACGCCAGAAGCATAAAATACAATATATATACAACAGCTTTTCCATAGTATATGATGTATATTTGCAAACAGTGTGAAAGTAAAGGCCATTTCTACGTTCCGGGCAACCTATGCTTAACTGTAGGGCGTTGCTCCACCAGATCGCATAGTTAGGGACTTAGAAGTAAACGCAAGAAGCATAAAATACAATTAAAATATAACAGTTTTTCCATCGAATAAAAGGAATAATTGCAACCAGTGTGAAAGGAATGGTCATTTCTACTTTCCGGGCAACCTAGGTTTCACTCTAGGGCGTTGCTCCACCAGATCGAATAGCGAGAGGCTTAGAAGTAAACGCCAGAAGCATAAAATACAATAAAAATACTACAGTTTTTCCATCGTATAAAGGGAATAATTGCAAACAGTGTGAAAGCAATGGTCATTTCTATTTTCCGGGCAACCTAGGTTTCACTCTTGGGCGTTGCTCCACCACATCGAATAGCTACGGCCTTAGAAGTCAACTCCAGGAGCATAAAATACAATATAAATGCAACAGCTTTTCCATCGTATAAAATGAATGATTGCAAACAGTGTGAAAGTTAAGGTCATTTCTCCGTTCCGGGCAAGCTAGGCTTCACTTTAGGGCGTTGCTCCACCAGATCGAATAGTTAGGGACTTAGAATTCGACGCCACAAGCATAAAATACAACTTAAGTACAACAGTTTTTCCATCGTATTACAGAAATAATTGCAACCAGTGTGAATGTACAGCTCATTTTTACGTTCCGGGCAATCTAGGCTTCGCTCAAGGGCGTTGCTCCACTAGACCGAATAGCAAGGGATTTAGAAGTCAATGCCAGAAGAATAAAATACAATAAAAATACAGTAGTTTTTCCATCGTATAACAGGAAAGCTGCAACCAGTATGAAAGTACTGGTCATTTCTATGTTCCGGGTAACCTAGGCTTCACTCTAGAGCGTTGCTCCACCAGACCGAACAGTTAGGGCCTTAGAAGGCAACGCCCGAAGCATAAAATACAAAATAAATAGAACAGTTTTTCCATTGTATAAAACGAATAATTGCAGCCACTGTGAGAGTTATGGTCATTTCTACGTTCCGGGCAACCTATGTTTCACTCTTGGGCATCGCTCCACCAGATCGAATAGATAGGGCCTTAGAAGTCAACGCTAGAAGCATAAAGTACAATAAAAATCCAACAGTTTGTTCATCGTATAACAGGAATAATTGTAACCAGTATGAAAGTTATGGTCATTACTACGTCCGGAGCAACCTAGGCTTCACTCTAGGGCGTTGCTCCACCAGATCGAATAGTTAGGGCCTAAGAAGTCAACGCCCGAAGCATAAAATGCAATATATATACAACAGTTCTTCCATCGTATAACAGGAATAATTGCAAACAGTGTGAAAGTGATGGTCATTTCTACGTTTCTGGCAACCTACGCTGCAGTCTAGGGCGGTGTTCCACCAGATCCAATAGTCAGGGCCTTAGAAGTCAACGCCCGACGCATAAAATACAATAAAAATACGACAGTTTTTCCATCGTACAACAGGAATAATTGCAACCAGAGTGAAGGTGATGGACATTTCTACGTTCCGGGCAACCTAGGATTCACTCTAGGGCGTTGCTCCACCAGATCGAATAGTTAGGGCCTAAGAAGTCTACGCCAGAAGCATAAAATACAATAAAAATACAACAGTTTTTCCATCGTACAGCATGAATAATTGCAGCCAGAGTGAAAGTAATGGACATGTCTACGTTTCGGGCATCCTAGGCTTCACACTAGGGCGTTGCTCAACCAGATCGAATGGCTAGGGCCTTAGAAGTCAACGCCCGACGCATAAGATACAATAAAAATACGACAGTTTTTCCATCGTACAACAGGAATAATTGCAACCAGAGTGAAGGTGATGGACATTTCTACGTTCCGGGCAACCTAGGGTTCACTCTAGGGCGTTGGTCCACCAGATCCAATAGGGCCGAAGAAGTCAACGACAGAAGCACCAAATACAAGATAAATACAACAGTTTTTCCATCGTATAAAACGAATAATTGCAACCAGTGTGAAAGTAATGGTCATTTCTACGTTCCGGGTAACCTAGGCTTCACCCTAGGGCGTTGCTCCACCAGATCGAATAGCTAGGGACTTAGAATTCAACGCCCGAAGAATAAAATACAACATAAGTACAACAGTTTTACCATCGTGTAAAATGAATAATCGCAAGCAGTGTGAAGGTAATGGTCATTTCCACGTTCCGGGCAACCTACGCTTCACTCTAGGGCGTTGTTCCACCACATCGAATAGCTACGCCCTTAGAAGTCAACGCCCGAAACATAAAATACAAAATAAATAGAACAGTTTTTCCATTGTATAAAACGAATAATTGCAACCAGTGTGAAAGTACAGGTCATTTCCACGTTCCGGGCAACCTAGGCTTCACTACAGGGCGGTGCTCCACCAGATCGAATAGTTAGTGCCTTAGAAGTCAGCGCCCGAAACATAAAATACAATAAAGATGCAACAGTTTTTCCATCGTATAACAGGAATAATTGCAACCAGTGTGAATGTGATGGTCTAAACCACGTTCCCGGCAACCTAGGGTTCACTCTAGGGCGTTGGTCCACCAGATCCAATAGGGCCGAAGAAGTCAACGGCAGAAGCACCAAATACAAGATAAATACAACAGTTTTTCCATCGTATAAAACGAATAACTGCAACCAGTGTGAAAGTAATGGGCATTTCTGCGTTCCGGGCAACCTAGGCTTCACTCTAGGGCGTTGCCCCACCACATCGAATAGCTACGGCCTTAGAAGTCAACGCCTGAAGCATAAAATGCAATAAAAATACAACAGTTTTTTCATCGTATATGATGTATATTTGCAAACAGTGTGAAAGTAAAGGTCATTTCTACGCTCCGGGCTACCTAGGCTTAACTGTAGGGCGTTGCTCCACCAGATCGAATAGCTAGGGACTTCGAAGTCAACGCCAGAAGCATAAAATGCACTAAAAATACAACAGTTTTTCCATCGTATAAAAGGAATAATTGCAACCAGTGTGAAAGTAATGGCCATTTCTGCGTTCCGGGCACCCTAGGCTTAACTCTAGGGCGTTGCCCCTCCACATCGATTAGCTACGGCCTTAGAAGTCACCGCCTTAAGCTTAAAATACAATAAAAATAGAACAGTTTTTTCATCGTATAACAGGAATAATTGCCACCAGAGTGAAAGTAATGGTCATTTCTAGGTTTCGGGCGACCTTGGCTTCACTCTAGGGCGTTGCTCCACCAGATAGAAAAGCTAGGGCCTTAGATGTCAACGCCCGAAACCTAAAATACAATAAAAGTACAACAGTTTTTCCATCGTATAACGCAATGATTGCAACAAATGTGAAGGTGATGGTCATTAGCACGTTCCGGGCAACCTAGGGTTCAGTCTAGGACGTTGGTCCTCCAGATCCAATAGCTAGGGCCTAAGAAGTCAACGACAGAAGCACCAAACACAAAATAAATACAACAGTTTTTCCATCGTATAAAACGAATAATTGCAACCCGTGTGAAAGTAATGGCCATTTCTGCGTTGCGAGAAACCTAGGCTTCACTCTAGGGCGTTGCCCCACCACATCGAATAGCTACGGCCTTAGAAGTCACCGCCTTAAGCTTTAAATACAATAAAAATAGAACAGTTTTTTCATCGTATAACTGGAATAATTGCCACCAGAGTGAAAGTAATGGTCATTTCTACGTTTCGGGCGACCTAGGCTTCACTCTAGGGCGTTGCTCCACCAGATCGAATAGCTAGGGCCTTAGAAGTCAACGCCAGAAACATAAAATACAATATAAATACAACAGCTTTTCCATCGTATAAAACGAATAATTGCAACCAGTGTGAAAGTAATGGCCATTTCTACGTTCCGGGCATCCTAGACTTAACTCTGAGGCATTGCTCCACCAGATGTAATACATAGGGCCTTAGAAGTCAACGCCAGAAGAATAAAGTACAATCAAAATCCAACAGTTTGTCCATCGTATAACAGGAATAATTGCAACAAGCCTGAAGGTAATGGTCATTTCTACGTTCCGGGCAACCTAGGTTTTGCTCTAGGGCGTTGCTCCACCAGATCGAATAGTTAGGGCCTTAAAAGTCAATGCCCGAAGCATAAAATACAAAATAAATACAACAGTTTTACCATTGTATAACAGGAATAACTGCAACCAGTCTGAAAGTACTGGTCATTTCTACGTTCCGGGTAACCTAGGCTTCACTCTAGGGCGTCGCTACACCAGATCGAATAGCTAGGGACTTAGAATTCAACGCCCGAAGCATAAAATACAAAATAAATACAACAGTTTTACCATCGTATCAAATGAATAATCGCAAACAGTGTGAAGGTAATGGTCATTTCCACGTTCCGGGCAACCTAGGTTTCGCTCTAGGGCGTTGCTCCACCAGATCGAATAGCTAGGGACTTACAAGTCAACGCCAGAAGCATAAAATACAATAAAAATACAACAGTTTTTCCATCGTATAAAAGGAATAATTGCAACCAGTGTGAAAGTAATGGCCATTCCTGCGTTCCGGGCAACCTAGTCTTCACTCTAGGGCGTTGCCCCACCACATCGATTAGCTGCGGCCTTAGAAGTCACCGCCTTAAGCATAAAATACAATAAAAATAGAACAGTTGTTTCATCGTATCAAAGGAATAATGGCAACCAGAGTGAAAGTAATAGTCATTTCTACGTTTCAGGCGACCTAGGCTTCACTCTAGGGCGTTGCTCGACCAGATCGCATAGCTAGGGTCTTAGAAGTCAACGCCCGAAACCTAAAGTACTATAAAAGTACAACATTTTTTCCATCGTATAACGGGAATAATTGCAACCAGTGTGAAGGTGATGGTCTAAACCACGTTCCGGGCAACCTAGGGTTCACTCTAGGGCGTTGGCCCACCAGATCCAATAATTAGGGCCTAAGAAGTCAACGACAGAAACACCAAATACAAAATAAATACAACAGCTTTTCCATCGTATAAAACGAATAATTGCAACCAGTAAGAAAGTAATGGCCACTTCTGCGTTCCGGGCAACCTATGCTTCAGTCTAGGGCGTTGCCCCACCACATCGAATAGCTATGGCCTAAGAAGTCAACGCCAGAAGCATAAAATAAAATAAAAATGCAAAAGCTTTTCCAACGTATAACAGGAGTAACTGCAACCAGTGTGAGAGTACTGGTCATTTCTACATTCCGGGCAACCTAGGCCTCACTATAGGGCGTTGCTCCACCAGATCGAATAGCTACGGCCTTAGAAGTCAACGCCAGAAGCATAAAATACAATATAAATACAACAGTTTTCCCATCATATAAAACGAATAATTGCAACCAGTATGAAAGTTATGGTGATTTCTACGTTCCGGCCAACCTAGGCTTCACCCTAGGGCGTTGTTCCACCAGATACAATAGTTAGGGCCTAACAAGTCAACGCCAGAAGCATAAAATACAATATAAATACAACAGCTTTTCCATCGTATATGTTGTATATTTGCAAACAGTGTGAAAGTAAAGGTCATTTCTACGTTCCGGGCAACCTAGGCATAACTGTAGGGCGCTGCTCCACCACATCGAATAGCTACGGCCTGAGAAGTCAACTCCAGAAGCATAAAATACAATATAAATACAACAGCTTTTCCATCGTATAAAATGTATAATTGCAAGCAATGTGAAGGTAATGGTCATTTCTACGTTCCGGGCAACCTAGGCTTAACTGTAGGGCGTTGCTCCACCAGGTCGCATAGTTAGGGACTTAGAAGTAAACGCAGGAAGCATAAAATACAATAAAAATACAACAGTTTTTCCATCGAATAAAAGGAATAATTGCAACCAGTGTGAACGAAATGGTCATTTCTGCTTTCCGGGCAACCTAGGTTTCACTCTAGGGCGTTGCTCCACCATATCGAATAGCGAGGGACTTAGAAGTAAACGCCAGAAGCATAAAATACAATATAAATACAACAGCCTTTCCATCGTATAAAATGAATGATTGCAAACAGTGTGAATGTTATGGTCATTTCTACGTTCCGGGCAACCTAGGCTTCACTTTAGGGCGTTGCTCCACCAGAGCGAATAGTTAGGGACTTAGAATTTGACGCCAGAAGCATAAAATACAACATAAGTACAACAGTTTTTCCATCGTATTACAGGAATAATTGCAACCAGTGTGAATGTACAGCTCATTTTTACGTTCCGGGCAACCTAGGCTTCGCTCAAGGGCGTTGCTCCACCAGATCGAACAGTTAGGGCCTTAGAAGTCGACGCCCGTAGCATAAAATACAAAATAAATAGAACAGTTTTTCCATTGTATAAAACGAGTAATTGCAACCACTGTGAAAGTTATGGTTATTTCTACGTTCCGGCCAATCTAGGCTCCACCCTAGGGCGTTGTTCCACCAGATCGAATAGTTAGGGCCTAAGAAGTCAACGCCAGAAGCATAAAATACAATATAAATACAACAGCTTTTCCATAGTATATGATGTATATTTGCAAACAGTGTGAAAGTAAAGTCCATTTCTACGTTCCGGGCAACCTAGGCTTAATTGTAGGGCGTTGCTCCACCAGATCGCATAGTTATGGACTTAGAAGTAAACGCAAGAAGCATACAATACATTAAAAATACAACAGTTTTTCCATCGAATAAAAGGAATAATTGCAACCAGTGTGAAAGAAATGGTCATTTCTACTTTCCGGGAAACCTAGGTTTCACTCTAGGGCGTTGCTCCACCAGATCGAATATCGAGGGACTTAGATGTCAACGCCAGAAGCATAAAATACAATATAAATACAACAGTTTTCCCATCGTATAAAACGAATAATTGCAACCAGTATGAAAGTTATGGTCATTTCTACGTTCCGGCCAACCTAGGCTTCACCATAGGGCGTTGTTCCACCAGATCGCATAGTTAGGGCCTAAGAAGACAACGCCAGAAGCATAAAGTACAATATAAATACAACAGCTTTTCCATAGTATACGATGTATATTTGCAAACAGTGTGAAAGAAAAGGACATTTCTACGTTCCGGGCAACCTAGGCTTAACTGTAGGGCGTTGCTTCACCAGATCGCATAGTTAGGGACTTAGAAGTAATCGCGAGAAGCATAAAATACAATAAAAATGCAACAGTTTTTCCATCGTATAAAAGGAATAATTGCAACCAGTGTGAAAGTAATGGTCATTTCTACTTTCCGGGCAACCTAGGCTTAACTGTAGGGCGCTGCTCCACCACATCGAATAGCTACGGCCTGAGAAGTCAACTCCAGAAGCATAAAATACAATATAAATACAACAGCTATTCCATCGTATAAAATGTATAATTGAAAGCAATGTGAAGGTAATGGTCATTTCTACGTTCCGGGCAACCTAGGCTTAACTGTAGGGCGTTGCTCCACCAGGTCGCATAGTTAGGGACTTAGAAGTAAACGCAGGAAGCATAAAATACAATAAAAATACAACAGTTTTTCCATCGAATAAAAGGAATAATTGCAACCAGTGTGAAAGAAATGGTCATTTCTGCTTTCCGGGCAACCTAGGTTTCACTCTAGGGCGTTGCTCCACCAGATCGAATAGCGAGGGACTTAGAAGTAAACGCCAGAAGCATAAAATACAATAAAAATACAACAGTTTTTCCATCGTGTAAAAGGAATAATTGCAACCAGTGTGAAAGTAATGGTCATTTCTATTTTCCGGGCAACCTAGGTTTCACTCTTTGGCGTTGCTCCACCACATCGAATAGCTACGGCCTTAGTAGTCAACTCCAGAAGCATAAAATACAATATAAATACAACAGCTTTTCCATCGTATAAAATGAATGATTGCAAACAGTGTGAATGTTATGGTCATTTCTACGTTCCGGGCAACCTAGACTTCACTTTAGGGCGTTGCTCCACCAGATCGAATAGTTAGGGACTTAGAATTCGACGCCAGAAGCATAAAATACAACATAAGTACAACAGTTTTTCCATCGTATTACAGGAATAATTGCAACCAGTGTGAAAGTGATGGTAATTTCCACGTTCCGGGCAACCTAGGCTTCAGTCTAGGGCGTTGGTCCAGCAGATCCAATAGTTAGGGCCTAAGAAGTCAACGCCAGAAGCATAAAATACAATATAAATACAACAGCTTTTCCATAGTATATGATGTATATTTGCAAACAGTGTGAAAGTAAAGTCCATTTCTACGTTCCGGGCAACCTAGGCTTAATTGTAGGGCGTTGCTCCACCAGTTCGCATAGTTAGGGACTTAGAAGTAAACGCAAGAAGCATACAATACACTAAAAATACAACAGTTTTTCCATCGAATAAAAGGAATAATTGCAACCAGTGTGAAAGAAATGGTCATTTCTACTTTCCGGGCAACCTAGGTTTCACTCTAGGGCGTTGCTCCACCAGATCGAATATCGAGGGACTTAGATGTCAACGCCAGAAGCATAAAATACAATATAAATACAACAGTTTTCCCATCGTGTAAAACGAATAATTGCAACCAGTATGAAAGTTATGGTCATTTCTACGTTCCGGCCAACCTAGGCTTCACCATAGGGCGTTGTTCCACCAGATCGCATAGTTAGGGCCTAAGAAGACAACGCCAGAAGCATAAAATACAACATAAATACAACAGCTTTTCCATAGTATACGATGTATATTTGCAAACAGTGTGAATGAAAAGGACATTTCTACGTTCCGGGCAACCTAGGATTCACTCTAGGGCGTTGCTCCACCAGATCGAATAGTTAGGGCCTAAGAAGTCTACGCCAGAAGCATAAAATACAATAAAAATACAACAGTTTTTCCATCGTACAGCATGAATAATTGCAGCCAGAGTGAAAGTAATGGACATGTCTACGTTTCGGGCATCCTAGGCTTCACACTAGGGCGTTGCTCAACCAGATCGAATAGCTAGGGCCTTAGAAGTCAACGCCCGATGCATAAGATACAATAAAAAAACGACAGTTTTTCCATCGTACAACAGGAATAATTGCAACCAGAGTGAAGGTGATGGACATTTCTACGTTCCGGGCAACCTAGGATTCACTCTAGGGCGTTGCTCCACCAGATCGAATAGTTAGGGCCTTAGAAGTCAACGCCCGAAGCATAAAATACAAAATCAATAAAACAGCTTTTCCATTGTATAAAACGAATAATTGCAACCAGTGTGAATGTTGTGGTCATTTCTACGTGCCGTGCAACCTAGGTTTTGCTCCAGGGCGTTGCTCCACCACATCGAATATTTAGGGCCTTAGAAGTCAACGCCAGACGCATAAAGTACAGTATAAATACAACAGTTTTTCCATCGTATAAAACGAATATTTGCAACCAGTATGAAAGTTAGGGTCATTTGTACGTTCGGAGCAACCTAGGCTTCACTCTAGGGCGTTGCTCCACCAGATCGAATAGTTAGGCCCCAAGAAGTCTACGCCAGAAGCATAAAATACAATAAAAATACAACTATTTTTCCATCGTATAGCATGAATAATTGCAGCCAGAGTGAAAGTAATGGTCAGGTCTACGTTCCGGGAAACCTAGGCTTCACTCTAGGGCGTTGCTCCACCAGATCGAAGAGGTAGGGCCATAGAAGTCAATGCCCGAAGCATAAAATACGATAAAGATATAACAGTTTTTCCATCGTATAGCAGGAGTCATTGCAACAAGTGTGAAAATGGTGGTCATTTCTACGTTCCGGGCAACCTAGGCTCCACTCTAGGGCGTTGTTCCACCAGATCCAATTGTTAGGGCCTAAGTAGTCACCGCCAGAAGCACCAAATACAAAATAAATACAACAGTTTTTCCATCGTATAAAATGAATAATTTGAACCAGTGTGAAAGTAATGGCCACTTCTACGTTCCGGGCAACCTAGGCTTCACCCTAGGGCGTTGCTCTACCAGATCGAATAGTTGCGGCCTATGAAGTCAACGCCTGAAGCATAAAATACGATATATGTACAACAGTTTTCCCATCGTATATCACGAATAATTGCAACCAGTGTGAAAGTAATGGCCACTTCTACGTTCCGGGCATCCTAGACTTAACTCTGAGGCTTCGCTCCACCAGATCGAATACATAGGGCCTTAGAAGTCAACGCCAGAAGCATAAAGTACATTAAAAATCCAACAGTTTGTTCATCTTATAACAGGAATAATTGCAACCAGTGTGAAAGTAATGGACGTTTCTACGTTCCGGGCAACCTAGGCTTCACTCTAGGGCGTTGCTCCACCAAATCGAATAGCTAGGGCCTTAGAAGTCAACGCCCGAAGCATAAAATACTATATAAATGCAACAGTTTTTCCATCGTATACAATAAATAATTGCAAACATTGTGATAGTAACGGTCATTTCTGCGTTCCGGGCAACCTAGTCTTGACTCTAGGGCGTTGCTCCACAAGATCGAATAGTTAGGGCCTTAGAAGTCAACGCCCGAAGCATAAAATACAATATAAATAAAACAGTTCTTCCATCGTATAACAGGAATTATTGCAAACAGTGTGAAAGTGATGGTCATTTCTACGTTCCTGGCATCCTACGCTTCAGTCTAGGGCGTTGGTCCACCTGATCCAATAGTTAAGGCCTTAGAAGTCAACGCCCGACGCATAAAATACAATAAAAATTCAAAAGTTTTTTCGTCGCATAACTGAAATAATTGCAACAAGAGTGAACGTAATGGTCATTTCTACGTTCTGGGCAACATAAGCTTCACTCTTGGACGTAGCCCCACGAGATCGAATAGCTAGGACCTTAGAAGTCAACGACCGAAGCATAAAATACTATATAAATACAACAGTTTTTCCATCGTATACAATGAATAATTGCAAACATTGTGACAGTAACGGTCATTTCTGCGTTCCGTGCAACCCAGGCTTGATTCTAGGGCGTTGCTCCACCAGATCGAATAGTTAGGGCCTTAGAAGTCAGCGTCCGAAGCATAAAATACAATATAAATACAACAGTTCTTCGTCGTATAACAGGAATAATTGCAAACAGTGTGAAAGTGATGGTCATTTCTACGTTCCTGGCATCCTACGCTTCAGTCTATGGCGTCGGTCCACCTGATCCAATAGTTAGGGCCTTAGAAGTCAACGCCCGACGCATAAAACACAATAAAAATACAACAGTTTTTCCATCGTACAACAGGAATAATTGCAACCAGAGTGAAGGTGATGGATATTTCTACGCTCCGGGCAACCTAGGCTTCACTCTAGGGCGTTCCTCCACCAGATCCAATAGCTAGGCCCTTGGAAGTCAACGCCCGAAACGTAAAATACAATAAAAATAAAATAGTTTTTCAATCGTATAACGAGAATAATTGCAACCAGTGTGAAAGTGATGGTAATTTCCACGTTCCGGGCAACCTAGGCTTCAGTCTAGGGCGTTGGTCCAGCAGATCCAATAGTTAGGGCCTAAGAAGTCAACGCCAGTAGCACCAAATACAAAATAAATACAACAGTTTTTCCATCGTATAAAACGAATAATTGTAACCAGTGTGAAAGTAGTGGTCATTGCTACGTTCCGTGCATCCCAGGCTCCAATCTAGGGCGTTGCTCCACCAAATCGAATAGCTAGGGCCTTAGAGGTCAACGCCCGAAGCATAAAACGCAATATGAATACAACAGTTTTGCCATCATATAAAACGATTAATAGCAACCAGTGTGAAAGTGATGGTCTTTTCTACGTTCCGGGAAACCTAGGCATCACTCTAGGGCGTTGGAACAGCAGATCCAGTAGTTAGGGCCTTAGAATTCAGCGCCCGAGGCATAAAACGCAATATAAATACAACAGTTTTTCCATCATATAAAACGAATAATAGCAGCCAGTGTGAAAGTGATGGTCATTTCTACGTTCCGGGAAACCTAGGCCTCACTCTAGGGCGTCGTTCCACCAGATCGAATAGTTAGGGCCTAAGAAGTCAACGCCAGAAGCATAAAATACGATATAAGTACAACAGTTTTTCCATCGTATAAAACAAACAATTGCAACCAGTGTGAAAGTAATGGTCATTTCTACGTTCCGCACAATCTAGGCTTCACTTTAGGGCTTTGCAGAACCACATCGAATAGCCACGGACTTAGAAGTCAACGCCAGAAGCACCGAAAACAAAATAGATACTACATTTTTTCCATCGTATAAAACGAATAATTGCAACCAGTGTGAAGGTTATGGTCGTTTCTACTTTCCAGGGAACATAGGCTTCACTGTTGGACGTTGCTCCACCAGATCGAATACATAGGGCCTCAGAAGTCAACGCCAGAAGCATAAAATACAATATAAATACAACAGTTTTTCCATCATATAAAACGAATAATTGCAACCAGTGTGAAAGTGATGGTCATTTCTAGGTTCCGTGCAACCTAGGCTCCGCTGTAGGGCGTTGCTCCACCACACCAAATACCTACGGCCTTAGAAGTCAACGCCAGAAGCTTATAATGCAATATAAATACAACAGTTATTCCATCGTATAAAATGAATAATAGCAAACATTGTGAAAGTAACGGTCACTTCTACGTTCCGGGCAACCTAGGCTTCACTCTAGGGCGTTGCTCCACCAGATCGAATAGTTAGGGCCTAAGAAGTCAACGCCAGAACCATAAAATACAAAATTAATAGAACAGCTTTTCCATTCTATAAAACGAATAATTGCAACCAGAGTGAAAGAGATGGTCATTTCTACGTTCCGGGCGACGAAGGCTTCACTCTGGGACGTTGGTCCTACAGATCGAATAGTTAATGCCTAAGAAGTGAACGCTAGAATCATAAAATACAAAATAAATACAATAGTTCTGCCATCGTCTAAAACAAATAATTGCTCGAGTGTGAAAGGTATGGTCATTTCTACGTTCCGGGCGACCTAGGCTTCACTCTTGGACGCTGTCCCAACAGATCGAATAGCTAGGACCTAAGAAGTCATAGCCAGAAGCAGAAAATACAATTAAAATGCAAGAGTTTTTCCAACGTATAGCATGAATAATTGGAACCAGTGTGAAAGTAATGGTCATGTCTACGTTCCGGTCAACGTAGGCTTCATTCTAGGGCGTTGATCCACCAGATCGAACAGTTAGGGCCTAAGAAGTCAACGCCAGAAGCATAAAATACAAAATTTATAGATCAGTTTTTCCAATGTATAAAACGAATAATTGCAATCAGTGTGAAAATAATGGTCATATCTACGTTCCAGGCAAGCTTGGCTTGACTCTAGGGCGTTGCTCCACAAGATCGAATAGTTAGGGCCTAAGAAGTCAACGCCAGAAGCATAAAATACAAAATAAATACAATAGTTTTTCCATCGTCTAAAGCGACTAATTGCACGAGTGTGAAAGTAATGGTCATTTCTACGTTCCGGGCAACCTAGGCTTCATTCTAGGGCGTTGTTCCACTAGATCGAACAGTCTGGGCCTAAGAAGTCAACGCCAGAAGCATAAAATACAGTATAAATACAACAGTTTTTCCATCATATAAAGCGGATAATTGCAACCAGTGTGAAAGTGATGGACATTTCCTCGTTCCGGGCAACCTAGGCTTCACTCTCGGGCGTTGGTCCACCAGATCTAATAGTTAGGGCCTAAGAAGTCAACGCCAGAAGCACCAAATACAGTATAAATACAACAGTTTTTCCATCATATAAAACGAATAATTGCAACCAGTGTGAAAGTGTTTGTCATTTCCACGTTCCGGGGAACCTAGGCTTCACTCTAGGGCGTTGGTCCACCAGATCCAATAGTTAGGGCCTAAGAAGTCAACGCCAGAAGCACCAATTACAAAATAAATACAACAGTTTTTCCATCGTATAAAACGATAACTGCATCCAGTGTGCAAGTAATGGTCATTTCTACGATCCGGGCGACCTAGGCATGACTCTAGGGCATTGTTCCACCAGAGCGAATAGTTAGGGCCTAAGAAGTCAACGCCTGAAGCATAAAATACAATATAAATACAACAGTTTTTCCATTGTATAAAACGAATAATTGCAACCAGTATGAAAGTTATGGTTATTTCTACGTTCAGGGCAACCTAGCCTTCACCATGGGGCGTTGCTCCACCAGATCGAATAGTTAGGGCCTAAGAAGTCAACGCCAGAAGCATAAAATACAACATAAATACAACAGTTTTTCCCTTGTATAACAGAAATAATTGCAACCAGTGTGAAAGCTATGGTCATTTCTACGTTCCGGGCAACCTAGGCTTCACACTAGGTTGTTGGTCCACCAGATCCAATAGTTAGGGCCTAAGAAGTCAACGCCAGGAGCACCAAATACAAAATAAATACAACAGTTTTTCCATCGTATAAAACGATAACTGCATCCAGTGTGCAAGTAATGGTCATTTCTACGATCCGGGCGACCTAGGCATGACGCTAGGGCATTGTTCCACCAGAGCGAATAGTTAGGGCCTAAGAAGTCAACGCCTGAAGCATAAAATACAATATAAATACAACAGTTTTTCCATTGTATAAAACGAATAATTGCAACCAGTATGAAAGTTATGGTTATTTCTACGTTCAGGGCAACCTAGGCTTCACCATGGGGCGTTGCTCCACCAGATCGAATAGTTAGGGCCTAAGAAGTCAACGCCAGAAGCATAAAATACGTTATATGTACAACAGTCTTTCCATCGTATAAAACGAATAATTGCAACCAGTCTGATAGTTATGGTCATTTCTACGTTCCGGGCAATCTAGGCTTCTCTCTAGCGCGTTGCTCCACCAGATCGAGTAGTTAGGGCCTAACAAGTCAACGCCAGAAGCATAAAATACAATAGAAATACAACAGTTTTACCATCGTATAACAGGAATAGTTGCAACCAGTGTGAAAGGTATGGTCATTTCTACGATACCGGCAACCTAGGCTGCACCCTAGGGCGTCGTTCCACCAGATCGAATAGTTAGGGCCAAGGAAGTCTACGCCAGAAGCATAAAATACAATACAAATACAACAGCTTTTCCATCGTATAACAGGAATAATTGCAACCAGTGTGAAAGGTATGGTCATTTCTACTTTCCGGGCAATCTAGGCTTCACTCCAGGGCGTTTCTCCACCATATCGAATAGCTGCGGCCTTAGAAGTCAACGCCAGAAGCATAAAATGCCATATAAATGAAACAGTTGTTCCACTGTATAATACGAATAGCTGCAAACATTGTGGAAGTTATGGTCATTTCTACGTTCCGGGCAACCTAGGCTTCACTCTAGGGCGTTGCTCAACCACACTGAATAGCTACGGCCCTAGAAGACAACGCCATAAATATAAAATACAATATAAACACAACAGTCTATGCATCGTATAAAACGAATAATTGCAACCAGTCTGATAGTTATGGTCATTTCTACGTTCCGGGCAACCTAGACTTCACCCTAGGGCGTTGCTCCACCAGATCGAATACATAGGGCCTTAGAAGTCAACGCCAGAAGCATAAAGTACATTAAAAATCCAACAGTTTGTCCATCGTATAACAGGAATAATTGCCACCAGTGTGAAAGTGATGGTCATTTCTGCGCTCCGGGAAACCTAGGCTTCACCCTAGGGAGTTGCTCCTCCAGATAGAATAGTTAGGGCCCAGGAAGTCAACGCCAGAAGCATAAAATACAATATAAATACAACAGTTTTTCCCTTGTATAACAGGAATAATTGCAACCAGTGTGAAAGGTATGGTCATTGCTACGTTCCGGGCAACCTAGGCTTCACTCTAGGGCGTTGCTCCACCACATCGAATAGCTCCGTCCTTAGAAGTCAACGCCTGAAGCATAAAATACAATTTAAATACAACAGTTCTTGAATCGTATAACAGGAATAATTGCAAACAGTGTGAAAGATATGGTCATTTCTACGTTGCGGCCATCCTAGGCTTCACTCTAGGGCATTGCTCCACCACATCGAATAGCTACGGTCTTAGAAGTCAACGCCATAACTATAAAAAACAATATAAATACAACAGTTTTACCATCGTATAACAGGAATAATTGCAACCAGTGTGAAAGATATGGTCATTTCTACGATACGGGCAACCTAGGCTGCACTCTAGGGCGTCGTTCCACCAGATCGAATAGTTAGGGCCTAAGAAGCCTACGGCAGAAGCATAAAATACAATACAAATACAACAGCTCTTCCATCGTATAACAGGCATAATTGAAACCAGTGTGAAGGACATGGTCATTTCTACGTTCCGGGCAACCTATGCTTCACTCAAGGGCGTTGCTCCACCACATCGAATAGCTCCGCCCTTAGAAGTCAACGCCAGAAGCATAAAATACAATTTAAATACAACAGTTTTTGAATCGTATAACAGGAATAATTGCAAACAGTGTGAAAGACATGGTCATTTCTACGTTGCGGGCATCCTAGGCTTCACTCTTGGGAATTGCTCCACCACATCGAATAGCTGCGGCCTTAGAAGTCAACGCCATAACTATAAAAAACAATATAAATACAACCGTTTTTCCATGGTATAAAATGAATAATTGCAAACAGTGTGGAGGTAATGGTAATTTCTACTTTCCGGGCAACCTAGGCTTCACTCTAGGGCGTTTCTCCACCACATCGAATAGCTACGGCCTTAGAAGTCAACGTCTGAAGCATAAAATATAATATAAATACAACCGTTTTTCCATCGTATAACAGGAATAATTGCAACCAGTGTGAAAGACATGGTCATTTCTACGTTCCGTGCAACCTAGGCTTCACTCTAGGGCGTTGGTCCACCAGGTCGAATAGTTAGGGCCTTAGAAAACAACTCCAGACGCATAAAATACAATATAAATACAACAGTTTTTCCACGGTATAAAACGAATAATTGCAACCGGTATGAGAGTTATGGTCAGTTCTACGTTCCGGGCAACCTAGGCTTCACCCTAGGGCGTTGCTCCACCAGATCGATTAGTTAGGGCCTAAGAAGTCAACGCCAGAAGCATAAAATACACAATAAATACAACAGTTTTTCCCTTGTATAACAGGAATAATTGCAACCAGTGTGAAAGCTATGGTCATTTCAACGTTCCGGGCATCCTAGGCTTCACTCTAGGGCGTTTCTCCACCACATCGAATAGCTACGGCCTTAGAAGTCAGCGTCTGAAGCATAAAATATAATATAAATACAACAGTTTTTCCATCGTATAACAGGAATAATTGCAACCAGTGTGAAAGACATGGTCATTTCTACGTTCCCGGCAACCTAGGCTTCACTCTAGGGCGTTGCTGCACCAGATCGAATAGCTAGGGACTTAGAAGTCAACGCTAGAAGCATAAAATAAAATAAAAATACAACAGTTTTTCCATCGTATAAAACGAATAATTGCAACCAGTATGAATGTTACGGACATTTCTACGTTCCGGGCAACCTAGGCTTCACTCTAGGGCGTTTCTCCACCACATCGAATAGCTACGGCCTTAGAAGTCAACGTCTGAAGCATAAAATATAATATAAATACAACAGTTTTTCCATCATATAACAGGAATAATTGCAACCAGTGTGAAAGACATGGTCATTTCTACGTTCCGTGCAACCTAGGCTTCACTCTAGGGCGTTGCTCCACCACATCGAATAGCTAGGGCCTTAGAAGTCAATGCCAGAAGCATAAAATACAAAATAAATACAACAGTTTTTCCATCGTATATCAAGAATAAATGCAACCAGTGTGAAAGTGATGGTCATTTCTACATTCCGGGCAACCTAGGCTTGACTCTAGGGCGTTGCTCCACCGGATCGAATAGTTAGGGCCTAAGAAGTCAACGCCAGAAGCACCAAATACAAAATTAATGCAACAGTTTTTCCATCGTATAAAACGAATAATTGCAACCAGTGTGAAAGTACAGGTCATTTTTACGTTCCGGGCAACCTAGGCTTCGCTCAGGGGCGTTGCTCCAACACATCGAATAGTTAGGGCCTTAGAAGTCAACGCCTGAGGCATAAAATACAATAAAAATACAACATTTTTTTCATCGTATAACAGGAATAATTGCAACCAGTCTGAAAGATATGGTCATTTCTACGTTCCGGGCAACCTAGACTTCACTCTAGGGCGTTGGCCCTCCACATCTAACAGTTAGGGCCTAAGAAGACAACGCCAGAAGCACCAAATACAAAATAAATACAACAGTTTTTCCATCGTATAAAACGAATAATTGCAACCAGTATGACAGTTTTGGTCATTTCTACGTTCCGGGCAACCTAGGCTTCACCCGAGGGCGTTGCTCCACCTGATCGAATAGTTAGGGCCTAAGAAGTCAACGCCAGAAGCATAAAATACGATATATGCACAACAGTTTTTCCATCGTATAAAACGAATAATTGCAACCAGTGTGAAGGTGATGGTCATTTCTATATTCCGGGCAACCTGGGCTTCACTCTAGGGCGTTGCTCCACAAGATCGAATAGTTGGGGCCTTAGGAGTCAACTCCCGAAGCATAAAATACAAAATAAGTAGAACAGTTTTTCCATTGTATAAAACGAATAATTGAAACCAGTCTGATAGTTATGGTCATTTCTACGTTCCGGGCAACCTAGGCTTCACCCTAGGACGTTGCTCCACCAGATCGAATAGTCAGGGCCTAAGGAGTCAATGCCAGAAGCATAAAATACGATATATGTACAACAGTTTTTCCATCGCATAATATGTGTAATTGCAACCAGTGTGAAAGTAACGGCCATTTCTACGTTCCGGGAATCCTAGACCTAACACTGAGACATTGCTCCACCAGATCGAATACATAGGGCCTTAGAAGTCAACGCCAGAACCATAAAGTACATTAAAAATCCAACAGTTTGTCCATCGTATAACAGGAATAATTGCAACCAGTGTGAAAGTGATGGTCATTTCTACATTCCGGGCGTCCTAGGCTACACTCTAGGGCGTTGCTCCAACAGATGGAATAGCTAGGGCCTTAGAAGTCAATGCCAGAAGCATAAAATACAAAATAAATACAACAGTTTTTCCATCCCATATCAAGAATAAATGCAACCAGTGTGAAAGTGATGGACATTTCTACATTCCGGGCAACCTAGGCTTGACTCTAGGGCGTTGCTCCACCGGATCGAATAGTTAGGGCCTAAGAAGTCAACGCCAGAAGCACCAAATACAAAATTAATACAACAGTTTTTCCATCGTATAAAACGAATAATTGCAACCAGTGTGAAAGTACAGGTCATTTTTACGTTCCGGGCAACCTAGGCTTCGCTCAAGGGCGTTGCTCCAACACATCGAATAGTTAGGGCCTTAGAAGTCAACGCCTGAGACATAAAATACAATAAAAATACAACATTTTTTTCATCGTATAACAGGAATAATTGCAACTAGTCTGAAAGATATGGTCATTTCTACGTTCCGGGCAACCTAGACTTCACTCTAGGGCGTTGGCCCTCCACATCTAACAGTTAGGGCCTAAGAAGTCAACGCCAGAAGCACCAAATACAAAATAAATACAACAGTTTTTCCATCGTATAAAAACGAATAATTGCAACCAGTATGACAGTTTTGGTCATTTCTACGTTCCGGGCAACCTAGGCTTCACCCGAGGGCGTTGCTCCACCTGATCGAATAGTTAGGGCCTAAGAAGTCAACGCCAGAAGCATAAAATACGATATATGTACAACAGTTTTTCCATCGTATAAAACGAATAATTGCAACCAGTGTGAAAGTAATAGACATTTCTACGTTGCGGGCATCCTAGACTTAACTCTGAGGCATTGCTACACCAGATCGAATACATAGGGCCTTAGAAGTCAACGCCAGAAGTATAAAGTACAATCAAAATCCAACCGTTTGTCCATCGTATAGCTGGAATAATTACAACCAGAGTGAAACTAATGGTCATTTCCACGTTTCGGTCGACCTAGGCTCCACCCTAGGGCGTTGGTCCACCAGATGGAATAGCTAGGGCCTTAGAAGTCAATGCCAGAAGCATATAATACAGAATAAATACAACAGTTTTACCATCGTATAAAATGAATAATCGCAAACAGTGTGCAGGTAATGGTCATTTCTACGTTCCGGGCAACCTAGGCTTCACTCTAGGGCGTCGCTCCACCAGATCGAATAGTTAGGGCCTTAGAAGTCAACGCCATAACTATAAAAAACAATATAAATACAACCGTTTTTCCATGGTATAAAATGATTAATTGCAAACAGTGTGGAGGTAATGGTAATTTCTACTTTCCGGGCAACCTAGGCTTCACTCTATGGCGTTTCTCCACCACATCGAATAGCTACGGCCTTAGAAGTCAACGTCTGAAGCATAAAATATAATATAAATACAACCGTTTTTCCATCGTATAACAGGAATAATTGCAACCAGTGTGAAAGCTATGGTCATTTCAACGTTCCGGGCATCCTAGGCTTCACTCTAGGGCATTGCTCCACCATATCGATTAGCTACGGCCTTAGAAGTCAACCCCATAACTATAAAAAACAATATAAATACAACCGTTTTTCCATTGTATAAAATGAATAATTGCAAATATTGTGGAGGTAATGGTAATTTCTACTTTCCGGGCAACCTAGGCTTCACTCTAGGGCGTTTCTCCACCACATCGAATAGCTACGGCCTTAGAAGTCAACGCCATAACTATAAAATACAATATAAATACAACAGTTTTTCCATTGTATAAAATGAATAATTGCAAACAGTGTGGAAGTAATGGTTATTTCTACGTTCCCGGCAACCTAGGCTTCACGCTATGGCGTTGCTCCACCACATCGAATAGCTACGACCTTAGGAGTCAACGCCAGAGGCATAACATACAATATAAGTAAAACAGTTTTTCCAACGTATAAAACGAATAATTGCAATCAGTATGAATGTTATGGTCATTTCTACGTTCCGGGCAACCTAGGCTTCACTCTATGGCGTTGTTCCACCACATCGAATAGCTACGGCCTTAGGAGTCAACGTCAGAGGCATAAAATGCAAAATAAATACAACAGTTTTTCCATCGTATAACAAGAATAATTGAAACCAGTGTGAAAGTGATGGTCATTTCTACATTCGGGGCATCCTAGTCCTCACTCTAGGGCGTTGCTCAATCACATCGAATGGCTACGGCCTTAGAAGTCAACGCCATAACTATCAAATACAATATAAATACAACAGTTTTTCCATCGTATAACAAGAATAATTGCAACCAGTGTGAAAGTGATGGCCATTTCTACATTCCGGGCAACCTAGTCTTCACTCTAGGGCGTTGGTCCACCAGGTCGAATAGTTAGGACCTCAGAAAACAACTCCAGACGCAAAAAATACAATATAAGTACAACAGTTTTTCCACGGTATAAAACGAATAATTGCAACCAGTATGAGAGTTATGGTCAGTTCTACGTTCCGGGCAACCTAGGCTTCACCCTAGGGCGTTGCTCCACCAGATCGAATAGTTAGGGCCTAAGAAGACAACGCCAGAAGCATAAAATACAATACAAATACAACAGTTATTCCATCGTACAACAGGAGTAATTGTAATCAGTGTGAAAGGTATGGTCATTTCTACGTTCCGGGCAACCTAGGCTTCACTCTAGGGCGTTGCTCCACCACATCGAATAGTTAGGGCCTTAGAAGTCAATGCCAGAAGCATAAAATACAATATAAATACAACAGTTTTTCCATTGTATAAAATGAATAATTGCAAACAGTGTGGAAGTAATGGTTATTTCTACGTTCCCGGCAACCTAGGCTTCACGCTATGGCGTTGCTCCACCACATCGAATAGCTACGACCTTAGGAGTCAACGCCAGAGGCATAACATACAATATAAGTAAAACAGTTTTTCCAACGTATAAAACGAATAATTGCAATCAGTATGAATGTTATGGTCATTTCTACGTTCCGGGCAACCTAGGCTTCACTCTATGGCGTTGTTCCACCACATCGAATAGCTACGGCCTTAGGAGTCAACGTCAGAGGCATAAAATGCAAAATAAATACAACAGTTTTTCCATCGTATAACAAGAATAATTGAAACCAGTGTGAAAGTGATGGTCATTTCTACATTCGGGGCATCCTAGTCCTCACTCTAGGGCGTTGCTCAATCACATCGAATGGCTACGGCCTTAGAAGTCAACGCCATAACTATAAAATACAATATAAATACAACAGTTTTTCCATCGTATAACAAGAATAATTGCAACCAGTGTGAAAGTGATGGCCATTTCTACATTCCGGGCAACCTAGTCTTCACTCTAGGGCGTTGGTCCACCAGGTCGAATAGTTAGGACCTCAGAAAACAACTCCAGACGCAAAAACTACAATATAAGTACAACAGTTTTTCCACGGTATAAAACGAATAATTGCAACCAGTATGAGAGTTATGGTCAGTTCTACGTTCCGGGCAACCTAGGCTTCACCCTAGGGCGTTGCTCCACCAGATCGAATAGTTAGGGCCTAAGAAGACAACGCCAGAAGCATAAAATACAATACAAATACAACAGTTTTTCCATCGTACAACAGGAGTAATTGTAATCAGTGTGAAAGGTATGGTCATTTCTACGTTCCGGGCAACCTAGGCTTCACTCTAGGGCGTTGCTCCACCACATCGAATAGTTAGGGCCTTAGAAGTCAATGCCAGAAGCATAAAATACAATATAAATACAACAGTTTTTCCACTGTATAATATGAATATTTGCAAACAGTGTGGAAGTAATGGTCATTTCTACGTTCCGGGAAGCTAGGCTTCACTCTAGGGCGTTGGTCCACCAGATCCAATAGTTAGGGCCTAAGAAGTCAACGCCAGAAGCATAAAATGCAATAGAAATACAACAGTTTTGCCATCGTATAACAGGAATAATTGCAACCAGTGTGAAAGATATGGTCATTTCTACGATACTGGCAACCTAGGCTGCACTCTAGGGCGTCGTTCCACCACATCGAATAGCTGCGGCCTTAGAAGTCAACGCCAGAAGTATAAAATACAATATAAATAAAACAGTTTTTCTATCGTATAACAGGAATAATTGCAAACAGTGTGAAAGATATGGTCATTTCTACGTTGCGGGCATCCTAGGCTTCACTCTAGGGCATTGCTCCACCACATCGAATAGCTACGGCCTGAGAAGTCAACGCCATATCTATAAAAAACAATATAAATACAACAGTTTCTCCATTGTATAAAATGAATAATTGCAAACAGTGTTGGGATAATGGTCATTTCTACTTTCCGGGCAATCTAGGCTTCACTCTAGTTCGTTTCTCCACCACATCGAATAGCTGCGGTCTTAGGAGTCAACGCCAGAAGCATAAAATACAGTATAAATACAACAGTTTTTGAATCGTATAACAGGAATAATTGCAAACAGTGTGAAAGATATGGTCATTTCTACGTTGCGGGCATCCTAGGCTTCACTCTAGGGCATTGCTCCACCACATCGAATAGTTAGAGCCTAAGGAGTCAATGCCAGAAGCATAAAATACGATACATGTACAACAGTTTTTCCATCGCATAAAATGAGTAATTGAAACCAGTGTGAAAGGTATGGTCATTTCTACGTTCCGGGCAACCTAGGCTACACTCTAGGGCGTCGCTCCACCAGATCGAATAGTTAGGGCCTAAGAAGTCAACGCCAAAAGCATAAAATACAATATAAACACAACAGTTTTTCCCTTGTATAACAGAAATAATTGCAACCAGTGTGAAAGGAATGGTCATTTCTATGTTGCGGGCATCCTAGGCTTCGCTCTAGGGCATTGCTCCACCACATCGAATAGCTACGGCCTTAGAAGTCAACGCCATAACTATAAAAAACAATATAAATACAACAGTCTTTCCATTGTATAAAATGAATGATTGTAACCAGAGTGAAGGTGATGGTCATTCCTACGTCCCGGGCAACCTAGGCTTCACTCTAGGCCGTTGCTCCACCAGATCGAATAGCTAGGGACTTAGAAGTCAACGCTAGATGCATAAAATAAAATAAAAATACAACAGTCTTTCCATCGTATAAAACGAATAATTGCAACCAGTATGAATGTTACGGTCATTTCTACGTTCCGGGCAACCTAGGCTTCACTCTAGGGCCTTTCTCCACCACATCGAATAGCTACGGCCTTAGAAGTCAGCGTCTGAAGCATAAAATATAATATAAATACAACAGTTTTTCCGTCGTATAACAGGAATAATTGCAACAAGTGTGAAAGGCATGGTCATTTCTACGTTGCGGGCATCCTAGGCTTCACTCTAGGGCATTGCTCCACCACATCGAATAGCTACGGCCTTAGAAGTCAACGCCATAACTATAAAAAACAATATAAATACAACAGTCTTTCCATTGTATAAAATGAATGATTGCAACCAGAGTGAAGGTGATGGTCATTCTTACGTCCCGGGCAACCTAGGCTTCACTCTAGGCCGTTGCTCCACCAGATCGAATAGCTAGAGACTTAGAAGTCAACGGTAGAAGCATAAAATAAAATAAAAATACAACAGTTTTTCCATCGTATAAAACGAATAATTGCATCCAGTATGAATGTTATGGTCATTTCTACGTTCCGGGCAACCTAGGCTTCACTCTAGGGCGTTTCTCCACCACATCGAATAGCTACGCCCTTAGAAGTCAACGCCTGAAGCATAAAATATAATATAAATACAACAGTTTTCCCATCGTATAAAACGAATAATTGCAACCAGTATGAAAGTTATGGTCATTTCCACGTTCCGGGCAACCTAGGCTTCACCCTAGGGCGTTGTTCCACCAGATCGTATAGTTAGGGCCTGTGAAGTCAACGCCAGAAACATAAAATACAATATAAATACAACAGCTTTTCCATCGTATATGATGTATATTTGCAAACAGTGTGAGAGTAAAGGTCATGTCTACGTTCGGGGCAACCTAGGCTTAACTGTAGGGCGTTGCTCCACCAGATCGCATATATAGGGACTTAGAAGTCAGCGCCAGATCCATAAAATGCAGTATAAATACAACAGTTTTTCCATTGTATAAAACGAATAATTGCAACCAGTGTGAAAGTTATGGTCATTTCTACGTTCCGGGCAACCTAGGCTACACTCTAGGGCGTTGCTCCACCAGATCGAATAGTTAGGGCCTAAGAAGTCAACGCCAGAAGCATAAAATACAATATAAATACAACAGTTTTTCGATTGTATAAAACGAATAATTGCAAACAGTGTGAAAGTAATGGCCATTTCTACGTTCCGGGCAAACCAGGCTTCACTCTTGGGCGTTGTTCCATCACATCGAATACCTACGGCCTTAGAAATCAACTCTAGAAGCATAAAATACAATATAAATACAACAGCATTTCCATCGTATAAAATGAGATATTGCAAACAGTGTGAAAGTTATGGTCATTTCTACGTTGCGGGCATCCTAGGCATCACTCTGGGGCATTGCTCCACCACATCGAATAGCTACGGCCTTAGAAGTCAACGCCATAACTATAAAAAACAATATAAATACAACAGTTTTTCCATTGTATAAAATGAATAATTGCAAACAGTGTGGAGGTAATGGTCATTTCTACTTTCCGGGAAACCTAGGCTTCACTCTAGGGCGTTGATCCACCACATCGAATAGCTACGGCCTTAGGAGTCAACGCCAGAGGCATAAAATACAAAATAAATACAACAGTTTTTCCATCGTATAACAAGAATAATTGCAACCAGTGTGAAAGTGATGGTCATTTCTACATTCCGGGCAACCTAGGCTTCACTCTAGGCCCATGATCAACCAGAACGAATAGTTAGGGCCTAAGAAGTCAACGCCAGAAGCATAAAATACAATATAAATACAACGGTTTTTCCCTTGTATAACAGGAATAATTACAACCAGCGTGAAAGCTATGGTCATTTCTACGTTCCGGGCAACCTAGGTTTCAGTCTAGGGCGTTACTCCCCCAGATCGAAGAGTTAGGGACTTAGAATTCCACGCCAGAAGCATAAAATGCAATAAAAATGCAAAAGTTTTTCCATTGTATAACAGGAGTAACTGCAACCAGTGTGAAAGTACTGATCATTTCTACATTCCGGGCAACCTAGGCATCACTGTATAGCGTTGTGCCACCAGATCGAATAGTTAGGGCCTAAGAAGTCAACGCCTGAAGCATAAAATACGATATAAATACAACAGTTTTTCCATCGTATAAAACGAATATTTGCAACCAGTATGCAAGTTATGGTCATTTCTACGTTCCGGGCAACCTAGGCTTCAGCCTAGGTCGTTGCTCTACCAGATCGAATAGTGAGGGCCTAAGAAGTCAACGCCAGAAGCATAAAATACGATATATGTACAACAGTTTTTCCATCGTATATCACGAATAATTGCAACCAGTGTGAAAGTGATGGTCATTTCCACGTTCCGGGCAACCAAGGCTTCACTCTATGGCGTTGGTCCACCAGAACCAATAGTTAGGGCCTTCGAAGTCAATGCCAGAAGCATAAAATACGATACATGTACAACAGTTTTTCCATCGCATAAAATGAGTAATTGCAACCAGTGTGAAAGGTATGGTCATTTCTACGTTCCGGGCAACCTAGGCTACACTCTAGGGCGTTGCTCCACCAGATCGAATAGTTAGGGCCTAAGAAGTCAACGCCAAAAGCATAAAATACAATATAAGCACAACAGTTTTTCCCTTGTATAACAGAAATAATTGCAACCAGTGTGAAAGAAATGGTCATTTCTAATTTGCGGGCATCCTAGGCTTCACTCTAGGGCATTGCTCCACCACATCGAATAGCTACGGCCTTAGAAGTCAACGCCATAACTATAAAAAACAATATAAATACAACAGTCTTTCCATTGTATAAAATGAATGATTGCAACCAGAGTGAAGGTGATGGTCATTCCTACGTCCCGGGCAACCTAGGCTTCACTCTAGGCCGTTGCTCCACCAGATCGAATAACTAGGGACTTAGAAGTCAACGCTAGATGCATAAAATAAAATAAAAATACACCAGTTTTTCCATCGTATAAAACGAATAATTGCAACCAGTATGAATGTTATGGTCATTTCTACGTTCCGGGCAACCTAGGCTTCACTCTAGGGCGTTTCTCCACCACATCGAATAGCTACGGCCTTAGAAGTCAGCGTCTGAAGCATAAAATATAATATAAATACAACAGTTTTTCCATCGTATAACAGGAATAATTGCAACAAGTGTGAAAGGCATGGTCATTTCTACGTTGCGGGCATCCTAGGTATCACTCTAGGGCATTGCTCCACCACATCGAATAGCTACGGCCTTAGAAGTCAACGCCATAACTATAAAAAACAATATAAATACAACAGTCTTTCCATTGTATAAAATGAATGATTGCAACCAGAGTGAAGGTGATGGTCATTCTTACGTCCCGGGCAACCTAGGCTTCACTCTAGGTCGTTGCTCCACCAGATCGAATAGCTTGAGACTTAGAAGTCAACGGTAGAAGCATAAAATAAAATAAAAATACAACAGTTTTTCCATCGTATAAAACGAATAATTGCATCCAGTATGAATGTTATGGTCATTTCTACGTTCCGGGCAACCTAGGCTTCACTCTAGGGCGTTTCTCCACCACATCGAATAGCTACGGCCTTAGAAGTCAACGTCTGAAGCATAAAATATAATATAAATACAACAGTTTTTCCATCGTATAACAGGAATAATTGCAACCAGTGTGAAAGACATGGTCATTTCTACGTTCCCGGCAACCTAGGCTTCACTCTAGGGCGTTGCTCCACCACTTCGAATAGCTACGGCCTTAGGAGTCAACGCCAGCGGCATAAAATACAAAATAAATACAACAGTTTCTCCATCGTATAACAAGAATAATTGCAACCAGTGTGAAAGCGATGGTCATTTCTACATTCCGGGCAAACTAGGCTACACTCTAGGGCGGTGACCCACCAGATCGAATAGTTAGGGCCTAAGAAGTCAACGCCAAAAGCATAAAATACAATATAAACACAACAGTTTTTCCCTTGTATGACAGAAATAATTGCAACCAGAGTGAAGGTGATGATCACTCCTACGTCCCGGGCAACCTAGGCTTCACTCTAGGCCGTTGCTCCACCAGATCGAATAGCTAGGGACTTAGAAGTCAACGCTAGATGCATAAAATAAAATAAAAATACAACAGTTTTTCCATCGTATAAAACGAATTATTGCAACGAGTATGAATGTTACGGACATTTCTACGTTCCGGGCAACCTAGGCTTCACTCTAGGGCATTTCTCCACCACATCGAATAGCTACGGCCTTAGAAGTCAGCGTCTGAAGCATAAAATATAATATAAATACAACAGTTTTTCCGTCGTATAACAGGAATAATTGCAACAAGTGTGAAAGGCATGGTCATTTCTACGTTGCGGGCATCCTAGGCTTCACTCTAGGGCATTGCTCCACCACATCGAATAGCTACGGCCTTAGAAGTCAACGCCATAACTATAAAAAACAATATAAATACAACAGTCTTTCCATTGTATAAAATGAATGATTGCAACCAGAGTGAAGGTGATGGTCATTCTTACGTCCCGGGCAACCTAGGCTTCACTCTAGGCCGTTGCTCCACCAGATCGAATAGCTAGAGACTTAGAAGTCAACGGTAGAAGCATAAAATAAAATAAAAATACAACAGTTTTTCCATCGTATAAAACGAATAATTGCATCCAGTATGAATGTTATGGTCATTTCTACGTTCCGGGCAACCTAGGCTTCACTCTAGGGCGTTTCTCCACCACATCGAATAGCTACGCCCTTAGAAGTCAACGCCTGAAGCATAAAATATAATATAAATACAACAGTTTTCCCATCGTATAAAACGAATAATTGCAACCAGTATGAAAGTTATGGTCATTTCCACGTTCCGGGCAACCTAGGCTTCACCCTAGGGCGTTGTTCCACCAGATCGTATAGTTAGGGCCTGTGAAGTCAACGCCAGAAACATAAAATACAATATAAATACAACAGCTTTTCCATCGTATATGATGTATATTTGCAAACAGTGTGAGAGTAAAGGTCATGTCTACGTTCGGGGCAACCTAGGCTTAACTGTAGGGCGTTGCTCCACCAGATCGCATATATAGGGACTTAGAAGTCAGCGCCAGATCCATAAAATACAGTATAAATACAACAGTTTTTCCATTGTATAAAACGAATAATTGCAACCAGTGTGAAAGTTATGGTCATTTCTACGTTCCGGGCAACCTAGGCTACACTCTAGGGCGTTGCTCCACCAGATCGAATAGTTAGGGCCTAAGAAGTCAACGCCAGAAGCATAAAATACAATATAAATACAACAGTTTTTCGATTGTATAAAACGAATAATTGCAAACAGTGTGAAAGTAATGGCCATTTCTACGTTCCGGGCAAACCAGGCTTCACTCTTGGGCGTTGTTCCATCACATCGAATACCTACGGCCTTAGAAATCAACTCTAGAAGCATAAAATACAATATAAATACAACAGCATTTCCATCGTATAAAATGAGATATTGCAAACAGTGTGAAAGTTATGGTCATTTCTACGTTGCGGGCATCCTAGGCATCACTCTGGGGCATTGCTCCACCACATCGAATAGCTACGGCCTTAGAAGTCAACGCCATAACTATAAAAAACAATATAAATACAACAGTTTTTCCATTGTATAAAATGAATAATTGCAAACAGTGTGGAGGTAATGGTCATTTCTACTTTCCGGGAAACCTAGGCTTCACTCTAGGGCGTTGATCCACCACATCGAATAGCTACGGCCTTAGGAGTCAACGCCAGAGGCATAAAATACAAAATAAATACAACAGTTTTTCCATCGTATAACAAGAATAATTGCAACCAGTGTGAAAGTGATGGTCATTTCTACATTCCGGGCAACCTAGGCTTCACTCTAGGCCCATGATCAACCAGAACGAATAGTTAGGGCCTAAGAAGTCAACGCCAGAAGCATAAAATACAATATAAATACAACAGTTTTTCCCTTGTATAACAGGAATAATTACAACCAGCGTGAAAGCTATGGTCATTTCTACGTTCCGGGCAACCTAGGTTTCAGTCTAGGGCGTTACTCCCCCAGATCGAAGAGTTAGGGACTTAGAATTCCACGCCAGAAGCATAAAATGCAATAAAAATGCAAAAGTTTTTCCATTGTATAACAGGAGTAACTGCAACCAGTGTGAAAGTACTGATCATTTCTACATTCCGGGCAACCTAGGCATCACTCTATAGCGTTGTGCCACCAGATCGAATAGTTAGGGCCTAAGAAGTCAACGCCTGAAGCATAAAATACGATATAAATACAACAGTTTTTCCATCGTATAAAACGAATATTTGCAACCAGTATGCAAGTTATGGTCATTTCTACGTTCCGGGCAACCTAGGCTTCAGCCTAGGTCGTTGCTCCACCTGATCGAATAGTGAGGGCCTAAGAAGTCAACGCCAGAAGCATAAAATACGATATATGTACAACAGTTTTTCCATCGTATAAAACGAATAATTGCAACCAGTGTGAAAGTAATAGACATTTCTACGTTGCGGGCATCCTAGACTTAACTCTGAGGCATTGCTACACCAAATCGAATACATAGGGCCTTAGAAGTCAACGCCAGAAGTATAAAGTACCATCAAAATCCAACAGTTTGTCCATCGTATAGCTGGAATAATTGCAACCAGAGTGAAAGTAATGGTCATTTCCACGTTTCGGGCAACCTAGGTTTCACCCTAGGGCGTTACTCCAGCTGATCGAATAGTTAGGGCCTAAGAAGTCAACGCCAGAAGCATAAAATACGTTATATGTACAACAGTTTTACCATCGTATAAAACCAATAATCGCAAGCAGTGTGAAGGTAATGGTCATTTCTACGTTCCGGGCAACCTAGGCTTCACCCTGGGGCGTTGTTCCACCAGAGCGAATAGTTAGGGCCTAAGAAGTCAACGCCAGAAGCATAAAATACGATATATGTACAACAGTTTTACCATCGTATAAAACCAATAATCGCAAACAGTGTGAAGGTAATGGTCATTTCTACGTTCCGGGCAACCTAGGCTTCACCCTGGGGCGTTGTTCCACCAGAGCGAATAGTTAGGGCCTAAGAAGTCAACGCCAGAAGCATAAAATACAAAATAAATACAACAGTTTTACCATCGTATAAAATGAATAATCGCAAACAGTGTGAAGGTAATGGTCATTTCTACGTTCCGGGCAATCTAGGCTGCACTCTAGGGCGTTGCTCAACCACATCGAATAGTTAGGGCCTAAGAAGTCAACGCCAGAAGCACCAAATACAAAATTAATACAACAGTCTTTCCATCGTATAAAACGAATAACTGCAACGAGTATGAAAGTTATGGTCATTTCTACGTTCCGGGCAATCTAGGCTTCACTCTAGGGCGTTGCTCAACCACATCGAATAGTTAGGGCCTAAGAAGTCAACGCCAGAAACATAAAATACGATATATGTACAACAGTTTTACCATCGTATAAAATGAATAATCACAAGCAGTGTGAAGGTAATGGTCATTTCTACGTTCCGGGCAACCTAGGCTTCACCCTAGGGCGTTGTTCCACCAGAGCGAATAGTTAGGGCCTAAGAAGTCAACGCCAGAAGCACCAAATACAAAATAAACGCAACAGTTTTTCCATCGTATAAAACGAATAATTGCAACCAGTATGAAAGTTATGGTCATTTCTACGTTCCGGGCATCCTAGGCTTCACCCTAGGGCGTTGCTCCACCTGATCGAATAGTTAGGGCCTAAGAAGTCAACGCCAGAAGCATAAAATACGATATATGTACAACAGTTTTTCCATCGTATAAAACGAATAATTGCAACCAGTGTGAAAGTAATAGACATTTCTACGTTGCGGGCAACCTAGGCTTCACTCTAGGGCTTTGGTCCACCACATCCAACAGTTAGGCCCTAAGAAGTCAACGCCAGAAGCACCAAATACAAAATAAACACAACAGTTTTTCCATCGTATAAAACGAATAATTGCAACCAGTATGAAAGTTCTGGTCATTTCTACGTTCCGGGCAATCTAGGCTTCACTCTAGGGCGTTGCTCAACCACATCGAATAGTTAGGGCCTAAGAAGTCAACGCCAGAAGCAGCAAATACAAAATAAATACAACAGTCTTTCCATCGTATAAAACGAATAATTGCAACCAGTATGAAAGTTATGGTCATTTCTACGTTCCGGGCAACCTAGGCTTCACCCTAGGGCGTTGCTCCACCTGATCGAATAGTTAGGGCCTAAGAAGTCAACGCCTGAAGCATAAAATACAATATAAATACAACAGTTTTTCCATCGTATATAACGAATAATTGCTACCAGTATGAAAGTTATGGTCATGTCTACGTTCCGGGCAACCTAGGCTTCACTCTAGGGCGTTGCTCCATCACATCGAATAGCTAGGGCCTTAGAAGTCAATGCCAGAAGCATAAAATGCCATATAAATACAACATTTGTTCCACTGTATAATATGAATAATTGCAAACAGTGTGGAAGTAATGGTCATTTCTACGTTCCGGGCAACCTATGCTTCACACTAGGGCGTTGCTCAACCACATCAAATAGCTACGGCCCTAGAAGACAGCGCCATAACTATAAAATACAATATAAATACATCATTCTATCCATCGTATAAAACGAATAATTGCAACCAGTCTGATAGTTATGGTCATTTCTACGTTCCGGGCAACCTAGGCTTCACCCTAGGACGTTGCTCCACCAGATCGAATAGTCAGGGCCTAAGGAGTCAATGCCAGAAGCATAAAATACGATATATGTACAACAGTTTTTCCATCGCATAATATGTGTAATTGCAACCAGTGTGAAAGTAACGGCCATTTCTACGTTCCGGGAATCCTAGACCTAACACTGAGACATTGCTCCACCAGATCGAATACATAGGGCCTTAGAAGTCAACGCCAGAACCACAAAGTACATTAAAAATCCAACAGTTTGTCCATCGTATAACAGGAATAATTGCAACCAGTGTGAAAGTGATGGTCATTTCTACATTCCGGGCGACCTAGGCTACACTCTAGGGCGTTGCTCCAACAGATGGAATAGCTAGGGCCTTAGAAGTCAATGCCAGAAGCATAAAATACAAAATAAATACAACAGTTTTTCCATCCCATATCAAGAATAAATGCAACCAGTGTGAAAGTGATGGTCATTTCTACATTCCGGGCAACCTAGGCTTGACTCTAGGGCGTTGCTCCACCGGATCGAATAGTTAGGGCCTAAGAAGTCAACGCCAGAAGCACCAAATACAAAATCAATACAACAGTTTTTCCATCGTATAAAACGAATAATTGCAACCAGTGTGAAAGTACAGGTCATTTTTACGTTCCGGGCAACCTAGGCTTCGCTCAAGGGCGTTGCTCCAACACATCGAATAGTTAGGGCCTTAGAAGTCAACGCCTGAGGCATAAAATACAATAAAAATACAACATTTTTTTCATCGTATAACAGGAATAATTGCAACTAGTCTGAAAGATATGGTCATTTCTACGTTCCGGGCAACCTAGACTTCACTCTAGGGCGTTGGCCCTCCACATCTAACAGTTAGGGCCTAAGAAGTCAACGCCAGAAGCACCAAATACAAAATAAATACAACAGTTTTTCCATCGTATAAAAACGAATAATTGCAACCAGTATGACAGTTTTGGTCATTTCTACGTTCCGGGCAACCTAGGCTTCACCCGAGGGCGTTGCTCCACCTGATCGAATAGTTAGGGCCTAAGAAGTCAACGCCAGAAGCATAAAATACGATATATGTACAACAGTTTTTCCATCGTATAGAACGAATAATTGCAACCAGTGTGAAAGTAATAGACATTTCTACGTTGCGGGCATCCTAGACTTAACTCTGAGGCATTGCTACACCAGATCGAATACATAGGGCCTTAGAAGTCAACGCCAGAAGTATAAAGTACAATCAAAATCCAACCGTTTGTCCATCGTATAGCTGGAATAATTGCAACCAGAGTGAAACTAATGGTCATTTCCACGTTTCGGTCGACCTAGGCTCCACCCTAGGGCGTTGCTCCACCAGATGGAATAGCTAGGGCCTTAGAAGTCAATGCCAGAAGCATATAATACAGAATAAATACAACAGTTTTACCATCGTATAAAATGAATAATCGCAAACAGTGTGAAGGTAATGGTCATTTCTACGTTCCGGGCAACCTAGGCTTCACTCTAGGGCGTTGCTCCACCAGATCGAATAGTTAGGGCCTTAGAAGTCAATGCCAGAAGCATAAAATACAATATAAATACAACAGTTTTTCCATCGTATAACAGGAGTAATTGCAACCAGTGTGAAAGTACAGGTGATTTTTAGGTTCCGGGCAACCTAGGCTTCACCCTAGGGCGTTGCTCCACCTGATCGAATAGTTAGGGCCTAAGAAGTCAACGCCAGAAGCATAAAATACGATATATGTACAACAGTTTTTCCATCGTATAACAGGAATAATTGCAACCAGTCTGAAAGATATGGTCATTTCTACGTTCCGGGCAACCTAGACTTCACTCTAGGGCGTTGGCCCTCCACATCTAACAGTTAGGGCCTAAGAAGTCAACGCCAGAAGCAGCAAATACAAAATAAATACAACAGTTTTTCCATCGTATAAAACGAATAATTGCAACCAGTATGAAAGTTTTGGTCATTTCTACGTTCCTGGCAACCTAGGCTTCACCCTAGGGCGTTGCTCCACCTGATCGAATAGTTAGGGCCTAAGAAGTCAACGCCAGAAGCATAAAATACGGCATATGTACAACAGTTTTTCCATCGTATAAAACGAATAATTGCAACCAGTGTGAAAGTAATAGCCATTTCTACGTTGCGGGCACCCTAGACTTAACTCTGAGGCATTGCTACACCAGATCGAATACATAGGGCCTTAGAAGTCAACGCCAGAAGTATAAAGTACAATCAAAACCCAACAGTTGGTCCATCGTATAGCTGGAATAATTGCAACCAGAGTGAATGTAATGGTCATTTCTACGTTTCGGGCGACCTAGGCTCCACTCTAGGGCGTTGCTCCAACAGATGGAATAGCTAGGGCCTTAGAAGTCAATGCCAGAAGCATAAAATACAAAATAAATACAACAGTTTTTCCATCGTATAACAAGAATAATTGCAGCCAGTGTGAAAGTGATGGTCATTTCTACATTCCGGACAACCTAGGCTTGACTCTAGGGCGTTGCTCCACCGGATCGAATAGTTAGGGCCTAAGAAGTCAACGCCAGAAGCACCAAATACAAAATTAATACAACAGTTTTTCCATCGTATAAAACGAATAATTGCAACCAGTGTGAAAGTACAGGTCATTTTTACGTTCCGGGCAACCTAGGCTTCGCCCAAGGGCGTTGCTCCAACACATCGAATAGTTAGGGCCTTAGAAGTCAACGCCTGAGGCATAAAATACAATAAAAATACAACATTTTTTTCATCGTATAACAGGAATAATTGCAACCAGTCTGAAAGATATGGTCATTTCTACGTTCCGGGCAACCTAGACTTCACTCTAGGGCGTTGGCCCTCCACATCTAACAGTTAGGGCCTAAGAAGTCAACGCCAGAAGCACCAAATACAAAATAAATACAACAGTTTTTCCATCGTATAAAACGAATAATTGCAACCAGTATGAAAGTTATGGTCATTTCTACGTTCCGGGCAACCTAGGCTTCACCCTAGGGCGTTGCCCCACCTGATCGAATAGTTAGGGCCTAAGAAGTCAACGGCAGAAGCATAAAATACGATATATGTACAACAGTTTTTCCATCGTATAAAACGAATAATTTCAACCAGTGTGAAAGTAATAGACATTTCTACGTTGCAGGCATCCTAGACTTAACTCTGAGGCATTGCTACACCAGATCGAATACATAGGGCCTTAGAAGTCAACGCCAGAAGTGTAAAGTACCATCAAAATCCAATAGTTTGTCCATCGTATAGCTGGAATAATTGCAACCAGAGTGAAAGTAATGGTCATTTCCACGTTTCGGGCAACCTAGGTTTCACCCTAGGGCGTCACTCCAGCTGATCGAATAGTTAGGGCCTAAGAAGTCAACGCCAGAAGCATAAAATACGATATATGTACAACAGTTTTACCATCGTATAAAACCAATAATCGCAAGCAGTGTGAAGGTAATGGTCATTTCTACGTTCCGGGCAACCTAGGCTTCACCCTGGGGCGTTGTTCCACCAGAGCGAATAGTTAGGGCCTAAGAAGTCAACGCCAGAAGCATAAAATACAAAATAAATACAACAGTTTTACCATCGTATAAAATGAATAATCGCAAACAGTGTGAAGGTAATGGTCATTTCTACGTTCCGGGCAAATCTAGGCTGCACTCTAGGGCGTTGCTCAACCACATCGAATAGTGACGGCCTAAGAAGTCAACGCCAGAAGCACCAAATACAAAATTAATACAACAGTCTTTCCATCGTATAAAACGAATAACTGCAACGAGTATGAAAGTTATGGTCATTTCTACGTTCCGGGCAATCTAGGCTTCACTCTAGGGCGTTGCTCAACCACATCGAATAGTTAGGGCCTAAGAAGTCAACGACAGAAACATAAAATACGATATATGTACAACAGTTTTACCATCGTATAAAATGAATAATCACAAGCAATGTGAAGGTAATGGTCATTTCTACGTTCCGGGCAACCTAGGCTTCACCCTAGGGCGTTGTTCCACCAGAGCGAATAGTTAGGGCCTAAGAAGTCAACGCCAGAAGCACCAAATACAAAATAAACACAACAGTTTTTCCATCGTATAAAACGAATAATTGCAACCAGTATGAAAGTTCTGGTCATTTCTACGTTCCGGGCAATCTAGGCTTTACTCTAGGAAGTTGCTCAACCACATCGAATAGTTAGGGCCTAAGAAGTCAACGCCAGAAGCACCAAATACAATATAAATACAACAGTTTTTCCATCGTATAAAACGAATAATTGCAACCAGTATGAAAGTTATGGTCATTTCTACGTTCCGGGCATCCTAGGCTTCACCCTAGGGCGTTGCTCCACCTGATCGAATAGTTAGGGCCTAAGAAGTCAACGCCAGAAGCATAAAATACGATATATGTACAACAGTTTTTCCATCGTATAAAACGAATAATTGCAACCAGTATGAAAGTTCTGGTCATTTCTACGTTCGGGGAAATCTAGGCTTCACTCTAGGGCGTTGCTCAACCACATCGAATAGTTAGGGCCTAAGAAGTCAACGCCAGAAGCACCAAATACAAAATAAATACAACAGTTTTTCCATCGTATAAAACGAATAATTGCAACCAGTATGAAAGTTATGGTCATTTCTACGTTCCGGGCAACCTAGGCTTCACCCTAGGGCGTTGCTCCACCTGATCGAATAGTTAGGGCCTAAGAAGTCAGCGCTTGAAGCATAAAATACAATATAAATACAACAGTTTTTCCATCGTATATAACGAATAATTGCTGCCAGTATGAAGGTTATGGTCATTTCCACGTTCCGGGCAACCTAGGCTTCACTCTAGGGCGTTGCTCAACCACATCGAATAGTTAGGGCCTAAGAAGTCAACGCCTGAAGCATAAAATACCATATAAATACAACAGTTTTTCCATCGTATAAAACGAATAATTGCAACCAGTATGAAAGTTATGGTCATTTCTACGTTCCGGGCAACCTAGGCTTCACCCTAGGGCGTTGCTCCACCTGATCGAATAGTTAGGGCCTAAGAAGTCAGCGCCAGAAGCTTAAAATACGATATATGTACAACAGTTTTTCCATCGTATAAAACGAATAATATCAACCAGTGTGAAAGTAATAGACATTTCTACGTTGCGGGCATCCTAGACTTAACTCTGAGGAATTGCTACACCAGATCGAATACATAGGGCCTTAGAAGTCAACGCCAGAAGTATAAAGTACAATCAAAATCCAACAGTTTGTCCATCGTATAGCTGGAATAATTGCAACCAGAGTGAAAGTAATGGTCATTTCCACGTTTCGGGCGACCTAGGCTCCACTCTAGGGCGTTGCTCCACCAGATGGAATAGCTAGGGCCTTAGAAGTCAATGCCAGAAGCATAAAATACAAAATAAATACAGCAGTTTTACCATCGTATAACAAGAATAATTGCAACCAGTGTGAAAGTTATGGTCATTTCTACGTTCCGGGCAACCTAGGCTTCAGTCTAGGGCGTTGCACCACCAGATCGAATAGTTAGGGCCATAGAAGTCAACGCCCGAAGCATAAAATACAAAATAAATAGAACAGTTTTTCCATTGTATAAAACGAATAATTGAAACCAGTGTGAAAGTTATGGTCATTTCTACGTTCCGTGCAACCTAGGCTTCACTACAGGGCGGTGCTCCACCAGATCAAATAGTTAGGGCCTAAGAAGTCAACGCCAGAAGCATAAAATACAATATAAATACAACAGTTTTTCGATTGTATAAAACGAATAATTGCAAACAGTGTGAAAGTAATGGCCATTTCTACGTTCCGGGCAAACCAGGCTTCACTCTTGGGCGTTGTTCCATCACATCGAATACCTACGGCCTTAGAAATCAACTCTAGAAGCATAAAATACAATATAAATACAACAGCATTTCCATCGTATAAAATGAGATATTGCAAACAGTGTGAAAGTTATGGTCATTTCTACGTTGCGGGCATCCTAGGCATCACTCTGGGGCATTGCTCCACCACATCGAATAGCTACGGCCTTAGAAGTCAACGCCATAACTATAAAAAACAATATAAATACAACAGTTTTTCCATTGTATAAAATGAATAATTGCAAACAGTGTGGAGGTAATGGTCATTTCTACTTTCCGGGAAACCTAGGCTTCACTCTAGGGCGTTGATCCACCACATCGAATAGCTACGGCCTTAGGAGTCAACGCCAGAGGCATAAAATACAAAATAAATACAACAGTTTTTCCATCGTATAACAAGAATAATTGCAACCAGTGTGAAAGTGATGGTCATTTCTACATTCCGGGCAACCTAGGCTTCACTCTAGGCCCATGATCAACCAGAACGAATAGTTAGGGCCTAAGAAGTCAACGCCAGAAGCATAAAATACAATATAAATACAACGGTTTTTCCCTTGTATAACAGGAATAATTACAACCAGCGTGAAAGCTATGGTCATTTCTACGTTCCGGGCAACCTAGGTTTCAGTCTAGGGCGTTACTCCCCCAGATCGAAGAGTTAGGGACTTAGAATTCCACGCCAGAAGCATAAAATGCAATAAAAATGCAAAAGTTTTTCCATTGTATAACAGGAGTAACTGCAACCAGTGTGAAAGTACTGATCATTTCTACATTCCGGGCAACCTAGGCATCACTGTATAGCGTTGTGCCACCAGATCGAATAGTTAGGGCCTAAGAAGTCAACGCCTGAAGCATAAAATACGATATAAATACAACAGTTTTTCCATCGTATAAAACGAATATTTGCAACCAGTATGCAAGTTATGGTCATTTCTACGTTCCGGGCAACCTAGGCTTCAGCCTAGGTCGTTGCTCTACCAGATCGAATAGTGAGGGCCTAAGAAGTCAACGCCAGAAGCATAAAATACGATATATGTACAACAGTTTTTCCATCGTATATCACGAATAATTGCAACCAGTGTGAAAGTGATGGTCATTTCCACGTTCCGGGCAACCAAGGCTTCACTCTATGGCGTTGGTCCACCAGAACCAATAGTTAGGGCCTTCGAAGTCAATGCCAGAAGCATAAAATACGATACATGTACAACAGTTTTTCCATCGCATAAAATGAGTAATTGCAACCAGTGTGAAAGGTATGGTCATTTCTACGTTCCGGGCAACCTAGGCTACACTCTAGGGCGTTGCTCCACCAGATCGAATAGTTAGGGCCTAAGAAGTCAACGCCAAAAGCATAAAATACAATATAAGCACAACAGTTTTTCCCTTGTATAACAGAAATAATTGCAACCAGTGTGAAAGAAATGGTCATTTCTAATTTGCGGGCATCCTAGGCTTCACTCTAGGGCATTGCTCCACCACATCGAATAGCTACGGCCTTAGAAGTCAACGCCATAACTATAAAAAACAATATAAATACAACAGTCTTTCCATTGTATAAAATGAATGATTGCAACCAGAGTGAAGGTGATGGTCATTCCTACGTCCCGGGCAACCTAGGCTTCACTCTAGGCCGTTGCTCCACCAGATCGAATAACTAGGGACTTAGAAGTCAACGCTAGATGCATAAAATAAAATAAAAATACACCAGTTTTTCCATCGTATAAAACGAATAATTGCAACCAGTATGAATGTTATGGTCATTTCTACGTTCCGGGCAACCTAGGCTTCACTCTAGGGCGTTTCTCCACCACATCGAATAGCTACGGCCTTAGAAGTCAGCGTCTGAAGCATAAAATATAATATAAATACAACAGTTTTTCCATCGTATAACAGGAATAATTGCAACAAGTGTGAAAGGCATGGTCATTTCTACGTTGCGGGCATCCTAGGTATCACTCTAGGGCATTGCTCCACCACATCGAATAGCTACGGCCTTAGAAGTCAACGCCATAACTATAAAAAACAATATAAATACAACAGTCTTTCCATTGTATAAAATGAATGATTGCAACCAGAGTGAAGGTGATGGTCATTCTTACGTCCCGGGCAACCTAGGCTTCACTCTAGGTCGTTGCTCCACCAGATCGAATAGCTTGAGACTTAGAAGTCAACGGTAGAAGCATAAAATAAAATAAAAATACAACAGTTTTTCCATCGTATAAAACGAATAATTGCATCCAGTATGAATGTTATGGTCATTTCTACGTTCCGGGCAACCTAGGCTTCACTCTAGGGCGTTTCTCCACCACATCGAATAGCTACGGCCTTAGAAGTCAACGTCTGAAGCATAAAATATAATATAAATACAACAGTTTTTCCATCGTATAACAGGAATAATTGCAACCAGTGTGAAAGACATGGTCATTTCTACGTTCCCGGCAACCTAGGCTTCACTCTAGGGCGTTGCTCCACCACTTCGAATAGCTACGGCCTTAGGAGTCAACGCCAGCGGCATAAAATACAAAATAAATACAACAGTTTCTCCATCGTATAACAAGAATAATTGCAACCAGTGTGAAAGCGATGGTCATTTCTACATTCCGGGCAAACTAGGCTACACTCTAGGGCGGTGACCCACCAGATCGAATAGTTAGGGCCTAAGAAGTCAACGCCAAAAGCATAAAATACAATATAAACACAACAGTTTTTCCCTTGTATGACAGAAATAATTGCAACCAGAGTGAAGGTGATGATCACTCCTACGTCCCGGGCAACCTAGGCTTCACTCTAGGCCGTTGCTCCACCAGATCGAATAGCTAGGGACTTAGAAGTCAACGCTAGATGCATAAAATAAAATAAAAATACAACAGTTTTTCCATCGTATAAAACGAATTATTGCAACGAGTATGAATGTTACGGACATTTCTACGTTCCGGGCAACCTAGGCTTCACTCTAGGGCATTTCTCCACCACATCGAATAGCTACGGCCTTAGAAGTCAGCGTCTGAAGCATAAAATATAATATAAATACAACAGTTTTTCCGTCGTATAACAGGAATAATTGCAACAAGTGTGAAAGGCATGGTCATTTCTACGTTGCGGGCATCCTAGGCTTCACTCTAGGGCATTGCTCCACCACATCGAATAGCTACGGCCTTAGAAGTCAACGCCATAACTATAAAAAACAATATAAATACAACAGTCTTTCCATTGTATAAAATGAATGATTGCAACCAGAGTGAAGGTGATGGTCATTCTTACGTCCCGGGCAACCTAGGCTTCACTCTAGGCCGTTGCTCCACCAGATCGAATAGCTAGAGACTTAGAAGTCAACGGTAGAAGCATAAAATAAAATAAAAATACAACAGTTTTTCCATCGTATAAAACGAATAATTGCATCCAGTATGAATGTTATGGTCATTTCTACGTTCCGGGCAACCTAGGCTTCACTCTAGGGCGTTTCTCCACCACATCGAATAGCTACGCCCTTAGAAGTCAACGCCTGAAGCATAAAATATAATATAAATACAACAGTTTTCCCATCGTATAAAACGAATAATTGCAACCAGTATGAAAGTTATGGTCATTTCCACGTTCCGGGCAACCTAGGCTTCACCCTAGGGCGTTGTTCCACCAGATCGTATAGTTAGGGCCTGTGAAGTCAACGCCAGAAACATAAAATACAATATAAATACAACAGCTTTTCCATCGTATATGATGTATATTTGCAAACAGTGTGAGAGTAAAGGTCATGTCTACGTTCGGGGCAACCTAGGCTTAACTGTAGGGCGTTGCTCCACCAGATCGCATATATAGGGACTTAGAAGTCAGCGCCAGATCCATAAAATACAGTATAAATACAACAGTTTTTCCATTGTATAAAACGAATAATTGCAACCAGTGTGAAAGTTATGGTCATTTCTACGTTCCGGGCAACCTAGGCTACACTCTAGGGCGTTGCTCCACCAGATCGAATAGTTAGGGCCTAAGAAGTCAACGCCAGAAGCATAAAATACAATATAAATACAACAGTTTTTCGATTGTATAAAACGAATAATTGCAAACAGTGTGAAAGTAATGGCCATTTCTACGTTCCGGGCAAACCAGGCTTCACTCTTGGGCGTTGTTCCATCACATCGAATACCTACGGCCTTAGAAATCAACTCTAGAAGCATAAAATACAATATAAATACAACAGCATTTCCATCGTATAAAATGAGATATTGCAAACAGTGTGAAAGTTATGGTCATTTCTACGTTGCGGGCATCCTAGGCATCACTCTGGGGCATTGCTCCACCACATCGAATAGCTACGGCCTTAGAAGTCAACGCCATAACTATAAAAAACAATATAAATACAACAGTTTTTCCATTGTATAAAATGAATAATTGCAAACAGTGTGGAGGTAATGGTCATTTCTACTTTCCGGGAAACCTAGGCTTCACTCTAGGGCGTTGATCCACCACATCGAATAGCTACGGCCTTAGGAGTCAACGCCAGAGGCATAAAATACAAAATAAATACAACAGTTTTTCCATCGTATAACAAGAATAATTGCAACCAGTGTGAAAGTGATGGTCATTTCTACATTCCGGGCAACCTAGGCTTCACTCTAGGCCCATGATCAACCAGAACGAATAGTTAGGGCCTAAGAAGTCAACGCCAGAAGCATAAAATACAATATAAATACAACAGTTTTTCCCTTGTATAACAGGAATAATTACAACCAGCGTGAAAGCTATGGTCATTTCTACGTTCCGGGCAACCTAGGTTTCAGTCTAGGGCGTTACTCCCCCAGATCGAAGAGTTAGGGACTTAGAATTCCACGCCAGAAGCATAAAATGCAATAAAAATGCAAAAGTTTTTCCATTGTATAACAGGAGTAACTGCAACCAGTGTGAAAGTACTGATCATTTCTACATTCCGGGCAACCTAGGCATCACTCTATAGCGTTGTGCCACCAGATCGAATAGTTAGGGCCTAAGAAGTCAACGCCTGAAGCATAAAATACGATATAAATACAACAGTTTTTCCATCGTATAAAACGAATATTTGCAACCAGTATGCAAGTTATGGTCATTTCTACGTTCCGGGCAACCTAGGCTTCAGCCTAGGTCGTTGCTCCACCTGATCGAATAGTGAGGGCCTAAGAAGTCAACGCCAGAAGCATAAAATACGATATATGTACAACAGTTTTTCCATCGTATAAAACGAATAATTGCAACCAGTGTGAAAGTAATAGACATTTCTACGTTGCGGGCATCCTAGACTTAACTCTGAGGCATTGCTACACCAAATCGAATACATAGGGCCTTAGAAGTCAACGCCAGAAGTATAAAGTACCATCAAAATCCAACAGTTTGTCCATCGTATAGCTGGAATAATTGCAACCAGAGTGAAAGTAATGGTCATTTCCACGTTTCGGGCAACCTAGGTTTCACCCTAGGGCGTTACTCCAGCTGATCGAATAGTTAGGGCCTAAGAAGTCAACGCCAGAAGCATAAAATACGTTATATGTACAACAGTTTTACCATCGTATAAAACCAATAATCGCAAGCAGTGTGAAGGTAATGGTCATTTCTACGTTCCGGGCAACCTAGGCTTCACCCTGGGGCGTTGTTCCACCAGAGCGAATAGTTAGGGCCTAAGAAGTCAACGCCAGAAGCATAAAATACGATATATGTACAACAGTTTTACCATCGTATAAAACCAATAATCGCAAACAGTGTGAAGGTAATGGTCATTTCTACGTTCCGGGCAACCTAGGCTTCACCCTGGGGCGTTGTTCCACCAGAGCGAATAGTTAGGGCCTAAGAAGTCAACGCCAGAAGCATAAAATACAAAATAAATACAACAGTTTTACCATCGTATAAAATGAATAATCGCAAACAGTGTGAAGGTAATGGTCATTTCTACGTTCCGGGCAATCTAGGCTGCACTCTAGGGCGTTGCTCAACCACATCGAATAGTTAGGGCCTAAGAAGTCAACGCCAGAAGCACCAAATACAAAATTAATACAACAGTCTTTCCATCGTATAAAACGAATAACTGCAACGAGTATGAAAGTTATGGTCATTTCTACGTTCCGGGCAATCTAGGCTTCACTCTAGGGCGTTGCTCAACCACATCGAATAGTTAGGGCCTAAGAAGTCAACGCCAGAAACATAAAATACGATATATGTACAACAGTTTTACCATCGTATAAAATGAATAATCACAAGCAGTGTGAAGGTAATGGTCATTTCTACGTTCCGGGCAACCTAGGCTTCACCCTAGGGCGTTGTTCCACCAGAGCGAATAGTTAGGGCCTAAGAAGTCAACGCCAGAAGCACCAAATACAAAATAAACGCAACAGTTTTTCCATCGTATAAAACGAATAATTGCAACCAGTATGAAAGTTATGGTCATTTCTACGTTCCGGGCATCCTAGGCTTCACCCTAGGGCGTTGCTCCACCTGATCGAATAGTTAGGGCCTAAGAAGTCAACGCCAGAAGCATAAAATACGATATATGTACAACAGTTTTTCCATCGTATAAAACGAATAATTGCAACCAGTGTGAAAGTAATAGACATTTCTACGTTGCGGGCAACCTAGGCTTCACTCTAGGGCTTTGGTCCACCACATCCAACAGTTAGGCCCTAAGAAGTCAACGCCAGAAGCACCAAATACAAAATAAACACAACAGTTTTTCCATCGTATAAAACGAATAATTGCAACCAGTATGAAAGTTCTGGTCATTTCTACGTTCCGGGCAATCTAGGCTTCACTCTAGGGCGTTGCTCAACCACATCGAATAGTTAGGGCCTAAGAAGTCAACGCCAGAAGCAGCAAATACAAAATAAATACAACAGTCTTTCCATCGTATAAAACGAATAATTGCAACCAGTATGAAAGTTATGGTCATTTCTACGTTCCGGGCAACCTAGGCTTCACCCTAGGGCGTTGCTCCACCTGATCGAATAGTTAGGGCCTAAGAAGTCAACGCCTGAAGCATAAAATACAATATAAATACAACAGTTTTTCCATCGTATATAACGAATAATTGCTACCAGTATGAAAGTTATGGTCATGTCTACGTTCCGGGCAACCTAGGCTTCACTCTAGGGCGTTGCTCCATCACATCGAATAGCTAGGGCCTTAGAAGTCAATGCCAGAAGCATAAAATGCCATATAAATACAACATTTGTTCCACTGTATAATATGAATAATTGCAAACAGTGTGGAAGTAATGGTCATTTCTACGTTCCGGGCAACCTATGCTTCACACTAGGGCGTTGCTCAACCACATCAAATAGCTACGGCCCTAGAAGACAGCGCCATAACTATAAAATACAATATAAATACATCATTCTATCCATCGTATAAAACGAATAATTGCAACCAGTCTGATAGTTATGGTCATTTCTACGTTCCGGGCAACCTAGGCTTCACCCTAGGACGTTGCTCCACCAGATCGAATAGTCAGGGCCTAAGGAGTCAATGCCAGAAGCATAAAATACGATATATGTACAACAGTTTTTCCATCGCATAATATGTGTAATTGCAACCAGTGTGAAAGTAACGGCCATTTCTACGTTCCGGGAATCCTAGACCTAACACTGAGACATTGCTCCACCAGATCGAATACATAGGGCCTTAGAAGTCAACGCCAGAACCACAAAGTACATTAAAAATCCAACAGTTTGTCCATCGTATAACAGGAATAATTGCAACCAGTGTGAAAGTGATGGTCATTTCTACATTCCGGGCGACCTAGGCTACACTCTAGGGCGTTGCTCCAACAGATGGAATAGCTAGGGCCTTAGAAGTCAATGCCAGAAGCATAAAATACAAAATAAATACAACAGTTTTTCCATCCCATATCAAGAATAAATGCAACCAGTGTGAAAGTGATGGTCATTTCTACATTCCGGGCAACCTAGGCTTGACTCTAGGGCGTTGCTCCACCGGATCGAATAGTTAGGGCCTAAGAAGTCAACGCCAGAAGCACCAAATACAAAATCAATACAACAGTTTTTCCATCGTATAAAACGAATAATTGCAACCAGTGTGAAAGTACAGGTCATTTTTACGTTCCGGGCAACCTAGGCTTCGCTCAAGGGCGTTGCTCCAACACATCGAATAGTTAGGGCCTTAGAAGTCAACGCCTGAGGCATAAAATACAATAAAAATACAACATTTTTTTCATCGTATAACAGGAATAATTGCAACTAGTCTGAAAGATATGGTCATTTCTACGTTCCGGGCAACCTAGACTTCACTCTAGGGCGTTGGCCCTCCACATCTAACAGTTAGGGCCTAAGAAGTCAACGCCAGAAGCACCAAATACAAAATAAATACAACAGTTTTTCCATCGTATAAAAACGAATAATTGCAACCAGTATGACAGTTTTGGTCATTTCTACGTTCCGGGCAACCTAGGCTTCACCCGAGGGCGTTGCTCCACCTGATCGAATAGTTAGGGCCTAAGAAGTCAACGCCAGAAGCATAAAATACGATATATGTACAACAGTTTTTCCATCGTATAGAACGAATAATTGCAACCAGTGTGAAAGTAATAGACATTTCTACGTTGCGGGCATCCTAGACTTAACTCTGAGGCATTGCTACACCAGATCGAATACATAGGGCCTTAGAAGTCAACGCCAGAAGTATAAAGTACAATCAAAATCCAACCGTTTGTCCATCGTATAGCTGGAATAATTGCAACCAGAGTGAAACTAATGGTCATTTCCACGTTTCGGTCGACCTAGGCTCCACCCTAGGGCGTTGCTCCACCAGATGGAATAGCTAGGGCCTTAGAAGTCAATGCCAGAAGCATATAATACAGAATAAATACAACAGTTTTACCATCGTATAAAATGAATAATCGCAAACAGTGTGAAGGTAATGGTCATTTCTACGTTCCGGGCAACCTAGGCTTCACTCTAGGGCGTTGCTCCACCAGATCGAATAGTTAGGGCCTTAGAAGTCAATGCCAGAAGCATAAAATACAATATAAATACAACAGTTTTTCCATCGTATAACAGGAGTAATTGCAACCAGTGTGAAAGTACAGGTGATTTTTAGGTTCCGGGCAACCTAGGCTTCACCCTAGGGCGTTGCTCCACCTGATCGAATAGTTAGGGCCTAAGAAGTCAACGCCAGAAGCATAAAATACGATATATGTACAACAGTTTTTCCATCGTATAACAGGAATAATTGCAACCAGTCTGAAAGATATGGTCATTTCTACGTTCCGGGCAACCTAGACTTCACTCTAGGGCGTTGGCCCTCCACATCTAACAGTTAGGGCCTAAGAAGTCAACGCCAGAAGCAGCAAATACAAAATAAATACAACAGTTTTTCCATCGTATAAAACGAATAATTGCAACCAGTATGAAAGTTTTGGTCATTTCTACGTTCCTGGCAACCTAGGCTTCACCCTAGGGCGTTGCTCCACCTGATCGAATAGTTAGGGCCTAAGAAGTCAACGCCAGAAGCATAAAATACGGCATATGTACAACAGTTTTTCCATCGTATAAAACGAATAATTGCAACCAGTGTGAAAGTAATAGCCATTTCTACGTTGCGGGCACCCTAGACTTAACTCTGAGGCATTGCTACACCAGATCGAATACATAGGGCCTTAGAAGTCAACGCCAGAAGTATAAAGTACAATCAAAACCCAACAGTTGGTCCATCGTATAGCTGGAATAATTGCAACCAGAGTGAATGTAATGGTCATTTCTACGTTTCGGGCGACCTAGGCTCCACTCTAGGGCGTTGCTCCAACAGATGGAATAGCTAGGGCCTTAGAAGTCAATGCCAGAAGCATAAAATACAAAATAAATACAACAGTTTTTCCATCGTATAACAAGAATAATTGCAGCCAGTGTGAAAGTGATGGTCATTTCTACATTCCGGACAACCTAGGCTTGACTCTAGGGCGTTGCTCCACCGGATCGAATAGTTAGGGCCTAAGAAGTCAACGCCAGAAGCACCAAATACAAAATTAATACAACAGTTTTTCCATCGTATAAAACGAATAATTGCAACCAGTGTGAAAGTACAGGTCATTTTTACGTTCCGGGCAACCTAGGCTTCGCCCAAGGGCGTTGCTCCAACACATCGAATAGTTAGGGCCTTAGAAGTCAACGCCTGAGGCATAAAATACAATAAAAATACAACATTTTTTTCATCGTATAACAGGAATAATTGCAACCAGTCTGAAAGATATGGTCATTTCTACGTTCCGGGCAACCTAGACTTCACTCTAGGGCGTTGGCCCTCCACATCTAACAGTTAGGGCCTAAGAAGTCAACGCCAGAAGCACCAAATACAAAATAAATACAACAGTTTTTCCATCGTATAAAACGAATAATTGCAACCAGTATGAAAGTTATGGTCATTTCTACGTTCCGGGCAACCTAGGCTTCACCCTAGGGCGTTGCCCCACCTGATCGAATAGTTAGGGCCTAAGAAGTCAACGGCAGAAGCATAAAATACGATATATGTACAACAGTTTTTCCATCGTATAAAACGAATAATTTCAACCAGTGTGAAAGTAATAGACATTTCTACGTTGCAGGCATCCTAGACTTAACTCTGAGGCATTGCTACACCAGATCGAATACATAGGGCCTTAGAAGTCAACGCCAGAAGTGTAAAGTACCATCAAAATCCAATAGTTTGTCCATCGTATAGCTGGAATAATTGCAACCAGAGTGAAAGTAATGGTCATTTCCACGTTTCGGGCAACCTAGGTTTCACCCTAGGGCGTCACTCCAGCTGATCGAATAGTTAGGGCCTAAGAAGTCAACGCCAGAAGCATAAAATACGATATATGTACAACAGTTTTACCATCGTATAAAACCAATAATCGCAAGCAGTGTGAAGGTAATGGTCATTTCTACGTTCCGGGCAACCTAGGCTTCACCCTGGGGCGTTGTTCCACCAGAGCGAATAGTTAGGGCCTAAGAAGTCAACGCCAGAAGCATAAAATACAAAATAAATACAACAGTTTTACCATCGTATAAAATGAATAATCGCAAACAGTGTGAAGGTAATGGTCATTTCTACGTTCCGGGCAAATCTAGGCTGCACTCTAGGGCGTTGCTCAACCACATCGAATAGTGACGGCCTAAGAAGTCAACGCCAGAAGCACCAAATACAAAATTAATACAACAGTCTTTCCATCGTATAAAACGAATAACTGCAACGAGTATGAAAGTTATGGTCATTTCTACGTTCCGGGCAATCTAGGCTTCACTCTAGGGCGTTGCTCAACCACATCGAATAGTTAGGGCCTAAGAAGTCAACGACAGAAACATAAAATACGATATATGTACAACAGTTTTACCATCGTATAAAATGAATAATCACAAGCAATGTGAAGGTAATGGTCATTTCTACGTTCCGGGCAACCTAGGCTTCACCCTAGGGCGTTGTTCCACCAGAGCGAATAGTTAGGGCCTAAGAAGTCAACGCCAGAAGCACCAAATACAAAATAAACACAACAGTTTTTCCATCGTATAAAACGAATAATTGCAACCAGTATGAAAGTTCTGGTCATTTCTACGTTCCGGGCAATCTAGGCTTTACTCTAGGAAGTTGCTCAACCACATCGAATAGTTAGGGCCTAAGAAGTCAACGCCAGAAGCACCAAATACAATATAAATACAACAGTTTTTCCATCGTATAAAACGAATAATTGCAACCAGTATGAAAGTTATGGTCATTTCTACGTTCCGGGCATCCTAGGCTTCACCCTAGGGCGTTGCTCCACCTGATCGAATAGTTAGGGCCTAAGAAGTCAACGCCAGAAGCATAAAATACGATATATGTACAACAGTTTTTCCATCGTATAAAACGAATAATTGCAACCAGTATGAAAGTTCTGGTCATTTCTACGTTCGGGGAAATCTAGGCTTCACTCTAGGGCGTTGCTCAACCACATCGAATAGTTAGGGCCTAAGAAGTCAACGCCAGAAGCACCAAATACAAAATAAATACAACAGTTTTTCCATCGTATAAAACGAATAATTGCAACCAGTATGAAAGTTATGGTCATTTCTACGTTCCGGGCAACCTAGGCTTCACCCTAGGGCGTTGCTCCACCTGATCGAATAGTTAGGGCCTAAGAAGTCAGCGCTTGAAGCATAAAATACAATATAAATACAACAGTTTTTCCATCGTATATAACGAATAATTGCTGCCAGTATGAAGGTTATGGTCATTTCCACGTTCCGGGCAACCTAGGCTTCACTCTAGGGCGTTGCTCAACCACATCGAATAGTTAGGGCCTAAGAAGTCAACGCCTGAAGCATAAAATACCATATAAATACAACAGTTTTTCCATCGTATAAAACGAATAATTGCAACCAGTATGAAAGTTATGGTCATTTCTACGTTCCGGGCAACCTAGGCTTCACCCTAGGGCGTTGCTCCACCTGATCGAATAGTTAGGGCCTAAGAAGTCAGCGCCAGAAGCTTAAAATACGATATATGTACAACAGTTTTTCCATCGTATAAAACGAATAATATCAACCAGTGTGAAAGTAATAGACATTTCTACGTTGCGGGCATCCTAGACTTAACTCTGAGGAATTGCTACACCAGATCGAATACATAGGGCCTTAGAAGTCAACGCCAGAAGTATAAAGTACAATCAAAATCCAACAGTTTGTCCATCGTATAGCTGGAATAATTGCAACCAGAGTGAAAGTAATGGTCATTTCCACGTTTCGGGCGACCTAGGCTCCACTCTAGGGCGTTGCTCCACCAGATGGAATAGCTAGGGCCTTAGAAGTCAATGCCAGAAGCATAAAATACAAAATAAATACAGCAGTTTTACCATCGTATAACAAGAATAATTGCAACCAGTGTGAAAGTTATGGTCATTTCTACGTTCCGGGCAACCTAGGCTTCAGTCTAGGGCGTTGCACCACCAGATCGAATAGTTAGGGCCATAGAAGTCAACGCCCGAAGCATAAAATACAAAATAAATAGAACAGTTTTTCCATTGTATAAAACGAATAATTGAAACCAGTGTGAAAGTTATGGTCATTTCTACGTTCCGTGCAACCTAGGCTTCACTACAGGGCGGTGCTCCACCAGATCAAATAGTTAGGGCCTAAGAAGTCAACGCCAGAAGCATAAAATGCAATATAAATACAACAGCTTTTCCATCGCATATAATGTACATTTGCAAACAGTGTGAAAGTAACGGTCATTTCTACGTTCCGGGCAACCTAGGCTTTACTCTATGGCGTTGCTCCACCAGATCGAATAGTTAGGGACTTGGAATTCGACGCCAGTAGCATAAAATACAACATAAGTACAACAGTTTTTCCATCGTATAACAGGAGTAATTGCAACCAGTGTGAAAGTACAGGTCATTTTTACGTTCCGGGCAACCTAGGCTTCGCTCAAGGGCGTTCCTCCACCACATCGAATAGTTAGGGCCTTAGAAGTCAACGCCTGAAGCATAAAATACAATAAAAATACAACATTTTTTTCATCGTATAACACGAATAATTGCAACCAGTCTGAAAGATATGGTCATTTCTACGTTCCGGGCAACCTAGGCTTCACTCTGGGGCGTTGGTCCTCCACATCTAACAGTTAGGGCCTAAGAAGTCAACGCCAGAAGCACCAAATACAAAATAAATACAACAGTTTTTCCATCGTATAAAACGAATAATTGCAACCAGTATGAAAGTTATGGTCATTTCTACGTTCCGGGCAACCTAGGCTTCACCCTAGGGCGTTGCTCCACCTGATCGAATAGTTAGGGCCTAAGAAGTCATCGCCAGAAGCATAAAATACAAAATAAATACAACAGTTTTTCCATCGTATAACAAGAATAATTGCAACCAGTGTGAAAGTGATGGTCATTTCTACATTCCGGGCAACCTAGGCTTCACTCTAGGGCGTTGCTCCACCGGATCGAATAGTTAGGGCCTAAGAAGTCAACGCCAGAAGCAGCAAATACAAAATTACTACAACAGTTTTTCCATCGTATAAAACGAATAATTGCAACCAGTATGAAAGTTACGGTCATTTCTACGTTCCGGGCAATCTAGGCTTCACTCTAGGGCGTTGCTCAACCACATCGAATAGTTAGGGCCTAAGAAGTCAACGCCAGAAACATAAAATACGATATATGTACAACAGTTTTACCATCGTATAAAATGAATAATCACAAGCAGTGTGAAGGTAATGGTCATTTCTACGTTCCGGGCAACCTAGGCTTCACCCTAGGGCGTTGTTCCACCAGAGCGAATAGTTAGGGCCTAAGAAGTCAACGCCAGAAGCACCAAATACAAAATAAACACAACAGTTTTTCCATCGTATAAAACGAATAATTGCAACCAGTATGAAAGTTCTGGTCATTTCTACGTTCCGGGCAACCTAGGCTTCATTCTAGGAAGTTGCTCAACCACATCGAATAGTTAGGGCCTAAGAAGTCAACGCCAGAAGCACCAAATACAATATAAATACAACAGTTTTTCCATCGTATAAAACGAATAAATGCAACCAGTATGAAAGTTATGGTCATTTCTACGTTCCGGGCGACCTAGGCTCCACTCTAGGGCGTTGCTCCACCAGATGGAATAGCTAGGGCCTTAGAAGTCAATGCCAGAAGCATAAAATACAAAATAAATACAGCAGTTTTACCATCGTATAACAAGAATAATTGCAACCAGTGTGAAAGTTATGGTCATTTCTACGTTCCGGGCAACCTAGGCTTCAGTCTAGGGCGTTGCTCCACCAGATCGAATAGTTAGGGCCATAGAAGTCAACGCCCGAAGCATAAAATACAAAATAAATAGAACAGTTTTTCCATTGTATAAAACGAATAATTGAAACCAGTGTGAAAGTTATGGTCATTTCTACGTTCCGTGCAACCTAGGCTTCACTACAGGGCGGTGCTCCACCAGATCAAATAGTTAGGGCCTAAGAAGTCAACGCCAGAAGCATAAAATGCAATATAAATACAACAGCTTTTCCATCGTATATAATGTACATTTGCAAACAGTGTGAAAGTAACGGTCATTTCTACGTTCCGGGCAACCTAGGCTTCACTCTATGGCGTTGCTCCACAAGATCGAATGGTTAGGGACTTGGAATTCGACGCCAGTAGCATAAAATACAACATAAGTACAACAGTTTTTCCATCGTATAACAGGAATAATTGCAACCAGTGCGAAAGTACAGGTCATTTTTACGTTCCGGGCAACCTAGGCTTCGCTCAAGGGCGTTCCTCCACCACATCGAATAGTTAGGGCCTTAGAAGTCAACGCCTGAAGCATAAAATACAATAAAAATACAACATTTTTTTCATCGTATAACAGGAATAATTGCAACCAGTCTGAAAGATATGGTCATTTCTACGTTCCGGGCAACCTAGGCTTCACTCTGGGGCGTTGGTCCTCCACATCTAACAGTTAGGGCCTAAGAAGTCAACGCCAGAAGCACCAAATACAAAATAAATACAACAGTTTTTCCATCGTATAAAACGAATAATTGCAACCAGTATGAAAGTTATGGTCATTTCTACGTTCCGGGCAACCTAGGCTTCACCCTAGGGCGTTGCTCCACCTGATCGAATAGTTAGGGCCTAAGAAGTCAACGCCAGAAGCATAAAATACAAAATAAATACAACAGTTTTTCCATCGTATAACAAGAATAATTGCAACCAGTGTGAAAGTGATGGTCATTTCTACATTCCGGGCAACCTAGGCTTCACTCTAGGGCGTTGCTCCACCGGATCGAATAGTTAGGGCCTAAGAAGTCAACGCCAGAAGCAGCAAATACAAAATTAATACAACAGTTTTTCCATCGTATAAAACGAATAATTGCAACCAGTATGAAAGTTACGGTCATTTCTACGTTCCGGGAAACCTAGGCTTCACATTAGGGCGTTGCTCCACCTGATCGAATAGTTAGGGCCTAAGAAGTCAACGCCAGAAACATAAAATACGATATATGTACAACAGTTTTACCATCGTATAAAATGAATAATCGCAAGCAGTGTGAAGGTAATGGTCATTTCTACGTTCCGGGCAACCTAGGCTTCACCCTAGGGCGTTGGTCCACCAGAGCGAATAGTTAGGGCCTAAGAAGTCAACGCCAGAAGCACCAAATACAAAATAAACACAACAGTTTTTCCATCGTATAAAACGAATAATTGCAACCAGTATGAAAGTTCTGGTCATTTCTACGTTCCGGGCAATCTAGGCTTCACTCTAGGAAGTTGCTCAACCACATCGAATAGTTAGGGCCTAAGAAGTCAACGCCAGAAGCACCAAATACAATATAAATACAACAGTTTTTCCATCGTATAAAACGAATAATTGCAACCAGTATGAAAGTTATGGTCATTTCTACGTTCCGGGCAACCTAGGCTTCACCCTAGGGCGTTGCTCCACCTGATCGAATAGTTAGGGCCTAAGAAGTCAACGCCAGAAGCATAAAATACGATACATGTACAACAGTTTTACCATCGTATAAAACCAATAATCGCAAGCAGTGTGAAGGTAATGGTCATTTCTACGTTCCGGGCAACCTAGGCTTCACCCTGGGGCGTTGTTCCACCAGAGCGAATAGTTAGGGCCTAAGAAGTCAACGCCAGAAGCATAAAGTACGATATATGTACAGCAGTTTTACCATCGTATAAAATGAATAATCGCAAACAGTGTGAAGGTAATGGTCATTTCTACGTTCCGGGCAATCTAGGCTGCACTCTAGGGCGTTGCTCAACCACATCGAATAGTTAGGGCCTAAGAAGTCAACGCCAGATGCACCAAATACAAAATTAATACAACAGTCTTTCCATCGTATAAAACGAATAACTGCAACGAGTATGAAAGTTATGGTCATTTCTACGTTCCGGGCAATCTAGGCTTCACTCTAGGGCGTTGCTCAACCACATCGAATAGTTAGGGCCTAAGAAGTCAACGCCAGAAACATAAAATACGATATATGTACAACAGTTTTACCATCGTATAAAATGAATAATCACAAGCAGTGTGAAGGTAATGGTCTTTTCTACGTTCCGGGCAACCTAGGCTTCACCCTAGGGCGTTGTTCCACCAGAGCGAATAGTTAGGGCCTAAGAAGTCAACGCCAGAAGCACCAAATACAAAATAAACACAACAGTTTTTCCATCGTATAAAACGAATAATTGCAACCAGTATGAAAGTTCTGGTCATTTCTACGTTCCGGGCAATCTAGGCTTCACTCTAGGAAGTTGCTCAACCACATCGAATAGTTAGGGCCTAAGAAGTCAACGCCAGAAGCACCAAATACAATATAAATACAACAGTTTTTCCATCGTATAAAACGAATAATTGCAACCAGTATGAAAGTTATGGTCATTTCTACGTTCCGGGCATCCTAGGCTTCACCCTAGGGCGTTGCTCCACCTGATCGAATAGTTAGGGCCTAAGAAGTCAACGCCAGAAGCATAAAATACGATATATGTACAACAGTTTATCCATCGTATAAAACGAATAATTGCAACCAGTGTGAAAGTAATAGACATTTCTACGTTGCGGGCAACCTAGGCTTCACTCTAGGGCTTTGGTCCACCACATCCAACAGTTAGGCCCTAAGAAGTCAACGCCAGACGCGCCAAATACAAAATAAACACAACAGTTTTTCCATCGTATAAAACGAATAATTGCAACCAGTATGAAAGTTCTGGTCATTTCTACGTTCCGGGCAATCTAGGCTTCACTCTAGGGCGTTGCTCAACCACATCGAATAGTTAGGGCCTAAGAAGTCAACGCCAGAAGCACCAAATACAAAATAAATACAACAGTTTTTCCATCGTATAAAACGAATAATTGCAACCAGTATGAAAGTTATGGTCATTTCTACGTTCCGGGCAACCTAGGCTTCACCCTAGGGCGTTGCTCCACCTGATCGAATAGTTAGGGCCTAAGAAGTCAACGCTTGAAGCATAAAATACAATATAAATACAACAGCTTTTCCATCGTATATAACGAATAATTGCTACCAGTATGAAAGTTATGGTCGTTTCTACGTTCCGGGCAACCTAGGCTTCACTCTAGGGCGTTGCTCAACCACATCGAATAGTTAGGGCCTAAGAAGTCAACGCCTGAAGCATAAAATACAATATAAATACAACAATTTTTCCATCGTATAAAACGAATAATTGCAACCAGTATGAAAGTTATCGTCATTTCTACGAACCGGGCAACCTAGGCTTCACCCTAGGGCGTTGCTCCACCTGATCGAATAGTTAGGGCCTAAGAAGTCAGCGCCAGAAGCATAAAATACGATATATGTACAACAGTTTTTCCATCGTATAAAACGAATAATATTAACCAGTGTGAAAGTAATAGACATTTCTACGTTGCGGGCATCCTAGACTTAACTCTGAGGAATTGCTACACCAGATCGAATACATAGGGCCTTAGAAGTCAACGCCAGAAGTATAAAGTACAATCAAAATCCAACAGTTTGTCCATCGTATAGCTGGAATAATTGCAACCAGAGTGAAAGTAATGGTCATTTCCACGTTTCGGGCGACCTAGGTTCCACTCTAGGGCGTTGCTCCACCAGATGGAATAGCTAGGGCCTTAGAAGTCAATGCCAGAAGCATAAAATACAAAATAAATACAGCAGTTTTACCATCGTATAACAAGAATAATTGCAACCAGTGTGAAAGTTATGGTCATTTCTACGTTCCGGGCAACCTAGGCTTCAGTCTAGGGCGTTGCTCCACCAGATCGAGTAGTTAGGGCCATAGAAGTCAACGCCCGAAGCATAAAATACAAAATAAATAGAACAGTTTTTCCATTGTATAAAACGAATAATTGAAACCAGTGTGAAAGTTATGGTCATTTCTACGTTCCGTGCAACCTAGGCTTCACTACAGGGCGGTGCTCCACCAGATCAAATAGTTAGGGCCTAAGAAGTCAACGCCAGAAGCATAAAATGCAATATAAATACAACAGCTTTTCCATCGTATATAATGTACATTTGCAAACAGTGTGAAAGTAACGGTCATTTCTACGTTCCGGGCAACCTAGGCTTCACTCTATGGCGTTGCTCCACCAGATCGAATAGTTAGGGACTTGGAATTCGACGCCAGTAGCATAAAATACAACATAAGTACAACAGTTTTTCCATCGTATAACAGGAATAATTGCAACCAGTGTGAAAGTACAGGTCATTTTTACGTTCCGGGCAACCTAGGCTTCGCTCAAGGGCGTTCCTCCACCACATCGAATAGTTAGGGCCTTAGAAGTCAACGCGTGAAGCATAAAATACAATAAAAATACAACATTTTTTTCATCGTATAACAGGAATAATTGCAACCAGTCTGAAAGATATGGACATTTCTACGTTCCGGGCAACCTAGGCTTCACTCTGGGGCGTTGGTCCTCCACATCTAACAGTTAGGGCCTAAGAAGTCAACGCCAGAAGCACCAAATACAAAATAAATACAACAATTTTTCCATCGTATAAAACGAATAATTGCAACCAGTATGAAAGTTATGGTCATTTCTACGTTCCGGGCAACCTAGGCTTCACCCTAGGGCGTTGCTCCACCTGATCGAATAGTTAGGGCCTAAGAAGTCAACGCCAGAAGCATAAAATACAAAATAAATACAACAGTTTTTCCATCGTATAACAAGAATAATTGCAACCAGTGTGAAAGTGATGGTCATTTCTACATTCCGGGCAACCTAGGCTTCACTCTAGGGCGTTGCTCCTCCGGATCGAATAGTTAGGGCCTAAGAAGTCAACGCCAGAAGCAGCAAATACAAAATTAATACAACAGTTTTTCCATCGTATAAAACGAATAATTGCAACCAGTATGAAAGTTACGGTCATTTCTACGTTCCGGGAAACCTAGGCTTCACATTAGGGCGTTGCTCCACCTGATCGAATAGTTAGGGCCTAAGAAGTCAACGCCAGAAACATAAAATACGATATATGTACAACAGTTTTACCATCGTATAAAATGAATAATCGCAAGCAGTGTGAAGGTAATGGTCATTTCTACGTTCCGGGCAACCTAGGCTTCACCCTAGGGCGTTGTTCCACCAGAGCGAATAGTTAGGGCCTAAGAAGTCAACGCCAGAAGCACCAAATACAAAATAAACACAACAGTTTTTCCATCGTATAAAACGAATAATTGCAACCAGTATGAAAGTTCTGGTCATTTCTACGTTCCGGGCAATCTAGGCTTCACTCTAGGGCGTTGCTCAACCACATCGAATAGTTAGGGCCTAAGAAGTCAACGCCTGAAGCATAAAATACAATATAAATACAACAATTTTTCCATCGTATAAAACGAATAATTGCAACCAGTATGAAAGTTATGGTCATTTCTACGAACCGGGCAACCTAGGCTTCACCCTAGGGCGTTGCTCCACCTGATCGAATAGTTAGGGCCTAAGAAGTCAGCGCCAGAAGCATAAAATACGATATATGTACAACAGTTTTTCCATCGTATATAACGAATAATATTAACCAGTGTGAAAGTAATAGACATTTCTACGTTGCGGGCATCCTAGACTTAACTCTGAGGAATTGCTACACCAGATCGAATACATAGGGCCTTAGAAGTCAACGCCAGAAGTATAAAGTACAATATAAATCCAACAGTTTGTCCATCGTATAGCTGGAATAATTGCAACCAGAGTGAAAGTAATGGTCATTTCCACGTTTCGGGCGACCTAGGCTCCACTCTAGGGCGTTGCTCCACCAGATGGAATAGCTAGGGCCTTAGAAGTCAATGCCAGAAGCATAAAATACAAAATAAATACAGCAGTTTTACCATCGTATAACAAGAATAATTGCAACCAGTGTGAAAGTTATGGTCATTTCTACGTTCCGGGCAACCTAGGCTTCAGTCTAGGGCGTTGCTCCACCAGATCGAGTAGTTAGGGCCATAGAAGTCAACGCCCGAAGCATAAAATACAAAATAAATAGAACAGTTTTTCCATTGTATAAAACGAATAATTGAAACCAGTGTGAAAGTTATGGTCATTTCTACGTTCCGTGCAACCTAGGCTTCACTACAGGGCGGTGCTCCACCAGATCAAATAGTTAGGGCCTAAGAAGTCAACGCCAGAAGCATAAAATGCAATATAAATACAACAGCTTTTCCATCGTATATAATGTACATTTGCAAACAGTGTGAAAGTAACGGTCATTTCTACGTTCCGGGCAACCTAGGCTTCACTCTATGGCGTTGCTCCACCAGATCGAATAGTTAGGGACTTGGAATTCGACGCCAGTAGCATAAAAAACAACATAAGTACAACAGTTTTTCCATCGTATAACAGGAATAATTGCAACCAGTGTGAAAGTACAGGTCATTTTTACGTTCCGGGCAACCTAGGCTTCGCTCAAGGGCGTTCCTCCACCACATCGAATAGTTAGGGCCTTAGAAGTCAACGCGTGAAGCATAAAATACAATAAAAATACAACATTTTTTTCATCGTATAACAGGAATAATTGCAACCAGTCTGAAAGATATGGACATTTCTACGTTCCGGGCAACCTAGGCTTCACTCTGGGGCGTTGGTCCTCCACATCTAACAGTTAGGGCCTAAGAAGTCAACGCCAGAAGCACCAAATACAAAATAAATACAACAGTTTTTCCATCGTATAAAACGAATAATTGCAACCAGTATGAAAGTTATGGTCATTTCTACGTTCCGGGCAACCTAGGCTTCACCCTAGGGCGTTGCTCCACCTGATCGAATAGTTAGGGCCTAAGAAGTCAACGCCAGAAGCATAAAATACAAAATAAATACAACAGTTTTTCCATCGTATAACAAGAATAATTGCAACCAGTGTGAAAGTGATGGTCATTTCTACATTCCGGGCAACCTAGGCTTCACTCTAGGGCGTTGCTCCACCGGATCGAATAGTTAGGGCCTAAGAAGTCAACGCCAGAAGCAGCAAATACAAAATTAATACAACAGTTTTTCCATCGTATAAAACGAATAATTGCAACCAGTATGAAAGTTACGGTCATTTCTACGTTCCGGGAAACCTAGGCTTCACATTAGGGCGTTGCTCCACCTGATCGAATAGTTAGGGCCTAAGAAGTCAACGCCAGAAACATAAAATACGATATATGTACAACAGTTTTACCATCGTATAAAATGAATAATCGCAAGCAGTGTGAAGGTAATGGTCATTTCTACGTTCCGGGCAACCTAGGCTTCACCCTAGGGCGTTGTTCCACCAGAGCGAATAGTTAGGGCCTAAGAAGTCAACGCCAGAAGCACCAAATACAAAATAAACACAACAGTTTTTCCATCGTATAAAACGAATAATTGCAACCAGTATGAAAGTTCTGGTCATTTCTACGTTCCGGGCAATCTAGGCTTCACTCTAGGAAGTTGCTCAACCACATCGAATAGTTAGGGCCTAAGAAGTCAACGCCAGAAGCACCAAATACAATATAAATACAACAGTTTTTCCATCGTATAAAACGAATAATTGCAACCAGTATGAAAGTTATGGTCATTTCTACGTTCCGGGCATCCTAGGCTTCACCCTAGGGCGTTGCTCCACCTGATCGAATAGTTAGGGCCTAAGAAGTCAACGCCAGAAGCATAAAATACGATATATGTACAACAGTTTTTTCATCGTATAACAGGAATAATTGCAACCAGTCTGAAAGATATGGTCATTTCTACGTTCCGGGCAACCTAGGCTTCACTCTGGGGCGTTGGTCCTCCACATCTAACAGTTAGGGCCTAAGAAGTCAACGCCAGAAGCACCAAATACAAAATAAACACAACAGTTTTTCCATCGTATAAAACGAATAATTGCAACCAGTATGAAAGTTCTGGTCATTTCTACGTTCCGGGCAATCTAGGCTTCACTCTAGGGCGTTGCTCAACCACATCGAATAGTTAGGGCCTAAGAAGTCAACGCCTGAAGCATAAAATACAATATAAATACAACAATTTTTCCATCGTATAAAACGAATAATTGCAACCAGTATGAAAGTTATGGTCATTTCTACGAACCGGGCAACCTAGGCTTCACCCTAGGGCGTTGCTCCACCTGATCGAATAGTTAGGGCCTAAGAAGTCAGCGCCAGAAGCATAAAATACGATATATGTACAACAGTTTTTCCATCGTATAAAACGAATAATATTAACCAGTGTGAAAGTAATAGACATTTCTACGTTGCGGGCATCCTAGACTTAACTCTGAGGAATTGCTACACCAGATCGAATACATAGGGCCTTAGAAGTCAACGCCAGAAGTATAAAGTACAATCAAAATCCAACAGTTTGTCCATCGTATAGCTGGAATAATTGCAACCAGAGTGAAAGTAATGGTCATTTCCACGTTTCGGGCGACCTAGGCTCCACTCTAGGGCGTTGCTCCACCAGATGGAATAGCTAGGGCCTTAGAAGTCAATGCCAGAAGCATAAAATACAAAATAAATACAGCAGTTTTACCATCGTATAACAAGAATAATTGCAACCAGTGTGAAAGTTATGGTCATTTCTACGTTCCGGGCAACCTAGGCTTCAGTCTAGGGCGTTGCTCCACCAGATCGAGTAGTTAGGGCCATAGAAGTCAACGCCCGAAGCATAAAATACAAAATAAATAGAACAGTTTTTCCATTGTATAAAACGAATAATTGAAACCAGTGTGAAAGTTATGGTCATTTCTACGTTCCGTGCAACCTAGGCTTCACTACAGGGCGGTGCTCCACCAGATCAAATAGTTAGGGCCTAAGAAGTCAACGCCAGAAGCATAAAATGCAATATAAATACAACAGCTTTTCCATCGTATATAATGTACATTTGCAAACAGTGTGAAAGTAACGGTCATTTCTACGTTCCGGGCAACCTAGGCTTCACTCTATGGCGTTGCTCCACCAGATCGAATAGTTAGGGACTTGGAATTCGACGCCAGTAGCATAAAATACAACATAAGTACAACAGTTTTTCCATCGTATAACAGGAATAATTGCAACCAGTGTGAAAGTACAGGTCATTTTTACGTTCCGGGCAACCTAGGCTTCGCTCAAGGGCGTTCCTCCACCACATCGAATAGTTAGGGCCTTAGAAGTCAACGCGTGAAGCATAAAATACAATAAAAATACAACATTTTTTTCATCGTATAACAGGAATAATTGCAACCAGTCTGAAAGATATGGACATTTCTACGTTCCGGGCAACCTAGGCTTCACTCTGGGGCGTTGGTCCTCCACATCTAACAGTTAGGGCCTAAGAAGTCAACGCCAGAAGCACCAAATACAAAATAAATACAACAGTTTTTCCATCGTATAAAACGAATAATTGCAACCAGTATGAAAGTTATGGTCATTTCTACGTTCCGGGCAACCTAGGCTTCACCCTAGGGCGTTGCTCCACCTGATCGAATAGTTAGGGCCTAAGAAGTCAACGCCAGAAGCATAAAATACAAAATAAATACAACAGTTTTTCCATCGTATAACAAGAATAATTGCAACCAGTGTGAAAGTGATGGTCATTTCTACATTCCGGGCAACCTAGGCTTCACTCTAGGGCGTTGCTCCACCGGATCGAATAGTTAGGGCCTAAGAAGTCAACGCCAGAAGCAGCAAATACAAAATTAATACAACAGTTTTTCCATCGTATAAAACGAATAATTGCAACCAGTATGAAAGTTACGGTCATTTCTACGTTCCGGGAAACCTAGGCTTCACATTAGGGCGTTGCTCCACCTGATCGAATAGTTAGGGCCTAAGAAGTCAACGCCAGAAACATAAAATACGATATATGTACAACAGTTTTACCATCGTATAAAATGAATAATCGCAAGCAGTGTGAAGGTAATGGTCATTTCTACGTTCCGGGCAACCTAGGCTTCACCCTAGGGCGTTGTTCCACCAGAGCGAATAGTTAGGGCCTAAGAAGTCAACGCCAGAAGCACCAAATACAAAATAAACACAACAGTTTTTCCATCGTATAAAACGAATAATTGCAACCAGTATGAAAGTTCTGGTCATTTCTACGTTCCGGGCAATCTAGGCTTCACTCTAGGAAGTTGCTCAACCACATCGAATAGTTAGGGCCTAAGAAGTCAACGCCAGAAGCACCAAATACAATATAAATACAACAGTTTTTCCATCGTATAAAACGAATAATTGCAACCAGTATGAAAGTTATGGTCATTTCTACGTTCCGGGCATCCTAGGCTTCACCCTAGGGCGTTGCTCCACCTGATCGAATAGTTAGGGCCTAAGAAGTCAACGCCAGAAGCATAAAATACGATATATGTACAACAGTTTTTTCATCGTATAACAGGAATAATTGCAACCAGTCTGAAAGATATGGTCATTTCTACGTTCCGGGCAACCTAGGCTTCACTCTGGGGCGTTGGTCCTCCACATCTAACAGTTAGGGCCTAAGAAGTCAACGCCAGAAGCACCAAATACAAAATAAATACAACAGTTTTTCCATCGTATAAAACGAATAATTGCAACCAGTATGAAAGTTCTGGTCATTTCTACGTTCCGGGCAATCTAGGCTTCACTCTAGGGCGTTGCTCAACCACATCGAATAGTTAGGGCCTAAGAAGTGAACGCCAGAAGCACCAAATACAAAATAAATACAACAGCTTTTCCATCGTATAAAACGAATAATTGCAACCAGTATGAAAGTTATGGTCATTTCTACGTTCCGGGCAACCTAGGCTTCACCCTAGGGCGTTGCTCCACCTGATCGAATAGTTAGGGCCTAAGAAGTCAACGCCTGGAGCATAAAATACAATACAAATACAACAGTTTTTCCATCGTATATAACGAATAATTGCTACCAGTATGAAAGTTATGGTCATTTCTACGTTCCGGGCAACCTAGGCTTCACTCTAGGGCGTTGCTCAACCACATCGAATAGTTAGGGCCTAAGAAGTCAACGCCTGAAGCATAAAATACAATATAAATACAACAGTTTTTCCATCGTATAAAACGAATAATTGCAACCAGTATGAAAGTTATGGTCATTTCTACGTTCCGGGCAACCTAGGCTTCACCCTAGGGCGTTGCTCCACCTGATCGAATAGTTAGGGCCTAAGAAGTCAGCGCCAGAAGCATAAAATACGATATATGTACAACAGTTTTTCCATCGTATAAAACGAATAATATCAACCAGTGTGAAAGTAATAGACATTTCTACGTTGCGGGCATCCTAGACTTAACTCTGAGGAATTGCTACACCAGATCGAATACATAGGGCCTTAGAAGTCAACGCCAGAAGTATAAAGTACAATCAAAATCCAACAGTTTGTCCATCGTATAGCTGGAATAATTGCAACCAGAGTGAAAGTAATGGTCATTTCCACGTTTCGGGCAACCTAGGCTTCACTCTAGGTCGTTGCTCCACCGGATCGAATAGTTAGGGCCTAAGAAGTCAACGCCAGAAGCAGCAAATACAAAATTAATACAACAGTTTTTCCATCGTATAAAACGAATAATTGCAACCAGTATGAAAGTTACGGTCATTTCTACGTTCCGGGAAACCTAGGCTTCACATTAGGGCGTTGCTCCACCTGATCGAATAGTTAGGGCCTAAGAAGTCAACGCCAGAAACATAAAATACGATATATGTACAACAGTTTTACCATCGTATAAAATGAATAATCGCAAGCAGTGTGAAGGTAATGGTCATTTCTACGTTCCGGGCAACCTAGGCTTCACCCTAGGGCGTTGTTCCACCAGAGCGAATAGTTAGGGCCTAAGAAGTCAACGCCAGAAGCACCAAATACAAAATAAACACAACAGTTTTTCCATCGTATAAAACGAATAATTGCAACCAGTATGAAAGTTCTGGTCATTTCTACGTTCCGGGCAATCTAGGCTTCACTCTAGGAAGTTGCTCAACCACATCGAATAGTTAGGGCCTAAGAAGTCAACGCCAGAAGCACCAAATACAATATAAATACAACAGTTTTTCCATCGTATAAAACGAATAATTGCAACCAGTATGAAAGTTATGGTCATTTCTACGTTCCGGGCAACCTAGGCTTCAGTCTAGGGCGTTGTTCCACCAGAGCGAATAGTTAGGGCCTAAGAAGTCAACGCCAGAAGCATAAAATACAAAATAAATACAGCAGTTTTACCATCGTATAACAAGAATAATTGCAACCAGTGTGAAAGTTATGGTCATTTCTACATTCCGGGCAACCTAGGCTTCACTCTAGGGCGTTGCTCCACCGGATCGAATAGTTAGGGCCTAAGAAGTCAACGCCAGAAGCAGCAAATACAAAATTAATACAACAGTTTTTCCATCGTATAAAACGAATAATTGCAACCAGTATGAAAGTTACGGTCATTTCTACGTTCCGGGAAACCTAGGCTTCACATTAGGGCGTTGCTCCACCTGATCGAATAGTTAGGGCCTAAGAAGTCAACGCCAGAAACATAAAATACGATATATGTACAACAGTTTTACCATCGTATAAAATGAATAATCGCAAGCAGTGTGAAGGTAATGGTCATTTCTACGTTCCGGGCAACCTAGGCTTCACCCTAGGGCGTTGTTCCACCAGAGCGAATAGTTAGGGCCTAAGAAGTCAACGCCAGAAGCACCAAATACAAAATAAACACAACAGTTTTTCCATCGTATAAAACGAATAATTGCAACCAGTATGAAAGTTCTGGTCATTTCTACGTTCCGGGCAATCTAGGCTTCACTCTAGGAAGTTGCTCAACCACATCGAATAGTTAGGGCCTAAGAAGTCAACGCCAGAAGCACCAAATACAATATAAATACAACAGTTTTTCCATCGTATAAAACGAATAATTGCAACCAGTGTGAAAGTAATAGACATTTCTACGTTGCGGGCAACCTAGGCTTCACTCTAGGGCTTTGGTCCACCACATCCAACAGTTAGGCCCTAAGAAGTCAACGCCAGACGCACCAAATACAAAATAAACACAACAGTTTTTCCATCGTATAAAACGAATAATTGCAACCAGTATGAAAGTTCTGGTCATTTCTACGTTCCGGGCAATCTAGGCTTCACTCTAGGGCGTTGCTCAACCACATCGAATAGTTAGGGCCTAAGAAGTCAACGCCAGAAGCACCAAATACAAAATAAATACAACAGTTTTTCCATCGTATAAAACGAATAATTGCAACCAGTATGAAAGTTATGGTCATTTCTACGTTCCGGGCAACCTAGGCTTCACCCTAGGGCGTTGCTCCACCTGATCGAATAGTTAGGGCCTAAGAAGTCAACGCTTGAAGCATAAAATACAATATAAATACAAGAGTTTTTCCATCGTATATAACGAATAATTGCTACCAGTATGAAAGTTATGGTCGTTTCTACGTTCCGGGCAACCTAGGCTTCACTCTAGGGCGTTGCTCAACCACATCAAATAGTTAGGGCCTAAGAAGTCAACGCCTGAAGCATAAAATACAATATAAATACAACAATTTTTCCATCGTATGAAACGAATAATTGCAACCAGTATGAAAGTTATGGTCATTTCTACGATCCGGGCAACCTAGGCTTCACCCTAGGGCGTTGCTCCACCTGATCGAATAGTTAGGGCCTAAGAAGTCAGCGCCAGAAGCATAAAATACGATATATGTACAACAGTTTTTCCATCGTATAAAACGAATAATATCAACCAGTGTGAAAGTAATAGACATTTCTACGTTGCGGGCATCCTAGACTTAACTCTGAGGAATTGCTACACCAGATCGAATACATAGGGCCTTAGAAGTCAACGCCAGAAGTATAAAGTACAATCAAAATCCAACAGTTTGTCCATCGTATAGCTGGAATAATTGCAACCAGAGTGAAAGTAATGGTCATTTCCACGTTTCGGGCAACCTAGGCTTCACTCTAGGGCGTTGCTCCACCGGATCGAATAGTTAGGGCCTAAGAAGTCAACGCCAGAAGCAGCAAATACAAAATTAATACAACAGTTTTTCCATCGTATAAAACGAATAATTGCAACCAGTATGAAAGTTACGGTCATTTCTACGTTCCGGGAAACCTAGGCTTCACATTAGGGCGTTGCTCCACCTGATCGAATAGTTAGGGCCTAAGAAGTCAACGCCAGAAACATAAAATACGATATATGTACAACAGTTTTACCATCGTATAAAATGAATAATCGCAAGCAGTGTGAAGGTAATGGTCATTTCTACGTTCCGGGCAACCTAGGCTTCACCCTAGGGCGTTGTTCCACCAGAGCGAATAGTTAGGGCCTAAGAAGTCAACGCCAGAAGCACCAAATACAAAATAAACACAACAGTTTTTCCATCGTATAAAACGAATAATTGCAACCAGTATGAAAGTTCTGGTCATTTCTACGTTCCGGGCAATCTAGGCTTCACTCTAGGAAGTTGCTCAACCACATCGAATAGTTAGGGCCTAAGAAGTCAACGCCAGAAGCACCAAATACAATATAAATACAACAGTTTTTCCATCGTATAAAACGAATAATTGCAACCAGTATGAAAGTTATGGTCATTTCTACGTTCCGGGCAACCTAGGCTTCAGTCTAGGGCGTTGCTCCACCAGATCGAATAGTTAGGGCCATAGAAGTCAACGCCCGAAGCATAAAATACAAAATAAATAGAACAGTTTTTCCATTGTATAAAACGAATAATTGAAACCAGTGTGAAAGTTATGGTCATTTCTGCGTTCCGTGCAACCTAGGCTTCACTACAGGGCGGTGCTCCACCAGATCAAATAGTTAGGGCCTAAGAAGTCAACGCCAGAAGCATAAAATGCAATATAAATACAACAGCTTTTCCATCGTATATAATGTACATTTGCAAACAGTGTGAAAGTAACGGTCATTTCTACGTTCCGGGCAACCTAGGCTTCACTCTATGGCGTTGCTCCACCAGATCGAATAGTTAGGGACTTGGAATTCGACGCCAGTAGCATAAAATACAACATAAGTACAACAGTTTTTCCATCGTATAACAGGAATAATTGCAACCAGTGTGAAAGTACAGGTCATTTTTACGTTCCGGGCAACCTAGGCTTCGCTCAAGGGCGTTCCTCCACCACATCGAATAGTTAGGGCCTTAGAAGTTAACGCCTGAAGCATAAAATACAATAAAAATACAACATTTTTTTCATCGTATAACAGGAATAATTGCAACCAGTCTGAAAGATATGGTCATTTCTACGTTCCGGGCAACCTAGGCTTCACTCTGGGGCGTTGGTCCTCCACATCTAACAGTTAGGGCCTAAGAAGTCAACGCCAGAAGCACCAAATACAAAATAAATACAACAGTTTTTCCATCGTATAAAACGAATAATTGCAACCAGTATGAAAGTTATGGTCATTTCTACGTTCCGGGCAACCTAGGCTTCACCCTAGGGCGTTGCTCCACCTGATCGAATAGTTAGGGCCTAAGAAGTCAACGCCAGAAGCATAAAATACAAAATAAATACAACAGTTTTTCCATCGTATAACAAGAATAATTGCAACCAGTGTGAAAGTGATGGTCATTTCTACATTCCGGGCAACCTAGGCTTCACTCTAGGGCGTTGCTCCACCGGATCGAATAGTTAGGGCCTAAGAAGTCAACGCCAGAAGCAGCAAATACAAAATTAATACAACAGTTTTTCCATCGTATAAAACGAATAATTGCAACCAGTATGAAAGTTACGGTCATTTCTACGTTCCGGGAAACCTAGGCTTCACATTAGGGCGTTGCTCCACCTGATCGAATAGTTAGGGCCTAAGAAGTCAACGCCAGAAACATAAAATACGATATATGTACAACAGTTTTACCATCGTATAAAATGAATAATCGCAAGCAGTGTGAAGGTAATGGTCATTTCTACGTTCCGGGCAACCTAGGCTTCACCCTAGGGCGTTGTTCCACCAGAGCGAATAGTTAGGGCCTAAGAAGTCAACGCCAGAAGCACCAAATACAAAATAAATATAACAGTTTTTCCATCGTATAAAACGAATAATTGCAACCAGAATGAAAGTTATGGTCATTTCTACGTTCCGGGCAACCTAGGCTTCACCCTAGGGCGTTGCTCCACCTGATCGAATAGTTAGGGCCTAAGAAGTCAACGCTTGAAGCATAAAATACAATATAAATACAAGAGTTTTTCCATCGTATATAACGAATAATTGCTACCAGTATGAAAGTTATGGTCGTTTCTACGTTCCGGGCAACCTAGGCTTCACTCTAGGGCGTTGCTCAACCACATCGAATAGTTAGGGCCTAAGAAGTCAACGCCTGAAGCATAAAATACAATATAAATACAACAATTTTTCCATCGTATGAAACGAATAATTGCAACCAGTATGAAAGTTATGGTCATTTCTACGATCCGGGCAACCTAGGCTTCACCCTAGGGCGTTGCTCCACCTGATCGAATAGTTAGGGCCTAAGAAGTCAGCGCCAGAAGCATAAAATACGATATATGTACAACAGTTTTTCCATCGTATAAAACGAATAATATCAACCAGTGTGAAAGTAATAGACATTTCTACGTTGCGGGCATCCTAGACTTAACTCTGAGGAATTGCTACACCAGATCGAATACATAGGGCCTTAGAAGTCAACGCCAGAAGTATAAAGTACAATCAAAATCCAACAGTTTGTCCATCGTATAGCTGGAATAATTGCAACCAGAGTGAAAGTAATGGTCATTTCCACGTTTCGGGCAACCTAGGCTTCACTCTAGGGCGTTGCTCCACCGGATCGAATAGTTAGGGCCTAAGAAGTCAACGCCAGAAGCAGCAAATACAAAATTAATACAACAGTTTTTCCATCGTATAAAACGAATAATTGCAACCAGTATGAAAGTTATGGTCATTTCTACGTTCCGGGCAACCTAGGCTTCAGTCTAGGGCGTTGCTCCACCAGATCGAATAGTTAGGGCCATAGAAGTCAACGCCCGAAGCATAAAATACAAAATAAATAGAACAGTTTTTCCATTGTATAAAACGAATAATTGAAACCAGTGTGAAAGTTATGGTCATTTCTGCGTTCCGTGCAACCTAGGCTTCACTACAGGGCGGTGCTCCACCAGATCAAATAGTTAGGGCCTAAGAAGTCAACGCCAGAAGCATAAAATGCAATATAAATACAACAGCTTTTCCATCGTATATAATGTACATTTGCAAACAGTGTGAAAGTAACGGTCATTTCTACGTTCCGGGCAACCTAGGCTTCACTCTATGGCGTTGCTCCACCAGATCGAATAGTTAGGGACTTGGAATTCGACGCCAGTAGCATAAAATACAACATAAGTACAACAGTTTTTCCATCGTATAACAGGAATAATTGCAACCAGTGTGAAAGTACAGGTCATTTTTACGTTCCGGGCAACCTAGGCTTCGCTCAAGGGCGTTCCTCCACCACATCGAATAGTTAGGGCCTTAGAAGTTAACGCCTGAAGCATAAAATACAATAAAAATACAACATTTTTTTCATCGTATAACAGGAATAATTGCAACCAGTCTGAAAGATATGGTCATTTCTACGTTCCGGGCAACCTAGGCTTCACTCTGGGGCGTTGGTCCTCCACATCTAACAGTTAGGGCCTAAGAAGTCAACGCCAGAAGCACCAAATACAAAATAAATACAACAGTTTTTCCATCGTATAAAACGAATAATTGCAACCAGTATGAAAGTTATGGTCATTTCTACGTTCCGGGCAACCTAGGCTTCACCCTAGGGCGTTGCTCCACCTGATCGAATAGTTAGGGCCTAAGAAGTCAACGCCAGAAGCATAAAATACAAAATAAATACAACAGTTTTTCCATCGTATAACAAGAATAATTGCAACCAGTGTGAAAGTGATGGTCATTTCTACATTCCGGGCAACCTAGGCTTCACTCTAGGGCGTTGCTCCACCGGATCGAATAGTTAGGGCCTAAGAAGTCAACGCCAGAAGCAGCAAATACAAAATTAATACAACAGTTTTTCCATCGTATAAAACGAATAATTGCAACCAGTATGAAAGTTACGGTCATTTCTACGTTCCGGGAAACCTAGGCTTCACATTAGGGCGTTGCTCCACCTGATCGAATAGTTAGGGCCTAAGAAGTCAACGCCAGAAACATAAAATACGATATATGTACAACAGTTTTACCATCGTATAAAATGAATAATCGCAAGCAGTGTGAAGGTAATGGTCATTTCTACGTTCCGGGCAACCTAGGCTTCACCCTAGGGCGTTGTTCCACCAGAGCGAATAGTTAGGGCCTAAGAAGTCAACGCCAGAAGCACCAAATACAAAATAAACACAACAGTTTTTCCATCGTATAAAACGAATAATTGCAACCAGTATGAAAGTTCTGGTCATTTCTACGTTCCGGGCAATCTAGGCTTCACTCTAGGAAGTTGCTCAACCACATCGAATAGTTAGGGCCTAAGAAGTCAACGCCAGAAGCACCAAATACAATATAAATACAACAGTTTTTCCATCGTATAAAACGAATAATTGCAACCAGTATGAAAGTTATGGTCATTTCTACGTTCCGGGCAACCTAGGCTTCACCCTAGGGCGTTGCTCCACCTGATCGAATAGTTAGGGCCTAAGAAGTCAACGCCAGAAGCATAAAATACGATATATGTACAACAGTTTTACCATCGTATAAAACCAATAATCGCAAGCAGTGTGAAGGTAATGGTCATTTCTACGTTCCGGGCAACCTAGGCTTCACCCTGGGGCGTTGTTCCACCAGAGCGAATAGTTAGGGCCTAAGAAGTCAACGCCAGAAGCATAAAATACGATATATGTACAACAGTTTTACCATCGTATAAAACCAATAATCGCAAACAGTGTGAAGGTAATGGTCATTTCTACGTTCCGGGCAACCTAGGCTTCACCCTGAGGCGTTGTTCCACCAGAGCGAATAGTTAGGGCCTAAGAAGTCAACGCCAGAAGCATAAAATACAAAATAAATACAACAGCTTTACCATCGTATAAAATGAATAATCGCAAACAGTGTGAAGGTAATGGTCATTTCTACGTTCCGGGCAATCTAGGCTGCACTCTAGGGCGTTGCTCAACCACATCGAATAGTTAGGGCCTAAGAAGTCAACGCCAGAAGCACCAAATACAAAATTAATACAACAGTCTTTCCATCGTATAAAACGAATAACTGCAACGAGTATGAAAGTTATGGTCATTTCTACGTTCCGGGCAATCTAGGCTTCACTCTAGGGCGTTGCTCCACCTGATCGAATAGTTAGGGCCTAAGAAGTCAACGCCAGAAGCATAGAATACGATATATGTACAACAGTTTTTCCATCGTATAAAACGAATAATTGCAACCAGTGTGAAAGAAATAGACATTTCTACGTTGCGGGCAACCTAGGCTTCACTCTAGGGCTTTGGTCCACCACATCCAACAGTTAGGCCCTAAGAAGTCAACGCCAGAAGCACCAAATACAAAATAAACACAACAGTTTTTCCATCGTATAAAACGAATAATTGCAACCAGTATGAAAGTTCTGGTCATTTCTACGTTCCGGGCAATCTAGGCTTCACTCTAGGGCGTTGCTCAACCACATCGAATAGTTAGGGCCTAAGAAGTCAACGCCAGAAGCACCAAATACAAAATAAATACAACAGTTTTTCCATCGTATAAAACGAATAATTGCAACCAGTATGAAAGTTATGGTCATTTCTACGTTCCGGGCAACCTAGGCTTCACCCTAGGGCGTTGCTCCACCTGATCGAATAGTTAGGGCCCAAGAAGTCAACGCCTGAAGCATAAAATACAATATAAATACAACAGTTTTTCCATCGTATATAACGAATAATTGCTACCAGTATGAAAGTTATGGTCATTTCTACGTTCCGGGCAACCTAGGCTTCACTCTAGGGCGTTGCTCAACCACATCGAATAGTTAGGGCCTAAGAAGTCAACGCCTGAAGCATAAAATACAATATAAATACAACAGTTTTTCCATCGTATAAAACGAATAATTGCAACCAGTATGAAAGTTATGGTCATTTCTACGTTCCGGGCAACCTAGGCTTCACCCTAGGGCGTTGCTCCACCTGATCGAATAGTTAGGGCCTAAGAAGTCAACGCCAGAAGCATAAAATACGACATATGTACAACAGTTTTTCCATCGTATAAAACGAATAATTGCAACCAGTGTGAAAGTAATAGCCATTTCTACGTTGCCGGCATCCTAGACTTAACTCTGAGGCATTGCTACACCAGATCGAATACATAGGGCCTTAGAAGTCAACGCCAGAAGTATAAAGTACAATCAAAATCCAACAGTTTGTCCATCGTATAGCTGGAATAATTGCAACCAGAGTGAAAGTATTGGTCATTTCTTCGTTTCGGGCGACCTAGGCTCCACTCTAGGGCGTTGCTCCACCAGATCGAATAGTTAGGGCCTAAGAAGTCAACGCCAGAAGCAAAAAATACAATATATATACAACAGTTTTTCACATGTATAACAGGAATAATTGCAACCAGTGTGAAAGCTATGGTCATTTCTACGTTCCGGGCAACCTAGAATTCACTCTAGGACGTTGCTCCACCACATCGAATAGCTACGGCCTGAGGAGTCAACGCCAGAGGCATAAATTACAAAATAAATACAACAGTTTTTCCATCGTATAACAGGAATAATTGCAACCAGTGTGAAAGACATGGTCATTTCTACGTTCCGGGCAACCTAGGCTTCACTCTAGGGCGTTGCTCCACCACATCGAATAGTTAGGGCCTAAGAAGTCAACGCCTGAAGCATAAAATACAATATAAATACAACAGTTTTTCCATCGTATAAAACGAATAATTGCAACCAGTATGAAAGTTACGGTCATTTCTACGTTCCGGGAAACCTAGGCTTCACATTAGGGCGTTGCTCCACCTGATCGAATAGTTAGGGCCTAAGAAGTCAACGCCAGAAACATAAAATACGATATATGTACAACAGTTTTACCATCGTATAAAATGAATAATCGCAAGCAGTGTGAAGGTAATGGTCATTTCTACGTTCCGGGCAACCTAGGCTTCACCCTAGGGCGTTGTTCCACCAGAGCGAATAGTTAGGGCCTAAGAAGTCAACGCCAGAAGCACCAAATACAAAATAAACACAACAGTTTTTCCATCGTATAAAACGAATAATTGCAACCAGTATGAAAGTTCTGGTCATTTCTACGTTCCGGGCAATCTAGGCTTCACTCTAGGAAGTTGCTCAACCACATCGAATAGTTAGGGCCTAAGAAGTCAACGCCAGAAGCACCAAATACAATATAAATACAACAGTTTTTCCATCGTATAAAACGAATAATTGCAACCAGTATGAAAGTTATGGTCATTTCTACGTTCCGGGCAACCTAGGCTTCACCCTAGGGCGTTGCTCCACCTGATCGAATAGTTAGGGCCTAAGAAGTCAACGCCAGAAGCATAAAATACGATATATGTACAACAGTTTTACCATCGTATAAAACCAATAATCGCAAGCAGTGTGAAGGTAATGGTCATTTCTACGTTCCGGGCAACCTAGGCTTCACCCTGGGGCGTTGTTCCACCAGAGCGAATAGTTAGGGCCTAAGAAGTCAACGCCAGAAGCATAAAATACGATATATGTACAACAGTTTTACCATCGTATAAAACCAATAATCGCAAACAGTGTGAAGGTAATGGTCATTTCTACGTTCCGGGCAACCTAGGCTTCACCCTGAGGCGTTGTTCCACCAGAGCGAATAGTTAGGGCCTAAGAAGTCAACGCCAGAAGCATAAAACACAAAATAAATACAACAGTTTTACCATCGTATAAAATGAATAATCGCAAACAGTGTGAAGGTAATGGTCATTTCTACGTTCCGGGCAATCTAGGCTGCACTCTAGGGCGTTGCTCAACCACATCGAATAGTTAGGGCCTAAGAAGTCAACGCCAGAAGCACCAAATACAAAATTAATACAACAGTCTTTCCATCGTATAAAACGAATAACTGCAACGAGTATGAAAGTTATGGTCATTTCTACGTTCCGGGCAATCTAGGCTTCACTCTAGGGCGTTGCTCCACCTGATCGAATAGTAAGGGCCTAAGAAGTCAACGCCAGAAGCATAGAATACGATATATGTACAACAGTTTTTCCATCGTATAAAACGAATAATTGCAACCAGTGTGAAAGAAATAGACATTTCTACGTTGCGGGCAACCTAGGCTTCACTCTAGGGCTTTGGTCCACCACATCCAACAGTTAGGCCCTAAGAAGTCAACGCCAGAAGCACCAAATACAAAATAAACACAACAGTTTTTCCATCGTATAAAACGAATAATTACAACCAGTATGAAAGTTCTGGTCATTTCTACGTTCCGGGCAATCTAGGCTTCACTCTAGGGCGTTGCTCAACCACATCGAATAGTTAGGGCCTAAGAAGTCAACGCCAGAAGCACCAAATACAAAATAAATACAACAGTTTTTCCATCGTATAAAACGAATAATTGCAACCAGTATGAAAGTTATGGTCATTTCTACGTTCCGGGCAACCTAGGCTTCACCCTAGGGCGTTGCTCCACCTGATCGAATAGTTAGGGCCCAAGAAGTCAACGCCTGAAGCATAAAATACAATATAAATACAACAGTTTTTCCATCGTATATAACGAATAATTGCTACCAGTATGAAAGTTATGGTCATTTCTACGTTCCGGGCAACCTAGGCTTCACTCTAGGGCGTTGCTCAACCACATCGAATAGTTAGGGCCTAAGAAGTCAACGCCTGAAGCATAAAATACAATATAAATACAACAGTTTTTCCATCGTATAAAACGAATAATTACAACCAGTATGAAAGTTATGGTCATTTCTACGTTCCGGGCAACCTAGGCTTCACCCTAGGGCGTTGCTCCACCTGATCGAATAGTTAGGGCCTAAGAAGTCAACGCCAGAAGCATAAAATACGACATATGTACAACAGTTTTTCCATCGTATAAAACGAATAATTGCAACCAGTGTGAAAGTAATAGCCATTTCTACGTTGCCGGCATCCTAGACTTAACTCTGAGGCATTGCTACACCAGATCGAATACATAAGGCCTTAGAAGTCAACGCCAGAAGTATAAAGTACAATCAAAATCCAACAGTTTGTCCATCGTATAGCTGGAATAATTGCAACCAGAGTGAAAGTATTGGTCATTTCTTCGTTTCGGGCGACCTAGGCTCCACTCTAGGGCGTTGCTCCACCAGATCGAATAGTTAGGGCCTAAGAAGTCAACGCCAGAAGCAAAAAATACAATATATATACAACAGTTTTTCACATGTATAACAGGAATAATTGCAACCAGTGTGAAAGCTATGGTCATTTCTACGTTCCGGGCAACCTAGACTTCACTCTAGGACGTTGCTCCACCACATCGAATAGCTACGGCCTGAGGAGTCAACGCCAGAGGCATAAATTACAAAATAAATACAACAGTTTTTCCATCGTATAACAGGAATAATTGCAACCAGTGTGAAAGACATGGTCATTTCTACGTTCCGGGCAACCTAAGCTTCACCCTGGGGCGTTGGTCCACCAGAGCGAATAGTTAGGGCCTAAGAAGTCAACGCCTGAAGCATAAAGTACAATCAAAATCCAACAGTTTGTCCATCGTATAGCTGGAATAATTGAAACCAGAGTGAAAGTAATGGTCATTTCCACGTTTCGGGCGACCTAGGCTCCACTGTAGGTCGTTGCTCCACCAGATGGAATAGCTAGGGCCTTAGAAGTCAATGCCAGAAGCATAAAATACACAATAAATACAACAGTTTTACCATCGTATAAAATGAATAATCGCAAACAGTGTGAAGGTAATGGTCATTTCTACGTTCCGGGCAACCTAGGCTTCACTCTAGGGCGTTGCTCCACCAGATCGAATAGTTAGGGCCATAGAAGTCAACGCCCGAAGCATAAAATACAAAATAAATAGAACAGTTTTTCCATTGTATAAAACGAATAATTGAAACCAGTGTGAAAGTTATGGTCATTTCCACGTTCCGGGCAACCTAGGCTTCACTACAGGGCGGTGCTCCACCGGATCAAATAGTTAGGGCCTAAGAAGTCAACGCCAGAAGCATAAAATACAATATAAATACAACAGCTTTTCCATGGTATATAATGTACATTTGCAAACAGTGTAAATGTAACGGTCATTTCTACGTTCCGGGCAACCTAGGCTTCACTCTAGGGCTTTGGTCCACCACATCCAACAGTTAGGGCCTAAGAAGTCAACGCCAGAAGCACCAAATACAAAATAAGCACAACAGTTTTTCCATCGTATAAAACGAATAATTGCAACCGGTATGAAAGTTCTGGTCATTTCTACGTTCCGGGCAATCTAGGCTTCACTCTAGGGCGTTGCTCAGCCACATCGAATAGCTAGGGCCTAAGAAGTCAATGCCAGAAGCATAAAATACAATATAAATACAACAGCTTTTCCATCGTATATAATGTACATTTGCAAACAGTGTGAAAGTAACGGTCATTTCTACGTTACGGGCAACCTAGGCTTCACTACAGGGCGGTGCTCCACCAGATCAAATAGTTAGGGCCTAAGAAGTCAACGCCAGAAGCATAAAATACAATATAAATACAACAGCTTTTCCATCGTATATAATGTACATTTGCAAACAGTGTGAAAGTAACGGTCATTTCTACGTTCCGGGCAACCTAGGCTTCACTCTAGGGCGTTGCTCCACCAGATCGAATAGTTAGGACCTAAGAAGTCAACGCCAGAAGCATAAAATACAATATAAATACAACAGCTTTTCCATCGTATATAATGTACATTTGCAAACAGTGTGAAAGTAACGGTCATTTCTACGTTCCGGGCAACCTAGGCTTCACTCTAGGGCGTTGCTCCACCAGATCGAATAGTTAGGGACTTAGAATTCGACGCCAGAAGCATAAAATACAACATAAGTACAACAGTTTTTCCATCGTATAACAGGAATAATTGCAACCAGTGTGAAAGTACAGGTCATTTTTACGTTCCGGGCAACCTAGGCTTCGCTAAAGGGCGTTGCTCCACCACATCGAATAGTTAGGGCCTTAGAAGTCAACGCCTGAAGCATAAAATACAATAAAGATACAACATTTTTTTCATCGTATAACAGGAATAATTGCAACCAGTCTGAAAGATATGGTCATTTCTACGTTCCGGGCAACCTAGGCTTCACTCTAGGGCGTTGGTCCTCCACATCTAACAGTTAGGGCCTAAGAAGTCAACGCCAGAAGCACCAAATACAAAATAAATACAACAGTTTTTCCATCGTATGGAACGAATAATTGCAACCAGTGTGCAAGTAATGGTCATTTCTACGATCCGGGCAACCTAAGCTTCACCCTGGGGCGTTGGTCCACCAGAGCGAATAGTTAGGGCCTAAGAAGTCAACGCCTGAAGCATAAAGTACAATCAAAATCCAACAGTTTGTCCATCGTATAGCTGGAATAATTGAAACCAGAGTGAAAGTAATGGTCATTTCCACGTTTCGGGCGACCTAGGCTCCACTGTAGGTCGTTGCTCCACCAGATGGAATAGCTAGGGCCTTAGAAGTCAATGCCAGAAGCATAAAATACACAATAAATACAACAGTTTTACCATCGTATAAAATGAATAATCGCAAACAGTGTGAAGGTAATGGTCATTTCTACGTTCCGGGCAACCTAGGCTTCACTCTAGGGCGTTGCTCCACCAGATCGAATAGTTAGGGCCATAGAAGTCAACGCCCGAAGCATAAAATACAAAATAAATAGAACAGTTTTTCCATTGTATAAAACGAATAATTGAAACCAGTGTGAAAGTTATGGTCATTTCCACGTTCCGGGCAACCTAGGCTTCACTACAGGGCGGTGCTCCACCGGATCAAATAGTTAGGGCCTAAGAAGTCAACGCCAGAAGCATAAAATACAATATAAATACAACAGCTTTTCCATGGTATATAATGTACATTTGCAAACAGTGTAAATGTAACGGTCATTTCTACGTTCCGGGCAACCTAGGCTTCACTCTAGGGCTTTGGTCCACCACATCCAACAGTTAGGGCCTAAGAAGTCAACGCCAGAAGCACCAAATACAAAATAAGCACAACAGTTTTTCCATCGTATAAAACGAATAATTGCAACCGGTATGAAAGTTCTGGTCATTTCTACGTTCCGGGCAATCTAGGCTTCACTCTAGGGCGTTGCTCAGCCACATCGAATAGCTAGGGCCTAAGAAGTCAATGCCAGAAGCATAAAATACAATATAAATACAACAGCTTTTCCATCGTATATAATGTACATTTGCAAACAGTGTGAAAGTAACGGTCATTTCTACGTTACGGGCAACCTAGGCTTCACTACAGGGCGGTGCTCCACCAGATCAAATAGTTAGGGCCTAAGAAGTCAACGCCAGAAGCATAAAATACAATATAAATACAACAGCTTTTCCATCGTATATAATGTACATTTGCAAACAGTGTGAAAGTAACGGTCATTTCTACGTTCCGGGCAACCTAGGCTTCACTCTAGGGCGTTGCTCCACCAGATCGAATAGTTAGGGCCTAAGAAGTCAACGCCAGAAGCATAAAATACAATATAAATACAACAGCTTTTCCATCGTATATAATGTACATTTGCAAACAGTGTGAAAGTAACGGTCATTTCTACGTTCCGGGCAACCTAGGCTTCACTCTAGGGCGTTGCTCCACCAGATCGAATAGTTAGGGACTTAGAATTCGACGCCAGAAGCATAAAATACAACATAAGTACAACAGTTTTTCCATCGTATAACAGGAATAATTGCAACCAGTGTGAAAGTACAGGTCATTTTTACGTTCCGGGCAACCTAGGCTTCGCTCAAGGGCGTTGCTCCACCACATCGAATAGTTAGGGCCTTAGAAGTCAACGCCTGAAGCATAAAATACAATAAAGATACAACATTTTTTTCATCGTATAACAGGAATAATTGCAACCAGTCTGAAAGATATGGTCATTTCTACGTTCCGGGCAACCTAGGCTTCACTCTAGGGCGTTGGTCCTCCACATCTAACAGTTAGGGCCTAAGAAGTCAACGCCAGAAGCACCAAATACAAAATAAATACAACAGTTTTTCCATCGTATGGAACGAATAATTGCAACCAGTGTGCAAGTAATGGTCATTTCTACGATCCGGGCAACCTAGGCATCACCCTAGGGCGTTGTTCCACCAGAGCGAATAGTTAGGGCCTAGGAAGTGAACGCTCAAGCATAAAATACAATATAAATACAACAGTTTTTCCATCGTATAAAACGAATAATTGCTACCAGTATGAAAGTTATGGTCATTTCAACGTTCCGGGCAATCTAGGCTTCACTCTAGGGCGTTGCTCCACCTGATCGAATAGTTAGGGCCTAAGAAGTCAACGCCGGAAGCATAAAATACAATATAAATACAACAGATTTTCCATCGTATATAATGTACATTTGCAAACAGTGTGAAAGTAACGGTCATTTCTACGTTCCGGGCAACCTAGGCTTCACCCTAGGGCGTTGCTCCACCTGATCGAATAGTTAGGGCCTAAGAAGTCAACGCCGGATGCATAAAATACGATATATGTACAACAGTTTTACAATCGTATAAAACGAATAATCGCAAACCGTGTGAAGGTGATGGTCATTTCTATATTCCGAGCAACCTAGGCTTCGCTCTAGGGCGTTGCTCCACCAGATCGTATAGTTGGGGCCTTAGGAGTCAACGGTCGAAGCATAAAATACAAAATAAGTAGAACAGTTTTTCCATTGTATAAAACGAATAATTGAAACCAGTGTCAAAGTTATGGTCATTTCTACGTTCCGCGCAACCTAGGCTTCACCCTATGACGTTATTCCACCTGATCGAATAGTTAGGGCCTAAGAAGTCAACGCCAGAAGCACCAAATACAAAATTAATACAACAGTTTTTCCATCGTATAAAACGAATAACTGCAACCCGTATGAAAGTTATGGTCATTACTACGTTCCGGTCAACCTAGGCTTCACCCTAGGGCGTTACTCCAGCTGATCGAATAGTTAGGGCCTAAGAAGTCAACGCCAGAAGCATAAAATACGATATATGTACAACAGTTTTACCATCGTATAAAATCAATAATCGCAAACAGTGTGAAGGTAATGGTCATTTCTACGTTCTGGGCAACCTAGGCTTCACCCTGGGTCGTTGTTCCACCAGAGCGAATAGTTAGGGCCTAAGAAGTCAACGCCTGAAGCATAAAGTACAATCAAAATCCAACAGTTTGTCCATCGTACAGCTGGAATAATTGCAACCAGAGTGAAAGTAATGGTCATTTCCACGTTTCGGGCGACCTAGGCTCCACTCTAGGGCGTTGCTCCACCAGATGGAATAGCTAGGGCCTTAGAAGTCAATGCCAGAAGCATAAAATACAAAATAAATACAACAGTTTTACCATCGTATAAAATGAATAATCCCAAACAGTGTGAAGGTAATGGTCATTTCTACGTTCCGGGCAACATAGGCTTCACTCTAGGGCGTTGCTGCACCTGATCGAACAGTTAGGGCCTAAGAAGTCAACGCCAGAAGCATAAAATACGATATATGTACAACAGTTTTACCATCGTAAAAAATGAATCATCGCAAACCGTGTGAAGGTGATGGTCATTTCTATATTCCGGGCAACCTAGGCTTCACTCTAGGGCGTTGCTCGACCAGATCGAATAGTTAGGGCCATAGAAGTCAACGCCCGAAGCATAAAAAACAAAATAAATAGAACAGTTTTTCCATTGTATAAAACGAATAATTGCAACCAGTATGAAAGTTATGGTCATTTCTACGTTCCGGGCAACCTAGGCTTCACCCTAAGGCGTTGCTCCACCTGATCGAATAGTTAGGGCCTAAGAAGTCAACGCCAGAAGCATAAAATACGATATATGTACAACAGTTTTTCCATCGTATAAAACGAATAATTGCAACCAGTCTGAAAGTAATAGCCATTTCTACGTTGCGGGCATCCTAGACTTAACGCTGAGGCACTTCTACACCAGATCGAATACATAGGGCCTTAGAAGTCAACGCCAGAAGTATAAAGTACAATCAAAATCCAACAGTTTGTCCATCGTATAGCTGGAATAATTGCAACCAGAGTGAAAGTAATGGTCATTTCTACGTTTCGGGCGACGTAGGCTCCACTCTAGGGCGTTGCTCCACCAGACGGAATAGCTAGGGCCTTAGAAGTCAATGCCAGAAGCATAAAATACAATAAAAATGCAACAGTTTTTCCATCGTATAACAGGAATAACTGCAACCAGTGTGAAAGTACAGGTCCTTTCTACGTTCCGGGCAACTTACGCTTCACCACAGGGCGGTGTTCCACCAGATCCAATAGTTAGGGCCTAAGAAGTCAACGACAGAAGCACCAAATACAAAATAAATACAACAGTTTTTCCACTGTATAAAACGAATAATTGAAGCCAGTGTAAAATTTATGGTCATTTCTACGTTCCGCGCAACCTAGACTTCACCCGTGGGCGTTGCTCCACCAGATCCAATAGTTAGGACCTAAGAGGTCAGCGCCAGAAGCATAAAATACAAAATAGATACAACAGCTTTTCCATCGTATATACTGTATATTTGCAAGCAGTGTGAAGGTAATGGTCATTTCTACGTTCCGCGCAACCTAGGCTCCACTTTAGGGCGTTGCTCCACCAGATCGAATAGTTAGGGCTATAGAAGTCAACGCCCGAAGCATAAAATACAAAATAAATAGAACAGTTTTTCCTTTGTATAAAACGAATAATTGAAACCAGTGTGAATGTTATGGTAATTTCCACGTTCCGGGCAACCTACGCTTCACCCTAGGGCGTTGCTCCACCTGATCGTATAGTTAGGGCCTAAGAAGTCAACGCCAGAAGCATAAAATACGATATATGTACAACAGTTTTACCATCGTATAAAATCAATAATCGCAAACAGTGTGAAGGTAATGGTCATTTCTACGTTCTGGGCAACCTAGGCTTCACCCTGGGTCGTTGTTCCACCAGAGCGAATAGTTAGGGCCTAAGAAGTCAACGCCTGAAGCATAAAGTACAATCAAAATCCAACAGTTTGTCCATCGTACAGCTGGAATAATTGCAACCAGAGTGAAAGTAATGGTCATTTCCACGTTTCGGGCGACCTAGGCTCCACTCTAGGGCGTTGCTCCACCAGATGGAATAGCTAGGGCCTTAGAAGTCAATGCCAGAAGCATAAAATACAAAATAAATACAACAGTTTTACCAACGTATAAAATGAATAATCCCAAACAGTGTGAAGGTAATGGTCATTTCTACGTTCCGGGCAACATAGGCTTCACTCTAGGGCGTTGCTGCACCTGATCGAACAGTTAGGGCCTAAGAAGTCAACGACAGAACGATAAAATACGATATATGTACAACAGTTTTTCCATCGTATAAAACTAATAATTGCAACCAGTGTGAAAGTAATAGCCATTTCTACGTTGCGGGCATCCTAGACTTAACTCTGAGGCATTGCTACGCCAGATCGAATAGATAGGGCCTTAGAAGTCAACGCCAGAAGTATAAAGTACAATCAAAATCCAACGGATTGTCCACCGTATAGCTGGAATAATTGCAACCAGAGTGAAAGTAATGGTCATTTCTACGTTTCGGGGACCTAGGCTCCACTCTAGGGCGTTGCTCCACCTGATCGAATAGTTAGCTCCTAAGAAGTCAACGCCAGAAGCATAAAATACGATATATGTACAACAGTTTTACCATCGTAAAAAATGAATAATCGCAAACCGTGTGAAGGTGATGGTCATTTCTATATTCCGGGCAACCTAGGCTTCACTCTAGGGCGTTGCTCCACCAGATCGAATAGTTAGGGCCATAGAAGTCAACGCCCGAAGCATAAAAAACAAAATAAATAGAACAGTTTTTCCATTGTATAAAACGAATAATTGCAACCAGTATGAAAGTTATGGTCATTTCTACGTTCCGGGCAACCTAGGCTTCACCCTAGGGCGTTGCTCCACCTGATCGAATAGTTAGGGCCCAAGAAGTCAACGCCTGAAGCATAAAATACAATATAAATACAACAGTTTTTCCATCGTATATAACGAATAATTGCTACCAGTATGAAAGTTATGGTCATTTCTACGTTCCGGGCAACCTAGGCTTCACTCTAGGGCGTTGCTCAACCACATCGAATAGTTAGGGCCTAAGAAGTCAACGCCTGAAGCATAAAATACAATATAAATACAACAGTTTTTCCATCGTATAAAACGAATAATTGCAACCAGTATGAAAGTTATGGTCATTTCTACGTTCCGGGCAACCTAGGCTTCACCCTAGGGCGTTGCTCCACCTGATCGAATAGTTAGGGCCTAAGAAGTCAACGCCAGAAGCATAAAATACGACATATGTACAACAGTTTTTCCATCGTATAAAACGAATAATTGCAACCAGTGTGAAAGTAATAGCCATTTCTACGTTGCCGGCATCCTAGACTTAACTCTGAGGCATTGCTACACCAGATCGAATACATAGGGCCTTAGAAGTCAACGCCAGAAGTATAAAGTACAATCAAAATCCAACAGTTTGTCCATCGTATAGCTGGAATAATTGCAACCAGAGTGAAAGTATTGGTCATTTCTTCGTTTCGGGCGACCTAGGCTCCACTCTAGGGCGTTGCTCCACCAGATCGAATAGTTAGGGCCTAAGAAGTCAACGCCAGAAGCAAAAAATACAATATATATACAACAGTTTTTCACATGTATAACAGGAATAATTGCAACCAGTGTGAAAGCTATGGTCATTTCTACGTTCCGGGCAACCTAGACTTCACTCTAGGACGTTGCTCCACCACATCGAATAGCTACGGCCTTAGGAGTCAACGCCAGAGGCATAAATTACAAAATAAGTACAACAGTTTTTCCATCGTATAACAGGAATAATTGCAACCAGTGTGAAAGACATGGTCATTTCTACGTTCCGGGCAACCTAGGCTTCACTCTAGGGCGTTGCTCCACCACATCGAATAGTTAGGGCCTAAGAAGTCAACGCCTGAAGCATAAAGTACAATCAAAATGCAACAGCTTGTCCATCGTATAGCTGGAATAATTGCAACCAGAGTGAAAGTAATGGTCATTTCCACGTTTCGGGCGACCTAGGCTCCACTCTAGGGCGTTGCTCCACCAGATGGAATAGCTAGGGCCTTAGAAGTCAATGCCAGAAGCATAAAATACAAAATAAATACAACAGTTTTACCATCGTATAAAATGAATAATCGCAAACAGTGTGAAGGTAGTGGTCATTTCTACGTTCCGGGCAACCTAGGCTTCACTCTAGGGCGTTGCTCCACCAGATCGATAGTTAGGGCCATAGAAGTCAACGCCCGAAGCATAAAATACAAAATACATAGAATAGTTTTTCCATTGTATAAAACGAATAATTGAAACCAGTGTGAAAGTTATGGTCATTTCTACGTTCCGGACAACCTAGGCTTCACTACAGGGCGTGCTCCACCGGATCAAATAGTTAGGGCCTAAGAAGTCAACGCCAGAAGCATAAAATACAATATAAATACAGCAGCATTTCCATCGTATATAATGTACATTTGCAAACAGTGTGAAAGTAACGGTCATTTCTACGTTCCGGGCAACCTAATCTTCACTCTAGGGCGTTGGTCCACCAGATCGAATAGTTAGGGATTGAGAATTCGACGCCAGAAGCATAAAATACAATATAAGTACAACAGTTTTTCCATCGTATATAATGTACATTTGCAAACAGTGTGAAAGTACCGGTCATTTCTACGTTCCGGGCAACCTAGGCTTCACTCTAGCGCGTTGCTCCACCAGATCGAATAGTTAGGGACTTAGAATTCGACGCCAGAAGCATAAAATACAACATAAGTACAACAGTTTTTCCATCGTATAACAGGAATAATTGCAACCAGTGTGAAAGTACAGGTCATTTTTACGGTCCGGGCAACCTAGGCTTCCCTCAAGGGCGTTGCTCCACCACATCGAATAGTTAGAGCCTTAGAAGTCAACGCCTGAAGCATAAAATACAATAAAAATACAACATTTTTTTCATCGTATAACAGGAATAATTGCAACCAGTCTGAAAGGTATGGTCATTTCTACGTTCCGGGCAACCTAGGCTTCACTCTAGGGCGTTGGTCCTCCACATCTAACAGTTAGGGCCTAAGAAGTCAACGCCAGAAGCACCAAATACAAAATAAGTACAACAGTTTTTCCATCGTACAAAACGAATAATTGCAACCAGTATGAAAGTTATGGTCATTTCTACGTTCCGGGCAACCTAGGCCTCACCCTAGGGCGTTGCTCCACCTGATCGAATAGTTAGGGCCTAAGAAGTCAACGCCAGAAGCATAAAATACGATATATGTACAACAGTTTTACCATCGTATAAAATGAATAATCGCAAACCGTGTGAAGGGGATGGTCATTTCTATATTCCGGGCAACCTAGGCTTCACTCTAGGGCGTTTCTGCACCACATCGAATAGGTACGCCCTTAGAAGTCAACGCCTGAAGCTTAAGATATAATATAAGTACAGCAGTTTTTCCATCGTATAACAGGAATAATTGCAACCAGTGTGAAAGACATGGTCATTTTTACGTTCCGGGCAACCTAGGCTTCACTCTAGGACGTTGCTCCACCACATCGAATAGTTAGGGCCTTAGAAGTCAATGCCAGAAGCATAAAATGCAATATAAATACAACAGTTTTTCCACTGTATAATATGAATAATTGCAAACAGTGTGAAAGATATGGTCATTTCTACGCTGCGGGCATCCTAGGCTTCACTCTAGGGCGTTGCTCAACCACATCGAATAGCTACGGACCTAGAACACAACGCCATAACTATAAAATACAATATAAATATAACAGTCTTTCCATCGTATAAAACGAGTAATTGCAACCAGTCTGATAGTTATGGTCATTTCCACGTTCCGGGCAACCTCGGCTTCACCCTAGGGCGCTGCTCCACCAGATCCAATAGCTAGGGCCTAAGAAGTCAACGCCAGGAGCACCAAATACAAAATAAATACAACAGTTTTTCCATCGTATAAAACGAATAATTGCAACCAGTATGAAAGCTATGGTCATTTCTACGTTCCGGGCAATCTAGGCTTCACTCTAGGGCGTTGCTCAACCACACCGAATGGTTAGGGCCTTAGAAGTCAATGCCAGAAGCATAAAATACAATATAAATACAACAGTTTTCATCTGTATAATATGAATAATTGCAAACAGTGTGGATGTAATGGTCATTTCTACGTTCCGGGCAACCTAGGCTTCACTCTAGGGTGTTGGTCCACCAGATCCATTAGTTAGGGCCTAAGAAGTCAACGCCAGGAGCGCCAAATACAAAATAAATACAACAGTTTTTCCATCGTATAAAACGAATAATTGCAACCAGTGAGCAAGTAATGGTCATTTCTACGATCCGGGCAACCTAGGCTTCACTCTAGGGCGTTGCTCCACCACATCGAATAGCTACGGCCTTAGGAGTCAACGCCAGAGGCATAAAATACAAAATAAATACAACAGATTTTCCATCGTATAACAAGAATAATCGCAGCCAGTGTAAAAGTGATGGTCATTTCTACATTCCGGGCAACCTAGGCTACACTCTAGGGCGTTGCTCCACCAGATCGAATAGTTAGGGCCTAAGAAGTCAACGCCAGAAGCATAAAATACAATATAAATACAACAGTTTTTCACATGTATAACAGGAATAATTGCAACCAGTGTGAAAGCTATGGTCATTTCTACGTTCCGGGCAACCTAGGCTTCACTCTAGGACGTTGCTCCACCTGATCGAATAGTTAGGGCGTAAGAAGTCAACGCCAGAAGCATAAAATACGATATATGTACAACAGTTTTACCATCGTATAAAATGAATAATCGCAAACAGTGTGAAGGTAACGGTCATTTCTACGTTCCGGGCAACCTAGGCTTCACCCTAGGGCGTTGTTCCACCAGGGCGAATAGTTAGGGCCTAAGAAGTCAACGCCTGAAGCACCAAACACAAAATTAATACAACAGTTTTTCCATCGTATAAAACGAATAATTGCAACCCGTATGAAAGTTATGGTCATTTCTACGTTCCGGGCAACCTAGGCTTCACCCTAGGGCGTTACTCCAGCTGATCGAATAGTTAGGGCCTAAGAAGTCAACGCCAGAAGCATAAAATACGATATATGTACAACAGTTTTACCATCGTATAAAATCAATAATCGCAAACAGTGTGAAGGTAATTGTCATTTCTACGTTCCGGGCAACCTAAGCTTCACCCTGGGGCGTTGGTCCACCAGAGCGAATAGTTAGGGCCTCAGAAGTCAACGCCTGAAGCATAAAGTACAATCAAAATCCAACAGTTTGTCCATCGTACAGCTGGAATAATTGCAACCAGAGTGAAAGTAATGGTCATTTCCACGTTTCGGGCGACCTAGGCTCCACTGTAGGTCGTTGCTCCACCAGATCGAATAGCTAGGGCCTTAGAAGTCAATGCCAGAAGCATAAAATACACAATAAATACAACAGTTTTACCATCGTATAAAATGAATAATCGCAAACAGTGTGAAGGTAATGGTCATTTCTACGTTCCGGGCAACCTAGGCTTCACTCTAGGGCGTTGCTCCACCAGATCGAATAGTTAGGGCCATAGAAGTCAACGCCCGAAGCATAAAATACAAAATAAATAGAACAGTTTTTCCATTGTATAAAACGAATAATTGAAACCAGTGTGAAAGTTATGGTCATTTCCACGTTCGGGGCAACCTAGGCTTCACTACAGGGCGGTGCTCCACCGGATCAAATAGTTAGGGCCTAAGAAGTCAACGCCAGAAGCATAAAATACAATATAAATACAACAGCTTTTCCATGGTATATAATGTACATTTGCAAACAGTGTAAATGTAACGGTCATTTCTACGTTCCGGGCAGCCTAGGCTTCACTCTAGGGCTTTGGTCCACCACATCCAACAGTTAGGGCCTAAGAAGTCAACGCCAGAAGCACCAAATACAAAATAAGCACAACAGTTTTTCCATCGTATAAAACGAATAATTGCAACCGGTATGAAAGTTCTGGTCATTTCTACGTTCCGGGCAATCTAGGCTTCACTCTAGGGCGTTGCTCAGCCACATCGAATAGCTAGGGCCTAAGAAGTCAATGCCAGAAGCATAAAATACAATATAAATACAACAGCTTTTCCATCGTATATAATGTACATTTGCAAACAGTGTGAAAGTAACGGTCATTTCTACGTTCCGGGCAACCTAGGCTTCACTACAGGGCGGTGCTCCACCAGATCAAATAGTTAGGGCCTAAGAAGTCAACGCCAGAAGCATAAAATACAATATAAATACAACAGCTTTTCCATCGTATATAATGTACATTTGCAAACAGTGTGAAAGTAACGGTCATTTCTACGTTCCGGGCAACCTAGGCTTCACTCTAGGGCGTTGCTCCACCAGATCGAATAGTTAGGGCCTAAGAAGTCAACGCCTGAAGCATAAAATACAATAAAGATACAACATTTTTTTCATCGTATAACAGGAATAATTGCAACCAGTCTGAAAGATATGGTCATTTCTACGTTCCGGGCAACCTAGGCTTCACTCTAGGGCGTTGGTCCTCCACATCTAACAGTTAGGGCCTAAGAAGTCAACGCCAGAAGCACCAAATACAAAATAAATACAACAGTTTTTCCATCGTATGGAACGAATAATTGCAACCAGTTTGCAAGTAATGGTAATTTCTACGATCCGGGCAACCTAGGCATCACCCTAGGGCGTTGTTCCACCAGAGCGAATAGTTAGGGCCTAGGAAGTGAACGCTCAAGCATAAAATACAATATAAATACAACAGTTTTTCCATCGTATAAAACGAATAATTGCTACCAGTATGAAAGTTATGGTCATTTCAACGTTCCGGGCAATCTAGGCTTCACTCTAGGGCGTTGCTCAACCACATGGAATAGTTAGGGCCTAAGAAGTCAACGCCAGAAGCACCAAATACAAAATTAATACAACAGTTTTTCCATCGTATAAAACGAATAATTGCAACCAGAGTGAAAGTAATGGTCATTTCTACGTTTCGGGGACCTAGGCTCCACTCTAGGGCGTTGCTCCTCCAGATGGAATAGCTAGGGCCTCAGAAGTCAATGCCGGAAGCATAAAATACAAAATAAGTTCAACAGTTTTTCCATCGTATAACAAGAATAATTGCAACCAGTGTGAAAGTGATGGTCATTTCTACGATCCGGGCAACCAAGGCATCACGCTAGGGCGTTGTTCCACCAGAGCGAATAGTTAGGGCCTAAGAAGTCAACGCCAGAAGCATAAAATACGATGTATGTACAACAGTTTTACCATCGTATAAAATGGATAATCGCAAACAGTCTGAAGGTAATGGTCATTTCTACGTTCCGTGCAACCTAGGCTTCACTACAGGGCGATGCTCCACCAGATCAAATAGTTAGGGCCTAAGAAGTCAGCGCCAGAAGCATAAAATACAATATAAATACAACAGATTTTCCATCGTATATAATGTACATTTGCAAACAGTGTGAAAATAACGGTCATTTCTACGTTCCGGGCAACCTAGGCTTCACCCTAGGGCGTTGCTCCACCTGATCGAATAGTTAGGGCCTAAGAAGTCAACGCCGGATGCATAAAATACGATATATGTACAACAGTTTTACAATCGTATAAAACGAATAATCGCAAACCGTGTGAAGGTGATGGTCATTTCTATATTCCGAGCAACCTAGGCTTCGCTCTAGGGCGTTGCTCCACCAGATCGTATAGTTGGGGCCTTAGGAGTCAACGGTCGAAGCATAAAATACAAAATAAGTAGAACAGTTTTTCCATTGTATAAAACGAATAATTGAAACCAGTGTGAAAGTGATGGTCATTTCTACGTTCCGCGCAACCTAGGCTTCACCCTATGACGTTATTCCACCTGATCGAATAGTTAGGGCCTAAGAAGTCAACGCCAGAAGCACCAAATACAAAATTAATACAACAGTTTTTCCATCGTATAAAACGAATAACTGCAACCCGTATGAAAGTTATGGTCATTACTACGTTCCGGTCAACCTAGGCTTCACCCTAGGGCGTTACTCCAGCTGATCGAATAGTTAGGGCCTAAGAAGTCAACGCCAGAAGCATAAAATACGATATATGTACAACAGTTTTACCATCGTATAAAATCAATAATCGCAAACAGTGTGAAGGTAATGGTCATTTCTACGTTCTGGGCAACCTAGGCTTCACCCTGGGTCGTTGTTCCACCAGAGCGAATAGTTAGGGCCTAAGAAGTCAACGCCTGAAGCATAAAGTACAATCAAAATCCAACAGTTTGTCCATCGTACAGCTGGAATAATTGCAACCAGAGTGAAAGTAATGGTCATTTCCACGTTTCGGGCGACCTAGGCTCCACTCTAGGGCGTTGCTCCACCAGATGGAATAGCTAGGGCCTTAGAAGTCAATGCCAGAAGCATAAAATACAAAATAAATACAACAGTTTTACCATCGTATAAAATGAATAATCCCAAACAGTGTGAAGGTAATGGTCATTTCTACGTTCCGGGCAACATAGGCTTCACACTAGGGCGTTGCTGCACCTGATCGAACAGTTAGGGCCTAAGAAGTCAACGACAGAACGATAAAATACGATATATGTACAACAGTTTTTCCATCGTATAAAACTAATAATTGCAACCAGTGTGAAAGTAATAGCCATTTCTACGTTGCGGGCATCCTAGACTTAACTCTGAGGCATTGCTACGCCAGATCGAATAGATAGGGCCTTAGAAGTCAACGCCAGAAGTATAAAGTACAATCAAAATCCAACGGTTTGTCCACCGTATAGCTGGAATAATTGCAACCAGAGTGAAAGTAATGGTCATTTCTACGTTTCGGGGACCTAGGCTTCACCCTGGGTCGTTGTTCCACCAGAGCGAATAGTTAGGGCCTAAGAAGTCAACGCCTGAAGCATAAAGTACAATCAAAATCCAACAGTTTGTCCATCGTACAGCTGGAATAATTGCAACCAGAGTGAAAGTAATGGTCATTTCCACGTTTCGGGCGACCTAGGCTCCACTCTAGGGCGTTGCTCCACCAGATGGAATAGCTAGGGCCTTAGAAGTCAATGCCAGAAGCATAAAATACAAAATAAATACAACAGTTTTACCATCGTATAAAATGAATAATCCCAAACAGTGTGAAGGTAATGGTCATTTCTACGTTCCGGGCAACATAGGCTTCACTCTAGGGCGTTGCTGCACCTGATCGAACAGTTAGGGCCTAAGAAGTCAACGACAGAACGATAAAATACGATATATGTACAACAGTTTTTCCATCGTATAAAACTAATAATTGCAACCAGTGTGAAAGTAATAGCCATTTCTACGTTGCGGGCATCCTAGACTTAACTCTGAGGCATTGCTACGCCAGATCGAATAGATAGGGCCTTAGAAGTCAACGCCAGAAGTATAAAGTACAATCAAAATCCAACGGTTTGTCCACCGTATAGCTGGAATAATTGCAACCAGAGTGAAAGTAATGGTCATTTCTACGTTTCGGGGACCTAGGCTCCACTCTAGGGCGTTGCTCCACCTGATCGAATAGTTAGCTCCTAAGAAGTCAACGCCAGAAGCATAAAATACGATATATGTACAACAGTTTTACCATCGTAAAAAATGAATAATCGCAAACCGTGTGAAGGTGATGGTCATTTCTATATTCCGGGCAACCTAGGCTTCACTCTAGGGCGTTGCTCCACCAGATCGAATAGTTAGGGCCATAGAAGTCAACGCCCGAAGCATAAAAAACAAAATAAATAGAACAGTTTTTCCATTGTATAAAACGAATAATTGCAACCAGTATGAAAGTTATGGTCATTTCTACGTTCCGGGCAACCTAGGCTTCACCCTAAGGCGTTGCTCCACCTGATCGAATAGTTAGGGCCTAAGAAGTCAACGCCAGAAGCATAAAATACGATATATGTACAACAGTTTTTCCATCGTATAAAACGAATAATTGCAACCAGTCTGAAAGTAATAGCCATTTCTACGTTGCGGGCATCCTAGACTTAACGCTGAGGCACTTCTACACCAGATCGAATACATAGGGCCTTAGAAGTCAACGCCAGAAGTATAAAGTACAATCAAAATCCAACAGTTTGTCCATCGTATAGCTGGAATAATTGCAACCAGAGTGAAAGTAATGGTCATTTCTACGTTTCGGGCGACGTAGGCTCCACTCTAGGGCGTTGCTCCACCAGACGGAATAGCTAGGGCCTTAGAAGTCAATGCCAGAAGCATAAAATACAATAAAAATGCAACAGTTCTTCCATCGTATAACAGGAATAACTGCAACCAGTGTGAAAGTACAGGTCCTTTCTACGTTCCGGGCAACTTACGCTTCACCACAGGGCGGTGTACCACCAGATCCAATAGTTAGGGCCTAAGATGTCAACGACAGAAGCACCAAATACAAAATAAATACAACAGTTTTTCCACTGTATAAAACGAATAATTGAAGCCAGTGTAAAATTTATGGTCATTTCTACGTTCCGCGCAACCTAGACTTCACCCGTGGGCGTTGCTCCACCAGATCCAATAGTTAGGACCTAAGAGGTCAGCGCCAGAAGCATAAAATACAAAATAGATACAACAGCTTTTCCATCGTATATACTGTATATTTGCAAGCAGTGTGAAGGTAATGGTCATTTCTACGTTCCGCGCAACCTAGGCTCCACTTTAGGGCGTTGCTCCACCAGATCGAATAGTTAGGGCTATAGAAGTCAACGCCCGAAGCATAAAATACAAAATAAATAGAACAGTTTTTCCTTTGTATAAAACGAATAATTGAAACCAGTGTGAATGTTATAGTAATTTCCACGTTCCGGGCAACCTACGCTTCACCCTAGGGCGTTGCTCCACCTGATCGTATAGTTAGGGCCTAAGAAGTCAACGCCAGAAGCATAAAATACGATATATGTACAACAGTTTTACCATCGTATAAAATCAATAATCGCAAACAGTGTGAAGGTAATGGTCATTTCTACGTTCTGGGCAACCTAGGCTTCACCCTGGGTCGTTGTTCCACCAGAGCGAATAGTTAGGGCCTAAGAAGTCAACGCCTGAAGCATAAAGTACAATCAAAATCCAACAGTTTGTCCATCGTACAGCTGGAATAATTGCAACCAGAGTGAATGTAATGGTCATTTCCACGTTTCGGGCGACCTAGGCTCCACTCTAGGGCGTTGCTCCACCAGATGGAATAGCTAGGGCCTTAGAAGTCAATGCCAGAAGCATAAAATACAAAATAAATACAACAGTTTTACCATCGTATAAAATGAATAATCCCAAACAGTGTGAAGGTAATGGTCATTTCTACGTTCCGGGCAACATAGGCTTCACTCTAGGGCGTTGCTGCACCTGATCGAACAGTTAGGGCCTAAGAAGTCAACGACAGAACGATAAAATACGATATATGTACAACAGTTTTTCCATCGTATAAAACTAATAATTGCAACCAGTGTGAAAGTAATAGCCATTTCTACGTTGCGGGCATCCTAGACTTAACTCTGAGGCATTGCTACGCCAGATCGAATAGATAGGGCCTTAGAAGTCAACGCCAGAAGTATAAAGTACAATCAAAATCCAACGGTTTGTCCACCGTATAGCTGGAATAATTGCAACCAGAGTGAAAGTAATGGTCATTTCTACGTTTCGGGGACCTAGGCTCCACTCTAGGGCGTTGCTCCTCCAGATGGAATAGCTAGGGCCTTAGAAGTCAATGCCGGAAGCATAAAATACAAAATAAGTACAACAGTTTTTCCATCGTATAACAAGAATAATTGCAACCAGTGTGAAAGTGATGGTCATTTCTACGATCCGGGCAACCTAGGCATCACGCTAGGGCGTTGTTCCACCAGAGCGAATAGTTAGGGCCTAAGAAGTCAACGCCAGAAGCATGAAATACGATGTATGTACAACAGTTTTACCACCGTATAAAATGGATAATCGCAAACAGTGTGAAGGTAATGGTCATTTCTACGTTCCGGGCAACCTAGGCTTCACTACAGGGCGATGCTCCACCAGATCAAATAGTTAGGGCCTATGAAGTCAACGCCAGAAGCATAAAATACAATATAAATACAACAGCTTTTCCATCGTATATAATGTACATTTGCAAACAGTGTGTAAGTGAAGGTCATTTCTACGTTCCGGGCAACCTAGGCTACACCCTAGGGCGTTGCTCCACCAGATCGAATAGTTAGGGACTTAGAATTCGACGCCAGAAGCATACAATACAACATAAGTACAACAGTGTTTCCATCGTATAACAGGAATAATTGCAACCAGTGTGAAAGTACAGGTCATTTTTACGTTCCGGACAACCTAGGCTTCGCTCAAAGGCGTTGCTCCAACACATCGAATAGTTTGAGCCTTAGAAGTCAACGCCTGAGGCATAAAGTACAATAAACATACAACATTTTTTTCATCGTATAACAGGAATAATTGCAACCAGTCTGAAAGATATGGTCATTTTTACGTTCCGGGCAACCTGGGCTTCACTCTAGGGCGTTGGCCCTCCACATGTAACAGTTAGGGCATAAGAAGTCAACGCCAGAAGCACCAAATGCAAAATAAATACAACAGTTTTTCCATCGTATAAAACGAATAATTGCAACCAGTATGAAAGTTTTGGTCATTTCTACGTTCCGGGCAACCTACGCTTCACCCTAGGGCGTGGCTCCACCTGATCGAATAGTTAGCTCCTAAGAAGTCAACGCCAGAAGCATAAAATACGATATATGTACAACAGTTTTACCATCGTATAAAATGAATAATCGCAAACCGTGTGAAGGTGATGGTCATTTCTATATTCCGGGCAACCTAGGCTTCAGTCTAGGGCGTTGCTCCACCAGATCGAATAGTTAGGGCCATAGAAGTCAAAGCCCGAAGCATAAAAAACAAAATAAATAGAACAGTTTTTCCATTGTATAAAACGAATAATTGAAACCAGTGTGAAAGTTATGGTCATTTCTACGTTCCGGGCAACCTAGGCTTCACTACAGGGCGGTGCTCCAAAAGATCGAATAGTTAGGGCCTAAGAAGTCAACGCCAGAAGCATAAAATACGATATATGAACAACAGTTTTACCGTCGTATAAAATGAATAATCGCAAACAGTGTGAAGGTAATGGTCAATTATACATTCCCGGCAACCTAGGCTTCACTCTAGGGCGCTGCTCCACCAGATCGAATTGTTGGGGCCTTAGGAGTCAACGCCCGAAGCATAAAATACAAAAGAAATAGAACAGTTTTTCCATCGTATAAACGAATAATTGCAACCAGTATGAAAGTTATGGTCATTTCTACGTTCCGGGCAACCTAGGCTTCACCCTAAGGCGTTGCTCCACCTGATCGAATAGTTAGGGCCTAAGAAGTCAACGCCAGAAGCATAAAATACGATATATGTACAACAGTTTTTCCATCGTATAAAACGAATAATTGCAACCAGTCTGAAAGTAATAGCCATTTCTACGTTGCGGGCATCCTAGACTTAACGCTGAGGCACTTCTACACCAGATCGAATACATAGGGCCTTAGAAGTCAACGCCAGAAGTATAAAGTACAATCAAAATCCAACAGTTTGTCCATAGTATAGCTGGAATAATTGCAACTAGAGTGAAAGTAATGGTCATTTCTACGTTTCGGGCGACCTAGGCTCCACTCTAGGGCGTTGCTCCACCAGACGGAATAGCTAGGGCCTTAGAAGTCAATGCCAGAAGCATAAAATACAATAAAAATGCAACAGTTTTTCCATCGTATAACAGGAATAACTGCAACCAGTGTGAAAGTACAGGTCCTTTCTACGTTCCGGGCAACTTACGCTTCACTACAGGGCGGTGCTCCACCAGATCCAATAGTTAGGGCCTAAGAAGTCAACGACAGAAGCACCAAATACAAAATAAATACAACAGTTTTTCCACTGTATAAAACGAATAATTGAAGCCAGTGTAAAATTTATGGTCATTTCTACGTTCCGCGCAACCTAGACTTCACCCGTGGGCGTTGCTCCACCAGATCCAATAGTTAGGACCTAAGAAGTCAGCGCCAGAAGCATAAAATACAAAATAGATACAACAGCTTTTCCATCGTATATACTGTATATTTGCAAGCAGTGTGAAGGTAATGGTCATTTCTACGTTCCGCGCAACCTAGGCTTCACTCCAGGGCGTTGCTCCACCAGATCGAATAGTTAGGGCCTTAGGAGTCAACGCCAGAAGCATAAAATACAATATAAATACAATAGTTTTTCCATCGTATAAGACGAGTAATTGCAACCACTGTGAAAGTTATGGTCATTTCTACGTTCCGGGCATCCTAGCCTTCACCCTTGGCCGTTGCTCCACCTGATCGAATAGTTAGGGCCTAAGATGTCAACGCCTGAAGCATAAAGTACAATCAAAGTCCAACAGTTTGTCCATCGTATAGCTGGAATAATTGCAACTAGAGTGAAAGTAATGGTCATTTCCACGTTTCGGGCGACCTAGGCTCCACTCTAGGGCATTGCTCCACCAGATGGAATAGCTAGGGCCTTAGAAGTCAATGCCAGAAGCATAAAATACAAAATAAATACAACAGTTTTAACATCGTATAAAATGAATAATCGCAAACAGTGTGAAAGTAATGGTCATTTCCACGTTTCGGGCGACCTAGGCTCCACTCTGGGGCGTTGCTCCACCAGATGGAATAGCTAGGGCCTTAGAAGTCAATGCCAGAAGCATAAAATACAAAATAAATACAACAGTTTTACCATCGTATAAAATGGACAATCGCAAACAGTGTGAAGGTAATGGTCATTTCTACGTTCCGCGCAACCTAGGCTTCACCCATGGGCGTTGCTCCACCAGATCGAATAGTTAGGGCCTAAGAAGTCAATGCCAGAAGCATAAAATACGATATATGTACAACAGTTTTTCCATCGCATAAAATGAGTAATTGCAACCAGTGTGAAAGGAACGGACATTTCTACGTTCCGGGCATCCTAGACTTAACACTGAGGCATTGCTCCACCAGATCGAATACATAGGGCCTTAGAAGTCAACGCCAGAAGCATAAAGTACATTAAAAATCCAACAGTTTGTCCATCGTATAACAGGAATAATTGCCACCAGTGTGAAAGTGATGGTCATTTCTGCATTCCGGGCAACCTATGCTTCGCTCTAGGGCATTGCTCCTCCAGATAGAATAGTTAGGGCCCAGGAAGTCAACGCCAGAAGCATAAAATACAATATAAATACAACAGTTTTTCACTTGTATAACAGGAATAATTGCAACCAGTGTGAAAGCTATGGTCATTTCTACGTTCCGGGCAACCTAGGCTTCACTCTAGGGCGTTGCTCCACCACATCGAATAGCTGCGGCCTTAGAAGTCAACGCCAGAAGCATAAAATACAATATAAATACAACAGTTTTTCAATCGTATAACAGGAATAATTGCAAACAGTGTGAAAAATATGGTCATTTCTACGTTGCGGGCATCCTAGGCTTCACTCTAGGACATTGCTCCACCACATCGAATAGCTACGGCCTTAGAAGTCAACGCCATAACTATAAAAAACAATATAAATACAACAGATTCTCCATTGTATAAAATGAATAATTGCAAACAGTGTGGAGGTAATGGTCATTTCTACTTTCCGGGCAACCTAGGCTTCACTCTAGGGCGTTTCTCCACCACATCGAATAGCTACGCCCTTAGAAGTCAACGCCTGAAGCATAAAATATAATATAAGTACAACAGTTTTTCCATCGTATAACAGGAATAATTGCAACCAGTGTGAAAGACATGGTCATTTCTACGTTCCGGGCAACCTAGGCTTCACTCTAGGGCGTTGCTCCACCACATCGAATAGCTACGGCCTTAGGAGTCAACGCCCGAGGCATAAAATACAAAATAAATACAACAGTTTTTCGATCGTATAACAAGAATAGTTGCAACCAGTGTGAAAGTGATGGTCATTTCTACATTCCGGGCAACCTAGGCTACACTCTAGGGTGTTGCTCCGCTAGATCGAATAGATAGGGCCTTAGATGTCAACGCCAGAAGCATAAAATACAATATAAATACAATAATTTTTCCATCGCATAGAATGAGTAATTGCAACCAGTGTGAAAGTAACGGACATTTCTACGTTCCGGGCAACCTAGGCTTCACCCTAGGGCGTTGCTCCACCTGATCGAATAGTTAGGGCGTAAGAAGTCAACGCCAGAAGCATAAAATACGATATATGTACAACAGCTTTACCATCGTATAAAATGAATAATCGCAAACAGTGTGAAGGTAATGGTCATTTCTACGTTCCGGGCAACCTAGGCTTCACCCTAGGGCGTTGTTCCACCAGGGCGAATAGTTAGGGCCTAAGAAGTCAACGCCTGAAGCACCAAACACAAAATTAATACAATAGTTTTTCCATCGTATAAAACGAATAATTGCAACCCGTATGAATGTTATGGTCATTTCTACGTTCCGGGCAACCTAGGCTTCACCGTAGGGCGTTACTCCAGCTGATCGAATAGTTAGGGCCTAAGAAGTCAACGCCAGAAGCATAAAATACGATATATGTACAACAGTTTTACCATCGTATAAAATCAATAATCGCAAACAGTGTGAAGGTAATGGTCATTTCTACGTTCCGGGCAACCTAAGCTTCACTCTAGGGCGTTGCTCCACCAGATCGAATAGTTAGGGCCATAGAAGTCAACGCCCGAAGCATAAAAAACAAAATAAATAGAACAGTTTTTCCATTGTATAAAACGAATAATTGCAACCAGTATGAAAGTTATGGTCATTTCTACGTTCCGGGCAACCTAGGCTTCACCCTAAGGCGTTGCTCCACCTGATCGAAGAGTTAGGGCCTAAGAAGTCAACGCCAGAAGCATAAAATACGATATATGTACAACAGTTTTCCCATCGTATAAAACGAATAATTGCAACCAGTCTGAAAGGAATAGCCATTTCTACGTTGCGGGCATCCTAGACTTAACGCTGAGGCACTTCTACACCAGATCGAATACATAGGGCCTTAGATGTCAACGCCAGAAGCATAAAATACAATATAAATACAATAATTTTTCCATCGCATAAAATGAGTAATTGCAACCAGTGTGAAAGTAACGGACATTTCTACGTTCCGGGCAACCTAGGCTTCACCCTAGGGCATTGCTCCACCTGATCGAATAGTTAGGGCGTAAGAAGTCAACGCCAGAAGCATAAAATACGATATATGTACAAGAGTTTTACCATCGTATAAAATGAATAATCGCAAACAGTGTGAAGTTAATGGTCATTTCTACGTTCCGGGCAACCTAGGCTTCACCCTAGGGCGTTGTTCCACCAGGGCGAATAGTTAGGGCCTAAGAAGTCAACGCCTGAAGCACCAAACACAAAATTAATACAATAGTTTTTCCATCGTATAAAACGAATAATTGCAACCCGTATGAAAGATATGGTCATTTCTACGTTCCGGGCAACCTAGGCTTCACCGTAGGGCGTTACTCCAGCTGATCCAATAGTTAGGGCCTAAGAAGTCAACGCCAGAAGCATAAAATACGATATATGTACAACAGTTTTACCATCGTATAAAATCAATAATCGTAAACAGTGTGAAGGTAATGGTCATTTCTACGTTCCGGGCAACCTAAGCTTCACCCTGGGGCGTTGGTCCTCCAGAGCGAATAGTTAGGGCCTAAGAAGTCAACGCCTGAAGCATAAAGTACAATCAAAATCCAACAGTTTGTCCATCGTACAGCTGGAATAATTGCAACCAGAGTGAAAGTAATGGTCATTTCCACGTTTCGGGCAACCTAGGCTTCACTCTAGGGCGTTGCTCCACCAGATCGAATAGTTAGGGCCATAGAAGTCAACGCCCGAAGCATAAAATACAAAATAAATAGAACAGTTTTTCCATTGTATAAAACGAATAATTGAAGCCAGTGTGAAAGTTATGGTCATTTCCACGTTCCGGGCAACCTAGGCTTCACTACAGGGCGGGGCTCCACCGGACCAAATAGTTAGGGCCTAAGAAGTCAACGCCAGAAGCATAAAATACAATATAAATACAACAGCTTTTACATGGTATATAATGTACATTTGCAAACAGTGTAAATGTAACGGTCATTTCTACGTTCCGGGCAACCTAGGCTTCACTCTAGGGCTTTGGTCCACCACATCCAACAGTTAGGGCCTAAGAAGTCAACGCCAGAAGCACCAAATACAAAATAAGCACAACAGTTTTTGCATCTTATAAAACGAATAATTGCAACCACTATGAAAGTTCTGGTCATTTCTACGTTCCGGGCAATCTAGGCTTCACTCTGGGGCGTTGCTCAGCCACATCGAATAGCTAGGGCCTAAGAAGTCAATGCCAGAAGCATAAAATACAATATAAATACAACAGCTTTTCCATCGTATATAATGAACATTTGAAAACAGTGTGAAAGTAACGGTCATTTCTACGTTCCGGGCAACCTAGGCTTCACTACAGGGCGGTGCTCCACCAGATCAAATAGTTAGGGTCTAAGAAGTCAACGCCAGAAGCATAAAATACAATATAAATACAACAGCTTTTCCATCGTATATAATGTACATTTGCAAACAGTGTGAAAGTAACGGTCATTTCTACGTTCCGGGCAGCCTAGGCTTCACTCTAGGGCGTTGCTCCACCAGATCGAATAGTTAGGGCCTAAGAAGTCAACGCCAGAAGCATAAAATACAATATAAATACAACAGCTTTTCCATCGTATATAATGTACATTTGCAAACAGTGTGAAAGTAACGGTCATTTCTACGTTCCGGGCAACCTAGGCTTCACTCTAGGGCGTTGCTCCACGAGATCGAATAGTTAGGGACTTAGAATTCGACGCCAGAAGCATAAAATACAACATAAGTACAACAGTTTTTCCATCGTATAACAGGAATAATTGCAACCAGTGTGAAAGTACAGGTCATTTTTACGTTCCGGGCAACCTAGGCTTCGCTCAAGGGCGTTGCTCCACCACATCGAATAGTTAGGGCCTTAGAAGTCAACGCCTGAAGCATAAAATGCAATAAAGATACAACATTTTTTTCATCGTATAACAGGAATAATTGCAACCAGTCTGAAAGATATGGTCATTTCTACGTTCCGGGCAACCTAGGCTTCACTCTAGGGCGTTGGTCCTCCACATCTAACAGTTAGGGCCTAAGAAGTCAACGCCAGAAGCACCAAATACAAAATAAATACAACAGTTTTTCCATCGTATGGAACAAATAATTGCAACCAGTGTGCAAGTAATGGTCATTTCTACGATCCGGGCAACCTAGGCATCACCCTAGGGCGTTGTTCCACCAGAGCGAATAGTTAGGGCCTAGGAAGTGAACGCTCAAGCATAAAATACAATATATATACAACAGCTTTTCCATCGTATAAAACGAATAATTGCTACCAGTATGAAAGTTATGGTCATTTCAACGTTCCGGGCAATCTAGGCTTCACTCTAGGGCGTTGCTCAACCACATGGAATAGTTAGGGCCTAAGAAGTCAACGCAAGAAGCACCAAATACAAAATTAATACAACAGTTTTTCCATCGTATAAAACGAATAATTGCAACCAGTATGAAAGTTATGGTCATTTCTACGTTGCGGGCAACCTAGGCTTCACCCTAGGGCGTTGCTCCACCTGATCGAATAGTTAGGGCCTAAGAAGTCAACGCCAGAAGCATAAAATACGATATATGTAAAACAGTTTTTCCATCGTATAAAACGAATAATTGCAACCAGTGTGAAAGTAATAGACATTTCTACGTTGCGGGCATCCTAGACTTAACTCTGAGGCATTGCTACACCAGATCGAATACATAGGGCCTTAGAAGTCAACGCCAGAAGTATAAAGTACAATCAAAATCCAACAGTTTGTCCATCGTATAGCTGGAATAATTGCAACCAGAGTGAAAGTAATGGTCATTTCCACGTTTCGGGCGACCTAGGCTCCACTCTAGGGCGTTGCTCCACCAGATGGAATAGCTAGGGCTTTAGAAGTCATTGCCAGAAGCATAAAATACAAAATAAATACAACAGTTTTACCATCGTATAAAATGAATAATCGCAAACAGTGTGAAGGTAATGGTCATTTCTACGTTCCGGGAAACCCAGGCTTCACTCTAGGGCGTTGCTCCACCAGATCGAATAGTTAGGGCCATAGAAGTCAACGCCCGAAGCATAAAATACAAAATGAATAGAACAGTTTTTCCATTGTATAAAACTAATAATTGAAACCAGTGTGAAAGTTATGGTCATTTCTACGTTCCGGGCAACCTAGGCTTCACTACAGGGCGGTGCTCCACCAGATCAAATAGTTAGGGCCTAAGAAGTCAGCGCCAGAAGCATAAAATACAATATAAATACAACAGCTTTTCCATCGTATATAATGTACATTTGCAAACAGTGTGAAAGTAACGGTCATTTCTACGTTCCGGGCAACCTAGGCTTCACCCTAGGGCGTTGCTCCACCTGATCGAATAGTTAGGGCCTAAGAAGTCAACGCCGGAAGCATAAAACACGATATATGTACAACAGTTTTACAATCGTATAAAACGAATACTCGCAAACCGTGTGAAGGTGATGGTCATTTCTATATTCCGAGCAACCTAGGCTTCGCTCTAGGGCGTTGCTCCACCAGATCGTATAGTTGGGGCCTTAGGAGTCAACGGTCGAAGCATAAAATACAAAATAAGTAGAACAGTTTTTCCATTGTATAAAACGAATAATTGAAACCAGTGTGAAAGTTATGGTCATTTCTACGTTCCGCGCAACCTAGGCTTCACCCTATGGCGTTATTCCACCTGATCGAATAGTTAGGGCCTAAGAAGTCAACGCCAGAAGCACCAAATACAAAATTAATACAACAGTTTTTCCATCGTATAAAACGAATAATTGCAACCCGTATGAAAGTTATGGTCATTACTACGTTCCGGGCAACCTAGGCTTCACCCTAGGGCGTTACTCCAGCTGATCGAATAGCTAGGGCCTAAGAAGTCAACGCCAGAAGCATAAAATACGATATATGTACAACAGTTTTACCATCGTATAAAATCAATAATCGCAAACAGTGTGAAGGTAATGGTCATTTCTGCGTTCTGGGCAACCTAGGCTTCACCCTGGGTCGTTGTTCCACCAGAGCGAATAGTTAGGGCCTAAGAAGTCAACGCCTGAAGCATAAAGTACAATCAAAATCCAACAGTTTGTCCATCGTACAGCTGGAATAATTGCAACCAGAGTGAAAGTAATGGTCATTTCCACGTTGCAGGCGACCTAGGCTCCACTCTAGGGCGTTGCTCCACCAGATGGAATAGCTAGGGCCTTAGAAGTCAATGCCAGAAGCATAAAATACAAAATAAATACAACAGTTTTACCATCGTATAAAATGAATAATCCCAAACAGTGTGAAGGTAATGGTCATTTCTACGTTCCGGGCAACATAGGCTTCACTCTAGGGCGTTGCTGCACCTGATCGAACAGTTAGGGCCTAAGAAGTCAACGCCAGAACGATAAAATACGATATATGTACAACAGTTTTTCCATCGTATAAAACTAATAATTGCAACCAGTGTGAAAGTAATAGCCATTTCTACGTTGCGGGCATCCTAGACTTAACTCTGAGGCATTGCTACGCCAGATCGAATACATAGGGCCTTAGAAGTCAACGCCAGAAGTATAAAGTACAATCAAAATCCAACGGTTTGTCCACCGTATAGCTGGAATAATTGCAACCAGAGTGAAAGTAATGGTCATTTCTACGTTTCGGGGACCTAGGCTCCACTCTAGGGCGTTGCTCCTCCAGATGGAATAGCTAGGGCCTTAGAAGTCAATGCCGGAAGCATAAAATACAAAATAAGTACAACAGTTTTTCCATCGTATAACAAGAATAATTGCAACCAGTGTGAAAGTGATGGTCATTTCTACGATCCGGGCAACCTAGGCATCACGCTAGGGCGTTGTTCCACCAGAGCGAATAGTTAGGGCCTAAGAAGTCAACGCCAGAAGCATGAAATACGATGTATGTACAACAGTTTTACCACCGTATAAAATGGATAATCGCAAACAGTGTGAAGGTAATGGTCATTTCTACGTTCCGGGCAACCTAGGCTTCACTACAGGGCGATGCTCCACCAGATCAAATAGTTAGGGCCTATGAAGTCAACGCCAGAAGCATAAAATACAATATAAATACAACAGCTTTTCCATCGTATATAATGTACATTTGCAAACAGTGTGTAAGTGAAGGTCATTTCTACGTTCCGGGCAACCTAGGCTACACCCTAGGGCGTTGCTCCACCAGATCGAATAGTTAGGGACTTAGAATTCGACGCCAGAAGCATACAATACAACATAAGTACAACAGTGTTTCCATCGTATAACAGGAATAATTGCAACCAGTGTGAAAGTACAGGTCATTTTTACGTTCCGGACAACCTAGGCTTCGCTCAAAAACGTTGCTCCAACACATCGAATAGTTTGAGCCTTAGAAGTCAACGCCTGAGGCATAAAGTACAATAAACATACAACATTTTTTTCATCGTATAACAGGAATAATTGCAACCAGTCTGAAAGATATGGTCATTTTTACGTTCCGGGCAACCTGGGCTTCACTCTAGGGCGTTGGCCCTCCACATGTAACAGTTAGGGCATAAGAAGTCAACGCCAGAAGCACCAAATGCAAAATAAATACAACAGTTTTTCCATCGTATAAAACGAATAATTGCAACCAGTATGAAAGTTTTGGTCATTTCTACGTTCCGGGCAACCTACGCTTCACCCTAGGGCGTGGCTCCACCTGATCGAATAGTTAGCTCCTAAGAAGTCAACGCCAGAAGCATAAAATACGATATATGTACAACAGTTTTACCATCGTATAAAATGAATAATCGCAAACCGTGTGAAGGTGATGGTCATTTCTATATTCCGGGCAACCTAGGCTTCAGTCTAGGGCGTTGCTCCACCAGATCGAATAGTTAGGGCCATAGAAGTCAAAGCCCGAAGCATAAAAAACAAAATAAATAGAACAGTTTTTCCATTGTATAAAACGAATAATTGAAACCAGTGTGAAAGTTATGGTCATTTCTACGTTCCGGGCAACCTAGGCTTCACTACAGGGCGGTGCTCCAAAAGATCGAATAGTTAGGGCCTAAGAAGTCAACGCCAGAAGCATAAAATACGATATATGAACAACAGTTTTACCGTCGTATAAAATGAATAATCGCAAACAGTGTGAAGGTAATGGTCAATTATACATTCCCGGCAACCTAGGCTTCACTCTAGGGCGCTGCTCCACCAGATCGAATTGTTGGGGCCTTAGGAGTCAACGCCCGAAGCATAAAATACAAAAGAAATAGAACAGTTTTTCCATCGTATAAACGAATAATTGCAACCAGTATGAAAGTTATGGTCATTTCTACGTTCCGGGCAACCTAGGCTTCACCCTAAGGCGTTGCTCCACCTGATCGAATAGTTAGGGCCTAAGAAGTCAACGCCAGAAGCATAAAATACGATATATGTACAACAGTTTTTCCATCGTATAAAACGAATAATTGCAACCAGTCTGAAAGTAATAGCCATTTCTACGTTGCGGGCATCCTAGACTTAACGCTGAGGCACTTCTACACCAGATCGAATACATAGGGCCTTAGAAGTCAACGCCAGAAGTATAAAGTACAATCAAAATCCAACAGTTTGTCCATAGTATAGCTGGAATAATTGCAACTAGAGTGAAAGTAATGGTCATTTCTACGTTTCGGGCGACCTAGGCTCCACTCTAGGGCGTTGCTCCACCAGACGGAATAGCTAGGGCCTTAGAAGTCAATGCCAGAAGCATAAAATACAATAAAAATGCAACAGTTTTTCCATCGTATAACAGGAATAACTGCAACCAGTGTGAAAGTACAGGTCCTTTCTACGTTCCGGGCAACTTACGCTTCACTACAGGGCGGTGCTCCACCAGATCCAATAGTTAGGGCCTAAGAAGTCAACGACAGAAGCACCAAATACAAAATAAATACAACAGTTTTTCCACTGTATAAAACGAATAATTGAAGCCAGTGTAAAATTTATGGTCATTTCTACGTTCCGCGCAACCTAGACTTCACCCGTGGGCGTTGCTCCACCAGATCCAATAGTTAGGACCTAAGAAGTCAGCGCCAGAAGCATAAAATACAAAATAGATACAACAGCTTTTCCATCGTATATACTGTATATTTGCAAGCAGTGTGAAGGTAATGGTCATTTCTACGTTCCGCGCAACCTAGGCTTCACTCCAGGGCGTTGCTCCACCAGATCGAATAGTTAGGGCCTTAGGAGTCAACGCCAGAAGCATAAAATACAATATAAATACAATAGTTTTTCCATCGTATAAGACGAGTAATTGCAACCACTGTGAAAGTTATGGTCATTTCTACGTTCCGGGCATCCTAGCCTTCACCCTTGGGCGTTGCTCCACCTGATCGAATAGTTAGGGCCTAAGATGTCAACGCCTGAAGCATAAAGTACAATCAAAGTCCAACAGTTTGTCCATCGTATAGCTGGAATAATTGCAACTAGAGTGAAAGTAATGGTCATTTCCACGTTTCGGGCGACCTAGGCTCCACTCTAGGGCATTGCTCCACCAGATGGAATAGCTAGGGCCTTAGAAGTCAATGCCAGAAGCATAAAATACAAAATAAATACAACAGTTTTAACATCGTATAAAATGAATAATCGCAAACAGTGTGAAAGTAATGGTCATTTCCACGTTTCGGGCGACCTAGGCTCCACTCTGGGGCGTTGCTCCACCAGATGGAATAGCTAGGGCCTTAGAAGTCAATGCCAGAAGCATAAAATACAAAATAAATACAACAGTTTTACCATCGTATAAAATGGACAATCGCAAACAGTGTGAAGGTAATGGTCATTTCTACGTTCCGCGCAACCTAGGCTTCACCCATGGGCGTTGCTCCACCAGATCGAATAGTTAGGGCCTAAGAAGTCAATGCCAGAAGCATAAAATACGATATATGTACAACAGTTTTTCCATCGCATAAAATGAGTAATTGCAACCAGTGTGAAAGGAACGGACATTTCTACGTTCCGGGCATCCTAGACTTAACACTGAGGCATTGCTCCACCAGATCGAATACATAGGGCCTTAGAAGTCAACGCCAGAAGCATAAAGTACATTAAAAATCCAACAGTTTGTCCATCGTATAACAGGAATAATTGCCACCAGTGTGAAAGTGATGGTCATTTCTGCATTCCGGGCAACCTATGCTTCGCTCTAGGGCATTGCTCCTCCAGATAGAATAGTTAGGGCCCAGGAAGTCAACGCCAGAAGCATAAAATACAATATAAATACAACAGTTTTTCACTTGTATAACAGGAATAATTGCAACCAGTGTGAAAGCTATGGTCATTTCTACGTTCCGGGCAACCTAGGCTTCACTCTAGGGCGTTGCTCCACCACATCGAATAGCTGCGGCCTTAGAAGTCAACGCCAGAAGCATAAAATACAATATAAATACAACAGTTTTTCAATCGTATAACAGGAATAATTGCAAACAGTGTGAAAAATATGGTCATTTCTACGTTGCGGGCATCCTAGGCTTCACTCTAGGACATTGCTCCACCACATCGAATAGCTACGGCCTTAGAAGTCAACGCCATAACTATAAAAAACAATATAAATACAACAGATTCTCCATTGTATAAAATGAATAATTGCAAACAGTGTGGAGGTAATGGTCATTTCTACTTTCCGGGCAACCTAGGCTTCACTCTAGGGCGTTTCTCCACCACATCGAATAGCTACGCCCTTAGAAGTCAACGCCTGAAGCATAAAATATAATATAAGTACAACAGTTTTTCCATCGTATAACAGGAATAATTGCAACCAGTGTGAAAGACATGGTCATTTCTACGTTCCGGGCAACCTAGGCTTCACTCTAGGGCGTTGCTCCACCACATCGAATAGCTACGGCCTTAGGAGTCAACGCCCGAGGCATAAAATACAAAATAAATACAACAGTTTTTCGATCGTATAACAAGAATAATTGCAACCAGTGTGAAAGTGATGGTCATTTCTACATTCCGGGCAACCTAGGCTACACTCTAGGGTGTTGCTCCGCCAGATCGAATAGATAGGGCCTTAGATGTCAACGCCAGAAGCATAAAATACAATATAAATACAATAATTTTTCCATCGCATAGAATGAGTAATTGCAACCAGTGTGAAAGTAACGGACATTTCTACGTTCCGGGCAACCTAGGCTTCACCCTAGGGCGTTGCTCCACCTGATCGAATAGTTAGGGCGTAAGAAGTCAACGCCAGAAGCATAAAATACGATATATGTACAACAGCTTTACCATCGTATAAAATGAATAATCGCAAACAGTGTGAAGGTAATGGTCATTTCTACGTTCCGGGCAACCTAGGCTTCACCCTAGGGCGTTGTTCCACCAGGGCGAATAGTTAGGGCCTAAGAAGTCAACGCCTGAAGCACCAAACACAAAATTAATACAATAGTTTTTCCATCGTATAAAACGAATAATTGCAACCCGTATGAATGTTATGGTCATTTCTACGTTCCGGGCAACCTAGGCTTCACCGTAGGGCGTTACTCCAGCTGATCGAATAGTTAGGGCCTAAGAAGTCAACGCCAGAAGCTTAAAATACGATATATGTACAACAGTTTTACCATCGTATAAAATCAATAATCGCAAACAGTGTGAAGGTAATGGTCATTTCTACGTTCCGGGCAACCTAAGCTTCACCCTGGGGCGTTGGTCTACCAGAGCGAATAGTTAGGGCCTAAGAAGTCAACGCCTGAAGCATAAAGTACAATCAAAATCCAACAGTTTGTCCATCGTACAGCTGGAATAATTGCAACCAGAGTGAAAGTAATGGTCATTTCCACGTTTCGGGCAACCTAGGCTTCACTCTAGGTCGTTGCTCCACCAGATCGAATAGTTAGGGCCATAGAAGTCAACGCCTGAAGCATAAAATACAAAATAAATAGAACAGTTTATCCATTGTATAAAACGAATAATTGAAACCAGTGTGAAAGTTATGGTCATTTCCACGTTCCGGGCAACCTAGGCTTCACTACAGGGCGGTGCTCCACCGGATCAAATAGTTAGGGCCTAAGAAGTCAACGCCAGAAGCATAAAATACAATATAAATACAACAGCTTTTCCATGGTATATAATGTACATTTGCAAACAGTGTAAATGTAACGGTCATTTCTACGTTCCGGCAACCTAGGCTTCACTCTAGGGCTTTGGTCCACCACATCCAACAGTTAGGGCCTAAGAAGTCAACGCCAGAAGCACCAAATACAAAATAAGCACAACAGTTTTTCCATCGTATAAAACGAATAATTGCAACCAGTATGAAAGTTCTGGTCATTTCTACGTTCCGGGCAATCTAGGCTTCACTCTAGGGCGTTGCTCAGCCACATCGAATAGCTAGGGCCTAAGAAGTCAATGCCAGAAGCATAAAATACAATATAAATACAACAGCTTTTCCATCGTATATAATGTACATTTGCAAACAGTGTGAAAGTAACGGTCATTTCTACGTTCCCGGCAACCTAGGCTTCACTCTAGGGCGTCGGTCCACCAGGCTGAATAGTTAGGGCCTTAGAAAACAACTCCAGACGCATAAAATACAATATAAATACAACAGTCTTTCCACGGTATAAAACGAATAATTGCAACCAGTATGAAAGTTACGGTCATTTCTACGTTCCGGGCAACCTAGGCTTCACTCTAGGGCATTGCTCCACCACATCGAATACCTACGGGCTTTGAAGTCAGCGCCTGAAACATAAAATATAATAAAAGTACAACAGTTTTTCCATCGTATAACAGGAATAATTGCAACCAGTGTGAAAGACATGGTCATTTCTACATTCCGGGCAACCTAGGCTTCACTCTAGGGCGTTGCTCCACCACTTCGAATAGCTACGGCCTTAGGAGTCAACGCCAGCGGCATAAAATACAAAATAAATACAACAGTTTTTCCACCGTATAACAAGAATAATTGCAACCAGTGTGAAAGTGATGGTCATTTCTACATTCCAGGCAACCTAGGCTACACTCTAGGGCGTTGCTCCACCAGATCGAATAGTTAGGGCCTAAGAAGTCAACGCCAGAAGCATAAAATACAATATAAATACAACAGTTTTTCCCTTGTATAACAGAAATAATTGCAACCAGTGTGAAAGCTATGGTCATTTCTGCGTTCCGAGCAGCGTAGGTTTCGCTCTATGGCGTAGCTCCACCACATCGAATAGTTAGGGCCTTAGAAGTCAATGCCAGAAGCATAAAATACAATATAAATACAACAGTTTTTCCATTGTATAAAATGAATAATTGCAAACAGTGAGGAAGTAATGGTCACTTCTACGTTCCGTGCAACCTAGGCTTCACTCTAGGGCGTTGCTCCACCAGATCGAATAGTTAGGGCCTAAGAAGTCAACGCCAGCAGCATAAAATACAATATAAATACTACAGTTTTTCCCTTGTAAAACAGAAATAATTGCAACCAGTGTGAAAACTATGGACATATCTACGTTCCGGGCAACCTAGGCTTCACTCTAGGGCGTTGCTCCACCACATCGAATAGTTAGGGCCTTAGAAGTCAATGCCAGAAGCATAAAATACAATATAAATACAACAGTTTTTCCACTGTATAATATGAGTAATTGCAAACAGTGTGGAAGTAATGGTCATTTCTACGTTCCGGGCAAGCTAGGCTTCACTCTAGGGCGTTGGTCCACCAGATCCAATAGTTAGCGCCTAAGAAGTCAACGCCAGGAGCACCAAATACAAAATAAATACAACAGTTTTTCCATCCTATAAAACGAATAATTGCATCCAGTGTGCAAGTAATGGTCATTTCTACGATCCGGGCAACCTAGGCTTCACCCTAGGGCGTTGCTCCAGCAGATCGAATAGTTAGGGCCTATGAAGTCAACACCAGAAGCATAAAATACGATATATGTACAACAGTCTTCCCATCGTATAGAACGAATAATTGCAACCAGTGTGATAGTTATGGTCATTTCTACGTTCCGGGCAATCTAGGCTTCTCTCTAGGGCGTCGTTCCACCAGATCGAATAGTTAGGGCCTAAGAAGTCTACGCCAGAAGCATAAAATACAATACAAATACAACAGCTTTTCCATCGTATAACAGGCATAATTGCAACCAGTGTGAAACGTATGGTCATTTGTACTTTCCGGGCAGTCTAGGCTTCACTCTAGGGCGTTTCTCCACCACATCGAATAGCTGCGGCCTTAGAAGACTACGCCAGAAGCATAAAACACAATATAGATAAAACAGTTTTTCAATCGTATAACAGGAATAATTGCAAACAGTGTGAAAGATATGGTCATTTCTACGTTGCGGGCATCGTAGGCTTCACTCTAGGGCATTGCTCCACCACATCGAATAGCTACGGCCTTAGAAGTCAACGCCATAACTATGAAAAACAATATAAATACAACAGTTTTTCCATCGTATAACAGGAATAATTGCAACCAGTGTGAAAGCTATGGTCATATCTACGTTCCGGGCAACCTAGGCTTCACTCTAGGGCGTTGCTCCACCACATCGAATAGTTAGGGCCTTAGAAGTCAATGCCAGAAGCATAAAATACAATATAAATACAACAGTTTTTAACTGTATAATATGAATAATTGCAAACAGTGTGGAAGTAATGGTCATTTCTACGATCCGGGGAACCTAGGCATCACTCTAGGGCGTTGTTCAACCAGAGCGAATAGCTAGGGCCTAAGAAATCAAGGCCTGAAGCATCAAATACAATATAAATACAACAGTTTTTCCATTGTATAAAACGAATAATTGCAACCAGTATGAAAGTTATGGTTATTTCTACGTTCAGGGCAACCTAGGCTTCACCCTAGGGCGTTGCTCCACCAGATCGAATAGTTAGGGCCTATGAAGTCAACGCCAGAAGCATACAATACGATATATGTACAACAGTCTTTCCATCGTATAAAACGAATAATTGCAACCAGTCTGATAGTTATGGTCATTTCTACGTTCCGGGCAACCTAGGCTTCACTCTAGGGCGTTGTTCCTCCAGATCGAATAGCTAGGGCCTAAGAAGTGTACACCAGAAGCATAAAATACAATATAAATACAACAGCTTTTCCATCGTATAACAGGAATAATTGCAACCAGTGTGAAAGTGATGGTCATTTCTACGTTCCGGGCAACCTAGGCTTCAGTCTAGGGCGTGTTTCCCCCAGATCGAATAGTTAGGGCCTAAGAAGCCCTACGCCAGAAGCATAAAATACAATATAAATACAACAGTTTTTCCATCGTATAACAAGAATAACTACAACCATTGTGAAAGTGATGGTCATTTCTACGTTCCGGGCAACCTAGGCTTCACACGAGGGCGTTGCTCCACCACATCGAATAGCTACGGCCCTAGAAGACAGCGCCATAGCTATAAAATACAGTATAAATAAAATAGTCTTTCCATCGTATAAAACGAATAATTGCAACCAGTCTGATAGTTATGGTCATTTCTACGTTCCGGGCAACCTAGGCTTCACCCGAGGGCGTTGCTCCACCAGATCGAATAGTTAGGGCCTAAGAAGTCAATGCCAGAAGCATAAAATACGATATATGTACAACAGCTTTTCCATCGTATAAAATGAGTAATTGCAACCAGTGTGAAAGTAACGGCCATTTCTACGTTCCGGGCATCCTAGACTTAACACTGAGGCATTGCTCCACCAGATCGAATACATAGGGCCTTATAAGTCAACGCCAGAAGCATAAAGTACATTAAAAATACAACAGTCTCCATCGTATAACAGGAATAATTGCCACCAGTGTGAAAGTGAGTGTCATTTCTGCATTCCGGGCAACCTAGGCTTCACTCTAGGGCCATGCTCCACCAGATCGAATAGTTAGGGCCTAAGAAGTCAACGCCAGAAGCACAAAATACAATATAAATACTACAGTTTTTCCCTTGAATAACAGAAATAATTGCAACCAGTGTGAAAACTATGGTCATATCTACGTTCCGGGCAACCTAGGCTTCACTCTAGGGCGTTGCTCCACCACATCGGATAGTTAGGGCCTTAGAAGTCAATGACAGAAGCATAAAATACAATATAAATACAACAGTTTTTCCACTCTATAATTTGAGTAATTCCAAACAGTGTGGAAGTAATGGTCATTTCTACGTTCCGGGCAAGGTAGGCTTCACTCTAGGGCGTTGGTCCGCCAGATCCAATAGTTAGCGCCGAAGAAGTCAACACCAGGAGCACCAAATACAAAATAAATACAACAGTTTTTCCATCGTATAAAACGAATAATTGCATCCAGTGTGCAAGTAATGGTCATTTCTACGATCCGAGGAACCTAGGCATCACTCTAGGGCGTTATTCAACCAGAGCGAATAGTTAGGGCCTAAGTAGTCAACGCCTGAAGCATAAAATACAATATAAATACAACAGTTTTTCCATTGTATAAAACGACTAATTGCAACCAGTATGAAAGTTATGGTTATTTCTACGTTCAGGGCAACCTAGGCTTCACCCTAGGGCGTTGCTCCAGCAGATCGAATAGTTAGGGCCCAGGAAGTCAACGCCAGAAGCATAAAATACAATATAAATACAACAGTTTTTCCCTTGTATAACAGGAATAATTGCAACCAGTGTGATAGGTAAGGTCATTTCTACGTTCCGGGCAACCTAGGCTTCACCCTAGGGCGTTGCTCCACCAGATCGAATAGTTAGGGCCTAAGAAGTCAACGCCAGAAGCATAAAATACAATAGAAATACAACAGTTTTTCCATCGTATAACAGGAATAATTGCAAACCGTGTGATAGATATGGTCATTTCTACGATACAGGCAGCCTAGGCTTCACTCTAGGGCGTCGTTCCACCAGATGGAATAGCTACGGCCTTAGAAGTCAACGCCATAACTATAAAAAACAGTATAAATACAACAGTTTTTCCATTGTATAAAATGAATAATTGAAAACAGTGTGGAGGTAATGGTCATTTCTACTTTCCGGGCAACCTAGGCTTCACTCTAGGGCGTTTCTCCGCCACATCGAATAGCTACGGCCTTAGAAGTCAACGTCTGAAGCATAAAATATAATATAAATACAACAGTTTTACCATCGTATAACAGGAATATTTGCAACCAGTGTGAAAGACATGGTCATTTCTACGTTCCGGGCAACCTAGGCTTCACTCTAGGGCGATGTTCCACCACATCGAATAGCTACGGCCTTAGGAGTCAACGCCAGAGGCATAAAATACAAAATAAATACAACAGTTTTTCCATCGTTTAACAAGAATAATTGCAACCAGTGTGAAGGTGATGGTCATTTCTCAGTTCCGGGCAACCTAGGCTTCACTATCGATCGTTGCTCCACCAGATCGAATAGCCAGGACCTTAGAAGCCAACGCCAGAAGCACAAAATAAAATAAAAATACCACAGTTATTCCATCGTATAACAGGAATAATTACCACCAGTGTGAAAGTAATGGGCATTTCTACGTTCCGTGCAACCTAGGCTTCACTCTAGGGCGTCGGTCCACCAGGCCGAATAGTTAGGGCCTTAGAAAACAACTCCAGACGCATAAAATACAATATAAATACAACAGTCTTTCCACGGTGTAAAACGAATAATTGCAACCAGTATGAAAGTTACGGTCATTTCTACGTTCCGGGCAACCTAGGCTTCACTCTAGGGCAATGCTCCACCACATCGAATACCTACGGGCTTTGAAGTCAACGCCTGAAACATAAAATATAATAAAAGTACAACAGTTTTTCCATCGTATAACAGGAATAATTGCAACCAGTGTGAAAGACATGGTCATTTCTACATTCCGGGCAACCTAGGCTTCACTCTAGGGCGTTGCTCCACCACTTCGAATAGCTACGGCCTTAGGAGTCAACGCCAGCGGCATAAAATACAAAATAAATACGACAGTTTTTCCACCGTATAACAAGAATAATTGCAACCAGTGTGAAAGTGATGGTCATTTCTACATTCCGGGCAACCTAGGCTACACTCTAGGGCGTTGCTCCACCAGATCGAATAGTTAGGGCCTAAGAAGTCAACGCCAGAAGCATAAAATACAAAACAAAAACAACAGTTTTTCCCTTGTATAACAGAAATAATTGCAACCAGTGTGAAAGCTATGGTCATTTCTGCGTTCCGAGCAACGTAGGTTTCGCTCCATGGCGTAGCTCCACCACATCGAATAGTTAGGGCCTTAGAAGTCAATGCCAGGAGCATAAAATACAATATAAATACAACAGTTTTTCCATTGTATAAAATGAATAATTGCAAACAGTGAGGAAGTAATGGTCACTTCTACGTTCCGTGCAATCTAGGCTTCACTCTAGGGCGCTGCTCCACCAGATCGAATAGTTAGGGCCTAAGAAGTCAACGCCAGCAGCATAAAATACAATATAAATACTACAGTTTTTCCCTTGTATAACAGAAATAATTGCAACCAGTGTGAAAACTATGGTCATATCTACGTTCCGGGCAACCTAGGCTTCACTCTAGGGCGTTGCTCCACCACATCGAATAGTTAGGGCCTTAGAAGTCAATGCCAGAAGCATAAAATACAATATAAATACAACAGTTTTTCCACTGTATAATATGAGTAATTGCAAACAGTGTGGAAGTAATGGTCATTTCTACGTTCCGGGCAAGCTAGGCTTCACTCTAGGGCGTTGGTCCACCAGATCCAGTAGTTAGCGCCTAAGAAGTCAACGCCAGGAGCACCAAATACAAAATAAATACAACAGTTTTTCCATCCTATAAAACGAATAATTGCATCCAGTGTGCAAGTAATGGTCATTTCTACGATCCGGGCAACCTAGGCTTCACCCTAGGGCGTTGCTCCAGCAGATCGAATAGTTAGGGCCTATGAAGTCAACGCCAGAAGCATAAAATACGATATATGTACAACAGTCTTCCCATCGTATAAAACGAATAATTGCAACCAGTCTGATAGTTATGGTCATTTCTACGTTCCGGGCAATCTAGGCTTCTCTCTAGGGCGTCGTTCCACCAGAGCGAATAGTTAGGGCCTAAGAAGTCTACGCCAGAAGCATAAAATACAATACAAATACAACAGCTTTTCCATCGTATAACAGGAATATTTGCAACCAGTGTGAAAGACATGGTCATTTCTACGTTCCGGGCAACCTAGGCTTCACTCTAGGGCGTTGCTCCACCACATCGAATAGCTACGGCCTTAGCAGTCAACGCCAGAGGCATAAAATACAAAATAAATACAACAGTTTTGCCATCGTATAACAAGAATAATTGCAACCAGTCTGAAAGTGATGGTCATTTCTACATTCCGGGCAACCTAGGCTTCACTCTACGGCCATGCTCCACCAGATTGAATAGTTAGGGCCTAAGAAGTCAACGCCAGAAGCATAAAATACAATATAAATGCAACAGTTTTTCCCTCGTATAACAGGAATAAATGCAACCAGTGTGTAAGCTATGGTCACTTCTACGTTCCGGGCAGCCTAGGCTTCGCTCTAGGGCGTTGCTCCACGAAATCGAATAGTTTGGGCCTTAGAAGTCAATGCCGGAAACATTAAATGCCATAAAAATACAACAGTTGTTCCACTGTATAATACGAATAATTGCAAACAGTGTGGAAGTAATGGCCATTTCTACGTATCGGGCAACCTATGCTTCAGTCTAGGGCGTTGCTCAACCACATCGAATAGCTACGGCCCTAGAAGACAACGCCATAACTATAAAATACAATATAAATACAACAGTCTTTCCATCTCATAAAACGAATAATTGCAAACAGTCTGATAGTTATGGTCATTTCTACGTTCCGGGCAACCTAGGCTTCACTCTAGGGCGTTGCTCCACCAGATCGAATGGTTAGGGCCTAAGAAGTCAACGCCAGAAGCATAAAATACAATAAAAATACAACAGTTTTTCCCTTGTATAACAGAAATAATTGCAACCAGTATGAATGTTATGGTCATTTCTACGTTCCGGGCAACCTAGGCTTCACTCTAGGGCGTTGGTCCGCCAGATCCAATAGCTACGGCCCTAGAAGACAACGCCATAACTATAAAATACAATATAAATACAACAGTCTTTCCATCGTATAAAACGAGTAATTGCAACCAGTGTGAAAGCTATGGTCATTTCTACGTTCCGGGCAACCAAGGCTTCACTCTAGGGCGTTGCTCCACCACATCGAATAGCTGCGGCCTTAGAAGTCAACGCCAGAAGCATAAAATACAATATAAATACACACTTTTTCCATCGTATAACAGGAATAATTGCAAACAGTGTGAAAGATATGGTCATTTCTACGTTGCGGGCATCCTAGGCTTCACTCTAGGGCATTGCTCCACCACATCGAATAGCTACGGCCTTAGAAGTCAACGCCATAACTATGAAAAACAATATAAATACAACAGTTTTTCCATTGTATAAAATGAATAATTGCAAACAGTGTAAGGGTAATGGTCATTTCTACTTTCCGGGCAACCTAGGCTTCACTCTAGGGCGTTTCTCCACCACATCGAATTGCTGCGGCCTTAGAAGTCAACGTCTCAAGCATACAATATAACATAAATACAACAGTTTTTCCATCGTATAACAGGAATAATTGCAACCAGTGTGAAAGCTATGGTCATATCTACGTTCCGGGCAACCTAGGCTTCACTCTAGGGCGTTGCTCCTCCACATCGAATAGTTAGGGCCTTAGAAGTCAATGCCAGAAGCATAAAATACAATATAAATACAACAGTTTTTAACTGTATAATATGAATAATTGCAAACAGTGTGGAAGTAATGGTCATTTCTACGATCCGGGCAACCTAGGCATCACTCTAGGGCGTTGTTCAACCAGAGCGAATAGCTAGGGCCTAAGAAGTCAAGGCCTGAAGCATACAATACGATATATGTACAACAGTCTTTCCATCGTATAAAACGAATAATTGCAACCAGTCTGATAGTTATGGTCATTTCTACGTTCCGGGCAAGCTAGGCTTCACTCTAGGGCGTTGGTCCACCAGATCCAATAGTTAGCGCCTAAGAAGTCAACGCCAGGAGCACCAAATACAAAATAAATACAACAGTTTTTCCATCCTATAAAACGAATAATTGCATCCAGTGTGCAAGTAATGGTCATTTCTACGATCCGGGCAACCTAGGCTTCACCCTAGGGCGTTGCTCCAGCAGATCAAATAGTTAGGGCCTATGAAGTCAACGCCAGAAGCATAAAATACGATATATGTACAACAGTCTTCCCATCGTATAAAACGAATAATTGCAACCAGTGTGAAAGACATGGTCATTTCTACGTTCCGGGCAACCTAGGCTTCACTCTAGGGCGTTGCTCCACCACATCGTATAGCTACGGCCTTAGCAGTCAACGCCAGAGGCATAAAATACAAAATAAATACAACAGTTTTGCCATCGTATAACAAGAATAATTGCAACCAGTGTGAAAGTGATGGTCATTTCTACATTCCGGGCAACTTAGGCTTCACTCTACGGCCATGCTCCACCAGATTGAATAGTTAGGGCCTAAGAAGTCAACGCCAGAAGCATAAAATACAATATAAATGCAACAGTTTTTCGCTCGTATAACAGGAATAATTGCAAACAGTGTGAAAGATATGGTCATTTCTACGTTGCGGGCATCCTAGGCTTCACTCTAGGGCATTGCTCCACCACATCGAATAGCTACGGCCTTAGAAGTCTACGCCATAACTATGAAAAACAATATAAATACAACAGTTTTTCCATTGTATAAAATGAATAATTGCAAACAGTGTAAGGGTAATGGTCATTTCTACTTTCCGGGCAACCTAGGCTTCACTCTAGGGCGTTTCTCCACCACATCGAATTGCTGCGGCCTTAGAAGTCAACGTCTGAAGCATACAATATAACATAAATACAACAGTTTTTCCATCGTATAACAGGAATAATTGCAACCAGTGTGAAAGCTATGGTCATATCTACGTTCCGGGCAACCTAGGCTTCACTCTAGGGCGTTGCTCCTCCACATCGAATAGTTAGGGCCTTAGAAGTCAATGCCAGAAGCATAAAATACAATATAAATACAACAGTTTTTAACTGTATAATATGAATAATTGCAAACAGTGTGGAAGTAATGGTCATTTCTACGATCCGGGCAACCTAGGCATCACTCTAGGGCGTTGTTCAACCAGAGCGAATAGTTAGGGCCTAAGAAGTCAAGGCCTGAAGCATACAATACGATATATGTACAACAGTCTTTCCATCGTATAAAACGAATAATTGCAACCAGTCTGATAGTTATGGTCATTTCTACGTTCCGGGCAATCTAGGCTTCTCTCTAGGGCGTCGTTCCACCAGATCGAATAGTTAGGGCCTAAGAAGTCTACGCCAGAAGCATAAAATACAACACAAATACAACAGCTTTTCCATCGTATAACAGGAATAATTGCAACCAGTGTGAAAGGTATTGTCATTTCTACTTTCCGTGCAATCTAGGCTTCACTCTAGGGCGTTTCTCCACCACATCGATTAGCTGCTGCCCTAGAAGTCAACGCCAGAAGCATAAAACACAATATAGATAAAACAGTTTTTCAATCGTATAACAGGAATAATTGCAAACAGTGTGAAAGGTATGGTCATTTCTATGTTGCGGGCATCCTAGGCTTCACTCTAGGGCATTTCTCCACCACATCGAATAGCTACGGCCTTAGAAGTCAACGCCATAACTATAAAAAACAATATAAATACAACAGTTTTTCCATTGTATAAAATGAATAATTGCAAACAGTGTGGAGGTAATGGTCATTTCTACTTTCCGGGCAACCTAGGCTTCACTCTAGGGCGTTTCTCCACCACATCGAATAGCTACGGCCTTAGAAGTCAACGTCTGAAGCATACAATATAATATAAATACAACAGTTTTTCCATCGTATAACAGGAATATTTGCAACCAGTGTGAAAGTGATGGTCATTTCTACGTTCCGGGCAACCTAGGCTTCACTCTAGGGCGTTGTTCCTCCAGATCGAATAGCTAGGGCCTAAGAAGTGTACACCAGAAGCATAAAATACAATATAAATACAACAGCTTTTCCATCGTATAACAGGAATAATTGCAACCAGTGTGAAAGTGATGGTCATTTCTACGTTCCGGGCAACCTAGGCTTCAGTCTAGGGCGTGGTTCCCCCAGATCGAATAGTTAGGGCCTAAGAAGCCTACGCCAGAAGCATAAAATACGATATATGTACAACAGCTTTTCCATCGTATAAAATGAGTAATTGCAACCAGTGTGAAAGTAACGGCCATTTCTACGTTCCGGGCATCCTAGACTTAACACTGAGGCATGGCTCCACCAGATCGAATACATAGGGCCTCAGAAGTCAACGCCAGAAGCATAAAGTACATTAAAAATACAACAGTCTCCATCGTATAACAGGAATAATTGCCACCAGTGTGAAAGTGATGGTCATTTCGGCATTCCGGGCAACCTAGGCTTCACTCTACGGCCATGCTCCACCAGATCGAATAGTTAGGGCCTAAGAAGTCAACGCCAGAAGCATAAAATACAATATAAATACAACAGTTTTTCCCTTGTATAACAGGAATAATTGCAACAAGTATGAAAGCTATGGTCATTTATACGTTCCGGGCAACCTAGGCTTTACTCTAGGGCGTTGCTCCACCACATCGAATAGCTACGGCCTTAGGAGTCAACGCCAGAGGCATAAAATGCAAAATAAATACAACAGTTGTTCGATCGTATAACAAGAATAATTGCAACCAGTGTGAGAGTGATGGTCATTTCTACATTCCGGGCAACCTAGGCTACACTCTAGGGCGTTGCTCCGCCAGGTCGAATAGATAGGGCCTAAGAAGTCAACGCCAGAAGCATAAAATACAATATAAATACAACAGTTTTTCTCTTGTATAACAGGAATAATTGCAACCAGTGTGAAAGCTATGGTCATTTCTACGTTCCGGGCAACCAAGGCTTCACTCTAGGACGTTGCTGCACCACATCGAATAGTTAGGGCCTTAGAAGTCAATGCCAGAAGCATAAGATGCAATATAAATACAACCGTTTTTCCACTGTATAATATGAATAATTGCAAACAGTGTGAAAGATATGGTCATTTCTACGCTGCGGGCATCCTAGGCTCCACTCTAGGGCGTTGCTCAACCTCATCCAATCGCTACGGCCCTAGAACACAACGCCATAACTATAAAATACAATATAAATACAACAGTCGTTCCATCGTATAAAACGAGTAATTGCAACAAGTATGAAAGCTATGGTCATTTCTACATTCCGGGCAACCTAGGCTACACTCTAGGGCGTTGCTCCGCCAGGTCGAATAGATAGGGCCTAAGAAGTCAACGCCAGAAGCATAAAATACAATATAAATACAACAGTTTTTCTCTTGTATAACAGGAATAATTGCAACCAGTGTGTAAGCTATGGTCATTTCTACGTTCCGGGCAACCAAGGCTTCACTCTAGGACGTTGCTGCACCACATCGAATAGTTAGGGCCTATGAAGTCAACGCCAGAAGCATACAATACGATATATGTACAACAGTCTTTCCATCGTATAAAACGAATAATTGCAACCAGTCTGATAGTTATGGTCATTTCTACGTTCGGGGCAATCTAGGCTTCTCTCTAGGGCGTCGTTCCGCCAGATCGAATAGTTAGGGCCTAAGAAGTCTACGCCAGAAGCATAAAATACAACACAAATACAACAGCTTTTCCATCGTATAACAGGAATAATTGCAAGCAGTGTGAAAGGTATGGTCATTTCTACTTTCCGGGCAATCTAGGCTTCACTCTAGGGAGTTTCTCCACCACATCGAATAGCTACGGCCTTAGGAGTAAACGCCAGAGGTATAAAATACAAAATAAATACAACAGTTTTTCCACTCTATAATATGAGTAATTGCAAACAGTGTGGAAGTAATGGTCATTTCTACGTTCCGGGCAAGGTAGGCTTCACTCTAGGGCATTGGTCCACCAGATCCAATAGTTAGCGCCTAAGAAGTCAACGCCAGGAGCACCAAATACAAAATAAATACAACAGTTTTTCCATCGTATAAAACGAATAATTGCATCCAGTGTGCAAGTAATGGTCATTTCTACGATCCGGGGAACCTAGGCATCACTCTAGGGCGTTATTCAACCAGAGCGAATAGTTAGGGCCTAAGAAGTCTACGCCAGAAGCATAAAATACAATACAAATACAACAGCTTTTCCATCGTATAACAGGAATATTTGCAACCAGTGTGAAAACTATGGTCATATCTACGTTCCGGGCAACCTAGGATTCACTCTAGGGCGTTGCTCCACCACATCGAATAGTTAGGGCCTAAGTAGTCAACGCCTGAAGCATAAAATACAATATAAATACAACAGTTTTTCCATTGTATAAAACGACTAATTGCAACCAGTATGAAAGTTATGGTTATTTCTACGTTCAGGGCAACCTAGGCTTCACCCTAGGGCGTTGCTCCAGCAGATCGAATAGTTAGGGCCTATGAAGTCAACGCCAGAAGCATAAAATACGATATATGTACAACAGTCTTCCCATCGTATAAAACGAATAATTGCAACCAGTCTGATAGTTATGGTCATTTCTACGTTCCGGGCAATCTAGGCTTCTCTCTAGGGCGTCGTTCCACCAGATCGAATAGTTAGGGCCTAAGAAGTCTACGCCAGAAGCATAAAATACAATACAAATACAACAGCTTTTCCATCGTATAACAAGAGTAATTGCAAACAGTGTGAAAGTGATGGTCATTTCTACGTTCCGGGCAACCTAGGCTTCACTCTAGGGCGTTGTTCCTCCAGATCGAATAGCTAGAGCCTAAGAAGTGTACACCAGAAGCATAAAATACAATATAAATACAACAGCTTTTCCATCGTATAACAGGAATAATTGCAACCAGTGTGAAAGTGATGGTCATTTCTACGTTCCGGGCAACCTAGGCTTCAGTCTAGGGCGTGGTTCCCCCAGATCGAGTAGTTAGGGCCTAAGAAGCCTACGCCAGAAGCATAAAATACAATATAAATACAACAGTTTTTCCATCGTATAACAAGAATAACTGCAACCGTTGTGAAAGTGATGGTCATTTCTACGTTCCGGGCAACCTAGGCTTCACACGAGGGCGTTGCTCCACCACATCGAATAGCTACGGCCCTAGAAGACAGCGCCATAACTATAAAATACAGTATAAATAAAACAGTCTTTCCATCGTATAGAACGAATAATTGCAACCAGTCTGATAGTTATGGTCATTTCTACGTTCCGGGCAACATAGGCTTCACCCTAGGGCGTTGCTCCACCAGATCGAATAGTTAGGGCCTAAGAAGTCAATGCCAGAAGCATAAAATACGATATATGTACAACAGCTTTTCCATCGTATAAAATGAGTAATTGCAACCAGTGTGAAAGTAACGGCCATTTCTACGTTCCGAGCATCCTAGACTTAACACTGAGGCATTGCTCCACCAGATCGAATACATAGGGCCTTAGAAGTCGACGCCAGAAGCATAAAGTAAATTAAAAATACAACAGTCTCCATCGTATAACAGGAATAATTGCCACCAGTGTGAAAGTGATGGTCATTTCTGTATTCCGGGCAACCTAGGCTTCACTCTAGGGCCATGCTCCACCAGATCGAATAGTTAGGGCCTAAGAAGTCAACGCCAGAAGCATAAAATACAATATAAATACACCAGTTTTTCCCTTGTATAACAGGAATAATTGCAACAAGTATGAAAGCTATGGTCATTTATACGTTCCGGGCAACCTAGGCTTTACTCTAGGGCGTTGCTCCACCACATCGAATAGCTACGGCCTTAGGAGTCAACGCCAGAGGCATAAAATGCAAAATAAATACAACAGTTGTTCGATCGTATAACAAGAATAATTGCAACCAGTGTGAGAGTGATGGTCATTTCTACATTCCGGGCAACCTAGGCTATACTCTAGGGCGTTGCTCCGCCAGATCGAATAGTTAGGTCCTAAGAAGTCAACGCCAGAAGCATAAAATACAATATAAATACAACAGTTTTTCCCTTGTATAACAGGAATAATTGCAACCAGTGTGAAAGCTATGGTCATTTATACGTTTCGGGCAACCTAGGCTTCACTATAGGGCGTTGCTCCACCACATCGAATAGCTGCGGCCTTAGAAGTCAACGCCAGAAGCATAAAATACAATATAAATACAACAGTTTTTCAATCGTATAACAGGAATAATTGCAAACAGTGTGAAAGATATGGTCATTTCTACGTTGCGGGCAACCTAGGCATCACTCTAGGGCATTGCTCCACCACATCGAATAGCTACGGCCTTAGAAGTCAACGCCATAACTATAAAAAACAATATAAATACAACAGTTTTTCCATTGTATATAATGAATAATTGCAAACAGTGTGGAGGTAATGGTCATTTCTACTTTCCGGGCAACCTGGGCTTCACTCTAGGGCGTTTCTCCACCACACCGAATAGCTACGCCCTTAGAAGTCAACGCCTGAAGCATAAAATATAATATAAGTACAACAGTTTTTCCATCGTATAACAGGAATAATTGCAGCCAGTGTGAAAGACATGGTCATTTCTACGTTCCGGGCAACCTAGGCTTCACTCTAGGGCGTTGCTCCACCACATCGAATAGCTACGGCCTTAGGAGTCAACGCCAGAGGCATAAAATGCAAAATAAATACAACAGTTTTTCCATCGTATAACAAGAATAATTGCAACCAGTGTGAAAGTGATGGGCATTTCTACGTTCCGCGCAACCTAGGCTTCACCCTAGGGCGTTGCTTCACCTGATCGAATAGTTAGGGCCTAAGAAGTCGACGCCAGAGGCAAAAAATACGATATATGTACAACAGTTTTTCCATCGTATAAAACGAATAATTGCAACCAGTGTGAAAGTAATAGCCATTTCTACGTTGCGGGCATCCTAGACTTAACTCTGAGGCATTGCTACACCAGATCGAATACGTAGGGCCTTAGAAGTCAACGCCAGAAGTATAAAGTACAATCAAAATCCAACAGTTTGTCCATCGTATAGCTGGAATAATTGCAACCAGAGTGAAAGTAATGGTCATTTCTACGTTTCGGGCGACCTATGCTCCACTCTAGGGCGTTGCTCCACCCGATGGAATAGCTAGGGCCTTAGAAGTCAATGCCAGAAGCAGAAAATACAAAATAAATACAACAGTTTTTCCATCGTATAAAACGAATAATTGCAACCAGTATGAAAGTTATGGTCATTTCTACGTTCCGGGCAATCTAGGATTCACTCTAGGGCGTTGCTCAACCACATCGAATAGTTAGGGCCTAAGAAGTCAACGCCTGAAGCATAAAATACAATATAAATACAACAGTTTTTCCATCGTATAAAACGAATAATTGAAACCAGTATGAAAGATATGGTCATTTCTACGTTCCGGGCAACCTAGGCTTCACTCTAGGGCGTTGGCCCTCCACATGTAACAGTTAGGGCATAAGAAGTCAACGCCGGAAGCACCAAATACAAAATAAATACAACAGTTTTTCCATCGTATAAAACGAATAATTGCAACCAGTATGAAAGCTTTGGTCATTTCTACGTTCCGGGCAACCTACGCTTCACCCTAGGGCGTTGCTCCACCTGATCGAATAGTTAGGGCCTAAGAAGTCAACGCCAGAAGCATAAAATACGATATATGTACAACAGTTTTACCATCGTATAAAATGAATAATCGCAAACCGTGTGAAGGTGATGGTCATTTCTATATTCCGGGCAACCTAGGCTTCACTCTAGGGCGTTGCTCCACCATATCGAATAGTTGGGGCCTTAGGAGTCAACGGCCGGAGCATAAAATACAAAATAAGTAGAACAGTTTTTCCATTGTATAAAACGAATAATTGAAACCAGTGTGAAAGTTATGGTCATTTCTACGTTCCGCGCAACCTAGGCTTCACCCTATGGCGTTGCTCCACCTGATCGGATAGTTAGGGCCTAAGAAGTCAACGCCAGAAGCATAAAATACAAAATTGATACAACAGCTTCTCCATCGTATATAACGTATATTTGCAAGCAGTGTGAAGGTAATGGTCATTTCTACGTTCCGCGCAACCTAGGCTTCACTCCAGGGCGTTGCTCCACCAGATCGAATAGTTAGGGCCTAAGAAGTCAACGCCAGAAACATAAAATACGATATATGTACAACAGTTTTTCCATCGTATAAAATGAATAATCGCAAGCAGTGTGAAGGTAATGGTCATTTCTACGTTCCGGGCAACCTAGGCTTCACCCTAGGGCGTTGTTCCACCAGAGCGAATAGTTAGGGCCTAAGAAGTCAACGCCTGAAGCATAAAATACAATAGAAATACAACAGTTTTTCCATCGTATAAAACGAATAATTGCAACCAGTATGAAAGTTATGGTCATTTCTACGTTCCGGGCAACCTAGGCTTCACTCTAGGGCGTTGCTCAACCACATCGAATAGTTAGGGCCTAAGAAGTCAACGCCAGAAGCACCAAATACAAAATTAATACAACAGTTTTTCGATAGTATAAAACGAATTATTGCAACCAGTATGAAAGTTATGGCCATTTCTACGTTCCGGGTAACCTAGGCTTCACCCTAGGGCGTTGCTCCACCTGATCGAATAGTTAGGGCCTAAGAAGTCAACGCCAGAAGCATAAAATACGATATATGTACAACAGTTTTACCATCGTATAAAATGAATAATCGCAAACAGTGTGAAGGTAATGGTCATTTCTACGTTCCGGGCAACCTAGGCCTCACCCTAGGGCGTTGTTCCTCCAGAGCGAATAGTTTGGGCCTAAGAAGTCAACGCCTGAAGCATAAAGTACAATCAAAATCCAACAGTTTGTCCATCGTATAGCTGGAATAATTGCAACCAGAGTGAAAGTAATGGTCATTTCCACGTTTCGGGCGACCTAGGCTACACTCTAGGGCGTTACCCCACCAGATGGCATAGCTAGGGCCATAGAAGTCAACGCCCGAAGCGTAAAATACAAAATAAATACAACAGCTTTTCCATGGTATATAATGTACATTTGCAAACAGTGTGAAAGTAACGGTCATTTCTACGTTCCGGGCAACCTAGGCTTCACTCTAGGGCTTTGGTCCAACACATCCAACAGTTAGGGCTTAAGAAGTCAACGCCAGAAGCACCAATTACAAAATAAACACAACAGTTTTTCCATAGTATAAAACGAATAATTGCAACCAGTATGACAGTTGTGGTCATTTCTACGTTCCGTGCAATCTAGGCTTCACTCTAGGGCGTTGCTCAACCACATCGAATAGTTAGGGCCGTAGAAGTCAATGCCAGAAGCATAAAATACAATATAAATACAACAGTTTTTCCACTGTATGATATGAATAATTGCAAACGGTATGAAAGTTATGGTCATTTCCACGTTCCGGGCAACCTAGGCTTCACTACAGGGCGGTGCTCCACCAGATCAAATAGTTAGGGCCTAAGAAGTCAACGCCAGAAGCATAAAATACAATATAAATACAACAGCTTTTCCATCGTATGTAATGTACATTTGCAAACAGTGTGAAAGTAACGGTCATTTCTACGTTCCGGGCAACCTAGGCTTCACTCTAGGGCGCTGCTCCACCAGATCGAATAGTTGGGGCGTTAGGAGTCAACGGCCGAAGCATAAAATACAAAATAAGTAGAACAGTTTTTCCACTGTATAAAACGAATAATTGAAACCAGTGTGAAAGTAATAGCCATTTCTACGTTGCGGGCATCCTAAACTTAACGCTGAGGCATTGCTACACCAGATCGAATACATAGGGCCTTAGAAGTCATCGCCAGAAGTATAAAGTACAATCAAAATCCAACAGTTTTTCCATCGTATAACAGGAATAACTGCAACCAGTGTGAAAGTACAGGTCATTTCTACGTTCCGGGCAACTTATGCTTCACTACAGGGCGGTGCTCCACCAGATCCAATAGTTAGGGCCTAAGAAGTCAACGACAGAAGCACCAAATACAAAATAAATACAACAGCTTTTCCATCGTATATAATGTATATTTGCAAGCAGTGTGAAGGTAATGGTCATTTCTACGTTCCGCGCAACCTAGGCTTCACTCCAGGGCGTTGCTCCACCTGATCGAATAGCTAGGGCCTTAGAAGTCAACGCCAGAAGCATAAAATACAATATAAATACAAAGTTTTTCCATCGTATAAAACGAGTAATTGCAACCAGTGTGAAAGTTATGGTCATTTCTACGTTCCGGGCATCCTAGCCTTCACCCTAGGGCGTTGCTCCACCTGATCGAATAGTTAGGGCCTAAGAAGTCAGCGCCAGAAGCATAAAATACGATATATGTACAACAGTTTTTCCATCGTATAGCAGGAGTAATTGCAACCGGTGTGAAAGACATGGTCATTTCTACGTTCCGGGCAACCTAGGCTTCACTCTAGGGCGTTGCTCCACCACATCGAATAGCCACGGCCTTAGGAGTCAACGCCAGAGGCATAAAATACGATATATGTACAACAGTTTTTCCATCGTATAAAATGAATAATCGCAAGTAGTGTGAAGGTACTGGTCATTTCTACGTTCCGGGCAACCTAGGCTTCACCCTAGGGCGTTGTTCCACCAGAGCGAATAGTTAGGGCCTAAGAAGTCAACGCCTGAAGCATAAAATACAATATAAATACAACAGTTTTTCCATCGTATAAAACGAATAATTGCAACCAGTATGAAAGTTATGGTCATTTCTACGTTCCGGGCAATCTAGGCTTCACTCTAGGGCGTTGCTCAACCACATCGAATAGTTAGGGCCTAAGAAGTCAACGCCTGAAGCATAAAATACAATATAAATACAACAGTTTTTCCATCGTATAAAACGAATAATTGAAACCAGTATGAAAGATATGGTCATTTCTACGTTCCGGGCAACCTAGGCTTCACTCTAGGGTGTTGGCCCTCCACATGTAACAGTTAGGGCATAAGAAGTCAACGCCAGAAGCACCAAATACAAAATAAATACAACAGTTTTTCCATCGTATAAAACGAATAATTGCAACCAGTATGAAAGCTTTGGTCATTTCTACGTTCCGGGCAACCTACGCTTCACCCTATGGCGTTGCTCCACCTGATCGAATAGTTAGGGCCTAAGAAGTCAACGCCAGAAGCATAAAATACGATATATGTACAACAGTTTTACCATCGTATAAAATGAATAATCGCAAACCGTGTGAAGGTGATGGTCATTTCTATATTCCGGGCAACCTAGGCTTCACTCTAGGGCGTTGCTCCACCAAATCGAATAGCTGGGGCCTTAGGAGTCAACGGCCGGAGCATAAAATACAAAATAAGTAGAACAGTTTTTCCATTGTATAAAACGAATAATAGAAACCAGTGTGAAGGTAATGGTCATTTCTACGATCCGCGCAACCTAGGCTTCACTCCAGGGCGTTGCTCCACCAGATCGAATAGCTAGGGCCTTAGAAGTCAACGCCAGAAGCATAAAATACAATATAAATACAATAGTTTTTCCATTGTATAAAACGAGTAATTGAAACCAGTGTGAGAGTTATGGTCATTTCTACGTTCCGCGCAACCTACACTTCACCCCTGCGCGTTGCTCCACCAGATCCAATGGTTAGGACCTAAGAAGTCAGCGACAGAAGCATAAAATACAAAATAGATACAACAGCTTCTCCATCGTATATAACGTATATTTGCAAGCAGTGTGAAGGTAATGGTCATTTCTACGTTCCGCGCAACCTAGGCTTCACTCCAGGGCGTTGCTCCACCAGATCGAATAGTTAGGGCCTTAGAAGTCAACGCCAGAAGCATAAAATACAATATAAATACAATAGTTTTTCCATCGTATAAAACGAGTAATTGCAACCAGTATGAAAGTTATGGTCATTTCTACGTTCCGGGCATCCTAGGCTTCACCCTAGGGCGTTGCTCCACCTGATCGAATTGTTAGGGCCTAAGAAGTCAGCGCCAGAAGCATAAAATTCGATATATGTACAACAGTTTTACCATCGTATAAAATGAATAATCGCAAACAGTGTGAAGGTAATGGTCATTTCTACGTTCCGGGCAACCTAGGCTTCACCCTAGGGCGTTGTTCCACCAGAGCGAATAGTTAGGGCCTAAGAAGTCAACGCCTGAAGCATAAAGTACAATCAAAATCCAACAGTTTGTCCATCGTATAGCTGGAATAATTGCATCCAGAGTGAAAGTAATGGTCATTTTCACGTTTCGGGCGACCTAGGCTCCACTCTAGGGCGTTGCTCCACCAGATGGAATAGCTAGGGCCTTAGAAGTCAATGCCAGAAGCATAAAATACAAAATAAATACAACAGTTTTTCCATTGTATAAAACGAATAATTGAAACCAGTGTGAAAGTTATGGTCATTTCCACGTTCCGGGCAACCTACGCTTCACCCTAGGGCGTTGCTCCACCACATCGAATAGCTACGGCCTTAGAAGTCAACGCCAGAAGCATAAAACATGATAAAAATCCAACAGCTTTCCATCGTATAACAGGAATAATTCCAAACAGTGTGAAGGTAATGGTCATTTCTACGCTCCCGTCAACCTAGGCTTCACTCTAGGGCGTTGCTCCACCACATCGAATAGTTAGGGCCTTAAAAGTCAACGCCAGAAGCATAAGATACCATATAAATACAACAGTTTTTCCATCGTATAACGAGAATAATTGCAACCAGTGTGAAAGTCATGGTCATTTCCACGTACCGGGCCACCTAGGCTTCACTCTAGGGCGTTGGTCCACCAGATCCAATAGTTAGGGCCTAAGAAGTCAGCGCCAGAAGCACCAAATACAAAATAAATACAACAGTTTTTCCATCGTATAAAACGAATAATTGCAACCAGTGTGAAATTAATGGTCATATCTCCGTTCCGAACAATCTAGGCTTGAATCTAGGGCGTTGCTCCACCAGATCGAAGAGGTAGGGCCATAGAAGTCAATGCCCGAAGCATAAAATACGTTAAAGATATAACAGTTTATCCATCGTATAACAGGAGTAATTGCAACCAGTGTGAAAGTAATGGCCATGTCTACGTTCCGGGCAATCTAGGCTTGACTCTAGGGCGTTGCTCCACCAGATCGAAGAGGTAGGGCCATAGAAGTCAATGACCGAAGCATAAAATACAATAAAGATATAACAGTTTTTCCATAGTATAAAATGAGTAATTGCAACAAGTGTGATAGTGATGGTCATTTCTACGTTCCGTGCAACCTAGGCTTCACTCTAGGGCGTTACCCCACCAGGTCGGATAGTTAACGCCTTAGAAAACAACTCAAGACGCATAAAATACAATAAAGATACAACAGTTTTTCCATCGTATGAAAAGAATAATTGCAACCAGTGTGAAAGTAATGGTCATTTCTACGTTTCGGGCAACATAGGCTTCACTCTTGAACGTTGCTCCACCTGATCCAATAGATAGGGCCTAAGAAGTCAAAGCCAGAAGCATAAAATACAAAATAAATACAACAGTTTTTCCATCGTATAACAAGAATAATTGCAACCAGTGTGAAAGTGATGGTCATTTCTACATTCCGGGCAACCTAGGCTTCACCCTAGGGCGTTGCTCCACCTGATCGAATAGTTAGGGCCTAAGAAGTCAACGCCAGAAACATAAAATACGATATATGTACAACAGTTTTTCCATCGTATAAAATGAATAATCGCAAGCAGTGTGAAGGTACTGGTCATTTCTACGTTCCGGGCAACCTAGGCTTCACCCTAGGGCGTTGTTCCACCAGAGCGAATAGTTAGGGCCTAAGAAGTCAACGCCTGAAGCATAAAATACAATATAAATACAACAGTTTTTCCATCGTATAAAACGAATAATTGCAACCAGTATGAAAGTTATGGTCATTTCTACGTTCCGGGCAATCTAGGCTTCACTCTAGGGCGTTGCTCAACCACATCGAATAGTTAGGGCCTACGAAGTCAACGCCTGAAGCATAAAATACAATATAAATACAACAGTTTTTCCATCGTATAAAACGAATAATTGAAACCAGTATGAAAGATATGGTCATTTCTACGTTCCGGGCAACCTAGGCTTCACTCTAGGGCGTTGGCCCTCCACATGTAACAGTTAGGGCATAAGAAGTCAACGCCGGAAGCACCAAATACAAAATAAATACAACAGTTTTTCCATCGTATAAAACGAATAATTGCAACCAGTATGAAAGCTTTGGTCATTTCTACGTTCCGGGCAACCTACGCTTCACCCTAGGGCGTTGCTCCACCTGATCGAATAGTTAGGGCCTAAGAAGTCAACGCCAGAAGCATAAAATACGATATATGTACAACAGTTTTACCATCGTATAAAATGAATAATCGCAAACCGTGTGAAGGTGATGGTCATTTCTATATTCCGGGCAACCTAGGCTTCACTCTAGGGCGTTGCTCCACCATATCGAATAGTTGGGGCCTTAGGAGTCAACGGCCGGAGCATAAAATACAAAATAAGTAGAACAGTTTTTCCATTGTATAAAACGAATAATTGAAACCAGTGTGAAAGTTATGGTCATTTCTACGTTCCGCGCAACCTAGGCTTCACCCTATGGCGTTGCTACACCTGATCGGATAGTTAGGGCCTAAGAAGTCAACGCCAGAAGCATAAAATACGATATATGTACAACAGTTTTTCCATCGTATAAAACGAATAATTGCAACCAGTGTGAGAGTAATAGCCATTTCTACGTTGCGGGCATCCTACACTTAACTCTGAGGCATTGCTACACCAGATCGAATGCATAGGTCCTTAGAAGTCAACTCCAGAAGTATAAAGTACAATCAAAATCCAACAGTTTGTCCATCGTATAGCTGGAATAATTGCAACCAGAGTGAAAGCAATGGTCATTTCTACGTTTCGGGCGACCTAGGCTCCACTATAGGGCGTAGCTCCACCAGATGGAATAGCTAGGGCCTTAGAAGTCAATGCCAGAAGCATAAAATACAAAATAAATACAACAGTTTTTCCATTGTATAACACGAATAATTGCAACCAGTATGAAAGTTATGGTCATTCCTACGTTCCGGGCTACCTAGGCTTCACCCTAGGGCGTTGCTCCACCTGATCCAATAGATAGGGCCTAAGAGGTCAGCGCCAGAAGCATAAAATACAAAATTGATACAACAGCTTCTCCATCGTATATAACGTATATTTGCAAGCAGTGTGAAGGTAATGGTCATTTCTACGTTCCGCGCAACCTAGGCTTCACTTCAGGGCGTTGCTCCACCAGATCGAATAGTTAGGGCCTAAGAAGTCAACGCCAGAAACATAAAATACGATATATGTACAACAGTTTTTCCATCGTATAAAATGAATAATCGCAAGCAGTGTGAAGGTAATGGTCATTTCTACGTTCCGGGCAACCTAGGCTTCACACTAGGGCGTTGTTCCACCAGAGCGAATAGTTAGGGCCTAAGAAGTCAACGCCTGAAGCATAAAATACAATAGAAATACAACAGTTTTTCCATCGTATAAAACGAATAATTGCAACCAGTATGAAAGTTATGGTCATTTCTACGTTCCGGGCAACCTAGGCTTCACTCTAGGGCGTTGCTCAACCACATCGAATAGTTAGGGCCTAAGAAGTCAACGCCAGAAGCACCAAATACAAAATTAATACAACAGTTTTTCGATAGTATAAAACGAATTATTGCAACCAGTATGAAAGTTATGGCCATTTCTACGTTCCGCGTAACCTAGGCTTCACCCTAGGGCGTTGCTCCACCTGATCGAATAGTTAGGGCCTAAGAAGTCAACGCCAGAAGCATAAAATACGATATATGTACAACAGTTTTACCATCGTATAAAATGAATAATCGCAAACAGTGTGAAGGTAATGGTCATTTCTACGTTCCGGGCAACCTAGGCCTCACCCTAGGGCGTTGTTCCTCCAGAGCGAATAGTTTGGGCCTAAGAAGTCAACGCCTGAAGCATAAAGTACAATCAAAATCCAACAGTTTGTCCATCGTATAGCTGGAATAATTGCAACCAGAGTGAAAGTAATGGTCATTTCCACGTTTCGGGCGACCTAGGCTACACTCTAGGGCGTTGCTCCACCAGATGGCATAGCTAGGGCCATAGAAGTCAACGCCCGAAGCATAAAATACAAAATAAATACAACAGCTTTTCCATGGTATATAATGTACATTTGCAAACAGTGTGAAAGTAACGGTCATTTCTACGTTCCGGGCAACCTAGGCTTCACTCTAGGGCTTTGGTCCAACACATCCAACAGTTAGGGCTTAAGAAGTCAACGCCAGAAGCACCAAATACAAAATAAACACAACAGTTTTTCCATAGTATAAAACGAATAATTGCAACCAGTATGAAAGTTGTGGTCATTTCTACGTTCCGTACAATCTAGGCTTCACTCTAGGGCGTTGCTCAACCACATCGAATAGTTAGGGCCGTAGAAGTCAATGCCAGAAGCATAAAATACAATATAAATACAACAGTTTTTCCACTGTATAATATGAATAATTGCAAACAGTATGAAAGTTATGGTCAGTTCCACGTTCCGGGCAACCTAGGCTTCACTACAGGGCGGTGCTCCACCAGATCAAATAGTTAGGGCCTAAGAAGTCAACGCCAGAAGCATAAAATACAATATAAATACAACAGCTTTTCCATCGTATGTAATGTACATTTGCAAAAACAGTGTGAAAGTAACGGTCATTTCTACGTTCCGGGCAACCTAGGCTTCACTCTAGGGCGTTGGCCCTCCACATCTAACAGTTAGGGCCTAAGAAGTCAACGCCAGAAGCACCAAATACAAAATACGTACAACAATATTTCCACCGTATAAAACGAATAATTGCAACCAGTATGAAAGTTTTGGTCATTTCTACGTTCCGTGCAACATAGGCTGCACTCTAGGGCGTTGCTCCACCACATCGATTAGTTACGGCCTTAGAAGTCAACGCCAGAAGAATAAAATACAATATAAATACAACAGTTTTTCCATCGTATAAAATGAATAATTGCAAACAGTGTGAAAGTAATGGTCATTTCTACGTTCCGGGCAATCTAGACTTCACTCTAGGGCGTTGCTTCACTGGATCGAATAGTTAGGGCCTAAGAAGTCAACGCCAGATGCATAAAATACAATATAAATACAACAGCTTTTCCATCGTCTAAAACGAATAATTGCAACCAGTGTGAAAGTAATGGCCATTTCAGCGTTACGGGCATCCTAGACTTAACTCTGAGGCATTGCTCCACCAGATCGAATAGATAGGGCCTAAGAGGTCAACGCCAGAAGCATAGAATACAATAAAAATACAACAGTTTTTCCATAGTATAACAGGAATAATTGCAAACAGTGTGAAAGTAATGGTCATTTCTACGTTCCGGGCAATCTAGACTTCACTCTCGGGCGTTGCTCCACCGGATCGAATAGTTAGGGCCTTAGAAGTCAACGCCCGAAGCATAAAATAGAAAATTAATAGAACAGTTTTTCCATTGTATAAAACGAATGATTGCAACCAGAGTGAAACTTATAGTCATTTCTACGTTCCGTGCAACATAGGCTGCACTCTAGGGCGTTGCTCCACCACATCGAATAGTCAGGGCCTTAAGAGTCAATGCCAGAAGCATAAAATACAATATAAATACATCAGTTTTTCCATCGTACACAATTAATGATTGCAAACATTGTGAAAGTAACGGTCATTTCTACGTTCCGGGCAACCTAGTCTTCACTCTAGGGCGACGCTCCACCGGATCGAATATTCAGGGCCTAAGAAGTCAACGCCAGAAGCATAAAATACAATAAAAATACAACAGTTTTTCCATCATATAAAGCGAATAATAGCAACCAGTGTAAAAGTAATGATCATTTCTACGTTCCGGGCAGCCAAGGCTTCATTCTAGGGCGTTGTTCCACCAGATCGAACAGTTAGGGCCTAAGAAGACAACGCCAGAAGCATAAAATACAATACAAATACAACAGTTTTTCCATCGTATAAAATGAATAATTGCAACCAGTGTGAAACTAATGGTCATTTCTACGTTCCGGGCAATCTAGACTTCACTCTAGGGCGTTGCTCCACCAGATGGAATAGTTAGGTCCTAAGAAGACAACGCCAGGAGCATAAAATACAATATAAATACAACAGCTTTTCCATCGTATAAAATCAATAATTGCAACCAGTGTGAAACTAATGGCCATTTCAACGTTACGTGCATCCTAGACTTAACTCTGAGGCATTGCTCCACCAGATCGAATAGATAGGGCCTTAGAAGTCAACGCCAGAAGCATAAAGTACAATAAAAATCGATCAGTTTTTCTATCGTATAACAGGAATAATTGCAACCAGAGTGAAAGTGATGGTCATTTCTACGTTCCGGGCGACCTAGGCTACACTCTAGGGTGTTGCTCCACCAGATCGGATAGCTAGGGCCTTAGAAGTCAACGCCAGAGGCATAAAATACAAAATTAATAGAACAGTTTTTCCATTGTATAAAACGAATGATTGCAACCAGAGTGAAACTTATAGTCATTTCTACGTTCCGTGCAACATAGGCTGCACTCTAGGGCGTTGCTCCACCACATCGAATAGTCAGGGCCTTAAGAGTCAATGCCAGAAGCATAAAATACAATATAAATACAACAGTTTTTCCATCGTACACAATTAATGATTGCAAACATTGTGAAAGTAACGGCCATTTCTACGTTCCGGGCAACCTAGGCTTCACTCTGGGGCGATGCTCCACCGTATCGAATATATAGGGCCTAAGAAGTCAACGCCAGAAGCATAAAATACAATAAAAATACAACAGTTTTTCCATCGTATAGCATGAATAATTGCAACCGGAGTGAAAGTAATGGTCATTTCTACGTTTCGGGCAACCTAGGCTTCTCTCTAGGGCGTTGCTCCACCAGATCGAATAGCTAGGGTCTTAGAAGTCAACGCCCGAAACATAAAATACAATATAAATACAACAGTATTTCCATCGTATAACAGGAATAGTTGCAAACAGTGTGAAAGTGATGGCCATTTCTACGTTCCGGACAACCTTGGCTTCATTCTAGGGCGTTCTTCCACCAGATAGAGCAGCTAGGGCCTAAGAAGTCAACGCCAGAAGCATAAAATACAATATAAATACAACAGTTTTTCCATCATATAAAACGAATAATAGCAACCAGTGTAAAAGTAATGGTCATTTCTACGTTCCGGGCAACCTTGGCTTCATTCTAGGTCGTTGTTCTACCAGATCGAACAGTTAAGGCCTAAGAAGTCAACGCCAGAAACATAAAATACAATATAAATACAACAGCTTTTCCGTCGTATAAAATGAAGAATTGCAAACAGTGTGAAACTAATGGTCATTTCTACGTTCCGGGCAACCCAGGCTTCACTCTAGGGCGTTGCGCCACCACATCGAGTAGTTAGGGCCTTAAAAGTCAATGCCAGAAGAATAAAATACAATATAAATACAACAGTTTTTCCATCGTATAGCATGAATAATTGCAACCAGTGTGCAAGCTGTGGTCATTTATACGTTCCGGGCAACCTGGGCTTCACTCTAGGGCGGTGCTCCACCACATCGAATAGTTAGGGCCTTAGAAGTCAATGCCAGAGGCATAAAATGCCATATAAATACAACAGTTTTTCCATCGTATAACAGGAATAATTGCAAACAGTGTGAAAGTGATGGTCATTTCTACATTCCGGGCAACCTAGTCTTCACTCTAGGGCGTTGCTCAACCACATCGAACAGCTACGGCCTTAGAAGTCAACGCCATAACTATAAAATACAATATAAATACAACAGTTTTTCCATGGTATAAAATGAATAATTGCAAACAGTGCGGAAGTAATGGTTATTTCTACGTTCCGGGCAACCTAGGCTTCACGCTAGGGCGTTGCTCCACCACATCGAATAGCTACGGCATTAGGAGTCAACGCCAGAGGCAAAAGATACAATATAAGCACAACAATATTTCCATCGTATAAAATGTATAATTGCAAGCAGTGGGAAGGTAATGGTCATTTCTACGTTCTGGGCAACACAGGCTTCACTCTAGAGCGTTGCTCCACCAGATCGAATAGTTAGGGCCTTAGAAGTCAACGCCCGTAGCATAAAAACAAAATAAATAGAACAGTTTTTCCATTGTATAAAACGAATAATTGCAACCAGTGTGAAAGCTATGGTAATTTATACGTTCCGGGCAACCTAGGCTTCACTCTAGGGCATTGTCCCACCAGATCGAATAGTTAGGGCCTAAGAAGTGAACGCCAGAAGCATAAAATACAATATAAATACAACAGCTCTTCCATCGTATATAATGTATATTTGCAGACAGTGTGAAAGTAAAGGTCATTTCTACGTACCGGGCAACCTAGGTTTCGCTGTAGGGCGCTGCTCCACCAGATCGAATAGCTAGGGAGTTAGAAGTCAACCCCAGAAGCATAAAATACAATAAAAATACAACAGTTTTTCCATCGTATAAAATGTATAATTGCAAGGACTGTGAAGGCAATGGTCATTTCTACGTTCCGGGCAACCTAGGCTTCACTCTAGAGCGTTGCTTCACCAGATCGAATAGTTAGGGCCTTAGACGTCAACACCCGAAGCATAAAATACAAAATAAATAGAACAGTTTTTCCATTGTATAAAACGAATAATTGCAACCAGAGTGAAGGTGATGGTCATTTCTACGTCCCGGGCAACCTAGGCTTCACTCTAGGGCGTTGCTCCACCAGATCGAATAGCTAGGGACTCAGAATTCAACGCCAGAAGAATAAAATACAACATGGGTACCACAGTTTTTCCATCTTATAAAATGTATAATTGCAAGCAGTGTGAAGGTAATGGTCATTTCCACGTTACGGGCAACCTAGGCTTCACTCTAGAGCGTTCCTCCTCCAGACCGAATAGTTAGGGCCTTAGATGTCAACTCCCGAAGCATAAAATACAAAATAAATAGAACAGCTTTTCCATTGTATAAAACGAATAATTGCAACCAGTGTGAAAGTTATGGTCATTTCTACTCTCTGGGCAACCTAGGCTTAACTCCAGGGAGTTGCTCCTCCAGATCGAATAGCTAGGGACTTTGAATACAACGCCAGAAGCATAAAATACAGTAAAAATGCAACGGCTTTTCCATCGTGTAACAGGAAAGCTGCAACCAGTGTGAAAGTACTGGTCATTTCTATGTTCCGGGTCACCTAGGATTCACTATGGGGCATTGCTCCACCAGATGGAATAGCTAGGGACTTAGAATTCAACGCCAGAAGAACAAAATACAACATAAGTACAACAGTTTTTCCATCGTATAAAATGTATAATTGCAAGAAGTGTGAAGGTAATGGTCATTTCTACGTTCCGGGCAACCTAGGCTTCACTCTAGCTCATTGTTCCGCCACATCGAATAGCTACGGCCTTAGAAGTCAACGCCATAACTATAAAAAACGATATAAATGCAACAGTTTTTCCATTGTATAAAATGAATAATTGCAACCAGAGTGGAGGTAATGGTCATTTGTACTTTCCGGGCAACCTAGGCTTCACTCTAGGGCGTTTCTCCACCACATCGAATAGCTACGGCCTTAGAAGTCAACGTCTGAAGCATAAAATATAATATAAATACTACAGTTTTTCCATCGTATAACAGGAATAATTGCAACCAGTGTGAAAGACATGGTCATTTCTACGTTCCGGGCAACCTAGGCTTCACTCTAGGGCGTTGCTCCACCACATCGAATAGCTTCGGCCTTAGGAGTCAACGCCAGAGGCATAAAATACAAAATAAATACAACAGTTCTTCCATCGTATAACAAGAATAATTGAAACCAGTGTGAAAGTGATGGTCATTTCTAAATTCCGGGCAACCTAGTCTTCACTCTAGGGCGTTGCTCCACCAGATCGAATAGTTAGGGCCTGAGAAGTCAACGCCAGAAGCTTAAAATACACAATAAATAAAACAGTTTTTCCCTTGTATAACAGGAATAATTGCAACCAGTGTGCAAGCTGTGGTCATTTATACGTTCCGGGCAACCTGGGCTTCACTCTAGGGCGGTGCTCCACCACATCGAATAGTTAGGGCCTTAGAAGTCAATGCCAGAGGCATAAAATGCCATATAAATACAACAGTTTTTGCACTGTATATAATGAATAATTGCAAACAGTGTGGAAGTAATGGTCATTTGTACTTTCCGGGCAACCTAGGCTTCACTCTAGGGCGTTGCTCAACCACATCGAATAGCTACGGCCTTAGAAGTCAACGCCATAACTATAAAATACAATATAAATACAACAGTTTTTCCATTGTATAAAATGAATAATTGCAAACAGTGCGGAAGTAATGGTTATTTCTACGTTCCGGGCAACCTAGGCTTCACGCTAGGGCGTTGCTCCACCACATCGAATAGCTACGGCATTAGGAGTCAACGCCAGAGGCAAAAGATACAATATAAGCACAACAATATTTCCATCGTATAAAATGTATAATTGCAAGCAGTGTGAAGGTAATGGTCATTTCTACGTTCTGGGCAAGATAGGCTTCACTCTAGAGCGTTGCTCCATCAGATCGAATAGTTAGGGCCTTAGAAGTCAACGCCCGTAGCATAAAATACAAAATAAATGGAACAGTTTTTCCATTGTATAAAACGAATAATTGCAACCAGTGTGAAAGCTATGGTAATTTATACGTTCCGGGCAACCTAGGCTTCACTCTAGGGCATTGTCCCACCAGATCGAATAGTTAGGGCCTAAGAAGTGAACGCCAGAAGCATAAAATACAATATAAATACAACAGCTCATCCATCGTATATAATGTATATTTGCAGACAGTGTGAAAGTAAAGGTCATTTCTACGTACCAGGCAACCTAGGTTTCGCTGTAGGGCGCTGCTCCACCAGATCGAATAGCTAGGGAGTTAGAAGTCAACCCCAGAAGCATAAAATACAATAAAAATACAACAGTTTTTCCATCGTATAAAATGTATAATTGCAAGGACTGTGAAGGCAATGGTCATTTCTACTCTCTGGGCAACCTAGGCTTAACTCCAGGGCGTTGCTCCTCCAGATCGAATAGCTAGGGACTTTGAATACAACGCCAGAAGCATAAAATACAGTAAAAATGCAACAGCTTTTCCATCGTGTAACAGGAAAGCTGCAACCAGTGTGAAAGTACTGGTCATTTCTATGTTCCGGGTGACCTAGGATTCACTCTAGGGCATTGCTCCACCAGATGGAATAGCTAGGGACTTAGAATTCAACGCCAGAAGAACAAAATACAACATAAGTACAACAGTTTTTCCATCGTATAAAATGTATAATTGCAAGAAGTGTGAAGGTAATGGTCATTTCTACGTTCCGGGCAACCTAGGCTTCACTCTAGCTCATTGTTCTACCACATCGAATAGCTACGGCCTTAGAAGTCAACGCCATAACTATAAAAAACGATATAAATGCAACAGTTTTTCCATTGTATAAAATGAATAATTGCAACCAGAGTGGAGGTAATGGTCATTTGTACTTTCCGGGCAACCTAGGCTTCACTCTAGGGCGTTTCTCCACCACATCGAATAGCTACGGCCTTAGAAGTCAACGTCTGAAGCATAAAATATAATATAAATACTACAGTTTTTCCATCGTATAACAGGAATAATTGCAACCAGTGTGAAAGACATGGTCATTTCTACGTTCCGGGCAACCTAGGCTTCACTCTAGGGCGTTGCTCCACCACTTCGAATAGCTACGGCCTTAGGAGTCAACGCCTGAGGCATAAAATACAAAATAAATACAACAGTTTTTCCATCGTTTAACAAGAATAATTGCAACCAGTCTGATAGTTATGGTCATTTCTACGTTCCGGGCAATCTAGGCTTCTCTCTAGGGCGTCGTTCCACCAGATCGAATAGTTAGGGCCTAAGAAGTCTACGCCAGAAGCATAAAATACAATACAAATACAACAGCTTTTCCATCGTATAACAGGAATAATTGCAACCAGTGTGAAAGGTATGGTCATTTTACTTTCCGGGCAGTCTAGGCTTCACTCTAGGGCGTTTCTCCACCACATCGAATAGCTGCGGCCTTAGAAGTCTACGCCAGAAGCATAAAACACAATATAGATAAAACACTTTTTCCACCGTATAACAAGAATAATTGCAACCAGTGTGAAAGTGATGGTCATTTCTACATTCCGTGCAACCTAGGCTTCACTATCGAGCGTTGCTCCACCAGATCGAATAGCTAGGACCTTAGAAGCCAACGCCAGAAGCACAAAATAAAATAAAAATACCACAGTTATTCCATCGTATAACAGGAATAATTACCACCAGTGTGAAAGTAATGGGCATTTCTACGTTCCGTGCAACCTAGGCTTCACTCTAGGGCGTCGGTCCACCAGGCCGAATAGTTAGGGCCTTAGAAAACAACTCCAGACGCATAAAATACAATATAAATACAGCAGTCTTTCCACGGTATAAAACGAATAATTGCAACCAGTATGAAAGTTACGGTCATTTCTACGTTCCGGGCAACCTAGGCTTCACTCTAGGGCATTGCTCCACCACATCGAATACCTACGGGCTTCGAAGTCAACGCCTGAAACATAAAATATAATAAAAGTACAACAGTTTTTCCATCGTATAACAGGAATAATTGCAACCAGTGTGAAAGACATGGTCATTTCTACATTCCGGGCAACCTAGGCTTCACTCTAGGGCGTTGCTCCACCACTTCGAATAGCTACGGCCTTAGGAGTCAACGCCAGCGGCATAAAATACAAAATAAATACAACAGTTTTTCCACCGTATAACAAGAATAATTGCAACCAGTGTGAAAGTGATGGTCATTTCTACATTCCGGGCAACCTAGGCTTCACTCTAGGGCGATGTTCCACCACATCGAATAGCTACGGCCTTAGGAGTCAACGCCTGAGGCATAAAATACAAAATAAATACAACAGTTTTTCCATCGTTTAACAAGAATAATTGCAACCAGTGTGAAGGTGATGGTCATTTCTCAGTTCCGGGTAACCTAGGCTTCACTATCGAGCGTTGCTCCACCAGATCGAATAGCCAGGACCTTAGAAGCCAACGCCAGAAGCACAAAATAAAATAAATATACCACAGTTATTCCATCGTATAACAGGAATAATTACCACCAGTGTGAAAGTAATGGGCATTTCTACGTTCCGTGCAACCTAGGCTTCACTTTAGGGCGTTGGTCCACCAGGCCGAATAGTTAGGGCCTTAGAAAACAACTCCAGACTCATAAAATACAATATAAATACAACAGTCTTTCCACGGTATAAAACGAATAATTGCAACCAGTATGAAAGTTACGGTCATTTCTACGTTCCGGGCAACCTAGGCTTCACTCTAGGGCATTGCCCCACCACATCGAATAGCTTCGGGCTTAGAAGTCACCGCCTGAAGCATAAAATATAATAAAAGTACAACAGTTTTTCCATCGTATAACAGGAATAATTGCAACCAGTGTGAAAGACATGATCATTTCTACGTTCCGGACAACCTAGGCTTCACTCTAGGGCGTTGCTCCACCACTTAGAATAGCTACGGCCTTAGGAGTCAACGCCAACGGCATAAAATACAAAATAAATACAACACTTTTTCCACCGTATAACAAGAATAATTGCAACCAGTGTGAAAGTGATGGTCATTTCTACATTCCGTGCAACCTAGGCTTCACTATCGAGCGTTGCTCCACCAGATCGAATAGCTAGGACCTTAGAAGCCAACGCCAGAAGCACAAAATAAAATAAAAATACCACAGTTATTCCATCGTATAACAGAAATAATTGCAACCAGTGTGAAAGCTATGGTCATTTCTGCGTTCCGAGCAACGTAGGTTTCGCTCCATGGCGTAGCTCCACCACATCGAATAGTTAGGGCCTTAGAAGTCAATGCCAGGAGCATAAAATACAATATAAATACAACAGTTTTTCCATTGTATAAAATGAATAATTGCAAACAGTGAGGAAGTAATGGTCACTTCTACGTTCCGTGCAACCTAGGCTTCACTCTAGGGCGTTGCTCCACCAGTTCGAATAGTTAGGGCCTAAGAAGTCAACGCCAGCAGCATAAAATACAATATAAATACTACAGTTTTTCCCTTGTATAACAGAAATAATTGCAACCAGTGTGAAAGCTATGGTCATATCTACGTTCCGGGCAACCTAGGCTTCACTCCAGGGCGTTGCTCCTCCAGATCGAATAGCTAGGGACTTTGAATACAACGCCAGAAGCATAAAATACAGTAAAAATGCAACAGCTTTTCCATCGTGTAACAGGAAAGCTGCAACCAGTGTGAAAGTACTGGTCATTTCTATGTTCCGGGTGACCTAGGATTCACTCTAGGGCATTGCTCCACCAGATGGAATAGCTAGGGACTTAGAATTCAACGCCAGAAGAACAAAATACAACATAAGTGCAACAGTTTTTCCATCGTATAAAATGTATAATTGCAAGAAGTGTGAAGGTAATGGTCATTTCTACGTTCCGGGCAACCTAGGCTTCACTCTAGCTCATTGTTCTACCACATCGAATAGCTACGGCCTTAGAAGTCAACGCCATAACTATAAAAAACGATATAAATGCAACAGTTTTTCCATTGTATAAAATGAATAATTGCAACCAGAGTGGAGGTAATGGTCATTTGTACTTTCCGGGCAACCTAGGCTTCACTCTAGGGCGTTTCTCCACCACATCGAATAGCTACGGCCTTAGAAGTCAACGTCTGAAGCATAAAATATAATATAAATACAACAGCTTTTCCATCGTATAACAGGAATAATTGCAACCAGTGTGAAAGGTATGGTCATTTTACTTTCCGGGCAGTCTAGGCTTCACTCTAGGGCGTTTCTCCACCACATCGAATAGCTGCGGCCTTAGAAGTCTACGCCAGAAGCATAAAACACAATATAGATAAAACACTTTTTCCACCGTATAACAAGAATAATTGCAACCAGTGTGAAAGTGATGGTCATTTCTACATTCCGGGCAACCTAGGCTTCACTCTAGGGCGATGTTCCACCACATCGAATAGCTACGGCCTTAGGAGTCAACGCCTGAGGCATAAAATACAAAATAAATACAACAGTTTTTCCATCGTTTAACAAGAATAATTGCAACCAGTGTGAAGGTGATGGTCATTTCTCAGTTCCGGGCAACCTAGGCTTCACTATCGAGCGTTGCTCCACCAGATCGAATAGCCAGGACCTTAGAAGCCAACGCCAGAAGCACAAAATAAAATAAATATACCACAGTTATTCCATCGTATAACAGGAATAATTACCACCAGTGTGAAAGTAATGGGCATTTCTACGTTCCGTGCAACCTAGGCTTCACTCTAGGGCGTTGGTCCACCAGGCCGAATAGTTAGGGCCTTAGAAAACAACTCCAGACTCATAAAATACAATATAAATACAACAGTCTTTCCACGGTATAAAACGAATAATTGCAACCAGTATGAAAGTTACGGTCATTTCTACGTTCCGGGCAACCTAGGCTTCACTCTAGGGCATTGCCCCACCACATCGAATAGCTTCGGGCTTAGAAGTCACCGCCTGAAGCATAAAATATAATAAAAGTACAACAGTTTTTCCATCGTATAACAGGAATAATTGCAACCAGTGTGAAAGACATGATCATTTCTACGTTCCGGACAACCTAGGCTTCACTCTAGGGCGTTGCTCCACCACTTAGAATAGCTACGGCCTTAGGAGTCAACGCCAGCGGCATAAAATACAAAATAAATACAACACTTTTTCCACCGTATAACAAGAATAATTGCAACCAGTGTGAAAGTGATGGTCATTTCTACATTCCGTGCAACCTAGGCTTCACTATCGAGCGTTGCTCCACCAGATCGAATAGCTAGGACCTTAGAAGCCAACGCCAGAAGCACAAAATAAAATAAAAATACCACAGTTATTCCATCGTATAACAGGAATAATTACCACCAGTGTGAAAGTAATGGGCATTTCTACGTTCCGTGCAACCTAGGCTTCACTCTAGGGCGTCGGTCCACCAGGCCGAACAGTTAGGGCCTTAGAAAACAACTCCAGACGCATAAAATACAATATAAATACAGCAGTCTTTCCACGGTATAAAACGAATAATTGCAACCAGTATGAAAGTTACGGTCATTTCTACGATCCGGGAAACCTAGGCTTCACTCTAGGGCATTGCTCCACCACATCGAATACCTACGGGCTTTGAAGTCAACGCCTGAAACATAAAATATAATAAAAGTACAACAGTTTTTCCATCGTATAACAGGAATAATTGCAACCAGTGTGAAAGACATGGTCATTTCTACATTCCGGGCAACCTAGGCTTCACTCTATGGCGTTGCTCCACCACTTCGAATAGCTACGGCCTTAGGAGTCAACGCCAGCGGCATAAAATACAAAATAAATACAACAGTTTTTCCACCGTATAACAAGAATAATTGCAACCAGTGTGAAAGTGATGGTCATTTCTACATTCCGGGCAACCTAGGCTACACTCTAGGGCGTTGCTCCACCTGATCGAATAGTTAGGGCCTAAGAAGTCAACGCCAGAAGCATAAAATACAATATAAATACAACAGTTTTTCCCTTGTATAACAGAAATAATTGCAACCAGTGTGAAAGCTATGGTCATTTCTGCGTTCCGAGCAACGTAGGTTTCGCTCCATGGCGTAGCTCCACCACATCGAATAGTTAGGGCCTTAGAAGTCAATGCCAGGAGCATAAAATACAATATAAATACAACAGTTTTTCCATTGTATAAAATGAATAATTGCAAACAGTGAGGAAGTAATGGTCACTTCTACGTTCCGTGCAACCTAGGCTTCACTCTAGGGCGTTGCTCCACCAGTTCGAATAGTTAGGGCCTAAGAAGTCAACGCCAGCAGCATAAAATACAATATAAATACTACAGTTTTTCCCTTGTATAACAGAAATAATTGCAACCAGTGTGAAAGCTATGGTCATATCTACGTTCCGGGCAACCTAGGCTTCACTCTAGGGCGTTGCTCCACCACATCGAATAGTTAGGGCCTTAGAAGTCAATGCCAGAAGCATAAAATACAATATAAATACAACAGTTTTTCCACTGTATAATATGAGTAATTGCAAACTGTGTGGAAGTAATGGTCATTTCTACGTTCCGGGCAAGCTAGGCTTCACTCTAGGGCGTTGGTCCACCAGATCCAATTGTTAGCGCCTAAGAAGTCAACACCAGGAGCACCAAATACAAAATAAATACAACAGTTTTTCCATCCTATAGAACGAATAATTGCATCCAGTGTGCAAGTAATGGTCATTTCTACGATCCGGACAACCTAGGCTTCACCCTAGGGCGTTGCTCCAGCAGATCGAATAGTTAGGGCCTATGAAGTCAACGCCAGAAGCATAAAATACGATATATGTACAGCAGTCTTCCCATCGTATAAAACGAATGATTGCAACCAGTCTGATAGTTATGGTCATTTCTACGTTCCGGGCAATCTAGGCTTCTCTCTAGGGCGTCGTTCCACCAGATCGAATAGTTAGGGCCTAAGAAGTCTACGCCAGAAGCATAAAATACAATACAAATACAACAGCTTTTCCATCGTATAACAGGAATAATTGCAACCAGTGTGAAAGGTATGGTCATTTTACTTTCCGGGCAGTCTAGGCTTCACTCTAGGGCGTTTCTCCACCACATCGAATAGCTGCGGCCTTAGAAGTCTACGCCAGAAGCATAAAACACAATATAGATAAAACACTTTTTCCACCGTATAACAAGAATAATTGCAACCAGTGTGAAAGTGATGGTCATTTCTACATTCCGTGCAACCTAGGCTTCACTATCGAGCGTTGCTCCACCAGATCGAATAGCTAGGACCTTAGAAGCCAACGCCAGAAGCACAAAATAAAATAAAAATACCACAGTTATTCCATCGTATAACAGGAATAATTACCACCAGTGTGAAAGTAATGGGCATTTCTACGTTCCGTGCAACCTAGGCTTCAATCTAGGGCGTCGGTCCACCAGGCCGAATAGTTAGGGCCTTAGAAAACAACACCAGACGCATAAAATACAATATAAATACAGCAGTCTTTCCACGGTATAAAACGAATAATTGCAACCAGTATGAAAGTTACGGTCATTTCTACGTTCCGGGCAACCTAGGCTTCACTCTAGGGCATTGCTCCACCACATCGAATACCTACGGGCTTTGAAGTCAACGCCTGAAACATAAAATATAATAAAAGTACAACAGTTTTTCCATCGTATAACAGGAATAATTGCAACCAGTGTGAAAGACATGGTCATTTCTACATTCCGGGCAACCTAGGCTTCACTCTAGGGCGTTGCTCCACCACTTCGAATAGCTACGGCCTTAGGAGTCAACGCCAGCGGCATAAAATACAAAATAAATACAACAGTTTTTCCACCGTATAACAAGAATAATTGCAACCAGTGTGAAAGTGATGGTCATTTCTACATTCCGGGCAACCTAGGCTACACTCTAGGGCGTTGCTCCACCAGATCGAATAGTTAGGGCCTAAGAAGTCAACGCCAGAAGCATAAAATACAATATAAATACAACAGTTTTTCCCTTGTATAACAGAAATAATTGCAACCAGTGTGAAAGCTATGGTCATTTCTGCGTTCCGAGCAACGTAGGTTTCGCTCCATGGCGTAGCTCCACCACATCGAATAGTTATGGCCTTAGAAGTCAATGCCAGGAGCATAAAATACAATATAAATACAACAGTTTTTCCATTGTATAAAATGAATAATTGCAAACAGTGAGGAAGTAATGGTCACTTCTACGTTCCGTGCAACCTAGGCTTCACTCTAGGGCGTTGCTCCACCAGTTCGAATAGTTAGGGCCTAAGAAGTCAACGCCAGCAGCATAAAATACAATATAAATACTACAGTTTTTCCCTTGTATAACAGAAATAATTGCAACCAGTGTGAAAACTATGGTCATATCTACGTTCCGGGCAACCTAGGCTTCACTCTAGGGCGTTGCTCCACCACATCGAATAGTTAGGGCCTTAGAAGTCAATGCCAGAAGCATAAAATACAATATAAATACAACAGTTTTTCCACTGTATAATATGAGTAATTGCAAACAGTGTGGAAGTAATGGTCATTTCTACGTTCCGGGCAAGCTAGGCTTCACTCTAGGGCGTTGGTCCACCAGATCCAATTGTTAGCGCCTAAGAAGTCAACGCCAGGAGCACCAAATACAAAATAAATACAACAGTTTTTCCATCCTATAGAACGAATAATTGCATCCAGTGTGCAAGTAATGGTCATTTCTACGATCCGGACAACCTAGGCTTCACCCTAGGGCGTTGCTCCAGCAGATCGAATAGTTAGGGCCTATGAAGTCAACGCCAGAAGCATAAAATACGATATATGTACAGCAGTCTTCCCATCGTATAAAACGAATGATTGCAACCAGTCTGATAGTTATGGTCATTTCTACGTTCCGGGCAATCTAGGCTTCTCTCTAGGGCGTCGTTCCACCAGATCGAATAGTTAGGGCCTAAGAAGTCTACGCCAGAAGCATAAAATACAATACAAATACAACAGCTTTTCCATCGTATAACAGGAATAATTGCAACCAGTGTGAAAGGTATGGTCATTTTACTTTCCGGGCAGTCTAGGCTTCACTCTAGGGCGTTTCTCCACCACATCGAATAGCTGCGGCCTTAGAAGTCTACGCCAGAAGCATAAAACACAATATAGATAAAACACTTTTTCCACCGTATAACAAGAATAATTGCAACCAGTGTGAAAGTGATGGTCATTTCTACATTCCGTGCAACCTAGGCTTCACTATCGAGCGTTGCTCCACCAGATCGAATAGCTAGGACCTTAGAAGCCAACGCCAGAAGCACAAAATAAAATAAAAATACCACAGTTATTCCATCGTATAACAGGAATAATTACCACCAGTGTGAAAGTAATGGGCATTTCTACGTTCCGTGCAACCTAGGCTTCACTCTAGGGCGTCGGTCCACCAGGCCGAACAGTTAGGGCCTTAGAAAACAACTCCAGACGCATAAAATACAATATAAATACAGCAGTCTTTCCACGGTATAAAACGAATAATTGCAACCAGTATGAAAGTTACGGTCATTTCTACGATCCGGGAAACCTAGGCTTCACTCTAGGGCATTGCTCCACCACATCGAATACCTACGGGCTTTGAAGTCAACGCCTGAAACATAAAATATAATAAAAGTACAACAGTTTTTCCATCGTATAACAGGAATAATTGCAACCAGTGTGAAAGACATGGTCATTTCTACATTCCGGGCAACCTAGGCTTCACTCTATGGCGTTGCTCCACCACTTCGAATAGCTACGGCCTTAGGAGTCAACGCCAGCGGCATAAAATACAAAATAAATACAACAGTTTTTCCACCGTATAACAAGAATAATTGCAACCAGTGTGAAAGTGATGGTCATTTCTACATTCCGGGCAACCTAGGCTACACTCTAGGGCGTTGCTCCACCTGATCGAATAGTTAGGGCCTAAGAAGTCAACGCCAGAAGCATAAAATACAATATAAATACAACAGTTTTTCCCTTGTATAACAGAAATAATTGCAACCAGTGTGAAAGCTATGGTCATTTCTGCGTTCCGAGCAACGTAGGTTTCGCTCCATGGCGTAGCTCCACCACATCGAATAGTTAGGGCCTTAGAAGTCAATGCCAGGAGCATAAAATACAATATAAATACAACAGTTTTTCCATTGTATAAAATGAATAATTGCAAACAGTGAGGAAGTAATGGTCACTTCTACGTTCCGTGCAACCTAGGCTTCACTCTAGGGCGTTGCTCCACCAGTTCGAATAGTTAGGGCCTAAGAAGTCAACGCCAGCAGCATAAAATACAATATAAATACTACAGTTTTTCCCTTGTATAACAGAAATAATTGCAACCAGTGTGAAAGCTATGGTCATATCTACGTTCCGGGCAACCTAGGCTTCACTCTAGGGCGTTGCTCCACCACATCGAATAGTTAGGGCCTTAGAAGTCAATGCCAGAAGCATAAAATACAATATAAATACAACAGTTTTTCCACTGTATAATATGAGTAATTGCAAACTGTGTGGAAGTAATGGTCATTTCTACGTTCCGGGCAAGCTAGGCTTCACTCTAGGGCGTTGGTCCACCAGATCCAATTGTTAGCGCCTAAGAAGTCAACACCAGGAGCACCAAATACAAAATAAATACAACAGTTTTTCCATCCTATAGAACGAATAATTGCATCCAGTGTGCAAGTAATGGTCATTTCTACGATCCGGACAACCTAGGCTTCACCCTAGGGCGTTGCTCCAGCAGATCGAATAGTTAGGGCCTATGAAGTCAACGCCAGAAGCATAAAATACGATATATGTACAGCAGTCTTCCCATCGTATAAAACGAATGATTGCAACCAGTCTGATAGTTATGGTCATTTCTACGTTCCGGGCAATCTAGGCTTCTCTCTAGGGCGTCGTTCCACCAGATCGAATAGTTAGGGCCTAAGAAGTCTACGCCAGAAGCATAAAATACAATACAAATACAACAGCTTTTCCATCGTATAACAGGAATAATTGCAACCAGTGTGAAAGGTATGGTCATTTTACTTTCCGGGCAGTCTAGGCTTCACTCTAGGGCGTTTCTCCACCACATCGAATAGCTGCGGCCTTAGAAGTCTACGCCAGAAGCATAAAACACAATATAGATAAAACACTTTTTCCACCGTATAACAAGAATAATTGCAACCAGTGTGAAAGTGATGGTCATTTCTACATTCCGTGCAACCTAGGCTTCACTATCGAGCGTTGCTCCACCAGATCGAATAGCTAGGACCTTAGAAGCCAACGCCAGAAGCACAAAATAAAATAAAAATACCACAGTTATTCCATCGTATAACAGGAATAATTACCACCAGTGTGAAAGTAATGGGCATTTCTACGTTCCGTGCAACCTAGGCTTCACTCTAGGGCGTCGGTCCACCAGGCCGAATAGTTAGGGCCTTAGAAAACAACACCAGACGCATAAAATACAATATAAATACAGCAGTCTTTCCACGGTATAAAACGAATAATTGCAACCAGTATGAAAGTTACGGTCATTTCTACGTTCCGGGCAACCTAGGCTTCACTCTAGGGCATTGCTCCACCACATCGAATACCTACGGGCTTTGAAGTCAACGCCTGAAACATAAAATATAATAAAAGTACAACAGTTTTTCCATCGTATAACAGGAATAATTGCAACCAGTGTGAAAGACATGGTCATTTCTACATTCCGGGCAACCTAGGCTTCACTCTAGGGCGTTGCTCCACCACTTCGAATAGCTACGGCCTTAGGAGTCAACGCCAGCGGCATAAAATACAAAATAAATACAACAGTTTTTCCACCGTATAACAAGAATAATTGCAACCAGTGTGAAAGTGATGGTCATTTCTACATTCCGGGCAACCTAGGCTACACTCTAGGGCGTTGCTCCACCAGATCGAATAGTTAGGGCCTAAGAAGTCAACGCCAGAAGCATAAAATACAATATAAATACAACAGTTTTTCCCTTGTATAACAGAAATAATTGCAACCAGTGTGAAAGCTATGGTCATTTCTGCGTTCCGAGCAACGTAGGTTTCGCTCCATGGCGTAGCTCCACCACATCGAATAGTTATGGCCTTAGAAGTCAATGCCAGGAGCATAAAATACAATATAAATACAACAGTTTTTCCATTGTATAAAATGAATAATTGCAAACAGTGAGGAAGTAATGGTCACTTCTACGTTCCGTGCAACCTAGGCTTCACTCTAGGGCGTTGCTCCACCAGTTCGAATAGTTAGGGCCTAAGAAGTCAACGCCAGCAGCATAAAATACAATATAAATACTACAGTTTTTCCCTTGTATAACAGAAATAATTGCAACCAGTGTGAAAACTATGGTCATATCTACGTTCCGGGCAACCTAGGCTTCACTCTAGGGCGTTGCTCCACCACATCGAATAGTTAGGGCCTTAGAAGTCAATGCCAGAAGCATAAAATACAATATAAATACAACAGTTTTTCCACTGTATAATATGAGTAATTGCAAACAGTGTGGAAGTAATGGTCATTTCTACGTTCCGGGCAAGCTAGGCTTCACTCTAGGGCGTTGGTCCACCAGATCCAATTGTTAGCGCCTAAGAAGTCAACGCCAGGAGCACCAAATACAAAATAAATACAACAGTTTTTCCATCCTATAGAACGAATAATTGCATCCAGTGTGCAAGTAATGGTCATTTCTACGATCCGGACAACCTAGGCTTCACCCTAGGGCGTTGCTCCAGCAGATCGAATAGTTAGGGCCTATGAAGTCAACGCCAGAAGCATAAAATACGATATATGTACAGCAGTCTTCCCATCGTATAAAACGAATGATTGCAACCAGTCTGATAGTTATGGTCATTTCTACGTTCCGGGCAATCTAGGCTTCTCTCTAGGGCGTCGTTCCACCAGATCGAATAGTTAGGGCCTAAGAAGTCTACGCCAGAAGCATAAAATACAATACAAATACAACAGCTTTTCCATCGTATAACAGGAATAATTGCAACCAGTGTGAAAGGTATGGTCATTTTACTTTCCGGGCAGTCTAGGCTTCACTCTAGGGCGTTTCTCCACCACATCGAATAGCTGCGGCCTTAGAAGTCTACGCCAGAAGCATAAAACACAATATAGATAAAACACTTTTTCCACCGTATAACAAGAATAATTGCAACCAGTGTGAAAGTGATGGTCATTTCTACATTCCGTGCAACCTAGGCTTCACTATCGAGCGTTGCTCCACCAGATCGAATAGCTAGGACCTTAGAAGCCAACGCCAGAAGCACAAAATAAAATAAAAATACCACAGTTATTCCATCGTATAACAGGAATAATTACCACCAGTGTGAAAGTAATGGGCATTTCTACGTTCCGTGCAACCTAGGCTTCACTCTAGGGCGTCGGTCCACCAGGCCGAATAGTTAGGGCCTTAGAAAACAACACCAGACGCATAAAATACAATATAAATACAGCAGTCTTTCCACGGTATAAAACGAATAATTGCAACCAGTATGAAAGTTACGGTCATTTCTACGTTCCGGGCAACCTAGGCTTCACTCTAGGGCATTGCTCCACCACATCGAATACCTACGGGCTTTGAAGTCAACGCCTGAAACATAAAATATAATAAAAGTACAACAGTTTTTCCATCGTATAACAGGAATAATTGCAACCAGTGTGAAAGACATGGTCATTTCTACATTCCGGGCAACCTAGGCTTCACTCTAGGGCGTTGCTCCACCACTTCGAATAGCTACGGCCTTAGGAGTCAACGCCAGCGGCATAAAATACAAAATAAATACAACAGTTTTTCCACCGTATAACAAGAATAATTGCAACCAGTGTGAAAGTGATGGTCATTTCTACATTCCGGGCAACCTAGGCTACACTCTAGGGCGTTGCTCCACCAGATCGAATAGTTAGGGCCTAAGAAGTCAACGCCAGAAGCATAAAATACAATATAAATACAACAGTTTTTCCCTTGTATAACAGAAATAATTGCAACCAGTGTGAAAGCTATGGTCATTTCTGCGTTCCGAGCAACGTAGGTTTCGCTCCATGGCGTAGCTCCACCACATCGAATAGTTATGGCCTTAGAAGTCAATGCCAGGAGCATAAAATACAATATAAATACAACAGTTTTTCCATTGTATAAAATGAATAATTGCAAACAGTGAGGAAGTAATGGTCACTTCTACGTTCCGTGCAACCTAGGCTTCACTCTAGGGCGTTGCTCCACCAGTTCGAATAGTTAGGGCCTAAGAAGTCAACGCCAGCAGCATAAAATACAATATAAATACTACAGTTTTTCCCTTGTATAACAGAAATAATTGCAACCAGTGTGAAAACTATGGTCATATCTACGTTCCGGGCAACCTAGGCTTCACTCTAGGGCGTTGCTCCACCACATCGAATAGTTAGGGCCTTAGAAGTCAATGCCAGAAGCATAAAATACAATATAAATACAACAGTTTTTCCACTGTATAATATGAGTAATTGCAAACAGTGTGGAAGTAATGGTCATTTCTACGTTCCGGGCAAGCTAGGCTTCACTCTAGGGCGTTGGTCCACCAGATCCAATTGTTAGCGCCTAAGAAGTCAACGCCAGGAGCACCAAATACAAAATAAATACAACAGTTTTTCCATCCTATAGAACGAATAATTGCATCCAGTGTGCAAGTAATGGTCATTTCTACGATCCGGACAACCTAGGCTTCACCCTAGGGCGTTGCTCCAGCAGATCGAATAGTTAGGGCCTATGAAGTCAACGCCAGAAGCATAAAATACGATATATGTACAGCAGTCTTCCCATCGTATAAAACGAATGATTGCAACCAGTCTGATAGTTATGGTCATTTCTACGTTCCGGGCAATCTAGGCTTCTCTCTAGGGCGTAGTTCCACCAGATCGAATAGTTAGGGCCTAAGAAGTCTACGCCAGAAGCATAAAATACAATACAAATACAACAGCTTTTCCATCGTATAACAGGAATAATTGCAACCAGTGTGAAAGGTATGGTCATTTTACTTTCCGGGCAGTCTAGGCTTCACTCTAGGGCGTTTCTCCACCACATCGAATAGCTGCGGCCTTAGAAGTCTACGGCAGAAGCATAAAACACAATATAGATAAAACAGTTTTTCAATCGTATAACAGGAATAATTGCAAACAGTGTGAAAGATATGGTCATTTCTACGTTGCGGGCATCCTAGGCTTCACTCTAGGGCATTGCTCCACCACATCGAATAGTTACGGCCTTAGAAGTCAACGCCATAACTATGAAAAACAATATAAATACAACCGTTTTTCCATTGTATAAAATGAATAATTGCAAACAGTGTGGAGGTAATGGTCATTTCTACTTTCCGGGCAACCTAGGCTTCACTCTAGGGCGTTTCTCCACCACATCGAATTGCTGCGGCCTTAGAAGTCAACGTCTGAAGCATACAATATAACATAAATACAACAGTTTTTCCATCGTATAACAGGAATATTTGCAACCAGTGTGAAAGACATGGTCATTTCTACGTTCCGGGCAACCTAGGCTTCACTCTAGGGCGATGTTCCACCACATCGAATAGCTACGGCCTTAGCAGTCAACGCCAGAGGCATAAAATACAAAATAAATACAACAGTTTTTCCATCGTTTAACAAGAATAATTGCAACCAGTGTGAAGGTGATGGTCATTTCTCAGTTCCGGGCAACCTAGGCTTCACTATCGAGCGTTGCTCCACCAGATCGAATAGCCAGGACCTTAGAAGCCAACGCCAGAAGCACAAAATAAAATAAAAATACCACAGTTATTCCATCGTATAACAGGAATAATTACCACCAGTGTGAAAGTAATGGGCATTTCTACGTTCCGTGCAACCTAGGCTTCACTCTAGGGCGTCGGTCCACCAGGCCGAATAGTTAGGGCCTTAGAAAACAACTCCAGACGCATAAAATACAATATAAATACAACAGTCTTTCCACGGTGTAAAACGAATAATTGCAACCAGTATGAAAGTTACGGTCATTTCTACGTTCCGGGCAACCTAGGCTTCACTCTAGGGCAATGCTCCACCACATCGAATACCTACGGGCTTTGAAATCAACGCCTGAAACATAAAATATAATAAAAGTACAACAGTTTTTCCATCGTATAACAGGAATAATTGCAACCAGTGTGAAAGACATGGTCATTTCTACATTCCGGGCAACCTAGGCTTCACTCTAGGGCGTTGCTCCACCACTTCGAATAGCTACGGCCTTAGGAGTCAACGCCAGCGGCATAAAATACAAAATAAATACGACAGTTTTTCCACCGTATAACAAGAATAATTGCAACCAGTGTGAAAGTGATGGTCATTTCTACATTCCGGGCAACCTAGGCTACACTCTAGGGCGTTGCTCCACCAGATCGAGTAGTTAGGGCCTAAGAAGTCAACGCCAGAAGCATAAAATACAATACAAAAACAACAGTTTTTCCCTTGTATAACAGAAATAATTGCAACCAGTGTGAAAGCTATGGTCATTTCTGCGTTCCGAGCAACGTAGGTTTCGCTCCATGGCGTAGCTCCACCACATCGAATAGTTAGGGCCTTAGAAGTCAATGCCAGGAGCATAAAATACAATATAAATACAACAGTTTTTCCATTGTATAAAATGAATAATTGCAAACAGTGAGGAAGTAATGGTCACTTCTACGTTCCGTGCAAGCTAGGCTTCACTCTAGGGCGCTGCTCCACCAGATCGAATAGTTAGGGCCTAAGAAGTCAACGCCAGCAGCATAAAATACAATATAAATACTACAGTTTTTCCCTTGTATAACAGAAATAATTGCAACCAGTGTGAAAACTATGGTCATATCTACGTTCCGGGCAACCTAGGCTTCACTCTAGGGCGTTGCTCCACCACATCGAATAGTTAGGGCCTTAGAAGTCAATGCCAGAAGCATAAAATACAATATAAATACAACAGTTTTTCCACTGTATAATATGAGTAATTGCAAACAGTGTGGAAGTAATGGTCATTTCTACGTTCCGGGCAAGCTAGGCTTCACTCTAGGGCGTTGGTCCACCAGATCCAATAGTTAGCGCCTAAGAAGTCAACGCCAGGAGCACCAAATACAAAATAAATACAACAGTTTTTCCATCCTATAAAACGAATAATTGCATCCAGTGTGCAAGTAATGGTCATTTCTACGATCCGGGCAACCTAGGCTTCACCCTAGGGCGTTGCTCCAGCAGATCGAATAGTTAGGGCCTATGAAGTCAACGCCAGAAGCATAAAATACGATATATGTACAACAGCTTTTCCATCGTATAACAGGAATATTTGCAACCAGTGTGAAAGACATGGTCATTTCTACGTTCCGGGCAACCTAGGCTTCACTCTAGGGCGTTGCTCCACCACATCGTATAGCTACGGCCTTAGCAGTCAACGCCAGAGGCATAAAATACAAAATAAATACAACAGTTTTGCCATCGTATAACAAGAATAATTGCAACCAGTGTGAAAGTGATGGTCATTTCTACGTTCCGGGCAACCTAGGCTTCACTCTAGGGCGTTGTTCCTCCAGATCGAATAGCTAGGGCCTAAGAAGTGTACACCAGAAGCATAAAATACAATATAAATACAACAGCTTTTCCACCGTATAACAGGAATAATTGCAACCAGTGTGAAAGTGATGGTCATTTCTACGTTCCGGGCAACCTAGGCTTCAGTCTAGGGCGTGGTTCCCCCAGATCGAATAGTTAGGGCCTAAGAAGCCTACGCCAGAAGCATAAAATACGATATATGTACAACAGCTTTTCCGTCGTATAAAATGAGTAATTGCAACCAGTGTGAAAGTAACGGCCATTTCTACGTTCCGGGCATCCTAGACTTAACACTGAGGCATGGCTCCACCAGATCGAATACATAGGGCCTCAGAAGTCAACGCCAGAAGCATAAAGTACATTAAAAATACAACAGTCTCCATCGTATAACAGGAATAATTGCCACCAGTGTGAAAGTGATGGTCATTTCGGCATTCCGGGCAACCTAGGCTTCACTCTACGGCCATGCTCCACCAGATCGAATAGTTAGGGCCTAACAAGTCAACGCCAGAAGCATAAAATACAATATAAATACAACAGTTTTTCCCTTGTATAACAGGAATAATTGCAACAAGTATGAAAGCTATGGTCATTTATACGTTCCGGGCAACCTAGGCTTTACTCTAGGGCGTTGCTCCACCACATCGAATAGCTACGGCCTTAGGAGTCAACGCAAGAGGCATAAAATGCAAAATAAATACAACAGTTGTTCGATCGTATAACAAGAATAATTGCAACCAGTGTGAGAGTGATGGTCATTTCTACATTCCGGGCAACCTAGGCTACACTCTAGGGCGTTGCTCCGCCAGGTCGAATAGATAGGGCCTAAGAAGTCAACGCCAGAAGCATAAAATACAATATTAATACAACAGTTTTTCTCTTGTATAACAGGAATAATTGCAACCAGTGTGAAAGCTATGGTCATTTCTACGTTCCGGGCAACCAAGGCTTCACTCTAGGACATTGCTGCACCACATCGAATAGTTAGGGCCTTAGAAGTCAATGCCAGAAGCATAAGATGCAATATAAATACAACTGTTTTTCCACTGTATAATATGAATAATTGCAAACAGTGTGAAAGATATGGTCATTTCTACGCTGCGGGCATCCTAGGCTCCACTCTAGGGCGTTGCTCAACCTCATCCAATCGCTACGGCCCTAGAACACAACGCCATAACTGTAAAATACAATATAAATACAACAGTCGTTCCATCGTATAAAACGAGTAATTGCAACAAGTATGAAAGCTATGGTCATTTCTACATTCCGGGCAACCTAGGCTACACTCTAGGGCGTTGCTCCGCCAGGTCGAATAGATAGGGCCTAAGAAGTCAACGCCAGAAGCATAAAATACAATATAAATACAACAGTTTTTCTCTTGTATAACAGGAATAATTGCAACCAGTGTGAAAGCTATGGTCATTTCTACGTTCCGGGCAACCAAGGCTTCACTCTAGGACGTTGCTGCACCACATCGAATAGTTAGGGCCTATGAAGTCAACGCCAGAAGCATACAATACGATATATGTACAACAGTCTTTCCATCGTATAAAACGAATAATTGCAACCAGTCTGATAGTTATGGTCATTTCTACGTTCCGGGCAATCTAGGCTTCTCTCTAGGGCGTCGTTCCACCAGATCGAATAGTTAGGGCCTAAGAAGTCTACGCCAGAAGCATAAAATACAATACAAATACAACAGCTTTTCCATCGTATAACAGGAATATTTGCAACCAGTGTGAAAGACATGGTCATTTCTACGTTCCGGGCAACCTAGGCTTCACTCTAGGGCGTTGCTCCACCACATCGTATAGCTACGGCCTTAGCAGTCAACGCCAGAGGCATAAAATACAAAATAAATACAACAGTTTTGCCATCGTATAACAAGAATAATTGCAACCATTGTGAAAGTGATGGTCATTTCTACATTCCGGGCAACCTAGGCTTCACTCTAGGGCCATGCTCCACCAGATCGAATAGTTAGGGCCTACGAAGTCAACGCCAGAAGCATAAAATACAATATAAATGCAACAGTTTTTCCCTTGTATAACAGGAATAAATGCAACCAGTGTGTAAGCTATGGTCACTTCTACGTTCCGGGCAGCCTAGGCTTCGCTCTAGGGCGTTGCTCCACCACATCGAATAGTTAGGGCCTTAGAAGTCAATGCCAGAAACATTAAATGCCATAAAAATACAACAGTTGTTCCACTGTATAATACGAATAATTGCAAACAGTGTGGAAGTAATGGCCATTTCTACGTATCGGGCAACCTATGCTTCAGTCTAGGGCGTTGCTCAACCACATCGAATAGCTACGGCCCTAGAAGACAACGCCATAACTATAAAATACAGTATAAATACAACAGTCTTTCCATCTCATAAAACGAATAATTGCAAACAGTCTGATAGTTATGGTCATTTCTACGTTCCGGGCAACCTAGGCTTCACTCTAGGGCGTTGCTCCACCAGATCGAATGGTTAGGGCCTAAGAAGTCAACGCCAGAAGCATAAAATACAATAAAAATACAACAGTTTTTCCCTTGTATAACAGAAATAATTGCAACCAGTATGAATGTTATGGTCATTTCTACGTTCCGGGCAACCTAGGCTTCACTCTAGGGCGTTGGTCCGCCAGATCCAATAGCTACGGCCCTAGAAGACAACGCCATAACTATAAAATACAATATAAATACAACAGTCTTTCCATCGTATAAAACGAGTAATTGCAACCAGTGTGAAAGCTATGGTCATTTCTACGTTCCGGGCAACCAAGGCTTCACTCTAGGGCGTTGCTCCACCACATCGAATAGCTGCGGCCTTAGAAGTCAACGCCAGAAGCATAAAATACAATATAAATACACACTTTTTCCATCGTATAACAGGAATAATTGCAAACAGTGTGAAAGATATGGTCATTTCTACGTTGCGGGCATCCTAGGCTTCACTCTAGGGCATTGCTCCACCACATCGAATAGCTACGGCCTTAGAAGTCAACGCCATAACTATGAAAAACAATATAAATACAACAGTTTTTCCATTGTATAAAATGAATAATTGCAAACAGTGTAAGGGTAATGGTCATTTCTACTTTCCGGGCAACCTAGGCTTCACTCTAGGGCGTTTCTCCACCACATCGAATTGCTGCGGCCTTAGAAGTCAACGTCTCAAGCATACAATATAACATAAATACAACAGTTTTTCCATCGTATAACAGGAATAATTGCAACCAGTGTGAAAGCTATGGTCATATCTACGTTCCGGGCAACCTAGGCTTCACTCTAGGGCGTTGCTCCTCCACATCGAATAGTTAGGGCCTTAGAAGTCAATGCCAGAAGCATAAAATACAATATAAATACAACAGTTTTTAACTGTATAATATGAATAATTGCAAACAGTGTGGAAGTAATGGTCATTTCTACGATCCGGGCAACCTAGGCATCACTCTAGGGCGTTGTTCAACCAGAGCGAATAGTTAGGGCCTAAGAAGTCAAGGCCTGAAGCATACAATACGATATATGTACAACAGTCTTTCCATCGTATAAAACGAATAATTGCAACCAGTCTGATAGTTATGGTCATTTCTACGTTCCGGGCAATCTAGGCTTCTCTCTAGGGCGTCGTTCCACCAGATCGAATAGTTAGGGCCTAAGAAGTCTACGCCAGAAGCATAAAATACAACACAAATACAACAGATTTTCCATCGTATAACAGGAATAATTGCAACCAGTGTGAAAGGTATTGTCATTTCTACTTTCCGTGCAACCTAGGCTTCACTCTAGGGCGTTTCTCCACCACATCGATTAGCTGCGGCCCTAGAAGTCAACGCCAGAAGCATAAAACACAATATAGATAAAACAGTTTTTCAATCGTATAACAGGAATAATTACAAACAGTGTGAAAGATATGGTCATTTCTATGTTGCGTGCATCCTAGGCTTCACTCTAGGGCATTTCTCCACCACAACGAATAGCTACGGCCTTAGAAGTCAACGCCATAACTATAAAAAACAATATAAATACAACAGTTTTTCCATTGTATAAAATGAATAATTGCAAACAGTGTGGAGGTAATGGTCATTTCTACTTTCCGGGCAACCTGGGCTTCACTCTAGGGCGTTTCTCCACCACATCGAATAGCTACGGCCTTAGAAGTCAACGTCTGAAGCATACAATATAATATAAATACAACAGTTTTTCCATCGTATAACAGGAATATTTGCAACCAGTGTGAAAGACATGGTCATTTCTACGTTCCGGGCAACCTGGGCTTCACTCTAGGGCGTTGCTCCACCACATCGAATAGCTACGGCCTTAGGAGTAAACGCCAGAGGCATAAAATACAAAATAAATACAACAGTTTTTCCATCGTATAACAAGAGTAATTGCAACCAGTGTGAAAGTGATGGTCATTTCTACGTTCCGGGCAACCTAGGCTTCACTCTAGGGCGTTGTTCCTCCAGATCGAATAGCTAGGGCCTAAGAAGTGTACACCAGAAGCATAAAATACAATATAAATACAACAGCTTTTCCATCGTATAACAGGAATAATTGCAACCAGTGTGAAAGTGATGGTCATTTCTACGTTCCGGGCAACCTAGGGTTCAGTCTAGGGCGTGGTTCCCCCAGATCGAATAGTTAGGGCCTAAGAAGCCTACGCCAGAAGCATAAAATACAATATAAATACAACAGTTTTTCCATCGTATAACAAGAATAACTGCAACCATTGTGAAAGTGATGGTCATTTCTACGTTCCGGGCAACCTAGGCTTCACACGAGGGCGTTGCTCCACCACATCGAATAGCTACGGCCCTAGAAGACAGCGCCATAACTATAAAATACAGTATAAATAAAACAGTCTTTCCATCGTATAAAACGGATAATTGCAACCAGTCTGATAGTTATGGTCATTTCTACGTTCCGGGCAACATAGGCTTCACCCTAGGGCGTTGCTCCACCAGATCGAATAGTTAGGGCCTAAGAAGTCAATGCCAGAAGCATAAAATACGATATATGTACAACAGCTTTTCCATCGTATAACATGAGTAATTGCAACCAGTGTGAAAGTAACGGCCATTTCTACGTTCCGAGCATCCTAGACTTAACACTGAGGCATTCCTCCACCAGATCGAATACATAGGGCCTTAGAAGTCGACGCCAGAAGCATAAAGTACATTAAAAATACAACAGTCTCCATCGTATAACAGGAATAATTGCCACCAGTGTGAAAGTGATGGTCATTTCTGCATTCCGGGCAACCTAGGCTTCACTCTAGGGCCATGCTCCACCAGATCGAATAGTTAGGGCCTAAGAAGTCAACGCCAGAAGCATAAAATACAATATAAATACACCAGTTTTTCCCTTGTATAACAGGAATAATTGCAACAAGTATGAAAGCTATGGTCATTTATACGTTCCGGGCAACCTAGGCTTTACTCTAGGGCGTTGCTCCACCACATCGAATAGCTACGGCCTTAGGAGTCAACGCCAGAGGCATAAAATGCAAAATAAATACAACAGTTGTTCGATCGTATAACAAGAATAATTGCAACCAGTGTGAGAGTGATGGTCATTTCTACATTCCGGGCAACCTAGGCTACACTCTAGGGCGTTGCTCCGCCAGATCGAATAGTTAGGTCCTAAGAAGTCAACGCCAGAAGCATAAAATACAATATAAATACAACAGTTTTTCCCTTGTATAACAGGAATAATTGCAACCAGTGTGAAAGCTATGGTCATTTATACGTTTCGGGCAACCTAGGCTTCACTATAGGGCGTTGCTCCACCACATCGAATAGCTGCGGCCTTAGAAGTCAACGCCAGAAGCATAAAATACAATATAAATACAACAGTTTTTCAATCGTATAACAGGAATAATTGCAAACAGTGTGAAAGATATGGTCATTTCTACGTTGCGGGCAACCTAGGCATCACTCTAGGGCATTGCTCCACCACATCGAATAGCTACGGCCTTAGAAGTCAACGCCATAACTATAAAAAACAATATAAATACAACAGTTTTTCCATTGTATATAATGAATAATTGCAAACAGTGTGGAGGTAATGGTCATTTCTACTTTCCGGGCAACCTGGGCTTCACTCTAGGGCGTTTCTCCACCACACCGAATAGCTACGCCCTTAGAAGTCAACGCCTGAAGCATAAAATATAATATAAGTACAACAGTTTTTCCATCGTATAACAGGAATAATTGCAGCCAGTGTGAAAGACATGGTCATTTCTACGTTCCGGGCAACCTAGGCTTCACTCTAGGGCGTTGCTCCACCACATCGAATAGCTACGGCCTTAGGAGTCAACGCCAGAGGCATAAAATGCAAAATAAATACAACAGTTTTTCCATCGTATAACAAGAATAATTGCAACCAGTGTGAAAGTGATGGTCATTTCTACGTTCCGCGCAACCTAGGCATCACCCTAGGGCGTTGCTTCACCTGATCGAATAGTTAGGGCCTAAGAAGTCGACGCCAGAGGCAAAAAATACGATATATGTACAACAGTTTTTCCATCGTATAAAACGAATAATTGCAACCAGTGTGAAAGTAATAGCCATTTCTACGTTGCGGGCATCCTAGACTTAACTCTGAGGCATTGCTACACCAGATCGAATACGTAGGGCCTTAGAAGTCAACGCCAGAAGTATAAAGTACAATCAAAATCCAACAGTTTGTCCATCGTATAGCTGGAATAATTGCAACCAGAGTGAAAGTAATGGTCATTTCTACGTTTCGGGCGACCTATGCTCCACTCTAGGGCGTTGCTCCACCCGATGGAATAGCTAGGGCCTTAGAAGTCAATGCCAGAAGCAGAAAATACAAAATAAATACAACAGTTTTTCCATCGTATAACAAGAATAATTGCAACCAGTGTGAAAGTAATGGTCATTTCTACATTCCGGGCAACCTAGGCTTGACTCTAGGGCGCTGTTCCACCAGAGCGAATAGTTAGGGCCTAAGAAGTCAACGCCTGAAGCATAAAATACAATATAAATACAACAGTTTCTCCATCGTATAAAACGAATAATTGCAACCAGTATGAAAGTTATGGTCATTTCTACGTTCCGGGGAACCTACGATTCACCCTAGGGCGTTGCTCCACCTGATCGAATAGTTAGGGCCTAAGAAGTCAACGCCAGAAGCATAAAATACGATATATGTACAACAGTTTTTCCATCGCATAAAACGAATAATTGCAACCAGTGTGAAAGTAATAGACATTTCTACGTTGCGGGCATCCTAGACTTAACTCTGAGGCATTGCTCCACCAGATCAAATAGTTAGGGCCTAAGAAGTCAACGCCAGAAGCACCAAATACAAAATTAACACAACAGTTTTTCCATCGTATAAAACGAATAATTGCAACCAGTATGAAAGTTATGGTCATTTCTACGTTCCGGATAACCTAGGCTTCACCCTAGGGCGTTGCTCCACCTGATCGAATAGGTAGGGCCTAAGAAGTCAACGCCAGAAACATAAAATACGATATAAATAAAACAGTTTTTCCATCGTATAAAACGAATAATTGCAACCAGTATGAAAGTTATGGTCATTTCTACGTTCCGGACAACCTAGGCTTCACTCTAGGGCGTTGCTCAACCACATCGAATAGTTAGGGCCTAAGAAGTCAACGCCTGAAGCATAAAATAGAATATAAATACAACAGTTTTTCCATCGTATAAAACGAATAATTGCAACCAGTATGAATGTTATGGTCATTTCTACGTTCCGGGCATCCTAGGCTTCACTCTAGGGCGTTGCTCCACCAGATCGAATAGTTAGGGCCATAGAAGTCAACGGTCGAAGCATAAAATACAAAATAAGTAGAACAGTTTTTCCATTGTATAAAACGAATAATTGAAACCAGTGTGAAAGTTATTTTCATTTCTACGTTCCGCGCAACCTAGGCTTCACCCTATGGCGTTATTCCACCTGATCGAATAGTTAGGGCCGAAGAAGTCCACGCCTGAAGCATAAAATACAATATAAATACAACAGTTTTTCCATCGTATAAAACGAATAATTGCTACCAGTATGAAAGTTATGGTCATTTCAACGTTCCGGGCAATCTAGGCTTCACTTTAGGGCGTTGCTCAACCACATCGAATAGTTAGGGCCTAAGAAGTCAACGCCTGAAGCATAAAATACAATATAAATACAACAGTTTTTCCATCGTATAAAACGAATAATTGCAACCAGTATGAAAGATATGGTCATTTCTACGTTCCGGGCAAACTAGGCTTCACTCTAGGGCGTTGGCCCTCCACATCTAACAGTTAGGGCCTAAGAAGTCAACACCAGAAGCATAAAATACGATATATGTACAACAGTTTTATCATCGTATAAAATGAATAATCGCAAACAGTGTGAAGGTAATGGTCATTTCTACGTTCCGGGCAACCTAGGCTTCACCCTAGGGCGTTGTTCCACCAGAGCGAATAGTTAGGGCCTAAGAAGTCAACGCCTGAAGCATAAAGTACAATCAAAATCCAACAGTTTCTAAATCGTATAGCTGGAATAATTGCAACCGGAGTGAAAGTAATGGTCATTTCCACGTTTCGGGCGACCTAGGCTCCACTCTAGGGCGTTGCTCCACCAGATGGAATAGCTAGGGCCATACAAGTCAACGCCCGAAGCATAAAATACAAAATAAATAGAACAGCTTTTCCATTGTATAAAACGATTAATTGACACCAGTGTGAAAGTTATGGTCATTTCCACGTTCCGGGCAACCTAGGCTTCACTACAGGGCGGTGCTCCACCGGATCAAATAGTTAGGGCCTAAGAAGTCAACGCCAGAAGCATAAAATACGCTATATGTACAACAGTTTTACCATCGTATAAGATGAATAATCGCAAACCGTGTGAAGGTGATGGTCATTTCTATATTCCGGGCAACCTAGGCTTCACTCTAGGGCGTTGCTCCACCAGATCGAATAGTTGGGGCGTTAGGAGTCAACGGCCGAAGCATAAAATACAAAATAAGTAGAACAGTTTTTCCACTGTATAAAACGAATAATTGAAACCAGTGTGAAAGCTATGGTCATTTCTACGTTCCGCGCAACCTAGGCTTCACCCTAGGGCGTTGCTCCACCTGATCGAATAGTTAGGGCTTAAGAAGTCAACGCCAGAAGCATAAAATACGATATATGTACAACAGTTTTTCCATCGTATAAAACGAATAATTGCAACCAGTGTGAAAGTAATAGCCATTTCTACGTTGCGGGCATCCTAAACTTAACGCTGAGGCATTGCTACACCAGATCGAATACATAGGGCCTTAGAAGTCAACGCCAGATGTATAAGGTACAATCAAAATCCAACAGTTTGTCCATCGTATAGCTGGAATAATTGCAACCAGAGTGAAAGTAATGGTCATTTCTACGTTTCGGGCGACCTATGCTCCACTCTAGGGCGTTGCTCCACCAGATGGAATAGCTAGCGCCTTAGAAGTCAATGCCAGAAGCATAAAATACAATAAAAATGCAACAGCTTTTCCATCGTATATAATGTGTATTTGCAAGCAGTGTGCAGGTAATGGTCATTTCTACGTTCCGCGCAACCTAGGCTTCACTCCAGGGCGTTGCTCCACCAGATCGAATAGTTAGGGCCTTAGAAGTCAACGCCAGAAGCATAAAATACAATATAAATACAACAGTTTTTCCATCGTATAAAACGAATAATTGCAACCAGTATGAAAGTTATGGACATTTCTACGTTCCGGGCAACCTAGGCTTCACTCTAGGGCGTTGCTCAATCACGTCGAATAGTTAGGGCCTAAGAAGTCAACGCCTGAAGCATAAAATACAATATAAATACAACAGTTTTTCCATCGTATAAAACGAATAATTGAAACCAGTATGAAAGATATGGTCATTTCTACGTTCCGGGCAACCTAGGCTTCACTCTAGGGCGTTGACCCTCCACATCTAACAGTTAGGGCATAAGAAGTCAACGCCAGAAGCACCAAATACAAAATAAATACAACAGTTTTTCCATCGTATAAAACGAATAATTGCAACCAGTATGAAAGCTTTGGTCATTTCTACGTTCCGGGCAACCTACGCTTCACCCTAGGGCGTTGCTCCACCTGATCGAATAGTTAGGGCCTAAGAAGTCAACGCCAGAAGCATAAAATACGATATATGTACAACAGTTTTCCCATCGTATAAAATGAATAATCGCAAACCGTGTGAAGGTGATGGTCATTTCTATATTCCGGGCAACCTAGGCTTCACTCTAGGGCGTTGCTCCACCAGATCGAATAGTTGGGGCCTTAGGAGTCAACGGCCGGAGCATAAAATACAAAATAAGTAGAACAGTTTTTCCATTGTATAAAACGAATAATTGAAACCAGTGTGAAAGTTGTGGTCATTTCTACGTTCCGCGCAACCTAGGCTTCACTCTATGGCGTTGCTCCGCCTGATCGGATAGTTAGGGCCTAAGAAGTCAACGCCTGAAGCATAAAATACAATATAAATACAACAGTTTTTCCATCGTATAAAACGAATAATTGAAACCAGTATGAAAGATATGGTCATTTCTACGTTCCGGGCAACCTAGGCTTCACTCTAGGGCGTTGACCCTCCACATCTAACAGTTAGGGCATAAGAAGTCAACGCCAGAAGCACCAAATACAAAATAAATACAACAGTTTTTCCATCGTATAAAACGAATAATTGCAACCAGTATGAAAGCTTTGGTCATTTCTACGTTCCGGGCAACCTACGCTTCACCCTACGGCGTTGCTCCACCTGATCGAATAGTTAGGGCCTAAGAAGTCAACGCCAGAAGCATAAAATACGATATATGTACAACAGTTTTCCCATCGTATAAAATGAATAATCGCAAACCGTGTGAAGGTGATGGTCATTTCTATATTCCGGGCAACCTAGGCTTCACTCTAGGGCGTTGCTCCACCAGATCGAATAGTTGGGGCCTTAGGAGTCAACGGCCGCAGCATAAAATACAAAATAAGTAGAACAGTTTTTCCATTGTATAAAACGAATAATTGAAACCAGTGTGAAAGTTGTGGTCATTTCTACGTTCCGCGCAACCTAGGCTTCACTCTATGGCGTTGCTCCACCTGATCGGATAGTTAGGGCCTAAGAAGTCAACGCCAGAAGCATAAAATACGATATATGTACAACAGTTTTTCCATCGTATAAAACGAATAATTGCAACCAGTGTGAAAGTAATAGCCATTTCTACGTTGCGGGCATCCCAGACTTAACTCTGAGGCATTGCTACACCAGATCGAATGCATAGGGCCTTAGAAGTCAACTCCAGAAGTATAAAGTACAATCAAAATCCAACAGTTTGTCCATCGTATAGCTGGAATAATTGCAACCAGAGTGAAAGCAATGGTCATTTCTACGTTTCGGGCGACCTAGGCTCCACTATAGGGCGTTGCTCCACCAGATGGAATAGCTAGGGCCTTAGAAGTCAATGCCAGAAGCATAAAATACAAAATAAATACAACAGTTTTTCCATTGTATAACACGAATAATTGCAACCAGTATGAAAGTTATGGTCATTTCTACGTTCCGGGCAACCTAGGCTTCACCCTAGGGCGTTGCTCCACCTGATCCAATAGATAGGGCCTAAGAAGTCAACGCCAGAAGCATAAAATACAAAATAAATACAACAGTTTTTCCATCGTATAACAAGAATAATTGCAACCAGTGTGAAAGTGATGGTCATTTCTACATTCCGGGCAACCTAGGCTTCACTCTAGGGCGTTGCTCCACCGGATCGAATAGTTAGGGCCTAAGAAGTCAACGCCAGAAGCACCAAATACAAAATTAATACAACAGTTTTTCCATCGTATAAAACGAATAATTGCAACCAGCATGAAAGTTACGGTCATTTCTACGTTCCGGGCAACCTAGGCTTCACCCTAGGGCGTTGCTCCACCTGATCGAATAGTTAGGGCCTAAGAAGTCAACGCCAGAAACATAAAATACGATATATGTACAACAGTTTTTCCATCGTATAAAATGAATAATCGCAAGCAGTGTGAAGGTAATGGTCATTTCTACGTTCCGGGCAACCTAGGCTTCACCCTAGGGCGTTGTTCCACCAGAGCGAATAGTTAGGGCCTAAGAGGTCAACGCCTGAAGCATAAAATACAATATAAATACAACAGTTTTTCCATCGTATAAAACGGATAATTGCATCCAGTGTGAAAGTTATGGTCATTTCTACGCTTCGTGCAACCTAGGCTTCACTCTAGGGCGTTGCTCAACCACATCGAATAGTTAGGGCCTAAGAAGTCAACGCCTGAAGCATAAAACATGATAAAAATCCAACAGCTTTCCATCGTATAACAGGAATAATTCCAAACAGTGTGAAGGTAATGGTCATTTCTACGCTCCCGTCAACCTAGGCTTCACTCTAGGGCGTTGCTCTACCACATCGAATAGTTAGGGCCTTAAAAGTCAACGCCAGAAGCATAAAATACCATATAAATACAACAGTTTTTCCATCGTATAACGAGAATAATTGCAACCAGTGTGAAAGTCATGGTCATTTCCACGTACCGGGCCACCTAGGCTTCACTCTAGGGCGTTGGTCCACCAGATCCAATAGTTAGGGCCTAAGAAGTCAACGCCAGAAGCACCAAATACAAAATAAATACAACAGTTTTTCCATCGTATAAAACGAATAATTGCAACCAGTGTGAAATTAATGGTCATATCTACGTTCCGAACAATCTAGGCTTGAATCTAGGGCGTTGCTCCACCAGATCTAAGAGGTAGGGCCATAGAAGTCAATGCCCGAAGCATAAAATACGTTAAAGATATAACAGTTTATCCATCGTATAACAGGAGTAATTGCAACCAGTGTGAAAGTAATGGACATGTCTACGTTCCGGGCAATCTAGGCTTGACTCTAGGGCGTTGCTCCACCAGATCGAAGAGGTAGGGCCATAGAAGTCAATGACCGAAGCATAAAATACAATAAAGATATAACAGTTTTTCCATAGTATAAAATGAGTAATTGCAACAAGTGTGATAGTGATGGTCATTTCTACGTTCCGTGCAACCTAGGCTTCACTCTAGGGCGTTACCCCACCAGGTCGGATAGTTAACGCCTTAGAAAACAACTCAAGACGCATAAAATACAATAAAGATACAACAGTTTTTCCATCGTATGAAAAGAATAATTGCAACCAGTGTGAAAGTAATGGTCATTTCTACGTTTCGGGCAACATAGGCTTCACTCTTGAACGTTGCTCCACCTGATCCAATAGATAGGGCCTAAGAAGTCAAAGCCAGAAGCATAAAATACAAAATAAATACATCAGTTTTTCCATCGTATAACAAGAATAATTGCAACCAGTGTGAAAGTGATGGTCATTTCTACATTCCGGGCAACCTAGGCTTCATTCTAGGGCGTTGCTCCACCGGATCGAATAGTTAGGGCCTAAGAAGTCAGCGCCAGAAGCACCAAATACAAAATTAATACAACAGTTTTTCCATCGTATAAAACGAATAATTGCAACCAGTATGAAAGTTAAGGTCATTTCTACGTTCCGGGCAACCTAGGCTTCACCCTAGGGCGTTGCTCCACCTGATCGAATAGTTAGGGCCTAAGAAGTCAACGCCAGAAACATAAAATACGATATATGTACAACAGTTTTTCCATCGTATAAAATGAATAATCGCAAGCAGTGTGAAGGTACTGGTCATTTCTACGTTCCGGGCAACCTAGGCTTCACCCTAGGGCGTTGTTCCACCAGAGCGAATAGTTAGGGCCTAAGAAGTCAACGCCTGAAGCATAAAATACGATATATGTACAACAGTTTTACCATCGTATAAAATGAATAATCGCAAACCGTGTGAAGGTGATGGTCATTTCTATATTCCGGGCAACCTAGGCTTCACTCTAGGGCGTTGCTCCACCATATCGAATAGTTGGGGCCTTAGGAGTCAACGGCCGGAGCATAAAATACAAAATAAGTAGAACAGTTTTTCCATTGTATAAAACGAATAATTGAAACCAGTGTGAAAGTTATGGTCATTTCTACGTTCCGCGCAACCTAGGCTTCACCCTATGGCGTTGCTCCACCTGATCGGATAGTTAGGGCCTAAGAAGTCAACGCCAGAAGCATAAAATACGATATATATACAACAGTTTTTCCATCGTATAAAACGAATAATTGCAACCAGTGTGAGAGTAATATCCATTTCTACGTTGCGGGCATCCTACACTTAACTCTGAGGCATTGCTACACCAGATCGAATGCATAGGTCCTTAGAAGTCAACTCCAGAAGTATAAAGTACAATCAAAATCCAACAGTTTGTCCATCGTATAGCTGGAATAATTGCAACCAGAGTGAAAGCAATGGTCATTTCTACGTTTCGGGCGACCTAGGCTCCACTATAGGGCGTAGCTCCACCAGATGGAATAGCTAGGGCCTTAGAAGTCAATGCCAGAAGCATAAAATACAAAATAAATACAACAGTTTTTCCATTGTATAACACGAATAATTGCAACCAGTATGAAAGTTATGGTCATTCCTACGTTCCGGGCAACCTAGGCTTCACCCTAGGGCGTTGCTCCACCTGATCCAATAGATAGGGCCTAAGAGGTCAGCGCCAGAAGCATAAAATACAAAATTGATACAACAGCTTCTCCATCGTATATAACGTATATTTGCAAGCAGTGTGAAGGTAATGGTCATTTCTACGTTCCGCGCAACCTAGGCTTCACTCCAGGGCGTTGCTCCACCAGATCGAATAGTTAGGGCCTAAGAAGTCAACGCCAGAAACATAAAATACGATATATGTACAACAGTTTTTCCATCGTATAAAATGAATAATCGCAAGCAGTGTGAAGGTAATGGTCATTTCTACGTTCCGGGCAACCTAGGCTTCACCCTAGGGCGTTGTTCCACCAGAGCGAATAGTTAGGGCCTAAGAAGTCAACGCCTGAAGCATAAAATACAATAGAAATACAACAGTTTTTCCATCGTATAAAACGAATAATTGCAACCAGTATGAAAGTTATGGTCATTTCTACGTTCCGGGCAACCTAGGCTTCACTCTAGGGCGTTGCTCAACCACATCGAATAGTTAGGGCCTAAGAAGTCAACGCCAGAAGCACCAAATACAAAATTAAAACAACAGTTTTTCGATAGTATGAAACGAATTATTGCAACCAGTATGAAAGTTATGGCCATTTCTACGTTGCGGGTAACCTAGGCTTCACCCTAGGGCGTTGCTCCACCTGATCGAATAGTTAGGGCCTAAGAAGTCAACGCCAGAAGCATAAAATACGATATATGTACAACAGTTTTACCATCGTATAAAATGAATAATCGCAAACAGTGTGAAGGTAATGGTCATTTCTACGTTCCGGGCAACCTAGGCCTCACCCTAGGGCGTTGTTCCTCCAGAGCGAATAGTTTGGGCCTAAGAAGTCAACGCCTGAAGCATAAAGTACAATCAAAATCCAACAGTTTGTCCATCGTATAGCTGGAATAATTGCAACCAGAGTGAAAGTAATGGTCATTTCCACGTTTCGGGCGACCTAGGCTACACTCTAGGGCGTTGCCCCACCAGATGGCATAGCTAGGGCCATAGAAGTCAACGCCCGAAGCATAAAATACAAAATAAATACAACAGCTTTTCCATGGTATATAATGTACATTTGCAAACAGTGTGAAAGTAACGGTCATTTCTACGTTCCGGGCAACCTAGGCTTCACTCTAGGGCTTTGGTCCAACACATCCAACAGTTAGGGCTTAAGAAGTCAACGCCAGAAGCACCAAATACAAAATAAACACAACAGTTTTTCCATAGTATAAAACGAATAATTGCAACCAGTATGACAGTTGTGGTCATTTCTACGTTCCGTGCAATCTAGGCTTCACTCTAGGGCGTTGCTCAACCACATCGAATAGTTAGGGCCGTAGAAGTCAATGCCAGAAGCATAAAATACAATATAAATACAACAGTTTTTCCACTGTATGATATGAATAATTGCAAACAGTATGAAAGTTATGGTCATTTCCACGTTCCGGGCAACCTAGGCTTCACTACAGGGCGGTGCTCCACCAGATCAAATAGTTAGGGCCTAAGAAGTCAACGCCAGAAGCATAAAATACAATATAAATACAACAGCTTTTCCATCGTATGTAATGTACATTTGCAAACAGTGTGAAAGTAGCGGTCATTTCTACGTTCCGGGCAACCTAGGCTTCACTCTAGGGCGCTGCTCCACCAGATCGAATAGTTGGGGCGTTAGGAGTCAACGGCCGAAGCATAAAATACAAAATAAGTAGAACAGTTTTTCCACTGTATAAAACGAATAATTGAAACCAGTGAGAAAGCTATGATCATTTCTACGTTTCGCGCAACCTAGGCTTCACCCTAGGGCGTTGCTCCACCTGATCGAATAGTTAGGGCCTAAGAAGTCAACGCCAGAAGCATAAAATACGATATATGTACAACAGTTTTTCCATCGTATAAAACGAATAATTGCAACCAGTGTGAAAGTAATAGCCATTTCTACGTTGCGGGCATCCTAAACTTAACGCTGAGGCATTGCTACACCAGATCGAATACATAGGGCCTTAGAAGTCATCGCCAGAAGTATAAAGTACAATCAAAATCCAACAGTTTTTCCTTCGTATAACAGGAATAACTGCAACCAGTGTGAAAGTACAGGTCATTTCTACGTTCCGGGCAACTTATGCTTCACTACAGGGCGGTGCTCCACCAGATCCAATAGTTAGGGCCTAAGAAGTCAACGACAGAAGCACCAAATACAAAATAAATACAACAGCTTTTCCATCGTACATAATGTATATTTGCAAGCAGTGTGAAGGTAATGGTCATTTCTACGTTCCGCGCAACCTAGGCTTCACTCCAGGGCGTTGCTCCACCTGATCGAATAGCTAGGGCCTTAGAAGTCAACGCCAGAAGCATAAAATACAATATAAATACAAAGTTTTTCCATCGTATAAAACGAGTAATTGCAACCAGTGTGAAAGTTATGGTCATTTCTACGTTCCGGGCATCCTAGCCTTCACCCTAGGGCGTTGCTCCACCTGATCGAATAGTTAGGGCCTAAGAAGTCAGCGCCAGAAGCATAAAATACGATATATGTACAACAGTTTTTCCATCGTATAGCAGGAGTAATTGCAACCGGTGTGAAAGACATGGTCATTTCTACGTTCCGGGCAACCTAGGCTTCACTCTAGGGCGTTGCTCCACCACATCGAATAGCCACGGCCTTAGGAGTCAACGCCAGAGGCATAAAATACGATATATGTACAACAGTTTTTCCATCGTATAAAATGAATAATCGCAAGTAGTGTGAAGGTACTGGTCATTTCTACGTTCCGGGCAACCTAGGCTTCACCCTAGGGCGTTGTTCCACCAGAGCGAATAGTTAGGGCCTAAGAAGTCAACGCCTGAAGCATAAAATACAATATAAATACAACAGTTTTTCCATCGTATAAAACGAATAATTGCAACCAGTATGAAAGTTATGGTCATTTCTACGTTCCGGGCAATCTAGGCTTCACTCTAGGGCGTTGCTCAACCACATCGAATAGTTAGGGCCTAAGAAGTCAACGCCTGAAGCATAAAATACAATATAAATACAACAGTTTTTCCATCGTATAAAACGAATAATTGAAACCAGTATGAAAGATATGGTCATTTCTACGTTCCGGGCAACCTATGCTTCACTCTAGGGTGTTGGCCCTCCACATGTAACAGTTAGGGCATAAGAAGTCAACGCCAGAAGCACCAAATACAAAATAAATACAACAGTTTTTCCATCGTATAAAACGAATAATTGCAACCAGTATGAAAGCTTTGGTCATTTCTACGTTCCGGGCAACCTACGCTTCACCCTATGGCGTTGCTCCACCTGATCGAATAGTTAGGGCCTAAGAAGTCAACGCCAGAAGCATAAAATACGATATATGTACAACAGTTTTACCATCGTATAAGATGAATAATCGCAAACCGTGTGAAGGTGATGGTCATTTCTATATTCCGGGCAACCTAGGCTTCACTCTAGGGCGTTGCTCCACCAAATCGAATAGTTGGGGCCTTAGGAGTCAACGGCCGGAGCATAAAATACAAAATAAGTAGAACAGTTTTTCCATTGTATAAAACGAATAATAGAAACCAGTGTGAAGGTAATGGTCATTTCTACGATCCGCGCAACCTAGGCTTCACTCCAGGGCGTTGCTCCACCAGATCGAATAGCTAGGGCCTTAGAAGTCAACGCCAGAAGCATAAAATACAATATAAATAGAATAGTTTTTCCATTGTATAAAACGAGTAATTGAAAACAGTGTGAGAGTTATGGTCATTTCTACGTTCCGCGCAACCTACACTTCACCCCTGGGCGTTGCTCCACCAGATCCAATGGTTAGGACCTAAGAAGTCAGCGACAGAAGCATAAAATACAAAATAGATACAACAGCTTCTCCATCGTATATAACGTATATTTGCAAGCAGTGTGAAGGTAATGGTCATTTCTACGTTCCGCGCAACCTAGGCTTCACTCCAGGGCGTTGCTCCACCAGATCGAATAGTTAGGGCCTTAGAAGTCAACGCCAGAAGCATAAAATACAATATAAATACAATAGTTTTTCCATCGTATAAAACGAGTAATTGCAACCAGTGTGAAAGTTATGGTCATTTCTACGTTCCGGGCATCCTAGGCTTCACCCTAGGGCGTTGCTCCACCTGATCGAATTGTTAGGGCCTAAGAAGTCAGCGCCAGAAGCATAAAATTCGATATATGTACAACAGTTTTACCATCGTATAAAATGAATAATCGCAAACAGTGTGAAGGTAATGGTCATTTCTACGTTCCGGGCAACCTAGGCTTCACCCTAGGGCGTTGTTCCACCAGAGCGAATAGTTAGGGCCTAAGAAGTCAACGCCTGAAGCATAAAGTACAATCAAAATCCAACAGTTTGTCCATCGTATAGCTGGAATAATTGCAACCAGAGTGAAAGCAATGGTCATTTCTACGTTTCGGGCGACCTAGGCTCCACTATAGGGCGTAGCTCCACCAGATGGAATAGCTAGGGCCTTAGAAGTCAATGCCAGAAGCATAAAATACAAAATAAATACAACAGTTTTTCCATTGTATAACACGAATAATTGCAACCAGTATGAAAGTTATGGTCATTCCTACGTTCCGGGCTACCTAGGCTTCACCCTAGGGCGTTGCTCCACCTGATCCAATAGATAGGGCCTAAGAGGTCAGCGCCAGAAGCATAAAATACAAAATTGATACAACAGCTTCTCCATCGTATATAACGTATATTTGCAAGCAGTGTGAAGGTAATGGTCATTTCTACGTTCCGCGCAACCTAGGCTTCACTTCAGGGCGTTGATCCACCAGATCGAATAGTTAGGGCCTAAGAAGTCAACGCCAGAAACATAAAATACGATATATGTACAACAGTTTTTCCATCGTATAAAATGAATAATCGCAAGCAGTGTGAAGGTAATGGTCATTTCTACGTTCCGGGCAACCTAGGCTTCACCCTAGGGCGTTGTTCCACCAGAGCGAATAGTTAGGGCCTAAGAAGTCAACGCCTGAAGCATAAAATACAATAGAAATACAACAGTTTTTCCATCGTATAAAACGAATAATTGCAACCAGTATGAATGTTATGGTCATTTCTACGTTCCGGGCAACCTAGGCTTCACTCTAGGGCGTTGCTCAACCACATCGAATAGTTAGGGCCTAAGAAGTCAACGCCAGAAGCACCAAATACAAAATTAATACAACAGTTTTTCGATAGTATAAAACGAATTATTGCAACCAGTATGAAAGTTATGGCCATTTCTACGTTCCGGGTAACCTAGGCTTCACCCTAGGGCGTTGCTCCACCTGATCGAATAGTTAGGGCCTAAGAAGTCAACGCCAGAAGCATAAAATACGATATATGTACAACAGTTTTACCATCGTATAAAATGAATAATCGCAAACAGTGTGAAGGTAATGGTCATTTCTACGTTCCGGGCAACCTAGGCCTCACCCTAGGGCGTTGTTCCTCCAGAGCGAATAGTTTGGGCCTAAGAAGTCAACGCCTGAAGCATAAAGTACAATCAAAATCCAACAGTTTGTCCATCGTATAGCTGGAATAATTGCAACCAGAGTGAAAGTAATGGTCATTTCCACGTTTCGGGCGACCTAGGCTACACTCTAGGGCGTTGCTCCACCAGATGGCATAGCTAGGGCCATAGAAGTCAACGCCCGAAGCATAAAATACAAAATAAATACAACAGCTTTTCCATGGTATATAATGTACATTTGCAAACAGTGTGAAAGTAACGGTCATTTCTACGTTCCGGGCAACCTAGGCTTCACTCTAGGGCTTTGGTCCAACACATCCAACAGTTAGGGCTTAAGAAGTCAACGCCAGAAGCACCAAATACAAAATAAACACAACAGTTTTTCCATAGTATAAAACGAATAATTGCAACCAGTATGAAAGTTGTGGTCATTTCTACGTTCCGTGCAATCTAGGCTTCACTCTAGGGCGTTGCTCAACCACATCGAATAGTTAGGGCCGTAGAAGTCAATGCCAGAAGCATAAAATACAATATAAATACAACAGTTTTTCCACTGTATGATATGAATAATTGCAAACAGTATGAAAGTTATGGTCATTTCCACGTTCCGGGCAACCTAGGCTTCACCCTATGGCGTTGCTCCACCTGATCGGATAGTTAGGGCCAAATACAAAATTAATACAACAGTTTTTCCATCGTATAAAACGAATAATTGCAACCAGTATGAAAGTTAAGGTCATTTCTACGTTCCGGGCAACCTAGGCTTCACCCTAGGGCGTTGCTCCACCTGATCGAATAGTTAGGGCCTAAGAAGTCAACGCCAGAAACATAAAATACGATATATGTACAACAGTTTTTCCATCGTATAAAATGAATAATCGCAAGCAGTGTGAAGGTACTGGTCATTTCTACGTTCCGGGCAACCTAGGCTTCACCCTATGGCGTTGTTCCACCAGAGCGAATAGTTAGGGCCTAAGAAGTCAACGCCTGAAGCATAAAATACAATATAAATACAACAGTTTTTCCATCGTATAAAACGAATAATTGCAACCAGTATGAAAGTTATGGTCATTTCTACGTTCCGGGCAATCTAGGCTTCACTCTAGGGCGTTGCTCAACCACATCGAATAGTTAGGGCCTAAGAAGTCAACGCCTGAAGCATAAAATACAATATAAATACAACAGTTTTTCCATCGTATAAAACGAATAATTGAAACCAGTATGAAAGATATGGCCATTTCTACGTTCCGGGCAACCTAGGCTTCACTCTAGGGCGTTGGCCCTCCACATGTAACAGTTAGGGCATAAGAAGTCAACGCCGGAAGCACCAAATACAAAATAAATACAACAGTTTTTCCATCGTATAAAACGAATAATTGCAACCAGTATGAAAGCTTTGGTCATTTCTACGTTCCGGGCAACCTACGCTTCACCCTAGGGCGTTGCTCCACCTGATCGAATAGTTAGGGCCTAAGAAGTCAACGCCAGAAGCATAAAATACGATATATGTACAACAGTTTTACCATCGTATAAAATGAATAATCGCAAACCGTGTGAAGGTGATGGTCATTTCTATATTCCGGGCAACCTAGGCTTCACTCTAGGGCGTTGCTCCACCATATCGAATAGCTGGGGCCTTAGGAGTCAACGGCCGGAGCATAAAATACAATATAAATACAATAGTTTTTCCATCGTATAAAACGAGTAATTGCAACCAGTGTGAAAGTTATGGTTATATCTACGTTCCGGGCATCCTAGGCTTCACCCTAGGGCGTTGCTCCACCTGATCGAATAGTTAGGGCCTAAGAAGTCAGCGCCAGAAGCATAAAATACAAAATAAATACAACAGTTTTACCATCGTATAAAATGAATAATCGCAAACAGTGTGAACGTAATGGTCATTTCTACGTTCCGGGTAACCCAGGCTTCACTCTAGGGCGTTGCTACACCAGATCGAATAGTTAGGGCCATAGAAGTCAACGCCCGAAGCATAAAATACAAAATAAATAGAACAGTTTTTCCATTGTATAACACGAATAATTGCAACCAGTATGAAAGTTATGGTCATTCCTACGTTCCGGGCTACCTAGGCTTCACCCTAGGGCGTTGCTCCACCTGATCCAATAGATAGGGCCTAAGAGGTCAGCGCCAGAAGCATAAAATACAAAATTGATACAACAGCTTCTCCATCGTATATAACGTATATTTGCAAGCAGTGTGAAGGTAATGGTCATTTCTACGTTCCGCGCAACCTAGGCTTCACTTCAGGGCGTTGATCCACCAGATCGAATAGTTAGGGCCTAAGAAGTCAACGCCAGAAACATAAAATACGATATATGTACAACAGTTTTTCCATCGTATAAAATGAATAATCGCAAGCAGTGTGAAGGTAATGGTCATTTCTACGTTCCGGGCAACCTAGGCTTCACCCTAGGGCGTTGTTCCACCAGAGCGAATAGTTAGGGCCTAAGAAGTCAACGCCTGAAGCATAAAATACAATAGAAATACAACAGTTTTTCCATCGTATAAAACGAATAATTGCAACCAGTATGAAAGTTATGGTCATTTCTACGTTCCGGGCAACCTAGGCTTCACTCTAGGGCGTTGCTCAACCACATCGAATAGTTAGGGCCTAAGAAGTCAACGCCAGAAGCACCAAATACAAAATTAATACAACAGTTTTTCGATAGTATAAAACGAATTATTGCAACCAGTATGAAAGTTATGGCCATTTCTACGTTCCGGGTAACCTAGGCTTCACCCTAGGGCGTTGCTCCACCTGATCGAATAGTTAGGGCCTAAGAAGTCAACGCCAGAAGCATAAAATACGATATATGTACAACAGTTTTACCATCGTATAAAATGAATAATCGCAAACAGTGTGAAGGTAATGGTCATTTCTACGTTCCGGGCAACCTAGGCCTCACCCTAGGGCGTTGTTCCTCCAGAGCGAATAGTTTGGGCCTAAGAAGTCAACGCCTGAAGCATAAAGTACAATCAAAATCCAACAGTTTGTCCATCGTATAGCTGGAATAATTGCAACCAGAGTGAAAGTAATGGTCATTTCCACGTTTCGGGCGACCTAGGCTACACTCTAGGGCGTTGCTCCACCAGATGGCATAGCTAGGGCCATAGAAGTCAACGCCCGAAGCATAAAATACAAAATAAATACAACAGCTTTTCCATGGTATATAATGTACATTTGCAAACAGTGTGAAAGTAACGGTCATTTCTACGTTCCGGGCAACCTAGGCTTCACTCTAGGGCTTTGGTCCAACACATCCAACAGTTAGGGCTTAAGAAGTCAACGCCAGAAGCACCAAATACAAAATAAACACAACAGTTTTTCCATAGTATAAAACGAATAATTGCAACCAGTATGAAAGTTGTGGTCATTTCTACGTTCCGTGCAATCTAGGCTTCACTCTAGGGCGTTGCTCAACCACATCG